>NC_087369.1:148551537-149903063 GCF_030014295.1 Loxodonta africana
TCTGTCCTGTAGTGTCGCTATAGGTCAGAATCGACTCAAAGAGTTTTTTTGTTTGTTTTTAATGAAAGGTTCCTATCAATGGATTCTATTAACCAAGAGGTCAGCAGTTCGAATCCACCAGCTGCTCCTTGGAAACTCTATGGGGCAGTTCTACTCTGTCCTATAGGGTTGCTATGAGTCAGAATCGACTCGATGGCAGCAGGTTTATATGTATATTACACAACTTTGCTTGCCAAAAATAAAGATGACTTGAAGAACTTACTGATGAAGGTCACAGACTAGAGCATTCAGTATGGATGACACCTGAATGTGAAGAGAATGAAAATCTTCACAACATCATGATAAATGGAGAATAAATTGAAGTTGTAGATGATTTCATTCTACTTGGGTCAACAATCAATGTCCATGGCAGCAGCAGTCAAGAAATCAAATGACATATTATATCTTCTGCAAAAGAATCCTTTAAAGTTTTCAAAGCAAAGCTGTCACTTTGATGATTCAGGTGCATCTGACCCAAGCTATGGTCTTTTCAATCACCTTATATTCATGTAAAAACTGGACAATGAAAAAGGAAGACAGAAGTAGAATTAATGAGTCCAAACTACGGTGTTGGTGAATAATATTGAATATATTGTGGACTGCCAAAAGAATGAACAAGCCAGTCTTAGAAGAAATACAATCAGAGTGTTTCTTAGAAGTGAAGATGATGAGATTTCAATTCGTTTACTTTGGATACTTCAGGAAAGACCAGTTGCTAGAAAATGACATTATATTTGGTAAAGTAGAAGGTCAATGAAAATGAGGGATTAACACAATAATCAAAACAGTGGATCAAACACACCTATGATGATGAAGATGGCACAGGACCAGGCAACATTTTGTTCCGTTATATATGAGGTTGCCATGAGTCAGAGCCAACTCAACAGCAGCTAACACAAACAACATTATTTGTATTTAGTTTCTTTCTTTCTTTTTTTTTTTTTCTGGATTGCTGTTCACTTTCATTGTTTACGTTTGTTAGGACCACAGCCCCCAAAGGAGAGGAACTCAGAAACTCATCTTCCACATTAAGTCCTCAATAAATGCTCTTGAGGGTGAGTGTGAAGGAGTTCTTAAATCTTTTGCCACTCATGACCCAATTATCTCCTGGTCCTCTTTTACATTTCCAATTCCTTCAATATCATCTTTTTTTTTTTCATCTGAGCGTTGCCAAAGACAGCAGAGTAAGTAATCACATATGTGGCATATTTGAGAGTCTCTGAAATATATCTTCCCTGTTATATACTATCCTTCTTGTTTTCCTAGGAGTTTTTAGTTCACATAGTAATTTCATGCCCATTATCTCAATTGATTACTGCAAAGTAGATTCCCTTTTTACACATAAGAATACTGAGGTTCAGAAACTCAAATGGCTTGTCTAAGGCCATTCAGCTAGTAAGTGTAGAAGCTGGAGTTGGAGCTGCATATCCCAAACAGGATTCTTAATTGTTAAGATAACATATGTTATTCATAAAAAGGTAGTTTATTTCCCCTATTTCCCTTTGAAGTAAAAAAAAAATAATAATAGTGATAATAGCTGCACATAAGGCCTATACTCCCAAATCTTTAATATAAAAGACTTGAGTCTCTGTTTCTCCGCAAAATTTCCAACTATCTCGGGATGCTGCTACATCCACAGTTCATGTTAGAGATGTTACTAGGGACCAGGAGTTTGAGCCACAATGTGTTATTAATTTACACACAAAGGCAAAACACCCCTGCCCTACTGTACACCAGACCCCCAAACCCACCACTGTCGAGTCGATTCCAACTCATAGCGACCCTATAGGACAGAGTAGAACTGCCCCATAGAGTTTCCAAGGAGTTCCTGGTGGATTCAAACTGCCGACCTTTTGGTTAGCAGCCATAGCACTTAACCACTATGCCACCAGGGTTTCCTACTGTACACATCCTGATGTTAATGGCAGTGTGGAAGCTAGAGAAGCTAAATTTGTACTTTGAGCCCTTCTTCTTGGTGATCGAGAGAAGCTTTTCCTTTTGTAATCTATCCTTTTCTTCTGGCTGAGATATAGTTTTCCCCTCACCACCTCCCCATTTCCATTTCCTTTTTCGTTTCTCAGGCCAACTTCATTTGCTCAGCTGCATTAAATCTCTCGTTTCTTCTCCAAATGAAAAAAAATAAAATAAAAAGAAAGGGATGGGGTCAGGAAGGGGAACAGAGAGAGGGAAAATGACTAGATCTCAAGGATTGAAATTTATACTTCATTTTTCATTTCCAATCCAGAAAGGATGATAGAAAAGCCTTAGCTTTATTTTTCTATTCAGGATACAGCAGAGCAAAAAGACAACCCCAAGAAATATCTAATTTAGGTGACTCACAGCAGGCCATTTGAGTCTTGACAAAGTCAGAAGAGTTCATTTCCTCATCTGGCCTCTAGTTCACTCTGGGCAACAGGGTAATAGACATTAATCTTGATAGTCCCACCCATTCAATCTGTACAACAGAGAGTAATATTGACCAGCTACCCCTCCATAAAGATGCATGAAAATTAGCTAGCAGTTGTCTTGTTTCGCCGTATACAAGCCACTGAGGCATTTTTTTTTTCCTTTTCAGAAGGCTTAAAAATAGCTAGGACTTTGAAAATTACCAAAATGAAACAGTTCATAGTAGATTTTCCCTAGAAGCAGAGTATTAGCAAAGACAGCGAGGTGGCAGACTCTTGGTCAGTGCATATTAGTACAGCCCAAAGCCATCTAAAGAAGAGTTTCTGGGTAGAATAAGGTTCTTTCAGCAGTTGGGATTCAATCTGAAAGTGGTAGTAGGGAGGAAGGAGAGGGTAGAATGGTGGTAATTGGAGAAGAGAATTTGTACTGTTCCAATGGTTAAGGGTCAGGTTTTATTTTAGCGCAGCATGTCTAAGAAAGCCTTTATGATCATAATGGGACCTTAAAATACTTCATGGAAAAATTGTGTCTTTGCCTTGAAGCACCTATTTTAATTTAAGTGGTTCAAAGATTAGCTGTAGCTTATTAGAAATTCCACTGGTAGGAGAGGCAGGTCCCTGGACTTGCATTTGAAAATACTTCACTGAACAGATCCCCAAGCCTCCTGCCATACAGCTAGAGCTGTATAATAATATCAGTAGAAGTTTATGGGAAAATAGGCCTTTGCGTCAGAGTTATAGAACTAGCCACACCCTACTTTCTATGATATGCAAATAAAAAGGACAACTAAACGAATCTATAAAACATCTACCATATGGTTAGATTGTTGGAAAAAACTTGATTTTTTTTTTCAGTGCCTTGCTAAAATCCCCTCCAACCCATTTTCCCACTGTTTTGTCAATCCAAAGGGTAACTATGACTCAAACTTCAATATTTCCTCTAAATGTGTTTGAGAAGTCAAGGCCTGCTCATCATTAACATATGTCACAGCTAAGTGGAAGCAAGCCATTGCACTGGACAAAAATAAACTGGACTATAAATCAGGAGAGTTGTATTTTGGTCCTGGCTCTGCCATTAATTGGTTGTGTGATCTTGAGCACATCTTTTTCTCTCTCCTCTCTCTGTTTGTCTGTCTGTCTCTCTTTTCTTTCTCTCCCTCTCTCTCTGTGTTTTTCCTTTCGTAAAAAAAAAAAAAAAAAAAGAAGGGAATCAGTTAGATGACCTCTAAGGTCCCTTCGAGATCTAAAGTTTTACGATCCTATGGCCCTGTTAAAAAATGTATAGTGAAGGGCAAGCTGTAGCCTAAGCAGCAACCAGGAAAAGAAACAAATTTTATTAAAAACAAAACAAAAAAATAGGTACATTGATAACGAGCCAGAATAAAATGCCTTGTTTGGGGAAGAGTGCTTATCAAAGGCAATAGAAAAGTAATTTTGTACTATATATATATATATATATATATATATATATATATATGTGTGTGTGTGTGTGTGTGTATGTATACACACACATAAACCCTCCCTGTATTCCTTTCACTAACAGACACTGCAGATTGCTGTATCACAGTCAGCTGATAACTGGCAATCACAATTAATGGGAAGAGATTCGACAATTTGGTGAAGCAAGATGAGGATTGGAAGGTCATATACACAAGCAGAAGAAGATGATGCACTGAAATAGAAGAAATATTTGGCTATGTAAAGGTTTCCGCCTTATTAGGGCTCTATGTTTGCTTAGTCTGGCACTGTGGAGCAAAACAAAAACACATTTTTAAGGCAAACATTTTTAAAAACACATACTCATTGCATGCACTAATAGCCTCAGGGTAGACACTCACTGACTCAAGTAAGCCTTGAAAACAAAAATCCAAACAAAAAGAAAAAAACATGAATTTTCCCTTTGTCCATTACTATAAATATTAGTTGGTTTCAGTCTTGAGTTTTAAAATCACTGAATCTTGCAGCATCTGTAGCCACAGGGAGATTACATATGAACTTTATTTTGGAAGAACCCTGATTTGCATGTTGATCATCATGCTCTCACTTTTGGGCCATGACCTCCTTGAGTCTAGGGACTATGTCTTATTTATTTCTATATCATCCCGCAGTCTCTTATAGGGTGTCAACATAGTCTCATAAATGGCAGGTACTAAAGCTGTAATTCGTTAATCTATAACGAATTACTTGCATTTTCAGAATTCAAAGTCAGTACAAAATTTGGCTATTATGTATTTCTGCTGGGCTTTAGTGAATACATAAGAACTGTTTTAAATTCATGTGTTAGGTGTTCAAAGCACATTGATGTATATAAGAACCTTTGAAAAAAGTTTTTGAACTATTGTAAACATACTCAGATAAACCTAGTTTCCATAGTTAATTTATGTAGAAAACATTTTACTACACGGGTAATATAAAAGATAATCTTACAGGTAACCTAGGTGTGAGTTCTTAATATTAGAGGTGTTTGAATTAGTATGGCCCTATAAATATATCTAGCACCAAATCTTCTATGTTAAGGAAAAGTTGATTATAGATAGTGATGACGAGGTGATACTGACGCAGATGAAAATGATAAGGATAATGGCAAGGACTTCAAAAGTCAAAGAACCACTATCTGTATATAAATCTTCTTCCCATAGCAAAAGAAATAACAATCTGTGTTTTTTCAGGATCCATGTAAACGTGACCTAAAAAACAGTATAAGAACCTTAAAGCTTTAGTTAAAATGTATTTAATAATTGATTATTAAAGGTGAGAATACCAACATGGAAATAGCCATATTTTTTTTTTTCCTGGAATCCATCATACAGACAGGGACTATAGAATAAGTTGTCTTACTTAATGGTTGAAATTTGAGGAGCCAGCCAATAGACACCTTTTTCACATGCTTTCTTAAGAGATAGCAAGGTCTACTCCATATCAGACTGACTGCCTTGGAGATCTCCATCAGGTTCAGTACTAATGCTCTCAGGGGCCCAAGTCTCAGGAAGGGCCCATGGAGCCGCTGGATTAGTGTCACTCCCAGTTAGGATTTCTGAACACATGTTAAATATTTCATTCTCCAGCAAAATACCATGAGGACTCGTCATTTTAAGACCCAAGCATATTCATATTATATTTTCTATTTCTTATTATATAAGTGAATTAGACTCTATAGGTCATTATGAGTCGGAATCAACTCGACGGCGGTGAGTTTAAGTGAATTAGAAGGTTCTTGGTTGATAAAATTTAGACTTCTATGTAATACCCTCCTTAATCCCATCCCTTTTCTTTTGTAACATGTATCCTCTTGAACCGTAAATTAATAGAACTACTAATAATGGACAACTTTCAGCTTAACTTTTGGTAAAAAGTGACATGTGGGAAAGCTTTTTTATGATTCTCAATGAATAAAAATTACATAAGTCCTTGTAATAATAGCATAATTACTCAGAGCTTCAGGTAAGATGGAATGGAGTGGAATTTTTCAATGGCTTTAATATCGTTTCAGCTACTCCATAGGTACGAACTTTTCCAAATATCTTCCATGCCTATTGTCACACTTCCACATATGTCCCTTAATTTCTTTCCTCCTCGTGAAGAAAGGTTATTGGTGGGAGTTGGGAAGGTCAGAAGGAGGAGTAGAAATAGGTTTAAATGGTCAGCATTATAGATATAAGGGCATTCTAGGCTTGCTAAACTAGAGATATCAGTAGGAGGGATCCATTTGTAAATCCCACACATTTTAATAACAATCTTACAAACAAATCTGCATACAGAAAACTCAGTTTTTGAGGCCGATAGTGCACGTACTAGGGTGATCGTATTGAAGGTGGTGTGCATACAGCCAGGTGAGCAACCGGAACATGGGTCGATGGGGAGAAAAAACACCTCATATACAAATAATCATTTCAAAATCTCCTGAACTGCCAACACACTTTGTCTCACAAATGTGAAGCTACACTTCCAATGAACACAACGTACTGAAACCCATTAAACAGTATTTGTGATACAGTCAGGCTTTGAAGATTTGGTCTTGATGATTTAGAAGGCAGAGGAAGAGAGCAAAATTAATTTCCACCTGCGTAGGGGTTTGTTTTTCCTGCCAACAACAGTAATGGTTAAGGATGACCCTAAAGGTCTCTTCATTTAGGCTGGACTGATTGGAAAGTCTATGAACAAGTAAGTCATTTTCTATAAAAGAGCTTTGATAAATGCACTTTCTATTGCCAGATTTGAAATATCTCATATTTTAGTTGAACTAGTACACTTTGGACGCTGACTACACAAGCACATCCCGTGACCGTGGGTTAGTGCTGATGGTTACTGAAGGTAATTACTTGTTATAATTAATAACAATGGGGCAGGACTTTCGGCCTGCTTCGTTTGGCATATAATGCAAGGTTTCAAAGGCACCTCTCTTTCCCTCACCCCTGCACATCAGAAAAGCCCATTTGCTGCCCTTGTTTTCCAGCACTGGATATGATGCAGAGAAATAAAACAATTTGCTAAAGGTAAAACGACATAAGGAAAAGTTCTGGGAATAAAACTTCAGGCTTACTAATGATCAGGCAACTGGTTGCATTGACTGAAATTCTCATGCTTGGCACTCTGGCTTGTCTCCTACTGGACACACTACATTTCCACGTCATCCTTTGTAACTGCCCTTTCGACGGGAGCTAACAAAGAGCAACACCAGACAGTGGCAGATATAGCACTGTGTTAACACAGAAATTTGAAAACAAAACAAAAACAAAAACCAGAGCTCAATTGTAATTCAAACATAAAGAGAAATGAGTTGAGTACTACATTATTCAACAATTACTCCTTCAGTTTACCTTGAAAAATCATACCTAATATTTCTCTTGAAAAATCATATTTCATATTAGCACATGGCCAACTTTATTGCTAAATGGTAATAAGACACTAAAGTAAATGGCCAAACTTAAAGGAAGCTCATAGAAACTTAGCTGGCCCTACCTCAACCTAAAATTTATAGTCCCAATGGGCTTTATTAATATAGTTATGAATAACACCACACACAATGAAACATTCATGTTTAAATGGCATTTACTGAATGAAAATAAACCTCCTGTCAAAAATCCAGCTGGGTAAGGCCACACAGAACCATGAGTCCATCCTTACAATTCTCAAATAGTCTATTTTCCATCTTTGATTCAACGAAAAGCACCAGGCTTCTATAAAACCAGGGTATGGGTACACTTGGGAGTACACAGTGGGATACTAGAATACTGTCAGTCACAGGGTAAACATGGTGCATCATTCTAGAGTATACATTTTACTAATGATAAATAATGAAAGCATCCTTTTTATATTAAAACAAACAGATGTGCTATGGGCTACAATGAAAATTGTACAATATTTTTAAATAAAATTCAAGGCTTCAAACAAAGTTCAAGCTTGGCACAGAGATGGTTGTAGCTATGCTGCCAGGTCACTCAATAAATAACTCCGTCTCTTCCATTTAGAAGTATTTTGATGGTTAAAAAAAATTTTTTTGAGAAGTGTAGTATCTGTTAGCAGCTGGATACATTCAAAAGGCATGGTGTAGGAAAGTTGGGGGTATTTTATTAAATTATTGCTTTCAAGCTGTCTCTATATTGGGCTGCTACATTGATAATTTTTAACTAAATTATAAAATTTAGATTGTGGTGGGAAATATTTCTCCAACTGGATCAATGGATGTTTTAACTGAACACTTTTTGGGGGGAAACGCATAAGACTAGATTGACTGGTAATTTCAAGACATTAAAACCATTTGTGTAAATAGAATGTTAAGATAATATAGCATTAAACACATATTGACATCACAGTAGTTCAAAACGTATGTTATAATTAGTTCTCTCCTTACCATTATTATGCACATTCCTAATAAGGAGAACAAAGGCACTGGTAGGTTAAGGGATTCTCAGTTCTGCATTCCTGCTGCCTTTTTAATCTAGATGCTAATCAGTAGAATAACTCATGCCAACTCAGAGTTGGAAATCAGACCTATTCTAAGACCCCATCACTGTATTTTTCTAGCAAAACGTTTTTACCTGCTTTGTCTAATCCAAATTTAAATACTCTAACTTTAAATAGCTCACAAGAAAGCACTTGTAGCTTGTACCTTGATATAAGTGATTTCATTGTTAATTACATTTTATGACAGCTCATATATGAAAAACAATCTATTGTTCTTCTATCAGATTTAGAGAGGACTGATAGTCCAAATGCATGTTTCCTGGCCCATAACAAATTGATGGCTACATCTACAGGAAACCAATCCACTGGATGCTTGAGCCTTCCAGTAGTTCAGTAAAATTAAAAGAAAATCCAAACTAGTTATTCAGGGCTAGAATGACCAGATTTTAGTTGCTTGAAATGGATTCAAAAGTGTACATATATCATGCACAAAAGCAGGAAATTATCACATTCATTTCACATTATTTGAATCAATGTTAACAGTCACCTTTTTCTTTTTTTTGAAAATTTAGTTTTTGCTTCAGTGATGGCAGTAGAAACTGGTACTCTTTTCTGTCACTTCAGGTAATAAACTGCATTTCTATTTTCTTTTTATTACAAATCAATAATGAATTAACATAACAAGATCCCCAAAGCTATTTATGTAATTACTGCTTTTGTAAAGGAAAAAATCACCGCATAAGATGTAAAACAGCTTGAAACAAAATCATAAAATAGATTCCAGAAAACCACAGCCCAGGAAAACAAAATAGTATACCTTTTATATGAGCTTTTTCTTCCTTTTCTTTCTTTAAGATTTTGTAAGACCTGAAGACAGGGCTAAAAAAAAAAAAATGCCCAAAAAACCCAGTGTGTCAAGTCGATTCTGACTCATAGTGATCCTATGGGACAGAGTAGAACTGCCTCATAGGGTTTCCAAGGAGCACCTGGTGGATTCCAACAGTTTGGTTAGCAGCTGTAGCTCTTAACCACTGTGCCATGAAGACAGAATACCACCAACCAAATCAAGTAACTTAATCTATTCACTGAAATAATCAACACAATCCAGTTTTAGTTCCCTAAGGAAAACGTGCTGACCTTCAGTTATGTTGATGCTGATTTAGACCAGTGTTTTATCTTTTTTAAACTTATGGAGAAATTACTTTTACTACATGATTAAGAAACTAAGAAGTCTGATCATACATATACACCACTTAATATTGCAATCAAATAACACTTATAACCAACTTAGTTGTATATTTAATAGGAATCAAGAATTGTTTGCAGGACAATTAGGCATGAATGGTAAGTAGCCACCCACCCAAACCAAACCAAACCCACTGCCGTCAAGTTGATTCCGACTCATAGCGACCCTATAGGACAGAGTAGAACTACCCCATAGAGTTTCCAAGGAGCGCCTAGTGGATTCGAACTGATGACCTTTTGGTTAGCAGCCGTAGCACTTAACCACTACGCCACCAGGGTTTCCCACAAGTAGCTACCATAAGCAGAAAAAAAAATAAGTAAACAAATCTGTTGCTGTTGAGTTCTTTCCAACTCATAGCAACCCTATAGGACAGAGAAGAACTGCCCCATAGGGTTTCCAAGGAATGGCTGGTAGATATAAACTGCTAACCTTTTGGTTGGCTCCGGAGCTCTTAACCACTGCACCACCAGGGCTCCAATAGTTAACATACATGATGCTAATGAATTAGTATTACGTTCACATAGACCCATCTTACCCACACACAAACACACACACACACACTCTTTTATTTTTTTGGTCTCACTTTTACGCCCCCATTTTTCAGTCAATTCTTTCAGCATTAACCTAAGTAATTAAAATGTGAATTAAAAACAGGTTAGGGAGGCGGAGCCAAGATGGCGGAATAGACAGACGCTTCCGTCGAGCCCTCTTTACAACGAAGACCTGAGAAAACAAGTGAAAGGAGTATATTTGTGACAAGTTGGGAGCCCTGAGCATCAAAGGCAAGCTTAGAAAACGAACCGAGGGGCATGGGAAGGAAGAGACCATTCAGAAGCGGAGAGGAGTCGAGGGGAGCCTTCAGGCCCCATTCCCGGAGCAGCAGTGGTGGCGGAGGGCTGGGACTAGCGTTCAGCCGCAGTTTCCTCAGGGAGAAGCAGCCAGCCACACAGCCCACTCACACCTCTGGAACCTGAGCAGAAGGGTGCTCTCGGCAAAATCTAAGTACTTGCGTGTATTTTACCGCGTCCTCCCCCACCCCCAAGCCGGCTTCAGAGGCTGAATCCCTAGGCCTGAGATAGACCCTGGTGAGCACCTGGAGCTGTCCTCCTGGCCTCGGGGAAGGACAAAATTTGCAACTGGGGGGAAAAGATAATTTGCTAGCTCCATTAACTGGGGGAGCTCAGGACAGAAGTGGCTCCTGTCCAGGCATAAACCCTCCATGGACCTTGAGCACCTTTCCCTTCTGCATGGACCTGTGTGGGCCTATTTTGGGAGAATAGGCCCTTGTTTGCAAACTCCAACCATTTCAGCAGTGCGGTGGAGAGGTGGGTGTTTGATGTTTGACATTGCTTTGCCTATTAAACAAGGTCCTCACGTACCCACAACAGGGACCTAAGGAATGGTGGCTCCACTTGGGTCGCCCAGCCACCTGCTACAGGGGTCTAGGGATAACTGGTACCTCCCAGTCCTTACAACAAAAACTTTGGGTGCCTAGGGTCCCTCTGGAGAGCCCACCAACCAGCATGCTCTAGGGAACAGAGACACATTTTTCTCAGAGACACCTGGGGGTCGGTTCTCAGACCCCTGTCTTGTTCAGAGCATGACCCCCTGCTGCAATCAGATACGGGTATGTACACCAATCACCCCTGCCCCTCTAAGACTGTAGGAAAGAGCTTGTACCACACACTTGATATCAGCTACCTGGACACCTGAGCTGAACTCATACAAGAAAACTGAATGGACTCCTGCACTGATATACCTAATAACAGTTCTAGTTAGCTGGGGACAGGACACCAGAGCTCCAAAGGTGAAAATAATCAAGCTAGCTCACTCAAGCAACCCATAGGGGTATACCAAAACAAAACAAAGCAAGAAGCTACGACACAGTAAGCATGCATAAACTAATACAATAACTTATAGATGGCTCAGAGACAACAGTCAATATCAAGTCACATAAAGAAACAGGCCATGATCACCTCAACAGGCTCTCAAAACAAAGAATCCAGGGATCTTTTAGATACAAGTGCATTCCTGGAATTACCAGATGCAGAATACAAAAGTTTAATATACAGAGCCCTTCAAGACATCAAGAAGGAAATGAGGCAATACACAGAACAAGCCAAGGAACACACAGATAAAGCAACCGAAGAACTCAGAAAGATTATTCAGGAACATTATGAAAAGTTTAATAAGTTGGAAAAGTCCATAGACAGACAGCAATCAGAAATGCAGAAGATTAACAATAAAATTACAGAATTAGATAACTCAATAGAAAGTCAGAGGAACAGAATTGAGCGAGTAGAAGCTAGAATTTCTGAAGTCGAAGATAAATCACTTGGCACTAATATATTTGAAGAAAAATCAGGTAAAAGAATTTAAAAAAATGAAGAAAACTTAAGAATCATGTGGGACTGTATCAAGAGAAATAACCTACGAGTGATTGGAGTAGCAGAACAGGGAGGGATATCAGAAAATACAGAGAGAATTGTTCAAGATTTGTTGGCAGAAAAATTCCCTGATACCGTGAAAGATGAAAAGATATCTATCCAAGATGCTCATCGAACTCCACATAAGGTAGATCTTAAAAGAAAGTCACCAAGACATATGATAATCAAGCTTACTAAAACCAAAGGTAAAGAGACAATTATAAGAGCAGTGAGGGATAAAAGAAAAGTCACCTACAAGGGAGAGCCAATAAGAGTAAGCTCGGACTACTCGGCAGAAACCATGCAGGCAAGAAGGCAAAGGGATACATATTTTAAAAAATTGAAGGAAAGAAATTGCCTGCCAAGAATCATATATCCATCAAAGCTGTCTCTTAAATATGAAGGTGAAATTAAGACATTTCCAGATAAACACAAGTTGAGGGAATTCATAAAAACCAAACCAAAACTACAAGAAATACTAAAGGTAATTCTTTGGTTAGAAAATCAATAATATCAGGTATCAACCCAAGACTAGAACAGTGGGCAGAGCAACCAGAAGTCAACCCAGACAGGGAAATCCAAAAAAACGAAGCAAGATTAAAAAAAGAAAAAGCCCAACACAGGGTAACGGCGATGTTATTATATAAAAGAAGACAACACTAAAATAATAAAGAGGGACTAAGAAATGTAATCATACAGCTTCCATATGGAGAGGAAGATACGGCGATAAAAAGAAAAAAGGTAGTTTTAAATTTAGAAAAATAGGGGTAAATAATAAGGTAACCACAAAGGAGACAAACTATCCTACTCATCAAAATAAAATACAAGGGAAAAATAAAGACTCAGCGGAAACAAAATCAACAACAACAAATAGGAGGAAAGAACAATATGTAAAGAAAATCTACTCAGCATATAAAATCAAGTGGGAAAAAGAAACTCTCAACACACAAAAAAAGACATCAAAATGATAGCACTAAATTCATAAAAAAAAAATTCATACCTATCCAAAATTACCCTGAATGTAAATGGACTAAATGCACCAATAAAGAGACAGAGAGTGGCAGAATGGATTAAAAAACAAGATCCGTGTATATGCTGCCTACAAGAGACACACCTTAGACATAGAGACACAAACAAATTAAAACCCGAAGGATGGAAAAAAATATATCAAGCAAATAACAATCAAAAAAGAGCAGGAGTGGCAATATTAATTCCTGAAAAAATAGACTTTCAAGTTAAATCCGTCAGAAAGGATAAGGAAGGACACTATATAATGATGAAAGGGACAATACACCAAGAAGATATAACCCTATTAAATATTTATGCACCCAATGACAGGGCTGCAAGATACATAAAACAAACTCTATCAGCATTGAAAAGTGAGATAGCTTCACAATAATAGTAGGAGACTTCAACACACCACTTTCGGTGAAGGACAGGACATCCAGAAAGAAGCTCAATAAAGATACGGAAGATCTAAATGCCACAATCAACCAACATGACCTCGTAGACATATACAGAACACTCCACCCAACAGCAACCAACTCTACTTTCTTTTCTAGTGCACATGGAACATTCTCTAGAATAGACCACGTATTAGGTCATAAAGCAAGCCTTAACAGAATCCAAAACTGTGAAATATTACAAAACATCTTCTCTGACTATAAGGCTATAAAAGTGGAAATCAATAACAGGAAAAGCAGAGAAAAGAAATCAAACACCTGGAAACTGAAGAATACGCTGCTCAAAGAAGACTGGATTATAGAAGACATTAAGGATGGAATAAAGAAATTCAGAGAATCCAATGAGAATGAAAACACCTCCTATCAGAACCTTTGGGACACAGCAAAAGCGGTGCTCAGAGGCCAATTTAAATCAATAAATGCACACACCCAAAAAGAAGAAAGGGCCAAGATCAAAGAATTATCCCTACAACTTGAACAAATAGAAAGAGAGCAACAAAAGAAACCCACAGGCAGCAGAAGAAAACAAATAATAAAAATCAGAGCTGAACTAAAATAAAATAGAAAACAGAAAAACAATTGAAAGAATTAACAAGACCAAAAGTTGGTTTTTTGAAAAAATCAACAAAATTGATAAACCACTGGCCAAACTGAGAAAAGAAAAACAGGAGAGAAAGCAAATAACCCGAATAAAAAATGAGATGGGCGATATTACAACAGACCCAAATGAAATTAAAAGAATCATATCAGATTACTATGAAAAACTATACTCAAATTTGAAAACCTAGAAGAAATGGATGAATTCCTAGAAACACATCACCTACCTAAACTAACACAAACAGAGGTAGAACAACTAAATAGACCCATAACAAAAGAAGAGATTGAAAAGGTATTCAAAGAACTTCCCCCTGCCAAAAAAAAAAACCCTGGTCCGGAGGGCTTCACCACAGAGTTCTACCAAACTTTCAGAGAAGAGTTAACACCACTACTACTAAAGGTATTTCAGATCATAGAAAAGGACGGAATGCTACCAAACTCATTCTATGAAGCCACCATCTCCCTGATACCAAAACCAGGTAAAGACACCACAAGAAAAGAAAATTATAGACCTATATCCCTCATGAATGTAGACGCAAAAATCCTCAACAAAATTCTAGCCAATAGAATTCAACAACATATCAAAAAAATAATTCACCATGACCAAGTGGGATTCATATCAGGTCTGCAGGGATGGTTCCACATTAGAAAAACAATTAATGTAATCCACCACATAACAAAAGACAAGAATCACATGATTTTATCAATTGATGCAGAAAAGGCAGTTGATAAAGGTCAACACTCATGCATGATAAAAACTCTCACCAAAATAGGAATAGAAGGAAAATTTCTCAACATAATAAAGGGCATTTATACAAAGCCAACAGACAACATCACCCTAAATGGAGAGAGCCTGAAAACATTCCCATTGAGATCGGGAACCAGACAAGGATGCCCTTTATCACCACTCTTATTCAACATTGTGCTGCAAGTCCTAGCCAGAGCAATTAGGCTAGATAAAGAAATAAAGGGCATCCAGACTGGCAAGGAAGAAATCAAAGTATCTCTATTTGCAGATGACATGATCTTATACACAGAAAACCCTAAGGAATCCTCTAGAAAACTACTGAAACTAATAGGAGAGTTCAGCAGAGTATTGGGATACAAGATAAACATACAAAAATCAGTTGCATTCCTCTACACCCACAAAAAGAACATCGAAGAGGAAATCACCAAATCAATGCCATTTACAGTAGCCCCCAAGAAGATAAAATACTTAGGAATAAATCTTACCAGAGATGTAAAACACTTATACAAAGAAAATTACAGTACACTTCTGCAAGAAACCAAAAGAGACTTACATAAAGTGGAAGAACATACCTTGCTCGTGGATAGGAAGACTTAATATTATAAAAATGTCTACTCTACCAAAAGCGATCTATACATTTAATGCAATTCCGATCCAAATCCCAAGGACATTCTTCAATGAGATGAAGAAACAAATCACCAATTTCATACGGAAGGGAAAGAGGAACCAGAAAATAAGGCATTACTGAAAAAGAAGAACAAAGTGGGAGGCCTTACTTTACCTGATTTCAGAACCTATTATACCGTCACAGTAGTCAAAACAGCCTGGTACTGGTACAACAACAGATACATGGACCAATGGAACAGAATTGAGAATCCAGACATAAATCCATCCACATATGAGCAGCTAATATTTGACAAAGGCCCCAAAACAGTTAAATGGGGAAAAGATAGTGTTTTTAACAAATGGGGCTGGCAGAAGTGGATATCCATCCACAGATAAATGAAACAAGTCCTATACCTCACTCCATGCACAAAAACTAACTCAAAGTGCATCAAAGACCTAAATATAAAATCTAAAATGATAAAGATCATGGAAGAAAAAACGGGGACAACGTTAGGAGCTCTAATACATGGCATAAACAGTATACAAAACAAAGAATCTAGAAGAAAAACTAGATAACTGGCAGCTCCTAAAAATCAAACACCTATGCTCATCCAAAGACTTCGCCAAAAGAGTAAAAAGACTACCTACAGACTGGGAAAAAGTTTTTAGCTATGACATTTCTGATCAGCGCCTGATCCCTAATATCTACGTGATACTGCAAAAACTCAACTGCAAAAAGACAAATAACCCAATTAAAAAATGGGCAAAAGATATGAATAGACACTTCACTAAAGGAGACATTCAGGTAGCTAACATATATGAGGAAATGTTCACGATCATTAGCCATTAGAGAAATGCAGATCAAAACTACACTGAGATTTCTTCATACTCCAACAAGGCTGGCATTACTCCAAAACACACAAAATAATAAATGTTGGAGAGACTGTGGAGAGATTGGAACACTTCTACACTGCTGGTGGGAATGTCAAATGGTACAACCACTTTGGAAATCGATTTGGCGCTTCCTCAAAAAGCTAGAAATAGAACTACCATATGATCCAGCAATCCCACTCCTTGGGATTGGACAGATTGGACAGCCTTTACACAAACAGATATATGCACACCCATGTTCATTGCAGCACTGTTTACAATAGCAAAAAGATGGAAGCAACGAAGGTGCCCATCAGTGGATGAATGGATAAATAAATTATGGTATATTCACACAATGGAGTACTACACATCGATAAAGAACAGTGAGGAATCTGAAACATTTCATAACATGGAAGAATCTGGAAGGCCTTATGCTGAGTGAAATCAGTCAGTTGCAAAAGGACAAATATTGTATAAGACCACTATTACAAGAACTTGAGAAATAGTTTAAACTGAGAAGAAAACTTTCTTTTGTGGTTACAAGAGGGGGAGGGAGGGAAGGTGGGAGAGCGGTATTCACTAATTAGATAGCAGATAAGAACTACTTTAGGTGAAGGGAAAGAGCACACAATACAGGGGAGGTCAGCACAATTGGACTAAACCAAAAGCAAAGAAGTTTCCTGAATAAACTGAATGCTTCGAAGACCAGTGTCACAAGGGCAAGGTTCTGGGGACCATGGTTTCAGGGGACATCTAAGTCAACTGGCATAATAAAATCAATTAAGAAAACATTCTTCATCCCACTTTGAAGAGTGGCATCTGGGGTCTTAAACTCTAGCAAGCAGCCATCTAAGATGCATCAATTGGTCTCACCCCACCTGGATCAAAGGAGAATGAAGAACACCAAGGACACAAGGCGAGTACGAGCCCAAGAGATAGAAACGACCTCATGAACCAACAACTACATCATCCTGAGACCAGAAGAACCAGATGGTGCCCGGCTACAGCCGATGACTACCCTGACAGGGAACACAACAGAGAACTCCTGAGGGAGCAGGCGAGCAGTGGGATGCAGACCCCAAATTCTCATAAGACCAGACTTAATGGTCTGACTGAGACTCGAAGGACCCTGGTGGTCATGGCCCCCAGACCTTCTGTTGCCTCAGGACAGGAACCGTTCCCGAAGCCAACTCTTCAGACATGGATTGGACTGGACAATGGGTTGGAGAGGGATGCTGGTGAGGAGTGAGCTTCTTGGATCAGGTGGACCCTTGAGACTATGTTGGCATCTCCTGCCTGGAGGGGAGATGAGAGGGTGGAGGTGGTTAGAAGCTGGTGAAATGGACACGAAAAGAGAGAGTGGATGGAGAGAGCAGGTTGTCTCATTGGGGGAGCGTAACTGGGAGTGTGTAGCAAGGTGTATATGGGTTTTTGTGTGAGAGACTGACTTGATTTGTAAACTTTCACTTAAAGCACAATAAAAAGTATTTTAAAAAAATGGTGAGGGGCAGTTAGCTGGGGTCCATGTTAAGACTGACCATAGCTAGGTAACTGCAGAAAATGCAAGCATCAGGAAGCAGGGCAAGGTCCAGTTAGATGAATAGACATTGTCAGAAAGTCTAGGCATGTTGGAAGACAATGAAATACAATGAGATCTGGCAGTCAGATGTGGTGTGCCAAGGCCACACTTAGATTCTCAGATCTTGGTGAATCACAAAATCCCAGATTCACACATAGTGGCAACTGGAGGGGGATGGGGCATCAGGAGTAGTCCCAAATCCTGAGAGAGGCTATTTCTTTCAACAGGTTATAACGGGACCCTGATTGGAAAGACTGAAGGGCTTCAGGGCCAGGGAATGTTGGGATCACTATTTTAGAAGTAATACTTGAATCCTCATCAGAACTTATACCTCATACCAAAACGTAGCCAGAGAGACCCTTCTAAATGTAAATCAAGGTATTTTACTCCCCTGCTGGGCACTTCCAGTGGCTTTCCTTCATGCTTAGAATGAAATCTTAACTCCTTACTATGGCTTACAAGTGTCACAAGCCCTACTCTTACCCTGTCTTTTTGATATTCCCCGGAAAATATCAAGCCCATTCTCATCTCTGGATGTTTGCATTTCATGTTCTCTCTGTTGGGAACGTTCTTCCTCCAGAGAATCACATGGCTAACTCTCTCAGTTCATTCAGGTCTCTGCTCAAACGTCATCTTGTCCAGATATGTCATCTCTCAGTCCGTCTCTGAGAACTCTATCTAAAACAGTACACTCACCACTCTCTATTCCCTTACTACACTTTATTTTTCTTTGTACATAGTTTTGGATATAGTTGTTTATTTTATACTACCTCCATTAGAATATCAACTTCATGACTGTAGAATGTTCCCTCTGTTATGGCACTGATGTATGGCTAGCACCAGTTGGAATTGCTATCATGAAGCCAATGAAACTTAAACTTCAGGGACTCTCACTTGTATGGGACCCTTTTGAGGTCCGGAATGTAATTTTGTATTTATAATTTTGTAGTCTTCTCTGTAAAGTGGTCCTACCAACATGGTATAAGCATTATACTCCACTAACCCCCCCGTAACATCTGGTGCCTGGCACATCACAGGCCCTCAATAAATATTTGTTAAATGAAAGGAGAAAAAAAAAAAAAGAATGAACGCAAATGTCTTAGGGTGTTATATTTATTAGGTTTTTTCCTGATAGGAGGTTTTGATAAGGAATGATTATAGGTTGGAGGGTCTAAGGATGTTAGGTGCCCACTGGGAATACGGAAGAGTGGCTGTTCCGAGGGATATGGAAGAAATACTGGAAGTGGATGCTTCAGGGTTTAAAAGCAAGCTTTGCTTACTTCACTATTTTCCTAGTGGTGGGACACCAAATTAAGTCAAAGGTATACATTATGATTTACTGCATTAATAAATGATGCTCCAATTATAATTACATTCCTTATGACACAGTCTTCTCTCTCTTACGCTTCCTAAGATATGAGCTACCATTGCTGGTATATCCAGGGGGTATCCATACTTTAAAGAAATCATTGAAGCATGACTTCCTCCTCATTACTGTACTGGGTTATTTCTTCCTTTTTCCCACATTGTTTTCATAGTCCCCAAGGCTATTAAAAAAGCTTATGAATTTAACAAGGATTGTACCATAATGCAGCATTTACCTAGTAGAAAAATAGATGTATGCTGTATGCATATCTTATAAATACAGTTAAATATGCATATATATGTATACATGTGTTTGTATGTAGATAGATATAGATAGATGATAGATAGATAGAGAGATGATAGATATAGATAGATGATTGATAGATTATAGATCGATGACAAATAGATGCTAGTGCTATATAAATTTTTAACAAGTAAACCTTAGGATTTATTTTCACGTGTTAATATTAGTTCCTTTATGGGATTATCCAGCTCTTCCTAAGCCATTAATAAAGAATTCATAAAAATGAGCCATTAACAGAAGAGCCTGGTTAAATAGCACAATATACTTTAAATTATGGTCAAAACTGGTTACAATGAAAACTATCTATGAATTGATCACTCTCAATTTATAGAAGCCCATCTGCCTTGGTTTTTAATCTACTCAAATTGTTTTTTGGCCAGTAGCACTGCCTGAGGCAAATTTATATCAACCTGACAAAACTCAATAGCAAGTCTTGCTTCAGAGGTTCTCATTGCTTAAAGATACAATACTTCTTTCAAAGCTCCAAGGTGTTATAATTAAAAATGTATCAATTGCTTAACTTGTCAACCAAAGGGAGTTATTGTAAAGCATTATTTCCTCTCAAACTGCTAGACTGTCATTGCTCATGTGTGATTGCGCTTATAGGAAAAATATAATTAGAGTGCAGATTTAACTTCTGCAAAAGAAACCTCATCAAAACATCTCCAAAACCTCCTGGAACCTGTCTGCTTTCTGGAAAGCTGTACATACTAACTTTCTATTCACATTTACAGGCAAACATGTGCAAACACAATTAACATGGAGATTTTTGAGGGTGACTTGGGGAGGGTGAAAAGACTCTCCATAAATGCTAATTTGATTTTAGTAACAGAATGGCAATTGAAATTGTTGCTAAAGATATTTACTTTTAGTGATTTCTTTCTGATTTTCTCCTTCTGCATCCCCCTCTATCCCCCTCAACAAATGCAGAATGTAATTAGTAATATAATGATTAAAGAAATAATTAGGCACCACAGGCTCACATCACAATAATTTAGGGCAATTTCAAGCCTTTACTACCGTGTCAAACGAGCAAATTCTCTTACAAAAAAGGTCATGAAGCAAAATTACCCCATTTCCCCATAATTTCATACAAAAAAAAAAAAAAAGATACATCAATGGCAAAGGGAACATTCTTTTATCTTGTATAAAAGGAATAAAATCACTTCTCCATAAATTAAAATTCAAGAATCAGTTCTACTCTGTTGGGCTTGTGCAAACAAGTTGCTTTTTCATGGACAGATTTTATTTTAATTAAATAACAGACTCAACCCACTGCGAATAATTGTGTTGTTAATCTCATTAGATTACTTTGAACTGGAAGTGAGAAAAAACCTGGTCAATGTTAATCAATTGCCTTGGAGGAACAGAGAGCTCTTTTGACAGAGTTGCACAATGGATGAAGCACAGAATGAGATAATTGGGAGATGTTTGTCCTAGAGGGTGCTAAGTTCGTAATTATAATTAAAAAGTTCTCTTATATCCTAATGTTATCCTTTCTAAATGCACATACTCTATCTTTACTTGACTGCATCAATATATATTTTTTCCAAACCAATAATGTTCTGTTCATGCACAACCTGGCCTGAGGTTGGAGAACTAACTGAAGAATGTAAATAATGCCGACTACTCATACATTTTTTCCCCAATGTGAGTGCTATTACATGGCCATTCGAAGACAGTGCCTTAACCAGAGACATGAAGCCTTTCTTGAATACATGTCCCCCAGGTAGCTCTTGAGCCCTGGTTGGCAATGGTTAGGCACTTTGCTACTGACCAAAAGGTTGGAAGTCCAAACCCACCCAGTGTTTCTGGAAGAAAAGAGCCTAGAAAACCCTATAGGGATGTTCTACTCTGTCACACGGGGCTGCTGTGAGTCAGAATTGACCTGACAGTACACAGCAACAATGACCACTCATTTTTAATTGGTTTTGAAACGAGACGATAAATGGGACATCCTTCAGAAAGGGATTGTAAATCTTTGGAAACCCTGGTGGTGTAGTGGTTAAGTGCTACGGCTGCTAACCAAAGAGTCAGCAGTTGGAATCCACCAGGCTTTTCTTGGAAACTCTATGGGGCAGTTCTACTCTGTCCTATAGGGTCGCTATGAGTTGGAATCAACTCGAAGGCACTGGGTAGGGTAGTTCTTGAAAAAAATATGTATTTGAATGATTTATTTCAAAATTCTAAATCTGCCATCCTTCAGGATTATTTTTTAATTGGATAATTTCCATGTGAATATCTATATAATAGGATTCTAGAAAATCCTAGGTAGCGGAGCCCTGGTTAAGAGCTCAGGTTGCTAACCAAAAGGTCGGCAGTTTGAATCCACCGCCTGCTCCTTGGAAACCCTATGGGGCGGTTCTACTCTGTCTTGTAAGGTTGCTATGAGTCAGAATCAACTTAATGGCAGTGGGTTTGGTTTTGGTTTTTATAGCAAGTAGTGATAGTTCAATAACTTGTTTCTTACAAGAAAATCAAAGTATTTTGTTGAGCTCTTTGTGCCTTGTCATATAAACAGGGCACAATCTCAACACATAACAACGACTGAGTTACTAATATAGGGCATTATGATTTTTCTTTATAGTTTATAAGACACTTCCTTCTTTACAACAATGTTGTGAAGTAGGTAAGGATGGTTTTATTATTTCCACACCCAGTGAACAGTGGAGAAAATTGAGGCTCAGTCAGTAGCAGAAAGATAACTTGAATTAAAGCCTTTGAATCCAGGTTTAATGCATATTCTCCTATACAACATTAAAAAATAATAATTTAAACTGCCAAAGAAGGTAGGAAGGTGATAATGGTGCCCTGTCTCTATTCCAGTCCAGTTAGAGGTATATTTACTAGCCTTATCTCTTTCATAAGTTTAACAGTGCCAATGATGCACGTCATAATGCCTACTTGAGTGACTGGTCTGTACAGATTAAACAAAAAAGTCCATTTTAATTTAAATATTCCTAATTTCCATCTTCCTGCACCATCCTCACAAGAGTTGCTATGCCTGAGCCCATCTTTGCAGCCACTGTGTCAATCCATCTCATTGAGAGTCTTCCTCTTTATCTCTAACCCTCTATGCTACCAAGCACGATGTCCTTCTCCAAGAATGATTCTTCCTGATAACATGGCTAAAGTATGTGGGACAAAGTCTGGTCATCCTCACTTCTAAAGAGTATTCTGGCTGTACTTCTTCCAAGACAGATTTGTTTGTTCTTCCGGCAGTCCGGTATATTCAGTATTCTGTGTCAACACCATAATTGAAAGGCATCAATTCCTAGGTTTTCCTTATTCACTGAACAGCTTTCACATACATCTGAAGCAATTGAAACTACCATGGCTTGGGTCAGGCCCACTTTTGTCCTCAAAGTGACATCTTTGCTTTTTAACACTTTAAAGAGGTCTTTTGCAGCAGGTTTGTCCAATGAAATGTGTCTTTTGATTTCATGACTGCTGCTTCCATGGCTGTTGATTATGGATCCAAGTAAAATGAAATTCTTGACAACTTCAATCTTTTCTCCATTTATCATGATGTTGCTTATTGGCTCAGTTGTGAGGATTTTTGTTTTCTTTGTGTTGAGGTACAATCCATACTGAAAGCTGTGGTCTTTGATCTTCATCAGTAAGTGCTTCAAGTCCTCTTCACTTTCAAAAAGGAAGGTGGCATTATTTTCATATTGCAGGTTGTTAATGACTCTTCCTCCTATCCTGATGCCCTGTTCTTCTTCATACAGTCCAGCTTCTCAGGTTATTTGCTCAGCATACAGATTGAATAGGTATGGTGAAAGAATACAACCCTGATGTACACCTTTTCTGATTTTAAGCTGATCAGTACCCCCTTGTTCTGTTCAAACGCCTGTCTCTTGATCTATGTACAGGTTCCTCATGAGCACAATTAAGTGTTCTGGAATTTCCATTCTTCACAGTGTTATCCATAATTTGTTATGATCCACACAATCGAATGCTTTTGCATAGTCAATAAAACATGGTAAACATCTTTCTTGTATGCTCTGCTTTCAGCCAAGATCCATCTTACATCAGCAACGATATCCCTTGTTTCACACCTCTTCTGCATCTGGCTTGAATTTATGTTAGAGTAATGATTCAAAAACCAAAAAACCAAATCCATTGCTGTTGAGTTAATGCCGACTCATATTGACCCTATAGGACAGAGTAGAACTGCCCCATAGGGTTTCCAAGGAGCAGCTGTTGGATTCCAGCTGCCAGCCTTTTGGTTAGCAGCCAATCTCTTAACCACTGTGTCACCAGGGCTCCTAGAGTAATGATAAAAAAAACAAAACAAAACAAAAAAACCCTAACAAACTCTAGGAGCCCTGGGGAAAAAAAATGATAGTTGCATAAAAATCATCACACAAATGAAATTCTATTTTCTTCTTATGTTTAATGATATGAATTCAGAGCACCTTTCACTTGTATAAAAAACATTATTATTATTACAAATTACATTCTTATATTTTGTAATTCTATATCATTCTCTGATTAATGTTCTTTATGTCAAAGCCTCAGAGCTTCATTTAATGTAGTTGTGATTATCAGAACATGTCAGTATGGGCTGTTTCTCAATAATTATGCTAATAACAATCATGTTTATATATGCCCTATAAGCTTAACATTTATGATTTACTTCTCTTAGATGAGATGTTCCACTCTAAACAGAGGCCCCCACCTTCTGATTGGATAGAATATTTTTATGTTTTCTTAGAGCAGTCATACTCTATGCTATGAATCAAAGGTGATTTAACTTACCTTGCATTGCACAGAAGCCTTTTACATTGTGAAACACAACATACTGAAAAGAACAAAAAATAATCGATGCTTGTACTTCGCATCTGTTCATAGGCTACAAAGAGAGATATCACATCTTCAGATAACTAACATGAGATATGGTAGCTAGATAATATTGAAAATATTCCCCCAAATTCTTGTTCCTGCTCCACTCTTATGTTTTTTCTCCATTGTAATTGCAATAGTTTCTTAACCAGTCTCACTGCCTCACATCTTTCTCCTTCTACTTCTGAATTCCACTGTCAGGTTAATCTGTCTAAAGCCCAATTCTTAGGATATCACATTTGATTGCTCCTCAATCCTTAAATTCAAGTGCTTCCACAGCCTGACCCCGTATGTCTTTCCCTGACTTTTCTCCTCCTTGAGCATCATAAAGACCAATGCATTTCTTGCACTGTCCAGGGGAGGGTGTCCTTACCCACAAACAAGGGAATACTGCTTCCTAGCTATCCCTGAGGCAGTGATGGGGACCTCAGGTTATTTCAGTAGCTGATAGGAACCACTAAGAGCATCCAAGGAATACCATTCCTTCTTAATAATTCTAAGAGCAATAGAGGACAATGGATGACAGCACTCTGAATCTCTCAGTTGAACTAAACACCCATAACACTCACCTTAGAACCGAGTGATCTTGCCCCTCTCTTCCACCTTAGATATAGTACACTCTCCCTAACATTTCTTCTCTTTGATCTTCCTCAAGAATTCTGAGTATATTATGTAGCCTCTCTGTACCTCAGGTTCTTCATCTGTTAAATGGAGATAACTATAATAATACCTACTCAATAGAGTTGATATGAAGATTGAATATAAAGCTAATGGAGTAATGTCTGGCATATAGTAAATTTTCAATAAATGTCACCTATTATTAGTGTTAGTATAGGGTTGCTAGGAGCCAGAATCAACTTGATGGCAATGGCAACGGGTTTTATTGTTGTTGTTGTTTGTTTATTATTAGTATTATCATCATAATTATTGCTATTTCCCAGCAATCCCTAACTGATCATGATATAAAATGAAGGGATAAATTTTTTATTTTGCCTGTTATATTTAATTTCAGGCTTCTATTTGTAATTTTAAAACTCTATGTTAAATTGGTTTTTTTTATGTTAAATTGGTAATGTGTAACTAAGAAAAATAATAAAACAGCATTAGTTACTGTGTACGACTATTTTTTTTCTCCTGTAATTAATATTCCCCAAAAAAACCCTAGTGGTGTAGTGGTTAAGAGCTATGGCTGCTAACCAAAAGGTCGGCAGTTCGAATTTACCAGGCACCCCTCGGAAACCCTACTGGGCAGTTCTACTCTGTCCTATAGGGTTGCTATGAGTCAGAATCGACTGGAGGGCGATGGGTTTGTTTGTTTGTAATTAATATTTGTAAATGGGGATGGAAGTGGAGAAGATCCTTACTCCTGTTGCAGAACATACGATGCATTTATTCTTTTCAGAAGGAAGGATAAGGAAAAGGGGGAGAAAAAGCAGGAAGAGGAGGAAAACACTTTTACAAGATAATAGCAGAGAGGCAGTCCATTCAAAAAGCCTCATCTACTTAAGGTTTGTGAAGGCAGGACCTTTCTTGCCTTAATTTTTTGTGTAGAGCCAAGAAGAGTTAAGTGCCAGAATGCTACCTTCTCTTTTGAATGTCTCCCAAATCCTAGAATTATGCTATTAATTTTATAAGTACATGTTGAGTGCCTACTCCCTGCTGGAGATTATATAAACCAGGATCTCAAAAAAAAGCTTATACAATGAATGCATATGTTTGGATGGCGTTTTTATAAGAAGAAATCAATGCTGAACAACAACAAAAGAAGGCTGTTCATGTTATGAAACACCCTACTTTGCCTAAATGATATCCTCATTTAAGGAATTATTTCTTCAAATCCTTGGCATGTATTGCTACTTGTGTACACTCATTATACAATGACCTGTTCTCCCCCATTAGATTGCAAGGTCTTTGTCGGCAGGGACAATGCCTGTTATTTAACGTTCTGAAACTTTTGAATAACTGTTCTCTATGGATTTGAAATGTCTAGGAATTCGCTGAAAATAAGAGTTCAATACTTGGTTGTACATATTACAAAAAGCATCACAGCAAAAAAGTTAGAATACAGTTTTTTTTCTGAGATTCTGGTGTTCAGTTTCCTCAGGTGCCTATGATACACCCCCTGAAACTTACTGTTCAACTGACTTGGATTATCAACAACTGTTTCTCATTGTACAGTTTTTACTCATAGGTGAATCCATGTTTTCCACTTCTGTCTCCTCGTTTCATAACCTCCACTAAGATAGCACTATAAACAGCTGTTCCTTTCATTTTTTTTATTATTATATGTGTTACATAGAGATTTGTGCTTTGCTTTGTGTTTAATGAGGGTGTTTACAAAACCATCATGGTTTTATGTCCTCTTATTACAGATTATAAACCTGGGATTAGAATATTTTCCTACTGAAGGAAATTTCAAGATGTCATATCTCTTATCTACAGAATCAAGTGAAACACTCAGCTGGCAAAAACAGAGGTGAGTTTAGAGGTTGGGAACAATGTCTTCACTCCTAACAATCTGAGAAAAAAAAACAGAACTGGAGAAAAAAACAGAACTCAGACATTCTGTACTGTAAAGCCACTGCTAATAATTGCAATGTGCCTTACTTAGAAAATATCTTCTGCTCTTTTAGGTTAAACCTGGTTTTCACCTAGCTTTAATTTAACAGCTTCCTGTTACAGAAATCCTGGTTGCATAGTGGTTAAGTGCTACGGCTGCTAACCAAGAGGTTGGCAGTTGGAATCTGCCAGGTGCTCCTGGGAAACTCTGTAGGGCAGTTCTAGTCTGTCCTATAGGGTCACTATGAGCCTGAATCAACAAGGCGGCAGTAGGTGTTTTTGGTTTTTTTACAGCTACTGAATCTGAAAAGGCCAATTTTGCCCCTCAGTGTTCCCACTGGTAAAGGGATTTGGCACTTAGCAGATTTGTAACTCAACCAAATTTTGTGGATAAATATTTGATATTTCAGATAACACACTGAATGAGTTCAGGGGTGTTTCAAATACACCGCCATTTTTTTTTTTTTTCATTTGTTCCTGGCTTGTATTATCAACTGAAAACTCAGAACACCTCTTCCCTCCTTCCTTTTCTCTCCTGTCCTTTCCCCTCACTCTGGCAGCCTTTTAGTGAAGGTGCACATCTGCTGCCATAAACACACAAATTAGCACATCAGTGTTGCTGATGAAAAAAAAAAGTCAGTGCACTAAGAGGATGTTTTGAAAGCAAGCCAGTTTGTCAGTAAATTATAAGCTTCATTACCATAAAACTCTAACAAATAGAAACCACATCTCATTAACTGAAAGCACAATATGACTACAGCAATATTCATCTCCCCAAAGACTGCTTATCCATAGGAAAAAAAGATAAAAGTTTTGCTTAGAGCTGCCACTAATGACAACATTAACTTTATTTATTAAAGAATGTCTAAAGATTCTGCAAAATGTACATTTTACCCCCCCAGCTTTTTTTTTTTCTGATTAAGCACAGTGGCAGGTTAGTCAGGGCAAGAGTGACACGGAGGCTTGCTTCATTCCCTTTAACATCCTAGTTATGCTCCACTAAGGCTGGAGAAAGTTTTTCCAGGCAATGCCCTGACTTTCTATGGCTGAGAAAACTCTTCCACATTATGTTTAAGGTCAAAATTTCATATACCATTTCTCTCCAAGATGGATTCATTTCTCTAAAGGTAAAAAGGAAGGAATTCCCTTCACTGCCTTTTGAAAAGTAGAAACCGATTTTAAAAACCAGAGTGTTCAACAGGTGTTGCAAATACTTGGGTAGACCACAATCAACTTCTATTCAAGTTATCTTGGCATGGTTTGGAAAAACAAATATTGAATAATTAGGCTGTAATTTGCGTGGTTCTGCATGCTGAAGAATCTTTTAAAAGGTTTAAGAAAGCAAAATTATTTGTAGTAAAGTTTCTGTAGTAGCTTGTAGATGGATCAGACTACTAGAGAGTACCAGTTTCAGAAGAGACCAGATCCCAAATTAATGAAGCCGTTAGGCAGACAGAAGAACAGAGTAATTAAGTATAAAGGAGTTGCTAGAATAAGATGAGTAAGAATGGTAGTTTAATCAACTATTTAATTATGGACCAAGTTTGTGAAAATAATTGGGTAAGGGGTTAAAACACATGGTATCTTGGACTTGCTTTAAAATACTCAAGAAAAAAAGTAAAAGAATTGTTTGCAGATGCAACAAGATTGGAAAAAAACAGTAATTATTGAGGCTCGAAGATGAGTACATGGGAGTTCTCCATACTATTTACTTATGTGAATGCTTGAACTCTTCTTAATTGAAAGTTACAAGTGAGGAAAGAAATATTTTAAAATGTGTTGGGTAAGTAGATCTAGCCTATCTTCTTTTTTTTTTTAATTATTATTCAAGGAAAATGAGAAAGGCTGAGGGAAAGACATCATTGTTGAGGGAAAAGTATACTGTGCTTCATGTCAGAGCAGGAGTTGAATCCTGAATGTCCCAGTTTTTAGTTTTATAGCCTTGTGCAAATCTCTGAGCGTATTTCTTCATTTGTAAAATCAGGGTGATGATTCACACATCACAGAGTTGAGGTAAGGATTAAATAAGATTTGTGAAAGTGGGACAAACACATAAGTGTTGTAGAAATGCTCCTTTCCTTTACCTGAAAGTAAAGTTGCCAGATTTAGCAAACAAATACGCACACGCACACACACATGCACACACAAAACCTACAAAATATCTAGTTTAATTAGCATTTCAGTTAATCAATGATTTTTTTTTTTTTTTTAGTGTAAGTATGCCCTGTACATTATTTGGGAGAGAAAGGAGCCAAATTGGTCTGAAATTCAAATTTAACTGAGCTTCTTCTATTTTTATCCAGCAATCCTATTTGGAAGGAACACTTGGTGAGTAAAATAGTCTCACAAAGCCTTGCCGTAAGAAGCATAATGTGATTCCAGAGAAGAGAGTTAGCTATAGTATTAGGGTGAGCACCTAATTGAAGATTTGGCATTAAAATAACAGGAAGAGACTATTAAGGGAGATTTTCATCAAAGAGAAACAAACCCAGAAATACGAACAATTCTAGATTTCCAAGGGCTAAATATTGTCTGAGGTTTTCCTTCCTATTTGCACGATAAGGGTAGGAGACAAAGGAAGGAACATTTAGAAACTAGGGGTCCGAAGAGTTTATAACACTAGAGGTTTCTGACTCCAAGGGAAAGGAGACACACGTGTTTAAATTCATTCACTCTCTTTGTTTCTCTCTCTCTCTCTCAAGCACAAACACATACACAGGGTTTCAACAGCTTCTCTGTCCCTCCTATTGTTCAATTGCTTATTGCTTCTTTAATATGCTATTTCATTTTCTATGACCATTCTACTGGGAATATGTCTATTAATGTTCTTAACATTCTGTTGGAGATTTAACAATGAATTGTTTTAAAACAAACAAAGAAAGCACAGCCTTAGAACTATATAACAGTTGTGATTGAAATCCTCAGTAAACAATATTCAAAAAAGACTTGGCTTCCTGGTTTAGCCTTCCAAATAAAGGAGCATCAGTCTCAAGCAAAACTAATACAAATATTTCTCCACCCTCTGTGTAGTATCACAGTCTCTCAAGGGGGCCTAGCTACACAATTCAACTCTGTCTACAGCAAACACAATCCATACATGTATTAATTTTAAATTGAAATTTTAAAATAGCTAACAGGCAAACCTGCAGCTATTTAAAGCCTAGAAATTCATTTGAAGTTCTATACACATTCATGAGCTGATATAGAATTAAAATACACACAATTATAAGCGGATACGCAAACTTGAAGTGCCCATTCGCTCCTCGTAGCTCCATTATCAGCACTGCTGTGTGAAGTTTTACCTTGCCTGTGTCGACAGAAATTTGCCATTGCCTTCTACTTGTTTCACGTGATATCTAGATTTTTTTCCTAGATGCTGTCTTTCCGTTTCATATATATGCTTTGCTCCACACAATAGATGTTCCTTGATGGATCATGTATTCTTCTTCTATTATCTTCCAGAAGCACTTAGTGGAACGTTATTAAAAAAAATGCACAAAGATTGATTAAAAACTGATTTAGGAATATCAAAGAATAATAGTATATTCCCTCTTTTAAATAGTCAGATAACATTCAGCACAAAGAGTTCACTTTAAATGGCACCTAGGCTAGGATGAGGCAAATTAGGTGCCTAGGGTGCAAATTTAAGGAGGTGCTCTCTCTCAGTGCAGGTTCTATATTTTCATGACCCTAAAAGTGAGTGCCTCCTTAAATTTGGTACCCTGGGAGCCTCACTTGCCTCATCCTAGTCCAAGTGCTCTCTTTAAAAGTGACAGCATGCCTAGAATAGCACTTGAGTGTTTAAAACTGTATATTTTGGGGGGTGAAAAAAAGACTTCTTTTAAAAAGTTTAAGTAAAGTGCATCAAAGAACCTTTCCTGAGTAAGCCACAGTTTTTCCCCAGCAGGTATCATCATTGCCTAATATCTGCTCCCCTTTGTCATCTGCTTTCAGCTTCTTGACACAGGACTATTTCCTGATTGCTACCTGCTAGTGCAGCTCACACTTTAAGTCTTGTCATCCCTTACAATTCTTGCTGCCCTTCTGAGACCAAGAAAAAGATGGAAAAGATACTTTGTATTCTTGAGACATTCCATTTGAATATATTTTCAGCATTTTTCCTTTAACTCAGATTTTCTCTTCATAGCCAACATGCTTCACATATCCAACTAAAATATTTATTCATAAATGTTAAAGTGAAAATAAGAATGCAATAGTAATTAGCATGATGTCATATTGCTTTACAACATCAGTGTCCCAGCTGTGCTTAGAAAAATGTTGGATTCAATTTTATTGTAGAAGATTACAATATACTCCCTTTTTAACCTTGTCTTTATGTGATGGAGAAGTGCTCAAGAAAAGGACACAAACTATTTGATGTAAACTAGGACTGAAGCTGTGACCTTGCCATTCTTCGCCTGAAGGAAAAATGCAAACCATCATGTTATGTTTCTATTTGATAAAATATTATTATCTATTCTGTGGTGACATTTTAAAATAGTTTAAGACTGCCAAATAAATAAATAATACTTCTTGCATAGGAGGAGCACAGCGGTTAAAGCACCATTTTCATCACATCATATCGAGGGTACATACTACCAACATGACTACCACTTTTGGTGTTAACTTTGATCATCACACTGAGTTTGTATTTTCCAGGTTTCTCCACTCTAGAGATATTCTTTGTTTCCCTTTCCACACTGTACTTTGGAAGGAAATCACTATACACTCCCCACACTTGAGGGGTTGGGGGAGTTATGCTCTTCTTCCTTGAGGGCAGAATATCTACATAAATTATTTTGAATTCTTCTGCAAGGGAGATTTGTCTGTAGTCATCTATTTGTTTATTCAATCATTTATTTATACAGATATGAATTCATGGATATTTAATTTATGCTTTGGGTTATAATCCAATACTACTTTAATTACTTTGTTCAAATTGTTCCAGCTTTGGCCATTGGGAGCTCTTTCATTTAGATACTGTGTCCCTTTGGTATACCCCATCACTGAGATGCTTTTTGTTTGTTTGAGCACGCGTCATTACTTTCTGGGACTATAAGATACTCCTGGCTCATCTTGTTTGTTTCTTGTCTTGGTCTTGAATCAACTATGTCTCCAAAGAGTCCTAGTTCTTTTACTGAAGAATGGCACTAGAAACCAAGATTTGGACATGAAATATGCTTGTTGCTACTTCTCTGACCTCTCAGCTAAGAAAGCAGATATATGTGTTTATACTAACCTATGTACACACATTTATCTAAAAATATTTCTATATGTAAGCATCTATAACTGTAAACTAAACATACCGTAAACTAAACACACTGAAGCTTCCTAATCTAATCTATTACCACATGGATCATTCTAGACATCTCCCCTTGCTTATCTGTAAACTCCCACTCCAACAGTGAGACCATTGGCTCCGACCATCTTCCATCTATTTACTTAATTCTTCTATTACAGTGTATATGTATAGTAGTATCAGAATGGCTAATCTATACCACCATGGGAAAGAACTTTATCAACTAAAGTACAATGCTTATATATAGCTCCTTTTGCTTTTAGTCTTACGGACTCCACTCATTACCAAAAATACTTAGGTCTGCAACTTATTCCATCACCCCTCCAGTCACACCGTTTAATATATTTGTAATATGGGTAGGTTGCTCTGTCACACACTACATCCCATCTTGGGATTCCCCAAACTGCTTAAATGATATTTTAACAATTTGCATGCATTAAGATTAACTCCTTGTACTTGATATTTGAGCCCTGGTGGTGCAGTGGTTAAGAACTTGGCTGTTAACCAAAAGGTCAGCCGTTCAAATTCACCAGCCACTCCTTGGAAACCCTATGGGGAAGTTCTACTCTGTCCTATAGGGTCACTATGAGTCGGAATTGACCGGATGGCAACAGGTTTGATTTGGTTTTACTTGAAGTTTAATGGGTTTTGAAAAATGAGTGGCGCCGCATATCCACAATTACAATCTCATAGGGAATAATTTCGCTGACTTAAATGATTGCCTGTGCTTCACCTATTCAGCTCTCCCCACTTCTCCACAGATTTTATTACTATTGGTATAGTTTCGCCTGGCAACCTCTGGTAACAACAGATTTTATTACTATTGGTATAGTTTCGCCTGGCACAGAATGTTATAGAGTTGGAATCATACAGTATATAACATTCTCAGACTGGTTTCTTTCACTTAACAATATGTATCATGGTTCATCTATGTCTTCATGTCTTGTTAGTTCATTTATTTTTATTTTTATTGGTGAATTAATATGCCAATGTATGCTGTATCAGTTTCTTTATCCATTAACCTATTGAAGGATATCTATTGTTTCCAGTTTTTGGTGATTATGAATAAAGCTGTTATAAACATTAGCTTGCAGGTTCTTGTGTGGACATAAGTTTTCAAGTCAGTTGGGTAGATAACTAGGGCTGTAATTGCTGGACCATGTTGAAAGACATTGCTAGCTTTGCAGGAAACTGGAAACTCTTTCAAGTGGCTGTAACATTTTGTATTCCCATCAGCAATGAATGTGAGTTTCTGTTGTTTCATATCCTTGTCAGCATTTAGTATTGTCATTATTTTTGGATTTTATCCATTTTAATAGATATGTAATACTGTCACATTGTTGTTTTAATTTGCAATTCTTTAGTGACATATTTTGAGCATCTTTTCCTATGCTTATTTGTCATCAGTATATCTTCTTTGGAAACTCTGGTGGCATAGTGGTTAAGTGCTACAGCTGCTAACCAAGAGGTCGGCAGTTCGAATCCTCCAGGCACTCCTTGGAAACTCTATGGTGTAGTTCTACTCTGTCGTATAGGGTCGCTATGAGTCAGAATCGACTCGATGGCAGTGGTTTTTTTTTTGTTTATATCTTCTTTGGTGATATGTCCGTTCAGATAACATGCACATTTTTTTTAAAAATGGGCTGTTTGGTTTCTTATTGTTGAGTTCTAAGAGTTCTTTGTATATTTTAGATACAAGTCCTTTATGAGATGTGTTTGTCAAGTATTATCTCCAGTCTGTGATTTGTTCATTCAGTCCCGTAACTGTGCCTTTTGCAGAAAAGTTTTTAATTTTAATGAAGTCCAAATTATCACTTTTTTTCTTCATGAATCATGCTTCTGGTGTTGTATCTAAAAGCTCATTGCCAAACACAAAATCACCCAGATTTTCTCCTAAGTTTTCTTCTAGAAGTTTTATAGTTTTGCTTTTTTCTATATACATCTATGATCCATTATGATATAATTTTTATAAAAGATTTAAGGTTTGTGTTTAGTTTCATTTTTATGCATCTAGACATCCAGTTGTTCCAGCATCACTTGTTTAAAAGCCTAACCTTTCTCCAGTGAATTGCCTTTGAGCTTCTGTCAAAGATGAGTTGACCATACCTAACAATGCACAAACACTAGAAGAGAAACTAGATAACTGGGAGCTCCTAAAAATAAAGCATTTATGCTCATCAAAAGACCCCACTAGAGGAATAAAAAGAGAAACCTACAGATTTTTGGCTATGACATATCTATTAAGGGTCTAATCTCTAAAATCTACAAGATACTCCAACACCTCAACAACAAAAAGACAAATAATCCAATTAAAAAATGGGCAAAGGATATGAACAGACACTTCACCAAAGAAGACATTCAGGCGGCTAACAGACACGTGAGGAAATGCTCACGATCATTAGCCATTAGAAAAATGCAAATCAAAACTACAATGAGATACCATTTCATTCCAACAAGCCTGGAACTAATCCAAAAAACACAAAATAACAAATGTTGGAGAGGCCGTGGAGAGATTGAAACTCTTATCCATTGCTGGTGGGAATGTAAAATGGTACAACCACTTTGGAAGATGATTTGGTGCCTCCTTAAAAAGCTAGAAATACTGTATGATCCAGCAATCCCACTCCTAGGAATATACCCAAGAAAAATAACAGCCATCACATGAATAGACATGCACACACCCATGTTCATTGCAGCACTAATCACAATAGCAAAAAGATGGAAACAACCTAAATGCCCATCAACAGACAAATGAATAAACAAATTATGGTACACACACACGATGGAATACTATGCAATGATAAAGAACAATGATGAATCCTTGAAATATCTCACAACATGGATGAATCTGGAGGGCATTATGCTGAATGAAATAAGTCAGTCACAAAGGGACAAATATTGTATGAGACCACTATTATGAGAACTCAAGAAAAGGTTTAAACATGGAAAAAAGCATTCTTTGATGGTTATGAGGGTGGGAGGGAGGGGAAGGGGAAATCACTGACTAGACGGTAGACAAGGATCAACTTTGGTGAAGGGAAGGACAGCACACAATACAGGAAAAGTCAGCACTACTGATCAAAGCAAAAACAAAGAAGTTTCCCGGACACATCCAAACACTCTGAGGTACAGAGTAGCTGGGGCTGGGGCCTAGAGACCACAGTTTTAGGGGACGTCTAGGTCAATTGGCATAACAAAGTTTACTAAGAAAATGTTTTACATCCCACTTAGGTGAGTGGTGTCTGGGGTCTTAAAAGCTTGCAAGCTGCCATCTAAGATACATCAATAGGTCCCACCCCACTTGGAGCAAAGGAGAATGAAGAAAACCAAAGACACAAGGAAAATATTATCCCAAAGGACTAATGGGCCACATGAACCAGAGACTTCACCAGCCTGAGCCCAGGAGAACTAGATGGTGCCCGGCTACCATCGAAGACCGCCCTGACAGGGAACACATCAGAGAGTCCTGGACAGTAAAGAAAAAAAAAAAAGGAGCAAGAAAAATGTAGAACAGAACTCAAATTCACTTAAAAAGACCAGACTTAATGGTCTGCAGAGACTGGAGGAACCCCTGAAACTGTGGCCTCCAGACACACTGTTAACCCAGAACTGAAACCATTCCCAAAGCCCACTCTTCAGACAAAGATTAGGTAGGACTATAAAATAAATAACACAGTTAAAGAATGTGCTTCTTAGTTCAATCAGGAAAAAAAAAAAAAAAGATGAGTTGACTATATTTTTGTGGGTCCATTTCTGGCCCCTCTATTCTGATCCATTGATCTATGTGTCTAGTCTTTTGCCTATACATGGTGTTTTGATTATTGTAGCTCTGTAGGAAGTCTTGATATCAGTCTGTGAGTCCCTCAACTTTGTTTCTCTTCTGTGTTGTGTTGGCAGTTCTAGTTTTTTTGATCTTCCACATAAACTTTAGAATCAGTTTGTTGATATCTGTAAAATAGCTGGCTGAGGCTTTGATTGAGATCGTATTAAGTCTATAGCTCAAGTTGGGAAGAACTGACATCTTAACAATATTGAATCTTCCAGTCTATGAACCAGAATACATCTCCACTTATGAACATCTTCTTTGATTAGTTTTCCATATATAGATCCTGGACATGTTACATTTATACCTCTATATTTCAAATTTTTTTTGTAAACGATATTTTAAAATTTTAAATCGCAAATTGATGGTATATAGGAAAGCAATTAATGTTTGTATCTTAACTTTGTATCCTGTGACTTTACTATACTTGCTTATTATTTCCAGGAGTATTTTTGTCAATTCTTTGGGATTTTCTACATAGACACTCATCATTTATAAACAAAGATAGTTTTATTCCCTCCTTTCCTATATACATTCCTTTCATTTGCTTTTTGTTGTCTTATTGCACTAACTAGAAATTCCAGCATGATATCAAATATGAATGGTGAGATAGGACATCCTGCTTTGTTCCTGTTCTTAGGGTAAAAGTCATGAATTTCTTACCGTTAAGTATAGTGTTAGCTGTACATTTTTTGTAGATGTTCTTTCTGAAATTAAGGTAGATCCCCCTATTCCTAGTTTACTGAAAGTTATTACCAGAATGGGTATAGGATTTTGTCTAATGCTTTTTCTGCATGTATTAATATGATCATATGATTTTTTTCTTTAGTGTGCTATGTGTTGAGTTACACTGATTGATTTTCAAATGTTGAATCAGACTTGAATACCTATAAAAAATCGCACTCAGTCATGGTGTATAATTCTTTTTAAACGTTGTTGTATTCAATTTGCTAATAGTTTGTTGAGGGTTTTTGCAGCTATGTTTATGAGAGATATTGGTTTATAGTTTTCCTTTCATGTAATGCCTTTGTATGGTTTTGGTACTGAGGTAACACTGGCCTGGTAGATTGGGTTAGGAAGTATTCCCTCTGCTTCTAATTTCGGGGACAGATTGTGGAGAATTAGTATCATTGTTAAATTTTTGGTAGAATTCACCAGTGAAATCATCTGGGCCTGGTACTTTCTGTTTTAGAAGGTTATTAATGATCGAATCAATTTCTTTAATAGTTATAGGTCTATTCAGGTTGTCTATTTCTCCTTGTCTGAATTTTGTTAGACTCTATCTTTCGAAGAATTGGTTCTTTTCATCTACATTATTATGCTTGTGTGCACAGAGCTAGTCATAATATTCCTTTATTATCCTTTTAATGTTCATGAGATTGGTAGTAATAGTCCCTCTTTCATCTCTGACATTGGTAATTTGTGTCTTCTCTCTTTTCTTCTTCCTTAGCCAGGCTAGAGATTGGTCAATTGTATTGATCTTTTCAAAGAACTAGCATTTGGTTTCATTGATTTTCTCTATTAATTTTCTGTTTTCGATTTTGTTGATATCTACTCTACTTTTTATTATTTTTGTCTTCTGCTTGCTTTAGTTTTAAGTTGCTCTTATTTCTTTTGTTTCCTAAGAAGAAAGCCTAGGTTATTGACATTAGGTCTTTCTTCTTTTCTAATTTATTCATTCAATGCTATACATTTTCTTCTAATAACTTTTTGATGTATCTCACAAATTCTGTATTTTCATATTTATTTAGTTCAAAATATTTTTAATTTCTTTTGATACTCAATCTCTGACCTATGTGTTATTTCAAAGGTTGTTGCTTAATTTCTAAATATTTGGCAATATTCCATGTTTCTGTTATTAATTTCAAGCTTAATTCCATTGTGTTCTGAGAAATTTGTATGATTTCTATTTTTTTTAGTTTGTTAAAGTGAGTTTTGTGGCCCAGAATGTGGTCTGTCTTAGTGGATGTTTGATATAAACTTGAAAATAACATGTATTGTGCTGTTGCTAAATTTATTATTCTACAAATATCAGTGAGACCAAGTTGATATGTTAGTGCAGTTCAAGTCAGCTATATCCTTACTGATATTTCTGCTTAGTTACTCTATTAGTTACTGAATAAGCATTGTTGACATCTTCAAGTGTAATAGTAGATTTATCTATTTCTCCTCGCAGTTCTACCAGTTTTTTGTTGCGAGTATTTAGATGCTCTGTTGTTAGGTGCATATATGTTAAGGATTGTTATGTTTTCTTGGTGAATTGACATCCTTATCATTATATAATGCCCCTTTATCCATGATAATTTTCCTTGTTTGGAAGTCTGCTTTGTCTGTTCTTAAGGGGGTGTGGGGATATGGAACAAAAACAATGCTCATCCTATACCTTCTATGTTGTAGAAAAATTAATTCAAAACATTTGAGGCATGGGTTAAGAAAGGAGTTCTCTGATATGATAATGAAAACATAATCCACAGAAGAAAATGATAAATTGAACTTTGTCAAAATGAAAAACTTTTGCTCTACAAGAGACATTGTCGAGAGAATAAAAAGGCTGGGACAAGATATACGGAACATGTATAATTGCCCAAGAACTTGTATCTAGTATATCCAAAAAATTCTCACAACTCAGCAACAGGAAAAAAACCTACCCAATTAAAAAAAATACATTAAAAATCTGAAGAGGCACTTCACCAAAGAAGATATATGAATGGCAAATAAACACATCACTCGTCATTAGGGAAGTACAAATTAAAACCACAGTAAGATATAATTTCCAAAAAAAAATAAATAAATAAACCCACTGCTGTTGAGTTGAATCCAACTCATAGCGACCCTGTAGGACAGAGTAGAACTGCCCCATAGAGTTTCCAAGGAGTGCCTGGTGGATTCGAACTGCTGAACTTTTGGTTAGCAGCCATAGCACTTAACCTCTACGCCACCAGGGTTTCCAGATATAATTTCACACCTATTAAAATGGCAAAATTAAAAAATTGAAAAACCTGATAGTTCTGGCAATGGTGCAGAGCCATTGGATCTCTCATAATTTTCTGTTTCATTTTATTGTATGTAGATTATACATCAATACAATTATTTGTATTCACAAAAAAGAGAGAGACAGAGAGAAAAAGAAGGTAAAAAGAAAGGGTGGCAACTTTTTAACCTCCCTCAAAACCATTTGATGATCTCTCAAGAAAGCATTCCTATTGACCTTGATGCTTTCAGGTCTATAAAGGTGCAGGTTTTATAAATATACGTGTGCATAAAAATTCATATTGAAATCATACAGTTAGCCCAAAACTGGTTTCTATCCACAGTCAAAGGCTGAGGAAGGAGCTATAAAAATTGTAAACAGTCATATTGTTACTGATAATTTTATCCTAAAGGTGTAAGCTCAAAAGTGAAATAGGTACGCCTTCAAACAAACAGACAGACAATAAACTACCTGTTTCTCACATAGGATATTAGCCTAAGAAACAGACATGCAATTTTCCAAGGAGCAGACAGACATATTTCGGTGGGGTGTTTAATAAATTAACTCTGTAACTCTGTGGGGACTAGAGGATTGCCCATTTGTGAAAAAAAAAAAAATTGAACTATACTCCGAGTCTATCCAGAAAGTACTATTCCTGTGGAGTTAGAAAGAGTTAATTTATTGGCATGGAGTAGATCCTACCCATCAGAGTGAACAATTAGTAGTTCTATTAACAAGAGGTTATTCACCAAGCACTGCATTTAATTTAACCTTGTTTTTTTTTTATTTTTATCAACAGTTTTATAGCAGAAGATTATGGAAAAAATGGAAGACTATGTTCATACAGCTAGGGCTGTGATATTAGTTAGGTCTTTGTATTTTTTCCCTAAAGAGTAAAAAGAGAAAGTCCATATCAATGAACTGTATTAAATATTAAATAAGACTTTAACTGAATAGTTATTAGGCCTAGAACAAACATAGTTTGACCAGCAGTATATCCAAAAACATCTAATAATGTTGTTAGTTGCCATTGAGTCAGCTCCAACTCATGGAAACTCCATGTACAGCAGAACAAAATGTTGCCCAGTGCTGCATCATCTCCACTATTGCTGGTATGTTCAAGTCCATTGTTGTGACCACTGAGTGCCTCTAACCTAGTGGGTTCATCTTCCAGTGCTATATCAGCCAGTATTCTGTCGTGAGCCACAAGGTTTTCATGGGCTAATTTTTGGAAGTAGAGCATCAGGACTTTTTTCCTAGTCTTAGTCTGGAATCTCTGCTGAAACCTGTCCACCATGTGACCCAGCTGGTATTTGAAAGACAAGTGGCATAGCTTTCATTATCACAGCAATACACAAACCACCACAGTACAACAAAATGACAGGGGGGTGGTGGATATAATAATGAGCCCTATTAAATCATGATTCTTCTAGAATCATAAAGCCATAAATTCTCTATGCTAAATTCCTTCATTTTACAGATGAGAAAATTAAGTTTGGAGAGATCAAATGCTTCCCCTGAACCTACACAAATGAGTTAGTGACGTATCTAGGACTAGAACATACTCCCTCTACAAGTCCATTTTATCTAATCAACTCTTGGCATCTTGGCATAACTCAACTTTACATAATGTACTTTTCACATACTGCACTTTACACAATACACCAAATGATGACTTAATGTTGAGAAATTGATTATAGCTGATTAGAGAAAAGGAAGGGTAGCTTAACCTTGTTGAGGGGAAAACAAGTTTAGCAGATCATAATGGGCTTAATTAGAATAAAATAATAGGAAATTAAGCATAGCAAAATCCTTTCAAATAGATCAACTTAGGTTCTTTCTCATTCTCATCATTATGTCTGAATGATTATTTGCTTCTCAGTCTTTAAAATGATCTATATCCTCAATGAGAAACATTCAGAAAAGAAAAATGGTCATTTTATAAGCAAAATTAATTTCTCAATTCCATTTAATTTTTTTTTCCTACCAAACATCTTTTTTTTTTTTTTTTTGGTAGATAGTTTTCTTTGATTTTTTTTTTTACATACACTTTTTCTATCACAAAGGATTCGTTTCTTTAGGAGTAGGAACAGTTGGATGTGGCACATATGTCGTTTCTGCATGTGCCCAAATGTTCTGAGGTATTCCCCTCACAAAATCTATAGATGTTTATTGCAGTGGTTCCCAAATTTTCAATAAATGACTACTTTTTAATGTCTAAAAGTTTTGTGGGATCCTACGTAATACTTAAGTCTTAGTAGCCATTGCCTGATAAAATACATAGCCTCCAAGATGCAATTACACGTTCACTAACACTTCTAAATGATTTTGTATTCTTAATCACATCATTTGCATATGTTTGAAAAAGCTTTACATATACTTGTGAATTATGGTATGTATTCAATCTGCACACAACGACTGGAGAGCATACAGTTTCCCAGACTCTACAATAACTCCATGCCCTCCCGCCCAACACTGACAACAAGCCCAGGTTTGAAGCCCATATATTTAGAACTATGTCTGTGGAGGATGCTGATTTGTGATAATCTGGCATCCTCCCAATTATCCCAGGTCAGTTAATGTGAGGGAATCTATACTGGTATGCTTTTTACTCATAATCATATTCAAATTCATGGCATGTCAGCTTCATGAGGACAGGGATTTTATCAGGCTTGTTCACCATCTCAGATTTGAAGAAAAATGCCTGGCTTACAGGCAGTCTTCAATAAATATTTGTGGAGTAAATAAATAATTCTGCAAAGATGCCATGTTTAAATATGCTTTCAACCAAGGAATTGTCTTTACCCAGTTCTTCGACTGTGGAAACACTTACAAATTACCAAGAAATATCCTCCCTCTGACAACATCACCAATTCCATGTCAACTATGCGACATAAAAAATGAAACCCAAGGAAATAGAATATTCAATTTCGGGTGTGCCTACATGTTTGTTTCCTGAATTTGAATAGGAAGAGTGCAGATAGAGATCAAATATAGAGGTATGCCTATATTTGGAAGCACAGTGCAATACTTACAGGAGGAATTTATTTACAAATAAAGGTAAATATGAGTAGAAAAAAAAGGGTTTATTTTTTCTTGAAAACAAATATTATTCCAAGGCTATTTTGGGGATCTGAGCACTTTTAGCCTAAATGACTTGACAGGTATATTGAGTAATTACTATTTACCAGGCATGGTGCTAAGTATTTTATACGCATTATTTCATTTAATTCTCACAATAACCCTATATGTTTGGCAATATTATTATCCTTATTGTACACATGAAGCAACTGAAGTTCAGAGAGGATTAATAACCTATCCAAGATCACACAGGTAATTCCAGAACCATTACTCTTAACCACTACCCTCAAAGACATGTTAAGTGAAAATTTTAGTAGTTTCCTACTTAGATAAGTCAGGGAATTTCTGTTTTTATTCTGAGCTTACTGGTATATGAAATACAACTGTCATTTCCCATGATTTCAGTTATTTAGTTTTATGTGTGTGTGTGTGTGTATTCTTGTTTTCTATTTGAGCCTTTAAAAAGGGAAATATTAAGTACCATTAAAAAATGCTTTGCAAATACTAAATTTCACCTAGTGTTGCCCATTGAATTCATGATTATTAAAACTGAACTCCATAGTACTAAGTGGAGTTCCATCAAAAACAAATTATCAATAGATCACAAATTGGATTAAAAACAAAAAAACAAAAACCTGGGCAGCTGTGATTTAGTTTCCCTATGATACATTGTCATCAGCATTGACCTTCTATCAGTTGTCAGCTCTCCTTTCTTAATTCAGTGGCTTTTTCAAACAGAGTTGCTTTAAGTTTCGAAACAAAGCAAAATATACAAACAACAAAACAAACGTTGTGGAGCTGGGCCTGCAACCTCGAATCAGGCAATATTTTTGTCTCCCCCAACATTTTCAGAGGAATAAGCATTTGACATTTTCTATTTTGAGTGGGGCCTGTTTTTCTCTGCCCTCCTTACCATCTTCTCTCATTACTGACATAAGTAACTTTCTTTCTACCTACCAGTTGCTGTTAAGTCCACTCTGAATCATGGCACCCTGTGTGTGTCAGAGCAGAAAGAACTATGCTCCTCGGGATTTTCAGAGGCTTCTTTTTTGGAAGTAGATCATCAGGCCTTTCTTCCAAGGTGCCTCTGGGTGGACTTGAACCTCCAACCTTTCAGTTAGCAGCTGAGCTCATTCACCATTTGCAACATTCAGAGGCAAACAAACTTCTAGGTCTTACCTAATCTTACATATACCATAGAACAGAAGGTGGGAGCATATTTAGAACAAAGGTTGCTGGAAGCAGGCAGGAGTTTTTACCCCGAACATCGCCTTCTGCCTCAGTAGCTCATTTTCATTCCTTGAACTTGGAGTAGTTTGAGCCATGTAAGAGATCAGTGGCATGGTTTTCATAATAATTTTCCACAGATTGTGTTGGTGGGCAAGTTCAGAGTCTTTAGATTAAAAGTAAATTTTCAGCAAAAATTGCAAAAAAATTTTATTCTCTGACGTGCAAGCATGGGAGATATTTATCAGCGCACTTTGCAACTCTCAAGAATTTGGTTATAGCTTTACTAATGCCATACATTATGTTATTTCACATTCCACAAAGGAAAAGTCTCAGCATGCTCATTGTTTCATTCAGTAATAATCTTGGAACAAGCCCTTTTACTATATTTAGCTCTCCAGACACTAGATGTTTGTAAGGTTTTATTTCACATTGTTGCTTCAGAATTCTAAAATTCAGATAAAAATGTGTACACATTGGCTTTGTACATCCACCAACAAACTAACCAATGGTGAGACAGACATTTAACATGATATTTGTACTCTTTAAAATATTTGATAGACATATGGCATATGTTTGTGTTTATATTAATGCACATATTAAGCTCATCAGGGTGGCATATAGTGGCGCATTTGCTTAGTAAGATCTCTTTACTCCTTTGTTTTAAAGTCTCTGTAGCATCAATTTTTTCTTTATGGCAATTTCCTGACTATTATGGCAGCATATTCAAGTATGGTTTTAGGTAATTGCCATGCAATAAATGTATATTTAAACCACATGATATCCCCAGGAATCTTGGAATTAATTTCATACAATAATATTTTTTAATAACAGAAAGGTGAGTAGCATAACTTGTGAATTCACCTAAGCCATAAGGAAAAAAAATGACTTAACAGATGTATCACATCCTAGCTTGAGTTTAAGAGGTAATGAGAGCTAAAATGTAGCCTTTCTTAGCATATAATAGAATGTATAATATAATGAACACTGAGCACTTTATATTGGCAGCTCGAAGCCTCTTTCCTGTGAGTGATCCAAAGCACAAAGCTAAACAAATATAATTAGGTTTCGCTGCGTAAAGTTATTATTTGTTTAAAGGTTGTAATCCCCTTACTAAATATAAGCTGAAATTTAATTTGGTGACAAGCAGTAAATATCACAAAGCAGTTTGAGCTTTCTTCAAATCTACCTGGTATGCCCCTCCCTTGGATGATTTTGTTATTTGCATAATTAAAACTTCTTTCACCTGCTGTTTCCTCAAATCCAGTGAAATAGTAGCAAAAATTTTTTTGGAAATGTAAGGTGGAAGGGGCAGGAAATAAAAATTGTTGTTGTTGTTTCAATTTTATGAAAACCAACTGTGACAATAACTTCATAGATAAGAATCAGCATGAATCCAATCCTTGAAATGTGGAGATTGATCCAATCCCACTTTCCCACTTGTCAATAATTTCTGGTACCATCTTCTCACTAGGTATTCTCTCTCTGTCTCTAGGCACCTGAGGCTAGGTCACTTCTTGCAAGTTAAGAGGGCATTGTTAATTCTCTGGAATGACTCAGAACTCAAGGAAGATTTGCTTATGAAATCAGGATCATTATAAGGAAGAGATGCACGGGCAAGGTCTAGGGAGGTTCCCAATACAGAGCTACTGTGTCCCAGGGTGCATGTCACCCTCCCTTTGCCAACCAGGAAGCTCTCTTAGCCTTAGTGTTCCGAGATTTTCTTGGCCAGTCTTGCATGATAGGCTAAATCATGCCTCCTGATGCTAGTTGAAATTGGCCTCCCAGGTTAGTCTTTGCTGGTTTGACCAGCTCCCACTGGCCAGAACAAATCCTGATATGTGGTCTGGAAGTCCCATGAACCTCAATTACTTAGGGTAAAACTAGATCCTTTTCCCCACACCAACCAATTGTGTAATATGACACGCAGTCAACTGGATAACCAGAGACCTTTGAGAAAATCTTCTTTCAGGGCCCTTCACAACAGAGCTGAAGGAAATCAAATACAGTAGTAGAGAGGATTTTTCCCTGTTGCAAAATTAAAGTCTGAGGAATTTAGCAAAAACAGGAGCTAGTGCTTTCATTTAGGGTCATCATGAGGAACATTTGATGTGAAATGCAAGTAATCATCAGCATTGACTAGAGAAAAGACATCAGTTCTTTCTCCAAAACAGCTGGAAAAGCTCCCAATAATTGTATAGAGCTCTGTGTTTAAGCAATCTAGCAAACTGGACATTCCATATGCAGTGTTACCTGAAACAACCTAGAGAGTACTTGACCCTCAGCATATGGCCCTTAGTCTGAAATAATCTGACCAGTTAAAAACACATACAACAAAGCTAAAACAAAAGTGTGGCACAGTGGCACAGTGGTTGAGCACTCAGCTGTGAACTTAAAGGTCAGCAATTCAAACCCACCAGCCACTCCACTTAAGAAACATACGGCAGTCAACTTCTGTAAGGATTACAGCCTTGGAAACCCTTTGGGGCAGTTCTACCCTGTCCTACAAGGTCACTATGAGTTCGGATTATCTCAAAGGCAGCAGGTTTGGGTCGTTTGTTTGTTTGTTTAAACAGAGTTAAAAAACAAAGGGAAAATTGTATTTTGATGCCATGGCTTTGGTAACAATTTTCTATACTGTTGTTAGTTGCTGTCCAGTCCTACTCATGGCAACCCCACGTGTGCAAAGTAGAACTTCTCCGTAGGGTTTTCAAGTCTGTGACTTTTTGGAAGCAGATTACCAGGACTTTCTTCTGAAGCACCTCTTGGTGGGTTCAAAACCCCAACTTTTATGCTTAACCATTATGCCAACCTTTATGCTTAACCATTCGTGCCACCCGAAGTCTCCCAATTGTCTCTATAGCTCTAGATACAAACTAAAGGCTAAACGTGAAAACTAAGGTCTTTGACAACTATCTGAGTTAATTGCACCAAAAAAACCCATTTACACTTAATTTCTAGGATCTTGAGGCAAGTGTTTCAGCTTGTGTATTAGGTTTGAGCCATCTGGATATTACTTTAGGTAGCTAAGATAATATTTTCTTTTTATAAATAATGTTATTGTTTTATGAAATGGTGTATGCTCTTTGTAAAAAAAAAATCAAATAATATAGAAAGATACAAAGAAGAAAATAAGAATCCCCTGAAATCCTATTCATAATAATTATTAGGGACAGATTTAATTTGAGAACATTTCTTTTTTTATTCAAATCCTGTCCATTCTTCAAAGTAGAGCTGTATTTCTGCCTCCTCTTGAGAAACTCACAACTAGATTTCTTACCTCACACCCATTTCTGCCTTCAATTAAGTTCTAAGGAAATTAATGTAAACATCCCACAATAAGGCGTTTATTTGATGTACCTTAGTTTTATTTTCCCAAATGTATGTAAACTTCTTGCCTCAGGGCATATTTTTTCTCTCATTCACAGTAGCTTTTATAGTATTGCTAATACAAAAGAAGAGGCCATAAAACTAGAATCTCAATATTTTAACCAGATTTGAGTTTACCCGGAGGATTGGAGAAGAAACATATCAATTCACATTAACTGATGCACATTTAAATGTATATTTGATTAAATAGGTCAGAAGTTCTCAAGCTTTTTAGTCTAGGACCACTTTACGCTCTTAAAAATCACTGAGGACTTCAAGGAGCTTTTGTTTAGGTGGGTTAAATCTCTCAGTATACATCAAATTAGAAATTAAAACTGAGAAAGTTATAAAACACAGGAATATGCAAGCACTTTTTTTATTTCATTAGTCATCAAAGCAATGACATAACACATTATGTAGCCTCTGGAAAACTCCACCGTACATTCATGAGAGAATGAGAGAGAAAATGGCAAATGATGTCTTCATATTATAATGAAAATAGTTTGACCTTGAGGACCCCCCAAAAAGGTTTTGGGGACCCCCAGTTTTTCCCAGACCATACTTTCAAACCCAATGATTTAGATGAACTAAGCTTAACACATCTATTTAAAGCCAGTCATGATATTTGGCGGTTTATGGAACAAAAAGGAACTGAATATACACGGTATGGTCAGAAGGGTTATGTGTTGTGGTGTCCCTATATCTAGTCAGTGAGCTTAGACCTAGAAGAAGGAAGCTCCCATTGAAAGGCAGGATGCTCCCCAAAAGGCTAGGTTGTAAGGCTGCAGGACCATCTAGTCAGTATTTTCCTACTGCAGTGTGAAGACTGTTCCATCAAAATCAAAAAATATTTAAACAGCGGACAACTGGGCCCCACTCCAGATCAACTGAAACAGAATATTGGAAGTGGGGCTCAGAAAGTTGCTTTTTAAATAATATCTCCAAGTGAATCTGTTGCTCAATATGGTCTGGCAACCACATATACAAGGCCTACAGTCACACTTGAAATACTGCAAAAAGTACATGGAACATTGATACCCCATGTGATGGATTGAATTGTATCCCCCAAAATCTGTGTCAATTTGGCTAGGTCATGATTCCCAGTGTTACGTGGTTGTCCTCCATTTTGTGAGCTGATGTAATTATCCTATGTGTTGTAAATCCAACCTCTATGACATTAATGAGGCAGGATTAGAGGCAGTTATGTTAGTTAGGCAGGACACAATCTATAGGATTAGGCTGTATCTTGGGTCAATTTATTTTGAGATATAAAACAGAGAAGTGAGCAGGGAAAAGAGGAACCTCCTACCACCAATAAACAAGAGCCAGGAGTGGATTGCATCCTTTGGACCTGGGGTCCCTGTGCTGAGAAACTCCTAGACCCAGGGGAAGAGTGATAACAAGGGCCTTTCCCCAGAGACTGACAAAAAGCCCTCCCCTGGAGCTGGTGCCCTGAATTAGGACTTCTAGCCTCCTAGACTGTGAGAGAATAAACTTCTGTTTGTTGAAACCATCCACTTGTGGTATTTCTGTTACAGCAGCACTAGATAACTAAGAGGAAACCTGGTGCTGCAATGGTTAAGAGCTAGGCTGCTAACCAAAAGGCTGGCAGTTCAGATCCACTGGCTGCTCCTTGGAAACCCTATTGGGCAGTTCTCCTCTGTTCTATAGGGCCACTATGAGTTGGAATTGACTTGATGGCAATATGTAGATAACTAAGAGAGTTTAGTCCTGGATGTGGGGTGCTGCTCTAACAGATACCTACAATGTGCAAGTGGTTTTGGGATTGAGTAATGGGTAGAGGCTGGAAGAGTTTTAAAGTGCCTAATAGTAAAAGCCTTGGGAATAGTAAAGGCCTAGATTGCCTTGAAGCCGCTGTTGGTGGAACTACGGACATCAAAGACAATTATCGTGAGGACTTAAAAGTAAGTGAGGAGAGCTGTAATACCACAGATGGTTCAGATGATGAGAAGCTGCAGCAGTTAAATGGCAGCAGCAGAACCAGACAATTGTCATGAGACAGTGTGGGAGCCAACCGACGGAGAGAGACAGCTGAGTGCCTTCAGGCAGGAGGCTTCACAGTGGGGTGGGTACCTGCGGGCACTTATCCATAGAGCTAAAGAGCTTTGTATTGAGTAGGGCAGAGGATGAACCCTGCCCAAGAGGTCCAAGGGGTCAAGAGGCTGAGAGGCCAAGGAACCAGGAAGCAGAAGGTGAAGAGACAAGGAGTAGAGGAAGCAGAGCTGCCTCGGTCTCAAAGGCTAGGAGGTATGACCTCTGGGGTCTCAAAAGGTGGAGCCACAGCCTGCTGTGTCTCAAAGCGTGGGGCTACAGCCTCCTAAGTTTCAAAGAGTCAGATGTTCACCAATTCAGTTCCGGAGTATGAGGCTGCCATTCACAAGTTCCAGGGGATGTGGCCCGATCTGCTGCCCAAAGCTAAGGGGGGCTGGGCTGCCATGACCAAGGGGCAGAAGAATGGGGCCTGCTGAGATGGAGGGGTAAAGCCCTCACTCAGATGGACTAGGAGAATGGGGCTGCCCAAATGCCAAGGGAGCTGAGTTGTCATCTCAGTGGGCCTGGAAGGCAGAGCTGAAGGCAGGACGGAGGAGCCTCCACTCAGAGTCTGGAGAGTGTGGCCAACACCCAGAATCTAGAGGGCAGGGCCATTGCCTAGATGGTCTCAGAGAACAGAGGATTATTTTCAAGGCTTGGGAGCTAATGTAATGTGTTCTGCTGACTTGCTTGGTGCCTGTCATGCCTTCTTTCCCTCTAATTTCCCCTATTTGTAAGGAAGTGTCCACCTTGTTCCTGTTTCTACCATTGTATTTTGGAAGATAACTTGTATTCTACATTGCACAGATGAAGAGGAATTTTGCAGAAGATGAGACTCAGAGTTGATTTAAGACTTTTGAGATGATATGATAGGGTGAATGTGTTTTACATGTGGCAAGGACATGAATTTTTGGGGGGGCCAAATGGTGTAATATTATGGATTGAATTGTGTCTCCCAAAAATGTGTGTCAACTAGGCTAGGCCATGCTTCCCAGTATTGTGTGGTTGCCCTCCATTTTGTGATCTGATGTAATTATCCTATATGTTGTAAATCCTAACTTCTATGATATTAATGAGGTAGGATGAGAGGCAAATTATATTAATGAGGCAGGACATAGTCTACAGGATTAGACTATATTTTGAGTCAATCTCTTTTGAGATATACAAGACAGAAACAAGTAGAGAGGAGAGGGACCTCCTACCACCAAGAAAGAAGAGCTGGGAGCAGAGCGAATCCTTTGGAACCAGGGTCCCTGTGCAGAGAAACTCCTAGATCCGGGGGAAGATTGATGACAAGGACCTTCCCCCAGAGCTGACAGAGAGAGAAAAGCCTTTCCTTGGAGCTAGTGCCCCGAATTCGGACTTGTAGCCTCCTAGTCTCTGAGGGAATACACTTCAGTTTGTTAAAGCCATTCACTTGTGGTATTTCTGTTGTAGCAGCACTAAAAAAAAAAAAAAAAATACCCCATTTCTCCACTTTCTTTGGATTGACCATATACCGAATGATCTGGCACCTCTGGAAGGGTTCACCACTTTAGTTCAGCTATTACTATTTTTTTTTAATTCTATAGACTTTCTGCAAATAAGTCCACATAGCAATCCATTAGTCTAAAAACTAAACCAAAAAACCCAGTGCTATCGATTCCGACTCATAACGACCCTATAGGACAGAGTAGAACTGCCCCATAGAGTTTCCAAGGAGCGCTTGGCGGATTCAAACTGCCAACCCTTTGGTTAGCAGCTGTAGCACTTAACCACTATGCCACCAGGGTTTCCACTCTAAAAATTAGAGGTAGAAAATCTGAAAATACTTAAAAAATAAAGGTAAATAGATGGCTCCGCAGCACTTACAATTATTCAGGACCTTTTAATGAACAGTTAGGTCAGCAACATAGGCATACAGCATAATTTAGACAAGAATTAAAAAATGGTCTCTCTGAATGAGCTTTATTATTATTTTAATTTTGAATTTTATCAGCAAATCTTCCTGCATGCTGAATTACAGCCAGTCTATAAAAGTGTTACACTTACTCTTGCAAGCTATTTATTTGACCACTTCAGTGGAGTGTGTGGGGAGAAGGGGAGGGAGTGGGAAAAAAGTTTCTTTTTTTCTCTCTCTAAAGTAACCAATCGTTCAGAGAATCAGTCAATCAAATCTTCACTATCAGGAAACTAAGCAACCTTCTTTTTTTCCAGGCTTTTCTCTCTAATCATCACAGGGGCTTTCAATGATTTCCTGCTGTGAGACACAAGATTCTGAAGCCCAATTAAATATGTAGTCAAATACAAAAATGCAGCCTCTTTATTCTAACACAGCTACTGCATTAAATACAACAATGGGTGAGATTTATGTAGGACCAGTTGAAAGTTTAAAGCATTTTACACCATGGGGTTTTTTAAGTAGTGTGGTTAATCCTTGGCACCTTAATGATTCAGGAAATGAAAAACAGCCTTATGTGTAGGAGAAATAGGTGGCCACCTACACAGTGCTATTTAAAATGTGCCAAAACGTCTGCTTGCCTCTGAACTATCTCTCACACTTATATTAGCCTAACATGTGGAAAGTAATTAACCGTTTGCAAAGCAGTTTCATGTAATTATCATATTTAATTCTCACAACATCCCTGGGACAGGTATTTATCATTCCCGTTTCACATGTAAGAAAACTGAGTTTAGTATGGAAAAATAAAAGGATTAATATTTGAAGCACCTAGTATGTAACAGTAACTTTTCACAAATGATTTATTATAATTATATAATCCCATGTTGTTGCTGTTAGGTGCGGTTAAGTCGGTTCCAATTCATAGCGACCCTATGCACAACAGAACAAAACACTGCCTAGTCCTGTGCCATCCTCACAATCGTTGTTATGCTTGAGTTCATTGTTGCAGCCACTGTGTCAATCCGTGTCGTTGAGTGTCTTCCTCTTTTTGGCTGACCCTCCACTTTACCAAGCATGATGTCCTTCTCCAGTCACTGGTCCCTCCTGATAACACATCCAAAGCACTTGAGACAAGGTCTTGCCATTCTCGCTTCTAAGGAGCATTCTGGCTATACTTCTTCCAAGACAGATTTGTTCCTTCTTCTGGCAGTCCATTCAATATTCCTTGTCAATGCCATAATTCAAATGCATCAATCCTTCTTTGGTCTTCCTTATTCATTGCCCAGCTTTTGCATACATATGACCATAATCGTACTATTATGAAGCAATCCCATTTTACAGATGAGGAAACAAAGTTCAGAGAATGAAGTAATCTCTCCAAGATGACACAGTTGGTAAGTAGTAAAGCAGAGCCTTGAACCCATGCATGTCTTCCTCTGATTCCAGAGCCAAAGCTCTTAACAACTTGGTATATGTGATTAATTTTTAATAAAGTTTAATAAAATGTTTTCAACATGAATTTACAGCATCTTAATTATAAGCAAGAAGAAGCTAATCTAAAATATTTTTTTCAAACCAAGTACTCAAGAATAATGGGCTACTGTAATTTGCAACTTTTTTCATTAAATTTCCTCATTTTACTTATCAACTCCTGTTTGTATCTTAATTACATATATACACCCATTGCAGTCTAGTCATTTCTGACTCATAGTGACCATATGTACATATATCTTACATGAACATTAGTACATTACTTTTATTTTTAATTGATGTACTTCCCATATTCAAAAGGGTATTATCATTAATTGGTCACTTGGATCTCCCCCATTTTGCATAACACACACACACACACACACACACACTCACACAATTCTATGTTCTCCCAGTTGCTCTAATCCTGGATGCCGAATGACTTAGTCATGATTATAGGATCAGTCCCATTCTAGTACAAGGGAAGGAATTTGAGGCACCCTATATCAGCAACCGAGGAGCTCAAAAATAAGTTAATCTCAATACAGGTAATACTAGGCTCATATTACCCTAGTTGTTACCCTTGTTGTTAGGTGCCATCGAGTGGGTTCCAACCCTTAGCATAACAGAATGAAACACTGCCTGATCCTGTGCATCCTTCACAATTGTTATGTTTGAGCCCATTGTTGCAGCCACTGTGTCAATCCATCTTGTTAAGGGTCTTTCTCTTTTTTGTTGATCCTCTACTTTACCAAGCATGATGTCCTTCTCCAGGGACTGGTCCCTCCTGATAACATGTCCAAAGTATGTGAGACAAAGTGTCGCCATCCTTGCTGCTAAGGAGCATTCTGGCTGCACTTTGTCCAAGACAGATTTGTTCATTCTTTTAGCAGTCCATGGTATACTGAATGTTCTTTGCCAACACCCTAATAGGAAGGAGTCAATTATTCTTTAGTCTTCCTTATTCATTGACCAGCTTTCACATACATATGAGGCAATTGAAAACACCATGGCTTGGGTCAGGCGCACTTTATTCTTCAAGGTGACAACTTTGCATTTTAACACTTTAAAGAAGTCTTTTGCAGCAGATTTGCCCAATGCAATGCATCTTTTGATTTCTTGGCTGCTGCTTCCGTGGGTGTTGATTGTGGATCCAAGTAAAATGAAATCCTTGACAACTTCAATCTTTTCTCCGTTTATCATGATGTTGCTCACTGGTCCAGTTGTGAGGATTTTTGTTTTCTTTATGTTGAGGTGTAATCCATACTGAAGGCTGTGGTCTTTGATTTTCATTAGTAAGTGCTTCAAGTCCTCTTCACTTTCAGCAAGCAAGGCTGCATCATCTGCATATCGCAGGTTATTAATGAGTCTTCCTCCAATCCTGATGCCTCATTCCTCCTCACATAGTCCAGCTTCTAGGATTACTTCCTCAGCATACAAATCGAATCTCTTTGTTGCTGTTAGGTGCAGTTGAGTTGGTTCCAACTCATAGCAACCCTATGTACAACAGAATGAAACACTGCCCGGTCCTGTGCCATCCTCACAATTGTTGTTATGCTTAAGCCATTTGTTGCAGCCACTGTGTCAATCCATTTCATTGAGGGTCTTCCTCTTTTTTTGCTGACCCTCTGCTTTACCAAGCATGATGTCCTTCTCCAGGGTTTGAAAACTCCTGATAACATGTCCAAAGTATGTGGGACATAGTCTCTCCATTCTTGCTTGTATTTCTTCCAAGAGAGATTTGCTCATTCTTTTGGCAACAATGGGCTCAAGGATGGTGCAGGAACAGGCAGCGTTTCGTTCTACTGTACTAAGAATTGCTGTGTGTCAGAACCGACTTGATAGTACCTAACAACAACAACAATCCTTAGTTCCTTAGTAATGGTTACTCTGATGCTGCTCTATGACCAAGACCTTTTTTCTATCACCAACCCTAGTCTCTCCATGACAGTGTCTTCAATACTAACAATCTCCTTGGACTACTACTAAATGCCTAATGCTTGGATAGTCTGCCACATCACTACATGGCCAGGCCTTCTGGGATGTGACCTTTGCAGCCTGGATGATTTCTTCATTGCAGAACTACCTTTGAACAAGTGTCAGTGAGTTTATGCATTAAATAAACTAAACTCTGGTCCAGTACACATATTCAGAGTCTGGTCATCTATGCAATCTGCCTAGAACTGCAGTTAGGAGGAAGCCTGGTTAAATGGAAGGAATATGGATTCTGGTGTCATATTGGGTGTGTCAAATCTTGCTTGCCATTTACTAGCTGTGGGATGTTGGAAAAAAATTTTAACCTTTAAGTTATTTTCCCCTCATCTATAAAATAGGTATAATAATTGTAACTAACTTAAAAAATTTTTGAGTAATATTAAATGAGACCATATATATTAAATATCTGGCATAATCCTTGACACAAAAAGTGATCCAGAAATTGCTCTTTCCTTTTCCTTATTCCATTTTTCTCACCTGGCTTGTCTCACTGCTACCTGAGAGTTGTAGCTCTCAGGAAAAAAGAAAAATTAGAGTTATATATGTTCAAGGAAGGCTATGAACTGATAGCTTCTGTGCATGCCTGCCAAGGGAATAACCTGTCCTGGAGTAATTGCCTTAAATTACCTTACTTAAAACACACACACACACACACACACACACACACACATATATATATATATAACCCAGTGCCATCGAGTCGATTCCGACTCATAGCACCCTATAGGACAGAGTAGAACTGCCCCCATAGAGTTTCCAAGGAGCGCCTGGCGGATTCGAACTGCCGACCCTTTGGTTAGTAGCTGTAGCACTTAACCACTACACCACTAGGGTTTCCATATATTTTATATACATATATGAAATATGAAGAAGAAAACTCAAGAAATGCAATAATAGTCTATTAAACTTCACACAAACACACGCTACAGGTCCAGCAGCAAGGCATATATTCTGAGTTGCTTTTGCCAGTTCCGGTGGTGAAATAATCACTCTCACCTGTTCATTCTCATCACCACACGGAGTTTGCAAGACAGCTGGTGGAAGAGAGGTCCGGAGAGCTGCCTGCTGTTGTTAAGCAGAATAATGCTGTCCGGCCCATTCTGGGATAATACCTTGCTCGCACTAATCCCATGCTTTAATGCACTGAATAAAACAGCCCCAGACCCCCAAAAATATCTGGTTCATCTTCTAGAAGTACTTATTAGACATCCTAAACTAGGAAAGCTTTCCACAGGCATAGCTGAATCACATTTTGAAAGTGAGTTCCTGGACGGGATCTTCTGACAACTACCTCCCGGGAGATAGCATGGCAATCTCTTCATCACCTCCTTACTAGCCTAACCGAAATGGAGAAACTCATGTTTTTGTCTCCCGGATTCTTTTGCTAAGCAAAGAGAAACAATGTACTTTACTTTCCTGTACTTGCGCATCTACAAAATTTCATTGAAAAAAACATCAACGTGGTTGTGGCAGAACAACCACAGTTTTAATGATCTCAAAATTGGTGCGCAAAAGTAAATATATCCATGTATGGTCCTCATTTGGCTTTTCAGTAGAGTCCTCAAAACCTTTTGAGAGATCTGTGGGTGATATCCAGAGCCGTGTTATGAAATAAGACGCTGTGGGTAATGAAAGACCTTTATAACTTGGTCGTTTTCACAACTAAGGTGCTTTTTGGCAAAACCTCAACTACCATTACCCATTTCCCCTTCCTCAAAACAGTCATTTAGACAAAAAAAAAAGTATACACTTTTTATTTCATTTTTAAATCTCCATGGATAATTGAGAAAGACAAAAGTCAGTTTTTTGAGATGGTTCTAATTTCACCTTTAACTTAAAAATCTGGATGCCTTCAAATACTCCCTGATGGGTACAGCTTTACTAAATTTCTGGTTGATCTCTCTATCCCCAGAGGGGCCAAATGGCTCTTTATGTTCCTATTTCTGCCAAGTATCAGTCCTAAAAAAAAAAAAAAATTTCTGCCAAGTATCAGTCCTAGGTTAGATTAAAAATCTGAACAAGATTAAAAAATGGTCTCTCCATTCTAACCTCCATACCTGTTCTTGGCACAGAATGTCATCTCCTTCTCTGCCCACCCATATCATATCCATGCTTCAAAACACAACTCAAGCCCCAACTCCAGATAAAATATTTCACAACTACTTTAACCCAGTTCTTTCTTCTAAACTGTGGTCTTGGATCTATGTTTATTCTTTTTTATGTCATTCTTTGATTACAGTACAGATGTGATTTTGTCTCTGCACAAAGTTTAGATGCTCCTTGAAGTCATAATGGATTCCATATTTAAGTTTTTTGGTATAATCCACACTTAAGACCACAGTGAATGCACGCAGTAAACATTCAATAAATATTCATGGTCTGCATAAGAACTAACAAGTTACAAGGTAAAATTTGAGCTAACATCTATAAATTTATGATACCTATTATGGCTTTGGAAAATTCTAGGGTGCCATTAGCTTTGACATGGCACCCAGCCATTTGAGGTTTGTGTTGCATTTCAGAGCTATATAATTTAGCAAGATGAAACCTTACTAAACAGACATTTCTAGGTGAAAACAGTCCATGATTGCAATCATTTGATAGGCACAAAATGGTTTCCTGGGGCTTCATTGCCATTATTTGAAAAAAAATGCAAATTCTCATATATAAACTATTTATATAAATATGATTTGCCAACTCTTAGCAGACATTAACCCAAGTTGCATATTTCCGTGCGACATTATAAGTTCTAAAAGGGCTGTAACACTCAACCACAATTATATTGCTAATAATAAGTTTTCTTTTACATAAGGACAAGGAGCGTAATAAACTGAAGCAAGAATAGAAACTGAAGCAGGAGAATCAAGACATTTCTTAATAGTGAACCATGTTAGGCAAGTGAACAGACTCCTCTGGGAGTAGTGTTGGAAACATGCCGCTTTCATCTTTCAGTGAGATAAAAACACTCAACAGTGTATAGACAGGTACAAGGCACCCTGACAGGAAGATGTGGACTTGGAGACCTGAAAGGTCATTTCCATCATGAGTTGTGCTGATTCACAGTAGTGACCATTCCTTTGCATTAGTACCTTGTCCTTACCCATTCCGGGCTGACACACATAAGCACACCCTCATACTCTACACACCTACAAATCAGAACACTGGAGTTTGAGTCTGTTATCTTTCCTAAAGAAATATATATGTATAATTGCTGTTAAAATATAGCTGCATACACTGATATTGAGAATAAAGAAAAGACAATCTTTAAGGTCTAGTCTGCGCAGTAATAACCTAAGGTCAATTTAAGGAAGTTTATAGCTTTTTCCTGGAGCAAAGATTAATAATCTTGGATAAGGGAATGGCCGTTGTAATTTCAGAGTGATTAATCTGCAGATCAGTGGCAGAGAAAAAAAAATCGGAGGAAGTATACTCACTAAGGGGGGAGAGGTGAATGAAAATTTAGGCCAGAACAACAAAAAGCGCCCTATGTAAACAAGTTACTAGACAAAATCTTAACTAATATTCACAAATTTATGATATGTATTATGCCTTTGAAACCCTGGTGGTATAGTGTTTAAGTGCTACAACTGCTAACCAAAGGGTAGGCAGTTCGAATCCGCCAGGCGCTCCTTGGAAACTCTGTGGAGCAGTTCTACTCTGTCCTATAGGGTCGCTGTGAGTCGGAATCGAGTCAATGGCACTGGGTTTATTATGCCTTTTATCTTTTATGTCTCCCCTCCCCTACTGCAGTTTTCAGAGTTCTATTACATGAATATCTATTTTTTCAGAGCTCTTATATGGTGGGGGATTATATATATATATATATATATATATTCACACAGAGTCCATAAACTATAGGCAGGATGAAGTAAGGAACTGCAAGTTGGGGGGCTAAAAAAAAAAAAAAACAGATGATTATTAGAGGGATTTTTAATAGCGATATTTTTGTTTCATCCTCACAAGAAAGACTCAGATTGAAAAGCAATTTAATCCCTCAAACCTCTATTCCCTGCCAAGTTAATTGTATGCATCGCCATAACGGGAAGTTTAAAATACAAGATAAGGCACAGTGACTTGACAATTACGTTTCATAACAAAATCTTCAGAAGTCACTCTCAATGCCTCCATGCCTCTTCTAAATCTTACTTGAAATGATATGTCTTTCCTACTGGTCTGCACCAGGGTTAATGTAGTGGATAACTGTACCATCCATCCACTACTGTGCAAAAAATAGTCCCACATTTAGCTTCGAAGGAGTGTCACAGATTTATCCCCTTTCCTTTCCTTCCTCAGTAACTGGTAACCCCAGAAAGAGAACAGAAAGAAAGAAGCAGTTGGTCCCTGGCTTCACTGGAGTTGCCAAGCTGTTCTAAGACAAAAATATAAGTCATTTCTCCAGACTGAGTTGGCCTGTGTGGGCATGGGGCTGATTTTCTCTATCGCCTCAGGAAGGCTGTTGTTGTTAGGTGCCTTTGAGTCACTTCCAACGCATAGCGACTCCATGTACAACTGAACGAAACACTGCCCTGTAACCGACAGAGTTAAACTGTACCCCCTTCTTTTGTAACCGACTGGGTTAAACTCTCCCCCCTTCTGAAATGTAACTGACGGGATTAAACTATTTCCCCCTCCTCCTCCCATCTCAGCCAGGCTCCTATGTCTGGGTGACAACACAAGGTTGTCTTACTGCTTTTCTGCTCAAGGCCACTTCATTACTAGTCAACTGCTCCCCCGTCCCACCACAATTCAGACATGAGCAGTAAACCGCAAAGCTGGCCTTAGAGAAACTTCATGTGTCATACCCCCCAGCCATCATATTGCACCCCCATACATGTTAATTAGTTCCTAAAATTGCCCGCTTATTCCCAGAAGCTTAAATTCCCTATCCCAAACTATATAACTGCACTAAGATCCCCAACTTCGGGGGGCTTGAATTGAGACTTAGGCTCCGAGCTCCTTGCTTGACCAGCTTGCAATAAAGTCTACTTTCTCTTTCTCAAAAGCCTGGCGTCTCTCAAATGACTTGAGGAGTCACAATGGGCAGGACCCATTCCCATCGGGTTACAGCCTTGTACTGTGCCATCTTCACAATTGTTCGTATGCTTGAGCCCATTGTTGCAGCTGCTGTGTCAATCCATCTCACTGAGGATCTTCCTCTTTTTCGCTGACCCTCTACCACCTTCGATGTCCTCCAGGGGCTGGTCCCTCCTAATAACGTGTCCAAAGTATGATAGATGGAGTCTCGTCATCCTTGCTTCTAAGGAGCATTCTGGCTGTACTTCTTTCAAGACAAATTTGTTCGTTCTTCTGACAATCCACAGCATATTCCATATTTTTTGCCGGCACCACAATTTGAAGGCATCAATTCTTCTTTGGTCTTCCTTATTCATTGTCCAGTTTTCACATGCATATGAAGCCATTGAAAACACCACAGCCTGGATCAGGAACAACTTAATCCTTAAAGTGACATCTTTGCTGCTAAACACTTTTTTAAAGAGGTCTCAGACAGCAGATTTGCCCAGTGTAATGCATCATTTGATTTCTTGAGTGCTGTTTCCTTTGGTGTTGATTGTGTATCCAAGTAAAATGAAACCCCTGACAACTTTGATCATTTCTCCGTTTGTCATGATGTTGCTCATTGGTCCAGTTGTGAGGATTTTTGTTTACTTTCTGTTGAGGTGTAATCCATACAGAAATCAGTAATCTTTGATCTCCATCATTAAGTGTTTCAAGTCCTCTTCACTTTCAGCAAGCAAGGTTGTGTCATCTGCATAATGCAGGTTGTTAATGAGTCTTCCTCCAATCCTGATGCCATGTTCTTCTTCAGATTGTTTGCTCCAGCTTCTCAGATTGTTTGCTCAGCCTACAGACTGAGTAAGTATGGTGAAAATTTACAACCCTGAGACACACCTTTCCTGACTTTAAACTTTATTCTGTTTGAACGATCTCTTGGTCTATGTACAGGTTCCGCATGAGCATGGTTAAGTGGTCTGGAATTCCCATTCTTCACAAGGTTACCCATAATTTGTTATGGCCCACACAGTCTAATGCCTTTGCATAGTCAATACAACACAGGTAAACATCTTTCTGGTAGTCTCTGCTCCCAGCCAAAATCCATCTGACATGAGCAATGATAGCCCTTATTCCACGTTCTCTTCTGAATCCGGCTTGAATTTCTGACAGTTCCCTGCTGAGGAACTGCTGCAACTGTTTTTGAATGATCTTCAACAAAATGTTACTCGCATGTGAAATTAATGATATTTTTCAATAATTTTTGCATTCTGTTTGATCAAGTTTCTTTCGACTTGGTATGAATACAGATCTCTTCTGGTTAGTAGGCCAGGAAGCTGTCTTCCAAATTTCTTGGCGTGGGTGATTGAGCACTTCCAGCGCTGCATCCAATTGCTGAAACATCTCAACTGGTATTCCCTCAATTCCTGGAGCCTTGTTTTTTACCAATGCTTCCAGTGCACCTTGGACCACTTCCTTCAGTTCTGTCAGTTCTTGCTCATATGGTACCTCCTGAAATGGTTGAATGTCAACCAATTATTTTTGGTACAGTGACTCTGTGTATTCCTTCCATCTTATTTTGATGCTTCCTGTGTCGTTTAATATTTTCACTGTAGAATCCTTCAATATTGCAACTTGAGGTTGAATTTTTTCATCAGGACCGCTTTCTTGATCAAATTTCCCCATGACTTGTATTGAAAATGTGTAAGTATGAACCTGGATACAATGGTTTAATTTTTAAGGTAAAAGGCACTTTGAATTGTTCTCTGTAATTGGAATTGGGGACAAGTGGGTTTGAGTAGATTTGAAGTGGGTGCAGAAGAGTATCAGAGATAATAACTAGAAGGAAACAAACCCAGGTATAAAAATACTAGGTTAAAGGGTGGTGATTTTTAAATGAAATTTTGAAAGAAAAGTTATGCTGGGGTTTAAACATGAGAAAATTCTTACTCTAGGGTATAATACGGGTTCAATGAAAGAAAATTTTAAGAAAATTCAGTGTAAATGCTGAATAATATTTTGTAAAGAGAAACTGGAGTGCTTATTAGCATAACTAACCTTTCTGCTACTTGTGTGGAGAAAAAAAATTTCCCTCACAAGATTTTCCAAAATACTCCTACCAGAATCTGAATGCTGGGTTTAGTGGATCACAGTTCTCGCTGGGATTGAAAGAGTTGATAGTTTTATTATTCACCTGCACATAGCAGCCTTAAGCTTTCTGGGGTTTCTAGGTGTCCGCACCACCATGCTGTGAATGGGGAATGGGGTGGAGCCACAGGGCAGCTATGGTGGAAAATCTTGTTGCCTGAAGCTAATTGAGCTGTCTGGGAAGGGGTGAATGGACTGAGGAAGTGTGTGCTTGTCTACATATGGGAGGAAATAAGGCCCTTCCGTTTCTCTTGTATATTCCAGCAAGTTCAGTCAATCATATATTTCAGGTGTTTTCTAGTCACTGTATTTCCATTTTTATTGATTTTTCATTTTTATTTTTACAAGCCTTGGAAGGCACATCCCTTCACTTAAAGTGTTAACTGTGGACGAAGAGTTCCGTGCTAAAGAATGATGTAGAGTTCTGAGCCACCCTCATGTCCCACTGAGATGACCCTTCAAGCTGCTGACTGATCTGGCAAGAGAGCAACTGGAGTACCCTTCCAAGAAAACAGGGTTCTGCATTCCTGTCAACAATTCGAGAGCTCTCAGACACCCCCCCATGCAAAACATCCACTTTTAAACAGATGATTTGTCTTAAAATTATTATTTTTAATTTATTCTGGTGGAATATGAGCCAATATTAATCCTTTACCATAACATCCTATTCATTTCAGAAGATGCTCGTAAAGCAATGTATTCAATACTCTTAAATATGTATATATCTCCCCTTTCTTCTTTGTGGCTTAAATAGCTCCTAAACGCAAAAGGGGAAGATAAACATCAGCGAAACAGCCCTTTGTTCTGATAGTAATGGGAATGGGTTAAGTATTTCTTATTCTAAGTTATAATCATTGTCATAAGATTCATGTTGTACTGTTTATTATTTATAGTTCTCATTATATTCTTCGTCACAAGACTGTAGCACCAGAATTTTAATATCCTATATATTCTCTAGAAGATAATAATAAACTGTACAACTTTGACCTTTTCCATGTCCCAAAGTATGATTCATTAGTCATTTCTATTTTCTACTGTTTACAACTTCTGTAGCCCGGGAGGAAGAGGTATACATGCAGCCAATCAAAGTACAGAATACTGAAAAGGTCAAAGTTCAAAGTTATGAAATTTCTAAAGTTTATAGTCTTTCATAAACCAGAATGACATTAAAATTATGCCTCATTCCTCTGAGAATGATTATAACAAAAACACTGAACAAGGACGAATTAATTTATTTTCATTAGAGTCTTAAGGTTGAGATCATAGTGCTATCGTCATCCACCATGGAACAAGAGGTTTATTGTGTGGATGTCACTAAATAACTAGGTAGCAGGCATATTATGAAGGAGAAAGATGTAATTCTCTATTATATCATTAATATCACACGCAAGCAAAATTTTGCTGAAGATCATTCAAAAAAGGCTGCAGCAGCACAGGGAACTGCCAGAAATTCAGGCCAGTTTCAGAAGAGGACATGGAACCAGGGATATCATTGCTGATGTCAGATGGATCCTGGCTGAGAGCAGAGAATACCAGAAGGATGTTTACCTGTGTTTTATTGGCTATGCAAAGGCGTTCGACTGTGTGGATCATAATGAATTATGGATAACATTGCGAGGAATGGGGATTCCAGGACACTTAATTGTGCTCATGAGGAACCTTTACGTAGATCAAGAGGCAGTTGTTTGGACAGAACAGGGGGATATTGATTGGTTTAAAGTCAGGAAAGGTGTGCGTCAGGGTTGCATTCTTTCACCATACCTATTCAATCTGTATGCTGAGCAAATAACCCGAGAAGCTGGGCTATACGAAGAAGAATGGGGCATCAGGATTAGAGGAAGATTCATTAACAACCTGAGTTATGCAGATTACACAACCTTGCTTGCTGAAAGTGAAGAGGACTTGAAGCACTTACTAATGAAGATCAAAGACCACAGCCTTCAGTATGGATTGCACCTCAACTTAAAGAGAACAAAAATCCTCACAACTGGACCAATGAGCAACATCATGATAAACGGAGAAAAGATTGAAGCTGTCAAGGATTTCATTTTACTTGGATCCACAATGAACAGCCATGGAAGCAGCAGTCAAGAAATCAAAAGATGCATTGCATTGGGTAAATCTGCTGCAAAGAATCTCTTTAAAGTGTTGAAGAGCAAAGATGTCACTTTGAAGACTAAGGTGCGCCTGACCCAAGCCATGGTATTTTCAATCACATCATATGCATGTGAAAGCTGGACAATGAATAAGGAAAAGACCAAAGAAGAATTGACGCCTTTGAATTGTGGTGTTGGCAAAGAATACTGAATATACTATGGACTGTCAAAAGAACGAACAAATCTGTCTTGGAAGAAGTACAACCAGAGTGTTCCTTGGAAGCAAGGATAGTGAGACTGCGTCTTACATACTTTGGACATGTTGTCAGAAGGGATCAGTCCCTGGAGAAGGACATTATGCTTGGCAGAGTACAGGGTCAGTGGAAAAGAGGAAGACCCTTAAGGAGGTGGATTGACACAGTGGCTGCAACAATTAGCTCAAGCATAACAACGATTGTGAGGATGGCTCAGGAAGGGGCAGTGTTTCATTCTGTTGTGCATAGGGTTGCTATGAGTCAGAATGGACTGGACGGCACCTAACAACAACAACAACAATATAGAACTATGTGAAATGATCCAGTTTCAGGAACAATGTGCCACATCCAGAGACAAAGGAAATTGCAGATAGATAAAAACAATATGCTAAAACATTGGCTAATTCCATAGCTATTGCAAAACCTTGTATGGCTTCTTTAAAATGAGCTGTAATGGTTGATATTACCGTAGAGAGAGCAAGTGACGAGAAAAAATTAAACAAAAGAATGTATTTCTTGATGGTGCTATTTTTTGTTTTTTTCTTATAATAATGCAAACATATAGAATTTGGTGGTCAGTCAAGTCTAGATTTGAGAAGTCATAGGTATTGTACTTCATCATGCAACCTTTTCCTTAAGTTCTTGAGAAGGCACTACTCTTGCTAAAGAATGATTAAATATATGTGCTTTCTCACCCATCTTTGGGGACTTTACTGCCACTCAGGAAGGCTTTCTCAGTTTCTCAAAGAAACTGTCTGTGAGACTATCAAGAAACTGACTTCACCGTTGCCTTTTGGGAATGACCAGAATCCTGTATTACATTATTAAGGTAAACTATATTTTTCTCTACTCTGAAAATCCACTTCCTCTAGTAAAAAAAAAAAAAAATATATATATATATATATATAGCCTCCAAATCCATCAATTCCATCATTAAAGGACTTTGTCCATCTAATTGTATTTGATCATGTAATTCAATCTGTAATATACATTTAAAAATATCTTCATCCAACACCCCAATTGTAAAAGCTGTGATTCAGAGGCAAAGCATACAGGGAGTATGGCGGTTGATGGATGATGTTTGTGAATGTGAGGAAGAGAATAACAGATGTAAAAAGACAGAGGATCAAAAATAGAGAGGGGCAGGGACACTGTCAGTTGAGAAGAGATGAAGTGCTTTAAAACAGGAGGCAGCTGCAAATTAGAAGTACTGTGGGAAAAGCAATAAATTTGAATGTGGAGAAATATAATCCAGAAAAGATGAGGGATGCAATTTGAAAAGAAAGAAGTGTTATTGAGCAAGTGTTTCTTGACAGAAAGGGCTGTGTGTAGGCACCACATGTTTGACGGGGTAGGGATGAGGTGGTTAGAGAAACACTATCCAGCCTTCCTAAAGATGAATCTATCTCTGCTGCTTCATTCTTTTCTGTAAATATCATCTCTCCTTAGATATTAGCCAATCTCATATTCCCCATGTGAAACTGGAATAACTCTTTGGCTTAGGTTTCATCAATCCTCCAAACTGGCCTGGACAACCAGACATATCATCATCAAGGTTAACTATTTTAGTGAAGTGGGTATGCAATGAATTAGACTACATAAGAACATTTTCTCTTCAAATTATCAAATATACCAGCTTTGATCTTTTTTTTTGTTGTTTTTTTTTAATTTAAACTCCAATCTTTTTTCCCTCTAGTGAAATACCCTGCTAATTTTCTAATTTTGACTTTTAATCCCTCCCACCTAATCCTCATTTTTTGAGGTGGCGTTCCTGGCTTTATTTCTTTATACTTCATCCAGAAACCAAGTACTCTATTACCTTCTTCAAGAGTATATTATTATTACCTCCTTTAGGTATAAAATCTCCATATATTGTGGTAATCTCATTGGTACACAGCAGCTAGTTAGCAATATACTCTATAATACATGGGTTGAAGACAGTGTTTAGTGTCCTAAAAACCTTATTGTCTTTAAATAGAACAATTAAAAATGATCTTGTATTAGTAATAAGTCCCATGTGGAAGAAAATTGTCAAATTTAAGTATGGAAGTGTTTACTAGTTAAAAAAAAAACATGTGACAGTCTTTAAAGACCATTAGTAAAACCAAGCATAATCTCAAATCTACAGAATGATATAAATTAAAAAAAATTCTTCAGAGTTTATGTGAGCTGCAATTGCTTCAGAACTAGGCATTTGCACAAATCAACTGCAATCTATACGCAACCCAAGTTGTCCAAGTTTATAATTAATTAACACTGCTCACTATACCAGTCAAATGAACTCATGCGTATCTCTTCAAAATAGGATGAACAATCATTCCTCCTTCAGATGTTAAATATGGAGTGAAGTTGTATAAGGAAAATGGCTATTTGCATGTCTAAATGTCACTCTACGTATTGAACTTGATTTTGTTACCCTTTTAACGTGGCCATCAGTGGAGGCTACAAACAGTGATTAATCCCTGATTGAAAAACGGGTAAGATGTCATGCCATTTTGAGTCTCCAGCCAAAAAAAAAAAAAAAAAGCAAATGTAATAGAGTATAAAACAAGGAATCTATGGACTTGAAAATTAAAGTTATTCAATGTGCATTTATTGAGCATATGTTACAAGAATAACTTTACATTGAGTGCTATAGAAAATAAAAACAAAGAAAACACCTGGGGAAGCGACTGATTATTAAAAGAACATTAGTTTTTCCTCCATGATAAAAGATACACCTTTTATAGCAGAGGATTATGGATTGAATTGTGTCCCCCCAAAATACGTGCTGTAACTCTTAACCCCTGTAACTGTGGTTATAATCCCATTTGGGAACTAGTTTTCTTTGTTATGTTAATGAGGCAATATTAGTGTACGGTGTGTCTTAAATCAATCTCTTTTGAGATTTTAAGAGATTAAACAAGCAAGCCAGCAAGCAGAAATGGGAGAAGAGAGGTGCCAAGCCACATGAATATCTCCCAGAAGCAGAAGCTCAAAGAGACAAGGACCTTTCTCCAGAGCTAACAGAGTGAGAAACCCTCCCACCAGTGCTTGTACTCTGAATTTGGACTTCTAGCCTCCTAAACTGTGAGAAAATAAATTTCTGTTGGTTAAAGGCACTCATTTGTGGTATTTCTATAGCAGCACTAGATAACTAAGTCACAGAGTGAATTTTTATATGTTCATGGGTCTTTATTTCGAATTTCCACTTCTTTTATTGATCTCAAAGGTCCTCAATTTACAGATGGAGAAACTGAGACTTGAGGAATGTAGTGATTTGGCCAAGAACAAAATGTCACTCCGTGGCATTAAATATACAAAATTTAAAAACTAAATGAAAGATTCCCATAGAACACTAGTAGAAAATACAGGTGAAAGAGGTGAATATTTATATAATCTGGATCTTTCGTCACATGAAAATGAAAGTCAGAAACCGTAACAGAACACAGTAATATTTTGCCCTAAAATATTAAAATAATATATATGTCAAAATTACCATGAACAGAATTGAAAGGGAAATGACAAACTGGTGAAAAATTCATAGCATATCTAGAAAAAGGTTTAAGTATCATTAACATATAAAGAATTTATATGAGTCAATAAGCAAAAGGGCATATTCCTGTAGAAAAATGGATAAAGGACATAAGCAGGTAATTTACAAAAGAAGAAAGAAGAAACAAAACAGGTAATAAACACAAAATAATCAGAATGTAAATACAGCAAAGTGAAACAAAAATACAATTAAATATCTATCAAACTGGCAAAGTTTCTTTAAAATAATTATATTATTGTTAGAGAGAGTTTGGTCAAATGGGTAATATCATACACTACCTATGGAAGCATACATGACAGAACCGTTATTGAAAGTGAGTTGTAATATTAAATAAATGTCTTAAAATTGAAAGGCTTGGACCGAATTACTGGGCTGAGGGCTGTGGGGACCATGGTCTTGGGGAACATCTAGCTTAATTGGTATAACATAGTTTATAAAAAAAATGTTCTACATTCTATTTGGTGAGTAGCTTCTGGGGTCTTAAAAGCCTGTGAGTGGCCATCTAAGATGCTCCACTGGACTCACTCCATCGAGAGCAAGGGAGAATGAAGAAAAGTAAAGACACAGGGAAAGATTTGTCCAAAGACCTAATGGACCACAACTACCACAGCCTCCACCAGACTCAGTCCATTACAACTAGATGGATCCCGTCTACCACCACCGACTGCTCCAACAGGGCTCACGATAGAAGGTCCTGGACAGAGCTGGAGAAAAATGTAGAACAAAATTCTAACTCAAAAAGAAAGACCAGACTTACTGGCCTGACAGAGACTGGAGAAACCCTGAGAGTATGGCTCCCGGACACCCCTGCAGCTCAGTACTGAAGTCTCTCCTGAGGTTCACCCTTCAGCCAAAAATTAGAAAGGCCCATAAAACAAAACAAAACTAAAGGGGCACACCAGCCCAGGGGCAAGTACTAGAAGGCAGGATGGAACAGGAAAGCTGGTAATAGGGAACCCAAGTTTGAGAAAGGAGAGTATTGACACATCCTGGTGTTGGTAACCAAGGTCACAAAACCATATGTGTACTAACTGTTTAATGAGAAGCTAGTTTGTTCTGTAAACTTTCATTTAAAGTACAATAATAAAGAAATTAAATGAAGGGAGTAAAAAAAAATTGTAAGGTTCTTTGATCCAAGAATTACACTTATTTTAGTTTATCCCAAGGAAATAATCATGAAGGTAGATAAAGGTTTAGCTACAAGTATGCTCATCTTAGCATTATTATAATAGTGAAAAGTTAGAAATTAACTAAATGTTCCAAAGCAGACAATGGGCCAAATAAATTGTGACATATTCAAATGATAGAATACAATCCCATCATCAAGACAATAATAACCAACTACAATTTCAAAAATGAAAACTGTTTTATTTGCATTTTAAGTGAAAACAAAGATTGACAGTATGAACCAAGTTTCTTCTTTATGTTTATCTACATTTTTGAATTTTTAAGATAAACACTTCTGCTTTTATAATTAAAATAAAAGGTGTGATAAAGGGATTATATATGATTTCTAAGGTCTTCTTCAGCTCTATACTTCAATGATTTGAAATAGAAACAGTTATACAACAATGGAAAACACGAGAATATTACAGAAAATTTGCCTTTATAATTAAAAAGAAATGAGCACTGAGAGAAAGGGGGAAAAATCATCAAGTGTGATGGGAGTAGTTATGGAAGTTTTTGTCAAGGAGTTTGAGAAAGATAAACTCAGTGGTACCATCCTTTTGCCACTTTGTGTTTCTTGGTCCTTGGCAAAATGAGGCCCTATATTTGTGGTGCTAGCCAAGACCTGATATTTGGATGATCAATTGTTTTCACAAAACAATGGGTGTCAGTGTGTTAGGACTGGCCACGGGGGGTGGGGGGGGGGACTAATATTCAGGAAGCTGAGTAAAATATTGGGTTTGGCCTATACCACTGGTTTAGGCAGACAACGGTCAAATCCAGACAGGTCAGATGAAGCCAGATTTGGCAGGGTAGGTACAAATTTAGTTTAAACACCCTTTCATACACCCATGTTTTTAAACTTCAAAGTCCTTGCTTTCTCAATTGAACATCAGTGATAGTAATTTTAATTCTAGCAACCTGGACTGTCACATATTAACTATAGTCAGAAAAATTTCAAAGGCATATAGTTCATTTTTTTGATGTAGGCAGGAACAGGATTAGGAGGTGCCAGAATTATCACACTATTTGGCTCAGTATCTTCTCTCTCTACACTGTTTGCTGTTGAATGTGAGCAATTTAAAACTAGGAGATTGAGACCGGTATGAATGACTTAAGCATTTTTTTATTAACTTTTATTGAGCTTCAAGTGAACATTTACAAATCAAGGCAGTCTATCACATATAAGTTAATATACATCTTACTCCTTACTCCCACTTGCTCTCCCCCTAATGAGTCAACCCTTCCAGTCTCTCCCTTCATGAAAACTTTGGCAGCCTCAAACTCTCTCTATCCTCCCATCCCCCCTCCAGACAGGAGATGCCATCACAGTCTCAAGTGTCCACCTGATATAATTAGCTCACTCTTCATCAGCATCTCTCTCCCACCCACCGTCCACTCCCTTTCACGTCTGATGAATTGTCTTCGGGGATGGTTCCCGTCCTGTGCCAACAGAAGGTTTGGGGACCATGACCGCCGGGATTCCTCTAGTCACATCCAGACCATTAAGTATGCTGTTTTTATGAGAATTTGGGGTCTGCATCCCACTGATCTCCTGTTCCCTCAGGGGTTCTCTATTGTGCTCCCTGTGAAGGCAGTCATCGATTGTGGCCGGGCACCAACTAGTTCTTCTGGTCTCAGGATAATGTAGGTCTCTGGTTCATGTGGCCCTTCCTGTCTCTTGGGTTCTTAGTTGTCGTGTGACCTTGGTGTTCTTCGTTCTCCTTTGCTCCAGGTGGGTTGAGACCAATTGATGCATCTTAGATGGCCGCTTGTTAGCTTTTAAGACCCCAGATGCCACATTTCAAAGTGGGATGGAGAATGTTTTCATAATAGAATTATTTTGCCAGTTGACTTAGAAGTCCGCTTAAACCATGGTTCCCAAACCCCCGCCCTTGCTCCGCTGACCTTTGAAGTATTCAGTTTATCCCAGAAACTTCTTTGCTTTTGGTCCAGTCCAGTCCAGTTGAGCTGACCTTCCATATATTGAATGTTGTCCTTCCCTTCACCTAAAGCAGTTTTTATCAGCTAATTAATCAGTAAAAAACCCTCTCCCTCCCTCCCTCCCCCCCTTGTAACCACAAAAATATGTGTTCTTCTCAGTTTATACTATTTCTCAAGATCTTATAATAGTGGTCTTATACAATATTTGTCCTTTTGCCTCTGACTGATTTCACTCAGCATAATGCCTTCCAGGTTCCTCCATGTTATGAAATGTTTCACAGATTCGTCACTGTTCTTCATCGATGCGTAGTATTCCATTGTGTGAATATACCACAATTTATTTAACCATTCATCCGTTGATGGACACCTTGGTTGCTTCCAGCTTTTTGCTATTGTAAACAGAGCTGCAAGAAACATGGGTGTGCATATATCTGTTTGTGTGAGGGCTCTAGTTTCTCTAGGGTATATTCCGAGGAGTGGGATTTCTGGGTTGTATGGTAGTTCTATTTCTAACTGTTTAAGATAACACCAGATAGATTTCCAAAGTGGTTGTACCATTTTAGATTCCCACCAGCAGTGTATAAGAGTTCCAATCTCTCCGTAGCCTCTCCAACATTTATTATTTTGTGTTTTTTGGATTAATGCCAGCCTTGTTGGAGTGAGATGGAATCTCATCGTAGTTTTAAACTGCATTTCTCTAATGGCTAATGATTGAGAGCATTTTGTCATGTATCTGTTAGCTGCCTGAATATCTTCTTTAGTGAAGTGTGTGTTCATATCCTTTGCCCAATTCTTGACTGGGTTGTTTTTCTTTTTGTCGTTGAGTTTTGACAGAATCATATAGATTTTAGAGATCAGGCGCTGGTCAGAGATGTCATAGCTGAAAATTCTTTCCCAGTCTGTAGGTGGTCTTTTTACTCTTTTGGTGAAGTCTTTAGATGAGCATAGGTGTTTGATTTTTAGGAGTTCCCAGTAATCTGGTTTCTCTTCGTCATTTTTGGTAATGTTTTGTATTCTGTTTATGCCTTGTATTAGGGCTCCTAGGGTTGTCCTTATTTTTTCTTCCATGATCTTTATCATTTTAGTCTTTATGTTTAGGTCTTTGATCCACTTGGAGTTAATTTTTGTGCGTGGTGTGAGGTATGGGTCCTGTTTCATTTTTTTGCAAATGGATATCCAGTTGTGCCAGCACCATTTGTTAAAAAGACTATCTTTCCCCAATTAACTGACACTGGACCTTTGTCAAATATCAGCTGCTCATATGTGGATGGATTTATATCTGGGTTCTCAATTCTGTTCCATTGGTCTATGTGCCTGTTTTTGTACCAGTACAAGGCTGTTTTGACTACTGTGGCTGTGTAATAGCTTCTGAAATCAGGTAGAGTGAGGCCTCCCACTTTCTTCTTCTTTTTCAGTAATGCTTTGCTTATCCGAGGCTTCTTTCCCTTCCATATGAAATTGGTGATTTGTTTCTCTATCACCTTAAAAAATGACATTGAAATTTGGATCGGAAGTGCATTGTATGTATAGATGGCTTTTGGTAGAATAGACATTTTGACTATGTTAAGTCTTCCTATCCATGAGCAAGGTATGTTTTTCCACTTAAGTATGTCCTTTTTAATTTCTTGTAGTAGTGCTTTGTGGTTTTCTTTGTATAGGTCTTTTACATCTTTGGTAAGATTTATTCCTAAGTATTTTATCTTCTTGGGGGTTACCGTGAATGGTATTGATTTGGTGATTTCCTCTTTGATGTTCTTTTTGTTGATGTAGAGGAATCCAACTGATTTTTGTATGTTTACCATGTATCCCGATACTCTGCTAAACTCTTCTATTAGTTTCAGTAGTTTTCTGGAGGATTCCTTAGGGTTTTCTGTGTACAAGATCATGTCATCTGCAAATAGAGACAATTTTACTTCCTCCTTACCAATCCTGATGCCCTTTATTTCTTTATCTAGCCTAATTGCCCTGGCTAGACTTTGTATAGCACAATGTTGAATAAGAGCGGTGATAAAGGGCATCCTTGTCTGGTTCCCGTTCTCAAGGGAAATGCTTTCAGGCTCTTTCCATTTAGAGTGATGTTGGCTGTTGACTTTGCATAGATGCCCTTTATTATGTTGAGGAATTCTCCTTTAATTCCTATTTTGGTGAGAGTTTTTGTCATAAGTGGGTGTTGGACTTTGTCAAATGCCTTTTCTGCATCAATTGATAAGATCATGTGGTTTTTGTCTTTTGTTTTATTTATGTGGTGGATTACATTAATGGTTTTTCTAATATTAAACCAGTCTTGCATACCTGGGATAAATCCCACTTGATCGTGGTGAATTATTTTTTTTGATATGTTGTTGAATTCTATTGGCTAGAATTTTGTTGAGGATTTTTGTATCTATGTTCATGAGGGATATAGGTCTGTAATTCTCTTTTTTTGTAATGTCTTTACCTGGTTTTGGTATCAGGGAGATGGTGGCTTCATAGAATGAGTTGGGTAGTATTCCGTCATTTTCTATGCTTTGAAATACCTCTAGTAGTAGTGGTGTTAACTCTTCTCTGAAAGTTTGGTAGAACTCTGCAGTGAAGCCGTCCGGGCCAGGGCTTTTTTTTGTTGGGAGTTTTTTTTTAAATTTTTATTAAGCTTCACGTGAACATTTGCCATTCCAATCAGTCTGTCACATGTAGGTTTACATACATCTTACTCCGTTCTCCCACTTGCTCTCCCCCTATTGAGTCAACCCTTACAGTCTCTCGTTTCGTGCCAATTTTGCCATCTTCCCTCTCTCTCTATCTTCCCATCCCCCCTCCAGTCAAGAGTTGCCAACACACTCTCCCGTGTCCACCTGATTTAATTAGCTCACTCTTCATCAGCATCTCTCTCCCCGCCACTGACCAGTCCTTTTCATGCCTGATGATTGGTCTTCGGGGATGGTTCCTGTCCTGTGCCATCAAAAGTTCTGGGGAGCATTGTCTCTGGGATTCCTCTAGTCGCAATCATACCATTAGGTGTGGTCTTTTAACGAGAATTTGGGGTCTGTATCCCATTGGTCTCCTGCTCCCTCAGGAGTTGTCTGTTGTGCTCCCTGCCGGGCACCTACTAGTTCTTCTGGTCTCAGGGTAATGTAGGTCTCTGGTTCATGTGGCCCTTTCTGTCTCTTGGGTTCTTAGTTGTCGTGTGACCTTGGTGTTCTTCCTTTGCCTTTGCTCCAGGTGGGTTGAGACCAATTGATGTATCTTAGATGGCCGCTTGTTGGCATTTAGGACCCCAGGCGCCACAATTCAAAATGGGATGCAGAGTGTTTTCATAATAGAATTATTTTGCCCATTGACTTAGAAGTCCCCTCAAACCAAGTTCCCCAGACCCCACCCCCTGCTCCGCTGACCTTTGAAGCTTTCATTTTATCCCGGAAACCTCTTTGCTTTTAATCCAGTCCAATTAGGCTGACCTTCCTTGTGTTGGGAGTTTTTGATTACCGTTTCAATCTCTTTTTTTGTTATGGGTCTATTTAGTTGTTCTACTTCTGAATGTGTTAGTTTAGGTAGGTAGTGTTTTTCCAGGAATTCATCCATTTCTTCTAGGTTTGCAAATTTGTTAGAGTACAATTTTTCGTAATAATCTGATATGATTCTTTTAATTTCAGTTGGGTCTGTTGTGATGTGGCCCTTCTCGTTTCTTATTCGGGTTATTTGTTTCCTTTCCTGTATTTCTTTAGTCAGTCTAGCCAATTTTGTTTACCAATTTTGTTAATATTTTCAAAGAACCAGCTTTTGGCTTTGCTAATTCTTTCAATTGTTTATCTGTTCTCTAATTCATTTAGTTCAGCTCTAATTTTTATGATTTGTTTTCTTCTGGTGCCTGATGGATTCTTTTGTTGCTCACTTTCTATTTGTTCAAGTTGTAGGGACAGTTCTCTGATTTTGGCTCCTTCTTCTTTTTGTATGTGTGCATTTATCGATATAAATTGGCCTCTGAGCACTGCTTTTGCTGTGTCCCAGAGGTTTTGATAGGAAGTATTTTCATTCTCGTTGCATTCTATTGATTTCCTTATTCCCTCCTTGATGTCTTCTATAACCCAGTCTTTTTTCAGCAGGGTATCGTTCAGTTTCCAAGTATTTGATTTCTTTTCCCTAGTTTTTCTGTTATTGATTTCTAGTTTTATTGCCTTGTGGTCTGAGAAGATGCTTTGTAATATCTCGATGTTTTGGATTCTGCAAAGGTTTGTTTTATGACCTAATATGTGGTCTATTCTAGAGAATGTTCCATGTGTGCTAGAAAAAAAAGTATATTTTGCAGCAGTTGGGTGGAGAGTTCTGTATAAGTCAATGAGGTCAAGCTGGTTGGTTGTTGTAATTAGGTCTTCCGTGTCTCTATTGAGCTTCTTACTGGATGTCCTGTCCTTCTCCGAAAGTGGTGTGTTGAAGTCTCCTACTATAATGGTGGAGGTGTCTATCTCACTTTTCAGTTCTGTTAAAATTTGATTTACGTATCTTGCAGCCCTGTCATTGGGTGCATAAATATTTAATATGGTTATGTCTTCCTGATCAATTGTCCCTTTTATCATTATGTAGTGTCCTTCTTTATCCTTTGTGGTGGATTTAAGTTTAAAGTCTATTTTGTCAGAAATTAATATTGCTACTCCTCTTCTTTTTTGCTTATTGTTTGCTTGATATATTTTTTCCATCCTTTGAGTTTTAGTTTGTTTGTGTCTCTAAGTCTAAGGTGTGTCTCTTGTAGGCAGCATATAGACGGATCGTGTTTCTTTACCCAGTCCGAGACTCTCTGTCTCTTTATTGGTGCATTTAGTCCATTTACATTCAGCATAATTATAGATAAATAAGTGTTTAGTGTTGTCATTCTGATGCCTTTTTATGTGTGTTGTTGACAATTTCATTTTTCCACTTACTTTTTCGTGCTGAGACATTTTTCTTTGTAAATTGTGAGATCCTCGTTTTCATAGTGTTTGACTTTATGTTTGTTGAGTCGTTACATTTTTCTTGGCTTTTATTTTGAGTTATGGAGTTGTTATACCTCTTTGTGGTTACCTTAATATTTACCCCTATTTTTCTAAATAAAAACCTAACTTGTATTGTCCTATATCGCCTTGTATCCTTCTCCATATGGCAGTTCTATGCCACCTGTATTTGGTCCCTCTTTTTGATTATTGTGATCTTTTACATATTGACTTTAATGATTCCCTGTTTTGAGCATTTTTTTTAATCTTAATTTGTTTTTGTGATTTCCCTATTTGAGTTGATATCAGCATGTTCTGTTCTGTGACCTTGTGTTGTGCTGGTGTCTGATATTATTGATTTTCTGACCAAACAATTTCCTTTAGTATTTCTTGTAGCTTTGGTTTGGTTTTTGGCAAATTCTCTAAACTTGTGTTTATCTGTAAATATCTTAATTTCGCCTTCATATTTCAGAGAGAGTTTTGCTGGATATATGATCCTTGGCTGGCAGTTTTTCTCCTTCAGTGCTCTGTATATGTCATCCCATTGCCTTCTTGCCTGCATGGTTTCTGCTGAGTAGTCTGAACTTATTCTTATTGATTCTCCCTTGAAGGAGTCCTTTCTTTTATCCCTGGGTGCTTTTAAAATTTTCTCTTTATCTTTGGTTTTGGCAAGTTTGATGATGATATGTCTTGGTGTTTTTCTTTTTGGATCCATCTTAAATGGGGTTCGATGAGCATCTTGGATAGATATCCTTTCGTCTTTCATGATGTCAGGGAAGTTTTCTGTCAGCAGATCTTCAACTATTCTCTCTGTGTTTTCTGTCCTCCCTCCCTGTTCTGTGACTCCAATCACACGCAAGTTATCCTTCTTGATAGAGTCCCACATGATTCTTAGGGTTTCTTCATTTTTTTTTTTAATTCTTTTATCTGATGTTTTTTCAGCTATGTTGGTGTTAATTCCCTGGTCCTCCAGATTTCCCACTCTGCATTCTAATTGCTCAAGTCTGCTCCTCTGACTTCCTATTACGTTGTCTAATTCTGTAATTTTATTGTTAATCTTTTGGATTTCTGAATGCTGTCTCTCTATGGATTCTTGCAACTTATTAATTTTTCCACTATGTTCTTGAATAATCTTTTTGAGTTCTTCAACTGTTTTATCAGTGTGTTCCTTGGCTTTTTCTGCAGTTTGCCTTATTTCATTTCTGATGTCTTGAAGCATTCTGTAAATTAGTTTTTTATATTCTGTATCTGATAATTCCAGGATTGTATCTTCATTTGGGAAAGATTTTGATTCTCTTGTTTGGGGGGTTGTAGAAGCTGTCATGGTCTGCTTCTTTATGTGGTTTGATATGGACTGCTGTCTCTGAGCCATCCCTGGGAAACTAGTTTTTCCAGAAAATCCGGTAAAAAAAAAATGCAGTCAGATCCCTATCAGAACTGCCTTTGGATTATAACCACCACTTTGTTCCCTGTAAGGATGAAAGTCTGAGATTTGGATCATATATGCTTGGCTGTAGCTGGTTCTGGATTTTTAGTCCAATTAGGGGTGCATTTTTGGTCCCTGGGCTTTTTATGGTTCCTTCTCTCAGGCCAGAAGAGTGGGTTAGGAAAGACTAAAAGAAAAAAAAAAAAAGAGGGGAAAGCGAAGCCTCCGCAGAGCCGGAGCCGTTCTCCCTCTGCCTCAGGAAATTCCAATGTTAATGAAGCCACCTGGGGAGGGTGGGGGAGGGATCAGAGAGATAGGAGAGTAGCACCTCAGAATATAGCCAGAATTGCTTGTCTTGCTTGGAATGACTATTTCATCTGAGATTCCCGAGGGGCATGTCGCCTATGTGTGCTGGCTGTGTGGAGATTGCCCCCGGGGATCTGGCCCACTGAAGCCGCGATCAGATCCTCCGCTGCCAGTCCCACCCCAGCGTCAAGGTTCCCCTGCTGGGACAGTGCACTCCCGACTCCAAAATCAGTCGCTGCCTCCTGGGGACTTCTCATCCCGCCAGCCGTGTCGCTGTGCCGCCCTCACGGACTGGCTGGGCCCCCTCCCGGGGTTAGTTCAGGGGATTGGAGCTGCTCCCCGCGCTTGCACGGTGACAGCGCCCAGTCAAAAGCCCGGCGGCAAGATTCCCCAGCTGGGACGCTGCACTCCCAGCTCCAAGACCAGTCACTGCCTCCCGGGGACTTCTCCCACCGGCTGCATCACCATGCCGCCCCCGCGGACCAGCTGGGCCCCCTCCCAGGGTGATTTCAGGGGGGTAGGACTGCACCTCTTGTTTGTGCCGTCAGCTCCCCTGGGCCCTGCCCTAAATCGGGCGCCAAGGTTACCTGACTGGGACGCTGGCTCCAGGCTCCGAAAACAATCGCTGCTTCCCCATATTTGTTCATTTTCCATCTCTAAATCTGTGTTTGTTGTTCAGGGTTCATAGATTGTTATGTATGTGATCGATTCACTTGTTTTTCCGAGTCTTTGTTGCAAGAGGGATCCGAGGTAGCGTCTACCTAGTCCGCCATCTTGGCCCCGCCTCCTGACTTAAGCGTTTTAAAACTGCTATAACCTAACTCAGACCCCAGGCATTAAACTAAAATGTTTATCTTATGATACTCACATTTTAAAATGACTTTCTAACAAGCATATAGCTATACTGCTTGTACTCTGTCCAAGGGTGCCTAGCCAAAGGGTTCCAAGTGGAGACTGGAATTCAGCCTCCACTCTACTTGTTAAGCATCACACCTGAGGAAGGGGCAATTTTTTATTTGTCCACCCAGAGTGGGCACCATTTTCCTAATTCATCCATAAAACAGTAGCTGTTATTTGTGGCCCAGGTTAATAACCAGTGGGTCCAATCACCTTCCTCTCTGATAAGACTGGAAAAATCATCAAAAAGCATGTTCCTAGTTTAAGGAAACCACATTTTCTATGTTGGTAGAATCAAGAAATAATTGCCATTCAACATGCCCAACAAATGATCAAAGACCAGCAGGTTCTCAACTGCAAATTACCTGCTAAAAAGCTACCACCACTAGACATGGAAAATGGATTCATATGAACAAAGTAAATTAAAAATAAAATTGACAAAAGGCAGTTGCTTTAATGGTATTTTGACAAAGGAAAAATCCCATGAAGCATCTCTCCTGCACCTGTATAACAAAGATTTTTAATGGGAATAATGTAGAAATAATAGTCAGTACCCTGAAACCCAAACACCAGGGTTGCATTTCAAATATATTTTAGAAAATTACTGCTATGACTTATACTATTAAAACATTAGATAATAACACTGAAATTCACAATAGCCATCCAATATAATAAGCTCCCAAATGTAGACTAAACACAGTTCTGTATGAAAACTACACTTTAAAGCATACATTGAATATCAGGTATAAATATATTAATGAGGCACTTTCCCTGAGCAAAATAGTTTTGCTCTCTGATTACATTTAGTATGCTGTGTTTTTTCTTTCTTTTCTCTTTCGTTTTTTGAGGATGAAATAGTACCAAGGTCCTTAAATGAAAATTCATCATGTAACTCAGCTGTATTCACATTTCTAGTGAAGAAGCTTATTTAACAATTTCTTAGAAGATGTCTCTTGATTTTAGCTGTAGGCAGGAAATGATCTATAATTGGCAATTTTAGATTGCCTTAACAAATAATCTTGTTAGTTCATTACTTTTTAATATTTGCGTCAGTCTTCTGAAAGCAGATTAAGAGCAACTGTAACTTCCATATGCAAGATTTGGTGACTATAAAGCTCAGAAAACACTCACTTTCATCAAAACCATGCCACAGCACTGTGTCTGCAATTTCTTCTCTCCCTACTTTCCTCTTCAGTCTACCCAGACCCCCAATCCCAGGGATTTTGGAAAATTTTATTTTAAATGCATAAAATGAGCAATTTTACCTCAATGACCAAACCCAGGTCAGTATCCACACCTAAACTCTCAGGTTTGGCCATGTTGCTCACTAATAAAATGGACCAAAAATTAATATTTTGTCTTGTCATTGATCTACATGGCAAATAAATCTTCATGATTTCTTGTGTGTTCAAAGATAATGGAAGAGATTTATGGGTAAAACCTTTTAAAGTTTAAATTAGTTATTTCAGAAGTCCTGGCTTTGAGTAAGCTTTGGTAAAAGACGAGGGTTACAACTATGGGAAATAGCTGCATAAATAATACTTATTTACAAGATTTACAAAATTTCTTGTTTTCCTATTCAAAGCTACATAGAGCAACTTGAGCTGCATTTTCTACGTATATTTGCTACATATTGTATGCATTTTCAAATGTTTTTTAGGCATATTAGATGAATCAAGCAGAAAACATGGATGCATTCCAGGGACTGAGGACAGATGACTGCGATTAAAAGGTTGGGACCAAGGGTAATGATGGCACAAAGTAAGGTAGGAAAAGCAGCTGCATCCAGACTATGCAGAGCCTTTTGGCCATGCAAAGAGTTTGGATTTCATTTGAAATGAAATTTCAAAGGCATAGTTAGAGGAATATCCCTGACCTACTAGACTATTTAGAACCAGGAATGGGCGATGTCTCTATGTGTGCATTGTGATGTTATACACTCCCCTCCATGTCTCCATAGAGAGCCTACACAGTAAATACACTATACGGTGCTGTACTAGAGGCTGATCCTTGTACCAAGATATTTCTCCATGACTAAGTGAACAATATTCACTTAATTTTGTTTGAAATGTAACACCAAATACAGATATTCCTAAAAGTAGATACATCTTTTTTTTCTCATATAAAAAAACCACAAACCTTAAGAGCAAACCTTTATTTGCTAACTTCAATTATTTTCCCTCTGCACTAGGATGCTAAAACACAAGAAGTCTAATCCTTTAAATTGTGAATAGAAGATGAAAATCAGGGAGACTCTCTGTATCCAGAATTAAACACGTTTAGTGTTGTTCTCTAGAATCTTCACTAGATTGTTTGTCTACCAACATAGTCTTGAGGTCTGATGAGTTTATTGTAAACAGAAGCACCTAGGTCTAGGTCTTATTAATTTTGGGATGCTAGAAAGCTGTTTTTCCTTGCTCGATTTAGTTATCTGGTTCTTTAAAATTAAGCACAGTGGTTACCTAACATCTCTTCTCATTAAATCCCCCCTTTTTTTGTGTTAAGCCAATTATGATAGTTTCAGCTATTTGAAAAAACAAAACATTTACTTTAAGATACTCACTCTCCTATCCTGTGACAAATTATGGAATGCATATTTTTAATATTTTCGTCAAAATAATTGACAATAGGAAATATAGAATTGGTTCAATAGAATCCTGAAGCATCCCACTAGAGGTTTTCCTCAATTAATCTGTATTATTAGTATCTGTTCATTTAACCAGCTATAAATGTTCTCAACTGCACAATAAGCCATTTTCCTATTTTCTCTAGAAGTGTGTCATGAAAGATTTTGTTCAAATACTTTTAGTAATCAGGACATACTATGTACATGGCATTTCCCCTTTAAACAGATCCCATTTCAATTTTCACTCAGAATGATGATGAATATCATCAAGAGGGGAAACAAAATCTTTTATTTTTATGTAATTATCTCCTTAAGCTACATTCCTGCCTGGTTATTATAGGGGACAGAAAAGTGACTATATTGAAAGTCCAGTATTGACTGCTAAGGCCTTGTTTGCGCACAAAAGGAGTATACATATAAAATATTAGCCACTTAGAAATCAACTAGTCCGAATTTCTTATTTTGTGTTTGAGTAATGTAGTGTTCACACAGGTCAAGAACTCAGTCTTCATAACCCACATTGTAGCTCTTTAAAGAAACAGTAAAGGATCCTATGGATTACAATGCAGGAACTATCACCTACCCACTACTGAACTAGATGCTAAAGAAGATAGAAAATTATGACAAAAAGCACCTAGCACCTGCCTTGAAAAAAGTTTAGAGTCTGGTAAAACAAACAAACAAACAAACCAAACCCGTTGCCATTGAGTCAATTCCAACTCATAGCAACCCTATAGGACAGAGTAGAACTGCCCCATAGGGTTTCCAAGGAGCACCTGGTGGATTCGAACTGGCAACCATTTGGTTAGCAGCCAAGCTCTTAACCACTGTGCCACCAGGGCTCCTTACAGACTGGTAGGATTATTATACAAGGGAAACCAATAGTAGTATGTGACTAAAAGTAGGGCTAACACCTGTATCATTAATTTTTGAATTTTACTCTAAATTTTTATGTTGGGATTTTGAAAAGTCACATACCTGAATCTGCATAGCAATAAATAAGTTTATTTTTGAGTTTGCCAAGAGCATGGTATGCAAACACACTGTATGCAGGAGGCTATACTCTTCAGAACTTAGAGTAGAAGATTCTAAGGAAAATCTTATGCAGAGAGAGAGAGCATACACCAGGATAAAGATGAGTGCACCTTCTTTGACCTCAGGTTCTATTACAAGGCCTTATTTTTTTTCTATAGCTTTTACTAAACACCTAATTAAAAATACTGTGCCCAAACATGTTTTCTCCTCTGTCAACGCTTTCTTAAATATTCATATTTCATTCTCAGTGCCTGAAGGTGACAGAGAATGTGACCATCTTGCTCAAGCAGCATCGTGAGACAAAATGACATCTTTCCACCTTCGCTTAGAGATATCTTTTAAAGCAAATGGAGCAGATACCCTCCAAAGGAATTTTCTCTATGGAAACAAAGTTTCACAAGCTGAATGCGCCTTCAGGGAATGATCCTGCCCACACCTACCCCCCAAACCCAGCTTATGGTATGTTTTATTTTCTGCCTTTTTTTTTTTCGTTTCTTGGAATTAAAATTTTTCCAGTCTTTCTCTGAGCAACACATTCACTATTTAGTATTTACCTGGGACAGCTACTTTCCTGAATGTGTCGAAGTTTTCTTGTAATTTCCTAGAAATGTCACAAGCCTCCACATTGCCTGCAGGGCTACACCAGAATACTTGACCATTGCTACCCCGAGACTGTGAGTTTTTCCCACTTTTTACAAGTTGCTGGTCAACTCATTCCCAGAGTGTCTGAGAGTCTTGTATATTTGAGAGTTTGGAGGCTTCATTCAGCTGGGTCTTGAATGTATTATAATTCAGAATTTTCCTATCCTAATTTTTTTTTTAATAATGAACTATCAAGCAAAGATCCACTAACTTAAGGAAAAGAAGATTTTATGAAAGGTAGAGCAACAATGCAAGTGACTTTATTTGCTTTTTTCTCTTGAATTGGATTTTAGAGTTGAGAAATTATAACAATTAAAATCACTAGTGCTATCTTTAAACATACCAGTTTGTATCACATCATTGGGAGGGATGTCCTACTAATATTAGGATGAACTGCTAGAAATTGTTGATTCAGCCATTTTAATAGACACAAATGGCAATTTCATATGGGTAGGCCTCCTGTTCTATTCCTGGCCAATGTACCTCAAGCACAGCCATCACTCATCTTTTGGTGGAGGTATGCGTATTGCTACGATGCTGAAGAGGTTGCAGAAGAATTCTCAGACTAGGATGGACTACGAAGAAAAGCTTGGCAATCAGCTTCTGAAAATCAGCCACTGAAAACACTACGGATCACAGTGGACCAATCCCTTTGTGCATGGGATCACTAGGAGTTCCAGGGCCCGACTCAACCGCAACCAACGACAACAATTGTTCTTTTTTTTTTTAAAGTTTTATAATTTTACTTTTAAATTCATAAAAAATTCACAGACCATAAAATTCACCTTTTAAACTGTGTGATTCATTTTTAGTGGTTTTAAAAAATATATTCACAAAGTTGTGCAAACATCACTACTATCTAATATCTTAACTTTTATTATCCCAAAAAGAAACCTCATACCCATTAGCAGTCATTCCCTACCTTAATTCATGTTTGAGTTAATTTATCAAACATTTCTTCAGCACAATGTAGGAGAAAGGGTAAGAAGCAGAACTAAGTACACGAAAGCATATGGTAAATGATGTAATAAAATCAGAAATAGTTATGAATTAAAATGATGGCAGGCTAATTCTAATGTAGGTAGAGAAGAATTCCTGGAAATGACCTATGTTTGAACAGGACATTGAAAAATTGGTAGAATTTCACCAGATGGAGATGAGGATTTACTAAAATAAAAAGTATGTGGGATTTTTGCCATCAGACAGATAACGAGTTCAAATTCCAGCTCTGTCACTTACTAGTTGTGTGATTTTGAACAATGTACTTAACCTCTCAGTGTCTAAATATACTATCTGTAAAACAGGGGCAATACTATTATGTATATTCCAGGATTGTTGTGAAGATTATAGAAACTTTATATAAAGTGCTTAGTACAATTCTTGGTACAAGTAGCTGTATATATAGTGGTAGTTGACAACAACCATTGTTGATATTATTCTTGTTGGAAGAAAATCATGACCAAATCTGCTATACATCAAAATAGGATGAAGGCACACCTCCATGAGCAGCTGCCTCCTTTGCCGTGGTACCAGAAGAACTGGATGATTCTGCGAAAGAATTCTGATCAGAAGGGGGAAATGCAGAATAGAATTTCAAATTCTCATGGACTCTAGATTTTCTGGAACCATAAAGGGTGAATGAGCCCCTAAAACTATTGCCTTGAGATAATCTTTAAACCTTAAACCAAAAATATCCCCTAAAGTCATCTCAAAACAAACAATAGCTTAGCTTAACTAGTTAAAAAAACAAAAAAGTCAACTTTGAGCAGTATACTTTTTCAAGAAATATCTACATGGGATCAAATCGACAACAGCACCTTGAAATATTAGATAGGAACCTTAGAAGGCAGTGGATTTGTTAATGAGGGAGGAAAAACTCCGAAAAGGAGGGTGAGAATAGCTGTACAATTTGAAGAATGTGATCAATGTCACTGAATTGTACCTGTAGAAACTGTTGAACTGGTGTATGTTTTGCTGTGTATATTCTCAACAGCTAGAAACTAAGAAAGTTTAGGAAAAAAAATGGGGCGACAGCACCACCATCTAACCCTCTAATTCACAGCTTCCTCTCTGGCGCTGTGCAAGACAAGGTGATAAAGGTCTAACAACTATATCTCGGTTTGGAGGGGAGGGAGAAGTCACTGATATGTAGCATGCAGTGATTCCCCTGGTGTAAATACTCTCACTACAGCTGGCTCATATATTTTGTACAAATTTAGCAATCGGCTCTTGTGAGCCAAGCCATTGTGACCTACTCCAGCACACCACTGCTGGTAGTGCACAAAACCACTGCTAACTTCATTGTCAATTAACTGGAAAACTGGTCTTTGTATGGTTTATATTATGCCAAAATTCTTAATGTATTATTGTACAGGTATATAACTAATGTTTATTGATATTTCAGGAAAATATTATTGGAGGAGCTGTGAAATCTGTGAAAGCAGGAACTGGGCGGAGCTGCCTTGTTTTCCTGGCCTTGCAAATCTTCCATCTTTGAGAGAGTGCAGTCCCCACTTTTCTATCACTTTCTATTTAGTGGAAAATAGTTAAGTTTTCCTTCTCTGACAGTTTCTGCTTTACACAGGTTATGGCTTTTGGAGGTTTTACTGTATTTGTCTCATTAAAAATAATGGAATATAACAATTTGCTTTTTAAAACTTTGCTCCTGACCACATTTTCAGAAGAGGTCAGATTCAGATAATAAGGAAGGAAACCCTGGTGGCATAGTGGTTAAGAGTTCAGCTGCTAACCAAAAGGTCGGCAGTTCAAATCCACCAGGCGCTCATTGGAAACCCTATAGGGCAGTTCTACTCTGTCCAATAGGGTCAACTACGAGTTGGAATTGACTCGATGGCAACAGCTTTTGTTGTGGAGCCCTGGTGGTGCAGTGGTCAAGCGCTAGACTGCTAACTGAAAGGTCAATGGTTTGAACCTACCAGCCACTCCAAGGGAGAAAGAAGTAGAAGTTTGCTTCCATAAAGATGACAACTTCGGAAACCCTATGGGGCAGTTCTCCTCTGTCCTACAGGGTTGCTACGAGTCAGAATTAACTCAAAGGCAATGTGTCTGGTTTTGGTTTATAGTTGACAAGTGTATGTTATTATTTGTACTTGTCACTGTTGTTGCTGTTGTTAGGTTCCCACCCGTGCCATGACCCTACGTACAACAAAATGGAACAGATCTTGGTCCTGCACCATCCTCATCATGGTTGCTAGGCTTGAGCCAATTGTTGTAGCCACTGTGTCAATCCACCTCTTTAAGCGTCTTCCTCTTTTCTGATGACCCTCTGCTCTACCAAGCATGATGTCCTTCTCCAGGGACTGGTCCCTCTCAACATGTCCAAAGTACGGGAGACGAAGTCTCACCATTCTCGCTTCTAAGGAGCATTCTGGCTGTACTTCTTCCAAGACAGATGTGTTTGTTCTTTTGGCAGTCCATGGTATATTCAATATTCTTTGCCAACACCATAACTCAAAGGCGTCAATTCTTCTTCAGCCTTCCTTATTCATTGTCCAGGTTTCGCATGCATACGAGGCAACTGAAAACATCCTGGCCTGAGTAAAGTGCACCTTAGTCCTTAAAGTGACATCTTTGCTTTTTAACACTTGTCACTATGGACATATCTGAATCTGATCTCTTCTGAAAATGTGGCCTGAGTCACACAGTGTCAGCACTGGAAGGGTCCTAGGGTCATCTAGTATAGTGTTTTCAAACTGTGCTGGTCACGTTGTAAAATACATTTCTTACTGTGGGTCTGAATCAAGGTGATTTGAAGGATCACTGATCAAATAAGGAGACTGACACTTGGGAAGAGTAAGTGATTGGTCCAAGGTCTCACAGCCAAGTTAGTGCTAGTGCTGATATTAAAACCCAGACTGATTCTTCGTTCATTGTTTTTTTCTGTACACCATGATATAATATCTTGTGTTTCAAATTGTCCTCTGAAATATGCAAATAAAAAGCCATAAATACAGCTTACTCAATTAAAAAACCCAAACCATAAAATATTTGTTCTTGCTTTATTTCCTTTTTTATATTCTTGCTCTATATTCTTGGATTTTGCTTTACTGTATTTCAATTCATATTTTTAGAGTTACCATGATGGAAGTTTTTATTAGTCTATTTTTGAGATTGGGCAATGCTTGGTATAGAGGACATTCGCAATCAATATTGAACCATTCATTCGGTTGTTCTTCAATGGACTCCTTTCTGTTTTCTGCACTTCTTTCTTCCAGAAGTTTAAAGACTGCCCTGCTTTCACAACTGTAGCTCCTAGCCTTTCACCATAACTAGTTCCATGAAAGGGAGGTTCACTCCAAGTCCCAGTCTAAATGCCAATTTGTTTTAAAGGGGCAGGTGCTCTGTTTCTCTATTTTACACTATGTAAAATTTTATCACATAAAAAAAAAACTACATTAAATGTGAAGATTATTCACTATCATTCCTGGAGTTTCTATGCTCTGTAAAAGTCTCAACAGTAGGTGCTTCCTCTCTTTATGTCTTTATCTTTCCATATATTTTGGTCAGTCTCCTATTCTCTTTGCTTTTAAACTACACACACAAACACAAACACACACTCACATAGACACACATAATTTCTGTATGTGCAATTTGAGCTGAAGAATTTGGTGTGCGTTCTTATATGCAGCATAAACATCTCATCTCTTCCTTCCTAAGCACATGAAGGTTTGGGCAGCCAGAGGCCTATTTTAAACTAGTTTTGTGTATATCTGAAATGCTATAGGAGAACAAAACCAATTTTTTAAATACATTCTGACACCTTTTTCCGGAATGGTTACAACAGCTTCCAAAGACACATAATAAAATAAAAGGGATTAAAGGGTAGGAACAAAACAGGAAAATGACTAGCCTCAAGTGCTGTGTACTTGCTATGGTGAAGCACTAATGTTTACAGGCTTTCCAACGCAGTCGGTTATCCACTTTGCAGTGTCCGTAGAGTATAAGCCAGGCTGATATCCAAATAGCATGTACCAGTTTCACAGTATAGGCTATTTATAGCTGGTTTCCACTCTGAATGGTTGAGGGCCCATGTCAGACCTTTTATTAAATATTTTTACTCTCACTCCTGATATAGGACAATTGTTCAGAAAAGGAAAAACTATTCTTTGTCCTAAGGACAGTTAACAGTATCTCCCACATAAACAGGATGCTCAGTAGGATAAAATAACAATAACAATATGAACAGCAACAATGACAATAGCTATCCCTTAGATGCTACTTACCATCTGCTAGGCACTGGTCCTAAGCACTTCACATGTATTAACTCACTTAATACAATCTCTTCATGAGAAGGATGGTATTTTATAGATGAGGAAACTGAAGCAGGAAGAGGTTAAATAACTGAACCAATGTCACATAGCTAATAAGTGTTGGAGATGGATTCTTACAGAGTTGGTTTAGCTCTAGGGTTGCGGAGTTTAATCATTGAAGTGGAAATTTTTAAAAATAAGATTTAAAAATTTTTAATAAAATATTTTTACTATTGTAAAATATAGATAATAAAATAGTTTTAGATATTTTTTATAATAAAATAGTAATATAAAATATCTTAGAAGTATTTCTTATAAACTACCTCAAAAATTTTTTTTTACCTCAATTTAAGCAAATGGCATTATACCAAAGTATATTCTAGAAAAATGCGTATATTATACCAGGAAGTTGGTATCATGTAGGCTATGTACCCTATGAGAAAATGTAGACTATGTATCTTGATGCTCTTGTGCTTGATTCAGTGGTAAACAGACGCTGTTGGCAGGAAGGGCCTCTGCATTGTCCAACCTCAAGAGGCGCCATTCACACTGTATTCCATGAGAATAGTTCCTCCTGGATTTGTGCAACGTGGTTGCCTTTTTTTTTTTTTTTAGTTGTGCTTTAAGTGAACGTTTACAGCTCAAGTTAGTTTCTCATACAAAAATTTATCCACACATTGTTATGTGACCCTAGTTGCTCTCTCTGCAATGTGACAGCACACTCCTCTTTTCCAACCCCAATTTCCTGTGTCCATTCAATTAGCTCCTGTTCCTTTCTGCCTTCTCATTTGACCTCCAGACAAGAGCTGCCCATTTAGCCTCATGTATCTACTTGAACTAAGAAGCACACTCTTCACAAGCATCATTTTACGTCTTACAGTCCAGTCTAATCTTTGTCTGAAGAGTTGGCTTCGGGAATGGTTTTAGTTTTGGGGGCCATGTCTTCCAGGATTCCTCCAGTATCAGTCAGACCATTACTAGAATTTAAGTTCCACACCCATTTTTCTCCTGTTCTGTCAGGAATTCTCTGTTGTGCTCCCTGTCAGGGCAGTTATTGATTGTAGCTGGGCACCATCTAGTCCTTCTGGTCTTAGGCTGATTGAGTCTCTGGTTTATGTGGCCCTTTCTTTCTCTTGGGCTCATATTTTCCTCGTGTCTTTGGTGTTCTTCATTCTCCTTTGCTCCAGGTGGGTTGGAAGGAATTGATGCACCTTAGATGGCCACTCGCTAGCTTTTAAGACCCCAGACACCACTCACCGGAGTGGAATGCAGAACATTTTCTCAATAAACTTTGTTATGCCAATTGACCTAGATGGTGGTTGACTATCTTTGCAGGTACCAGTGGACTGTATGTACCACATGCATTTTTTCCTGAACCTAGGATAAGTAATTTGGAAGTTAAGTCCATTGTTACCTTTTGTAACTTTTTTTCATGCATCTGATTGGATTATGAATATAGTTAATAAGGTTTGTTGTGTTCTTTTCTCCCAAAAAGACTCCTAAGATAAGAAGGCATGTCATGAATGTAAGGAGTAATAGGTCATAGTTACTGCTTTGGCTCCATAGTAATAAAAGTTCAGGTTTTGGAATAAGACTTATCTGGGCTCAGTCCATGGCTCCACCACTATGTAGCTGTATGACCTTGGGCAACTTGCTAAACCTCAGTTTCATCATCTGTAAATGAGGATAATAAAGACCAAGGATTAAGTGAGGAAATATATTCAAAGTACTTAACACAATTCCAGGTACACAGTAGGTGCTCAATAAGAACTAGAAAATTATACTCAATGTATTCCTCAGGAATTTGCTCTTCTCACTTGATGTAAGGTTTTGACAGTTAATAATGCTGATACATGTAACTCTAGTTCATTATTTTCACTATTTTTAGTAGCATAGTGTGCCAACATATGACTATGCATCAGTTTATTTATTTTACTCTTTGTGGACATTTGTAGCATTTCTAGTTTTTTGCTACAATAAAAAACACTGTATGTGTACTCGGACAGCAAATTACATTTTAGTGAGCTTTAAACATTGAAGTATTATTTTAATTGTATAAAAATTTGTAGTATAGAATATCCAAAAGACATTGTCCAAGACATACTGTAGATTTGATAAGCTAATATTTATAGGCAGATATTTTCAAAAGCACAGATTTGCTCAGATAAAATGATGTATTAGTAAATACTTTTCAAGTGTAAAAGGCTGTAGAAAAGCAATTTATCATAATCATATAGAAGAGCCTGTTTAATAATTTTAAAAAAGCATTTGATGGAAAGTTTGATTTTTTTAAATAAGGTAATTATTTCCACCAAATGAATATTTACAATACAAATATACTAAAATCCCCTGTAGTGAGTCTCCCACTTCATGAGTGTTTTTTTTCCCCCATGTTTCTGTGTTTATTTTGTTCTTATAAAAACCACCTTTTGAGTAAAGCATATGTTACCAAGGTGTCAGTCACTATGAAAGCTGCAATGGGAATATAATACCTTATAGCCTTTTTCCTCTCTGGGGTGTAATTTACACTACAATATTCACTGTGTGCTCCAGCTCCTGTCCTGGTTACAGAACTAACACCTCTGATCCTTCACTCCGTGCTGGCTGGCCCTTTTCTCTCTTTTCCACACCTGCCTCCTCAGCACCATCTGTTGGAAAATATTGGCCTCATTGAATCAAAGCCTTTCTTTTGTTTGAAAGAAATTGCATGGTGCTGAGTCCACATCTCCCATGATTCATCCACTTGCTTTGTGCCTCTGTTCACAAAAATTAACTTTGCCACAGCTAGAAACAACTTTTAATGTTTAAGAGTCCTGACATCAAACAGAAAGGGGAAAAAAAAATCCTCAAAGCTGTAGAACCATCTCTGTGGTTGTTATTTCTTGTATTTTTTGTTCTATTTCTTCAAAACAAAAGCAAGAACAAAAATAAAGTTGTCTAGGAAAAAAATAATCGTATGCTAGTTACAGAATGCTATTATCAATTATCCCATCACACCCGTCTCTACACATAAAAAAAACCTACCACATTTCTTTAAAAAAAAAAAAGTGCCATTTAAGTCACTAAGCTGAAGATTAATTTTTAAAACTGATTATCTACTTTCTTAACCATAAAAAAAGATTTTAACAATTCCAGAAAATCTCAATTCATGGCATAAATTTTCCAATTTAAGACTTTCAGAACATATTCATGTTTTGATTTATTTGTTGGAGTCTTTATATGTTACACATCATTAGAATTAATTTCTCATTTCCCATTACTTATTTCTCATCTGCAATATATTTAAATATGTCTTTGCAATTCTATGTTACATTCAAGCAGAGATACAAACAGTATAATAATTACTTTGACAATTTACTCAAGGACCTGTATGCTCAAAGATTGACATAAAAGTTGTAAATCATTTTTAGGAGATAATAAAAGTGTGCAGAACTTCTGATATATATCATATACTATGCTTAACATAATATTTTTTCCTCAGCCCTGGTTATCAATTTATAAGCACTTACTTGCTTTACTCTGTAGTGCTATCATTATGTATGATTTTGTATGTAGATATCATTATTAATGATTTTGAGAACTTTTCATATGTCTATTTATAGTTGTTTTCATTCTTAGGTGCCATCAAGTCAATTGTGACTCATAGCAACCCCAAGTACAACAGAACCAAACACTGCCCTGTCTTGTGCCATCTTCACAATTGTTGCTATGTTTGAGTCCATTGTCGCAGCCACTGGGTCAATCCATCTTGTTGAAGGTGTTCCTCTTTTTCACTGACCCTCTACTTCACCAAGCATGATGTCCTTCTCCAGGTACCCATCCCTCCTGATAACATGTGCGAAGTATAGGAGATGGAAGTTCGCCATCCTCACCTCTAAGGAATATTCTCGCTTACTTCTTCTAAGACAAATTTGTTCGTTCTTCTGGAAGTCCATGGTGTATTCAATATTCTTCTAACCTTTGAGACCCCAGAAGTGACAGCCATACACTTTGAGACTTAGGCAGCTCTGTTTCCTGTGTTCCTTGTCTCTTCAGATTCTGCTTCCTGGTTCCTTGGTCTCTAGGTCCCTTGTGTCTTGCTGCCCGAGTCTGCCCTTTTGGCCCAAGTGTTTCAAAGCACTGTAGCTCCACCGATAAGTGCCTGGAGGCACCCCCACTCCGCCAGGAAGCCTCCTGAGCACAGGCACTTAGCTCTCTCACACCTGTTGGTTGGCTCCCACACTGTCCTGTGCTGGTCTCCTGGTTCTGCTGCTGCTTCTTGCTGTCTGTACCATATCTAGTGTAACAGCTCTCCTCATTTCCTTCTGAGTCCTCTATCCATTCACAGTTTCAAAACCGCTTCCACATTTCAGGTGTCTGTTAGAGCAACACCCTACTCTCTTAGTACCAAATTCTTGTTTATCTAGTGCTGCTATAACAGAAATTCCACAGGTGGATGGCTTTAACAAACAGAAATTTATTCTCTCAGTCTAGGAGGCTAGAAGTCCTAATTTAGGGTGCCAGCGACAGGAGAAGGCTTTGGCTCTATGTTGGCTCTGGGGTAAGGTCCTTGTCATCAATCTTTCCCAGTCTAGGAGCTTCTCAGTGCAGGGACTCTGGGTCCAAAGGGCATGCTATTCTCCTGGCTCTTGTTTCTTGGTGGTATGAGGTCCTCCTGTTTTCTGCTTGTTTCTCTCTTTTATATCTCAAAAGAGATTGACTTAAAACAAAACCTAATCTTGTAGATTAAGTCCTGCCTCATTAACATCATAGAGGTAAGACGTACAACAATAGAAAAATCACATCTGATGACAAAATGGTGGATGATCACACAATACTGGAACCATGGGCTAGCCAAGTTGATACATATTTTAGGGGACACAAATCATTCCATAACAGTACTGAATTAATTATATTCCACAGATCGATATTTCATGTTTTAAATATAAGTCAATTGAAATTACTCTCTAATTCCATTATGATATTTTTGACATGCAGATTATTAGAGTGCTATTTACTAATGTGAAAATATATGGAGAATAGACAGCACTGGTTTAGTCTAAGTATCTTTTTTGTTAATGGCTTCTAGTGTATTTGCATTGTGGTCAGAAACTACAGTTTGCATTATTGCAATACTTTGAAATTGGTTCAAACTCAAATTGTATTGAGACCTACATTATTGCTTAGTAAATAGCCAGGTATTATAAATACATATATCTTTTAATTCTTGCAAAGAATATGTATTCTGCAGTCATTAAGTGCTGCTGATTTTGTTAGGTGCCATCGCGTTGCTTCTGACTCATAGTGACCCTATGTACAAGAGAAGGAAACACTGCCTGGTTTAAGCCATCCTCTCATTGTCACACTTGAGCCCATTTTTGCAGTCACTGTGTCAATCCATCTCATTGAAGGTATTCCTCTTTATTGATGACCCTCTACTTTGCCAAGCTTGTCCTTCTCTAGTGACTGATCAATCCTGAAAACATGTCCAAAGTATATTCAATATTCTTTGCAAACACCATAATTCAAGGGCATCAATTCTTCTTTGGTCTTCCTTATTCTTTGTCCAACTTTCTCATGCATATGAGGCGATTGAAAACACCATGGCTTGGGCCAGTTGCACCTTAGTCTTCAAGGTGACATCTTTGCTTTCTAACACTTTAAAGAGGTCTTTTGCAGATTTGCCCAATGCAAACTGTCAGTGTAGTGCCCTATATATGCCAATTGCTTAAAAGATTATTAATTGTATTGTTTAAACCTGACTTATTGTCCTCTATTTGATCTCTCAGTTACTTATTCTTTGATTACTGAAAGACAAGTCTTAAAATATGTCCCATAATTGTAGATTTGTCCATTTCTCCTTATACTTCTGTCAGCTTTTACTCTGTATATTTTGAAGGCAGATTATTAGATTTATATAAATATAGGATTATTTTGTCATTTTGAAGATTTAAATCTTAGAAGATATTGAAGTATTCATATTTATTAATTAGTTTTACTTTAGAATTTAAATGGTCTGATATTACAATAGTGTCACCTTTCTTCTGATTTGTGCATTCATGGTTTTATCTTTTTCTATGATTTTGTTTTCAGCTTTTATCTCTCCTATGTTTTGATATAAGGAGACCTGGTAACTCAATATTTAAGTTTTCAGCTGCTAACTGAAAGGTCGGTGGTTCAAACCCTCCAGCTGCTCTGCAGAGGAAAAGGCCTGGCAGTCTGCTCCCGTAAAAATTCCAAACCAAAACCAAAACCTATCCCATTGCCCTCGAGTCAATTCTGACTCTTAAAGACCCTATGGGACAGAGTAGAACTGCCCCCTAGGGTTTCCAAGGAGCAGCTGGTTGATTCAAACTGCCAGTCATTTGGTTAGCAGCCAACATCTTAACCACAACACCACCAAGACACCCTATAAAGACTAAAAAAAAAAAAAAAGCCTAGAAAACCTTATGGGGCTGTTGTACTCTGTCTTATAGAGTCGCTATAATTGACCCCATAGCACACAACAACAACAAAAACATGTTTTGATATGGCAGCATATAATTTTTTTATATCAGTTTAACAGTCTTTTTCTTTCATCTGGACTAAATTTTCATTTCATATTTGTCATGGATTGAATTATGTCTCCCCAAAAATATGTGTCAACATTAAAATGATAAAGAGGGACTAAGAAATGTAATCATACACCTTTCATAGGGAGAGGAAGATACGGCGATACAAAGAAATAAAAGTCAGTTTTAAACTTAGAAAAACAGGGTAAATAATAAGGTAACCACAAAGGAGACAAATTATCCTACTCATCAAAATAAACTGCAAGGGAAAAATACAGACTCAGCAGAAACAAAATCAACAACAACAAATATGAGGAAAGGACAATATGTAAAGATAATCTACTCAGCACATAAAATCAAATGGGAAAAAGAAACTGTCAACACACAAAAAAAGACATCAAAATGATAGCTCTAAATTCATACCTATCCACAATTACCCTGAATGTAAATGGACTAAATACACCAATAGAGAGAGAGTGGCAGAATGGATTAAAAAACAAGACCCATCTATATGCTGCCTACAAGAGACACACCTTAGACTTAGAGACACAAACAAACTAAAACTCAAAGGATGGAAAAAAATATATCAAGCAAACAACAATCAAAAAAGAGCAGGAGTGGCAATATTAATTTCTGACAAAATAGACTTTAAAGTTAAATCCGTCAGAAAGGATAAGGAAGGACACTATATAATGATTAAAGGGACAATACACCAAGAAGATATAACCATATTAAATATTTAGGCACCCAATGACAGGGCTGCAAGATACATAAAACAAACTCTATCAGCATTGAAAAGTGAGATAGACAGCTCCACAATAATAGTAGGAGACCACTTTCGGTGAAGGACAGGACATCCAGAAAGAAGCTCAATAAAGACATGGAAGATCTAAATGCCACAATCAACCAACTTGACCTCATAGGCATATACAGAACACTCCACCCAACAGCAACCAACTATCTTTCTTTTCTAGTGCACATGGAACATTCTCTAGAATAGACCACATATTAGATCATAAAGAAAGCCTTAACAGAGTCCAAAACTTTGAAAGATTACAAAGCATCTTCTCTGACCATAAGGCCATAAAAGTGGAAATCAGTAGCAGGAAAAGCAGGGAAAAGAAATCAAACACCTGGAAACTGAACAATACCCTGCTCAAAAAAGACTGGATTATAGAAGACATTAAGGATGGAATAAAGAAATTCAGAGAGTCCAATGAGAATGAAAACACTTCCTATCAGAACCTTTGGGACACAGCAAAAGCGGGGCTCAGAGGCAAATTTACATCAATAAATGCACACATCCAAAAAGAAGAAAGGGCCAAAATCAAAGAATTATTCCTACAACTTGAACAAATAGAAAGAGAGCAACAAAAGAAACCCACAGGCACCAGAAGAAAACAAATAATAAAAATTAGAGCTGAACTAAATGAAATAGAAAACAGAAAAACAATTGAAAGAATTAACAAGACCAAAAGTTGGTTTTTTGAAAAAATCAACAAAATTGATACACCACTGGCCACAGTGACAAAAGAAAAACAGGAGAAGCAAAAAACCCGAATAAGAAATGAGATGGGCAATATTACAACAGACCCAACTGAAATTAAAAGAATCATATCAGATTACTATGAAAAACTATACTCAAACAAATTTGAAAACCTAGAAGAAATGGATGAATTCCTAGAAACACACTACCTACCTAAACTAACACAAACAGAGGTAGAACAACTAAATAGACCCATAACAAAGGAAGAGATAGAAAAGGCAATCAAAAAACTCGCAACAAAAAAAAAGCCCTGGTCCGGATGGCTTCACTGCAGAGTTCTACCAAACTTTCAGAGAAGAGATAACACCACTACTACTAAAGGTATTTCAGAGCATAGGAAAAGACGAAATACTACCAAACTCATTCTATGAAGCCACCATATCCCTGATACCAAAACCAGGTAAAGACACCACAAGAAAAGAAAATTATAGACTTATATCCCTCATGAACGTAGATGCAAAAATCCTCAACAAAATTCTAGCCAATAGAATTCAACAACATATCAAAAAAATAATTCACCATGACCAAGTGGGATTCACACCAGGTAGGCAGGGATGGTTCAACATTAGAAAAACAATTAATGTAATCCACCACATAAATAAAGCAAAAGACAAGAATCACACGATTTTATCAATTGATGCAGGAAAGGCAGTTGACAAAGTTCAACACTCATGCATGATAAAAACTCTCAGCAAAATAAGAATAGAAGGAAAATTTCTCAACATAATAAAGGGCATTTATACAAGGCCAACAGCCAACATCACCCTAAATGGAGAGAGCTTGAAAACATTCCCACTGAGATCGGGAACCAGACAAGGATGCCCTTTATTACCTCTCTTATTCAACATTGTGCTGGAAGTCCTAGCCAGAGCAATTAGGCTAGATAAAGAAATAAAGGGCATCCAGATTGGCAAGGAAGAAGTCAAAGTATCTCTATTTGCAGATGACATGATCTTATACACAGAAAACCCTAAGGAATCCTCCAGAAAACTACTGAAACTAATAGAAGAGTTCAGCAGAGTATTGGGATACCTGATAAACATACAAAAGTCAGTTGGATTCCTCTACACCAACAAAAAGAACATCAAAGAGGAAATCACCAAATCAATGCCGTTTACAATAGCCCTCAAGAAGATAAAATACTTAGCAATAAATCTTACCAGAGATGTAAAACACTTATATAAAGAAAACTACAGTACACTTGTGCAAGAAACCAAAAGAGACTTACACAAGTGGAAGAATATACCTTGCTCATGGATAGGAAGACTTAACATAATAAACATGTTTATTCTACCAAAAGCGATCTATACATTTAATGCAATTCCAATCCAAATCCCAACAACAATCTTTAATGAGATGGAGAAACAAATCACCAATTTCATATGGAAGGGAAAGAGGCCCCGGATAAATAAGGTATTACTGACAAAGAAGAACGAAGTGGAAGGCCTTACTTTACCTGATTTTAGAACCTATTATACCGCCACAGTAGTCAAAACAGCCTGGTACTGGTACAACAACAGATACATGGACCAATGGAAGAGAATGGAGAATCCAGACATAAATCCATCCACATATGAGCAGTTGATATTTGACAAAGGCCCCAAAACAGTTAAATGGGGAAAAGACAGTCTTTTTAACAAATGGTCCTGGCATAACTGGATATCCATCTGCAAAAAAATGAAACAAAACCCATACCTCACTCCATGCACAAAAACGAACTCAAAACGGATCAAAGTCCTAAATCTAAAATCTAAAATGATAAAGATCATGGAAGAAAAAATATGGACAATGTTAGGAGCTCTAATACATGGCATAATCAGTATACAAAACATAAAGAATGTAGAAGAAAAACTAGATAACTGGGATCTCCTAAAAATCAAACACCTCTGTTCATCCAAAGACTTCCCCAAAAGAGCAAAAAGACTACCTACAGACTGGGAAAAAGTTTTTAGCTATCACATTTCTGATCAGCGCCTGAGCTCTAAAATCTACACGATACTCCAAAAACTCAACTGCAAAAAGACAAATAACCCAATTAAAAAATGGGGAAAAGATATGAATAGACACTTAAGAAGATATTCATGTAAGTGGAAAAAAAAATTTTTTTCCACTTACATTAGCTAACAGATATATGAGGAAATGTTCATGATCATTAGCCATTAGAGAAATGCAGATGAAAACTACACTGAGATTTCTTCTCACTCCAACAAGGCTGGCATTAATCCAAAACACAGAAAATAATAAATGTTGGAGTGGCAGTGGAGAGATTGGGACACTTCTACACTGCTGGTGGGAATGTAAAATGGTACATCCACTTTGAAAATCAATTTGGCACTTCCTTAAAAAGCTAGAAATAGAACTACCATATGATCCAGCAATCCCACTCCTTGGAACATATAATAGAGAAATAAGAGCCTTTACACGAACAGATATATGCACTCCCATGTTCATTGCAGCTCTGTTTACAATAGCAAAAAGATGGAAGCTACCAAGGTGCCCTTCAACGGATGAATGGAGAAATAAATTATCGTATATCACACAATGGAATACTAAGCATCAATAAAGAACAGTGAGGAATGTGTGAAACATTTCATAACATGGAGGAACCTGGAAGGCATTATGCTGAGTGAAATTAGTCAGTTGCAAAAGGACAAATATTGTATAAGACCACTATTATAAAGGAATTGAGAAATAGTTTAAATTGAGAAGAAAGCACTCTTTTGTGTTTACGAGAGGGGGGAGGGAGGTAGGTTGGGAGAGGGGCATTCACTAATTAGATAGTAGATTAGAACTACTTTAGGTGAAGGGAAAGACAGCACACAACAATACAGGGGAGGTCAGCACGACTGGACTAAACCCAAAGCAAAGAAGTTTCCTGAATAAAACGAATGCTTCGAAGGCCAGTGTAGCAGGGGCAGGAGTCTGGGGACCATGGTTTCAGGGGACATCTAAGTCAATTGGCATAATAAAATCAATTTAGAAAACATTCTGCATCCCACTTTGAAGAGTGGCGTCTGGGGTCTTAAACTCTAGCAAGCAGCCATCTAAGATGCATCAATTGGTCTCAGCCCACCTGGATCAAGGCAGAATGAAGAACACCAAGGACACAAGGCGAGTACGAGCCCAAGAGACAGAAAGGGCACATGAACCAACGACTACATCATCCTGAGACCAGAAGAACTAGATGGTGCCTGGCTACAACCGATGACTGCCCTGACAGGGAACACAACAGAGAACCCCTCAGGGAGCAGGCGAGCAGTGGGATGCAGACCCCAAATTCTCATCAGACCAGACTTAATGGTTTGACTGAGACTGGAAGGACCCCAGTGGTCATGGCCCCCAGACCTTCTGTTGGCCCAGGACAGGAACCATTCCTGAAGCCAACTTTTGAGACATGAATTGGACTGGACAATGGGTTGGAGAGGGATGCTGGTGAGGAGTGAGCTTCTTGGATCAGGTGGACACTTGAGACTATGTTTGCATCTCCTGCCTGGAGGGGAGATGAGAGGGTGGAGGGGGTTAAAAGCTGGTGAAATGGACAGAAAAGAGAGAGTGGAGGGAGAAAGCAGGCTGTCTCATTAAGGGGAGAGTAATTGGGAGAGTGTAGCAAGGTGTATATGGGTTTTTGTGTGAGAGACTGACTTGATTTGTAAACTTTCACTTAAAGCACAATAAAAATTATTTAAAAAAAATGTGCCAGCTTGATTAGGCCATGATTCCCAGTATTATGTGGTTGTCCTCCATTTTGTGATTACAATTTTATGTTAAGAGAATTAGGTTGGGATTGTAACATCACCCTTACTCAGGTCACCTCCCTGATCCAGGGTAAAGGGAGTTTCCCTGTGGCGCGGCCTGCAGCACCTTCTATCTCTCAAGAGACAAAAGAAAAGGGAAGTGAGCAGAGAGTTGGGGACCTCATACCACCAAGAAAGCAGCACCAGGAGCAGAGTGCGTCCTATGGACAATGGTTTCCTGGGTCTGAGAAGCTCCTTGACTGGGGGAAGATTGAGGACAATGAGCTTCCTCCAGAGCCAACAGAGAGAGAAAGCCTTCCCCTGGAGTTTACACCCTAAACTTGGACTTGTAACCCATTAGATTGTGAGAAAACGAATTTCTCTTTGTTAAAGCCATTGACTTGTGGTATTTCTGATAGGGCAGCACTAGATGGCTAAGACAATATTTAGTATAAATACTAATATATTCGGATTTATGTCTTCCAGTTTATTATGTAATTTCTATTTACTCCTACAATTTTATGTAGGGGTAACTATTTTATTGTTACTTTCTTTTAGATTATTTTTTATTATTGTACTTTTTCTCTATTACTTTGGAATTTGTATACTTTTTCTATTCCTTTAAGAATTAAAACATACATATTTAACTTCTCAAAGTCTAACATTATACCTTTATCTTTCTTACAGACATTACAAGCACTCTAAAAACCCAGAACCACCAGAACACTTAAAAACTTTTTCCACCCCTCCCAAATTACCAACTTATCTGCTATTGTTTTTTTATTAAAATCCCTCTATCTTTTTCTTTCTCTCACTTTCTTATGCCTCCTTGCTTATATATTTATATAGGAGAGAGAAAAATCCTGAAATATACTGTTATTGTTGTTTCATACAGAAATGGTAATTTATATTTATTCATGTGAGATTCATTCTTTCTTGTGTTATCTGGAAACTCTTTCTGCACAAAGTGTATCTTTTAGATTTTGCTTTAATATATGTCTGCATATATTGAACTCTTAAAATTTTTCACTGCCTTCCATAATTTCTGTTCTCAGTCTTATAGTTGTTCTTTTTTAAGATGATCTATTTTGTTTCTGTTTTCTTTTAAGATTTTTTATTTGAGTTGGTTTTCTAGTCATTCATATTGTGTGTTTGTATATGTATTTCTTTTTTGTTTCTCTGTTTGCTACTCATAATGCCCCATGTCTGTCAGTTTGTCATATTGTTGTGGTTTGCATGTTGCTATGCTGCTGGAAGCTATGCCACTGGTATTTCAAATACCAACAGTTTCACTCATGGTGGAGAGATTTCAGCTGAGATTCCAGATGAAGACAGACTAGGAAGAAGGACCTGACAGTCCACTTCTGAAAAAACTGGAAAGTAAAAACTTTATGAATAGCAGCAGAACACTGATATAGAGCTGAAAGATGAGCCCCTCAGGTTAGAAGGCACTCAAAAGATGGCTGGGGTGGATCTGCCTCCTCAAACTAGAGTTGACCTTAATGACCTGGATAGAATAAAGCTTTCAAGACCGTCATTTGCTGATGTGACCTGACTCAAATCAAGAAGCAGCAGCTATAAACATCCATTAATAATCAGAACATGGAATGTACAAAGTATGAAAGTAGGAAAGTTAGAATGAAGTGGAATGGAGTATGTAAAGATCGACATCCTAGGCATTAGTAAACTGAAATGGAATACACAAAGATTGATATCCTAGGCATTAGTAAGGTGAAATGGACTGGTATTGGCCATTTTGAATCAGAGAATCATGTGATCTCCTATGCTGGAAATGACTAGTTGAAGAGGAATGGTGTCGCATTCATCATCAAAAAGAACAATTCATGATTTATCCTGAAGTACAACGCTGTCAGTGATAGGATTATATCCATATGCCTGCAATGAAGGCCCAGTTAATATGACTATTATTCAAATTTATGCAGCAACCACTGCCAAAGATGAAGAAATTAAAGATTTTTATCAGCTTCTGCAATCTGAAATTAATCAAATATGCAAGCAAGAAGCTTTGATAATTACTGTTGATAGGAATGTGAAGGTCAGAAACGAAGGACAAGAATTTAGAAAATATAGCTTTTGTTGTAGCAATGATGCTGGAGATCACGTGATAGAATTTTGCAAGACCGGTAACTTCTTCATTGCAAATACCTTTTTCAAAAACATAAATGATGAATATACACATGGACCTTGCCAGATGGAATACTCAGGGATCAAATTGACTACATCTTTGGAAAGAGATGATGGGGAAGCTCAATATCATCAGTCAGAACAAGATCACGGGCCGACTGCTGAACAGGCCATCAATTACTCATATAGAAATTCAAGTTAAAGCTGAAAAAGTTAGAACAAGTCCTCAAGAGCCAAAATGCAGCCTTGAGTATATCCCACCTGGATTTAGAGACCATCTTAGGAATAGATTTGATGCAATGAACACTAATGACCTAAGACCAGATGAGTTGTGGAATGACACCAAGGACATCATACATGAAGACAGCAAGTGGTCATTAAAATGAAAGGAAAGAAAGAAAAAAACAAATTGGATTTCAGAAGAGACTCTGAAACTTGTTCATGAATGTAGAGTAGCTAAAGCGAAAGGAAGAAATGATGAAGTAAAAGAGCTGAAGAGATTTCAAAGAGTGGCTCGAGAAGACAAGTAGAGTATTATAATGAAATGTGCAAAGACCTGGAGTTAGAAAACCAAAAGGAAAGAACACGCTCAACATTTCTCAAGCTGAAGTACACCCCCCCCCAAAATTAAAACCTCAAGTTGCAATACTGAAGGATTCTATGGGCAAAATGTTGAACAACACAGGACGCATCAAAAGAAGATGGAAGGAATACACAGTTACTGTACGAAAAGAATTGGTCAATGTTCCACCATTTCACAAGCTAACACATATGATTAAGAACTCATGGTATTGAAGGAAGAAGTTCAAGCTGCACTGAAGGCACTGGCCAAAAACAAGGCTCCGGGAATTGATGGAATACCAATTGAGATGTTTCAATAAACAGATACATCACTGGAGGTGCTCACAAGTCTATGCCAAAAAAATTGGAGGACAGCTGTCTGGCCACCTGACTGGGAGAGATCCATATTTGTGCCCATTCCAAAGAAAGGTGATCCAACAGAACGAAGAAATTATATAACAATATCATTAACATCACATGCAAGTAAAATTTTGCTGAAGATCATTCAAAATTGGTTGCAGCAGGACATAAACAGGGAATAGCCAGAAATTCAAGCCAGACTGAGAAGAGGACACAGAACGAGGGTTATCACTGCTGATGTCAGATCGACCTTGGCTGAAAACAGAGAATACCAGAAATATGGTTACCTGTGGAGGTGTTCGGCCAACACAGCACCACAGACAGAAGCACCATGCAGTCCCTCCAAAACAAAGACCAGAAAAACTAAGTAAAACAGAGAAAAACATCATTCCTGGAACCTGAAGTGTCAAATGAAGAGATAAAGAACTCAGCCAAACACTAAATGGTATAAGAAACTGACAGAGGACAAAGATCAAGGAGGGCCCTTATCAGCTAATGCAGCGTGGATTAACCGTCTTGGACTCCTGTCAGGGATTGGTAGACAGGGAGCATGGGAAAGCAGTTTCACGGACCTCCCAGCAGAAGACAGAGCACCTCATAACCAACGATACATGCTTTCTCACTCCCCCCTCCCGCTGCTCTACCTCCAAGCTTCCTGAATGGCTAAGGTGGCTTGGCTGGCTGAGAAGTGCAGCATCTGCGCTGTTTGGATTTGCCCAATCTGCATCGCAGATCAGCAGACCGGGAGTACAGGAAAGCAGCTTCATGAAGTTCCAAGCAAGACACAGAGCACCTGCTGGGCCTGGCCTACTGCACCACAGCTGAGTGACTAGCCCCACCCACTGGACAAAGAGGTGAAAAGTATCACGACTACAGAAAGGAAACAACAAAGAATGCACAGTCTGCCTGCTTAGACATATCCAAATAAAAGAAAAAAAAACAGGACAAAGCAAACAAATTCACAATCAAGAGATGGAGAAAATAACTATTGAATGGCCCAAAGACAGCAGACAATATCAAAACATATAAAAAAAAAAAACAGGACAGGATGGTTCCAGTAGGCATCCAAAGTAAAACACCAGATGACTTTCCAATAGAAGAAAAGGCACTAGAACTACCTGACAGGAAATTCAACTCTCTATAATTCAGAGTTATCCAAGAGTTGAAGCAAAAAGCAAACCAAAATGAGGGAAAAATAGACATACATAAAAAAACAACAGTTAGAAATCCACAACATAAACAACAAGATTTCATAAATGGACACTGTCATTGAAGGGCTGAGGAGCAGGTTTGAAATGATGGAAGACAGGATCAGTGAAACTGAAGAAAACACTTGGATACAACTCAGTTTGAGGAAAAATCACAAAAAAGAATGAGGAAAAATGAGGAAATCCTGAGAATTATGTGTGAAAAAATCAAAAGTCAAAGTTTGTGAGTGACCAGAGTTCCAGAACAGGGAGAGAAAACAAAAACCACAGAGGAGGATCATTGAAGAATTGCTGACAGAAAACCTCCCTAATACCATGAAAGATGATAAGCTGATCCTCTAAGAAGGTCAATGAACCCCATATAGGACATACCCTAAAAGAAAAGAGCCACCCAGAAAAAAAGAAAAGAACCAAGGTATATCATAATCACACTCGATAAAATCAAAGACAAAGAAAAAATCCTGAGAGCAGCAGGAGAAAACCAAAAAGTCACACACAGAGGAGAAATAACGCTTAGCTCTGATTATTTGGCAGAAACAATGCAGGCAAGATGGCAATGGGATGACATACATAAAACCTTGAAAGAAAAAAATCACCAACCATAAATAATACATCCTGCAAAACTTTTGCTCAAACGTGATGGTGAAATTGGGATATTTTCAGATAAGCAGAAATTAAGGGAATATGTAAACACCAAACCAAACTTACAAGAATTATTAAAGGTAGTTCCTTTGGTCTGAGAACAAACAATATCAGATCACAGCCTGAATCTAGGACACAAGATTGTACCAGCCAGATACCAAAGTAGGAAATGAACTCTCAAGGACTACCCAAAACCAAAACAATTGCAACAGGGAACCAGAGAGGTTAATCTGTAAATGACAACAACAACAGAACAAAAAAAGAGGGAATAAACAGTATAGGTATAGAAGTTTCTAATGGAGAAGAAGGCAAGGAGATACCAAGTAATAACAGACTGATTCAAACCTAGGAACATAAGGGTAAATGTCAAGGTAATCACAAAGAAAGTTAACAAACCTACTCATCAAAACACAGAAAAAAAACTTAAAGTATCAGTAAAAACAAAATCTACAAAAACAAAAGAAATGAGTAAGAAATCCACAAACAAAAGGAACTTAGCACAGGAGAGTAAGAGGAACAAAGAATACCTTAGCAACAACAACAACAACAAAAAAAACCAAAAAGCCTACAAAGTGACAGCAATAAAGTCACACCTATCAATAATTACGCTCAATGTAAATGGCCTAAATGCACCCATAAAGAGACAGTGAGTGGCAGAATGGAGAAAAAAACAGGATCCATCAATATGCTGTCTATGAGAGACACACCTTGGAAACAAACACGTAAATTTATTAAAAATTAAAGGAGGGAAAAAAATATATATCAAGCAAACTGCTACCAAAAAAGAGCAGGAGTCGCAATACTAATCTCCGATAAAATAGAATTTAAAACAAAGTCTGCCATAAAAGACAAAGAAGGGCACTATGTAATGATTAAAGGGATGATCCATCATGAAAACTTAGCCATAATAAATATCTATGCACCCAATGACAAGGCTCCAAAATACATAAAACAAACTCTAACAACAATGAAAAGAGAAATTGACAGTTCCACAATAATAGTAGGAGGCTTCAACACACCATGCTTGGTAAAGGACAGAACATCTAGAAAGAAACTCAACAAACATACAGAAAAGCTCAATGGCACAATCAACCAACTTTACCACACAGACATATATAGAACACACCACCCAACAGCTGCAAAGTACATATTCTTTTCTAACACACATGGAACATTCTACAGAATAGACCACATCTTAAGCCACAGATAAACCCTTAACAAAATCCAAAACACTGAGATAATACAAAGTATCTTCTCTGACCACAATGCCATCAAAGTAGAAATTAACAACAGGAAGAGTTAGGAAAAAAAATCAATTACATGGAAACTGAATAACACCCTGCTTAAAAACCACCAGGCAATAGAAGAAATCAGAGATGGAATAAAAGAATTACCAGGATCAAATGAGAATGAAAACACATTATATCAAAACCTTTGGGACTCAGCAAAGGGAGTCCGCAGAGGTCAATTTATAGCAATATATGCACACATCAAAAAAGAAGAAAGAGACAAAATCAAAATATTAGTTACACAATTTGAACAAATAGAAAGAGAACAGCAAAAGAAGCCCACAGTTACCAGAAGAAAGGAAATAATAAAGATCAGAGAAGAAATAAATGAAACAGAGAATAGAAAAACAGTAGAAAGAATCAGCAAAACCAAAAGTCAGTTCTTTGAAAGGATCAACCAAATCGACAAACCATTGGCCAAACTGACAAAAGAAAAACAGAAGAGGATGCAAATAACCCAAATAAGAAATGAAATGGGGGACATTACAATAGACCCAACTGAAATAAAAAATATCATAATAGAATACTATGAAAAACTATACTCCAACAAATTTGAAAAACTAGAGGAAATGGACAAACTTCTAGAAACACGTTACCTACCCAAACTAACACAAAATGATGTTCAAAATCTGAACAGACGCATAACAAGAGAGAATATTGAAAAGGTAATTAAAAAAAACTCCCACTCAAAAAAAGGCCTGGCCAGATGGCTATGCTGGAGAATTCTACCAAACATTCAGAGAAGAGCTTACACCAGCACTGATCAAAGTATTTCAGAACATAGAAAAGGAAGCGTTACTTCCAAATTCATTCTATGAAGCCAGCATAACCCTGATATCAAAACCAGGCAAATACATCACACACAAAAAAACAAAATTACAGACCAATATCTCTCATGAATATAGATGCAAAAATTCTCAACAAAATTCTGGCCAATAGAATTCAGCATCATATCAAAAAAAATAATACACCACAACCAAGTAGGATTCCTACTAGGTATGCAAGGATGGTTCAACATTAGAAAATCAATCAACATAATCCACCACATAAATAAAAGGAAAGAAAAGAATCACATGATCATCTTAGTCAATGCAGAAAAGTCAGCCAACAAAGCCCAACACCCATTCCCGATAAAAACTCTCCATAAAATAGGTATAGAAGGAAAATTTTTCAACATAATAAAAGGCATGTATGCAAAACCAACAGCCAACATCATTCATAGTGGAGAGAGGCTGAAAATATTCCCCTTGAGAAAAGGAACAAGACAAGGATGACCTTTATCACCACTCCTATTTAACATTGTGTTGGAAGTCCTAGCTAGAGCAATAAGGCAAGAAACAGAAATAAAGGGCACACAAATTGGTAATAAAGCAGTTAAACTCTCCCTATATTGTGGATGATATGATACTATACATAGAAAACCCAAAAGACTCCATGAGAAAGCTACTGGAACTAATAGAAAGATTCAGCAGAGTGGCAGGATACAAGATAAACACCCCAAAATCAGTTGGATTCCTGTACACCAATAAAGAGAACAACGAGAAGGAAATCAGGAAGACAATACCATTTATAATAGCCCCTAAAAAAAATAAAATAAAATACTTGGGAATAAATCTAACCAGGGATGTAAAAGACCCATACAAAGAAAACTACAAAACATTACTGCAAGAAACCAAAAGAGATCTAAATAAATGGCAAACCACACCATGCTCATGGATGGGTAGACTCAACATTAAGAAAATGACAATTCTACCCAAGGCCATTTACAAATACAATGCAATCCAATCCAAATACCAACAAATTCTTTAAAGAAATGGAAAAACTTATCACTAACTTTATATGGAAAAGGGAAGAACCCCCAGATAAGTAAAGCATTATGGAAGGAGAATAAAGTAGGAGGACTTGCACTACCTGACCTCAGAACCTACCATACATCTACGGTAGTCAAAACAGCCTCGTACTGGTACGACAACAGATATATTGACCAATGGAATAGAATTGAGAATCCAGATAGAAATTCATCCACCTATGGTCACCTGGTCTATGACAAGGGCCCAAAGTCCATCAAATGGGGAAAAGAGAGTCGTTTTAACAAATGGTGCTGGCAAAACTGGATGCCCATCCCGCCCCCCAAAAAAGAAAAGAAACAGGACCCATACCTCACACCGCATACAAAAACTAACTCAAAATGGATCAAAGAACTAAATATAAAGTTAAAAACTATGAAGTTCATGGAAGAAAAAATAGGATCAATGGTAGAGACCCTGATACACAGCATTGGCAAGATACAAATCACAAACAACACACAAGCTGCAGAGGATAAGCTAGATAACTGGGATCTTCTAAAAAGACTTCACCAAAAAAGTAAAAAGAGAAGCTACAGACTGGGCAAAAAATTTTGGCTATTACAAATCAGACAAAGGTCTAATTTCTAAAATCTACAGGAAAACCCAACACATCTACAACAAAAAGAAAAATAATCCAATTAAAAAATGGGCAAAGGAAATGAACAGACACTTCACCAAAGAAGACATTTAAGTGGTCAACAGACACATGAGGAAATGCTCATGATCTCTAGCCATCAGAGAAATGGAAATCAAAACTACAATGAGATACCATCTCACCCAAGCATTACTGGCAGGAATCAATAAAACAGAAAATAACAAATGTTGGAGAGGCTGAGGGGAGATCAGAACTCTTATGTGCTGCTGGCGGGCATGCAAAATGATACAACTATTCAGGAAAATGATACGGCACTTCCTTAGAAAGCTACAAATAGAAGTACCATACGATCCAGCAATTCCATTCCTAGGAATTTATCCTAGAGAAATAAGAGTCATCACAGGAATAGACATATGCACACCCAAGTTCATTGCAACATTGTTCACAATAGCAAAAAGATGGAAACAAACTAGATGCCCATCAACAGATGAATGGATAAACAAACTGTGGTACATACATACAAGGAGTATTATGCAACCATAAAGAACAACGAAGAATCTGTGAAGCACCTCATAAACATGGATGGATCTGAGGACATTATGCTGAGTGAAATAAGTCAATCACAAAAGAACAAATATTGTATAAAATCACTATTGTAAAAACTAAAGAAAAGGTTTACATACAAAAAGAAAAAAATCTTTGATGGTTATGAGGGTGGGGAAGGGTGGGGACGGAAAAACATTTAATAGACAATAGATAAGTACAAACTTAGGTAAAAGGTAAGACAGTACACAATATTGGTGAAGCCAGCACAACCTGGAAAGTGCAAGGTCATGGTAGCTCCATAGGCACATCCAAACTCCCTCAGGGACCGAATTGCTGGGGTAAGGGCTGTGGGGACCATGGTCTCAGGGAACTTCTAGCTCTATTGGCATAACACAGTTTATAAGGAAAGTGTTCTACATCCCGCTTTGGTGAGGAGCATCTGGGGTCTTAAAAGCTCATGAGTGGCCATCTAGGATATTCCACTGGTCTCACCAATTCAGGAGCAAGGAAGAATGATGAAAACTAAAGATACAAGGGAAAGATTAGTCCAAAGGACTAATGGACCACATCTACCACAGCCTCCACCAGGCTGACTCCAGTACAACAAGATGATGCCTGGCTACCACCACTGACAGCTCTGACAGGGATGACAATAGTTTCTCAGGCAGAGCTGGAGAAAAGGTAAAACAAAATTCTAACTCGAAAAGAAAAACCAGACTTGCTGGCCTGACAGAGACTACAGAAACCCTGAGAATATGGCCCCCGGACACCATTTCAGCTCAGTAATGAGGTCAGTCCTGAGGTTCACCCTTCCTACTAAGATTGAATAGGCCTATGTAACAAAAGGAGCCTAAAAGGGTGCACCAGCCCCGGGGCAGGGACTGGAAAGCAGGAGGGAACAGGAAAGCTGGTAATAGGGAACCCAGTGTTGAGAAGGGAGAATGTCGACATGTCCCGGGGTTGTTAATCAATGTCACAAAACAACGTGTGTACTAACTGTTTGATGGGAAACTAGTTTGTTCTGTAAACCTTCATGTACAGTACAATAAAAAATCATGAACAAAGAAAAAGAAAAAAATGATTACTTGTGTTTTATTGGCTATGCAAAGGCAGTTGACTGTGTGGATCATAACTAATTATGGATAACATTGCGAAGAAGACAAATCCTAGAACACTTAATCATGCCCATGCATAACCTGTACATAAACCAAGAGGCAATCATTCGAACAGAAAAAGGGGCAACTGTGTGCTTTAAAGTCAGGAGAGGTGTGTGTCAGAATTGTATCTTTCACCATACTTATTCAATCTGTATGTTGAGCAAATAATCCGAGAAGCTGGGCTATATGAAAAAGAATGCAGCATGAGAATTGGTGGAAGACTTATTAACAACCTACGATATGCAGATGGTACAACCTTCCTAACTGAAAGTGAAGAGATCTTGAAGTACTTACTGATGGAGATCGAAGAATACAGCCTTCAGTAGGGGTTACACCTCAACATAAAGAAAACAGAAATCCTCACAAGTGAACCAATAAGCAACATCACGATAAACAGAGAAAAGATTGAAATTATCAAGAATTTCATTTTACTTAGATCCACAATCAATGTCCATGGAAGCATCAGTCAAGAAACTAAAGGATGGGAGCCAGGGTCAAGGTGTCAGAGTAGTCAGATGCTTCCTGTGGACCCTCTTACAACAAAGGCCCTAAACAACAAGTGAATTGATTATATATGACAGTCTGGGAGCCCTGAATAACAAGGGCAATGTTGAGGAGTCAGACTGAGTGGCAAGGGGAGGGAGAGACAGTCCAGAAACAGCGAGGAGTTGCCAGAACTGACCTTGTGGCAACCGGCACTCTGCAGGACGGATCTGCTTGCATGAGCATGGTGAGACGAACAGTGGTGTTCAGGCCGTGTTTTCCACATCAGGAGAGACTGAGTGGCAGAGAGTCCATTCATGCCTCCAGAGTCAGCAAAAGGCAGCACTCAATTAACAAAAGATAAGTACGTGTGTCTAATCTACCCAGCAGACCAGAAAACACCACTTTGGGAAAAAACTCTCTCCCATTCACCTGATCCCTCCCTGCTCTGCACCATGTCCCAAGCAGGGTTCAGTGATACTCACTTTTCTTGGGCCAGATGTAGGAACTGTGGTGCACCCTGAGCCATTCTCCCGGCCTTGGAGAGGGAACAAATAAACAGAGAAAAAAATAGCCTATCGGTTCCCTTAAGCCAGGAACTCAGGGCAGAAACAGTTCCTTCGCCTAGGCCCAGGCATAAGGGGTCCACAGGCTTTGAATGCCTTTCACCCCTGTGTAGATCTTTGTCAGCTCATTTCAACAGCATAGGCCCTCCTTAGCGCAGTACAACAGGGCATATACCTGAAGTCTAACTTCAACTGTTTCAGCTCTATGGTGGAGAGGCAGGTTTGTGATGTTTGACACCACTCTGCTTATTAAGGACTGTCCTCACCTACCCACTTTAGGAACCTGAGAACTGGTGGCTCCACAAACACTAAATAGCCATCCGTGACAGGGGTCCAAGGATAAGTGGTGTCTCCCAGCCCTTAAAGCCAACAATATTGGGTACCCATAGTCAGGACGCAAAACCTACCCACCTAGGCTCCCTAGGGAACAGGGACACACTTCCCTCACAGATACTCAGGGGTGGTTGTTAGCCCACTGCCTTGCTCAACGTGTGACCCCCTACTGCAGCCAGATACCTGTGCCTACACCAAAAGCTCCTGCACATCTAAGACTGTAGGTGAGAGCCTACACCACACAATTGGTGACTGACTACCTGGACACCTGAGCTGAATCCATACAAGAAAAGTAAATGGACTCCTGGGCTCATATACCTAGTAACAACTCTAATCACCAGGTGAGAGGACATTAGAGCTTCAAAGCCACCAATTATCAAATGAACTCCCTTGAGTAGCCTATTTGGGCATATGAAAACAAGACAATACAAGAAGCTAGGACAAGGTAATCAAAAATAAAATAAATAAATAAATACAATAACTTATTGATGGCTTGGAGACAACAGTTAATATCAAATCACATAAAGAGGCAGACCATGATGGCTTCATCAAGCTCTCAAAATAAAGTTTAAAGAAATTTTTCAGATGAAGAGAATTTTCTGGATTGACCAGAGGTAAAATACAAAAGATTAATATAGGAACTCTTCAAGAGATCAAGAAGATCAGGCAAAATGCAGAACAAGCCAAGGAACACACAGAAAAAGCATTAGAGGAACTTAAGAGTAGAGAAGAGCATAATGAAAAATTTAATAGGCTGCAATAATCCATAGAGAGAAAGCAAACAGAAATCCAGAAGATCAACAATAAAATTTCAGAATTAGACAACTCAATAGAAAGTCATAGGAACAGAATTGAGGCAATGGAAGTCAGAATCGGTGAGACTGAAAATAAAGTACTTGACAGCAATATATTCTAAGAAAAATCAGATAAAAGAACTAAAAAAAATCAAGAAACCCTAAGAATTACATGGGACTCTATCAAGAGGAAAACCTATGAGTGATTGGAGTACCAGAACAGGGGGGGATAACAGAAAATACAGAGAGAATTGTTAAAGGTTTGTTAGCAGAAAACTTCACTGATATTGTGAAAGATGAGAAGATATCTATCCAAGATGCTCATTGAACCTCACACAAGGTAGATCCCAAAAGAAAGTCGCCAAGGCATATTTTTATCACACTTGCCAAAAGCAAAGCTAAAGAGAGAATTTTAAGAGCAGCTAGGGATAAAAGAAAAGTCACCTACAAAGAAGAGTCAATAAGAATAAGCTTGGACTAGTCAGCAGAAACCATGAAGGCAAGAAGGCAGTGGGATGACATATATAAAGCCTTGAAGGAAAAAGAAAATTGCTAGCCAAGAATTATATATCCAGCAAAACTGTCTCTCAAATATGAAAGTGAAATTAGGACATTTCCAGATAAACAGGAGTTTAGGGAAACTGCAAATACTACACCAAAATTACAAGAAATACTAAAGGCAGTCCTCTAGTTAGAAAATCAAAAACATCAGATAACAACCCAAGACTAGAACACAGGACAGAGCAACCAGATATCAACCTAGATAGGGAAATCACAAAAACAAAACCAAAGCTGAAATGTTCAAAATGGGGAAACAGACATCATTATGTAAAAGATGACAATGTTAAAACAAAAAAGAGGCACTAAAAAATGTAGTCATAGTTCTTTAATACGGATAGGTGAAACAAAGAAATAAAAGATTGGTTTAAACTTAGAAAAATAGAGGTATATATCAAGATAACCACGAAGGACACTAACAATCCTACACATCTAAATAAAAAACAAGAAAAACATAAAAGACTGAGCAACTAAAAAAGCAACAACAGTGAAAAAGAAGAAAAGACAATATTTAAAAAAGAATGATTCAACAGAGAAAATTAAGTGAAAAAAGAAACTGTCAACAACACATACACAAAAGACATCAAAAGGGCAGCACTAAACTCATACCTTTCCATAATGACACTGAATGTAAATGGGCTAAATGCATCAATAAAGAGACAGAGAGTGGGTAATAGGAGGTGGGGCCAAGACAGCTGAGTAGGTAGAAGCTACCGCAGATCCCTCTTGCAACAAAGACTCGGAAAAACAAGTGAATCGATCACATACATGACAATCTATGAACCCTGACCATCCAACACAGAACTAAAGAGTTGATCTGACAGAGGTCGGGACCAAGATGGCTGACTAGGTAGACGCTACCTCGGATCGTTTTGCAACAAAGACTCGGAAAAACAAGAGAATCGATCATATACATGACAATCTACGAACCCTGAACAACAAACACGGATTTAAAGAGTTGACCTGAGTGACAGAAGGAGAAGGAAAAACTACGGGGAAGCAGCGACTGTTTTCAGAGCCTGGAGCCAGCATCCCAGTCAGTGATGGCTCGGAGACAGCAGTCGATACCAAACCACATAAAGAAGCAGATCATGACAGCTTCTACAACCCCCCCAACAAAAGAATCAAAATCTTTCCCAAATGAAGATACAATCCTGGAATTATCAGATACAGAATATAAAAAACTAATTTACAGAATGCTTCAAGACATCATGGATGACCTCAGAAATGAAATAAGGCAAACTGCAGAAAAAGCCAAGGAACACACTGATAAAACAGTTGAAGAACTCAAAAAGATTATTCAAGAACATAGTGGAAAAATTAATAAGTTGCAAGAATCCATAGAGAGACAGCATGCAGAAATCCAAAAGATTAACAATAAAATTACAGAATTAGACAACGTAATAGGAAGTCAGAGGAGCAGACTCGAGCAATTAGAATGCAGAGTGGGAAATCTGGAGGACCAGGGAATTAACACCAACATAGCTGAAAAAACATCAGATAAAAGAATTAAAAAAAAAAATGAAGAAACCCTAAGAATCATGTGGGACTCTATCAAGAAGGATAACTTGTGTGTGATTGGAGTCCCAGAACAGGGAGGGAGGACAGAAAACACAGAGAGAATAGTTGAAGATCTGCTGACAGAAAACTTCCCTGACATCATGAAAGACAAAAAGATATCTATTCAAGATGCTCATCGAACCCCATTTAAGATTGATCCAAAAAGAAAAACACCAAGACATATCATCATCAAACTTGCCAAAACCAAAGATAAAGAGAAAATTTTAAAAGCACCCAGGGATAAAAGAAAGGACTCCTTCAAGGGAGAATCAATAAGAATAAGTTCAGACTACTCAGCAGAAACCATGCAGGCAAGAAGGCAATGGGATGACATATACAGAGCACTGAAGGAGAAAAACTGCCAGCCAAGGAACATATATCCAGCAAAACTCTCTCTGAAATATGAAGGCGAAATTAAGATATTTACAGATAAACACAAGCTTAGAGAATTTGCAAAAAGCAAACCAAAGCTACAAGAAATACTAAAGGATATTGTTTGGTCAGAAAACCAATAATATCAGACACCAGCACAACACAAGGTCACAGAACAGAACATGCTGATATCAACTCAAATAGGGAAATCACAAAAACAAATTAAGATTAAAAAAAAATGCTCAAAACAGGGAATCATTAAAGTCAATATGTAAAAGATCACAATAATCAAAAAGAGGGACCAAATACAGGTGGCATAGAACCGCCATATGGTGAAGGATACAAGGCGATATAGGACAATACAAGTTAGGTTTTTATTTAGAAAAATAGGGGTAAATATTAAGGTAACCACAAAGAGGTATAACAACTCCATAACTCAAAATAAAAGCCAAGAAAAATGTAACGACTCAACAAACATAAAGTCAAACACTATGAAAATGAGGATCTCACAATTTACAAAGAAAAATGTCTCAGCACGAAAAAGTAAGTGGAAAATTGAAATTGTCAACAACACACATAAAAAGGCATCAGAATGACAACACTAAACACTTATTTATCTATACTTACGCTGAATGTAAATGGACTAAATGCACCAATAAAGAGACAGAGAGTCACAGACTGGGTAAAGAAACACGATCTGTCTATATGCTGCCTACAAGAGACACACCTTAGACTTAGAGACACAAACAAACTAAAACTCAAAGGATGGAAAAAAATATATCAAGCAAACAATAAGCAAAAAAGAAGAGGAGTAGCAATATTAATTTCTGACAAAATAGACTTTAAAGTTAAATCCACCACAAAGGATAAAGAAGGACACTACATAATGATAAAAGGGACAATTGATCAGGAAGACATAACCATATTAAATATTTATGCACCCAATGACAGGGCTGCAAGATACGTAAATCAAATTTTAACAGAACTGAAAAGTGAGATAGACACCTCCACAATTATAGTAGGAGACTTCAACACACCACTTTTGGAGAAGGACAGGACATCCGGTAAAAAGCTCAATAGAGGCACGGAAGACCTACTTACAACAATCAACCAACTTGACCTCATTGACTTATACAGAACTCTCCACCCAACTGCTGCAAAGTATACTTTTTTTTCTAGCACACATGGAACATTCTTTAGAATAGACCACATATTAGGTCATAAAACAAACCTTTGCAGAATCCAAAACATCGAGATATTACAAAGCATCTTCTCAGACCACAAGGCAATAAAACTAGAAATCAATAACAGAAAAACTAGGGAAAAGAAATCAAATACTTGGAAACTGAACGATACTCTGCTGAAAAAAGACTGGGTTATAGAAGACATCAAGGAGGGAATAAGGAAATTAATAGAATGCAACGAGAATGAAAATACTTCCTATCAAAACCTCTGGGACACAGCAAAAGCAGTGCTCAGAGGCCAATTTATATCGATAAATGCACACATACAAAAAGAAGAAGGAGCCAAAATCAGAGAACTGTCCCTACAACTTGAACAAATAGAAAGTGAGCAACAAAAGAATCCATCAGGCACCAGAAGAAAACAAATCATAAAAATTAGAGCTGAACTAAATGAATTAGAGAACAGATAAACAATTGAAAGAATTAGCAAAGCCAAAAGCTGGTTCTTTGAAAATATTAACAAAATTGGTAAACAAAATTGGCTAGACTGACTAAAGAAATACAGGAAAGGAAACAAATAACCCGAATAAGAAACGAGAAGGGCCACATCACAACAGACCCAACTGAAATTAAAAGAATCATATCAGATTATTACGAAAAATTGTACTCTAACAAATTTGCAAACCTAGAAGAAATGGATGAATTCCTGGAAAAACACTACCTACCTAAACTAACACATTCAGAAGTAGAACAACTAAATAGACCCATAACAAAAAAAGAGATTGAAACGGTAATAAAAAAAACTACCAACAAAAAATAGCCCGGGCCTGGATGGCTATACTGCAGAGTTCTACCAAACTTTCAGAGAAGAGATAACACCACTACTACTAAAGGTATTTCAAAGCATAGAAAATGACGGAATACTGCCCAACTAATTCTATGAAGCCACCATCTCCCTGATACCAAAACCAGGTAAAGACATCACAAAAAAAGAAAATTACAGACCTATATCCCTCATGAACATAGATGCAAAAATCCTCAACAAAATTCTAGCCAACAGAATTCAACAACATATAAAAAAAAAAAAATTCACCATGACCAAGTGAGATTTATCCCAGGTATGCAAGGCTGGTTTAATATTAGAAAAACCATTAATGTAATCCACCATATAAATAAAACAAAAGACAAAAACCACATGATCTTATCAATTGATGCAGAAAAGGCATTTGACAAAGTCCAACACCCATTTATGATAAAAACTCTCACCAAAATAGGAATTGAAGGAAAATTCCTCAACATAATAAAGGGCATCTATGCAAAGCCAACAGCCAACATCACTCTAAATGGAGAGAGCCTGAAAGCATTTCCCTTGAGAACGGGAACCAGACAAGGATGCCCTTTATCACCGCTCTTATTCAACATTGTGCTAGAAGTCCTAGCCAGAGCAATTAGGCTACACAAAGAAATAAAGGGCATCTGGATTGGCAAGGAGGAAGTAAAATTATCTCTATTTGCAGATGACATGATCTTATATGCAGAAAACCCCAAGGAATCCTCCAGAAAACTACTGAAACTAATAGAAGAGTTTGGCAGAGTCTCAGGTTATAAGGTAAATATACAAAAATCAGTTGGATTCCTCTACATCAACAAAAAGAACATCAAAGAGGAAATCACCAAATCGATACCATTCACAGTAGCCCCCAAGAAGATAAAATACTTCGGAATAAATCTTACCAAGGATGTAAAAGACCTATACAAAGAAAACTACAAAGCTCTACTACAAGAAATTCAAAAGGACATACTTAAGTGGAAAAACATACCTTGCTCATGGATAGGAAGACTTAACATAGTCAAAATGTCTATTCTACCAAAAGCCATCTATACATACAATGCACTTCCGATCCAAATTCCAATGTCATTTTTTAAGGTGATAGAGAAACAAATCACCAACTTCATATGGAAGATAAAGAAGCCTCGGATAAGCAAAACATTACTGAAAAAGAAGAAGAAAGTGGGAGGCCCCACTCTACCTGATTTCAGAAGCTATTATACAGCCACAGTAGTCCAAACAGCCTGGTACTGGTACAACAACAGACACATAGACCAGTGGAACAGAATTGAGAACCCAGATATAAATCCATCCACATATGAGCAGCTGATATTTGACAAAGGCCCAGTGTCAGTTAATTGGGGAAAAGATAGTCTTTTTAACAAATGGTGCTGGCACAACTGGATATCCATTTGCAAAAAAATGAAACAGGACCCATACCTCACACCATGCACAAAAACTAACTCCAAGTGGATCAAAGACCTAAACATAAAGGCCAAAATGATAAAGATCATGGAAGGAAAAATAGGGACAACTTTAGGAGCCCTAATACAAGGCATAAACAGAATACAAAACATTAGCAAAAATGACAAAGAGAAACCAGATTACTGGGAACTCCTAAAAATCAAACACCTATGCTCATCTAAAGACTTCACCAAGAGAGTAAAAAGACCACCTACAGACTGGGAAAGAATTTTCAGCTATGACATCTCTGACCAGCACCTGATCTCTAAAATCTATATGATTCTGTCAAAACTCAACCACAAAAAGACAAACAACCCAATCAAAAAGTGGGCAAAGGATATGAACACACACTTCACTAAAGAAGATATTCAGGCAGCTAACAGATACATGAGAAAATGCTCTCGATCATTAGCCATTAGAGAAATGCAAATTCAAACTACGATGAGATTCCATCTCACTACAACAAGGCTGACATTAATCCAAAAAACACAAAATAATAAATGTTGGAGAGGCTGTGGAGAGATTGGAACTCTTATACACTGCTGATGGGAATGTAAAATGGTACAACCACTTTGGAAATTGATGTGGTGCTTCATGAAAAAGCTAGAAATAGAACTACCATATGATCCAGAAATCGCACTCCTCAGAATATATCCTAGAGAAATAAGAGCCTTTACATGAACAGATATATGCATACGCATGTTTATCGCAGCACTGTTTACAATAGCAAAAAGCTGGAAGCAACCAAGTTGTCCATCGATGGATGAATGGTTAAATAAATGATGGTATATTCACACAATGGAATACTACGCATCGATAAAGAACAGTGAGGACTCTGTGAAACATTTCATAACATGGAGGAACCTGGAAGGCATTAGGCTGAGTGAAATTAGTCAGACACGAAAGGACAAATATTGTATAAGACCACTACAATAGAACTTGAGAAATAGTTTAAACTGAGAAGAACACATCCTTTTGTGGTTACGAGAGGGTGGAGGAAGGGAGGGTGGGAGAGGGTTATTTACTGATTAATTAGTAGATAAGAACTACTTTAGGTGAAGGGAAGGACAACACTCAATACAGGGGAGGTCAGCACAACTGGACTGGACCAAAAGCAAAGAAGTTTCCTGAATAAAGTGAATACTTCGAAGGTCAGCGGAGCAAGGGCGGGGGTTTGGGGACTATGGTTTCAGGGGACATCTAAGTCAATTGGCAAATTAAATTCTATTAAGAAAAGATTCTGCATCCCACTTTGAGGTGTGGCGTCTGGGGTCTTAAGCACTAACAAGCGGCCATCTAAGATGCATCAATCAATCTCAACCCACCTGGATCAAAAGAGAATGAAGAACACCAAGGTCACAATGTAATTATGACCCCAAGAGACAGAAAGGGCCACATGAACTAGAGAGTACATCATACTGAGACCAGAAGAACTAGATAGTGCCCAGCCACAACCGATGACTGCCCTGACAGGGAGCACAACAGAGAACCCCTGAGGGAGCAGGAGAATAGTGAGATGTAGACCCCAAATTCTCATAAAAAGACCAGACTTAAAGGTCTGACTGAGACTAGAAGAATCCCGGTGGTCATGGTACCCAAACCTTCTGTTGGCCCAGGACAGGAACCATTTCCGAAGCCAACTTAGCAGACATGGATTGGACTGGACAATGGGTTGGAAAGAGATGCTGATGAGGAGTGAGCTACTTGTATCAGGTGGACACTCAAGACTATGTTGGCACCTCCTGTCTGGAGGGGAGATGGGAGGGTAGAGGGGGTTAGAAACCAGCAAAATGGTCACGAAAGGAGAGACTGGAAGGAGGGAGCAGGCTGACTCATTAGGGGCAGAGTAAGTGGGAGTATGTAGTAAGGTGTATATAAGTTTATATGTGAGAGACTGACTTGATTTGTAAACTTTCACTTAAAGCACAATGAAAATTATTTTAAAAAAAGAGACAGAGTGGCAGAATGGATATAAACAAACATGATCCATCTATATACTGCCTACAAGATACTCGCCTTACACTTAAAGACACAAAAAAAACTAAAACTCAAAGGATGGGAAAAAGTATATCAAGCAAACAACAATAAAAAAAGAGCAGGAATGGCAATATTAACTTCTGACAAAATAGACTTTAAAGTAAAATCCACCACAAAGAATAATGAAGGACACTGTATAATGATTAAAGGGTCAATATGCTAGGAGGATATAACCGTATTAAATATTTATGCACCGAATGACAGGGCTTCAAGACACATAAAACAAACTCTAACAGCATTCAAAAGTGAGATAGACAGCTCCACAGGAATAGTAGGAGACTTCAACACACCACCTTCAATAAAGGACAGAACACCCAGAAAGAAGCTCAATAAAGACATGGAAGATCTAAATGCCACAACCAACTTAATCTGATAGACATATACAGAACATTCCACCCAACAGCAGCCGAGTATACTTTCTTTTCCAATGCACATGGAACTTTCTCTAGAATAGACCACATATTAGGCCATAAAGCAAGCCTTAACTGAATCCAAAATATCGAAATATTACAAAGCATCTTTTTCTGAGTATAAAGCCATAAAACTAGAAATCAGTAAAAGTAAGGAAAAAAAAATCAAACACATGGAAACTGAACACCTTGCTCAAAAACTACTGGGTTATAGAAGAAATTAAGACTGAATTAAGAAATTCATAGAATCAAACAAGAATAAAAACACTTTTTACCAGAACTTTTGGGACACAGCAGTAGTAGTGCTCAGAGGTCTATTTATAGCAATAAAAGCACACATCGAAAGAGAAAAGGCCAAAATCAAAGAATTATCCCTATGACTTTAACAAATAGAAAGAGAACAGGAAAAGAAGCCCTCAGGCATGAGAAGAAAACAAATAATATTCATTAGAGCAGAATTAAATGAAATTAAAAAAAAATTTTTTTTTTCAGAAAAACAATTGAAAGCGTGGACAAGACCAAAAGCTGGTTCTTTGAAAAGATCAACATAATGGATAAACCACTGGCCAAACTGACTAAAAAAATACAAGAGACGAAGCAAATAACCTGAATAAGAAATGAAATAGGTGATATCACAACAGACTCAATTGAAATTAAAAGAATCGTAAGAGAATACTATTAAAAATTGTACTCCAACAAATTTGAAAACCTAGAGGAAATGGACAAATTTCTAGAAACATACTACCTACTTAAACTAACACAAACAGAGGTAGAAGAACTAAATAAACCTATAAAAAAAGAAGAGATTGAAAAGGTAACAAAAAACTCCCAACAAAAAATAAAAGGCCTTGCTCTGATGGCTTCAACAGAGAATTCTATGACACTTTCGGAGAAGAGTTAACACCACTACTACTAAAGGTATTTCAGGGCATAGAAAAGGGTGGAATACTCCGAAACTCATTTTATGAAGCCAGCATAACCCTGATACCAAAACCAAGTAAAGATACCCCCCAAAAAGAAAATTACAGACCAATATCCCTCAGGAACTTAGATGCAAAATAGTCAACAAAATTCTAGCCAGTAGAATTCAACAACATATGAAAAAAAATTCACCATGACCAAGTAGGATTCATACCAGGTATGCAGGGATGGTTCAACATTAGAATAACAATTAATGTAATCCATCAAATAAATAAAACAAAAGACAAGAACCACATATCTTATCAATTAATGCAGAAAAGGCATTTGACAGAGTCCAACACCCATTCATGATAAAAACTCTCAGCAACATAGGAATAGAAGGACAATTCCTCAACATAATAAAGAGCATTTATACAATGCCAACAGCCAACATCATCCTAAATAGAAAGAGTCTGAAAGCATTCCCCTTGAGAACAGGAACCCGACAAAGATGCCCTTTATCACCACTCTTATTCAACATTGTGCTGGAGGTCCTAGCAAAAACAATTAAGTTAAAAAAAGAAATAAAGGGCATCCAAATTGGTAAAGAAGAAGTAAAAATATTTCTATTTGCAGATGATATGATCTTATACACAGAAAATCTTAAAGAATACTCAAGAAAACTACTGAAACTAATAGAAGAGTTCAGCAAAGTGTCAGGATACAAGGTAAACATACAAAAATCAGCTGGATTTCTCTACACCAACAAACAGAATGTAGAAGAGGAAATCACCAAATCAATGCCATTTACAATATCCTCCAAGAAGATAAAATACTTGGGAATAAATCTAACCAGATATATAAAAGAAAACTACAAGACACTACTGCAAGAAACCAAAAGAGACCTACATAAATGGAAAAACATACCTTGCTCATGAATAGGAAGATTCAACATTGTGAAAATGTCTGTTGATCCCAAAGCGATCTATATAATGCAATCTGTATCCAAATTCCAATGGCATTTTTTAATGAGATGGAGAATCAAATCACCAACTTCATATGGAAAGGGAAAAGGCCCCAGATAAGTAAAGCATTACTGAAAAAGAAGAACAAAGCCAGAGGTCTCACACTGCCTGATTTTAGAAATTATGATACCGCCACCATAGTCAAAACAGCCTGGTACTGGTACAAAAATGGATACATAGACCAACGGAACAGAAATGAGAATCCAGACATAAATTCATCCACTTATGAGCAGCTAATATTTGACAAAGGCTCAAAGTCCATTAATTGGGGAAAAGATTATCTCTCTAACAAATGGTGCTGGCATAACTGGATATCCATCTGTAAAAAAATGAGACAAGATCCATACCTCACACCATGTACAGCAACTAACTTAAAATTGATTAAAGACATAAACATAAAATCTAAAACAATGAAGATCATGGATAAAAAATAGGTACAACACTAGGAGCCCTAAAACACAGCACAAACAGTATACAAAACATTACTAGGAATGCACAATCACCAGAAGAGAAACGAGATAACTGGGAGCTCCCAAAAATCTAACATTTATGCTTGTCCAAAAAAACTTCACCAAAAGAGTAAAAAGTTTACCTACAGACTGGGAAAAGAATTTTGGCTATGACAAATCCGATCAGTGTCTAATATCTAAAATCTACAAGACGCTACAAACTCTCCGAACAATAGGCTCTTATTTCTCTAGGACGTATTCCAAGGAGTAGGATTGCTGGATCGTATGGTCCTTCTATTTCTAGTTTTTTAAGGAATTGTCAATTTTTTAAAAAAATGGGCAAAAGATTTGAACGGGTACTTCACAAAAGAAGACATTCAGGCAGCTACGAGATACAAGAGAAAATGCTCACGATCATTAGCCGTTAGGGAAACGCAAATCAGAACTACAATGAGGTACCATCTCACCCCAACAAGGCTGGCATTAATCCAAAAAACAAAATAATAAGCGTTGAAGAGGTTGTGGAGAGACTGGAACACTTATACACTGCTGGTGGGATGTAAAATGGTACAACCAGTTAGTAAATCAATTTGACAATTCCTTAAAAAACTAGAAATAGAAGTACCATACGATTCAGCAATCCTACTCCTTGGAATACATCCTAGAGAAATAAGAGCCCTCACACAAACAGATATAGGCACACATATGAATCAACTAGATGGCAATGGGTTTGTTTTTTTTAGTTTTTAATTTCACTCAGTATAATGCCTTCCAGATTCATCCATGTTATGAGATGTTTCACGGATTCATGATTGTTCTTTATTATTGCGTATTATTCCATTGTGTAAATATACCATAATTTCATTACCCATTCATCCATTAAATGCCCTTGGTTATTTCCATCTTTTTGTATTGTAAACAGTGCAGCAATGAACACAATCCTATAGGACAGAATAGAACTGCCCCATAGAGTTTCTAAGGAGCGCCTGGAGGATTTGAACTGCTGACCATTTGGTTAGCAGCCGTAGCACTTAACACTAGGCCACCAGGGTTTCCCAAGTGGAATTAGTCACAAAAGGAAGGTTTTGTATGAGACCACTATTATAAGAACTCAAGAAAAGGTGTAAACACAGAAGAAAACATTCTTTCATGGTTACAAAAGTGGGGAGGAAAGGAGAGGGGTATCCACTAACAAGACAGTAGACAAGAATTATTTTAGGTCAAGAGAAGGACAACATGCAATACAGGGGAAGTCAGAGCAACTGGTCTAAACCAAAAGCTAAGGAGTTTCCTGAATACAACCAAACACTTTGAGGGACAGAGTATCAGGGTCGGGGGTCTGGGGACCATGGTTTCAAGGGACATCTAGGTCAATCAGTATAACAAAGTGTATTAAGAAAATGTTCTAAATCCCACTTTGACGAGTGGCATCTGGAGTCTTAAAAGCTAGCAAGCAGCCAACTAAGATGCATCAATAGGTTTCAGCCCACTTGGGGCAAAGGAGAATGAAGAAAACCAAAGACAAAAGAAAAATATGAACCCAAGAGACAGAAAGGGACACATAAACCAGAGACTCCATCAGCCTGAGACTGGAAGAACTAGATGGTGCCCGGCTACCACCTATGACTGCCCTGAAGGGGAACACAATAGAGAATCCCTGATGGAGCAGGAGAAAAATGGGATGCAGACCTCAAATTCTCGTAAAAAGACCAGACCTGATGGTCTGACTGAGACTGGAGGGACCACAGAGGACATGGCCCCCAGACTCTCTGTCAGCCCAGAACTAAAACCATTCTTGAAGCCAACTCTTCAAACAAAGATTATTCTGGACTATGAGACATAACATGATACTGGCAAGGAGTCTGCTTCTTAGTTCAAGTAGACACATGACAGTATGTGGCCAGTTCCTGTCTGGAGGTGAGATGAGAATGCAGAGGGGGACAGCAGCTGGTTGAATGGACACGGAAAATACAGGGTGGAGAGGAGGAGTGTGCTGTCACATTGTAGGGAGAGCAACTAGGGTCACATAACAATGTGTGTATAAGTTTTCGTAGGTGAAACTGACTTGAACTGTAAACTTTCACTTAAAGCACAATAAAAAAAGGAAAAAAAAAATCAAAGAACGCATTGCATTGGGCAAATCTGCTGCAAAAACCTCTTTAAAGTGTTACAAAGCAAAGATGTCACTTTGAGGACTAAGGTGCACCTGACCCAAGCCATGGTATTTTCATTCACCTCATATGCATGGGAAAGCTGGAAAATGAATAAGGAAGATCTAAGAACTGACACTTATGAATTATGATGTTGGTGAAGCATATTGAATATGCCATGGACTGCCAGAAGAAAGAACAAACCTGTCTTTGAAAAAGTACAGCCAGAATACTCCTTGGAGGCAAGGATGGCAAGACTTCATCTCAAGGACTTTGGACTTGTTATCAGGAGGGACCAGTCCTTGGAGTAAGACATCATGTAGACATTAGTAGAGGGTCAGTGAAAAAAAGGAAGACCTTCAACGAGATGGATTGACACAGTGGCTGCAACAATGAGCTCATGCATCACAATGATTGTGAGGATGGCACAAGATCAGGCAGCATTTTGTTCTGTTATACATGGGATTGCTATGTTTCGGAACAGACTGGAGGGCGCCTAACAACACAACAACTACATACCTTTTAATTCATCAATTCTGAAAGTTATAAACCATTATCTTCTTCAAATATTGCCTTGGGCCCATTCTCCCTCCTCTTCTGGGACTCTAATAATGCAGATGTTAGACCTTCTTATTCTATGTCTATGCCTCCTGCTTTCTCTTCTTTACGTAGTTTGTATCTTTTTTCTTCATGCATCATTTTGTGTACTTTGTTTCACTCATGTTCCAATTCACTGTGTCTCTGTTCACTTGTTTCTAATCTGATGTTAAACCTCATCCACTGTGCTCTTAATTTGGTTATATTTTTCAAATCTAGCATTTGTATTTTATATATACATATATATATTGATCAGGAACCGATGGTACTGAAGGAAGAAGTCCAAGCTGCTCTGAAGGCATTGGTGAAAAACAAGCCTCCGGGAATTGATGGAATATCAGGTGAGATATTTCAACAAACGGATGCAGTGTTGAAGGTGCTCACTTGTCTATGCCAAGAAATATGGAAGACAGCTTCCTAGCCAACTGACTGGAAGAGATCCATATTTATGCCTATTCCCAAGAAAGGGGATCCAAGTGAATGTGGAAATTATAGAATAATATCATTTATACCACATGCAAGCAAAATTTTGCTGAAGATCATTCAAAAACGGCTGCAGCAGTATGTCGGCAGGGAACTGCCAGAAATTCAGGTTGGTTTCAGAAGAGGACGTGGAACCGGGAATATCATTGCTGATGTCAGATGGATCCTGGCTGAAAGCAGAGAATACCAGAAGGATGCTTACCTGTGTTTTATTGGCTATGCAAAGGCATTCGACTGTGTGGATCATAATGAATTATGGATAACATTGTGAAGAATGGGAATTCCAGAACACTTAATTGTGCTCATGAGGAACCTTTACATAGATCAAGAGGCAGTTCTTTGGGCAGAACAAGGGGATACTGATTGGTTCAAAGTCAGGAAAGGTGTGCGCCAGGGTTGTATTCTTTCACCATACCTATTCAATCTGTATACTGAACAAAAATACGAGAAGCTGGACTATATGAAGAAGAAAGGGGCATCAGGATTGGAGGAAGACTCATTAACAACCTGAGTTATGCAGATGACACAACCTTGCTTGCTGAAAGTGAAGAGGACTTGAAGCACTTACTGATGAAGATCAAAGACCACAGCCTTCAGTATGGATTGCACCTCAACATAAAGAAAACAAAAATCCTCACAACTGGACCAATGAGTACCATCATGATAAACGGAGAAAAGATTGAAATTGTCAAGGGTTTCACTTTACTTGGATCCACAATCAAGAGCCATGGAAGCAGCAGTCAAGAAATCAAAAGATGCACTACATTGAGTAAATCTGCTGTAGAGGACCTCTGTAAAGTGTTGAAGAGCAAAGGTGTCACCTTGAAGACTAAGGTGTGCCTGACCCAAGCTATGGTATTTTCAATCACATCATATGCATGTGAAAGCTGGACAATGAATAAGGAAGACTGAAGAAGAGTTGATGCCTTTGAATTGTGTTGGTGAAGAATATTGAATATACCATGGACCGCCAAAAGAATGAACAAATCTGTCTTGGAGGAAGTGCGGTCAGAATGCTCCTTAGAGCTAAGGATGGCGAGACTGCGTCTTGCATACTTTGGACATGTTGTCAGGGGGGATCAGTCCCTGGAGAAGGACATCATGCTTGGCAGAGTACAGGGTCAGCGGAAAAGAGGGAGACCCTCAAGGAGGTGGATAGACACAGTGGCTGCAACAATGAGCTCAAGCATAACAACGATTATAAGGACGGCTCAGGGCCCGGCAGTGTTTCGTTCTGTTGTGCATAGGGTCGCTATGAGTCGGAATATATATAAGTATATACATGTATATAGTCATGGATTGAATTGTGTCAATCAAAATTGTGTGTATCAGTTTGGCTGGACCATGATTCCCAGTATTATGTGATTGTTCACCATTTTGTCATCTGATGCTATTTTCCTATGTGTTGTAAATCCTGCCTCTATGATGTTAATGAGCGGGAATGGGCAGCAGTTGTGTTGATGAGGCAGGTCTCAATGTACAGGACTGGATTGCATCTTGAGCCTGTTTCTTTTGGGATATAAAAGAGAGAAGTGAGCAGAGAGCTGAGGGACCTCATACCACCAAGAAAGCAGTGCTGGGAGTAGAGTGTGCCTTTGGGCCCAGAGTTCGTGCATGGAGAAGCTCCTAGTCCAAGGGAAAATTGATGAGAAGGACCTTCCTCCAGAGCCAACAGAGAGGGAAAACCTTCCTCTGAAGCTGACGCCCTAAATTTGGACTTTTAGCCTACTTTAAATTTCTCTTTGTTAAAGCCATCCACTTGTGGTATTTCGTTATAGCAGCACTAGATATCTAAGACATATATGTACATGTATTTTACATATATATATATATATATTTAAGAGCCCTGGTGGTGCAGTGGTCAAGCATTTGGCTGCTAACCAAAAGGCTGGCAGTTTGAATCCACCAGCTGCTCCTTGGAAATCCTATGGTGCAGTTCTACTCTGTCCTATAGGGCCGCTATGAGTCAGAATCGACTCGACAGCAATGGTTTTGGTTTATATATTTTAAAATCATTACTACCTCAACTTTTAATTGCATTTTAAGTAGAAATGAGGCTAAAAGAGGAACGTTATATCTAAAATTTCAATAATAACCTAATAATTGGGTGTTGTAATGTGGGAGGCAATGGGGTCTTTCTATGTTCTGACATTACACCATTCATGCAATTTGTCTTACATGAAACTGGCCCTCAAAATTAGTACATTTAATTTGACCAGAGGCAATTATATTATATGATTGAACATCTCTGAGTCATTATTCTAAATTTAAACTCTCTTTGTCTAAGACTGTTGATGGTGTAGAAGGTGTACAAAATTGGGCTGAATCCTAACTGATTTAACGCCATTCCTCTGGAAGTGTTTTGTGGGTAAATCCCTGTAATCAGCATATTTTAAAATTTCCTCTTCTCTGCAAAAAATGAAGAATTAGTTGGGGTGATGGTTAATCAAGGGTTTTGGTTATGTGTTTCCAATTATTTTAGTTGTTTCTGCATTGGGATATTTATTTTCCAGATTTATGCTTCCGAACACAAATTACTGTTTATTTAGCTAAAGATGTGTACTTCTGATGGAACAGGAATGTTTTGCAATGAATCTAAATGCAGAGGGCATCTTTTTTTCCTCCAGTTTTCATTGCAACAGCTGTGTTTCTACCCATACATTTTCTACATAGTTTGTACTTTACCCAAGAATTTTTCTGTCTTTCTGTAACAGGCAAAGGCACTTTAAAACATATATTATTTTCAGTTTTGCTATCAATATACTGCATCATATTGTATACTGTATTTTTACATAAATAACGTGCGCCTACTATGTTTACCCACTGCTCACTCCCTCCGTGAAGTATTTTCCTAAGTGCACTATATGCAATTTTTTTTTTAAAGAACATATAAAAAAATTTGAAATAGCAGGTGCTTACGAAAATACCTTGTGGGGGCAGGGAGAGGTTGGCAAACAAATGTAGATGGCATGGGTTATTTGCTTTAAAACTAAAAAAAAAAAAAAATCTAAGGTAGTTCAAAAAGGCAAAGTATAAAAAAAGAGTTTCAAACAGAGCGATACACTTTGGAAAAAGAATCTCCATGCTGAGGAAAATGCTGACAGTGGATGAATTCCATACATTAGACAGAATAATGCATGTGCGGATAGTAGTTATGAGCATAAATATACTTTAAGAGATTCTACCCCAAAAAGAGAACCCAAACCCACTGCCTTTGAGTCGATTTTGACTCATAGCAACCCTATAGGACAGAGTAGAACTGCCTGCCGCATAGAGTTTCCAAGGAGCACCTGGCGGAGTTGAACTGCTGACCTCTTGGTTACCAGCGTAGCACTTAACCACTACGACATCAGGGTTTCCAAGAGATTCTACAGAAAGGGGTATTTATAGACATTGTTAAAGAGCCTTTTGATTCAATCAGCATGACAGAATTACTACTTCTCCATGTGCTGGCCTTTATAGAAAGAATAGAGCATACCACATCAAATACACAACTGAAAATTTGTAGTAAGCAAGTGTTTTCCTATTTTTGCTGCTACAGGGAAGCTCACACAAGTGATTTTATTTTGGTTTAAATAGATAATCCCCTACATAAATGCTTGTGAAAGAGGAAATTGCATGTGCATGGGCAATATTTGTCTTGTTCATCACTGCATCTCCAGTAATGAGCACAGTGCCTTACACATAGTAGGAGATAAATATTTGTTTAATGAATGAAAAGATGACTTCTTGATTCTATCTGATTCTTGTCATTGAATTCTGTGTCAGGTACTGAAAAGCAGGTGTCATTTTCTGACACCTGCTTGCAGTAACAAAGATACCATACCAGACAATACTACCAATACTGGAGTCTAGGGACAATTAAATATCAAAACTGGCATTTATAGTATAGAATAGGGTTCTGGTTAATGATTTCTTTTTGTAAGGGGCTTTAACTAAAGTCAACTGGGAACTAGCTATAGGCTACGATTTGTCAAATCTAGCTTATTTTTCATTAAAAAATATTGTTTATGTCAATGGTCTGCAGAATTGGATCAAAAGGAAAAAATAAAACAAAAAAAGCTCCTTTCTCAAACATAATGATTATGAATATGCCATTTCCTGCTGCAAAATACAAATAGCTCTAATAGTGATGGATAATCTTGATGTTTGGATGCATATCAGAGAAACAATATAGTTTATTTTTTCAGTGAGGTTGTAGGCTACAAAAGTAATTGTTATAACTAGGCCAACTAACATACATTAGCATAAAATTTACAAGAAAATGAGCCTGAGGCAATGGTTACCTCTGAAAATAAACTAAAATCAAGAAAATTTAGTTGCTGTTTCTAGAATTGAAGGGAATAGGAAGGGACTGGGGAATTTTGCCTGATCTGCTGTTACTGAAACTCTACCTACCTGATCTCTTGCAACAATAATTTATTTGACTTGAGGCTGGAGAACATCACTTAATGAGATGAGAGCAGAGAAGAGATTAAATTTAATTGCTTTGTAATCTATTCTTACTGTGTAAATAAGGAAATAAAATTCAACATCATATAAAAGCTACTCCAATCCCTTCAGATTAAGTAATAAATTAAAAACTACTTAAGAAAAGTAATGCCCAAATTTCCTGTTATCCTCATAGTGCTAAACCAGACATTGCAATGTTAGCCAAATTTGAGTATGTTGTTAGGTGCCACCAGGTTGCTTCCGACTCATAGCGACCCTATAGTACAACCAAAAAAAAAAAAAAACCTACTGCTATCGAGTCAATTCTGACTCAAAGTGACCCTGCAGGATAGAGGAGAATTGCTCCATAGGGTTTCCAAGGCTGTGAATCTTTACTGAAGCTGACTGTCACATCTTTCTCCCACAGAGCAGCTGGTGGGTTCCAACTGCTGACCTTTCATTTAGCAGCTGAGTGCTTTAACCACTGTGTCACCAGGGCCCTACTGTATATAATAGAGGAAGTCTTAAAAGTGCCATTATGAAAAGATAGATTACATTTTTCCTATCACCTGTAATTAGTTTTGTGGTTGTTCAGAGCCACTTTAATCTCCTTGATCCTACTTAGGCAACAGGTAAATAGAATGATTTCGAAGTGGATTAGAAGTTGAATCCTTTTCTCTCCTGACTTAGTGCAATATTTCACAAAGCTACATGTGGAATTACCCCCCACAGATGGATTTCCACATATAATTAAGAATGGAATCAAGGCTGACAAATTCAACCAAATTTAGGTTGCAATGAATTGAAACACAAAAGAGAGGGGAAAGCATTAAAAGCCTCACTTTACATATTTATTCATTCAAGTACTTAACAAGTGACTACTGTGTTTACACTGGTCAACAAGGCAGATGAGGGTGCTACCTTCATGGAGCTTGAGTGCTTTTTAGACAAGTAAGTGTATTAGTAAACCAATAATATAACTTCAGATAATGGTAAATGTATTGAAAGAACTAAAACAGGATGATGTGATAGTGACTGAAAGTCGATTTCTCCAGTTTCGGTGGTGTCTAAGTTACATGAAGCGGTGAAGAAAGGACTCTCTGAGGTGGTGATACATCAGCTGTGATCTTAATAGTGAGGAGCCAGTGTGAGGGAAGAGCATTCTAAGCAGACAAACCAGGCAATGCATTAGTACTGAGGTGGGGATGATTTTGAACTTTGGTGTTTGAAGAAAATAGAGATTATGACTGGAGCTTGTGGCCCAAGGAGGAGAGTGATCTTAGATGGGGAGAAAAGGTAGGTAGGGCCAAATCACATAGTACCTACAGACTATTGTAAGCATTTCCATTTTATCATATATGCAATGGAAAGCCATGATGGCTTGGGATTAGTCAAGGTCCTCATTACATTTATGCTGAGTACTGTGTGGAGCCCCCATGTGTCTGTCAGTTTGTCATACTGTGGGGGCTTGCCTTTTGCTCTGATCTTGGAAGCTGTGCCACCAGTATTCAGATACCAGCAGGGTCACCCATGGCAGACAGGTTTAAGCTGAGTTTCCAGACTAAGACAGACTAGGAAGAAGGACCCAGCAATCTACTTCTGAAAAGAATTAACCAGTGAAAACCTTATGAACTGCAGTGAAACATTGTCTGACATAGTGCTGGAAGATGAGCCCCCAGGTTCGAAGGCACTCAAAAGACAACTGAGGAAGAGTTGCCTACTGAAAGTAGAGTCGACCTTAATGACAAGGATAGAGTCAAGCTTTGGGGGCCTTCATTTGCTGATGTGGCCATGACTCAAAATGAGAAGAAACAGGTGCAAAAATCCATTAATAATAGGAATATGGAAGGTACAAAGTATGAGCCTAGGAAAATTGAAAATTGTTAAAAATGAAATGGAATGCAGAAACATCAATACCCTAGGCATTAATGAGCTGAAATGGACTAGTATTGGCCATTTTGAATCGGACAACCATATAGTCGACTATGCTGGGAATGACAACTTGAAGAGGAATGGTGTTGCATTCATTGTCAAAAAGAACATTTCAAGATCTATCCTGAAGTACAATGCTGTCAGTGATAGGATAACATCCATAGGCCTACAAGGAAGCCCAGTCAATACCACTATTATTCAAATGTACACACCAACCACTAAGGCCAAAGATGAAGAAACTGAAAATTTTTATCAGCTTCTGCAGTCTGAAATTGATCGAACATGCAATCAGGATGTATTGATAATTACTGGTGATTGGAATGCAAAGTTGGAAATGCAGAAGAAGGATCAGTAGTTGGATATAGGGCCTTGGTGATAGAAACGATGCCAGAGATCACATGATAGAATTTTGCAAGACCAATGACTCCTTCATCGCAAATACCTTTTTTCACTAACATAAACAATGACTATACACATGAACCTTGCCAGATGGAATACACAGGAATCAAATTGAGTACATCTATGGAAAGAGACAATGGAAAAGCTCAATATCATCAGTCAGAACAAGGCCAGGGGCTGACTACAGAACAGACCATTAATTGCTCATATGCAAGTTCTAGTTGCAACTGATGGAAATTAGAACAAGTCTATGAGAGCCAAAGTATGACCTTGAATATATCCCACCTGAACTTAGAGACGATATCAAGAAAAGATTTGAGGCGTTGAACTCTAATGATCGAAGACCAGATGAGTTGTGGAATGACATCAAGGACATCATACATGAAGAAAGCAAGAGGTCATTAGAAAGACAGAAAAGAAAAGACCAAAATGGATGTCAGAAGAGACTTTGAAACCTGCTCTTGAATGTTGAGTAGCTAAAACAAGAGGAAGAAATGATGAAGTAAAAGAACTGAAGATTTCAAAGGGCGGCTAGGGAAGACAAAGTAAAGTATTATAATGACATGTGCAAAGAGCTGAAGATAGAAAACCAAAAGGGAAGAACACCCTCGGTGTTTCTCAAGCTGAAAGAACTGAAGAAAATATTCAAGCCCCGAGTTGTAATAGTGAAAGATTCTATGGGGAAAATATTATATGATGAAGGAAGAATCTAAAGAAAATGGAAGGAATACACACAGTCATCATACCAAAAAGAATTGGTTGGCATTCAACCATTTCAGGAGGTAGCATATGCTCAGGAACCGATGGTATTGAAGGAAGAAGTCCAAGCTGCACTGAAAAGACATTGGTAAAAAGCAAGGCTCCAGGAATTGAGAGAATATCAACTGAGATGTTTCAACAAACAGATGCAGCACTGGAAATCCTCACTCGTCTATGCCAGGAAACTTGGAAGACAGCTACCTGGTCAACCAACTGGAAGAGATCTGTATTTATGCCTATTCCCAAGAAAGGTGATCCAACCAAATGCAGAATTATTGGACAATATCATTAATATCACATGCAAGTAAAATTTTGCTGACGATCATTCAAAAACAGCTGCAACAGTATATTGACAGGGAACTGCCAGAAATTCAGGCCGGTTTCAGAAGACGATGTGAAACCAGATTTATCATTGTTGATGGCAGATGGATCTTCGCTGAAAGCAGAGAATACCAGAAAGATGTTTACTTGTGTTTTATTGACTATGCAAAGGCATTCGACTGTGTGGATCATAACAAATTATGGATAACATTGCAAAGAATGGGAATTCCAGAGCACTTAATTGTGCTCATGAAGAACCTGTACATAGATCTAGAGGTAGTTGCTCAGGCAGAACAAGGGGATACTGTGTGATTTAAAGTCAGGAAAGTTTTGCATCAGGGTTATGCCCTTTCACCATACCTATTCAATCTGTATGCTGAGCAAATAATCTGAGAAGCTGGACTACATGAAGAACAGGGCATCAGCATTGGAGGAAGACCCATTAACAACCTGCATTATGTAGATGACACAACCTTGCTTGGTGAAAGTGAAGAGGACTTGAAACATTTACTGATGAAGATCAAAGACCACAGCCTTCAGTATGACTTACCCCTCAACATAAAGAAAACAAAAATCCTTACAACTGGACCAGTAAGCAACATCATGATAAATGGAGAAAAAATTGAATCTGTCAAGAATTTCATTTTACTTGGATTCACAATCAACAACAACGGAAGCCGCAGTCAAGAAATCAAAAGATGCATCGCATTGGGCAAATCTTCTGCAAAAGATCTTTTTAAGTGTTGAAAAGCAAAGATGTCACCTTGAAGAGCTAGGTGCGCCTGACCAAAGCCATGTTATCTTCAATCACATCATATGCATGCAAAAGCTGGACCATGCATAAGGAAGACCGAAGAAGACTTGATGCCTTTGAATTATGGCATTGATGAAGAATATTGACTATACCATGGACTACCAAAAGAACAAACGAACCTGTCTTGCAGGAAATACAACCAGATGCTCCTTAGAAGCAAGGATGGCGAGACTCACATCTTACATACTTCAGACACATTGTCAGGAGAGCTCAGTTCTTGGAGAAGGGTATCATGCTTGCTAAAGTAAAGGGTCAACTAAAAACAGGAAGGTCCTCACTCAGTGAGATGGATTGACACGGTGGCTGCAACAATGGGCTCAAGCATAACAATTGTGGGCATGGCACAGAACCGGGCAGTGTTCTGTTCTGTTGTGTATAGGGTCCACTATTTTTTATGAGACGGAACTGACTCTACAGCACCTAACAACAACAACAACAATGCTGTGTGGAGAATGTGAGTGGGAGAGGGAGGCCACAGTGGATGGGAGTAGACCATCTATAAGGATGTTGTAGAAATCTGGGTGAGAAATGACAGTGTCCTAAACTAGTGTAATTGCCGTGGAGGGCACTAATTTAGAATCTACCTTATACCATGACACATACAATGTGTTACATACAATGTGTTATATGCACTCAATTAAGTACATTGATATTGAAGTTTTTGGTAACCATGTTTTTCCTCCATAAGGAAAATCTATGATTTTATAATAGATAAGATATAGTCAAAGGAGCCCCTAGTGGTGCAACAGTTAAGCACTCCGTTACTGAAAGTTAGGCGGTTTGAACCCACCAGCTGCTCTGTGGGAGAAAGACCTGGCGATCTGATCCCATAAAGATTACAGCCTAGAAAATCCTGTGGGGCAGTTGTACTCTGCCACATTGAATCACTGTGAGTCAACTTTGGCCTGACAGCACCTAACAACAAGAACAACATGATACAGTCTATGACATGTGAGCAAATGGTGCTAAGAAAATCACATTTTTTCTCATTTTCATTAATTGTTTTTAATGGAAGAAATAGTTTATGATGGAAATAATTTTACTATAAGGATTGTAGTTGGATATTAGGATAAATTCCCTTTATCTTCAACCTTTTCCGTAATCTACCCCAGTGGGATCTCAACCAGTGGTGATTCTTCTACCAAGGGAACATTAGATAATGTCTGGAGACATATTTAGTTGTCACAAAGAAGGGGAAGTGGTGTGCTATAGGAACATAGGGGGTACAGGCCAAAGATGCTGCTAAACATCCTACAGTGCACAGGACAGATCTCCCTCCAAGATGAAGAATTATCCAGCCCAGAATTTCAATAGTACCGACATGGAGAAATTTTCATCTACCCTTATAGCTTTTTGCTTTGATTGAATTCTGACCCTCTTCTGAGGACAATGACTCCCCTGCAGCCATCTCAAGCAGTGGCTATTTTTTTTTTCCCCACACCACTTATATTATTGGGCCTGGAGAATGAAGTGTCACGCTTACCCATCATTGTTGCTTTCAAACCATTTTCATCTCCTCATTCCTAAAATATCCCAGCTTTGAATTACATGTTGTTGTCAACTACAGATAACTTGGATTACTTGCCATTAGTCCTCCCCCCTTCAACCACCTTACATTATCTTGAAGAGTTTACTTCCTTGCTCAATAACACACTTTCTAACACAATTCCTGTCCTTGTTCTTCGCAATTTCAATATACATGTATGCTATCATTCTTTTTAAATTTATTGATACTTGTTCTGTGACCTAGCATATCGTCTATCTTCATGTGCAATGAGAAGAATGTGCAGTGTGCTATTGTTGGGTGGAATGTTCTGTATATGTCTGTTAGGCTAGTTGGCTTATGACATTGTTGAAATCCTCTATTTACTGATCTTTCTAAATTTTCTGCTTATTATTGAAAGTGGTATATTGAAGTATCCAAGTATTATTGTACAACTTTCTATTTCTCCCTTAAATTCTGTTAGTGATTGCTCCATATATTTTGGGGCTCTGATGTTAGGTGCATATTTATGTATAATTGTTGTATCTTCTTGATGAATTGACCCTTTTAGATAATACCTTTCTCTGCCTTTTTAAAAAGATTTTTGCTTAAAGTCTATTTTGTCTGATATTAATAAAGCAACCCCAGCTATACTTTGGTTACTATTAGCATGGGTTATTTTTTTGCCATTCTTTCACTTCCAACTTATAGTTGTTTTTGTGTTTAAAGTATATCTCTTGTAGAGCTCATATAGATAAATCATGTTTTTTAATTCATTCTGCTGCTAGTCTCTGCCTTTTGATAGGAGAATTTAATCCATTTTTATTTAAAGTAATTATTGGCAAGAAAAGATTTACTTCTACAATTTGATATTGTTTTTTTTGTGTGTGTGTGTCTGTGTCTTATAGGTTTTTGGCCCTCATTTCCTCCAATGCTGGCTTCTTTTGTATTTAGTGGATCATTTTGATGAGCCATTTAGATTCACTGTTTCCTTTTGTGTGTATATTTTGGATGTTTTTATTGTGGTTACTATCGTGATTATATTTAACATCCTAACATTATAACAGCCTAGAAAAGATCAGCAACTTGTCCCTTCATCAAGCACTCCCTTGGTTGGTTGAAGTGTCCTATCAGGTTCCGGACTTCCAAAATATTTTGTTCCAATTGCTTTTTTCAGTGAAGTTGTTTTCTTGGTGGAGGAATCAACCTCTAGCACTGCCTGTTCTGCCATTTTGTTTGACGTCAATCTCTAAGCCTACTATTTCTTGTACTCTGTCTTCAACAATTTCTTTGACCCCAACTGGACCTGAAATCCATAACTCTCCAGTACCTCCTTGCCCTTCATGTCTTCATGTTCCTTTGACTCAGCTTAAATTCCAAGTCAAGAAAACCCTATGGAGCAGTTCTACTCTGTAATGCATGGGGTCACCATAAGTCAGTGGCAGCTAACAGCAACAAAACAACACTCTTGGATATTTCTTTGTGTTTTTTTTAATTATTATTTCTTCAGCATTGAAACCTTATTTCCAAGGTGCACAAGCTGTTTTCAAATATTTCCAGCTCTATTACCACCTGGAAATCAATAGCCCAAACAGTAGCCAGGCTGCTTAATAACTCTTGAACTACATTTCTCATGCCGTCTAAGCCTCAATGATTTTGCCTGGGTAAGGGAAGTCTATTACTTTCACCGCTGATTGTCATCCTTGCTAGCTCGTCTCTGGGTGGCTGTAGCTCTACAGTTGAAGACTGTGAGTGTCATTGATTTTGCCTTCATTTGAGGGTCTTTTCCACACATCCACACATTTTCCTTGTCCTATAACATTTTTCACATTACATATTTTTGAATTTTTTGTTGTGGCTCCTACTTAGCTATTGCTGCTGTCATTGTTTAACGTAGTATTGGAGTTTAGGGTTCACTTTGAGAATTCCATATTGAGAATCATGGGCACATTTTTAAGGCCTCTGAAAATCCAAAGTTCGACTATTCTTTCATACTTTCAAAACAGAGGATTAAAGGGCTGGGAACTTAGGGGAAAAGGAGAAAGGCTTTTCATCCACTTTAATTCAGGGAACTCTTACTGACTACCTGCAATATGTCAGACACTGTTCTAAGTATGGTGCCATATTTGGGCTGATACATTCAGATTTATTTTTGACTATAAATAAGTATCTAAATAACAGGAGTCCCTCAACAATAAATGACTTAAAGAAGAAGGTCATGGGATCTTTTCCTTTAGAAATCACCAGAATTATGATACTCATCGTCTAAACTAGTTTAGAGATAGTCTCACCTGAAGGCAAAGGGATCGACCAGACAAGATCTCAAGACACCATATAGCCCCACATCCATAAACTTCCAATAAAATAGACATTCATCTGAGTGCTTGATCCTTGTGGGTTAAAGCAGGGGAAGAAACAACATTGTCATGTCAATTCAAGGAAGAAAAAAACTGTTTTGAGAGATCTACTCTCCTTTTAATTAATTTTTCCCACTAGACACCTTTTTATTTCATTTATTGAGTTTGTTTATATAGCAAGCCCATGGAATTGAGCTTCTTCCCCCTGAAACTTCTTTAAAGGGATACTGTGATGACTCAGAAGTTCAATTAGGTTTAAATTAATTTTTGCAAATTGCCTGAGTATGTCAGAGTTCCCCAATACACCTTTTTTTTTAAAATAAATTATTTGATTACTTAAGCAGGAGACAGGAAACAAAATGAAAAGGAAAAAGAAACATTCTAAAAAAGCAATCAAACCTCATAAAACTCCAAGTGGTTATTAGCATTATCTGCTTAAGCAACAAACACAATTTGATATGAGTCTCATATGGCATTTCTTAGCCTATGGCATAAATAAAATAAACTTTAGATGTGTCTGTCTATTAAGAATCACATAGATTCTATTTGTAATCTATCATCATATGATTTTAACCTTTGTACAAAACCATGACACGATATTATATCCAAAATGCTTCATACAAATTGAAATCCTAACAGTTGTTGTCCTTAATATCAACCATTTCTATCCCACTAGCTATCTGGAATTCCTGAAAAATGTGTTGTTTGTTTAGCCTTAGTCTTTGTATCATTCTTCATTTAGCACTGTTTCTAGACACCAAGAGAACATATAGTCTCAGTAATCTTAACCCAAAATGTCTGAGGGTAAATTGCACCCAGCGTGATTTCTCTGGTAGATTTGAAATTGGTTTGTCCTTCATGCAGTCATTCCATTCCAGATACATCAGTTAGAATTTTTTTTCTTGGTTTTCTTCTTTTCCCCCTCTCTTTTAAGGCAAAAGAATGCCACATATGGAATTTCTATTTAAAAAGCCTGCTGACATTTTACCTGGCTTCAGAGTTTTAAGCAAAACTTTTCCTCTTTTAGACCAATTGCAAACCAATGTTGCATTTCCCTTTATTGAAAGCTATTATTTTCCACCCTCTCCTAAAAGTAATAACACAAACTTCAGCAGCAACACACACACACACGTATACACACACACGTATACACACACACACAAACTGTATTCGTGTTCTGTGTTACTATTGTTTACCCGAGAGGAGCCCTAGTGGTACAGTGGTTAAGCACTTCGCTGCCAACGCAACGTTCGGCAGTACAAACCCACCTAGTGGCTCTGTGGGAGGAAAATGTCACAGTCTGCTCCCATAGAGATTTGCAGACTTGGAAACCCTATGCGGCAGTTCTACTCTGTCAAATAGGGTTTCTATGAGTCAAAATCAGCTCGACAGCAATGGGTACTGTTTCCCCGAGGAATTAATAGAGTATATGCATCATTTGGAAGCCCTGGGTGGTGCAAATGGCTAATGTGATCAGCTTAAATCAAAGAAGTCAGCACATACCCCTGAAACTACTGCCCTGAGAGAGTCTTTAAACCTTAAACCAAAAATATCACCTGAGGTTTTCTTAAAACCAAACACTAGCTTAGCTTAACTAGGACAAAAGGCCTGCCTTGAGCATCATGCTCTTTTAAGAACTGTCTATATGGGATCAGGAAACCCTGGTGGCATAGTGGTTAAGTGCTATGGCTGCTAACCAAAAGGTCGGTAGTTCGAATCCACCAGGCGCTCCTTGGAAACTCTATGGGGCAGTTCTACTCTGTCCTATAGGGTCGCTATGAGTTGGAATCGACTCAACAGCAGTGGGTTTGGATTTTTTTTTTTATGGGATCAAATTGACAACAGCAACTCCAAAGATTAGATAGGAACCTTAGGGGGCAGTGAGTTTATGTTAATGAGGAAAGGACAACTCAGAAAAGGAGAGTGAGAATGGCTGTACAACTCGAAGTATGTAATCGATGTCACTACATGGTACATGTAGAAACAGTTGAAATGGTGTATGTTTTGCTATGTATATTCTCAACAATGACAAAATAAAATTTTGAAAAATTAAAAAAAGTATAGAAAGTTAAAAAAAAAGAAATAGCAACCTAATTTGAACATCAATTGGGAAGTGGAATAATGATCAGAAAACAGAAATATGACAGTTTATATTTGCATGTCTGTATGTAGCCCTGTGTCTCCAGACTTAGTTGGCTTCTTATTCAAAAGAAAAATCCAATTAGATCCTCTCTGGCCATATATTTGTATAATCTTTATTCAGTTCAACAAACGCTTTTGAGTACAACCTATGTTGCAGGTTCTGTGGTAGATACCATAGACACAAAGATGAATTAACAGGTTGAAAGTTAAGAGCAGGAGACATAGTTAATGCTTTACCATCAGCGTATTCATAATCATCATGCTCCCTACCATCTAACGATCATTTACTACGCGTCAGGCACTTTTTATTCATTTTCACATTTGTTCTTCACAACCTTAGGAAACAGTTTATTATTCCTGTCTTACAGGTGGAAACACTCAGCCTTGAGAAATTGATTAAATTCTCAAGGTAAGAAACATCTAACAAGTAAACGCGGAAGGCTAACTCAAGCCAGGTCTGTTTGGTTCCATAATCATATTGCACTTTAATTTAGTATAAAAACCCATTGCTGTCAAGTAGATCCTGACTCATAGTGACCCTATAGGACAGAGTAGAGCTGCCCCATAAGGTTTCCAAGGAGCATCTGGTGAATTAGAACTGCCGACCTTTTTGGTTAGCAGCCGAGTTCTTAACCACTGTGCCACCAAGACTCCATTTATTTGATTTAGTTTGGTGCCTAGTATATAGGAAGCATGCCAAAACCAAAACCAAAACCAATGAGTCGTTTTAACTCATACAGACCCTGTAGGACAGAGTAGAATTGCCCCCATAAAGTTTCCAAGGAGCTGCTGGTGGATTTGAACTGCCAGCATTTTGATTAGTAGCCATAGCTCTTAACCACTGTACCACCAGATCCCTATAAGACACATACTGCCTAGTATATAGGAAACACTCTCTAAGTATTAACACTTTTTTTTTATTATTGCTATTATTTTTTGCTATGTCGTTGTTAGGCGCCCTTGGTTCAGTTCCCATTCATAGTAACTCTATGTACAACAGAAGGAAAGACTGCCTTGTCCAGTGCCATGCCCACAATTTTTGCTATGTTTGAGTCCATCCTTGCAGCCACTGTGTCAATCCATCTCACTAAGTGTACACCTCCTTTTTCGCCGACCTTCCACTTTACCAAGCCTGATATCCTTCTCTGGGGACTGGTCCCTCCTGATAACATTGTCAAAGTTCATGAGATGAAGATGCCATCCTTGCTTCTAAGGAGCATTCTGGCTGTACTTCTTCCAAGACAAATTTGTTGGTTTTTCTGGCAGTTCACGGTGTATTCAATATTCTTTGCCAACACCACAATTCAAAAGCATGAATTCTTCTTCAGTCTTTCTTAAGCTTTCTTATGCAGCATTCACATATGAATGAGGTGATTGGAGATACCATGGCTTGGGCCAGGCGCACCTTAATTCTCAAAGTGTCATCTTTGCTTTTTAACACGTTAAAGAGGTCTTTTGCAGCAGATTTGCCCAATGCAAAATGTCATTTGATTTCTTGTCTGCTGCTTCCATGGGCGTTGATTGTGGATCCAAGTAAAATGAAATCCTTGACAACTTCAGTCTTTTCTCTGTTTATCATGATGTTGCTTATTATTCTAGTTGGGAGGATTTTTCTTTTCTTTATGTTGAGATGTAAACCATACTGAAGGCTGTAGTGTTTGATCTTCATCAGTAAGTACTTTAAGTCCTCTGGGGTTTCAGCAAGCAAGGTAGTGTCATCTGCATATCGCAGATAGTTAATGAGTCTTCCTCTGATCCTGATACCACGTTCCTCTACATATAGTCCAAACTTCTCAGGTTATTCCTTCAGCATGCCGGTTGAATAAGTACTGTGAAAGAATACAGTCCTGACGCACACCTTTCCTGATATTAAACCATGAAGTATTCCCTTGTTCTGTTCAAACGACTGCCTTGTGGTCTATGTACAGGTTACTCATGAGCACAATTAGTTGTTCCGTAATTCCCATTCTTCATAATGTTATCCATAATTTGTTAGGATCCACACAGCCAAATGCCTTTGCATGGTCCATAAAACATAGGTAAACATCTTTCCGGTATTCTCTGCTTTCAGTCAGGATCCATCACACGTCAGCAATGATAGTCCTCATTCCATGTCCTCTTCTGAATCCAGCTTGAATTTCTGGCAGTTACCTGTCAATGTACTACTGCAACTACTTTTAAAAGATTTTCAGCAAAATTTTACATGTGTGTGATATTAATAATATTGTCCGATAATTTCCACATTCTGTTGGCTGACCTTTCTTTGCAATGGGCACAAATATGGATTTCTTCTAGTCAGGTAGCTGTCTTCCAAATTTCTTAACAAAGACAAGTGCGTGCTTCCAGCACTTCATCCTTTTGTTGAAACACCTCAATTAATTTCCGTCAATTCCTGAAGCCTTATTTTTTGGAAATGCCTTCAGTGCATCTTGAATTTCTTCCTTCAGTACCACTGGTTCTTGATCATATGCTATATCCTGAAGTGGTGGGACATTGGCCAATTCTTTTTGGTACAGTGGCTCTGTGTATTACTTACATCTTCTTTTGATGCTTCTGAAGTCGTTTAATATTTTGCCCATAGAATTCTTCAATATTGCAGCCTGAGGTTTGAATTTTCTCTTCAGTTCTTTCAGCTTGAGAAATGCTAAGCATGTTCTTCCCTTTTGGTTTTCTATCTCCAGGACTTTGCAGATTTCATTATAATACTTTCCTTTGTCTTCTCAAGCCTCCCTTTGAAATCTTCTGCTCAGCTCTTTTACTTCATTTCTTCCATTCACTTTAGCTATTCTATGTTTAAGAGCAAGTTTCAGAGTCTCTTCTGACATCCGTTTTGTTTTTTTTTTTTCTTTACATTCTTTCTAATGACCTTTTTCTTTCTTGATGTATGATATGCTTCATGTCATTCCACAACTTGTCTGGTCTTCAGTCATTAGTGTTTAATGAGTCAAATCTATTCTTCAGATGGTCTCTAAATCCAAGCGGAATATGTTCAAGGCCATACTTTGGTTCTTTTTGACTTGTTTTAATTTTTTTCAGCTTCAGCTTGAACGTGCACATGAGCAATTTATTGCTCTGCAGTTGGTCCACGGCCTTGTTCTGACTGACAATATTCAACTTCTCCATAGTCTCTTTCTACAGTTGTAGTTGATTTGATTCCTGTGTATTCCATCCAGCAAATTCTACTTGTATAGTTGCCATTAATGCTTTTGAAAAAAGGCATCTTAATGAAGAAGTCGTTGATCTTGCAAAATTCTATCATGAGATCTCTGGTGTCTTTTCTATCACCAAGACCATGTTTTCCAATAACTGATCTTTCTTTGTTTCCGACCTTTGCATGCCAATCACCAGTAATTATCAGTGCATCTTGATTGCATGTTTGATCAATTCCAGGCTGCAGAAGTTGGTAAAAATCTTCAATTTCCTAATCTTTGGCATTAGTGGCTGGTGTGTAAATTTGAATCATATTCATATTAACTGGTCTTCCTTGTAGGCATATGGATACTTTCCTGTCACTGACAGTGTTGTACTTCAGGACAGATCTTAAAATGTTCTTTTTGACAATGAATGGGACATGATTCCTCTTCGATTTGTCATTGCTGGCATAGTAGACTGTATGGTTGTCTGATTCAAAATGGCCAATACCAGTCCATATCAGCTCACTAATGACTAGGATATCGATCTTTATGAGTTCCATTTCATTTTTGACAACTTCCAATTTTCCTAGATTCATACTTCATATATTCCACATTCTGATTATTAATGGATGTTTGCAGCAGTTTCTTCTTATTTTGAGTCATATCACATCATCAGTTGAAGGTCCTGAAAGCTTTACTCCATCCATATCATTAAGGTCAACTCTACTTTGAGGAGGCAGCTCTTCCTCAGTCCTATTTTGAGTGCCTTCGAACCTGAGGGGCTCATCTTTTGGCACTATATCATACCATGTTCTGCTGCTATTTGTAAGGTTTTCACTGGCCCATTTTTTCAGAAGTTAGGCCACCAGGTCCTTCTTCCTAGCCTGGAAGCTCTGCTGAAACTTGTCCACCATGTGTGTTGCTGATGGTATTTGAAATATTGGTGACATAGCTTCCAGCATCACAGCAACATTCAGGCCACCACAGTATGACAAACTGACAGATGAGTGGATGTTTTGGTATATAAGTAATTAGAAATTAAAAAAAAAAACCTCTATAACAATAAATGATATACAGACAGATTTCTGCAAAGGATGCCTTGGTTGAATATCAATTTCTGATATTTTCCTATGTACCTATAAATTATTAAGGAGATCTATAGAATAAAAAAATAGACAAAAATTTGAAATAGCTGACCAAGCCTGACTATTTGAAAAATAACAAATCTGTTAGTCCACTATCCTAGCTTGGCATCTAAAAAAAATTATTATTATTGTCAATATTAATATTGTTATACTATTTGAAATGACTATGTATTTTGATACCTTGTAGTTAGCCTTTATACCTTGCAAGGTGTAACAATAAAGGCTGGCATGGTCTGTATGCCAGTTTATTAAATTCTGAAGGTTTATTTGCATATTTGTTGTTAATAAAAATGAAGATATATTGGAACTATAACATAAAGTATAAGGTAAACTTCTGTGTAGTAGAATGTCAAGAACACTATACTGCATTAAGTAGAATAATAAGGAAAATTATAAAAATGTGCAAACAAAAGAGAAAGTCATCGATATAAGAAAAACAGTATACATAGGGAAAAAGGACACTGAAAAATAATCTAATATTTAGAATAGATCTTTTCATGTTTAAAGTATAGTTCTCAATACCATTATTTTAATATGGAGAGCTTCAAATGCATACTTTGGTGCTATATACTTCTTAAAAGCTAACATATTTCTGGGTTTCATACCATCTTAATAAGGAGAATTTATATATTTGGAAAGGAAAATTAATCCTTTCACTCTCTAAGAGAGCTCTTAACCAAGTTTTGGAGAACACTTGCTCATTAATGATAAACTCTCCTCCATCAAGGTATAGAATAAGAAATCATTGACAGTGACAGCACTCCATTGAGTAATTTGAAACCGTTGCCTTCCAGTTGGGCTGATGTGATTAATTAACCCATCAACAAGCTCAGCTGTCTGATGAAGAACAGTAACTGTGTAGCACTGAATCTCAAGGAGAACTTGAACTCTTCGAGAATCTTGAGCTGAAATTTCTTCTCAGGCAAGTGGCCTCATTGAATTTCAATGAGCTGGAAATCAAAGCTTTCTAGACTTTGTAATTTCTGAAAGTACAACTCTCTCTCCTTTTTTTTTTTTTAATTTCCTCTTAGATATTACAAGTGTGTATCAAATAATACACCTTGAAATCTTTGGAGCTCCAAATTTCCCCAGTGTAGAATAAAATTGTTTGTCTTATTTCAAATCAACTTTATTGATGAGGATCACTTACATGCTATCCTATTAGTAGTTTATTATCTTTATTTGAAGATGTATTGCATTAAAATAATAAAAAAATATTAAAAACAGGTGTACAAAATGAGGTTGTGCATTTGTTATTAAACATTAGTCTGAAGACCAAACATAAAAAAACCATCTGAGGACTTGTGGACAATACAAATATGTGAATGTCATCTTTCAGATATTCTGATTCAGACAGAGTGAAGTAAAGCCATGAAGTTTGCATTTTGAAAATCATCGTAGTGTTCTAATGCATAGCCATATTCTTCTGTAAAAAGGACCATGGGAGAAAAGACCTGATGATCTGCTCCCATAAATATTACAGCTTAGGAAACCCTTTTGGGCCATTCTCTTCTGGCACATGTGCCATTATGAATCAGAATTGACAGCACAGAACAGCAACAGCAACAAGGAACCTTAGTGATGCCTTAAATTTCTTTGAGCCATGTGATATTCTGATTTTAAAATCTATTTTCATAAAGTCTGTATTTTTATTAAGAATTTACATTGAAACTTCAATAATTTGTCTTATTCAGAGATGACATGTGATTTATCAATTATGAGTCAAATAACACTAATATTGCAACATTTTAGGGAATTTTCTAAGCCAACAATATGATGTTTCATCTATTCATAAAAAATGCATATATTTAAATCATTTCATGTTGTGAGTCTGCTGAAGCTCAGTTTAAACATAAGAACAAAAGAAAAATGTCACAGTAGATGAAACGCGTGTTCTATCTGACACAATATCTCTTATAGTGCATCCAAGAGCCATTTAATGGGAGAATATGGTAGCTGTTATCCACAATACCAACCACATTGGAAAAGCAGGTTTAATAAAAGAACACATAATTCCTGATAGCAATATAGTGTTGAAGGCCTTCATTAAAGGGTTTTATCTCCCATTAAAACTATTGCCCTGAGATAATCTTTAAACCTTAAACCATCATTCCCTGAAGTCATCTTAAAACTGAACTATAGCTTAACTGGTAAAAAAGATCTGCCTTGAGCATTATGCTCTTTTAAGAGCTATCTATATGGGATCAAACTGACAACAGCAACTCAAAATATTAGATAGGAACCCCAGGGGGCAGTGAGTTTGTGTTAATAAGGGAGGAACAACTCAGAAAAGGAGGGTGAGAATGGTTGTACAATTAGAAGAATGTAATCGATGTCACTGAATTGTATATGTAAAAACTGTTGAATTGGTGTATGTTTTGCTGTGTATATTCTCAATGACAACAGCAACAATAACAAAATAAATAAAATTTAGAAAAGAAAAAAAAAAAGCTTTACCTCTGTGGCAAAAACTGTAGTTCAGCTAAACAAAATACCCATTTCCCAAATCTTTATGCCCTACTTATCTCCAATCTAGGAGATAAAACAAAAGCCTTATTTGTTTCTAAGGGTCATGTAATAGACCTCTGGCCAATTAGGCATGTAGATTTGATGGGACATAGATGGGATGCTAGCCTGACTTCATTGAGTCAGTGAATCAACTCCTGCAGCAACCCATCTAAAACTTCACATTACTTGAGAAAAGTAGACTGTTATAATACATTGCAGCCCCAATGGCGCAGTGTTTAAAAGCTATGGTGAGCTGCTGTTGCTAACCAAAATGTCGCCAGTTCAAATCCACCAGCCGCTCCTTGGAAACTCTATGGGGCAGTGTCACTGTGAGTGGGGATTGACTCGACAGCAACATCTTATATAATCCATTGTTAATTTGGATCCTCTGTTGCAACCAAAATTGTTTCTAAGTAATAATCTCCAAGCATCCCTAATTTAGCTCATCTAATCATGTATGCATCAACATCATCCTGATCCATTTTAAAAGAAATAAGCTTCTAGATGTTCTATTTCTGAAAATGTGAGATACATACTCAACACAACAGTCTTTGAATATGTCCAGTGTTGCTCTCTATGAAATCCTTTCCATCAATGATAGCTAATCATATGGACAGGACACAATATTTTATAATACTTAGAATGATATTAATATATATAGCTCATAGTATATATAGGTCTTTATATTGGTTTACCTATGTAATGAGATCCCCATCCTTACACATAAAGGCCATCTTTATTCATATTGTTCATTTTGCCTGGTGTGTTCAATGATCTAAGGGTGATTCCAAAGTTGTCCAATGTGTGGCTGATTGTTTTTAATCATCAACTACATGATGAATCAATGTAAGTGATCTAATCATTTATTTTTTGCTGCAAGTGCCTAGCATATTGTTTCTTTGACATTGGTCAAGCAGAGAATAATAAGAAAACAATTCTTATGTACTTCAATTAAGAATTTAAACTAAGAGGAATAAAAAGAAGGAAATATAACACATTTTCTTAATAACTTATGATATTCATGGACAATGATATCCTCCTTTTAAGTTCCTAATTTCAGTCAAGTTCCTCTTCTTATTCAGTGCTCAGAAGAAGGAATTATCTGATCGACAGAATTTGTATTCTTCAAGCTAGTTACTGAGACTGCATCCACTGAATGCTAACATAGTGAACTGAATGAAAATCAAAAGAGTGAGCATGATTTCTTTTTTTTTAGTATCATGTAAATGTCCAGTTAAGTAAATATTTCATTTTTCAACACTTTGTTTTAATACCATGAAATTTCTTTTCCACCTATACAAAATTTAAAAATTTACATGAGATAAATAATATTTAAAGGTCTCTTCTCAAATCGACGAGATAATTATCATTAGTAACTGACATGTTAATTATTTGCATGCAGATAAGAAATAACAAAATGCTGAAGTCAGAAACTTCCAGTTTCTGGTCTGATGTGTAAAGAGCTTGGAGGTCATCATTCCCATCCTCACAACAAGAAAAAAGCCTAACTAGAAATTAACAACTCTTCTTAGATTCATCAGAGAATTATGGTCACAGGGCAAACCATTGCCCCCAAACTGGAGATACAGGCAGATATAGAAAAGCAGAGCTTACCAAGAATAGAAACTTCCCCTGGACCCAGCACTGGGTTAAAAACAAAACAAAACCTTGCCATCAAGTTGATTCCAACTCACAGTGACCCTATAGGACAGAGTAGAACTGCCCCATAGGATTTCCAAGGAGTGACTGGTGGATTCGAACTGCCAACTTTTTGGTTAGCTCTTAAGCACTGTGCCACCAGACAGGAATACTTAAAGGATAATTGAGTAATTGCTGGAGACAGAGTGTGGACTAGCTTGAGAAATAAAAATTCCTGGAACCCAGAAATCACCAGGCTCAGATGGTTTCACTGGAAAATTCTACCAAACATTTAAAATAGAAATGTTACCAATTCTCTACAATCTCTTCTAGAAAATAGAAACAGAGGTAACACTTCCTAACTCATACCATGATGCCAGCATTACCCTAATAACAAAACCAGACAAAGACATTACCATGAAGGAAAATGATAGATCAATATCTTTCATGAACATAGACACGAATACCCCTAATAAAATATTGGGAAATCAAATCCAACTTTGCATAAAAAGAATTACACACTACAGCCAAGTGGGACTTATTCCAGATATGCAAGGCTAGTTTGATATTTGAAAATGAGGACAACAGACTAGAGAAAACCCATATAATCATATCAATAGATGCTGAAAATCTATTTGACAAACTCCAACACCCATTCATGATAAAAACTCTTGGCAAACTAAAAATAGAGGGGAACTTCCTCAGCTTGATAAAGAATGTGTACAGAAACTGTAGCGTTAACATCATACCCATGAGAAACTAGATGCTTTCTCCCTAAGACCAAGAACAAGACCACTCATATTCAGCATCAAACTGGATGTTCTAGTTAACATAATAGTACAAGAAAGGGAATAAAAGGTATACCTATTGGGAAGGAAGAAATAAAACTGTTTTTGTTGGCAGAAGATACAATTATCTATATAGAAAATCCAATAAATTAATTATAGCAAAGTTGAAGGATGCAAGGTTAATATACAAAAGTCAATTGCTCTCTTATATCTCAACAACGAATATTTGGAATTTGAAATTAAAACTACAACACCATTTACATAAGCAGCAAAAAATTAAATGCTTATGTATAATCTAACAAAAATGTATAAGATCTATACGAGATAAATGACAAAATTTTGATTAAAGAAATTAAAAAAGAGCTAAACAAGTGGAGAAATAGTTCTTATTCATGGAAAGGAAGACAATATTATTAAGATGTCAGTTCTTCCCTAACTTGATCTATAGATTCAACATTATCCCAATAAAAATCCCCACCAAGTTATTTCATGGATATCAATGAGCTAATTCTAAAGTATATATGGAAAGGCAAAAGACTGAAAACAGCTAACACAATACTAAGAACAAAGTCAGAGGACTGACACTATCCAATTTCAAGACAATATAAAGCTGCAGTAATCAAGAGAGTGTGGTATTGGTGAAAGAATAGACAAATAGATAGATGAAACCTAATAGAGAGCCCGTAAATAGACTCATACAAACACAGTCATATGATCTTTGACAAAGTTGCAAAGGTAATTCAATGGAGAAAGGATAGCCTTTTCCACAAATGATGCTAGAACAACTGGACATCTGCATGAAAAATAATGGATCTAGATACAGACTTTACACCTTGCAGAAATATTAACTCAAAACAGACAACAGATCTAAATGTTAAAACAAAACAAAAAAGAAATTAACAACTTCAAGAAGATTAACATAGAAGAAAATCTAGGTTACCTTGGGTTTGACAATGAATTTTAGGTACAACACCAAAACGCAATCCATGGTAGAAAATTTGGTAAATGGGACTTCATTAAAATTAAAAACTTCAGCTTTGTGAAAGACCCTGTTAGGTGAATGAAAAGACAAGACACAAACTGGGAGGAAATATTTGCAAAACACATATCTGATTAAGAGCTGTACCAAAGATATACAAAGAACTCTTAAAACTCAATAATAAGAAAAGAAAACCCAATTAAAAAACTGGCAAAAGATCTGAAGAGACACCTCACCTAAGAAGACACGCAGATGGCAAATAAACATTTGAAAAGATATTCAACATCATATGTCATTAAGGAATTACAAATTAAAACAATGAAATACCACTTCACATCCATTATCTAAAATCTAAAACGGTGACAACACCAAATGGTGCTGAAGATGTGGAGCAACAGGAAACCTCATTCATTGCTGGTGGAAATACAAAACAGTACAGTGACTTTGGAAGATAGTCTGGCTGTTTCTTAACAAAGCTAAACATAGGCTTTCCACGGATCCAGAACTTACACTTGGGTATTTATCCAAATAATTTGAAAACTTATGTCCATGCAAAAACTTGCAAACAAATGTTTATAGATGCTGTATTCATAATTGCCAAAAACTAGAAGCAATCAAGATGTCCTTCAATAGATGAATGGGTAAACAAAGTGTGCTATGTTTGTACGATGGAGTATTATTCAGCGTTAAAAAGAAGTGAGCTATCAAGCTGCAAAAAGACATGGAGGAAACTTAAATGCATAATGCTAAGTGACAGAAACCAGTCTGAAAATAGCTACTTACCATAAGATTGCAACTATATGATATTCTGGAAAACGTAAAAGATAAGTGGTTGCCAGGAGTTCAAGGGAGAGGAGAGAGAAGGATAAGTAGTTGGAGCACAGAGGATTTGAGGGGAGGGGAAGTGAAAATATTTGGAATAATACAGTAATGGTAGATACATGACATTATGCGTTTGTCAAAACCTATAGAACTGTACAACACAAACAGTGAACCCTCATGTCAACTATGGGCTTTAGTCAATAATGATGTATTAATACCGGTTCATCAATTGTAAAGTGGAGGGTTAGCGAGAAAAGAAGACCCTCAACAAGATGGATTGACACACGCCTTCAATGATGGGCTCAGGCATAGCAACGGTTATGAGGATGGCACAGGATGGGGCACTGTTTCATTCTGTTGTACATAGGGTCTCTGTGAGTTGAACGTGACTCAACAGTACCTAACAACAGCAGAAAAGCTAAGGTGCACGCCCAACACCATAAACTAGTTAGTTGAGGAGCCTTGTTGTAGACCCTATTTGATGCCAGCATCAGTACTCTTTCCCAGGCCCTTGGAAGCTCCTTTTTCACCTATTTTCACAGTTTCTTTTTTAACATCTAGACTGTTCCCAATTTCAAATTTATTGGGTCAAATTAGCATTCACCTATGACAGAGATTTGAACATTATAGATGATCAAATATTATTTGCTAAAATGAAAGGAATTATCAATGTAACTAATTATACACAGGTTTTTGTGTGTTTTGTAGTCATACCCAGCTTTGAAACATTGTAACTCCAATATTTAGTAAACACCTCCAGTGTAAAGTTTGTACAGTATGAACCATTTTTTTAAAATCAATATATTATAATGATTGCAAGTTGGTCTCTGGAGTCAGCCAGTCGAGGTAGAATTTTGGTTGTTACTTACTACCTCTTTAACTCAGACAAGTAATTTAACTGTTTTGTGTTTAATTTCCTTGACTTTGAAATGTTAGTAGTAGTAGGACTTACTGTTTACTTCCTATTTTCCTCTCCTGTCTGGGCAGGCCAGACTCTCTGGGATAATGCAAAGAACAAGAAAATAATCCAAGCAGCAGACTGTCTACATTATCCATTCCCATGGCACCAAGAGAGTGTTTCTTTTTTCTCAGTCCTTGGTTTCATTCAGGGAACTATGTCAACTGCTCAGTAAAACAGGGGAGGCAATGTGAATACATATAACTATAAAACTTTAAAAATACACCTGTCTAATCAGGTTTGGAATTGAGTGCAGAAATAGGTCTGCAGATGCCCAGATATTTTCTAGAGTATGGTACAGAAAAAACGAAGAGGGGGTCAGGGAAGTTTTGATTAAGGATAGTTATGAGCTAAGCAAAGAATGAGAAAAACACATTCCAGGTAAAGGGAACGTAAACCAACATAACATTTTTGAGAAACTACCAGTGGAACGAAAGATATATTGACAGGAGTTAAGGTAGGAGAGATACGCAGAGGCCAGACAATTATGGGTCTTGATGTCAATCTAAGGAGTTTATGTTTAAAGTCATGGGGAGCCATGGTAGTACTACAATGTGATATTACAGGGAAGTAACACGGGCAGATTTGTCTTTATAAAGATTGTGCTGTCAGCAACCAGGAAGGTAGACTGGAGCAAGCCAGGTTAGAGGCAGGGAGATCACTTAAGAAATGGTAATGAATATTTAGACAAAAAATGATGGGCACATTGAAAAAACCCTTTTTATATTTGTGTTTGAATGTGTCTACCAAATTGGAACAGGGAGGAATAGAAAAAGACACCAGATTTTCAACATTAGTTACTGAAAGAAGATGGGATTGGTGAGGAGCTGGATAAGATTTGTGTCATTTGATTTGTTGCAGCAGGCATGTTTTACTTTTCAAAAAGTAGTGTATATGTAAAAAGGTAACGTCATTAAATTAGAAGCCCCATTTATTAATTCTTGCTGCTTAAAATTTATGTACATTAACTCACTCAGAAATTGTAGCTATTTTTCATTGTCCACACATGCCAAATGAAAAAAATGGCATCGCATTTTTTTTTAACATTTCCAGAGACAGAAAGTAGAACTCTCCTAAGGAAAAAAATAATTACTTGAAATTTACAGACCAGTTACTGAAATGATATTATTACTAGGTGGTACTGGGGGAGATTTTTGGCCACATCTGTTTGGCTTCAATAAGATCAGATTGTTACAAAGCATATGCTTGTTTCTTTCCACTCCTTCCATTCTTCCAGGGAAAGACTTTTCAAAATAAATAATATCAATTAAAGCACAGGAACTCTGATACTTTTTAAATGAAACAAACTGCAATTAGAGACAGCCCTATTCCAAACAGAACCCAAATGTCTTAAATAAGCAACTCTAAACCATGGATATAGATTGGATAAACATGGTATAATTCATAAACTCACAGAATATTACCTTTTTTACATGCATAATATTAACATGGTACTTATTTAAATGCCAAGATTCAAAATGCTACGTTCAGATAAAATAGTCTTAAATTCATGTGCTTTGACATGCCTTTTTTATATGAATTACATTAATCATTTAAAACAAAAGGACCCAGATTTTCAGAGAGGCAACTATTAAAAATGCATTCTCCTATCAAATTTATAATGAACACTTTTCCCTGTTATTAAAGAAGATTAATTAACCAGTATGAGAAACTAAAAATAGATAATAATGTATCATACTCATCATTTTATCCAGACTTCTACCAGTTATCTTCCTTTCCTACGTAATTTGCATTGTCATTATACTTTAAAGCAGCAAAAATAAAGTGAGAAAAGACACTTTCAGTATCGTTAAGAACAGAAGCACTGTTTTGTTTCTTAAGTATTTTTCTTTTAACATAGAAATTGGTGAAACTGTTTCCATGTACAACTGGTTCAATAATTTTGACCTAACTAGTGGGCCAAGCACCTTTTTCAGCCCCATGAAACTGTCACAACAATTAATTTACTCAACTTTCCACATATTTTTTCTGAAATTATCTTTTTATGGTTAAATATACAAGTAAATTAAGTAAAATGGTCAAATAATTTGCACATGTATTCATTTGAAGAATAAAATGTCATGCCAAGAAATTTTCAAGTGAATAGCGTGTGTATGTGTCTGTATGTGTGTTTCTTTTTTCCAAGAAAGATAAAAGCCAGAAAAGATGACAGGGATTAGCTAGATATAACCATGACCTTATAATTAGAATGAACCTCCAGCTATAACATGATAGAAGAAAGTAAGAAAAGAAGAAGAAGCAAAGAATAAAGCCCTATATTTTCATTTTTGTTATGACACCTGTTCCTTGTGAATAATAGCAAAACAGATAAACTGGGCATTGATCATTGGGTCATTTTTTCCCCATAGATAATCTTCAAAGAAAGCTAGATATTGGATTGACAGTCATAATAAAATTACTCAAGTATACCTGAGAAGTTTAGTGATCATTTGTTACTTTTGTTTTTTTGTCTATTACCCGCTTATCATCTTAAGTGCCCAACGACCTTTCTTCTGATTTATAAACATGCAGCAGAAGACAAATGAACCAACATTTGGAGCTTGCTGACCTTTCTTGGATTTCTGAAGCTTCAAACTCTCATTTGCTTTTCTTCTACGAGTGGATAAATCAAAATAAAACAGGTCATACAATGAAGAGTTAACTTTGTCGGTGACATATATTTATGTCTTCCTTGAAGAAAAGTCTGCGTGACAGCTGTTGCTTTTCTCTGCAATGATTGTGCAGCGATTTCCAGACAGGCGATAGGAGGCACCACACTTAGAAGGTTTTAATCCTTAATGAGAAAGGACTTTGGTTTTCAAAGTAAATATCAGCACGGTCAACAATTCATCTTTGCCTTGTAAGCTACTCTTAAATCGTATGTGTTCTGATTTGAGAAGAAGCTATAGGTGGGAAAGGCAAATTCTTCTATGTGACACAGTTGAAGCTAAACAAGCATTACAATCTCACCATTGCTTATATTCTCCTCTATTTTATAAACGTTTAATTTAATGTGTTTTGTTCTCCAATTGTTTCATGTACTTTTTTATGGTTTTCCATAACAGTAATATGGGATTCATGAGGCCTGGGAGCATGCCATATACCTCTTTTGCTACTGTTTTACTGGAGCTGCTCTATAAGAAAAATAGAATACTAGGATTACGAATTTTCAATAGCAGTTGATGGTATATTTTAATTTAAGAAAAAATTCAGTGCTTTGAGTATCTCTTGCTATTGTGCCAAAGGAGTTAAAAACTTTAGGTCATTTATTTCACTAATGGACTTACAGAGCACAAAATATCATCTCTTCAAATAAACATGGACAGTGGATCCAGAGAGGGCATATTAATGAATATTAAGAAAACAGCCATGTTATTGTCTTGGAATAAGTAGTTTTATAGCTAAAGAAAGATGCTTTTTTCATTGAAGATTGGTCTATTTTGCAATTAACGCAGAGCAGGATGATTTGTGAAGTTTGTTTCGGTAAGTAAAAATCTTTATCTTAGGAAGATCTCGAAAATGTTTTCAAATTTCTAGGCCTGTTAATAGTCATTTATGATTGCTTTTGCAGTGTTCACTCTCCCTTTTCAATTGCCTGGATATTCATGTGGTTTTTGGGCGCTGACTCCATGCAAATTGCCAAGGATTAGTCATAAGGTAAAATAACTCTTCGGTGCCTTGCTTCTCTCTGGATATACGGACCTAAGCCAGTCTGGTCAGAGTGCCTTATGTCTCTTCACCTGGAACTCTGAAACGAACAACCTACAAGGTCCTATGTAAGGTTGACCCTTGTTAACTCTCTAACTTCATCACCTACTACACTCTCCCTTGCTCATTCCACTGCAGCCACACTGATCTCCTTGGCGTCTTGAATAAGTCAGTCACACTTTTGCCCTTAAGGTTCTTCGCACGGTTGTTTTCTCTGACCAGAATACTCTTCCGATGCACTTTTGCAAGGCTAGTCTCCTCACCTACTTCGTTTTTTTTTTTTTCTTCAAATTTACCTTCTCAATGAGGCCTACTCTGAAGACACCATTTAACGTATCAGCCTGCCCCCAGGACTCCCAATCATTGCTTGTCTGTTTTGTGTTACATATTTATAACTAAAATGCTATATTTATTACTCATAGTGCTAAACTTGATGCTGGACAAAATATAAATATTGAGCAAATATTAGTTGAACTATTTTGTGATTATAGGAAATTCTGGTAAAATTCATGAAATATTCAGCAATCCAAGCTAAGAAAATGAATGTAAACAAGAACATATCAGGAAGTTAGTTTCATATAAGTCTAAATGTGAAACACACATGCACTATTTTAAGTTGTATTCTAAGAAAGTGTGTCAATATTTGCTTCAGGCAGGGAAAGAGAAGAGGAAGGGAAGACAATGGCTGAGCAGGTGGAACACTAGGCCCCCAGTCTTTGTTCAATCAAATTTTGGGGGGTGGAGGCAGGGTCCACTACTAAAACATAGCTAAGACCTTTGAAAACAACTATTTTATATTATAGGCAGTAGCCATCTAATCTATTGCTACATTCTGAAGTGAACAATAATTTTCTAGGAATTACCTTCACAATTATAACGTTATATTTGGCTTACCCTGAAGGGCAAGATATTTCAAGATATTTTGTTAAAAGCGTGTGATCAAATATGCAAAAACAAGAGCCGCATTTTATAACGCATTGGTTAATAAGATCCTTACACTTGCTAAAACACTTACCAGTAAGACATTATGGCAACGTGACACTAACACACAGAAAGAAAATAAAAAAAGAAGAAAGAAAGAAAACATCTAATCAATGATGCTTTTTGATTCTTTGGCAAAACAGATTCCATTCCCTCAAAGGAATTCCATTCCCTTGACATATGTAATGGACTCCTTATAGTAACGAATAAGTGGATGATTTACCAATGGATCACAGCAAACAAACTTTTTTTCCCTATTTAAATAAGGCTACTTTTTGTTTGTCTAAAAATATATTCATCCTCACACACATCCACACATATTTATGCGTGTGTGTATGTATATGTAAAATTTCTCCCCCTTATTTGTAAAATTCTTACCGTAGGCTAATGGGGAATTAGAGTCCCGGGGTGGCACAAATGGCCAAGCACTCACTTACTTGCCAAACCCACTCAGAGGCACCTAGAACGATAGCCCTGGTAATCTGCTTCCGAAACGTGATAGCACTGACAACCCTGTGGAGCAATTCTACTTTGCACACAGGCGCTTGCAATGAGATGGAATTGACTCGATGGCAACTAATAACAACAATGGGAAATCAGTTCTTCCATGGTAAAAATATACTGTCTTGGTGACATAAATACCTTATACCTGGCACAGATGGCTATTTGAAATACTTCTCAGTAACTGAATATAGTCTTCCTTAACTGTGAATTTAGAGAACGATGTGAAAACTGTGTGTTCAATTCTTTTCATCTTCATCATTTCCTAATAGCTTAAACAATAAAGCAACGTTTTTTACAAAGAGTATATCCGGGCAAATTATTGAAATCTTTCATTTAGAGATAACAAGTACACTCAGTCCCTAGCGTATTTTTTTTCAACAGCAGGAACAGTTGCTTTTTTGACAATTTGCGGCAACAGCATTTATACTCATTACAAGCCGATGGAAATCATTTACTTACAAAAAGAGCATAAAACTTTAAATGGCAACCCTTACCTTCCAAGTTATTATTATTTTTTTTTTTTTAGGAGAAACAGCAGCCTGGGACAAGACCACAAATGACAGACTATCTTTCAGTTTCCACTTAACCTGATTAAATAAGAACACAGTTTGTCCTTACCCACTCCCAGTAGCCTTATTGGAGATGATACAACAGATGTTTTGTCACCCAGCTAGTCACATGATTGCTTTTCACTCTGGTGAACATATTCTGGAAACAAGCTAATGAGGCGATCTGCAACAAACACACTTGGTCCCCTTTGGCTGATATTTCTTTGCTGATGTCATTTATCCTTCATTGTTAATTAAATGAAAATAAGCTGGAATTGCTTTTCCCGTATTGTAAACTCAGAAATAAAGCTGTGTAATGTGGTGTATAAATTTGTTTGTGTAGAAATGTTCAAGTTCAAGTGATGAACTTTAAGTCTGTGCTAATTGTTTAAATGAGGGCACAGCCATTTATGAAGACCCAAGCTCATTATAAGAAGCACTAGTTTAACAAGGGTATGTTCTTAATGGAACCCTTTCTCTATTTATACGATATGAGCATTTTGCTTAATCCTGGGGTTTATGAACCAACATATCCCTGTTGAACATTCTAATGATCAAATGTTGTCAGCATTTTCTACATAACAAATGGCTGGATATACTTCCCTCCAGGATGTAGTAAGTGATGCCCAATGGTGAGCCTTTGTCTCCCTATGTAAGTGACTAGACACCCCAGCCCCAAGTGCTGCCTGTTATTTACTCTGAGTTAATGCTGTCTTTTTTTTTGTAATGGACTCCTAATTAAACAATAATGACAAGAACCCAAGAAGGTATTTCTTGCAGAGTAATAAGTATTCAGAGGAGTTCATAATTTTAGGTTAAATTTGCTGCTTAATAGTTATTTCTATTATATTTCAAAATGGATTGAAATGCTTTTTTTAAATTTCTGTCTTAGCATCTACAGTTTTGCCTTTGAGAGAGTCAGCTGAGACCTCTGTTCTATTCCATCCCATCAATCCCAATCTTTTCTAAGAAGAGTCCTTAACAGCCTCAAGGGTAAAGTCTGAGAAAGATGGATGAGAAGAGGTGGTTGGGAATCTCCTTGGAAAGAGTAAACAAGCAGAATTTGGTAAAACCTTTAGATGCAGAGGTTTTAATACTGTGCTTCTTAGGCTTTTGTATTTAATGGACCAATACAAACTTAAATAAATTGAGAATGGCAGTATTCTTAAGGTATTTGTGTTGATGGTGATATTTTCCAAGCAAGGTCGTTAACATGACAACACAGCAAACAAACAGCAATACTGTTGCAGAGGCTGGGCTAATGCCCTCCATTGCCTCCCTGAAACCATTCAAGTAAGTATTCAATATAAGGAAAAACTGTGCTTGCTATACAAACAGCCCTTTTCCAACCTTTGCTGCCCCAACCTTCTTTTATAGAGAATTTTTGGAAATATCACTAATCATATTTGATAACATCTCTTAATAAAGAAATAATATTATTTACTACTAATAATGTAGGAAGGATACATACACCCTTAGAATATTTTTCCTGCAGTTTAAACCCAACTTGTTCAAATCTAAATTCCGCTTCTACACCACCAAACTTATTTACCCCAAATAGATATCCTGGGCTGGAGACCTGACAGTCTCTCAGAATTGCTTCATGCTCCTTATATCTGGTGTGTTAACTATCACTAAATCTAACCAATTGGTCTTATAGCTATTAAATCTGTTCACTTCAGTACCTTTCATAAGGTTCTCATTTCTTTCTGTCTTGGGAGTTGGCAAATAAAATACAAGATATCCAGTTAAATTTGAATATCAGATGAACAATGGATAAGTTTTAGTGTAAGTATTCCCCAAAATATTACATGGGACATACTTACACTAAAATATCTTGTGATTTGTCTGAAATTTAAGTTTAACCAAGCATCCTGCATTTTTATTTATTAAATCTGGCAATCCTTGACTAAGTAAAAAAGAGTTTTTGTCTCTAGTCATCAATTTCCTCTCTGGTCCCACTTCAAGTCTCAGCTCCATGATTATCTTCCTAAAAAAGTAATTGGATTATAGCAATGCTTTATTGAAAAAGAAAACCTTCTTTGGGTTCTTATTTCCTTTAAGATTACTTCCAAATTACATAGCGTGTCTTCTAAGGGCATTTGCAATCAGGCTTTAATGTACCTTTGGAGCCATATCATCTACCATAAACCCCCAAGCCATATGTATCTTATACAGCAGCTACACTAGACTTCTCATGGTTGCTTGAATTCTCAGGTACAGATTGTACATGCGATTCTCTCTGTCTGAAATGTCCATCCCCTGCTTCATTACCTAGTAATTTCTTACATAATTTAAGACAAAATTTAAATGTTAATTCCTTTTGAAAGTGTTGCCTGATAGTCTCAGTTTGTTATTTTGGTTCCTATTCCCCATGGCACTTTATTAGAGCAATTGCCACACTGTACTGCAGTGATCTGTTTACCTAATTGTCTCCTTCCCACAGGACCATGAGCTATCAAAAGTGGGGACCATATTTCATGCATCTTAGCATCCCTTGGCTAGCTGAGTGCCTATCATGCAGTCGATATTCAACAAATGTTTGATGAACCCACAAATACCTCATATCTCTGATGTCTTTGGGCAATAAAAGAAATGCCTGCAGAAATCTGCTTTGTATATTCCCTTCCTTTTATTTTTAAGCAGCGTATATGCATCCTCTTTTAAATTTTGATTTTATGTACTCAATATCACCCCACATAACATCTAATAAAGGCCACAATTCTCGAGTGGATCCAACACTTAAAGTTACATATGTAATGTTATGCAAAAATCCCTTGAAATGTCTAATTGAAAGAATAGTTCTTTGCTAAAGATTCTTAGCAACTGATTTGCCTGCATAGACCTCAATCAAAAATTCAGTTAAATGCAATATATTCACATAATTCAGAAGGGAAAAAAACACGGTAGAGAAACTCATGAGGTATAAAAGAATACCTAGCCAGGTTCTGGAAGGCTTGTTCTCACTTTTCCAGAACAAACTCTCCAGAAGTAAGAATGTTTGGTTGGTCTTTCAGATCTTATTTCCCCTCCTCAGATAGTAATACTGAAGAGAGAAAGCTAGGAGTTAGCAGCAGCAGTGAAAATGCATTGCAGACCAGATCTGAGTGTTTCTTTTTTTTCTTTTTTCCTACTTTCTGCTAAGACTGTTTGCTTATATCAAGGCCAGCCTGCACAGCACAACCTGAAAAGTGTGTGTATTCTGGAAGAGCCTGTAAGCTACAAATTTCCTAAAATTCGAGACACATGTGGAAGCTGGAAGGCACAGGCCTGGACCTAGAAGTAAAACACAGACCAAAGGCCTCTGGTGAGGATTCAGAAACAGGAGGCAACCTGCTTGGTTGTTAGTGACCATGGGAGAAGCAACTGGTCTTTTGGAAATTGAATTTCCCGAGGAATTCTTCAGTCTTCATAAACAGCCTATGTACGTAGTAATTGATATACATCTATGTATATTTTCCAATAATTAAAAGCCTTTTTATATAATTTTATTTGGAAACCCTGGTGGCTTCGTGGTTAGGTGCTACAGCTGCAAACCAAAGGTTGGCAGTTCGAATCTGCCAGGTGCTCCTTGGAAACTCTATGGGGCATTTCTACTCTGTCCTATAGGGTCGCTATGAGTCGAAATTGACTCGATGGCACTGGGTTTGGTTTTTTTGGTATATTATAAGTAATAATAAAGGGAAGAGGAAAAGGTGTCACAGCCCTGCTTGTTTCGGGTAGCCTATAACCTGATCTCAAAAGTAGTCACAAAGAAAAGCCAACAAAAAATAATATCCAATGAATCTAGTCACCAAGGGTATTGGAAGAAAGTACACTGACTTAGCTGTTACCTTTTTTTTGTGCCTCAACTTATCAGATTTTTATACATGATTATCAACTTCCTTCTGATTGATTCTGCAATCTATGAACACTTTGAAGACTTATTTAAATGTTCACCACAAGGTCTCATATATTGTTCAGTACACATGGAGGCCAATGATATAAAAACCTCAAGAAACTCCCAAAGTTGGTGCATCAACAGCAAGGGGTCATGAAGGAGAGATAGCTTATGTAAAAAATTTTAAGTAGGTAGTAAAATTGAAGAATAAAGAAAACAGAAATGACATAGACCCTGGGTCTTTGTTGAATGACCTACAGCATTCAGGGTGGTCATAAAGTCTGAAAATACAGATTCATATCATTATTATGATACCAATTGGACACATGTGATTATTTCTTCCAGTTTATGCAAAAAGCACAAGTTCTTCAGTGAAAATCGGAGACACAAATCATGCAAGGCAATACATTATGGATATATATGCTGAGATTGATGGAAATGCATTCATGCATAGCATCCACTGGAGTTTTATTTAACACATTGAACTAGGCATTGCTAATGAAGGACATCACATTGATCATACTATTTAATGTCATTGAACTTATCATGTATCGTACTGTAATATCAATACGTATTTCTCCTTTTTCCAGATTTTATGGTGACTCTGTATACTTAAGTATATAAGATGCATTTATTACAAAAAAGTATTAGAAACCAGAGCAAAAAGTGTTTCCTAAGTGTCTTAGGCCGGGTTCCGTAGAGAAGCTAAACCAGTGGATTGTGTATATATATATATATATATATATGTGTATGTATGAATGTATGTATATATAAAAAAAAAAAAAAAACCCAATGCCGTCGAGTCAATTTTGACCCATAGCGACACCATAGGACAGAATAGAACTGCCCCATAGAGCTTCCAAGAAGTGCCTGATGGATTCAAACTGCAGACCCTTTGGTTAGCAGCCATACCACTTAACCACTAGGCCACCAGGGTTTCCATATATACATATATGTAGAGAGAGAGAGAGAGAGATTTATCTCAAAGAAATGGCTCTCACGGTTGTAGAGACTGGCAAGTCTCAAGTCCATGGGTCAGGCATCAGACTGGATGATTCCCCGATTCATGTAGCTGAAGGGGCTGACAAACTCAAGATCGACAGGTCAGGCTGCAGACTGCTGGCTCACAGGCTGCAGATGTTGATGAATCCTAAGATCAGCAGGTAAGCTGCTATCTCAACTCCCAAGAACCAGAGGTCAGATGGTGACAAGCTGGTTACAGGATCCAGAGTGAGAGCCTTGTTGGAACATTCATTTATATACTAGAGACAGGACACAGCCCTGAGGAAACTCTCTTTCAACTGATTGGTTACTCATAGCAGATCTCATCATAGAGTTGATTACATCATTACATAACTGCCTAATGACATCTTTACATAATTGTCACACTACATCACAACTGCCAAACCACTGAGAATCATGGCCCAGTCAAGTTGACACACAACTTTAACCATCATAGTCCACCCCTTGACAACTTGGCACCTGTATATATCTCCTTAAACCATACAGTCTCTAAAAAAGACAATTACACAGTCATACTTGCACCTAACATGATACAACTAACCTGTGAACAACTGAAAATACACTAGCCCCATTTACATCTTATATTTTATAAGCGAAGAAAACAAAAAGATCTGATGCACACATACAAGGAAGAAATACTCATAACAATTACGGTTCTTGTTTCTGCAACTGGTCACGTGGTTGTAGCTGGAATTTAGAACTACCATCCTCCACCACTCATTCTGTGTTCCCTTTAACCCCAGCAAGCACCGCAGCTGGTCATGGTTCTTTGCCTGGTTGGGTAACCCAAAACTTCATTCCTGAAGGATCTGGGCCATTAGTACTCATGTCAGAATTGCGTTGCTGTAGCTTTCCACTGACTTTAATCACAGGGAATGGTAGTACTAAGAGACACCGTAAGGGATCTCCTGTATTCTAGACATATGCTTCTTTGCCTCCATTATATAACATCAATCCAACTTCCTCTTGGCAATCAGGATCAATCACACCAGCCAAAGTCATAACTCCCTTCTTTGCCTATTGATCCAGAGGCATAAGGAGCCCAAAGTGGCCCAGTGGCATTCTTAACTTCCAGTTTAATGGAATCAGTGATGTGTCTCCAGGTGGGAGCATTCCTCCCTTCAGAACTAAGAACTCTAGGCCCCAGAGCATAGGGTCACAGGAGCAGGAAGCAAAAAATTTGTGAGTGGGTCACTAGGGGCAAAATAATGAGTGGTGCCACTCCCATTTCCACAGCTTGATTTCTGGACCCATGGATCCTGGCTATGGGAAAAATGGCACCATATATTGGACACTGGATTAGATCATAAACTGTCTCTTGGAGAATATTGGCCCAACCCCACAAGGTAATTGTCACCTGGCTGGTGCTATAATTGTGTTTTTAAGTCAATTCCATCATTCTATAAAGCCAGCTGCTTCAGGATGATAGGGAACATGGTAAGACCAGCGAATTCTATGTGAATGGGCTCACCGCTGCACTTCATTTGCTGTGAAGTGAGTCCCTTGATCCAAGGCGATGCTGTGTGGGATACCATGATGGTGGATAAGGCATTCTGTAAATTCATAGATGGTAGTTTTGGTAGAAGCATTGCATGCAGGAAAGGCAAATCCACATCCAGATTAGGTGTCTGTTCCAGTAAGAATGAAATGCTGTCCTTCAGATGATGGAAACACTCCAATGTAATCAACCTGCCCTCAGGTTGCTGGCTGATCACCTCAATGAATGGGGTGATATCAGGGACTCAGTGTCAGTCTCTGCTGCTGGCAGATTGGAGACTCAGCAGTAGCTGCAGTCAAATCAGCCTTGGTAAATGGAAGTCCGTGTTGCTGAGCCCATGAATAACCTCCATTCCTGCCACTTTGTTCATGAGCTCATTGGGCAATGACAGGAGTGGCTAGGGAAAGAGGATGACTGGTTTCCACAGAACATGTCATCCTATCCACTTCATTGTTAAAATCATCCTCTGCCGAGGTCACTCTTTGGTGAGCATTCATGTGAGACACAAATATCGTCACTTCTTTGGTCCATTCAGAGGTCTATCAACATACCTCTTCCCCATATGTACTTGTCACCAATTTTCCAGTCATTCCTTCCAAGTTCCTGACCATCCAGTTATGGAGAAAAAGGCATTAGCCAGATCAATGGCTAGATACGAAGTACCAGGAGATTTATTAATTTGCTCAAGCAATAAAACCACATCTGGAACAGCAGCTGCAATTGGAGTCACCACTTAGTTAAGTATTCAATAATCCACTCTCATTCTCCAAGGTCCATCTGTTTTTTGCACAGGCCAAATAGGTGAGTTAAATGGGGATGTGGTAGAAATAACCACCCCTACATCTTTCAAGCCCTTGATAGTGGCAGTAATCTCTGCAATCCCTCCAGAAATGTGGCATCCCTTTTTGTTTACTATTTTCCTAGGAAGGGACAGTTCTAATGGCTTCCACTTGGCTTTTCCTGCCATAATAGCCCTTACTCAACTTGTCAGGGATCCAGTGTGGGAGTTCAGGCAATAGTTGAGTATATCCATTCCAATTATGCATTCTGGAACTGGGGAAATCACTACAGAATGGATTTGGGGAACCACTGACCCTCTGTGAGATGAACTTGAGTTAAGACTCCATTATCAACCTGACTGTCATACACCCCCACTCTGACTGGTGGGCCACAGTGATGTTTTGGGTCTTCTGGAATTACTGTCAGTTCAGAACCAGCACCCAGTAATCCCTGAACAGTCTAAATATTTCTTTTTTTCCAATGAACAGTCACTCTTGTAAAAGGTTGTAGATCACCTTGGGGAAAGCTAGAGAAAGATTAACAGCATAAACTATTGGCAGTGTAGTGGGGTCCTTCCTCAAGGGGACCCAGCCTCCCCTTTGTTCAAGGGGTTGTGGGTCTGTAAACTGTCCCACATCTGGGAATTGATTGAGGGGCCATGACTCTCTATTCTGGCAATTTGAATTAGACTGCCGTTGATTTAACTAGAATCCTTCTGCCTGTACAGATCAAGTAAATAGTAGATTTCCCATCTATTTCACTCCTAGAGACACCATGGGTAAGTAGCCAATGCCATAAGTCCATCTGAGTCAGACTATTCTGATTACTGCTTTGACTCCACTGTCCATTATGATAACCATGCCCACCTTGTCTTTATTAAGTGTCCTCACTTGGCCCCTACTACAATGGGGCCCAATCAACCCCATTGTATTTAGGTGTCTTAATTCAGTTAGGGCAGTTCCACTGTCAAATCTGACTTATATAAATGGCAAACACAGCAGTGTTCCAGGATGCTGGGGCTCCCTTTGCAATTTTTTTCCTCACCATTGTGGTAAAAGGTATGTTCACTGGGCACTCCATATGTGGGTCTATGAATTCAACCTGAAAACCCACTCTAGCATGCCAATTTCCCTAAGCCTTGGAATACCTTATACTATATTATACCAAGGCAGGTTTGGTACTTCACCTTAGCTTAGTGTAGACCACTGCATAATCCATGCTACAGTGAGCCAACCAAATAAACTGTTAGATCTTTCCTAACCTCTCAGCTGAAACATTGAGTGAAGAACTGTGCTTGGTGGGCCCATATAAATAAATTCAGAGTGATCAGACTTTGTGTTCCTTACACCATTATCCCATACCTTTAACATCCATTGCTATGCATATTCCCCAGATTTCTGTTTGTACGTATTAGAAAAATCAAACAGTTCTTTTGGAGCATAGCATACCTCCTCCTGGGTCACACTTTCTATTTACCTTTTGGGGCTCTCTGGGACTTAAGACTAGTTACAGGCCTTGAGCAAACATAGGTGGTGGGGATGTGTTCTGAGAACATTCAGCATTGTTTTGTAAGGTATCTGCTTCAGGCGATGCCCCAGGCAATGACTCAGATGCCTCCCTAGGCCACATCTCAGACAAAGGCTCTTCAGACACAGCTGGGTTAATCTCATCAGATGAGGAGGGAGGGACTAATGGTTATACTGGGAAGGGTGGCGTAGCAGAAAAAAAATGTAGTCATCTCTTCAGATGGGAGTAAAAGTGCTGGTTTTGTTAGCAAGAGTAATTCAACAGAATTTAGGGTCTCAGCTTCCTGATTATCGGTCTGTGCATCCCTATTTTAAGTTTCAAGATCCCATTTCTTCCAGATCAATGCTCTCACTTTAACTTCAGACACCTCTTGAGGTTGGGAATTCGTTGGCATTGTAATTCAACCTCTCTTATGATAAGACTCTGGATTTGGTTTTCTGCAATATCAGCTCTGTTACTACAAGAAATAAGGCTTTCTTTCAGGGCACAAAAGGCAACTTTGAGGTCTTTTATGTGACTTTTGAACTGTGAATCTGAAGCCCTGAGTTCATCTCTTTCTTTCACCACTTTGTCTAACAAAAGTAGGACCAACCAACCAGCTTCCTTATATATCTTATTCTGGAAAAATTGTAGAAAAGTATCAAACACATGATCACCTACAGCCTCACCTCTCACCAATACCTGATTTAATGGTGATGATATTTTGTGTTTTTCTATTGCCACCTCATGCCTTGGATTAGCAGTGCCCTTTTTCTTACTGGAAACAGAGTCCTCAAAATCTTTAACACTAACCAGACTTGAGAACCAATTTAGAAAACTCATCCTTAGAATTTCATTCTCTAGAACCACTCTTGGTACCAAATATCCTAGGCTGGATTCTATGGAGAAGCAAAACCAGTGAAGCGAATATATGTGTACAGAGCCCTGGTGGCGAAGTGATTAAGAGCTCAGGCTGCTAAGCAAAAGGTCAGTAGTTCAAATCTACCAGCCACTCCTTGGAAACATTACAGGGAAGTTCTCCTCTGTCTTGTAGGGTCGCTATGCGTCAGAATTGACTTGATGGCATACAATAACATATATGTGTATAAATATAGTGAGAGAGAGACAGAGAGAGAGTGATATCAAGGAAATGGCTCACACAGTTGTAGAGGCTGGCAAGTCACAAGTCCTTGGGTCAAGTATCAGGCTGGAGGCTTCTCCTGACTCATGTAGCTGAAGGGGCTGACCAACCCAAGATCAGCAGGTCAAATGGCAGGCTGTTGGCTCACAGACCGCAGAGATTTAAGAATTCAAGATCAGCAGGTAAGATGGTAAGCTACTGGCTCGCAGGCTGTGGAGGCTGAGGAATCGCAAGATCAGCAGGTGAGCTGCTAGCTCAAGTTCCAAGAACTGGAGGCCAGATGATGATGAGCTGGATGCAGGATCCAGAGCAACAGCATTGCTGGGACTTCCATTCATGTACAGGAGGCAGTTCACACCCTCCAGGAAAATCCCTTTCAACTGATTGGTTGCTCATAGCAGATCTCACCATGGAGTTGATTACATCATTACATAACTGCCAAACTACATCATAACTGCAAAACCACTGAGAATCATGGCCCAGCCAAGTTGACCCACAACCTTAACTATCACACTAAGACTACCAGATTTTTTCAACTGTAGCGTCAATATATTGTGCCCTTTCTAGTAGAATTCATTTCCACAAAGGAGTTTATGACACACTTTTTGATATATGTCAAATTTTTAGAAGTTTTGTCATAATATTTCTTTTCCATTTATTCTGTTTTCTCACAGCTCTGAAGTTTTAAAAATGAACAGAAAACTCTAAAGTGTATTATAGAGTGTCATGGATTGAATTATGTCCCCTCAAAAATGTGTGTATCAACTTGGTTAGGCCATGATTCCCAGTATTGTGTAGTTGTCCTCCATTTTGTGACTGTAATTTTACGTTAAAAGGATTAGGATGGGCTTGTAACACCACCCTTACCCAGGTCACCTCTGTGATCCAAGGTAAAGGGAGTTTCCCTGAGGTGTGGCCTGAGCCACCTGTTCTCTCTCAAGAGATAAAAAGGAAAGGGAAGCAAGCAGAGAGTTGGGGACCTCATACCACCAAGAGAGAAACACTGGGAGCAGAGCATGTCCTTTGGACCTGGAGTCCCTGTGCTTGAGAAGCTCTTCGACCAGTAGAAGTTTGAGGACAAGGAATCTTCCTCCAGGGCCGACAGAGAGAGAAAGCTGTCCCTAGAGCTGACACCGTGAATTTGGACTTGTAACCTACTAGACTGTGAGAAAATAAATTTCTCTTTGTTAAAGCCATTCACTTGTGGTATTTCTGTCATGACAGCACTAGATAACTAAGACAGAGAGATATATTTTATGATGATATACAACATTGTAATGTGAATCATCTGCCTAACATGTTCTTTCTCTCTCTCTCTCACTCTCTATCTCTATGCACATACACACCCACCACCACTGACCACCATACACAAACAGGTGTGCGGGTATTTTTCCAAATCTCAGCATTCACTCCAATTGTGGGCGTTGATTAAATCTTCCTGAATGAGATAAAGTAAGAAATATTCCTGGAATGATGCCTTTCTCACAGCAGACATACAATACATGGGCTCCTATCCATTTGTTGAATGTGACTTGTAAGTGAGAGGGCAGAAATATTACTAAGAATAAAAGATTTACTAAAATGATAAAGATCATGGAAGAAAAAGTAGGGTCAATGCTAGGAGCCCTAATACATGGCATAAACAGTATACAAAACACCAGAAGAGAAACTAGATAACTGGGAGCTCCTAAAAATCAAACACTTATGCTCATCCAAAGACTTCACCAAAAGAGTAAAAAGATTACCTACAGACTGGGAAAAAGATTTTGGCTACAACAGCTCCGATCAGCCTCTGATCTCTAAAATCTACATGATACTGCAAAAACTCAACAACAAAAAGACAAATAACCCAATTAAAAAATGGGCAAAGGATGTGAACAGGCTCTTCAACAAAGAAGACATTCAAGCAGCTAACAGATACATGAGGAAATGCTCACCATCATTAACCATTAGAGAAATGCAAATCAAAACTACAATGAGATTCCACCTCACTTCAACAAGGCTGGCATTAATGCAAAAAAACACAAAATTATAAATGTTGGAGAGGCTTAAAGTGCCATAAAAATAAATAAATAAATAAATTTAGTTCAATGATATTATTTCATCTTGAACAATACCTGACAAATTGCCTCACACTGTTGAGTGGTAAAGGGATACCAAAAATCAGCAAAGCATCTGCCCTCCCTTTGACACAGGACGATACATATGCCTTGGTATGGCTGGGTGAAACAGTTGAATTCATGTGCAGTAAAGCTTTTAATCTCAGTAGTAGGAGATTTTTATTCAGAATACATTTATTGAGTGATAGGAACTCTGGTGGCTGCAAAGAACATTAAGACTGACCCCTTGCCTTTTAAGAGCTTCTATTATTAAATTCAGGTGTTGTTATTAAACTCATATGCCAAATTGTTCAGTTCAATCTGAAATGCATGTTCCCATTATTTCACCCTCCAAAACTCCATGTTACACTCCAGTATAAGGTGCGATTGACCCAAGCCACAGTGTTTTCGATCACCTCATGTGCATGTGAAAGCTGGACAATAAATAAGGAAGACCCAAGAAGAATTGACGCCTTTGAATTGTGGTGTTGGCAAAGAATATTGAATATGCCATGGACTGCCAAAAGAACGAACAGATCTGAGAATGGAGCAGATCCGGGCAGTGTTTAATTCTGTTGTACGTAGGGTCACTATAAGTTGGAACTGGCTCGATGGCACCTAACAACAATAAACTCCATGTTAAAATTCCTCTTCATAAATCAGGTATGTTTCACTTTTATATTTTTGAGAAAACTCAAGGGTATGTGGATCTTTTTAGTGATTGTTATACAATCACTAAAAGAGCCCCAAGAAAGATAGTAGCATGACTGATTTGAAATTTTGGAGTAGTTGTGACCAAATGGGATTGCTGCTTGTTGAACTTCTATTAACTCAGTATTGTACTAAATCAATCCTACAATGGTCAATTTATTTGGCCTACATTGGTCAACATTTTTACAGTCAGCCCTCCAGTCATCCAATTGTGGAGAGAAAATATTTGGGAAACAAAAAGAATGTTCAAAAAGCAAAACTTGAATTTACCATGCACAGAGCACTACACTGAATCCACTCAAACGAAATGATCTGTAGGCATACCCTATTGTAGCCTCCCACCATTTCACAGATCCTCTGTCTCTCTGCAGCACTCTTTGTATGAGCATTGTTCACCTTGAGTCTTGCCATTATTCCCTAAACAATACAGCACTGTATAACAACTATTTATATAGCATTTACAATTTATTAGATAGTATAAGTAATCTAAAAATGATTTAAAGTATACGGGAGGATGCCCGTAGGTTATACACAAATACTACGTCATTTTACATATATAATGGAATTTGGTGTCTGGGAGAGGGGGCCCTAGAACCAGTCCTTCACAGATACTGAGGGACAACTGTATTTCTACTTAAGTTTGAATATACTTGAAACCACATTTGTGTATTATTGTTGTTATGTTGTTCTTAGGTGCCATCAAGTCAGTTCAGACTGATAGTGACCCTATGTACCACAGAGTGAAACACTGCACCAATCATTGTTATGCTTGAGCCCATTGTTGCAACCACTTTGTCAATCCATCTCATTGATGGTCTTCCTCTTTTCTGCTAATCTGTACTTTAACAAGCATGATGCCCTTCTCCAGGAGAGTATTTATATTAGCAGTATTTTAAATACTTTTCTTCCTCTTTTTGGCTGACCCTCTACTTTACCAAGCATGATGTCCTTCTCCAGGGACTGATCCCTTCTGACAACATGTCCAAAGTATGTAAGACGCAGTCTCGCCATCCTTGCTTCTAAGGAGCATCCTGGCTGCACATCTTCCAAGACAGATTCGTTTGTTCTTTTGACAGTCCATGGTATATTCAATATTTGTCATCAACACCACAATTCAAAGGTGTCAATTCTTCTTTGGTCTTCCTTATTCACTGCCCAGCTTTCACATGCATATGAGGTGATTGAAAATACCATGGCTCCCATCAGGCTCACCTTAATCTTCAAGGTGACATCTTTCCTTTTCAACACTTTAAAAAGATCTTTTACAGCAGATTTGCCCAATGCAATGCATCTTTGATTTCTTGACTGCTACTTCCATGGGTGTTGATTGTGCATCCAAGCAAAGTGAAATCCTTGACAACTTCAATCTTTTCTCCAGTTATCGTGATGTTGTTATTGGTCCAGTTGTGAGGATTTTTGCTTTCCTTATGTTGAGGTGTAATCCATACTGAAGGCTGTCTTTGATCTTCATCAGTAAGTGATTCAAGTCCTCTTCACTTTCAGCAAGCAAGGTTGTGTCATCTGCATAACGCAGGTTGTTAATAAGTCTTCCTCCAATCCTGATGCCCCGTTCTTCTTCGTATAGTCCAGCTTCTCGGATTATTTGTTTAGCATACAGACTGAATAGGCATGGTGAAAGGATGCAACCCTGACGCACAGCTTTCCTAACTTTAAATCACACGATAGCCCCTTGTTCTGTCCGAACAACTGCCTATTGATCTATGTATAGGTTCCTCATAAGCACAATTAAGTGTTCTGGAATTCCCATTCTTCACAATGTTATCCATATTTTGTTATGATCCACACAGTCGAATGCCTTTGCATAGTCAATAAAACACAGGTAAGCATCCTTCTGGTATTCTCTGCTTTCAGCCAGGATCCATCTGACATCAGCAGTGATATCCCTGGTTCCATGTCCTCTTCTGAATTGGGCCTGTATTTCTGACAGTTTTGTTTTGATATACTGCTGCAGTCTCTTTTGAGTGATCTTCAGCAAAATTTTACTGGAGTGTGATATTAATGATATTGTTTGATAATTTCTGCATTCTGTCGGGTCACCTTTCTTGGGAATAGGTATAAATATGGGTCTCTTCCAGTCAGTTGACCAGGTAGCTGTCTTCCAAATTTCTTGGCATAGATGAGTGAGCACTTCCAGCATTGCATCCTTTTGTTGAAACATCTCAATTGGTATTCTGCCACTTCCTGGAGCCTTGTTTTTCACCAAAACCTTCAGTGCAGCTCGGGCTTCTTCCTTCAGTACCATTGGTTCCTGATTATATTCTACCTCTTGAAATGGTTGAACATTGACCAGTTATTTCTGGTATAATGACTCTGTGTATTCCCTCATATTCTTTAGATGCTTCCTGCATCATTTAATGTTTTCCTCATAGAATCCTTCCCTATTGCAACTCGAGGGTTGAATTTTTGATTCAGTTTTTTCAGCTTGAGAAGCGGCGAGTGTGTTCTTCCCTTTTGGTTTTGTATCTCCAGGTCTTTGCACATGTCATTATAATACTTTACTTTGTTTTCGTGAGCTGCCCTTTGAAACCTTCTATTCAGGTCTTTTACTTCATCGTTTCTTACTTTTGTTTTAGCTGCTCGATGTTTAAGAGCAGGTTTCAGGGTCTCTTCTGACATCCATTTTGGTCTTTTCTTTCTTTCCTGACTTTCCAATGATCTCTTGCTTTCATCGCATGTGATGTCCTTTATGTCGTTCCACAACTTATCTGGTCTTCGGTCATTAGTGTTCAACTTGTCAAGTGTATTTTTGAGATGATCTCTAAATTCATGAGGGATATACTCAAGGTTGTACTTTGGCTTTTGTGGACCTGTTCTAACTTTCTTCAGTTTCAACTTCAACTTGCATATGAGGAATTGATGGTCTGTTCTGCAGTCAGCCCCTGGTCTTGTTCTGACTGATGATATTGAGCTTTTCCATCGTCTCTTTCCACAAACGTAGTCAATTTAATTCCTGTGTATTCCATCTGGTGAGGTCCATGTGTATATTCGCTGTTTGTGTTGTTGAAAAAAGGTATTTGCAATGAAGATGTCATTGGTCTTGCAAAATTTTGTCACGTGATCTCTGGAATCATTTCTATCACCAAGGCCATATTTTCCAACTACCGATCCTTCTTGTTTTCAGCTTTCACATTCCAATCGCCGGTAATTATCAATGCATCCTGATTGCATGTTTGATCAATTTCAGACTGCAGAAATTGATAAAAATCTTCACTTTCTTCATCTTTGGCCTTAGTGGTTGGTGTGTAAATTTGAATAATATTCTTATTAACTTATTTTCCTTGCACGCATACAGATATTATCCTGTCACTGACAGCGTTGTACTTCAGGATAGATCTTGAACTGTTCTTTTCAGTGATGAATGCAACACCATTCCTCTTCAAGTTGTCATTCCTGGCATAGTAGACCATAGGATTGTCTGACTCAAAATGGTCAATACCAGTCCATTTGAGCTCACTAATGCCTAGGGTATCGATCTTTTTGCATTCCATTTCATTTCTGATGATTTCTAATTTTTCTAGATTTTTACTTCGTACATGCTAGGTTCCAATTATTAACGGATGTTTGCAGCTATTTCTCCTCATTTTGAGTCGTGCCACATCAGTAAATGAAGGTTCTGAAAGATTTACTTCATCCACGTCATTAAGGTTGACCCTACTTTGAGGAGGCGGCTCTTCCCCAGTTGTCTTTTGAGTGCCTTCCAACCTGAGGGGCTCATCTTCTGGCACTATATCAGACAGTGTTTCGCTGCTATTCCTAAGGATTTCTTTGGCTAATTCTTTTCAGAAGTAGACTGCCAAGTCCTTCTTCCTAGTCTATCTTAGTCAGAAAGCTCAGCTGAACTCTCTCCACCATGGGTGACCTTGCTGGTATCTAAATACCAGTGACATATATGCCAGCATCACAGTGACATGTAAGGACCCACAGTATGACAAACTGGCACATGTAGGGTTGCCTATTATTAACCATGTTATTTAGATTTATGTTTAATGATCTTTGCCTGGAATAATTTTGAAACATGATCAAACATAAATCTATGCCAGATTATTCTCCAACCTATGGTAGAAAGTGATGATATGTTTTTAAAATATGATAGAATAAAACACTTGTTTCTCTGGAGAAATACCAAAATGAGGTTTTTGTCCAAGCTTTGAACAAACAGGTGTATGCTTTGGATAGACTCTGACTTAGGTATCTAGTGCTGCTATAACAGAAATACCACAAGTGGATAGCTTTAAGAAGCATAAATTTATTTTCTTACAGTTTAGGAGTCTAGAAGTCCTAATTCAGAGCACTGTAGAGGCAGGCTTTCTCTCTGTCAGCTCTGGAGGAAGGCCCTTGCCTCTTCAGCTTCTGCTTCCTCGTTCTTTGGAGATCTCCAAATTTCTTGGCATCTATCTTATCCCATCTTTCTTCTTTGCTTGTTTCATCTCTTTTACATCTCAAAAGAGATTCACTGTAGGTACAACCTACACTAATCTTGTCTCATTTACATAACAAAGATAACCCATTCCCAAATGGGATTGTAACCACAGGCATATCCCAGAAACCCTATAGGTTAGAATTTACGATACATATTTTTGGAGGACACAATTCAATCCATAACAGGCACCCTATACAAATTACATAAAAATTGGGGCTTGTAAGCAACTAAGGAGGCCTGGTGTCAAAGTTGTTAAGTGCTTGTCTGCTAACCACAGGTTGGCAGTTGGAACCCACCAGTGGCTCCACGGGAGAAAGATGTGGCAGTCTGCTTCCATAAAGATTACAGCCTTGGAAACCCTATGGGGCAGTTCTACTCTATCCCACAGGGTCATTATGAGTCGGAATCAACTTGATGGCAGTGGGTTTGGTTTGGGGGTTTTAAGCAACTAAACTCTGCATCATCAACAAATTCACAAAACAGCTTCTGATGTGGTTTCTAAGCTCTGCTTGCATAGATATCCAAGAAGTAACTAAGTCCACTTCTAAGGAATGCTTACATTTTTGCTAGGACACAAAGTGGTAACTGTACTCTTTCATTGTTTATCCCTGAGTAAAGTGTTTTTGATTGGTAATTTATTATTTAAAACAAAGAAACTTTAAATGCTGCATTTTTTTCCTAATTTTATCTGATGTGGTCTGTATTTTAACCAATCAGGGAGAAAAAAAAAATCCAACTTCCAATTCCTTGGCTCATTTTTCACTTTGTAATGGTAGGTATAATTATAAAATAGAGAGTCACAATTTATTGTCGGTGCTCTGTAAACAAAAATAAAAATAAAAAAAGAAGGAGGAAGAAGCTCTGTTATGGACACTGTAACTCTCCATATAAAAACAAAGTCTGTAACAAAGAACATTAGGGAAATGATCTTAACTAGCAGATGTATGAAGAGACTCAACCTCCAGTTCTTAAATTATGGCTGCCTCCAGATTAAAGCAACACTCCTGATGGAGCAGTTTGCTTTATATCCTCTGGCAACATCCTTTTTTATTGCACTAGAAACCAATGTTGAATTTCCTGAATAATTACATAAATAAACCGTGCACTTTACTTATTTGTGTGCCCGTATTTAATGATATATCGTGCATGTAACTTTCAGAAATATGATTTATGACATTTTATATTACCACACAGGGGTGTTTATTTGAAATATGTACTTGGAAAATATCATATAAAATGATGTTATTTGATATATATTCAAAAATGATCTGATTTTTCAAGAAAATGCAAGCTGAAAAACCTAGTTCCAATTAAATCATTCTGAGACTGATCTTAATTGAATTCTCAAGTTTAAATGATGTAAAAGACTAATGAACACAAACATATAAATTATTTCATTCTATGTTTTAATGCTAGGGATTAAAACAGTGCTGTGGGCTGACTAGTGCTACCTTCAAAAGGGTATAAAGCAAATCTATATCCTAGAAGTCTAAAACTTTTAGCGTACGTGGAAGAATTTTTTAAGCAAATATTGAAGACCAGCAGCCATATATTTAACTTTATGCTTTCTCTTTGATAATCTATTTTAGTTTGGTCTAAGCTTAAAAATAAGAGATTTCCTAAAATTAAAAAAAGCCATATTATCATAGCTGCTCCCGAACTATGCATATGACAATTTTAGAAAAATATAAATCTATCTGGACTACCAGGACCTATTCATAAAGGTACTACCTCGTGGTTCTAAACATATTTCAATGTAACTCTTAGTATATTTACTAGAGAGAGAATTCATTGTCATGTGGGAACATTTTGAATCCTGTGCATGAAATTAAATGACTGGAATGTCAAAAAAAATGTAGATATTGAATGGTTTAACCTAATCTAGCAAATCTTTTTTTTTTTTTGATACCAGAACGTTGATTGCACAACTAAGCTTTGAATTCATTAAGATGAACTGGATGCTGCAATAGGTGCCCTCTTGGATTTAGGATTCAAGGAATCCATGCCCGAATCTGTGGTATACAATTTTTAGGTGTCTCATTTGACCAGTACTGGTGGTATTTCATCTTTTAGCCTTGGCGCTCCAATTATCCTTTCTCTTGAGTTTGGCAGGGTAGACACATTTGCCACATATTGACTTCCAAGGGTGGTGGGCCTTAGAGTCACAGTGGCAGCACAGGTGTGCATCTTATTGTGACACTTTCCAAATGATGACGTTCCCTTCATCATCTTTCTTCTGGGCCTAGACTAAAGAGCTAGCAAGCCATTTTGATTCAGCTTAATACTACTTCTTTCTGGCTTCATTTGCCCCACTGATCCTTAGCACCTTTTTCTGTGCTCTTTGGGGTCCCCAATTTTGTTACTGACAAGTCCCTTCAATATTTAATATCTTCTTTGAACCTTTTAAAGGTCTCTGACTTAATTAAGTTCTGGCTCTCTACTAACACTGCCATCTCTCTGGCTACATATTCCAAAGAAGACTGCTGTTTCTCATAGGACAAACAGGAGTAATTGACATACTCCATGTTTCCACTACTACTTCCAAGAGCATAGCTCTAGACACTTCAACATTTTAAAATATGACTACTGCCCTTCTTGTCTCCTGAAAGTTCTTTCTCAAATGAGGGAGATGATGATATTTAGTGGATACATCCTAGTCCATACCCTCTTAATCTCTTTGCAGTTCTTGGCATTGATAAGTCCTTTCCCCTTGGACTATTTTTATCCCTTAGTTTCCATGACAGTGCACATGATCCCCAAGATTCTGCCTTCCAGCCCCTTCTTTCTTAATGAATTCATGCATTCCCAGCGTTATCACATTGGTGAAAACTGAAAGTACTGTAGAAGCGTATTTCAGATTGTCTGCTATTCTGTTACATATGGATGTTCCAGAGAACCTCAAACTCACCCCACTTCAACCTGAGCTAACCATTGAAGTCTTGTTTTATATTTTACCCCTGACTTGCATTTCTCAGTCAATGACTTGTCCATCTCCCCAATAACCCTGAATCACTACTAGGAACTCAATGAACCTTTTCTGAAGGTACCCGAAGCATAAAGAATAACAAAAACATAAAGGAAAACAAATATAGACTCTGCCAAGAAATAAAAAAATTACAAAGTACTCCTATAGTTCATTATGCATGTCATTATCAAAACTCTTATCAAATTTTCTTGTAATTATTTATTCAGACATCTTTTCCCCTCACGTTATCCTCAGCTCTTTAATGCAGTTGTTGTGATGTTAGCTTCCGTTGAGTCAGCCCCTAAATCACAGCATCCCCATGAAAAACAGAACAAAACACTGCCCAGACTTTTCTGATCCATAGGGTTTTTATTGGCTGAATTTTGGAAGTAAATTTCCAGAGTTTTCTTCCTAGTTGGTCTTAATCTGGAAGTTCCATTGAAACCTGTTGAATATCATAGCAATATGCAAGCCTCCACTGATAGACAGGTGGTAGGTAAGCACCAGGTGCCTTGGCCAGGAACTGAACCCAGGTCTCCAGCATGGAAGGCAAAAATCCTACCACTGAACCACCCATGGTAGTTGTACCTTATTTTTTCTTGTAACTCAACAACCAGATTCTCAGTTTTCTCATTATTATATGTGATTTAAATGTAACTGGCACAGATTTCAAAAAACAAATGGTACAAGTGGTGGAAAACTCATTTTGAAAACTGTAGTGTGTTTCACATATATGAAACATCATATGAAATTTATTTATCAACATATATTTTGCGAGCACCTACTATGTACAAGTTACTAGGCCAGGAAGGAACAGTAGTATGACAGTTAAGAGAGCAGCCTCTAAAGACTTTGAAACTTGCTCTTGAATATCAAGTAGCTAAAGCAAGAGGAAAAAGTGATGAAGGAAAAGAACTGAACAGAAGATTTTCAAAGGGCGGCTTGAGAAGACATAGTAAAGTATTATAATGACAAGTGCAAAGACCTGGAGATAGAAAACAAAAAAAAGGAGAACTCCCTTGGCATTGGGTTTTGGGTTTCCCTTGGCATTTCTCGAGTTCAAAGAACTGAAGAGAAAATTTAGACTTTTAGTGGCAATATTGAAGTATTCTACAGGGGAAATATTACATGGCTCAGGAATCATCAAAAGAAGATGGAAGGAATATGCAGAGTCACTGTACCAAAAAGAATTGGTTGACATTCATCCATTTCAGGAAGTAACATATGTTCAGGAACCGATGGTACTAAAGGAAGAAGTCCAAGCTGTACTGAAGGCACTGGTGAAAAATAAGGCTCTGGGAATTGATGGAATACCAACTGAGATATTCCAACAAATGGAAGAAGTACAGCCAGAATGCTTTTTAGAAGCAAGGAAGGTGAGACTTCGTCTCACATACTTTGGGCATGTTATCAGGAGTGACCACTTCCTGGAGAAGGACATCATGCTTGGTAAAGTAGAGGATCATCAAAAAAGAGGAAGATCCTCAATGAGATGGTTTGACACAGTGGCTGCAACAATGGGCTCAAGCATAATGATCGTGGGGATGGTGCAGGAACTGACAGTGTTTCTGTTGTACAAAAGGTTTCTATGAGTAGGAACTGACTCAATGTCACCTAACAACAACAGCAAGGACAGAGTAGAATTGCCCCATAGGGTTTCCAAGGAGTGGCTTGTGAATTCAGACTGCTGACCTTTTGGTTAGCAGTCAAGCTTTTAACCACCACAATAAACCCACCAAATTTAAAGCTATTTCCCATTTCTTAATTCGGTTATGTCCTACTTCCAAAAACAAAGGCTAATTTTAAATGTACTATTCTTATTGATGCAAAAGCACAAATTAATTTGTTTCAGTTTTATTCAAGGAAAGGTTCTGCTGAATCTATCCCTATGATTCAAGGAGGCTAGTCCAATGAATGACTAACTAATAGTAACTAAACTGAACATAAAAATAACAAGGAAAACAGAACGCTAATTTGTTAATTTGTATTTAAAGCATTACAACGTGGTCTTAAAGACCTGGCAGCCAATTTCTTTTTCCTTTAGATGAAGTTGCTTATCTCTGCTCTGATTCACTAGGTGCTGATTTCACAGATTTCCTTCCCAAGGGAACTCTATTTACCTTATCTCCAAATTTTTGAATGGCACCGTGTTGTAGTCTCTAAGTGTATAAACAATTACACCTGTTATTAAAAGCATGAATTTATCCTATTAATGAGGTAGGAGTGATTTTAATGTAATGGCTATTAGTTTCAGGCAGGTTCAATCCTTTTTTTCCAATAACTTCTAATGGTTTATACCTAGTGTCATGGATTGAATTATGTCCCCCCCAAAATTTGTGTATGAACTTGGTTAGGCCATATTTCCCAGTATTGTGTGGTTGTCCTCCATTTTCTGATTGCAATTTTATGTTGAGAGGATTACAGTGGGATTGTAATACCACCCTTACTCAGGTCACCTCCCTGATCCAATGTAAAAGGGTTTTCCCTGGGGTGTGGCCTGTGCCACCTTTTATCTCTCAAGAGATAAAAGGGAAGCCAGCAGAGAGTTGGGGACCTCATACCACCAAGAAAGCAGCACTGGGAGCAAAAAGTTTTGAACCAAATAGTAATATACTCTTGATTCATGTAAACATAGTAAACACTTGATGTGATATTTGAAAATAAAAGCAATTAGAACAGTTTCAGTCCCCTCTCCTTGATCCTATCATAGTTTAACTTGGTCCTTCCAATGTTATCATGACCTTAGATATGGGTATAGATGGGAGGTCCTTTGGGCCTGGGGACCCTGTGCCTAAGAAACTCCTTGACCAGGGGAAGATTGAGGACAAAGACATTCCTCCAGAGCCGACAGAGAAAGAAAGCCTTCCCCTGGAGCCAACACCCTGAACTTGGACTTTTGCCTACTTTACTGTGAGGAAATAAACTTCTCTTTGTTAAAGCCATCCACTTGTGGTATTTCTGTTATAGCACTAGATGACTAAGACACCTAGATTTCCTCACCTCTTTACCTCCCATCTCTACCCATATCTAAGGTCTTGATAACATTGGAAGGACCAAGTTAAACTATGACAGTGTCAAGGAGGGGGGCTGAAACTGTTGTAATTGCTTTTACTTTAAAAAATCACATCAAGTGTTTACTATGTTTACATGAATCAAGAGCATATTACCATTCGGTTCAAAACATTTTCATCTGTACTCTATCACCTGTCTTCAGATGACTTCTTCACTCACCAAAATGCAAGAAAAACAAATACGAAATTCAAAACAGTACACTTGCTCTCAAGTTGCTTATAATGGTTCCTTTCATAGTGAAACAAAAATCATTTCATAGCTTTCTTTAAAACTTTCCTTAATATTTAGGTTTGAACATTTCAAAAAGGTTCCAGCAACACTTTAGTACCAGACACAACTTGTTTTAATTACTAACCTCACTTACTGTAAATTAGAATCGCAATAATCTGCAAATGCTAATTTAAACCTGGATTTGCTTCCGAGCAGGCTGCATGTAATAATGAACAAGCAGCAGATTATCCTCAAAAGGGCAATATACTGTGCCACAAATCACAAGTTGCATTTCCTCCTGTTTTTTTTTTCTGAGTGCAAAATGTGATTCCAAAAAGATGTTATTAAACTATAACACCTTAGTCATTTTCAAGCTCTAGGCACTTAAAGTGCTGAATTTTAGATTAGTTTTTTATATTCTGCCTGTGCCTAGTTTCCTTACTGTATGTAAAGTTATTAAAGCTGTCTGCTTCAATTTCTCCTCTACTTAGGAAGATATGACAAAAAGATGAAAGTGGCTACCTTTAATCTCAAAAAGCTAAACTCAGTGCAAAAATGAAACAGGAGAATACATAAAGACAATAAGAGTACTTTTCCAAAGGTAGCTTACATTCATTGAGTGGTCACTAAAAAAGCACTAAATTGGAAGTATGTGACAATGTAATAGTCTTCAGGCTCAATTTCCTCTCTAGATAGTTGACATTGTTTTGTTTTGTTTTTATTATTATTATGCTATGTAATTGAAATGCCACTTGCCATACAATGATTTGCTTTAGTGGGGAAAAGGGGGAGATAAAAACATTTGTTCTGTAAACTGCATTAGGAAAAATAAAAAAGACATATTAAGGCATGAGCAGCAATTAGATTCAGCAATCCATTTTCAAAAAGGAGCTTCGAAGTCCTTCTTGAAACCAAAATGGAATTTTATGCTGTCGTTTTTGCTATTATAAGTGTTTAATATAGAAATGGGCTCAAGGGTTGAATGAAATGACTGCCTTTCTAATTGCCTGGCATCCAGATATGGATGTGGATTTTCAAGTATTCGTATTTTGTTGCTTTTATACTTCTCACTATTTATAACTATTTATTGGGCCATTCAACTTCTGAGATTTCTATAGCTAAAAGAATTTGAAATCACGTGGACCTGAGATCACAAGTTCTTGCCCTTGGGCTGAGGTTTTCATTATGCAATTGTGTTTTCTCTAAAGTTCTATTACTCTCTTTTTCATTCCTCCCTGACCCATACTTCCTCCCATTTATCCAAACTAGAAAACTAGAATCAGCTTTGACTCTAAAATTCTCTTCCCCTACCTCTAGTCAGTTACCAAATCTGGATAAAAATAACTCCTCAATTTTTCTCCTATTTGATATTGTACAGGTGTTGGCTCTCTTTATCTTCCGCCAGGATTATTACAAATGCTCCTCACTAATCTTCCTGTCTCATGATCACTTTTCTTTCCTGAAATTGCCAGAGTGCTCTTTTTAAAACATGGATTGGATAATCTTTTTCTATGGCAAGGGTTGGCAAACCACAACTTGAAGCCATAATCTACAGGTTAAAGTACAAATTCCTTAGCATAACATACAAAATACTTTGTGATTTAACCCTTACTTACATTTTTTTACATTTATAGGTAATCACCAGCCATTCCCACTCACCCACTATATGATTCAGCCACATTAAATTTCTGTTTATGGTTAACACACACACACACAAACACAAAGCCAATGGTCTTCATGGCTCCTTGCTATTCCCATTTGCCTGGCAAAATCCTCCTTATTGTCCGAAACTTGGTTAAAAAGTCATCTCCTCTGGAAAAATTTATCTTTACTAACCTATGCACAATTAGTTGTCTTTTCTTTAAATGTGTCCCCTTGGCAATTTGTAAGTACCTTTAATAGCATCTATGACATTGTATCATAATTATCTACGTTTGGAAACCCTGGTCACGTAGTGTTCAAGAGCTATGGCTGCTAACCAAAAAGGTCAGCAGTTGAGTCCACCAGGTGCTCCTTGGAAACCCTATGGGGCAGTTCTACTCTGTTCTATAGGGTTGCTAGGAGTTGGAATTGACTTGATGGTGAAGGGCTTTTTGTTTGTTTGTTTGGTTTAATAGCATTTATTAATTATATCATAATTATTTATGTTTAGATTATTATTTTTTGTTTCTCCCCTTACATTCCCCCCAGCTATGAGGTGGGGGTTATACTTTATTCCCAGAGCTTAGCATAATTTCTGTCATAGGACTGGCACAAACTAGGCAACATATAAATATCTTTTCCAGATAAATGATGAATGAATGAAGGATGAGCCAATGTAAGAAAGAAAATTAATAAAAAGAATAATTCTGGCAAAATACAGTGTAACACTCAGTATAATCACAAATAATATATATAATCAGAAAATACCTAAATTGCTCCTTATCATTAATAGTATAAACTACAAATTTCTTAAGCAAAAAGAGTTCTTGATGTCCCCCATCATATAGTCTACTCATTATATTTTACAAATATTAATGCTTATGATAATAATGATAATGACCGTAAGTAGCATTCATTGAGAACCTTCAATGTGCCAAGTACTATTTCATGCGTTTTTGCAAATATTTTATAATTTAATACTCAGAACTCTATCAGGTAGCTAGTATTATTATTTTCATTTCATAGATTGAAAAAAAGTGACACACTCCCCCACATCTTCCCACACACCAACAGGACTCTAGTGTAACACTAGCAGAATACAGGTGGAAGAGCTGTGAGACAATTTTTCTGAGGAGGAGTACTTAGGAAAGACCAAAATCAAGAGGGAATAAAAATGCTCCCACCCGCCACTCCTTCCCCTCCCCCTTCTGGCGAGAGGCAGCAGCAGTGCAACCATGCACATGGCCTCCTGCCAATTGCTACTCTTTCCTGTCTGGTGAGGGGCGGACAGCACATGACCACGTGCACTCTAGCCTGTCATCCCCCCACTTGGTGAGAGGCAGCAGCAGCGTGGCCATGTGTGCACCTACTGCCACTCACCCACCCATCTGGCAGGAGGTAGTGATCATGCCTCTGCCAGCCAGCCACACCCACAACACTTACTGCTGCACTCACTCAAAGAGTATCACTGCCCACTCCTGTGCAACTGGACCAACAACAGATGGAGGTTAAATCCCCAAATTTCTCTCAGCTGCCCTGCAAGATCAGCAAACAGAGGCTCTGCTCACACACCCAGCCATTTCCCCACTCACCTGGAGACAACTGAAAGCACTCCACTGTGGCCAGACTAGCAGAGTAGCACTCCTGTCCTGCCTGCCCAGATACATCAAAACAAAACAAAACAAAACAAAACAAAAAATCAGGACTCAGCAAACAAACATACAATTAATAAACATGAAAACACCTTAATGCCTCAGAGACAGCAGACAATATGGACAATATGAAATCACTTAAAGAAACAGAACAAGATGACTCCAACAAGTAACCAAAACAAAGAACCAGAAAACCTCCCTTAGGAAGAAATGGTAATGGAATTACCTGATAAGGAATACAAAAGACTATATGTATATTAAGAAAGACATCACAGAAAACACAGGAAAAAAAAAGGAAAACACAGAACACTAAAAGAATTCAGGAAAACAATACAAGAGCAAAACAACAAAATAAATAAACAATTAGAAACCATACAAAAACAGAAACTAGAAATCCAGAAGATAACAATAAAATTTCAGAAATAAACAACTTAATGGAAATACAGAGAAGAATCGAGTCAATGGAAGATAGAATCAGTGAAATGGGAAAAAAAAAACCCTTAACACTAATTTTTTTGAAGGAGAATCAGAAAAAAGAATGAAGAAAAATGAAGAAACCCTAACAGTTATGTGGGACACTATCAAGAGGGATAATTTATGTGTGATCAGAATTCCAGAACAAAAGGAGACAATAAAAAGCACAGAGAGAATTTTTGAAGATTTGCTGTCAGGAAACTTAATTGATATCATGAAAGACAAGATATCCATCCAAAAAGTACAAAGAACCCCATACAGGATAGATCCCAAAGAAAATCACCAAGACATAATCAAAATTTCCAAAACCGAAGACAAAGAAAGAATCTGAAGAACAGCTCAAGAAAAATGAAAGATCATGTACAAAGCGTAACCAATAAGACTTAGCTCTGATTTCTCAGGAGAAACCATGTAGACAAGAAGGCAATGGGACAACATATATAAATCCCTGAAAGAAAAAAAAATTGCCAATCAAGAATTATATATACAGCAAACTTGTCTCTCAAATATGAAGGTGAAATAAGGATATTTCCTGATAAACAGAAATTAATTTGTCAAAAACAGACAAGTCTTACAAGAAATATTTAAGGGAGTCTTTCTGACAAAGAACCAACAGCATAAGACAACAAACTGAGATTAAGACACATAACAGCATCAGCCAGATACTGACCTAGATAAAGAATCCTCAAAAATAAAATACAGCTATACTGAAAACAGGGAACTAGAGATGTCAATCTGTAAATGATGACAACTCCAAAACAAAAAACGGGAAAAATGCTGTAATTATAGAGCTTCCATATAGAGAGAAAATCAAGGCAATATTAAGAAATAAAAGACTGCTTTAAACCTGTTGTTGTTGTTCTGTGCCATTGAGTTGATTCTGACTCATAGCAACCCTATAGAACAGAGTAGAACTCCACAGGGTTCCCAAGGAGCGGCTGGTGGATTCCAACTGTCACCTTTTAGTTAGCAGCCGTAGCTCTTAACCAGTATGTCACCAGGGTTTCCAGAACATCTGTAAATATGGTGATTAGGAAAAATTCCGAAGCAGAGTCAACAAAAGTAGAATTTTTAAAGAACATTTCCTTTTGATGGTTTATATAATAGTATGCAACCTGGAAAAATACTAAAAATTTTAGTACTGCTGATCTTTTGGTTAGCAGCCTGAGCTCTTCACCACTTCACCAACCTAGGAAGATAAAATTAACTTCAGGGTAGCCACAAAGAAAATTAAAAAACCTACTTATCAAAATAAAAAGAAGACAATTATAAAGACTCAATAAATACAAAATTAACAACAAAGGAAATGAAAAGTAAATCCACAAACAAAAAGAACTCAGCACAGAAAATTATGCGAAAGAAATAAACCAAAACAAAAAAAAAGCATAATGAAATGGCAGCAGTGAATTCATACCTATTGATAATCATACTGAATGTAAATGCATCTGTAAGGAATGGATAAAAATAAAAACACAACTCATCAATATGCTGTCTACAAAAGACATACCATATACACAAAAATATAAATAAACTAAAAATCAAAGAATGGAAAATGCATATCAAGCAAACAATAACCAAGAAAGATTAAGAGTGGCAATATTAATCTCAGATAAAATAGACTTTAGGGCAAAATCCAAAATAAGAGACAAAGATTGACACTTTATCAATGATTAAAGGGTCAATCCACCAAGAGGACATAACCATAATAAATATATACTCACCCAATGACAGACCTCTAAAGTACAGAAAACCAACGCTAATTTTTTTAATAGCCCTGAGAAGAGAAATGGACAGCTCCACAATAATAGTAGACTTTAACACTTTCAATGAAGTTCAGAACAACGATAAAGAAACTCAACAAAGATACAGAAAACTTAAATGTTACAATCAAGCAACTTGAGCTCATAGACATATACAGAATGCTCCACCCAACTCAGCACAGTGTGCATTCTTTTCCAATACACATGGGTAATTCCACAGAATAGGTAATATTTTAGGACATAAAGCAAACCTCAATAAATTAAAAATATCAAAATAATACAAGGCATCTTCTCAGATTACAAAGCTATAAAATTAGAAATCAATAAAAGAGAGAATGAGGGGAAAAAATAAAATACATGAAAATTGAATAACACCTTTTTTTAAAAAACCACTGGGTAGAAGAAGAAATTAAAAATGAAAAAAAAAAAAAAAACTCATAGAATCAAAGGAGAATGAAAATACAACATACCTACCAAAACATTTGGGACAGAGAAAAAGCAGCGCTCAGAGGTCAATTTATGGCAATAAACGCACACATCAATAAAGAAGAAAGGACCAAATCAATACCTTAACCATACAATTTAAATGAATAGAAAAAGAGCAGCAAAAGAAGCCAACTGCCAGAAGAAAGGAAAAATAAAGATTAAAGCAGAAATAAATAAATCAGAAAACAGAAAAACCATCAAAAGAATAAACAAGACTAGAAGTTGATTCTTTGAAAAGATCAATAAAATTGGCAAATTGTCAAAAGAAAAAAAGGAGAAGCAAATAACCCAAATAAGAAATGAGATGGGTGACATTACAACAGAACCAACTAAAATAAAAAGGATAACAGAATACTATAAAAAACTGTAGTCCAACATATTTGAGAACCCAGAGGAAATGGACAAATTTCTAGAAACACACTACCTACCTAAACTAACACAAAGTGAACAGACCTATAACAAAAGAAGGAATTGAAGAAGTCATAAAAACTCCCAAGGAAAAAAGCCTGGCCTAAACAGCTTCTCTAAAGAATTCTACAAAACATTCAGAGAAAAGCTGACACCAACACTACTCAGACTATTCCAGAACATAGAAAAGAAAGGAACACTCTCGAATTCACTCTATGAAACCAGCATAACCCTGATACCAAAGCCAGACAAAGACATAACTAAAAAATCAAAACTACAGATCAATATCCCTAATGAACATAGGTGCAAAAAATTTCAACAAAATTCTAGCCACAGAACTCAACAGCATATCAAAAAAAAAAAAAAAATCATGACCAAATAGCATTCATGCCAGGTATGCAAGGATGGTTTGATATTAAAACATCAGTCAACATAATCCACCACATAAATAAGACAAAGTAAAAAAATCACATGATCATCTGATCATCTCAACTGATGCAGAAAAAACATTTAATAAAATCTTACTCCAATTCCTGATAAAAACTGTCACCAAAATAGGAATAGAATAGAAGGGAAACTTTTCAACATACTTAAGAACATATATACAAAACCAACAGCCAACATTGTTCTTAAATGGAGACTGAAAGAATTCTCCTTGATAATGGGAACCAGAGAAGGATGTTCTTTATCACCACTCTTATTCACTATTGTACTGGAAGTCCTAGCTAGACTAGTAAGACAAGAAAGGCATAAAAATCAGTAAGGAAAATGTAAAGTTATCCCTATTCACAGATGATATGATCCTATACACAGAAAATCTCAGAGATTCCACAAGAAAGTTACTGAAACTAATATTAAGGATTCAGCAAAATGGCAAGGTACAAGATCAACATACAAAAAATAGTCGGATTCCTCTACACTAACAAAGAGAAGTCTGAAAAGGAAATCAGGAAAGCAGTACCATTTACAGTAGCCCCCCAAAAGGTAATACTTAAGAATAAATCTAACTAGGGATGTAGAGGATTAAAAGAAAACTATAAAACACTACTGCAAGAAACCAAAAGAGACTTACATAAATGGAAAAATATACCTTGCCCATGGATAGAAAGATTTAACATTGCGAAAATGTCAATATGATCCAAAGCAAACTATGGATACAAAGCAATCCCCATCCAAATTCCAACAACATTCTTTAATGAGATGGAAAAACTAATCATCAACTTTATATGGAAAGGAAAAAACCCTTGGATAACTAAAACACTGAAAAAGAAGAACAAAGTAGGAGGCCTCGTACTTCCCAAACTCGGGATCTATTATACATCCATGGTAGTCAAAACAGTCTGGTATTGGTACAACAACAGACACATAGACCAAAAGAACAGAATTGAGAACCCAGAAGAAAATCCCTTCAGCTATGGACAGCTGATCTTCAACAAAGGGTTGAAATCCATTACATGGGGAAGAGATAGTCTTTTCAACAAATGTGCTGGCAAAACTGGATATCCATTTGCAGAAAAATGAAACAGGATCCATACCTCACACCATACACAAAAACTAATTCAAAATGGAACGAAATATAAATGTAAAACTTAAAACTATAAAGATCATGAAAGAAAATATAGGGACAATGCTAAGGGCCCTAATATATGGCATAAATAGAATATCATGCATAACTAAAAATGCACAAATTTCAGAAGATAAACTAGATAACTAGGATCACCTAAAAATTAAACACTTATGCTTATCAAAAGCATTTACCAACAGAGTAAAAAGAGAAATTACAGACTGGGAAAAAACCTCTGGCAATGACATAGCTGATAAAGGTTTAATCTCTAAAACATATAGAAAACTTCAACAACTCAACAACCAAAAGACAAACAACCTAATCATAAAATGGGCAAAGAACATGAACAGACAATTAACCAAAGAGAACATTCAGGCAACCAATAAATACAAGAAAATATGCTCGCGATCATTAGCCATTAAAAAAAAAAGAGATGCAAATCAAAACTATGATGATATACCATCTCACCCCTGCAAGAACGACACTGATCAAAAAAAACAAAAACAAAAAATAACAACTGCTGGCGAGGTTGTGGGGAAATTGGCGCTCTCATACATTGCTGGCGGGAATGTGAAATGTTACAACCACTATGAAAAACAATATGGCACGTCTTTAAAAGCCTAGGAATAGAAATACCATGTGATCTAGCAATCTTACTACTGGGTATATATCCTAGAGAAATAAAACCCATCACATGAAGAGACATATGCACACACATGTTCATTGTGGCATTATTCACAATAGCAAAAAATGGAACAACCTAAGTGCCCATCAACAGGTGAATGGATAAACAAATTTTGGTACATACACACAATGGAATACTAAGCAATGATAAAGAATAATGATGAACCCATGATACATCTCATGACATGGATGAATCTGGAGGACATTATGCTGAGCAAAATAAGTCATCACAAAAGGACAAATATTACATGAGACCACTATTATAGAAAGTCAAGAAAAGGTTTATACACAGAAAGAAACAATCTTTGATGGTTACCAGCAGGGGAAGGAGAGTGGAGGAAAATCTCCAACTACATAGTAGACGTGTATTAACTTTGGTGAAGGGAAAGGGTATGCACAATATAGGGGAAGTCAGTACATCTAGACCAAGGCAAAGGAAGACACTGAGAGGAAAGCAAAAAGAGAAACAACAACAACAACAAAAAATGCAAACGCAGTAAATACTATAACACATACAAAAAAAAAAAAAAAGCTCCATTGCCATCAAGTCAATTCTGACTCATAGCAACCCTATAGGACAGAGTAGACCTGCCCCATAGAGTTTCCAAGGAGCGCCTGGTGGATTCGAACTGCCGACCTTTTGATTAGCAGCCGTAGCTCTTAGCCACTATGCCACCAGTGTTTCCAATAACACATGCAACCCTACAACAATAGTAAAAACAAACAATAATTTTACAAGCAGGTACGTAGGTATATATGTATGCTGAATAGGGGTAGGAGGGAGTATAGGAGTACACCCATGTACATATATATGTTTTTCTGTGAATATTTTTACATGGATATTTGTATGTACAGCATGTATATTTATATACATAATAGAGCATTCCAGGGCACAGTCACAGAAGCTTCCTAGACACAACCAAACACCTTGTGGGACTGAGTTGTTGGAGCTGAGGGCTATGGACTATGGTCTCAGGGGTCATCTAGGTCAATTGGCATAAGCATAATTCAAAAAGAGAATGTTCTACATCCTACTTTGGTGAGTAGCGTCTGGGGTCTTAAAAATCTGTGAGTGGCCATCTAAGATACAACTATTGGTCTCATCCTGTCTGGCACAAAGGAGAATGAAGAAAACAAAAGACACAAGGAAGCAATTAGTCTAACGGACTAACAGACTGCATGAACCACAGCCTTCACTAGCCTGAGACCAGAAGAATTAGATGGTTCCCAGCTACTACCACTGACTGCTCTGACTGGGATCACAATAGAGGGTCCTGGATAGAATGGGAGAAAAATGTAGAACAAAATTCAAATTCACAAAAAGACCAGACTTACTGGTCTGACAGAGACTGGAGGAACCCCCAAGACTATGTCCCATAGATACCCTTCTAACCGAGAACTGAAACCACTCCTGAAGTTCACTTTTCAGCCAAATATTAGACAGGTCTATAAAACAAACAATAACATACATGAGGAATATGCTGCTTAGAACAATCAAGCATACAAGGCCAAATGGGCAACACCTGCCCAAAAACAAATATAAGAAGGCAGGAAGGGGCAGGAAAACTGGACAAATGCAAACGGGAAATCTGGAATGGAAAGGAGGAGAGTGCTGACACATTGCAGGGATTGCAATCAGTGTCCTGAAACAATTTGTGTATAAATTATTGAATGGGAAACTAATTTGCTCTGTAAACTTTCACCTAAAGTACAATAAATGTTAAAAAAAAAAAGAGGGGATAAAAATAAATAAATTAATTAAAAAAACTAGAGGAATTTGATGCCCCTGGCACCTACAGTTAAGTCCCTAGGTGGCGCAAGTGGTTTGAACTTGGTTGTTAACCTAAACGTTGTCAGTTCAAATGCACCCTGCAGCACTGTGGAAGAAAGCCCTAGCAATCTGCCAAGAAAGCCCAGCTGAACAGTTCTACTTTGTAACATATGGGGTTGCCATGAATTGACTCAATGGTAACCAGTTTGATATTTTTTTTTTGCCTGGCACCTATAATTACAGGAAACATCAAACAAAGTCCAACTCTTAAGCAGGATAACATAAAACCTCACACTAAAGACCCATTTACCACATTTCCTATTACCCAATACATGTCCAGCTTTCAACAAGACATTACAAGGCATACCAAAGGGCAAAGGAAAAGCACACTATAAAGAGATAAAGCATCAGAACCAGACTCAGATATAAATCCACCCATAAAAATCCATTGCCGTCAAGTCGATTCCGACTCAAAGCGACCCTATAGGACAGAATAGAACTGCCACATAGGGTTTCCAAGGAGCGCCTGGTGGATTCAAACTGCTGACCTTTTGGTTAGCAGCTGTAGCTCTTAACCACTACACAACCTGGGTCTCCCAGATATAACACAGAGGTTAAAATTATCAGAAGGCAATTTAAAATGACTATGGTTAAAACATTAATAGCTCTAATGGAAAAAAAAAGACAAAAGGGAAGAACAAATGAGTAATGTAAGCAGAAAAGTGGAAATTCTATGAAGATTCTAAAGGAAATGCTTGAAATAAAAAACTCTGCAGCAAAAATGAAAGATACCTTCAACGACCTCATTGGTAGACTCAAAATAGCTGAGGAAAAAAAAAAATCAATAATCCTGAAGATAAAAAAAAAACTGGTGCCATCGAATAGGTCAATAGAAATGTCCCTAATTGAAATGAAAATAGTAATAAGAATAATAATGAGAGATCACCCAAGAATTATGAGACAATTTCAAAAGTTGTAACATACGTGTAATGGAAATAACAGAAGGAGAAGAAAGAGCAGAAGAAAATTTGAACAAATAATAGTGGAGAGCTTTCCAAAGTTAACAACAAAAACAGAACCACAGATCCATAAAGCTCAGATAATGCCAAGCAAAATAAACACCTAAACCAAACAAACGCAAAACATTTATGCATACCTTATTCAAACTGAAAAACATCAAGGACAAAGAGGAAATCTTGAAAGAAGCCAGAGGAGGGAAAACAAAACAAAACCCCTTATGTATAGAGGAATAAGGGTAAGAATTACAGCAAACTTTCGTCAAAAACCTTGCCAGCAAGAGGAGAGCTGAGTAAAATATTTAACGTGCTGAAATAAAGAGAAATCAACCAAACTAAAATTCTGTATCCAGAGAAATCAGTGTTCAAATATAAAGCAGAAATACCTACTCAGACAAACAAAAACTGAGGGAACTTATGGTGAACATACCTGACCTGCAAAAAATATGAAAAATTTCCTTCAGGCAGAAGGAAAATGATATAGATTAGAAAATTGGATTGGCACAAAGGAAGAAAGAGTGTCAGAGAAAAAAATAAATGAAGGTAAAATATATACATATTTTATTCTTAATTGATCTAATAGGTAACTTTTGTTGAAATAATAATAGTAACAATGTATTAAGTGATTATAACTCATGGATGGAGAAAACTAACGATAATAGTATAATAATGGAATGGGAAAAAGAAATTGGGAATATTCTGTGATACGCAGCCCATAAAAAACTCAAACCCACTGCTGTCGAGTCAATTCCGACTCATAGCGACCCTATAGGACAGAGTAGATCTGCCCCATAGAGTTTCCAAGGAGCACCTGGCAGATTCAAACTGTCGACCTCTTGGTTAACAGCTGTAGCACTTTACCACTATGCCACCAGAGTTAAGCTGCCCATACTACAGATGAAAATATAATAGTGTTATTTGAAGGTGGACTTTTGTTAGTTAACAATGTATATTGTAAATTCTCGGGAAACTTCTAATTTCTTTGAAGAAATATAAGTAATATGCTAGGAAAGGAGACAAAATGGAATCATGAAGTGCTCAATTAAAATTGTGGAAGGAAGAACAAGCCTCTTACAATGAGTAAAAAACAGTTACAGATATTGTTGGTATTCAAATAAATCAATAATCACTTTAAACGTGAATGGTCTAAGGATGCCAATTAAAAGATGGAGATTGTCAGAATGGATAAAAATAAAATATCCAACTACATATTATCTACAAGAAACCTACTATAAATATAAATACTCAGGCTAAAAGAAAAGAGAAGGAAAAGATACACCATGCTAACACTAAACAAAATAATGTTGGACTAGCAATACTAAAAAAAAAAACAAAAAACTTTAGAACAAGGAAATTATCAGGAATAAAGAAGGACACTATATAATGATATAGAGGTCAATACTCCAAGAAGAAATACTAATCCTAAACACATATGTACTTAACAACAAAAAGTCAAAATACATGAGACAAAATTTGATAGAAAAGAGAAAGAGGCAAAATAACTATTATAATTGGAGACATCAATACCTCCCCATTAACAATTGACAATATCAATAAACATATAGTCACCTGAATAGTGATTATCAATTACAGAATACCTGAACAGTGATTATCTATTACAGAATACTTCATCCAACAGCAGAATACAGATTTTTCTCAAGTTCACATGGACTATACATCAAGACAGGACAAATTCAGAGTCAGAAAATACAATTCTAAAACTTTCAAAGAATGGACATCATACGAAGTGTGTTCTCAGAACTACAATGGAATTAAATAATGGAAAATTGCCTAATATTATTATCTAGCAATTAAAAAACATGCTGTTAGATCACACAAGGGTCAAAGAAGAATTAGTGAAGAGAAATACAATATATTTTGAGTGAAATAAAAATGAAAATGCAACTTACAAAAATTTGTGAGATGCAGCAAGAGCAGTACTAGAGGAAAATTTATAGCATTAAATATGTTACAAAAGAAGAAAAATCTAAATTCAATAATCTAAGCTTCACCTTAGAAAGCTAGAGGAAGAAGAGCAATTTAAGCCTAAACTAAGCAGAAGAAAAGAAATAATACAAATTAGAGCAGAAACCAAGGACATTAAAATGGAAAACAACAGAAAAATTTGAAGAAATTGTTCTCAGAAAAGATCTCTATAATGGATTATCCTCTAGCCACGCTAACCAAGAAAACTAAAAAGAGAAGTCAGAAATGACAGAAGTTAAAGCATAGTCATTACTACTGATCACAAAAAAAGGACAATAAAAAGAAAGTGAAAGAATAATATGAACATAATTTTCTTAACATAGATGAAATGGACCAATTATTTGAAAGGCACAATCTACCAAAACTCACACAAAGTGAAATAAATATTCTAATTAGACCTATATCTATTTTAAAAAGATTGAAATGATGATTAGTCATCTTCGAAAAAAGAAATCACCAGTACATGTGCTTTCACCATTGAATTCTACCACACGTTTAAGAGATGATACCAATATTCCAAAATGTCTTCCAGAAAATAGAAGCAGACTGAACATTTCCAGACTCATTCTTTGAGGCCAACATAACCCTAATAACAACACCACATAAAGCCATTAGAAGAAAAGAGAACTATAGACCAATAGCTCTCATGAACATAGCTGCAAAAATCCTCAATAAAATATTAGCAAATCAGATCCAACACTGCATAAAAAGAATTGAAGGCTACAACAAAGTGGACCTTATTCCACTTATGCACAGCTGGTTTAACATTCAAAAATCAGTCAATGCAATTGACCACATTAAAAGACTAAAAAACCAAAACCAAAACAACGAAAAACATATAAGAATTGATACAGAGAAAACCAACACATATTGGACAAAATCCAACACCTATTCATGACAAAAGCTCTTAGCTAATTAGGAATAGAGGGAAACTTCCTCAGTTTGGTAAAGAACATCTACAAAAATATTTCAGGTAACATCATACGTATTGGTGAAAATAGTATTTTCCACTAGGATCAAGCACAAGGTAAGGATGTTCTCTCTGACTATGCCCATTCAACACAACACCAGAATTTCTAGCTAGTGAAATAAGAGAAGAAAATAAAATAAGAGGGAATGACATGTAGATATTATTGAACTGGTGTATGTTCTGCTGTGTATATTCTCAACAACAACACACACACACAAAAAAATAAAATATAAATTAAAAAAAGAATAGATGTTACTGTTGAGAGAGAATAAGAGCCTACTGGGGTGCTAGAAATATCTGTTTCTTGTTCTATGTGATGACTACAAGTGTTTACATATATATAACAATCACCAAGCTGTATGGTTTAAATTTTTGCATTTTACTATATGTAAAGTATACTTCAATAAAAAGAAAAGGCAAAAAACAAAACAAAACTTACATATAGTCTTAGCATACAATCCAACAATTGTTCTCTAAGATATTTATCCAACTAATTAAACTTGCAGGTGAATGTTTATAACAGCTTTATCCAAAATTGCCCCAAACTGGAAGCAATCAATATCATTCAATATGTGAATGGATAAACAAACTGTGGTATATCCATACAAAGGAATATAATACAGTAATAAAAAGACATGGATGATTCTTAAATGCTTATTCCTAACTTGAAAAAGCAATTCTGAAAATGTTATATACTGTATGATTTCAATTATATGACATTCTGGAAAAAGCAAACATATAGACAGTACAAATACTGTGATTGCCAGGGGCTGGGGTGGTGATGATGAATAGGTTAAGCGCAGGTGATATTTTAGGGTGGTAAAACCATTTTGTGTGATAATGTAAAGGTGAGTACAAGACATACATCGGTCAAAACCCATAGAACATCTCAGCACGAAAAACAAACTTTAATATAGGTAAATTTGAAAAGTCATTTAGGAGGTTGGGGGATCCTGGGATGGAATGTAGACTCTGACAAAATAATTTAACTGTATTACAAATGTATGAAACATCACTGAAGGAGGTGGAGAAAGGAAGTGCTGACCTAAGTAACTGTTGAAATGAATAAAGTCTATAAGACTAAAAGCAACAAACTCCACATGAACTGTACTCTGGATGATAAAATTGCTTCCATATGGTACAGATTAACAATTTTAAAATCACTATACATGTGTACTTGCTGTTGTTGTTAAGTGCCATCGGGCCAGTTCCAACTAATAGTTACCCTATGTACCACAGAACAAAATACTGCCAGGTCCTGAGCCATGCTCACAACTGTTGTTATGCTTGAGCCCATTGTTGCAGCCACTGTGTCAGTTAGTCTCATCGAGGCTCTCCCTCCCTTCTGCTGATGCTATACTTTACCAAACATGATCTCCTTGTCCAGACACTGATCCCTCCTGACAACATGTCCAAAGTATGTAAGATGCAGTATCGCCATCCTTGCCTCTAAGGAGCATTCTTGTTGTACTTTTTCAAAACGGATTTTTTCCTTCTTTTGGCGGTCCATGGTATATTCATCACCACAATTCAAAGGTGTCAATTCCTCTTCGGTCTTCCTTATTCATTGTCCAGATTTCGCATACATATGATGTGATTGAAAATACTATGGCTTGAGTCAGGCACACCTCAGTCTTTAAGGTGATATCTTTGCTTTTCAACACTTTAAAGAGGTTCTCTGCAGCACATTTGCCCAATGCAATGCATCATTTGATTTCTTGACAGCTGCTTCTATGGCTGTTGATTGTGGATCCAAGTAAAATGAAATCCTTGACAACTTCAATTTTTTCTTCGTTTACCATGATGTGGCTTATTGGTCCAGTTGTGAGGATTTTTGTTTTCTTCATGTTGAGGTGTAACCCATACTGAAGGCTGTGGTCTTTGATCCTCATCAGTAAGTGCTTCAAGTCCTCTTCACTTTCAGCAAGCAAGGTTGTATCATCTGCATAACACAGGTTGTTAACGAGTCTTTCTCCAGTCCTGATGCCGTGTTCTTCGTATAGTCCAGCTTCTCAGATTATTTGCTCAGCATACAGACTGAATAGGTATAGTGAAAGGATACAACCCTGATGCACACCTTTCCTGACTTTAAACCAATCAATATTCCCTTGTTCTGTCCGAACAACTGCCTCTTGATCTATGTACAGGTTCTACATGAGCACAATTAAGTGTTCTGGAATTCTCATGCTCTGTAATGTTATCCATAATTTATTATACATGTATACTGGAACTGAACAATTAAGTAAATAGGTGATGGATGGTAGGAACCATGTTTCTTATTATTGGAGTGAAATTTTACGTATAAGGAAGAGGCAATATGGATTTCAGTAGAAGGCATCAGTATGAGTGTTTAGCTTACATAGATAATAAAAAAAAAACCAAACCCACTGCTGCTGAGTCGATTCTGACTCATAGTGATCCTATAGAGATGGTTATATATAGAAATATCTTAAATATGTGCATGTCACACACATAATACATATATATACACACACAAATACATATTAGTATACACACATATATTCCCTTGCTTCTCAACTGAGAAGGCCTAGAAAAAAATTACACCTCGGTAGCAATGAGCACACCAGGTACCAGACCCTGGTTGCAAAAACCATTCTTCAGTAAAAGGAACGAGGGCTCCTTGGAGAAAATGTCTGATTTGAGGACTGGGGCAGGAAATATACACAATGAGCCTGGAGCATCTTGTAATGCCAAAAAGTAAGAAAGTCTTAAACAAGAAAAAGAGCAATGATGAGACTCTCTCAAAGGGTTATAGCAGCAAACTGAAAGAGTTCCCAATGTTCAAAAGCTAGAATAATTTGAAAGACAAAATAAATAAAACGCCCATGAGTAAAAAAAAAAAAAAATCCTTGCTCTTGAGTTGATTTGAGCTCATGGTGACCCAATGGAACAGAGTAGATCTGCTTCACAGGGTTTCCTAGGCTATAATCTTTATGGAAGTAGACTGCCACACCTTTCTCCTGAGAAGTGGCTGGTGGGTTTGAACTGCCGACTTTTTGGTTAGCAGCTGAACACTTAACCGCTGTGCCACTAGGGCTCCTATTTGATGGAAGGATGAATGAAGAAAGCAATAAAATATTATCATCAATGACCAAAAAGGAGCCACATAAGCTGTCATTTTACTTTGGAAAACATTTAAGCAACCTATCAGTAACAGTAGCTATATTTCTTACGCTTGTTTTGTTAGTATTAGGATCATCTATGGAGAAAGGGATTTGGGGAAATCATACTGCATGAAAAGGTCCTACACTTACTGTCTTAGGCTGGGTTCTCCAGAGATGCAAAAAACATATATATATATATATATAGAGAGAGAGAGAGAGAGAGAGATTTATATGAAGGAAATGGCTCACGCAGCCCCTAGAGGTTGTATGTTCCAAGTCCTTGAGGCAGGAAAAATTCTAGAGAATTCTCCCCATTCACGTAGCTGCAGGGGCTGGTGAACCCAAGATCCGCAGGCCAGAGAGAAAGAGGTTCCACTGCAGGCCATGAAGTTCAACGAATCTCAAGATCTGCAGGCAAGACCACTGACAAATCACTACCTCAAGTCCCAAGAATCTAGAAGCCAGAAGAACGAGAGCAAGCTGTGGGATACTGAACAAGGAAAAGCCCCAGCACAGGCAAGCAAGAAGGAAGTAGGCAGCCGAGGGCGGAGAGGTGAAGGCTGAGTGGGCAGGGAACCACCACAAACCCTACCCCTGCTGGTACCACTCAGCAGATCCCATCATGGGGGTGAACAGGTATAAAATTTCAACAGGGAAGTTAGTATTAGGATCATCTATGGAGAAAGGGATTTGGGGAAATCATACTGCATGAACCCAGCCTAAGACAGTAAGTGTAGGACCTTTTCATGCAGTATGATTTCCCCAAATCCCTTTCTCCATAGATGATCCTAATACTAACACATTATACAACTGCCAAAACACTGAGAGTCATGGCCCAGCCAAGTTGTCACACAATCTTAACCATCATAGTCTACCCCATGTCAACTTGGCACCTGTACACATCTCCCCAAACCATACATGATCTCTGAATAATGACAATTACAGTCATACTTGCACCTAACATGATACAACCAACATGCATACAACCAAAAATGCACTAGCCCTGTTTACATCTTATATTTTATAAGTGAAGAAAACAAAAAAATATTTGATGCACACGTACAAAGCAAAAACACTCATAACAATTACAGTCTCGTTTCTGCAACTGGTCACGTAGCCATAACTGGTATTTAGAGCTACCTTCTTCCACCACTCATTCCGTATTCCCTTTGCCCTCAGCAAGTACCTCAGCCAGTCATGGTTCTTTGCCTGGTGGGATGACCAAACCATTCCTGAAGGGTCTGAGCCATTAGTAGTCATGTTGGATTGGGTTTCTGTAGTTTCCCATTGACTTTAATCACAGGGCATGGTAGTACTAAGAGATGCCCCAAGGGACCTCCTCCATTCAGACATACTCTTCTTTACCTCCATCATATAATATCAATCCAATTTCCTCTTGGTAATCAGGATCAATCACACTAGCCAGAACTCCCTTCTTTGCCAGTTGATCCAGAGGCATAAGCAGCCCAAAGTGGCCAGGTAGCATTCTTAGCTTCCAGTTCAATGAAATCAGCGATGTGTCTCCAGTTGGGAGCATTCCTCCCTTTGGAACTAAGACATCTAGACCTGCAGAGCATAAAGTCCTGTGGATAGGAAGCAAAAATCTTGTGAGTGGGTCACTAGGGATAACAGTGAGTGGTGCCACTCCCATTTCCACCCCTTGATTCCTGGACCCATGAATCCTGGTTATCAGAGAAACAACAGCATATATTGGACCCTGGTTTAGATTATATACAGCCTCCTGAGGAACACTGTCCCAACCCTGCAAGGTATTGCCACTTAGCTGGCACTGTAATTGTGTCTTCAGGAGGCCATTCCATTGTTCTATCAAACCAGCTGCTTCATGATGATGGGAAACATGGTAAGACCAGTGAATTCCATGAGCATGGGCCCATTGTCACACTTCATTTGCTGTGAAGTGAGTCCCTTAATCCAAGGCAATGCTGTATGGGATACCATGACAGTGGATAAGGCATTCTGTAAGTTCATGGATGGTAGCTTTGGCAGAAGCATTGCGTGCAGGGAAGGCAAATCCATATCCAGAGTAAATGTCTATTTCAGTAAAAACAAAATGCTGCCCTTTCCATGATGGAAGTGATCCAATATAATCAATTTACAACCAGGTTGCAGGCTGATCACCTCCAGGGATGGTGACATATCGGGGACTCAGTAGTGGTATCTGCTGCTGAAAGATTGGGCACTCAGTCATGGCTGTAGCCAAGTTGGCCTTGGTGAATGGAAGTCCATGTTGCTGGGCCCATGCATAACCTCCATACCTGCCACCATAGCCACTTTGTTCATGAGCCCATTGAACAATGATGGGAATAGCTGGGGAAAGAAGATGAGTGGTTTCCACAGAATGCATCATCCTATCCACTTGATTGTTAAAATCCTTCTCTGCTGAGGTCACCCTTTGGAGAGCATTCACATGAGATACAAATATCTTCACTTCTTTGGCTGATTCAGAGAGGTCTATCCACGTACCTTTTCCCCATAAATCCTTGTCTCCGATTTTCCAATCACATTCCTTTTAACTCCCTAACCATGCAGCTAAACCATTGGCCACAGCCCATGAATCAGTATACAATCACACGTCTGGCTATTTCTCCTTCCAAGCAAAGCGAACAACCAGGTGAATTGCTTGAAGTTCTGCCTATTGGGAGGATTTCCCTTCACCACTGTCCTTCAGGGAGGTGCCATAGAGGGACTGTAGTGCTGCCGCTGTCCACTTTTGAGTGGTGCCTGCATATTGGGCAGGACCATCTGTAAACCAAGCATGAGTTTTCTCTTCTTCAGTCAACCGATCATAAGGAACTCCCCATGAAGCCATAGATGCCGATGGGGAGATGGAAGGTAATGTGACAGTAGTGAAACCATGGACATTTGGGCCACTTCCTCATTCAACTTACTTGTGACTCAGGTCCTGCTTGGACCCAATCTCATATATACCACTTCCATTTAATGATGGAGTGCTACTATGTATGTCCAACTTTATGACTCTGTGGGTCAGACAACACCCAGTTCATGATGGGCAGCTCAGGCCACATGGTAACTTGGTGTCCCATAGTTAAGCATTTAGTCTCTACTAAGGCTCAGTACCAAGCCAAAAGCTGTTTCTCAAAAGGAGAATAGTTATCTGCAGAGGATGGCAGAGCTTCGCTCCAAAATCCTAAGGGTCTGCATTGTGATTCACCAATAGGGGCCTGCCAAAGACTCCAAACAGCACCTCTATCTGCCACTGACGCTTCAAGCACCATTGGATCAGCTAGATGATATGGCCCAAGTGGCACAGTGGCTTTTACCACAGCCTGAACCTGTTGCAGAGCCTTCTCTTGTTCTGGGCCCCATTCAAAACTAGCAGCTTTTTGAGTCACTTGATAGATAGGCTGGAGTAGTACACCCAAATGAGGAATATGCTGCCTCCAAAATCAAAAGAGGCCCACTAGGCATTGCGCCTCCTTTTTAGTTGTGGGAGGAGCCAGATGCAGTAACTTTTCTGTCACTTTGGAAGGAATATCTCAACATGCCCCACACCACTGGATCCCTAGAAATTTCACTGAGGTGGAATGTGCCTGAATTTTTATGGGATTAATTTCCCACCCTCTAGTAAGCAAATGTTTTACCAATAAGTCCAAGGTTATTGATACTTCTTCTTATCAGCATAACATCATCAATATAATGCACCAGTGTGACATCTTGTGGAAGCGAAAGGTGATGAAGTTCCCTGCAGACTAAATTATGACATAGGGCTGGAGAGTTGATGTAGCCCTGAGGTAGACAACTGAAGGTGTTTTGCTGGCCTTAACAGCTAAAGGCAAACTGCTTCTGATGGTCCTTCAAAAACAGGCATGGAGAAAAAGGTATTAGCCAAATCAATAGCTGCATCCCAGGTACCAAGAGATGTATTAATTTGCTCAACCAATGAGACTGTATCTGGAACAGCAGCTGCAATTGGAGTCATCACCTGGTTAAGTTTTAGATAATCCACTGTCATTCTCCAAGATTTGTCTGTTTTTTGCAAAGGCCAGATAGATGAGTAGAATGGGGATGTGGTAGGAATTACCACTCCAGGTTCCTGATTATCTGCCCATACGTCTCCATCCCAGGTTTCAGGATACCAGTTCTTCCCAATCAATGCCCTCACTTTACTTTAGACCCCTCTTGAGATTGGCAGTTGAGTTGATGTTGTAATTCAGCCACTCTTGCAATAAGACTCTGGGTTTGGTTTTCAGCAATATCAGCTCTGTTACTACAAGAAATAAAGCTTTCTTTCAAGGCACAAGTGGAAACTTTGAGGTCATTTATGCAGCACTTGAACTTTGACTCTGAAGCCCTGAGCTCATCTCTTTCTTTTCACCAGTTTGTCCAGCAAAAGTAGGACCAACCAACCAGCCTCCCGTGAAACAGATGCCCTGGATTACCACAGAACTTCTCACAGCTGTGCAGTCCATCTGCTACACATGGAAGCAATGATTGGACCATAAGATTGAATGCAAGGTAAAAATGACTTACAGGAGTTCCAGTCTTTTGAAAAGTACCACTGCAATGCATTATTCCTTATTACAAAGCATTATTTACTGTTCAGAAGCTAGAAAATCAGGGAGCCAGTAATGCTTGGAAATTATGAATGGTGTCAAGGACAAAATGGCCACTATCACTGAAGGAAGATTGACAACAGCTTATTCTCATGATAAGTACATTCTCACCAGAACTTTGTAACTGGGAAAGATAGTGAGGAGGCTTATCTCACAGAAATAAAGGCAAACCTGTAAAAAATTTAGAAAATTCACACATACAGGAGGAATCACCTAAGACAATGCTCAATCTACACAAAAATGAGGCTCCATCTCAGGGTTCTTGATTTTCACACATTTCAAAAATCTCACACCTTGCGGCTAAACCATTAAAATCCAGCTACCTCCTTTCCGAAGAACTCCAGAGGCATAAAAATTGGATGGGATACCATATGAAAGGACTATGCAAAGGCATTTAACTTTGTGTCTCATAACAAATTATGGATAATGTTACAAAGAATGGGAATTTCAAAACACTTCATAGTGCTCGTGCAGAACCTGTACACAAACTAAGAAATAGTTGTTGGAACAGAACAAGTGGATACTGCATGGTTTAAAATCAGGAAAGGTGTGCCTCAGGATTGTGTCATTTCACCACACTTATTCAATCTGTATGACAAGCAAATAATCTGAGAAGTTGGACTATATGAAGAAGAATGCAGCATCAGAATTGGATGAAGATTCATTAACAACTGTGACATGCAGATAATACAACCTTGCTTGCTGAAAGTGAGGAAGACTTGAAGCACTTACTGTTGAAGATCAAAGACCACGGCCTTCAGTGTGGATTACACTTCAAAATAAGGAAAACGAAAGTCCTCACAACTGGACCAATAAGCAACATTGCGGTAAAAGGAGAAAAGACTGAAGTTGGCAATGATTTCATTTTATTTGGATTCACAGTAAACGCCCATGGAAGCAGCAGTCAAATAACCAAACAATGTATAACCCCCCCCAAAAAAGAAAGAAACCTGCTTCCATTGAGTCAATTCTAACTCATAGCAACCTGATAGGACAGAATAGAACTAGAACGGCCCCAAAGGGTTTCCAAGGAGCAGTTGGTGGATTTGAACTGCTGACCTATTGTTTAGCAGCCAATCTCTTTAACTACTGCTCCACCAAGGCTCCAAACAATGTATAGTATTGGGCAAATCTGCTGCAAAAGACCACTTTAAAGTGTATTAAAAAAAAAAAAGCAAAGCAAAGATGTAACTTTGAGGACTAAGGTGCTCCTGACCCAAGCCATGATATTTTCAGTACCTCATACACATGCAACAGCTGGACAATCAATAAGAAAGACTGAAGGAGAATTGCTGCATTTCATTCTGTTGTATAGGATCGCTATGAGTCAGAACCAACTTGTCGGCACCTAACTACAACAATGTGTAAACACCCACCATTTTGTGATCTGATGTGAACAACCAATCAGTGGAAAGGGGAATTTCCTTGGTGGTGTGGCCTGCCTCCAGTATGTAAATGGATGTTCTGGCAAAGCTCACCCTCTTGCTTGACCCTGCAACCTTCTCATTACATAACCTTTGGTTCTTGGGACATAAGCCTACAGAAGTCTTTGGCTTGCCACCTGACCTGCAGATTTTGGGTTTCGTCAGCCCATTAAACCATGGGAGCAGCAGAAGTCTTCAACAGGTCGTTTGACCCATGGATTTGGGACTTGCCAGCTCCCACAGCTGCGTGAGCCATTTTCTCACAGTTGTGTGAGCCATTTCCTTGAAGTAAATTTCTCTCTATACAGGCAGTCACCAGGTTATAAATGAGATCCATTCCTGTGTCTTTAAGCTGAATTTGTAGGTAAGTCAGAACAGGTGCATACAGTTTTTATTTAGCCTTACTTTAGTGCAAGAAGGAGCCCTGGCAGCACGGTGGTTAAGAGCTGAGCTGCTAACCAAAACATCAGTAGTTTCAATCCTTGGAAACCCTATGGGGCAGTTCTACTCTGTCCTATAGGATTGCTATGAGTCGGAATTGACTCAGTGGCAGTGGGTTTGGTTTGGTTAGTACAAGAAAAAAATTGAAGTCTCTTCAGTGAGTTCAATGAGCTGCAGGTGCAGGATGTGAAGGTGCTTGTGATCTTGTGATAAATTTGTTGTGAGTGGGGGTCGGTTCAATCATTTCAAATTTAGGGAAAATTTACATAATATTTAATGGCAAGTGCCACTAGAAAAAAAAAATAGGAAACCAGTTGTCTGTAAGTCGGGGGCTACCTGTATATATTTATAAATGCTTCACAGATTTTGCTTTTCTGGAGAACCCAGACTAAGACTTTGGGTATACTGAACTCTGTACTATCTTCACAATAATTCTGTAAAGCTAAATTAGTTCTAAAACAAAAAAAAAAAAAATTTTTTTTTTTTTTATGTATGGAGCCCTGGTAGTACAGTGGTTAAGAGCTACAGCTGCTAGCCAAAAAGTTGGCAGTTCAAATCTATGAGCCACTCCTTAGAAACCCCAAGGGACAGTTCTACTCTGCCCTATAGGGTTGCTATGAGTCAGAAGGGACTCGATGGCACCTAACAACAAATATATATCTATTTTTACATTACATATATATATATGTATATGTATATGTGTGTGTATATATATATATATATAAACCCACCATCTATTTTTACATTATATTTACATTATATATATATGTATATGTGTGTGTGTATATATATATAGTATTGAAGGAACATATTCCATTCATATATATGGAATGAAAATAAAACCTGGGGCATTGAGAGGTTAAGTAATTTTTCCAAATAACTCTGTAGGTGTGTTCAGGGCTTTCACTGGTCAAGCTGCAAAAATGTATCTTCTTCTTCATGAGATTACCCATATCTATATAACTGGCTCCTTCCTCTCAAAAAACTAATCTTCACTGAAGTTATTTTGACATTTCTGTATTATTTCTATATTTCACATATCCTAGGACCCATTAGAGTCCTTGGGTGGTGCAAAAGGTTAAGCACTCCACTACTAGCTGAAACATTGATGGTTTGAACCCATCCCAAAGCACTTCAGAAGGCAGGCCTGGTGGTCTGCTTCTGAAAGGACATAATCTTGTAAACCATATGAAGCAGTTCTGCTCTACACACATGGGTTTGCCATGAGTCAGAATTGACTGGACAGCAACTACCAACAACAACAGGAGCCATCACCATTTCATAGAGACTTCAAGTGATTGGGTGAGACCCACTTGCATTGTGGACAGTCTTTCTCCCAGAGAACTGTGGGGTGGGTTTGAACCTCCAACCATTTGGTTAGCAGCTGAGTGCTTAACTGTTGTGGCACCAGGGCACTTTTAAAGAGTAATATACATGAACTATTTTAAAAGAATATGAAGAATGTAGTTAGACTTAATTTTAATTACGGTTTTGAATTAATTTTAAAAATATTGCAAGGATTGTATTTAGATTCAGCAAGTTCTATAAAAATAAATGATAATAAATTCAAATACATTTTAGGCAAAAATTTCCATAGTCCATATGGATCATCTTTTTCAAGTCTGTACATTATCACTTACATGGACTATTGGAAACCCTGGTGGTGTAGTGGTTAAGAGCTATGGCTGCTATCCAAAAGGTCAGCAATTGAAATCTACCAGGTGCTCCTTGGAAACTGTATGGGGCAGTTCTACTCTGTCCTATAGGGTCACTATGAGTTTGAATCAACTCGACAGCAATGGTTTTGTTTTGTTCTTTTATATGGCACATATTTGCCATACTGAGCCATCTTTGCTATACTATCTACATATTTGGAAAAAGGGTTGGATTTATAATATATTATTTCTTTAGAACCATACATCCATCCACAAAAGAGGGAAAATCAGTAAAAAGAAAATGCCTAGTTTGTCCAATTTATTTTTCTCACCCTTCTGAGTGAAGACATAATGACATTATAGACCTGTCTTGAATATCATAGTTGGTGGTATTCAAAAAAATGCCTCATTACTTCAGGTGAGGGCGGTAGTAATGCTTCAACAAGCAAAAATGACAAGCGCATCTTCAATTATTACTCTTGATGGGAATTATAGAGATTTCGTTTTTACATCAAAATGTATTTTAACCTGCGCAATAGCCTGTGCCAAGTAAATCAAGTTAAAAACTCCCTATGCAAATCTTTTCTTCTTGAGAAAGTATTGAAGGAACATATACACAGAACACTCCCCACCACCACGACAGAGCAAAATCAAACCAAGACCTAATCTAGCACTGAGGATAAATGAACTTGCTCTGGAATCTAGATAAGTCTAAATTATTTAATACTCCCATCAATCTATCAAGTAGTCTTTATGAGTAATTGATGTCACCAAACATCTAAAAGTAATTCTTTTTAAAAACGTTTAAAGTGATAATTATACAGAAAATTCCATTTGGTAAGTATTGTGTGAAGAACTTCTCAATTTACCAGAGGAATAGACTATGTGATCCAGAAAGTTTGGTAAAACTGCTATTATAACTATGTGTTTGGTTGCCTACTATGGAGACTGGTTTTCTATTAAATTGTTTCTCCCCAAAACAAGTATATGTGCTTAAAAAAAAAAAAAGTATTTTCAAATGTGTTTTAAGTATTCAGGTAGAAATCCATTATAGTTTATTAAAGAGGAACATAAGATATCTTGAAAACACCTTTAACCTTTTGAGGTTGACGTTGTTCACAGTAATTATGCTCTCTACAAAATAAAGCAAAATAAATACCCTTCCTGGAGTCCACTGACAGAGATAGAATATTAAAAGGGAAATCATCATCTGAGATGGTATATTCCTTTGACAATATATACTCATTTAATACAAATTTTTAAAAAAAGAATGGGAGGTACAGCCAAGATGGCAGAACAGACAGATGCTTCTGGCGAGCCCTCTTTACAACAAAGACCCCCAAAAACAAGTGAAACGAGTATATTTGTGACAAGCTGAGAGCCCTAAGCTTCAAAGGCAAGCTTAGAAAACGAACTGAGGGGCGGGGAAGGAAGAGATGGTTCAGAAGCAGAGAGGCGTTACCGGACCTGAATTGCAGGGAGCCCTCGGGCACCACATCCAGAGCGGTGGTGGCAGTGTGCTGGTACTAACATTTGGCTGCAGTTTCCTCAGGGAGAAGCAGCCAGCCACACAGCCTGCTCACACCTCCGGAATCTGAGAACAGCACTCTCGGCAAAAGCTAAGTACTTGCGTATATTTTACCGCAACCCCCCACCCCCAAGCCAGCTCCAGCGGCAGAAGTCCCTGGGCCTGAGATAGGCACTGTTGAGCACCGAGAGCCATCCTCCCAGCCTTAGGGTAGGAAAAAATTTGCAAATGGGGGAAAAGATAACTTGCTAGCTCCACTAACTGGGGAGCTCAGGATAGAAGAGGATCCTGTCCAGGCATAAACCGTCTGTGGATGTTGAGCACCTTTCCCTTCTGCATGGACCTGTGTGGGCCTATTTTGGGAGAATAGGCCCTTGTTGGCAGACTCCAACCGTTTCAGCTGTGCAGTGGAGAGGTGGGTGTTTGATGTTTGATATTGCTTTGCCTATTAAATCAAGGTCCTCACCTACCCACATCAGGGACCTAAGGACTAGTAGCTCCACTCAGGTCACCCAGCCATCTGCAATAGGGATCCAAAGATAACTGGTACCTCCCAGTCCTTACAACAAAAAACTTTGGGTGTCCATGCTCCGTCTACAGAACCCACCCACCTGCATGCTCCAGGAAACAGAGATGCGCTTTCCTCAGAGACACTTGGGGGTCGGTTCTCAGAACCTTGCCTTTTTCAAAGCATGGCCCCCCTGCTGCAATCAGATACTGGTATATACGCCAATCACCCCTGCCCCTCTAAGACTGTAGGACAGAGGCTGTACCACACACTTGATCAGCTACCTGGAAACCTGAGCTGAATTCATACAAGAAAACTGAATGGACTCCTAGACTGATATACGTGATAAAAGCTCTAGCCATCTGGGGACAGGACGTCAGAGCACCAAAGGCAAAAATAATCAAGCTATCTCACTCAAGCAACCCACAGGGGTACACCAAAACAAAACAAAGCAAGCAGCTATGACACAGTAAGCAAGCATAAACTAATACAATAACTTAGAGATGGCTCGGAGACAACAGTCAATATCAAGCCACATGAAGAAACAGACCATGATCACCTCAACAGGCTCTCAAAACAAAGAATCCAGGGATCTTCTAGATGAAAGTGCATTCCTGGAATTACCAGATGCAGAATACAAAAGTTTAATATTCAGAACCCTTCAAGACATCAGGAAGGAAATGAGGCAACATGCAGAACAAGCCAAGGAACACACAGATAAAGCAACTGAAAAAATTAGAAAGATTATTCAGGAACATAATGAAAAGTTTAATAAGCTGGAAAAATCCATAGACAGACAACAATCAGAAATTCAGAAGATTAACAATAAAATTACAGAATTAGATAACTCAATAGAAAGGCAGAGGAGCAGAATTGAGCAAGTAGAAGCTAGAATTTTTGAAGTCGAAGATAAATCACTTGGCACTAATATATTTGAAGAAAAATCAGATAAAAGAATTTTTAAAAAATGAAGAAATCTTAAGAATCATGTGGGACTCTATCAAGACAAATAACCTACGAGTGACTGGAGTACCAGAACAGAGAGAGATAACAGAAAATACAGAGAAAATTGTTGAGGATTTGTTGGCAGAAAACTTCCCTGATATTGTGAAAGATGAGAAGATATCTACCCAAGATGCTCATTGAACTCCACATTAGTTAGATGTTAAAAGAAAGTCACAAAGACATATTATAATCAAGCTTGCCAAAACAAAAGATAAAGAGACAATTATAAGAGCAGTGAGGGATAAAAGAAAAGTCACCTACAAGGGAGAGCCAATAAGAATAAGTTTGGACTACTTGGCAGAAACCATGCAGGCAAAAAGGCAATGGGATGACATATTTAAAAAGTTGAAGGAAAAAAATTGCCTGCTAAGAATCATGTATCCAGCAAAACTGCCTCTTAAATGTGAAGGTGAAATTAAGACATTTCCAGATAAACACGAGTCTAGGGAATTTGTAAAAACCAAACCAAAACTACAAGAAATATTAAAGGGAGTTCTTTGGTTAGAAAATCAATAATATCAGGTATCCACCCAAGACTAGAACACTGGGCAGAGCAACCAGAAGTCAACCCAGACAGGGAACTCCAAAAAACAAAGAAAATTATTTAAAAAAAAAAAAGCTCAAAACAGGGTAACAGCGATGTTATTATACAAAAGAAGACACATTAGAAGAACAAAGAGGGACTAAGAAATGTAATCAAACACCTTCCATATAGAGAGGAAGATATGGTGATACAAAGAAATAAAAGTTAGGTTTAAATTTAGAAAAATAGGTGTAAATAATAAGGTAATCAAAAAGGAGACAAACTATCCTACTCATCAAAATACAAGAAAAAAATAGAGACTCAGCAGACACAAAACCAACAACAACAAATAAGAGGAAAGGACAATATATAAAGATAATCTACTCAGCACATGAAATTAAGTGGGAAAAAGAAACTGTCAACAACACACAAAAAAAGACATCGAAATGATAGAACTAAATTCATACCTATCCATAATTACCCTGAATAAAAATGGATTAAATGCACCAATAAAGAGACATAGAGTGGCAGAATGGATTAAAAAAAAAGATCCGTCTATATGCTGTCTACAAGAGACACACCTTAGACTTAGAGACACAAACAAACTAAAACTCAAAGGATGGAAAAAAATATATCAAGCAAACAACAATCAAAAAAGAGCAGGATTGGCAATATTAATTTCTGACAAAATCGACTTTAAAGTTAAATCCATCAGAAAAGATATGGAAGGACACTATATAATGATTTAAGGGGCAATACACCAAGAAGATACAACCATATTAAATATTTATGCACCCAATGACAGAGCTGCAAGATACATAAAACAAACTCTATCAGCATTGAAAAGTGAAACAGACAGCTCCACAATAACAGTAGGAGACTTCAACACACCACTCTTGGTGAAGGACAGGACATCCAGAAAGAAGCTCAATAAAGACATGGAAGATCTAAATGCCACAATCAACCAACTCAACCTCATAGACATATACAGAACACTCCACCCAACAGCAACCAACTATACTTTCTTTTCTAGTGCACATGGAACATTCTCTAGAATAGACCACATATTAGGTCATAAAGCAAGCCTTAGCAGAATCCAAAACATTGAAATATGACAAAGCATCTTCTCTGACCATAAGGCCATAAAAGTGGAAATCAATAACAGGAAAAGCAGGGAAAAGAAATCAAACACTTGGAAACTGAACAATACCCTGCTCAAAAAAGACTGGATTATAGAAGACATTAAGGATGGAATAAAGAAATTCATAGAATCCAAAGAGAATGAAAACACTTCCTATCAGAACTTTTGGGACATAGCGGAAGCACTGCTGAGAGGTAAATTCATATCAATAAATGCACACATCCAAAAAGAAGAAAGGGCCAAAATCAGAATTATCCCTACAACTTGAATAGAAAGAGAGCAAAAAATGAAACCCTCAGGCACCAGAAGAAAACAGATGATAAAAGTTAGAGCAGAACTAAATGAAATAGAAATTAGAAAACAAGGGAAAGAGTTAACAAGACCAAAAGCTGGTTCTTTGAAAAAAACAACAAAATGGATAAACCATTGGCCAAACTGACAAAAGAAAAACAGGAGAGGAAGCAAATAACCTGAATAAGAAATGAGATTAGCGATTCTACAACAGACCCAACTGAAATTAAAAGAATCATATCAGATTACTATTAAAAACTGTACTCTAACAAATTTGAAAACCTAGAAGAAAAGGGTGAATTCGTAGAAACACACTACCTACCTCATAAATCTGGTATATGAGAATTTGGGGTCTGCATCCCACTGCTCTCCTGCTCCCTCAGGGGTGCTCTGTTGTGTTCCCTGCCAGGGCAGTCATCAATTGTAGCCGTGCACCATCCAGTTCTTCTGGTCTCAGGATGATGTAGTCGCTGGTTCATGTGGCCCTTTCTGTCTCTTGGGCTCGTAATCACCTTGTGTCCTTGGTGTTCTTCATTCTCCTTTGATCCAGGTGGGTTGAGACCAATTAATGCATCTTAGATGGCTGCTTGCTAGCATTTAAGACCCCAGACGCCACTCTTCAAAGTGGAATGCAGAATGTTTTCTTAATAAATTTTATTATGCCAATTGACTTAGATGTCCCCTGAAACCACGGTCCCCAGACCCCTGCCCCTGCTACGCTGGCCTTCGAAGCATTCAGTTTATTCAGGAAACTTCTTTGCTTTTGGTTTAGTCCAATTGTGCAGCTGATATTTGAGAAAAGCCCCAAAACAGTTAAATGGGGAAAAGACAGTCTTTTTAACAAATGGTGCTGGCATAACTGAATATCCATCTGCAAAAAAATGAAACAAGACCCGTACCTCACTCCACGCACAAAAACGAGCTCAAAATGGATCAAAGACCTAATATAAAATCTAAGACAATTAAGATCATGGAAGAAAAAATAGGGACAATGTTAGGAGCCCTAATACATGGCATAAACAGTATAGAAAACATTATTAAGAATGGAGAAGAAAAACTAGATAACTGGGAGCTTCTAAAAATCCAACACCTATGCTCACCCAAAGACTTCACCAAAAGAATAAAAAGACTACCGACAGACTGGGAAAAAGTTTTTAGCTATGACATTTCCAATCAGCGTCTGATCTCTAAAATCTACATGACACTGCAAAAACTCAACTACAAAAAGACAAATAACCCAATTAAAAAATGGGCAAAAGATATGAATAGACACTTCACTAAAGAAGACATTCAAGTAGCCAACAGATATATGAGGAAATGCTCATGATCATTAGCCATTAGAGAAATGCAGATCAAAACTGCAATGAGATTTCATCTCATTCCAACAAGGCTGGCATTAATCCAAAACACACAAAATAATAAATGTTGGAGAGGCTGTGGAGAGACTGGAACACTTATACACTGCTGGTGGGACTGTAAAATGGTACAAACACTTTGGAAATCGATTTGGTGCTTCCTGAAAAAGCTAGAAATAGAACTACCATAAAACCAAAAACAAAACCCAGTGCTGTGGAGTCGATTCCAACTCATAGTGACCCTATAGGCCAGAGTAGAACTGCCCCATAGAGTTTCCAAGGAGCACCTGGCGGATTTGAACTGCCGACCCTTTGGTTATCAGCCGTAGTTCTTAACCACTACGCCACCAGGGTTTCCAGAACAAGGAGTGGGATTGCATCCTAGAGAAATAAGAACCTTTACAGGAACAGGTATATGCACACCCATGTTTATTGCAGCACTGTTTACAATAGCAAAAAGATGGAAGCAAACAAGATGCCCATCAATGGATGAATGGATAAATTATGGTATATTCACACAACGGAATACTACGCATCAATAAAGAACAGTGATAAGTCTGTGAAACATTTCATAACATGGAGGAACCTGGAAGGCATTATGCTGAGTGAAATTAGTCAGTTGCAAAAGGACAAATATTGTATAAGACCACTATTATAAGAACTTGAGAAGTAGTTTAAACTGAGAAGAAAACATTCTTTTGTGGTTATAAGAGCTGGGAGGGAGGAAGGGTGGGGGGGTATTAACTAATTAGATAGTAGATAAGAACTACTTTAGGTGAAGGAAAGACAGCACACAATACAGGGGAGGTCAGCACAATTGGACTAAACCAAAAGCAAAGAAGTTTCCTGAATAAACTGAATGCTTCAAAGGCCAGTGTAGCAGGGGCAGGTGTTTGGGGACCATGGTTTTAGGGGACATCTAAGTCAATTGACATAATAAAATCTATTAAGAAAACTTTCTGCATCCCACTTTGAAGAGTGACGTCTGGGGTCTTAAATGCTAGCAAGCAGCCATCTAAGATGCATCAATTGGTCTCAACCAACCTGGATCAAAGGAAAATGAAGAACACCAAGGACAGAAGGCAATTACAAGGCCAGGAAACAGAAAAGTCCACATGAACCAGCGACTACCTCATCCTGAGACCAGAAGAACTAGATGGTGCCTGGTTTCAACCAATGATCACCCTGACAGGGAACACAACAGAGAACCCCTGAGGGAACAGAAGAGTAGTGGGATGCAGACCCAAATTCTCATAAAACGACCAGACTTAATGGTCTGCTTGAGACTAGATGGACCCTGGTGGTCATGGCCACCAGACCTTCTGTTGCCCCAGGACAGGAACCATTCCCGAAGCCAACTCTTCAGACATGGATTGGACTGGACAATGGGTTGGAGAGGAATGCTGGTGAGGAGTGAGCTTCTTGGATCAGGTGGACACTTGAGAGTATGTTGGCATCTCCTGCCTGGAGGGGATATGAGAGGGTGGAGGGGGTTAGAAGCTGGCGAAATGGACAGGAAAAGAGAGAGTGGAGGGAGAGATCGGGCTGTCTCATTATGGGAAGAGTAATTTGGAGTATGTAGCAAGGTGTATATGTTTTTGTGTGAGAGACTGACTTGATTTATAAACTTTCACTTAAAGCACAATAAATATTATAAAAAAATAGAATGGTCTTCTTTGCTTATGTAAGCATTTGGGTAGGTGGACAACAAAATTTTCTACAGTTCAATTACTCATAAGAAAATGAATTTCAGACCTATAGCGAGGGTTTTGCTTGCTGAATTCCCTAACGATGAAGCAACTTTCTAGGTCAAAATAGTGTTAAAATGCCCTCATCAGCCTTTCCTTTGAAGTGTGGTACCTTTTCCTCTAGGCAGGTGGCTGACTTAGCGCAGCAGGTGTTACAAAATTCATGTTCTCAAAATACAAAAATGAAGACATTTGCTGAGAATTTATGGAAATCAATCAGGTCCATTATTATGTTTCTGTTCCAAAACAAGTATCCACCTTAGGCATTAATTTCTTCTTAACCTATACTTGAGTTAAACATTAGACTGATGAAATCTGGTTTCTTTTTTCATTAACCTACCTGTCTTCAGGGTGACAAAATTTATACCTCTATGCTACTAATCTTCATACTTCTCAAATAATTAGGACCAGATTTTGAAATGCCTTTTCTGCCAAGGTCCTTCAGCAAAGGAAAATTTGAGTAATGTGGTACCTGAAAAAGTACAGCAAAGGTGTTCCCAGCACCAGTGAAACTATTCCGAGTTCCATGATTGTTCATCACCATTGTTGAAAGTGTTGTCATACTATCAGTACCTAGCCCCGACTGCCTAAGCGGGAAAATAAATTAGATAGACTATATCATGGAAGAAGCATTGAAAAGAAGAAGAAAATAATACACCTTTGGGAACTAAAAGACACTTTTCTTTTTCTTGTCTGATTCTTGTAGTCCTTGTAATCAAAAGAGCTATGGTTCTGATGCATTTACAATCATGACATAGTTCGGAAAGGCATCTGCTGTTACATTTTACATAGACAACCAATGGAATAGATATATACTTCTGGAACCTCAGTAGAGAATAGTGTAAATGTTTCCTGTATAGACAATTGAAACAATTTTTAGTATAAATATTTACACTTACCCGTCTTTGTGTCATTCTTTTCTCTGGGACATGCTATGGAAGCTAGTGAGTATAGATCTCAGAATTTTTTCTAGACTTATTAAAAATTCAGTACAAGAGGTACTCAATAATCATTAAGTTATTTTGAGAAGTGTCACCAGTGTCTTTGACCATGCTGGCTTATCTGGCCTGCCTGGCTCTGCTACTCTTTACTACTTAGAGAGGTCTTCTCTGTTATCTGTATTTTCTTTTTATTTCTATTGTGCTTTATTCAGTGTGTTTCTGTTCTAATAGCTATTAATTGGCCATACATGTGATTTAATTAATCCATAGTACGTTCTTTGATAATCCTAAAAGATTATTTTTGCATCAGTATTTGAGACGAATTCACCTTGAAAAATTTAGACAATTTGCATTCCTGCTGTTTTTTCCTATACTATCTTAAGGTCTCTTCACTACTGTGAATAATGGTGCGTATTCACATACTCATCCCAGTTCAGCTATGACTGAGGAAGCGAAACTGGAACAGACCAAATTTTTAAAATTTGGGAGAACTGGAACCATAGCCAGAATGGGAAAAATTATGGATCGTAAGCACTGCTAGAAACCTAATCTTCCTCATAGAAAACAGGGGCAGTGTACACATTGCGTAGCAACCAAATCTCTTGCCCATTGGATTTCGAGCAGTCGGAAACAGCAGTGCCCTCCACAAAGATGGTAGCCAACTGCACAGCTTTGAATGTATGTCACTCTCCACAGTCCTGCCAATAATCCAATCTCATGCATCAGGCTTCTTAAGGGGCTCACTATGCACCTTCTGAGCCTCCCATTTCATGGCTTTGAACCATAATTTTTCCCATTATAATTATCATTTCCAATCATCCAAATTATAAATTGCAAAAATTCACTCAAATTGTAAAAATTCAAGTCTGTTTCAGTTTCACTTCATCAGCCATGACTGAACCAATTCAAATCTGTATGAAGCCCTGTTTTCAGATTCAATTTTAAAGAATTTCCATAAATTTAATTGGCTTAGATTCAATTGCAATGAATTTGATTGTTAAAATGACAGTTTCCCATTTTCAACATGGGGACACATTTTTATTCCTCTCGCTGCCAACCTTTGTCAGAAGCTCATTTACAAAGAAGTAGAATTGAGCATTCTTTCCTAAATATTTTGCCCCATACACATTGCAAAAGTAGTATGTAATATGTGCTTTGATATGTGTTCACTGGGTTCAACTGAAGTCAGGTTGCCCAACTAGTGGAGCATATTTTGGTGGTATCTCAAGGTGAGCAATCAGAGGAATTATTTTGGTTCCTACCCAACCCACTAATCTATATTTTTCTTGTCATGTAAGTTTCATCCAGTTTCTTCAACCCATAATTGCAGGTAAAGCAAGTGACAAAAAATAAAGGATATGAGTCAGGATGCATCAACAGACACAATGCCTAGCAACCTGTGATAGACTGAAGGAAGAAATCACAAATTATTGGCAAGAGGCAGTTGGAACTATGCTTGCAGTAAACAGACACACAAACAACATGTCAGCCATGATAAAGAGTGTAAATTTGAACAGATGTCACTTCTAGAGCAGCAGCAGGCAGATTAAACAAAATTGGCTTTGGATGAAATCCAAGGGAGAGGAAGAAAATATGATGCCTGTAGGAGCACAGGGTCCAGCAGCTCTCCCATATAATAATACTTCAGCTGGGCAGAAAGAAACAAACACCTGTTGGTGAAAAAGAAAAAAAGGCAACAAAACTCACGCTGATCAAATGAACTAAAAGTGTGTTTTTTGAAAGACAGAAGAAGACCAGCTAGAACCTGAAATCAACAGTCTAAAGAAATAGAAAGACTTAGGTGAGATGCTCATTTATCAATCTTATCTATATTTCATGGCATTGATTCTATTAATAGATGTGTTATTGTTATTATTGTGTAATTAGTCAAGCAAGTAATGTTATGGGAAAATCCCATAAATATTTATGAATCAAAATTAAACCTAGGGATTATAATTATTTTGATAACAGCCATATGTTATTTTCTCCACTCTGACTCTGGTTCTTGAGGCAACACTGGAACAAAATGATTGTGTCCATATATATAAAGGAAGCCCTGGTGGCACAATGGTTAAGTGCATGGCTGCTAACCGAGAGTTTGGCAGTTCAAACCCATCAGCCGCTCCACAGGAAAAAGATGTGGCAGTCAGCTTCTGTAAAGATTACAGCCTTGGAAACCCTATGGAGCAGTTCTATTCTGTCCTACAGGGTTGCTATGAGTTGAAATTGACTTGAAGACAATGGGTTTAACATATATATCAACACTAACCACAGTTTTAAATCACAAAACGAGTTATACTTCTAGGTAAATTACATTTCCAGCCTCATCTTTTTGCATTTTTCCCTCCCAATCTAAGTAAGTCCCTTTAACACACTGTATTCTCTACACACCAGGTTTCCTATGTGAGCTGAGTTACCCATTTGTGGATAGCTTTTTTAACCTTTAAAATATACATAGTATAACTAACTCACAGAGTTTTTGTAAGGGTCAATTGTGATGACGTAAATTAAAGCACTTAGTAGACTCTAAAGTGCTACACAAATGTATTTTTCCAAATACAAATGAGAAACATGAGGACTTCTCAAGTGCCTGTTATGTGTACTATGAGCAAGACTATAAGTAGTTATCAGTTTTTTAGCAATTACAATGTGACAGGGATTTTGCTAAGTGCTTTACATATAAATTCCTGCAACATCTCAGTGAGGCAGGTACTATTATTACCTCATTTTACAAAAGAGAATACTGAGACTCAGGATGGTTAAATAACTTTTCCAAATGCAAAAAGCTAGAGTAAGATGTTGCGATGGTTAATTTAGTGTCAACTTGGCTAGGCTATGGTGCCCAGTTGCTTGGTCAAACACTAGTCTAGATGTTGATGTGAAGGTATTTACAAGTGGTAACATTTATATTGGCTTACTTTAAAGCAGATTACCCTCCACAATACAGGTGAGCCTCAACCAATCAGTTGAAGACCTTATGAGAATAAACTGAGGTTTCCCAAACACAGCAGAAGGAATTCTTCTTCAAAATTGTAATATACAGGAAGGCAGGGCCAATATGGTGGAATAGTCAGATGCTCCCTGTCATACCTCTTACAACAAAGACCTGAAAAGCAAGTGAGTTGAATATATATGACAGTCTAGGAGCCCTGATCATCAGGGACAAAGCTGAAGAGTCGGACTGAGAGGCTGGGGGAAAGAGAACAACTCAAAAGCAGCACAGAAGTGCCAGTCATGAGGTTGCTGGCACCCTGCTGGCTGAGTTGGCCAACACACAGAGGCCGAGGTGAGCAAGTAGCGTTTGGGAAGCATTCCACCATGTGGAGAGAAGCTGGGAGGTGGTGAGTCTGCACAAGCCTTCAGAGCCAAGTGGAAGTAGCACTGGACCTGCAAAAGTTAAGTGTAAGCATCTAACCTACTCTGCAGGGGCAAAACAACCACTCCCCAAGGAGTTTCACAGTGGAGAAGTGTTTCCTTCCCCTCACCCAACTCTGTTCTGACATGAGTCCAGCAGTAGTCAACAACTGCCACACCCCTCTAAGCTGGAATTCAGGGCTATCCATGCCCACACCAGTCTTGCAGCTTAAAAAAACTCCAGGAACTCAGGGACAAATTTCAAGAAACACACTACCTACCTAAACTAACACAAAGGTAGAAAAACTAAATAAAACTATAATATTGAAGAGGTAATTAAAAAAAAAAACACTCAATTAAAAAAAAGCCCTGGCTCAGACAGCTTCACTGAAGAATTCTACCAAACTTTCAGAGAAGAGTTAATACCAGCACTACTAAAGGTATTTCAGAGCATAGAAAAGGAGGGAATACTCCCGAACTCATTCTATGCAGCCAGCATAACCCTGATACCACAACCAAGTAAAGACACTGCAAAAAAGAAAATAACAGACCGATATCCGTCATGAACAGAGATGCAAAAATCTTCAACAAAATTATATCTGATAGAATTTCAACAACATATCAAAAAAATAATTCACCATGACCAAGTGGGATTCATACCAAGTATGCAGGGATGGTTCAGCATCAGAAAAACAGCCAGTGTAATCCATCACATAAATAAAGCAAAAGATAAGGACCACATGATCTTATCAATCCATGCTGAAAAGGCATTTCACAAAGTTGAACTCCCATTCATGAAAAAAAACTATCAGAAAAATAGGAATAGGAGGGACATTTCTCACCATAATAACAGACATTTATACAAAGTCAACAGCAAACATCGTACTAAAGGGATAGAGTCTGAAAGCATTTCCCTTGAGAATGGGAACCAGACAAGGATACTCTTTATCACCACTCTTATTCAACATTGTGCTAGAGGTTCTAGCCAGAACAATAAGGCAAGAAAAAGAAATAAACAGTATCCAAATTGGTACGGGAGAAGTAAAAGTATCCATATTTACTGATGATATAATCTTATACACAGAAAACTCCAAAGAATTCACAAGAAAACTACTGGAATTAATAGAGTTCTGCAAAGTATCAGGTTACAAGATAAACATCAGTTGGATTCCTCTATACCAACAAAGAGAACTTCAAAGAAGAAATCATCAAATCAATAATGTTTACAGTTGCTCCCAAGAAGATAAAATACTTAGGAATAAATCTAACAAGATATGTAAAAGACCTATACAAAGAAAACTACAAGACACTATGGCAAAAAGCCAAAAGAAAACTACGTAAGTGGAAAAACATACAATGTTCATAGATAGGAAAACTTAACATTGTGGAACTGTCAATTCTACCCCAAGCAATCTACAAATACAATGCAATTTCAATCCAAATTTCAGTGACATAATATGAAGAGATGGAGAAACAAATCACCAACTTCATATGGAAAAGGAAGAGGCCCAGAATAAGTAAAGCTCACGAAAGAAGAACAAAGTGGGAGAACCCATATTACCTGATTTTAGAACCCATCACACTGCCATGGTATTCAAATCATCCTGGCACTGACTGGTAAAACAACAGAAAAGTAGACCAACAGAACAGAATTGAGAATCCAGATGTAAATTCATCCACCTATGAGCAGCTGATATTTGACAAAGACCATTAAATGGGGAAAAGAAAGTCTCTTTAACAAATGGTGCTGGCATAACTGGATATCCATCTGCAAAAAAAAAATGAAAAAAGATCCATACCTCACACCATGCACAAAAACTGACTCAAAATGGATCAAAGGCCTAAATATAAAATTGAAAATGATAAAGATCATGGAAGAAAAAATAGGGACCATGTTAGGAGCTCTAATACATGGCATAAACACTATACAAAACATCACTGAAAATGCACAACCACCAGAAGAGAAGCTAGATAACTGTAAGCTCCTAAAAATCAAACACTTATGCTCATCCAAAGGCTTCACCAAAAGAGTAAAAAGACAACCTATACACAGGGAAATTTTTTTTGGCTATGATATATCCAATAAGGGTCTAATCCCTAAAATCCACAAGATACTACAACACCTCAACAACAAAAAGACCTATAACTCAATTAAAAAATGGGCAAAGGATATAAACTGACACTTCACAAAAGAAGACATTCAGGTGGCTAACAGATACATGAGGAAATGCTCATGATCCTTAGTCCTAAGAGAAAAGCAAATTAAAACTAAAATGAGATACCATTTCACCCCAACAAGGCTAGCACTAATCCAAAAAACACAAAATAATAAATGCTGGAGAGGTTGTGGAGAGACCAGAACACTTACGCACTGCTGGTGGGAATGTAAAATGGTACAACCATTTGGAGATCAATTTGGCACTTCATTAAAAAGTTAGAAATAGAAATACCATAAGATCCAGCAATCCCACTCCTTGGAATACATCCTAGAGAAATAAGAGCTGTCACACTAATAGATATATACACACCCATGTGTATTGCAGCACAGTTCACAATAGTAAAAGGATAAAAACAACCTAATTGCCCATCAATAGACAAATGGATAAACAAATTATGGTACATGCACGCAATGGAATATTACCCAACAATAAAGCACAATGATGAATCTGCAAAATATCACACAACATGGATGAATCTGGAAGGCATTATGCTGAGTGAAATTAGTCAGTTGCAAAAGGACAAATATTGTATGAGACCTCTATTATAAGAACTCAAGAAAAGGTTTAAACACAGAAGAAAATATTCTTTGATGGTTTCAAGGGTGGGAAAAGAAAGAGAGAGGAATTAACTAACTAGATAGTAGACAATAATCATCTTAGGTGAAGGAAAGGACAACACACAAAACAGGTAAAGTCAGCACAACTGGACTAAACCAAAACCTAAGACATTTCTTGAACACAACAAAACACTTCAAGGGACAGAGTATCAGGTGCTGGGGTCTGGGGATCATGGTTTCAGGCGACATCTAGGTCAATTGGGATAACAAAGTTTATTAAGAAAATGTTCTGCCTCCCACTTTGGTGAGTGGTGTCTGGGTCCTAAAACTTGTGAACAGCCATCTAAGATGCATCAATTGTCCCAGCCACTTGGAGCAAAGGAGAATGAAGAAAACCAAAGACACAAGGAAAATATTAGCCCAAGAGACAAAAGGGCCACATAAACCAGAGACTCCACTAACCTGAGACTAGAAGAACTAGGTGGTGCCTGGCTGCTGCCAATGACCACCCTGACAGGGAACACAAGAGAGAGCCCCTGATGGAGCAGGAGAGAAGTGTGGAACAGAACTCAGATTTACATAAAAAGAACAGGCTTAATGGTCTGACTGAGACTAGGGGAACCCCTGAAGCCATGACCCCCGGACACTCTGTTAACCCAGAACTAAAATCATTCCCAAAGCCCACTCTTCAGACAAAGATTAGACTGGACTATAAAACATAAAATAATACTTGTGAAGAGTGTGCTTCTTAGGTCAAGCAGATACACAAGACTAAGTGCATGGCTCCTGTCCGGAGGCAGGATGAGAAGGCAGAAAGGGACTGGAGCTGATTGGAGGGACATGGAAAGCCAGGGTGGAAACAGAGTGTGTGCTGTCACATTATAGGAATTGCAACGAGTGTCACATAACAATATGTGTGTAGCTATTTGCATGAGAAATTAACTTGAGCTGTATATTTTCACCTAAAGCACAATTAAAACAAAACTCCCAAACAAAAAAAGCCCTGGCCTCTGATGGCTTCACTGGGGAATTCTACCAAACATAGGGTCGCTAAGAGTCAGAATCGACTCGACGGCACTGGGTTTGGGTTTTATCAGAGAAGAGTTAACACCAGTACTACTAAAGGTATACAGTGCAAACCTGATCCAAATTCCAATGGCATTTTTTAACGAGTAGGAGAAACAAATCACCAACTTCATATATAAAACGAAGCGGCCCAGGATAAGTAAAGTATTACTGAAGAAGAACAAAGTGGGAGGCATCAAACTACCTGATTTTAGAACCTATTATACTGCCAAAGTAGTCAAAACAGCCTGGTACTGGTAAAACAACAGATACGTAGAGCAATGGAAAAGAATTGAGAATCCAGATATAAATTCATCCACCTATGAGCAGCTGATATTTGACAAAGGTCCAAAGTTCATTAAAGGGGGAAAAGACGGTATCTTTAACAAATGGTGCTGGCATAACTGGATATCCATCCGCAAAAAATGGAAACAAGACCCATACCTCACACCACATACAAAAACTTACTCAAAATGGATCAAAGACCTAAATATAAAATTGAAAATGATGAAGATCGTGGAAGAAAAAATAGGAAAAATGCTAGAAGCCCTAATACATGGCATTAACAGAATACAACCCATAATTAAAAATGCACAAACAACAGAAGAGAAGCTAGATAACTGGGAGCTCCTAAAAATCAAACACTTAATGCTCATCAAAAGACTTCACCAAAAGAGTAAAAAGACGACCTACAGGCTGGGAAAAATTTTTGGCTACAATATATCTGATAAGGGTTTAATCCCTAAAATCTATAAGGCACTGCAACACATCAACAATTAAAAGACAAATAATCCAATTAAAAAATGGGCAAAGGATATGAACAGACACTTCACCAAAGAAGATATTCAGGTGGCTAACAAACACATGAGGAAATGCTCACGATTATTAACAATTAGAGAAATGCAATTCAAAACTACAATGAGATACCTTTTCACCCCAAGAAGGTTGGCACTAATCCAAAAAATACAAAATAATAAACATTGGAGAGGTTGTGGCAAGACTGGAACACCTTGTGCACTGCTGGCGGGAACGTAAAATGGTACAGCCACTCTGGAAAATGATTTGGTTCTTCCTTAAAAAGCTAGAATTAGAAATGCCATATGATCCTGCAATCCCACTCCTTGGAATATATGCTAGAGAAATTAGAGCCGTCACACGAATAGACATACGTACACCCATGTTCATTACAGCACTGTTCACAATAGCAAAAAGATGGAAACAACCTAGGTGCCCATCAACAGATGAATGGATAAACAAATTATGGTACATACACAAAATGGAATACTACACAGTGATAAAGAACAATGATGAATCCGAGAAACATCTCACAACATGGATGAATCTGGAGGGCATTATGCTGAGTGAAATTAGTCAGTCACAAAAGGACAAATATTGTATGAGACCACTATAATAAGAACTCAAGAAAAGGCTTAAATACAGAGAAAAGCATTCTTTGATGGTTACGAGGGTGGGGAGGGGCATCCACTAACTGGTTAGTAGACAAGGATCAACTTTGGTGAAGGGAAGGATAACATATAATACAGAGGAAGTCAGCACATCTGGACCAAAGCAAAAGCCAACAAGTTTCCTAGACACATCCAAACACCTTGAGGGACAGAGTAGCTGGGGCTGGGGCCTGCAGACCATAGTTTTGGGGGACATCTAGGCCAATTGGCATAACAAAGTTTATTAAGAAAATGTTCTGCTTCCCCCTTTGGTGAGTGGCATCTGGGGTCTTAATACTTGTGAGCAACCATCTAAGATGCATCAGTTGGTCCCATCCCACTTGGACCAAAGGAGAATGAAGAAAACCAAAGATACATGGAAAACATTAGCCCAAGAGACTAAAGGTCCACAATATACCAGAGACTTCCCGAGCCTGAGACCACAAGAACTAGTGCCCAGATACCACCAATGTCTGTCCTGACAGGGAACACAACAGAGAGGCCTGGATAGAGCAGGAGAACAATATCATTTTTTTTTTTTTACCATTAATACCACACTCAAGCAAAATTTTGCTAAATATCGTTCAAAAGTGGCTGCAGCAGCATATTGACAGGGAACTGCCAGAAATTCAGGCTGGTTTCAGAAGAGGACGTGGAACCAGGGATATCATTGCTGATGTCAGATGGATCCTGGCTGAAAGCAGAGAATACCAGAAGGATGTTTACCTGTGTTTTATTGACTATGCAAAGGCATTCGACTGTGTAGATCATAACAAACTACAGATAACACTGTGAAGAATGGGAATTCCAGAACACTTAATTGTGCTCATGAGGAACCTTTACACAGATCAAGAGGCAGTTGTTCAGACAGAACAAGGGGATACTGATTGGTTTAAAGTCACAAAAGGTGTGTGTCAGGGTTGTATCCTTTCACCATACCTATTCTATCTGCAAGCTGAACAAATAATCGGAGAAGCTGGGCTATATGAAGAAGAGCGGGGCATCAGGATCGGAGAAAGACTCATTAACAACCTGCATTATGCAGATGACACAACCTTGCTTGCTGAAAGTGAAGAGGACTTGAAGCACTTACTAATGAAGATCAAAGACCACAGCCTTCTGTATGGATTGCACCTCAACATAAAGAAAACAAAAATCCTCACAACTGGACCAATGAGCAACATCGTGATAAACGGAGAAAAGATTGAAGTTGTCAAGGATTTCATTTTACTTGGATCCACAATCAACAGCCATGGGAGTGGCAGTCAAGAAATCAAAAGAGGCGTTGCACTGGGTAAATCTGCTGCAAAGGACCTCTTCAAAGTGTTGAAGAGCAAAGATGTCACCCTGAAGACTAAGGTGCGCCTAATCCAAGCCATGGTATTTTCAATAGCATCATATGCATGTGAAAGCTGGACAATGAATAAGGAAGACCGAAGAAGAGTTGACCCCTTTGAATTGTGGTGTTTGCAAAGAATATCGAATGTACCATGGACTGCCAGGAGGACAAAGAAAACTGTCTTGGAAGGAGTACCACCAGAATGCTCCCTAGAAGCAAGGATGGTGAGACTGCGTCTTACATACTTTGGACATGTTGTCAGGAGGGATCAGTCCCTGGAGAAGGACATCATACTTGGCAAAGTACAGGGTCAGTGGAAAAGAGGAAGACCCTCAACGAGATGGGTTGACACAGTGGCTGCAACAAAGGGCTCAAGCATAAAAATAACTGTAAGGATGGCAGGGGACTGGGCAGTGTTTCGTTCTGTTGTGCATAGGGTCGCTATGCGTCAGAATGGAATCGATCTCACCTAACAACAATTCTTAAGTTTAGAGTATGTAAAAAAGTTGTTCTTTCTTAACCAGGGGAGTCTGGCTTAATCAGAATTGGCTGGGTTACATTTTTAAAATACACGCATTTGAGAATCACTGCCAGAAATTCTGATTTAGGAGTTTTGGTTGAGAACCGCTGTTCTAAAAGAGACAGGTATCATACTACGCTAAATAAGAAAAAGTTTAAAAAAATTAAAAAAAGACAGGGATGGTAGAGTGGCCTTAACTTGTTCTTAAGGGTAAAATAGCAAGCAACCAAACTAAGTGTGATATTGTTGGAATGAAGGACCTTACATCAAGGTTTGATGATTTTTGAACAAGATTATACGGTTGTTTTTTCACATGAAGAAAGAATAGCATGAGAGACTAAGATGAGTTTCTGAGAGTCAGGAGAAGAGAGATTGTTTTAGCTAGAAGTTGATGAGAGATGGATGCAGAGCGGGTCTCTTTATAATAGAAGAGACAACCAAGTTTATAGGTTAAAGATAAGGAGATAGAGGTAGAAGTTGAAGAAATAGGTGAGTTCTTGTGCTAGGAGTAAGTAAGATTTGAAAGGAGATTTGAGTTGTGGAGAAAAGGGAAATACAACTGGAAGAAGTTCAGTTAAAAGTAGAGTGATTTAAGGTAATGATAAAGGTGAGAATGAATGCCATCAACTGATTGTGGTACTAATCCACAGTGATTTCTTCCAATTTTCAGCTATTCAGGTGTTGAAGTGAATATGGCAGAAGGTTCAGTTGATTCAAGGTTGAAGATTTAAAGGTCAGATGCAAAAGCAGGACAAGAGACCGAGAGAATTAAGGATGATGGTAAGAAAATGAAATGATAGATCATGGAGTAACACAATGGCTAGAAAGGAAAATAAATCCACGAGAGGCTAATAAAGTGAGAAAATTAAGTATCAAGGGACTATAGTATTCAATGAGGTCATAGAGCAGAAGTAGTGGGGGAGAGAGAACAGGAATAAATAGATGTTAGAAAGCAGCTGTTTGAATTCAGAATTTCAGAGATAGAAGAGTTACGAGTGATGGCAAGATTCAAAATGTGGGAGTGAGTGGCTAAAGTGGTATAAAAAAGAAAAATGATAACTACTTATTGTACTTTTGAACAAGGAAGTCACCAAACATGATGACAGTAACTGGGATGAAGAATGAGTGTTAAGGAGTGGTCAGAAGTTTTGTAAAAATCACAGACGAGGAGTAAAATTCACAGACAAGAATTTGTAACTGGATGACAGTGATATCAGAATAGTGCTTTAACGTGAGAATGGAAAACCTACAGTTTGAACGGACTATTTTAAGAAAGAATATGTAGTTCCCACTTCATAATCTGGTGGCACATGGAACAAGAAGCTTCTACAGGTATATTAACTAAAGTTCTTAATTGCAATATAGGCTTGGAAAGTACATCCAGAACTGAGGAAACTGGAGATTAGGTAGCAGGAACTAATGGACTGCCTCGTCGAGAAACCACTAGAGATGAATGAATACCAACCACTTTTGGTCTTATGTTACTACACTCTCAAGGTTCAATCCAGAAAGAGAATCTAATTTGCCTAATTTGTGCCATATATATATATATATATATATATATTCTATCTCAGTTTGTTACATATATATAGTCTATCTCAGTTTGTTACCGGGGGTTACCTTGTCCATTTAGGGTTCACCAATATTGGCTTGAGGAGTCCTTGGGTACCACATATGCTTAACACACCAGGCTGCTAACCAAAAGATTAGAGGTCTGACACACATGGGGTCACCATGAGTTGGAGTCAACTTAATGGCAACTCGCTATTGCCTTGAAACCCCATCCCCACATGTAATGGAGAACCCTCCATCTTTCCAAATATCCTTGTTTTTCTTGGTACACTTATGATTATCTTGTCCAACCTTGTTTCATATTTTTCTGCTTTTGTTGAATATTCAATTTCTCTTTAACTTGGCTCTTGTGGCTGTGTCCTTTTCTCTAGCTTGTATACATATATACGTAGAATGTAACCTCCCTTTCTTGATGTCCTTGATTTCATGTGTTCACACATAGCTGTTGTTCGTAGTAGTAACAAAGAAACATTTAAGAGGAACAGGGAGGGAGGTGCAAATATCAGCACCAAGCAGAAGAAAATCTGAAGTTGAATATTACATATCCCTGGTCTTAAAATTGGAAATCCTGGTGGTGTAGTGGTTAAGAGCTATGGCTGCTAACCAAAAGATTGGTAGTTCGAATTCACCAGGCACTCCTTGGAAACTCTATGGGACAATTCTACTCTGTCCTATAGGGCTGCTATGAGTCAGAATTGACACAATGGGCAATGGGTTTGGTTTTTCTTTTTTTGGTCTTAAAATTTTCTGCCTCTCTCTTTTCTTCTAATCAGTAGCTCATTCACCTCTGACTTCAATACTCCACTTCAATTCTTATGCAAAACGCTTGAGTTACCTTCTTCTCAATCCAAACCTAATTGGGAGTACACTGAGAGCAGTCTAGCTAAAATCAAAATGGCCAAATCAGGCTGTTTCGCTAAACCAAGGAAGTTGCAATCTTTATTTTGACTTTTATTCAGGACGTGGTTAACTTTTTCAATTTCCAAGCTGTTATTAATTCGGATCCTTTCTTTTTTCAAACTTCTTCAGAAAACATTAATATTTGCAGATTCTATTGCCATATACTTTCCCACTTCTGTTATTTTCTTTTTTCATTCTTTTCATCTCAATTTTCCCTCATTTTATATCTGTTCCTTGGATCTATCTTGTTTTTCATTGATTTGATTTTCTGCCACATCTATTCTACTATTTAACGCTGCCAATGAAAACCAAATTAGTCCTTAGTAGAATTTAAAATGTTCCAGTTATATTTCATAACCACCATGCCCTTTTTAATGTCCCTAAAATGAACAGCAGTTCAAGTGCTTCTTATGCAAGTTTTAATTCAAAACGAGTTTGACCTCCACATTGAGATCTAAAATCTCTTATCTGGAACTCCAAAATCCAAAAATGATAAACTCAATTTAGTTTTGTAAGTTTGATGTCAAACCTCATTTGGCATTAAAACATGACCTGAACATATGTGCAGTTTTACTGTCTTTATTTATCTCACTTAGTTTGGATATTCATGTGTATTTTTACAGATATATTATTATTTATGATTATATGGAGTGCCCTTAGACTCTACTGGAGAATATTTTATAATATACAGCTCTGGTGGAACAGTGGTTAAGAGCTTGACAGCAAACTAAAGGTTGGCAGTTTGAATCCACCAGGTGCTCCTTGGAAACCCTATGGGGCAGTTGTACTCTGTCATATAGGGCCATAACTCAATGGCAAAGAATTTAGAATATACATAGTAATAACATTATCCAAAAAAAAAAAAAACCCAGAAATCTAAAATTGTCTGAATTCTGAAACACATCTGACTCCAAGTGTTCAGAAAGATTTAGGACTCATATTACTATCCCTGATCACTTTGAGATTGGCAAATATCTTCCTTTAGTCTGTCAGCCACCTGTTACTTTGTCCATGGTGCCCGATGAACAGAAATAAATAATATCTAATGTCTATCTACTTTTTGTTTTGTTTTGCTTAATGGTTTGTCCTTTTTGACCTTTTTTATTAGGTACTTCTCTACTAGCAGATCACAAAATTCTCCTCATTTCATCTTTCAGTTTTTACTTCTGCCTTTTAAATTTAGATCTTTAATCTCCTGAAGTTCATGTTCAGATATAATAATAGCTTTCCTTTCTCCATATAAAAAGTCAGTTTTTCTAAACTACTGTCAAAGGAAAAATTACACTAGTCAATGTCAAAACAGGCACGGACTGTTTTATTCAAAAAGGATTACAGAAAGAAGGGAAGAAGGAAATGAAGGGGGGAAGAAGGGAAAGGAAGAAACGTTGCAATGGCAGAGGGACCACACAACTGAGAGAGAGACCAGAACTCAGTTTGAGTTTCTACCCCTGTAATACAAAGAGCTGAGAACTTCTTACAGAAGGGGGGGAGGGGATTAAAAAAGCCTTTCCAATCAATAAGTCATTGGTCTTGCAGAATTGTACTTCCAGCTATATTTCTATCACCATAGATCTTTCTTTATTTCCAACTTCCACATTCCAATCACCAATAATTATCAATGCATCTTGATCGTTTTATTGATGGATATCTAACTGCAGCAGGTCATAACAATATTCAATTTCTTCAATTTTGGTGTTCAGAAATGCTTTATTACAATAACATAATTTATAACTATACACATGGACCTTGCTGGAAGAAGCATACAGGAGTTAAATCTACTACATCTGTGGAGACATGGAAAAGATCACTATCACCCAAGACAAAATGAGTGGGTGACTGCATAACAGATCATCAATTACTCATCTACAAGTTCAAGTTGAAGCCAAGGAAAATCAAATCAATTCCACAAAAGCCAAAGTATAACCTTGAATACATGCCACCTGAATTTAGAGACCATTTCAAGAATAGATCTGACACACTGAACACTAATGACCAAAAACCAGAAGAGTTGTGGAAAGATATCAAGGACATCATACATGAATAAAGCAAAAGCTCATTAAAAAGGCAGGAAAAAAGGAGAAGACCGAAATCAATGTTAGAAGAGACTCTGAAAGTTGCTCTTAAATGCAGAGTAGCCAAAGCAAACCGAAAAAATAACGAACTAAAAGAGCTGAAGAGAAGACTTCAAAGGGTGGCTCAAGAAGACAAGATAAAGTACTATGATAAAATGTGCAAAGACATGAAGTTAGAAAACCAAAAGGGGAGAATGTGATCAGTATTTCTCAAGCTGAAATAACTGAAGATAAAATCAAAGCCTCAAGTTGCTTTACTGAAGGATTCTTTGGGCGAAAATTAAATGATGCAGGAAGCATCAAAAGAAGACAGAAGGAATACAAAGTCTCTGTACCAAAAAGTAATTGGTTGGCATTCAAACATTTCAGATAGTAGCATCCGATCAAGACCCACTGGTACTGAGGGAAGAAGTTCAAGCTGCACTGAAAGCACTGGTGAGAAATAAGGCTTGAGGAAGTGAAGAAACAGCGATTGAGATGCTTCAACAAATGGATGCAAGGCAAGAAGCACTTACTCATCTATCTCAAGAAATGTGGAAGACTACTTGGCTAATTGACTAAAAGAGATCTGTATTTTTGCACATTCCAAAAAAAGGCAATCTATCAGAATGCAGAAATTATTGAACAATATCATTAATATAACATGCTAACAAAATTTTGCTGAATATAATTCAAAAATGTCTGCAGCTGTACATTGACACAGAACTTCCAGAAGTTCGAGATGGATTCAGAAGAGGACAACAAAAGAAGGATATCATTGGAGATCTTGACCAAAAATACAGACTACCAGAAAGGTATATGTCTGTGTTTTATTGACTACACATGGCATTTGACAAAATGGATCATAACAAATTATGGATAACACAAAGAATGGGAATTCCAAAAAACTTAATTGTACTCATGAGGAACCTGTACATAGACAGTCGTTTGAACAGAACAGGGGGATACTTCTTGGCTTAAAATTGGAAAAGGTGTAGCAAGGTTATTATCATTTCACTTTACTTATTCAATCTGTATGCTGAACAAATAATCCAAGAAGCTAGACTATATGAAGAAGAATGTATCAAGATTGGAGGAAGACCCATTAACAACCTGAGATATGCAGATGACATAATCCTGCTTGCCAAACATGAAGATCACTTGAAGCACTTACTGATAGAGATCAAAGACTACAGCCTTCAGTGTAGATTACTTCTCAATAAAAAGAAAACAAAAATCCTCACAACTGGACCAACAAATAACGTCATAATAAATGAAGAAGAAATTCAAGTTGTCAATGATTTCAGTCTATTTGGATCAACAATTAATGTCTATTGCAGTGTCAGTCAAGAAATCAAAAGACTTATTTCATTGGGCAAATCTGCAAAAGACCTCTTTAAAGTTTTTGTAAAATGTAAAGATGTCACTTTGATGACTATGGTGTGCCTGACCCAAGCCAGGGTCTTGTCAATTACCTCATAGGCATGAGAAAGCTGAACAATGAAAAAGGAAGACAGAAGAAGACTTGATGCATTCAAATCGTGGTGTTGGTGAAGAATATTGAATATAACATGGACTTTCAGAAGAACGAACAAATCAGTATTAGAAGAAATACAGCCAGAATGCTTCTTAGAAGTGAGGATGGCCAGATTTGGGCTGGCTTACTTTGGAAATGTTATCAAGAAAGACCAATTGCTAGAAAAGGATATCAAGTTTGGTAAAGCAGAGGGTCAGCAAAAAGAAGGGAAACCCTCAATGAGATGGATTGACACAAATAGCCACAACAATGTACTCAAACATACCAAAGATCATGAAGATAGCACAGGACTGGTCAAGTTTTGTTCTATTATACGTAAGGTTGCCATGAGTGGGAGCTGACTGGAGGGCAACTAGCAACAACAACAATTGGAGGACTGATTACTGGGACCATGAGAGATTTATAAAGTTTGCAATTAGGGCCATTGTGTCTGGAAAGTTTTATTTTATTATGATAAGCCCACAAGGATTCAGAAAGACTAGAAGCAGGGATGGAGACAGAGGAAGATCAGTCACTCACCATTTCCCATTGAGTTGATTCTCACCCATAGTGACCCTAAAGGACAGAGTAGAATAGCCCATAGATTTTCTAAGGCTGTAAATCCTCATGGAAGTAGACTGCCGCATCTTTCTCCCTCAGAGTGGCTTGTGGATTCAAACAGCCTCTGTTCCAGTAAGCAGCTGAGTGCTTTAACTGTTGTGCCACGAGGGCTCCTCCAGAGGAAGATAAGCATTCTTAAAGACTCAGGGACAGTTGAGGAGATAAGGAAGATAAACGGAGTAGATCACTGAGTTTATCTAAGTCAGTCTTTTGGTTCCCTAGGTGGTACAAATGATTAAATGCTCCTCTACTAGCCAAAAGGTTTGTAGTTCTAACCCACCCAGAGGATCCTGGGAAGACAGGCCTAAGGATGCTTCTGAAATGTCACAACCTTGAAAACCCTATGAAGCACAGTTCTACTCAGCATGACTGTGGTTGCCATAAGACAGCAACTAACAATAACAAACAGGCCAGATGTTTACAGTAAACATTCTCTGGAACATACAAGAGTGAGGGATTTTCTTTAACAAAGAGCTCAGATGAAATTCAACTTTGTCACCATTAAAAAATGTATCTTTATCACAACTTTGTAGTATCACATATAAAGCATTTTTCTGAAATGATTTCTTTCATAATATTTTAACTATAGATATTTTTACCTATGTGTTGTTGTTATTGTTAGGTGCCGTCAAGTTGGTTTTGACTCATAGCGACCCTATGTACAACAGAATGAAACACTGCCCAGTCCTGCACAATCCTCACAACCATTGTTATGCTTGAGCCCATTGTTGTAGCCACTGTGTATTGATGAGGGTCTGTCTCCCTCTTTAATGCTGACCCTCTACTTTACCAAGCATGATGTTCTCCTCCAGGGGCCGACTCCTCCTGATAACATGTCCAAAGTATGTGAGACATAGTTTCACCATCTTTGCTTCTAAGCAGCATTCTGGTTGTACTGCTTCCAAGACAGATTTGTTCATTCTTTTGGCAGCCTATGGTGTATTCAATATTCTTCTTCGACACCACAATTCAAAGGCATCAATTCTTCCTTGGTCTTCCTTATTTATTGTTCAGCTTTCACATGCATATGATGCGATTGAAAATACCATGGCTTGGGTCAGGCACACCTTAGTCTTCTAGGTGATGTCTTAGATTTTCAACACTTTAAAGAGGCCTTTTGCAGCAGATTTGCCCAACGCAATACGTCTTTTGATTTCTTGACTGCTGCTTCCACGGCTGTTGATTGTAGATCCAAGTAAAACGAAATCCTTGACAACTTCAATCTTTTCTCCATTTATCATGATGTTTCTTATCGGTTCGGTTGTAAGGATTTTTGTTTTCTTTATATTGAGGTGTATATATTTTTTTTAATCCATACTGAAGGCTGATCTTCTTTAGTAAGTGCTTCAAGTTCTCTTTGCTTTCAGCAAGCAAGGTTGTGTCGTTTGCATAATGCAGGTTGTTAATGAGTGTTCCTCCAATCCTGATGTGAGTTCTTCTTCAAACAGTCCAGCTTCTTGGATTATTTGCTCAGCATACATATTGAATAGGTATGGTGAAAGGATACAACCCTGACGCACACCTTTCCTGACTTTAAACCACATGGTATCTGCTTGTTCGGTTTGAATGACTGCCTCTTGACCTATGTACAGGCTCCTCATAAGCACAATTAAGGGGTCTGGAATTCCCATTCTTCGCAATGTTATCTATAATTTGTGATGATTCAAACAGTCAAATGCCTTTGCATGGCCAATAAAACACAGGTAAACATCCTTCTGGTATTCTCTGCTTTCAGCCAGGATCCATCTGACGTCAACAATGATATCCCTGGTTCCACGTCCTCTTTGAGTCCGGCTTGAATTTCTGGCAGTTCCCTGTGGATGTACTGCTGCAACCACTTTTGGATGATCTTCAGCAAAATTTTCCTTGCATGTGATATTGATATTGTTTGATAATTTCCACATTCAATTCGATAACCTTTCTTGGGAATAGGCGTAAATATGGCTCTCTTCCTGTCAGTTGGCCAGGTAGGTGTCTTCCAAATTTCTTGGCATAGATAAGTGCGCACTTCCAGTGCTGCATCCGTTTGTTGAAACATCTCAATTGGTATTCTGTCAATTCCTGGAGCCTTGTTTTTCACCAATGCCTTCAGTGCAGCTTGGGCTTCTTCCTTCAGTACCATTGATTCCTGATCATATGCTATCTCCTGAAATGGTTGAACGTTGACCAATTCTTTTTGGTATAGTGACTGTGTGTATTCCTTCAATCTATTTTCGATGCTTCCTGAGTCCTTTAATATTTTAATTTAATAATTAATAAATAATAATAAAAATAAATTTAATTTAATAAAATTTAATTTTGCCCCTGGAGGCTTAAATTTTTGATTCAGTTCTTTCAGGTTGAGAAATGCCAAGCATATTCTCCCCTTTCGGTTTTTTATCTCCAAGTGTTTGCACATGTCACTATCATATTTTACTTTGTCTTCTCAAGCTACCCATTGAAATCTTCTTTTACTCTTTTACATCATCATTTCTTCCTTTCGCTTTAGCCACTCTGTTCAGGAGCAAGTTTCAGAGTCTCCTCTGACATCCATTTTGATCTTTTCTTTCTTTCCTGTCTTTTTAATGACCTTTTGCTTTCTTCATGTATAATATCCTTGATGGAATTCTACAACTTGTCTGGTCTTTGGTTATTAGTATTCAACCCCAAAAATCTATTCTAGAGATGGTGTGTAATTCAGGTGGGATACACTTAAAGGTCATACTTTGGCTCTCGTGGACTTGTTCTAATTTTCTTCAGTTTAAACTTGAACTTGCATATGAGCAATTGGTGGTCTGTTCCACAGTCGGCCCCTGGCCTTGTTCTGACTGATAATATTGAGCTTTTTCTTTGTCTCTTTCCACAGATGTAGTCAATGCCTGTGCATTCCATCTGGCGAGGTCCACATGCATAGTCACCACTTATGTTACTGAAAAAAGGTATTTGCAATGAAGAAGTCATTGGTCTTGCAAAATTCTCTCATGCAATCTCTGGCATCATTTCTATCTCCAAGGCCATATTTTCCAACTACCAGTCCTTCTTCTTTGTTTCCAACTTTTGCATTCCAATCACCAGTAATTATCAATGCATCCTGACTGCATGTTAGGTCGATTTCAGACTGCAGAAGTTGGTAAAAATCTCCAATTTCTTCATCTTTGGCCTTAGTGGTTGGTGCGTAAATTTGAATAATGGTCGTATTAACTGGTCTTCCTCCTAGGCATATGGCTATTATCCTATCACTGACAGCACTGTACTTCAGGATAGATCCTGAAATGTTCTTTTTGCTGATGAATGCAGTGCCATTCCTCTTAAAATTGTCATTCCTGGTATAGTAGGCCATATGATTGTCTGATTCAAAATGGCCAATACCAGTCCATTTCAGCTCACTAATGCCTAGGATATTGATGTTTAGGTGTTCCATTTCATTTTTGATGATTTCCAATTTTCCTAGATTCATACTTCATACATTCCAATTATTAATGGATGTTTGCAGCTGTTTCTTCTCATTTTGAGTCGTGCCACATCAGCAAATGAAGGTCTCAAAAGCTTGACTCCATCCATGTCATTAAGATCAACTCTACTTTAAGGAGGTGGCTCTTCCCCAGTCTTCTTTTGAGTGCCTTCCAACCTGAGGGGCTCACTCATCTTCCAGCACTAAATCAGACAATGTTCCTCTGCTATTCATAGGGTTTTCACTGGCTAATTCTTTTCAGAAATAGACTGCCGGGTCCTTCTTTCTAGTGTGTCTTAGTCTGGAAGCTCAGCTGAAACCTGTCTGCCATGGGTGACCCTGCTCTCGTATTTCAATACCAGTTTTTAGCATCATAGCAATACACAAGCCCCCATAGTATGACAAACTGACAGGCCCGTGGTAAGGTAAACCCTCTACTTTACCAAGCATAATTCCCTTCTCCAGGAAGTGGTCCCTCCTGATAACATCTCCAAAGTACATGATATGAAGTCTAGCCATCCTGTCTGTACTTCTTCCAAGACAGATTTGTTTGTTCTTCTGGAAGTCCATGGTATATATCTATGTGTACTTGCAATTATTTTCTACAGAGACCAGGATGCATGGGAGACTGTATTGTCTCTTAGTTTCTTATCTAAAACTTTATGAGGACATGATTTCAATTTGGGAGAAGCTTAGAGCTGAAGAACATACTTTTGTTTTCAGTGAAGGGCTGCCTTAGAATTAGAGATAATAATTGGGCTAGTTGGTGAATGTATTCATACTCGCATGCAGCATTTGGGTTATATGTTGCGCTTTTACTCAGTCATGGCTTGGTCCAAAGTTGGATAAGCCAATATTTACTTCTACTTCCATTCCAGGAACTTGGCTTCTAAATAAGTGTTCTTTTGGAGTCAACTTGTAATAACACCTCAGTTAATGGTGAAATATAAAAGATGTTTTATAAGAGTGTACAATGTATTTGATTTCAGTAATTTATTTATTTTTAAATACTTTTTATTCTGCTTTAAGTGAAAGTTTATAAATCAAGTCAGTCTCTCACACAAAAACCCATATACACCTTGCTACATACTCCCAATTACTCTCCCCCTGATGAGACTGCCTGCTCTCTTCCTCCACTCTCTCTTTTCGTGTCCATTTCGACAGCTTCTAACCCCCTCCACCCTCTCATATCCCTCCCAGGCAGGAGATGCCAACATAGTCTCAAGTGTCCACCTGATCCAAGAAGCTCACTCCTCACCAGCATCCCTCTCCAACCCATTGTCCAGTCCAATCCATGTCTGAAGAGTTGGCTTCGGAAATGCTTCCTGTCCTGGGGCAACAGAAGGTCTGGGGGCCATGACCACCGGGGTCCTTGCAGTCTCAGTCAGACCATTAAGTCTGGCCGTTTTATGAGAATTTGGGGTCTGCATCCCACTGCTCTCCTGCTCCCTCTGGGGTGCTCTGTTGTGTTCCCTGTCAGGCAGTCATCAGTTGTAGCCAGGCACCATCTGGTTCTTCTGGTCTCAGGATGATGTAGTTGCTGGTTTATGTGGCCCTTTCTGTCTCTTGGGCTCGTAATCACCTTGTGTCCTTGGTATTCTTCATTCTCCTTTGATCCAGGTAGGTTGAGACCAATTGATGCATCTTAGATGGCTGCTTGCTAGAGTTTAAGACACCAGACGCCACTCTTCAAAGTGGGATGCAGAATGTTTTCTTAATAGATTTTATTATGCCAATTGACTTAGATGTCCCCTGAAACCATGGTCCCCAGACCCCTGCCCCTGCTATGCTGGCCTTTGAAGCATTCAGTTTATTCAGGAAACTTCTTTGCTTTTGGTTTAGTCCAATTGTGCTGACCTCCCCTGTATTGTGTGTAGTCTTTTCCTTCACCTAAAGTAGTTCTTATCTACTATCTAATTAGTGAATACCCCTCTCCCACCCTTCCTCCCTCCCTGCTCTCGTAACCACAAAAGAATGTTTTCTTCTCAGTTTAAACTATTTCTCAGGTTCTTATAATAGTGGTCTTATACAATATTTGTCCTTTTGCAACTGACTAATTTCATTCAGCATAATGCCTTCCAGGTTCCTCCATGTTATGAAATGTTTCAGATTCCTCACTGTTCTTTATCGATGCGTAGTATTCCGTTGTGTGAATATACCATAATTTATTTATCCATTCATCCACTGATGGGCACCTTGTTTGCTTCCATCTTTTTGCTATTGTAAACAGTGCTGCAATAAACATGGGTGTGCATATATCTGTTCGTGTAAAGGCTCTTATTTCACTAGGGATATGTTTCACGGAATGGGATTGCTGGATCATATGGTAGTTCGATTTCTAGCTTTTTAAGGAAGCACCAAATCGATTTCCAAAGTGGTTGTACCATTTGGCATTCCCACCAGCAGTGTAGAAGTGTTCCAATCTCTCCACAGCCTCTCCAACATTTATTATTTTGTGTGTTTTGGATTAATGCCAGCCTTGTTGGAGTGAGATGAAATCTCATTGTAGTTTTGATCTGCATTTCCCTAATGGCTAATGATCGTGAACATTTCCTCATATATCTGTTGGCTACCTGAATGTCTTCTTTAATGAAGTGTCTATTCATATCTTTGCCCATTTTTTAATTGGGTTATTATCTTTTTGCAGTTGAGTTTTTGCAGTGTTATGTAGATTTTAGAGATCAGGCGCTGATCAGTAATGTCACAGCTAAAAACTTTTTCCCAGTCTGTAAGTAGTCTTTTTTTTTTTTTATAACTTTTATTAAGCTTCAAGTGAACATTTACAAATCCAATCAGTCTGTCACATATAAGTTTACATACATCTCACTCCCTACTCCCACTTGCTCTCCCCCTCTTGAGTCAGCCCTTTCAGTCTCTCCTTTCTTGACAATTTTGCCGGCTTCCCTCTCTCTCTATCCTCCCATCCCCTCTCCAGACAAGAGTTGCCAACACAATCTCGAGTGTCCACCTGATATCATTAGCTCACTCTTCATCAGCGTCTCTATCCCACCCGCTAACCAGTCCCTTTCATTTCTGATGAGTTGTCTTCGGGGATGGTTCCTGTCCTGTGTCAACTGAAGGTCTGGGGAGCATGGCCGTCGGGATTCCTCCAGTCTCAGTCAGACCATTAAGTTTGGTCTTTTTATGAGAATTTGGGGTCTGCATCCCACTGATCTCCTGCTCCCTCAGGGGTCCTCTGCTGTGCTCCCTGTCAGGGCAGTCATCGATTGTGGCCAGGCACCAACTAGTTCTTCTGGTCTCAGGATGACGTAGGTCTCTGGTTCATGTCGCCCTTTCTGTCTCTTGGGCTCTTAGTTGTCGTGTGGCCTTGGTGTTCTTCATTCTCCTTTGATCCAGGTGGGTTGAGACCAATTGATGCATCTTAGACGGCCGCTTGTTAGCTTTTAAGACCCCAGACGCCACATTTCAAAGTGGGATGCAGAATGATTTCATAATAGAATTATTTTGCCAATTGACATAGAAGTCCCCGAAAACCATGTTCCCCAGACCCCCGCACTTGCTCCGCTGACCTTTGAAGCATTCATTTTATCCTGGAAACTTCTTTGCTTTTGGTCCAGTCCAATTGAGCTGACCTTCCATGTATTGAGTGTTGTCTTTCCCTTCACCTAAAGCAGTTCTTATCTACTGATTAATCAATAAAAAACCCTCTCCCACCCTCCCTCAATCCCCCCCTCGTAACCACAAAAGTATGTGTTCTTCTTAGGTTTACTATTTCTCAAGATCTTATAATAGTGGTCTTATACAATATTTGTCCTTTTGCCTCTGACTAATTTCGCTCAGCATAATGCCTTCCAGGTTCCTCCATGTTATGAAATGTTTCACAGATTCGTCACTGTTCTTTATAGATGCGTAGTATTCCATTGTGTGAATATACCACAATTTATTTACCCATTCATCCGTAGATGGACACCTTGGTTGCTTCCAACTTTTTGCTATTGTAAACAGAGCTGCAATAAACATGGGTGTGCATATATCTGTTTGTATGAAGGCTCTTGTATCTCTAGGGTATATTCCTAGGAGTGGGATTTCTGGCTTGTATGGTAGTTCTATTTCTAACTGTTTAAGATAACGCCAGATGGATTTCCAAAGTGGTTGTACCATTTTACATTCCCACCAGCAGTGTATGAGAGTTCCAATCTCTCCGCAGCCTCTCCAACATTTATTATTTTGTGTTTTTTGGATTAATGCCAGCCTTGCTGGTGTGAGATGGAATCTCATCGTAGTTTTAATTTGCATTTCTCTAATGGCTAATGATCGAGAGCATTTTCTCATGGATCTGTTGGTTGCCTGAATATCTTCTTTAGTGAAATGTGTGTTCATATCCTTTGCCCACTTCTTGATTGGGTTGTTTGTCTTTTTGTGGTTGAGTTTTGACAGAATCATGTAGATTTTAGAGATCAGGCGCTGGTCGGAGATGTCATAGCTGAAAATTCTTTCCCAGTCTGTAGGTGGTCTTTTTACTCTTTTGGAGAAGTCTTTAGATGAGCATAGGTGTTTGATTGTTAGGAGCTCCCAGTTATCGGGTTTCTCTTCATCATTTTTGGTAATGTTTTGTATTCTGTTTATACCTTGTATTAGGGCTCCTAGGGTTGTCCCAATTTTTTCTTCCATGATCTTTATCGTTTTAGTCTTTATGTTTAGGTCTTTGATCCACTTGGAGTTAGTTTTTGTGCATGGTGTGAGGTATGGGTCCTGTTTCATTTTTTTGCAAATGGATATCCAGTTATGCCAGCACCATTTGTGAAAAAGGCTATCTTTTCCCCAGTTAATTGACACTGGTCCTTTGTCAAATATCAGCTGCTCATACGTGGATGGATCTATGTCTGGGTTCTCAATTCTGTTCCATTGGTCTATGTGTCTGTTGTTGTACCAATACCAGGCTGTTTTGACTACTGTGGCTGTATAGTAGGTTCTGAAGTCAGGTAGGGTGAGGCCTCCCACTTTCTTCTTCTTTTTCAGTAGTGCTTTGCTTATCCGGGGCTTCTTTCCCTTCCATATGAAATTGGTGATTTGTTTCTCTATCCCCTTAAAATATGACATTGGAATTTGGATCGGAAGTGCGTTAAATGTGTAGATGGCTTTTGGTAGAATAGACATTTTTACTATGTTAAGTCTTCCTATCCATGAGCAGGGTATGTTTTTCCACTTAAGTATGTCCTTTTGAATTTCTTGTAGTAGAGCTTTGTAGTTTTCTTTGTATAGGTCTTTTACATCCTTGGTAAGATTTATTCCTAAGTATCTTATCTTCTTGGGGGTTACTGTGAATGGTATTGATTTGGTGATTTCCTCTTCGGTGTTCTTTTTGTTGATGTAGAGGAATCCAAGTGATTTTTGTATGTTTATTTTATAACCTGAGACTCTGCCAAACTCTTCTATTAGTTTCAGTAGTTTTCTGGAGGATTCCTTAGGGTTTTCTGTGTATATAATCATGTCATCTGCAAATAGTGATAACTTTACTTCTTCCTTGCCAATCCAGATGCCTTTTATTTCTTTGTCTAGCCTAATTGCCCTGGCTAGGACTTCTAGCACAATGTTGAATAAGAGCGGTGATAAAGGGCATCCTTGTCTGGTTCCCGTTCTCAAGGGAAATGCTTTCAGGTTCTCTCCATTTAGAGTGATATTGGCTGTTGGCTTTGCATAGATGCCCTTTATTATGTTGAGGAATTTTCCTTCAATTCCTGTTTTGGTAAGAGTTTTTATCATGAATAGGTGTTGGACTTTGTCAAATGCCTTTTCTGCATCAATTGATAAGATCATGTGGTTTTTGTCTTTTGTTTTATTTATGTGATGGATTACATTAATGGTTTTTCTGATATTAAACCAGCCTTGCATACCTGGTATAAATCCCACTTGATCAGGGTGAATTATTTTTTTGATGTGTTGTTGGATTCTATTGGCTAGAATTTTGTTGAGGATTTTTGCATCAATGTTCATGAGGGATATAGGTCTATAATTTTCTTTTTTTGTAATGTCTTTACCTGGTTTTGGTATCAGGGAGATGGTGGCTTCATAGAATGAGTTGGGTAGTATTCCGTCATTTTCTATGCTTTGGAATACCTTCAGTAGTAGTGGTGTTAACTCTTCTCTGAAAGTTTGGTAGAACTCTGCAGTGAAGCCGTCCGGGCCAGGGCTATTTTTTGTTGGGAGTTTTTTGATTACCGTTTCAATCTCTTTTTTTGTTATGGGTCTATTTAGTTGTTCTACTTCTGAATGTGTTAGTTTAGGTAGGTAGTGTTTTTCCAGGAATTCATCCATTTCTTCTAGGTTTTCAAATTTGTTAGAGTACAATTTTTCATAATAATCTGAAATGATTCTTTTAATTTCATTTGGTTCTGTTGTGATGTGGTCCTTCTCATTTCTTATTCGGGTTATTTGTTGCCCTTCCTGTATTTCTTTAGTCAGTCTAGCCAATGGTTTATCAATTTTGTTAATTTTTTCAAAGAACCAGCTTTTGGCTTTGTTAATTCTTTCAATTGTTTTTCTGTTCTCTAATTCATTTAGTTCAGCTCTAATTTTTATTGTTTGTTTTCTTTTGGTGCCTGATGGATTCTTTTGTTGCTCAGTTTCTATTTGTTCAAGTTGTAGGGACAGTTCTCTGATTTTGGCTCTTTCTTCTTTTTGTATGTGTGCATTTATTGATATAAATTGGCCTCTGAGCACTGCTTTTGCTGTGTCCCAGAGGTTTTGATAGGAAGTATTTTCATTCTCGTTGCTTTCTATGAATTTCCTTATTCCCTCCTTGATGTCTTCTATAACCCAGTCTTTTTTCAGGAGGGTATCGTTCATTTTCCAAGTATTTGATTTCTTTTCCCTAGTTTTTCTGTTATTGATCTCTAGTTTTATTGCCTTGTGGTCTGAGAAGATGCTTTGTAATATTTCGATGTTTTGGACTCTGCAAAGGTTTGTTTTATGACCTAATATGTGGTCTATTCTAGAGAATGTTCCATGTGCGCTAGAAAAAAAAGTATACTTTGCAGCAGTTGGGTGGAGAGTTCTGTATAAGTCAATGAGGTCAAGTTGGTTGATTGTTGTAATTAGATCTTCCGTGTCTCTGTTGAGCTTCTTACTGGATGTCCTGTTCTTCTCCGAAAGTGGTGTGTTGAAGTCTCCTACTATAATTGTGGAGGTATCTATCTCGCTTTTCAATTCTGTTAAAATTTGATTTATGTATCTTGCAGCCCTGTCATTGGGTGCGTAAATATTTAATATGGTTATGTCTTCCTGATCAATTGTCCCTTTTATCATTATATAGTGTCCTTCTTTATCCTTTGTGGTGGATTTAAGTCTAAAGTCTATTTTGTCAGAAATTAATCTTGCTACTCCTCTTCTTTTTTGCTTATTGTTTGCTTGATATATTTTTTCCATCCTTTGAGTTTTAGTTTGTTTGTGTCTCTAAGTCTAAGGTGTGTCTCTTGTAGGCAGCATATAGATGGATCGTGTTTCTTTAACCAGTCTGTGACTCTCTGTCTCTTTATTGGTGCATTTAGTCCATTTACATTCAGGGTAATTATAGATAAATAAGTTTTTAGTGCTGTCATTTTGATGCCTTTTTATGTGTGTTGTTGGCAATTTCATTTTTCCACATACTTTTATGTGCTGAGGTGTTTTTCTTAGTAAATTGTGAGATCCTCATTTTCATAGTGCTTGACTTTATGTTAGTTGAGTTGTTACGTTTTTCTTGGTTTTTATCTTGAGTTATAGAGTTGTTATACCTTTTTGTGGTTACCTTATTATTTACCCCTATTTTTCTAAGTAAAAACCTAACTTGTATTGTTCTATATCGCCTTGTATCACTCTCCATATGGCAGTTCAATGCCTCCTGTATTTAGTCCCTCTTTTTGATTATTGTGGTCTTTTACCTATTGAGTTCCATGATTCCCTGTTATGTGTATTTTTTTTTAATTAATCTTAATTTGTTTGTTTTTGTGATTTCCCTATTTGAGTTGATATCAGGACGTTCTGTTTTGTGACCTTGTGTTGTACTGATATCTGATATTATTGGTTCTCTGACCAAACAATATCCTTTAGTATTTCTTGTAGCTTTGGTTTGGTTTTTGCAAATTCTCTAAACTTGTGTTTGTCTGTAAATATCTTAATTTTGCCTTCATATTTCAGAGAGAGTTTTGCTGGATATATGATCCTTGGCTGGCAGTTTTTCTCCTTCAGTGTTCTGTACATGTCATCCCATTCCCTTCTTGCCTGCATGGTTTCTGCTGAGTAGTCAGAACATATTCTTATTGATTCTCCCTTGAAGGAAACCTTTCTTTTCTCCCTGGCTGCTTTTAAAATTTTCTGTTTATCTTTGGTTTTGGTGAGTTTGATGATAATATGTCTTGGTGTTTTTCTTTTTGGATCAATCTTAAATGGGGTTCGATGAGCATCTTGGATAGATATCCTTTCGTCTTTCATGATGTCAGGGAAGTTTTGTGTCAGGAGTTCTTCAACTATTTTCTCTGTGTTTTCTGTCCCCCCTCCCTGTTCTGGGACTCCAATCACCTGCAGGTTATCCTTCTTGATAGAGTCCCACATGATTCTTAGGGTTTCTTCATTTTTTTTAATTCTTTTATCTGATTTTTTTTCAGCTATGTTGGAGTTGATTCCCTGGTCCTCCAGATGTCCCAATCTGCATTCTAATTGCTCGAGTCTGCTCCTCTGACTTCCTAGTGCGTTGTCTAATTCTGTAATTTTATTGTTAATCTTTTGGATTTCTACATGTTGTCTCTCTATGGATTCTTGCAACTTATTAATTTTTCCAGTATGTTCTTGAATAATCTTTTTGAGTTCTTCAACAGTTTTATCAGTGTGTTCCTTGGCTTTTTCTGCAGTTATCCTAATTTCATTTGTGATATCATTAAGCATTCTGTAAAGTAGTTTTTTATATTCTGTATCTGATAATTCCAAGATTGTATCTTCATTTGGGAAAGATTTTGATTCTTTTGTTTGGGGGGTTGGAGAAGCTGTCATGGTCTGCTTCTTTAAGTGGTTTGATATGGATTGTTGTCTCCGAGCCATCACTGGGAAACTAGTTTTTCCAGAAAATCCACTAAAAAAAATGCAGTCAGATCCCTATCAGAGTTCTCCCTCTGGCTCAGGCTATTCAGATGTTAATGAAGCCGCCTGGGGAGGGTGGGGGAGGGAACAGAGAGATAGGAGAGTAGCACCTCAGAATATAGCCAGAGTTGCTTGTCTTGCTTGGAATGACTATTATATCTGAGATTCCCGCGGGCGCGTCGGCTATGTGTGCTGGCTGTGTGGAGATTGCCCCCGGGGGGTCTGGCCCGCTGGAGTCACGGTCAGATCCTCCGCTTCCAGCCCCACGCCCAGCGTCAAGGCTCCCCTACTGGGACGGTGCACTCTCGACTCCAAAATCAGTCGCTGACTCCCGGGGACTTCTCGTCCCTCCAGCCACGTGGCCGTGCCGCCTCCGAGAACCAGTTGGGCCTCCTCCCGGGGTTAGTTCAGATGGGTGGAGCAGCTCCCCGTGCTCGTGCCGTGACCGAGTGTCCCGGCTGGGAAGCTGTTCTCCCCGCTCCAATACCAGTCGCTGCCTCCCGGGGACTTCTCCTACCGGCTGCGTCCCACGCCGCCCGCGCGACCCGGCTGGGCCCCTTCCCGGGGTTAGTTCAGGGGGGTGGAGCAACTCTCCGTGTTTATGCTGTACCTGCGTCCAGTCCAAATCCCTGCAGGACGGTTCCCCCGCTCGGACGTTGCTCTTTCTGCTCCAAGACCCGTCAGTGCCTCCCCGGGACTTCTCCTACCGGCTGCGTCCCACGCCGCCCGTGGAACCGGCTGGTCCCCCTCCCGGGGTTAGTTCAGGGGGGTGGAGCAGCTCTCTGTGCTTGTACCGTACCTGACTGGTACGCTGGCTCCAGGCTCTGGAAACAATCGCTGCTTCCCCGTATTAGTTCGTTCTCCGTCTCTAAATCTGTGTTTGTTGTTCAGGGTTCGTAGATTGTTATGTATGTGATCGATTCACTTGTTTTTCCGTGTCTTTGTTGTAAGAGGGATCCGAGGTAGCGTCTGCCTAGTCCGCCATCTTGGCTCCGCTGTAAGTAGTCTTTTTACTGATTTGGTGAAGTCTTCGGATGAGCATAAGTGTTTGATTTTTAGGAGCTCCGAGTTATCTAGTTTTTCTTCTACGTTGTTTATAACGTTTTTCTATACTGTTTATGCCATGTATTAGGGCTCCTAATGTTGTCCCTATTTTTTCTTCCATGATCTTTATTGTTTTAGATTTTATATTTAGGTCTTTGATCCATTTTGAGTTAGTTTTTGTGCATGGAGTGAGGTATGGGTCTTGTTTCATTTTTTTGCAGATGGATATCTAGTTATGCCAGCACTATTTGTTAAAAAGACTGTCTTTTCCCCATTTAACTGTTTTGGGTCCTTTGTCAAATATCAACTGCTCATATGTGGATGGATTTATGTCTGGATTCTCCATTCTCTTCCATTGGTCCATGTATCTGTTGTTGTACCAGTACCAGGCTGTTTTGACTACTGTGGCAGTATAATAGGTTCTAAAATCAGGTAAAGTAAGGACTCTTATTTTGTTCTTCTTTTTCAGTAATGCCTTGTTTATCGGGGGCCTCTTTCCCTTCCGTATGAAATTGGTGATTTGTTTCTCCATCTCATTAAAGAATGTGGTTGGGATTTGGATCGGAATTGGATTAAATGTGTAGATTACTTCTGGTAGAACAGACATTTTTATAATGTTAAGACTTCCTATCCAAGAGCAAGGTATGTTCTTCCATTTAATGTAAGTCTCTTTTGGTTTCTTGCACAAGCGTACTGTAGTTTTCTTTGCATAAGTCTTTTACATCTCTGGTAAGATTTATTCCTAAGTATTTTATCTTTTGGGGAGCTGCTGTAAATGGCATTGATTTGGTGATTTCCTCTTCGATGTTCTTTGTGTTGGTGTAGAGGAATCCAACTGATTTTTGTATGTTTATCTTGTATCCCAATACTCTGCTGAACTCTTCTATTAGTTTCAGTGTAGTTTTCTAGAGGATTCCTTAGGGTTTTCTGTGTATAAGATCATGTCATCTGCAAATAGAGATACTTTGACTTCTTCCTTGCCAGCCTGGATGCCCTTTAATTTCTTTATCTAGCCTAATTGCTCTGGCTAGGACTTCCAGCACAATGTTGAATAAGAGTGGTGATAAAGGGCATCCTTGTCTGGTTCCCTAAATAGATGGGAATGTTTTTAGGCTCTCTCCATTTAGGGTGATGTTGGCTGTTGGCTTTGTATAAATGCCCTTTATTATGTTGAGAAATTTTCCTTCTATTCCTATTTTGCTGAGAGTTTTTATCATGAATGAGTGTTGAACTTTGTCAAATGCCTTTCCTGCATCAATTGATAAAATCATGTGATTCTTGTCTTTTGTTTTATTTATGTGGTAGATTACATTGTTTTTCTAATGTTGAACCTTCCCTGCATACCTGATGTGAATCCCACTTGGTCATGGTGAATTACTTTTTTGATATGTTGTTGAATTCTATAGGGTAGAATTTTGTTGAGGATTTTTGCATCTACATTCATGAGGGATATAGGTCTATAATATTCTTTTCTTGTGGTGTCTTTACGTGGTTTTGGTATCAGGGATATGGTGGCTTCATAGAATGAATTTGGTAGTATTTCATCCTTTTCTATGGTCTGAAATACCTTTAGTAGTATTGGTGTTAACTCTTCTCTGAAAATTTGGTAGAACTCTGCAGTGAAGCCATCTGGACCAGGGCTTTTTATGTTGGGAGCTTTTTGATTACCTTTTCAATCTCTTTTTTTGTTATGGGTCTATTTAGTTGTTCTACCTCTGTTTGTGTTAGTTTACGTAGGTAGTATGCTTCTAGGAATTCATCCATTTCTTCTAGGTTTTAAAATTTGTTGGAGTATAGCTTTTCATAATAATCTGATATGATTCTTTTAATTTCATTTGGGTCTGTTGTAATATCGCCCATCTAATTTCTTATTCGGGTTATATGATTCCTCTCCTGTTTTTTTTTTTTTTTTTTTTTGTCAGTTTGGAAAATGGTGTATCAATTTTGTTGAGTTTTTCAAAAAAACAGCTTTTGGTCTTGTTAATTCTTTTGATTGTTTTTCTGTTTTCTATTTAATTTTTTTTTATTTCATTTAGTTCAGCTCTAATTTTTATCATTTGTTTTCTTCTGGTGCCTGTGGGTTTCTTTTGTTGCTCTCTTTCTATTTGTTCAAGTTGTAGGTATAGTTCTTTGATTTTGGCCCCTTCTTCTTTTTGGATGTGTGCATTTATTGATAGAAATTGGCCTCTGAGCACTGCTTTTGCTGTGTCGCAAAGGTGCAGATAGGAAGTGTTTTCATTATCGTTGGATTCTATGAATTTCTTTATTCCATCCTTAATGTCTTCTATAATCCAGTCTTTTTTGAGAAGGGTATTGTTCAGTTTCCAGGTGTTTGATTTCTTTTCCCTGCTTTTCCTGTTACTGATTTCCACTTTTACGGCCTTATGGTCAGAGAAGATGCTTTGTAATCTTTCAAAGTTTTGGACTCTGTTAAGGCTTTCTTTATGACCTAATATGTGGTCTATTGTAGAGAATGTTCCATGTGCACTAGAAAAGAAAGTATAGTTGGTTGCTGTTGGGTGGAGTGTTCTGTATATGTCTACGAGGTCAAGTTGGTTGATTGTGGCATTTAGATCTTCTGTGTCTTTATTGAGCTTCTTTCTGGACGTCCTGTCCTTCACCGAAAGTGTTGTGTTGAAGTCTCCTACTATTATTGTGGAGCTGTCTATGTCACTTTTCAATGCTGATAGAGTTTGTTTTATGTACCTTGCAGCCCTGTCATTGGGTGCATGAATATTTAATATGGTTATATCTTCTTGGTGTATTGTCCCTTTAATCATTATATAGTGTCCTTCCTTATCCTTTCTGATGGATTTAACTTTAACGTCTATTTTGTTAGAAATTAATATTGCTAATCCTGGTCTTTTTTGATTGTTGTTTGCTTGATATATTTTTTTCCATCCTTTGAGTTTTAGTTTGTTTGTGTCTCTAAGTCTAAGGTGTGTCTCTTGTAGGCAGCATATAGATGGATCTTTTTTTTTAATCCATTCTGCCACTCTCTGTCTCTTTATTGGTGCATTTAGTCCATTTACATTCAGGGTAATTATGGATAGGTATGAATTTAGTGCGATCATTTTGATGTCTTTTTTTGTGTGTTGACAGCTTCCTTTTCCCACTTGATTTATGTGCTGAGTAGATTTTCCTTATATATCGTCCTTTCCTCCTATTTGTTGTCATTCATTTTGTTTCTGCTGAGTCTTTATTTTTCCCTTGTATTTTATTTTGATGAGTAGGATAGTTTGTCTCCTTTGTGGTTACCTTATTATTTACCCCTATTTTTCTAAATTTAAAACTACCTTTTATTTCTTTGCATCGCCATATCTTCCTCTCCATATGGAAGGTGTATGATTACATTTCTTAAAAAAAAAATATATTAGTCCCTCTTTATTATTTTAATGTTGTCTTCTTTATATAATAACATTGTTGGTACCCTGTGTTGGGCTTTTTTTTTTTTTTAATCTTGCTTTTTTTTTTTTTTGGATTTCCCTGTCTGGGTTGACTTCTGGTCACTCTGCCCAGTGTTCTGGTCTTGGGCCGATAACTGATATTACTGATTTCCTAAGGTTTTTTGTTTAATCAAAGAACTCCCTTTAGTATTTCTTGTATTTTTGGTTTGGTTTTTTATGAATTCCCTCAACTTCTGTTTATCTGGTAATGTCTTAATTTCACCTTCATATTTAAGAGACAGTTTTGACGGATATATGATTCTTGGCAGGCAATTTTTTTCCTTCAACTTTTTAAATATGTCATCCCATTCCCTTCTTGCCTGCATGGTTTCTGCCGAGTAGTCCAAGCTTATTCTTATTGGCTCTCCCTTGTACATGACTTTTCTTTTATCCCTCACTGCTCTTATAATTGTCTCTTTATCTTTGGTTTTGGCAAGCTTGATTATAATATGTCTTGGTGACTTTGTTTTAGGGTCTACCTTATGTGGAGTTCGATGAACATCTTGGATAGATATCTTCTCATCTTTCACAATACCAGGGAAGTTTCCTGCAACAAATCTTGAACAATTCTCTCTGTATTTTGTGTTATCCCTCCCTATTCTGGTACTCCAATCACTCGTAGGTTTTTTCTCTTGATAAAGTCCCACATGATTCTTAAGGTTTCTTCATTTTTTTTAAATTCTTTTACCTGATTTTTCTTCAAATATATTAGTGCCAAGTGATTTATCTGTGACTTCAGAAATTCTAGCTTCTACTTGCTCAATTCTGTTCCTCTGACTTTCTATTGAGTTATCTAATTCTGTAATTTTATTGTTAATCTTCTGAATTTCTGATTGCTGTCTGCCTATCGATTTTTCCAGCTTATTAAACTTTTCATTATGTTCCTGAATAATCTTTCTAATTTCTTCAGTTGCTTTATCTGTGTGTTCCTTGGCTTGTTCTATGTATTGCCTCATTTTCTTTCTGATGTCTTGAAGGGTTCTGTATATTAAACTTTTGTATTCTGCATCTGGTAATTCCAGGAATGCACTTTCATTTAAAAGATCCCTGGATTCTTTGTTTTGAGAGCCTGTTGAGGTGATCATGGCCTGTTCCTTTATGTGACTTGATATTGACTGTTGTCTCCGAGCCATCTCTAAGTTATTGTATTAGTTTATGTTTGCTTTCTGTGTTGTAGCTGCTTGCGTTGTTTTGTTTTGGTCTATCCCCATGGGTTGCTTGAGTGAGGTAGCTTGATTATTTTTTGCCTTTGCAGTTCTGGTGTCCTGTTCCCAGCTGACTAGAGCTGTTATCAGGTATATCAGTCTAGGAGTCTATTCTGTTTTCTTGTATGAATTCAGCTCAGGTTTCCAGGTATCTGATATCAAGTGTGTGGTACAGGCCCTGTCCTACAGTCTTAGAGGGGCAGGGGTGATTGGTGTATATACCAGTATCTGCAGCAGGGTGTCACGCTCTGAACAAGGCAGGGGGCTGAGAACTGACCCCCAAGTGTGTCTGAGGAAAACGCATCTCTGTTCTCTAGAGTGCGCTGGTGGGTGGGTCTGCAGAGGGACCATGGGCACCCAAAGATTTTGTTGTAAGGACTGGGAGGTACCAGTTATCCCTGGGCCCCTGTTGTGGGTGACTGGGCAACCCAAGTGGAGCCACCAGTCCTTAGGTCCCTGTTGTGAGTAGGTGAGGACCTTGTTTAATAGGCAAAGCAATGTCAAATGTCAAACACCCACCTCTCCACCGCACCACTGAAATGGTTGGAGTTTGCGAACAAGGGCCTATTCTCCCTAAATAGGCCCATGCAGGTCCATGCGGAAGGGAAAGGTGTTCAAGGTCCACGGAGGGTTTATGCCTGGGTAGGAGCCGCTTCTGTCCTGAGCTCCCCCCAGTTAATGGAGCTAGCAAATTATCTTTTCCCCCCAGTTGCAAATTTTTTCCTTCCCCAAGGCCAGGAGGACAGCTCCAGGTGCTCACCAGGGTCTATCTTAGGCCTAGGGATTCAGCCATTGAAGATGGTTTGGGGGGGCACAGTAAAATATACACAAGTACTTAGCTTTTGCTGAGAGCGCCCTTCTCCTCAGGTTCTGGAGGTGTGAGTGGGCTGTGTGGCTGCTGATTCTCCCTGAGGAAACTGCGGCCAAATGCCAGGAACAGCCCACTGCCACCACTGCCGCCGCCGTTGTGGGAATGTTGTCTGAGGGCCCACCGCGATTCAGGTCCGGCAACATCTCTCCGCTTCCGAACAGTCTCTTCCTTCCCCTGCCGCTCAGTTCGTTGTTTAAGCTTGCCTTTGATGCTCAGGGTTCCCAACTTGTCACAAATACGCTCATTTCACTTGTTTTTTCGGGTCTTTGTTGTAAAGAGGGCTCCACGGAAGCATCTGTCTATTCCGCCATCTTGGCTCCGCCTCTTCAGTAATTTGTTTTGGCTACAGTTGCTAGGGGTCTTTTTTTGTTTACAGATAATTTCTGGGACACAAAAGATGGAATCTCTGGCATTTATGCTGTTTTATTTTTCCCAGAAGCTGACAATTCACATTTAAGACCATTTGTAAATGTTTTAGAACAAAAACACTCTTAAAATGTACATTATAACAATGCTTCTCAAATGCCCGGTGACCTTCTAATTGCATTAGAACTACCAGTAGAGAAATAAAAAAAATATATAGATTCTTGGGCTTCAAACCTGAGGACTGAGATATAAGAAGTTTACAATGTAGCCTAAGAAAATCACTCATCAGAAAAAAAAAAAATTTCTGAGAAGTTGCTTGTATGTGCATCACAGTAAAACAAATTTAATTTATGCATAGAATCTGTAAGATGAGGGACAAAAATTTCTTGCATAAAGGCAAACATCGCCATTCAACTAATAGTAGCTTTTGCTATGTTTAGTTTTTCCTTTTTTTGGTTATAATTAATGAATTTTACTCATGCCTAATGTACGTATTAGGGTCACTATCTGAGTTGGAATTGACGGGATGGCAACGAGTTTTTTGGTTTAATGTACGTATTAAGAAAACCTAGACAACCTGGAGAATACTGGGGGGAGGGGTGACAGCACATACCTTCAATTTCTATTTACTCTTTTTGAAATTTATGTGATCATTTAACTTATTTCTGTGCATTCTCTTTGTGTGGTCTTCCTCAAATGAGGATGTTTCATGAAGTGTTAACTCAATTTCATGGAGAGTTTTCATGGAGAGTACAAAATTGAATGACAAGTTTTAATTTTTCAAGAAGTAATTAATACTAACTTTCCTAGTTAATCCAAAGCTCCATGTGGAAGATACAAAAATAGCTTGCTTCATTTAATATGCAAAACAGATGCCATTATATTTCTACACATCTGAATAGTGTTTTCATATTGTTAAGAATTGAGTGCAGTATTTCAATCTGAACTGTCGCAAATTTTTTTCAAGTCAATAATACAAGCCTACAAAATTAAAATGCACTACTTGTGTCAAACAGAACAAAATCATTGTTTGTTTATTTTTTAAGGTGCTAATAAAAAAGATTAATGATACTGCTGGATAATGAAACAATCTGCCAGGAGGCAAGCCCCAGAATATAGAGTGGCATAGTAGCAAGGAGAGCTCAGGGAAAAAAAATTACTTTTCCTCTCTGAATACATTCAACAGAATTCTTTTTACCACCCAGTTGACATTTGGGGTTTAAGAGTTGGCTTTCTTTTTTTGTGTTGCTCAAATGTCTTGGAGATTATTTACCTTCAGACAAGAAGCATTTGCATTTGAAGAGATTTTTGTCAAACAATCAATAAAGGTATTTGACCTCCATAAAAACTGTTTCCTAAACAAAGACACCCACACTTTCACATATTACACACTGTAACACTTCATTAATGCAGACCCCAGTCACTCAAATTGGTGATAGTTCAAACCAGTTATCTTCTGAAGATAAAGAAGGATCCTTCCAAACAAATTCAAAGTTTATTAAGTGCTATGAGAGAACAAAACAAGTGCCTTCAGCAGCTTCCAATTATAAGTTTTTGTATGTAAAAAAAAATCATTCTTTCCATTTATTAAATAAGATTCCAAAGGAGCCCTAGTAGCCTATATTTGATTAAATTGGTTTTCTGTGCCTGGTGAATTTGAATGCTTAGAAAATAAAAATGATAAAGATAAAAAATATATAATGATGGCAACTATATGTCAAGTGCCTTAGATGCCAGTCACATAGCTTTTTATGTATATTTCCTCATGTACTAAATCCATATAAGGTATATATTATTATTTTACAGATGAGAAAACACAGGCTAAAAGGTAAATGTGCCAAAGATCACACAGCTGTAACTGGTAAATCTTTTTGGCTATAAAGCCATTGATCTAAATCAATAGTTCTCCAAGTATGGTACCTGATCCAATAGCATCAGTATCAGTTGGGATTTTGGGAGAAGTGCAAATGTTTGGGCTCTGAATCAGAAACTCTGGGGGTGGGAGCAACTATCTGTGTTTAACAAGCTCTCCAGGTGATTCTGATACACACGAAAGTTTGAGAAGCACTCGCCGAACCCACCAGATGCTCTGTAGGACAAAAGACTAGCAATATGCTCCCCTAAAGATTAAAAAGATTAAAAAGATTAGAGCCTAAGAAACCCTATGGGGCAGTTCTACTTTGTCCTTTAGGGTCACTATGAGTCAGAATTAACGTGATGGCACACAACAACAACAATGTAAACAATAGTAGTTATTATAGGTAATTTTATAGATTTTTATAGGTAATATCTATACAGATATTACATAACTAAACTACGTCACTATATTAACCATTTGACTAATACAATATTAGGTTATGGGTTAAATATTTCATTCCTTGGTATATTAGTCTGTTGCATGGGCAAAAAATTATACCTAAAAGTTGGATGTTGTTGTATAAAAGGCAATGTATTGGGAATTAGAAAGCCTGATTTCTGGTCTCATAACCATGAACTAAAATGTGTAGGTCTCAGTTTTCTTATCTGTAAAATGAAGTAGTTGGATTAGATGGTCTCTAAACTCAGTTTTAGTTCTGTTATTGTTTTAGTTGCCTTGGAAATGTGAACTGTTGATTACAGGAGTGTTGACAGATCTGTGTCTTCATTGCACACCTCCGGGGTGGATGAAACATCATTTAGATAGCAGTCTATACAAGTGGTAGTTGTGGGATATATAATCAGCACAGCAGTATGCAGTTGCTCTGTGTGTTTATTCATCCTTGTTACCTTAAAAAAAGAAAAGCAAATACCAAAAACAACCCTTAACTCTAAATGCTCTACTGTCAAAAAATTGCTAAGGCATTATTTTCATATAACTTGTACAATGCAGAAGATAAGGGATTTGGAGTAAAACAAATGACTTCAGACCTGGTATTTCCACGATTTGGCACTGAGACCTCTAGAAAGTTATTAGCCTCTCTGAGACTAAAATTTTATAAGAAAAAAATGGAGATGTATGGATATAACCTGATTTATAGGAGAGTAAGAAGCATTAAATAATAGCATTTATGTGAAAGCATTTGGCAAATGTTAGTAACTATTAGTATTTATGAAAGCCTTATATCATTGAAAGTTTAAAAACTATTCCTTTTAAAATACCCCATCATTCATAATTTCAACAATTCAGATGGGTTTCTCTCCCAACTGCTCCAAAAGAATGAAGATTTACTACATATGAAAGTGATTATTTGCCTACTGTTATCATATTTAAAAGTTCAGCACATTAGGTAAAAATCTTGCCCATTTTGTAGACTATGCTCCTGACACAATAAACCTTAAGTTTTATGATCCTTTGAATACAAATACAAAACTGATTTTTTGCATTTTTTAATTGGTCCAAATTCACATAATTTCTTCTCTGATCTCAAATTCTACACTCCACAAATTATGACACTCCAAGCCTATCATACTCTCTCTCTAGGATCTTTGCACATGCTCCTCCATCTGCTCGGAATACTCTACTCTTCTCTTCCCATCCCCCTATCCCTTTGCCTAACGACTCCTATTCTTCCTTTACTGTTCCATTTAGACACCATCATCTTTTAGATGCCTTCCTAGACCCTTGAGCTTGCATAAGGAAATCCTCCTGTGTATATATACCAGGCATCGTACTAGGCCCTTTACACATGTGCCCTACTAGACAGACAATTTGTGTGCTATGGGAGTAGCCTTATGTGGTTCTTCAGACATAAGATGGTCATGTTCTACATCATCTGACCTCGTCTTTCTGACCATAGTTTATTGGAAGGGCACCTCACTAAAAGGGCAATAAATCTAAAGTTGGCAAGAAGGCTTCAAGATACCTCAGTGGGAAACTCTTTTCAAAACAGCATGGGTATTAGTGAAATCAAATTGGTTGTGATATAGAAAGTCCCTGAGTGACGCAAATGGTTAAGCACTGTACTACTAATCAAAAGATTAGATGTTCAAGTCCACCCAGACGCATCTCTGGAGAAAGGCCTGGCGATTTGCTTCTGAAAGTCACAGCCACGAAAAGTCTATGGAGTGCAGTTGTACATTGAAATATATGAGGCTGCCATGAGTTGGAATTGACTTAATGGCAATTGGTGGTTTTTGGTGGTGGTGGTGATATAGAAAGTGAGTTTATTGGTTGGTGGTATGTGCCAAAGCAAAATGACCGCAAAGTGAATGCACTTTGCGAATACCATGAAGTGTCAAAAGTGGTGAATGAACAGAAGCTTGGAGATTGGGAACTAGCAGGATAATGGTAGGAGTGGTACAAGTGGAGGCCAGAGAAGAGATGAAACACTCTTAAGGTTAAAGATGAATTGACCCTTGCTTAAAAAAAAAAAAAAAATTTTTTTTTTTTTTTTAGCTTGGCTTGACTTAGAAGGTAAAATAATACTGTCAGAACTGGGTGGGAGTTTTTTAATTCCTCAACTTTTTTTTCTCATCTGTATGAAAATTAACTGTACGGACATTCCTGTGAGACCACATTATTCTGTACGACATGATAAAACCTAGTTACTAGTTTAAGTAAATTCAGTGAAATTTTGCTCCTTGCACTCAAAAGTCTAATCTGCAACAACTCTGCAAGTCATTAGGAGTAACTGAGTATTAGGTAAAATGGTTAATCAACTTTCTAAGGTCAAGCAGCTAGTAAATGACAGAGATAGGATTTGAATCTAGCTCTGACTCCAAAACATCTTATAATCACATAGTCTGACTCCTCTTTATTTATTATTAATATTTTTGTTATGAAATTGTTCAAAATAAAAGAGGCAATAACACCCATATAGTCACCACCCATTTTTATACATATTAGCATACGGCTTCACATATTTTTCTTTTGAAATCTAATACATACAGCTAAAGCCAAGACCCCATCAATGTCTCCTCCCTTTCTTTATTGTAAAGATTATCTCATCTTGAGGTCAGTGTTGTTTTTCCTAAGATTTTCGTTGGCAAAGTTTCAGAAGTAAATTGCCAGGCATTTTTCTTAGTCTGCCTTAGTCTGGAAGCTCTGCTGTGACCTGTCCAGCTTGGGTGACCCTACTGGTATTCCAAGATCATAACAACACACAAGACACCACAGTATGACAAACTGACAGACTGGTGGTGAGTAGAGGCAGTAATTCGAACAGAAGAAGGGGGCACTGAGTGGTTTAAAATTGGAAAAGGTGTGAGGCAAGCTTGTATCCTTTCACCTTACTTATTCAACCTAGATGCTGAACAAATAATCCAAGAAAGTGGGCTATATGAAGAATAACTTGTCATTGGGATTAGAGGAAGACTCATCAACAACCTGAGATATGCAGATGACAAAACCTTGCCTGTTAAAAATGAAGATGACTTGAAGCACTTACTGATGAATACCAAAGACTATAACCTTCAATCCCCCACCTACCTGTCAGTTTGTGTACTGTGAGGGCTTGTGTGTTGCTGTGATGCTGAAAGCTATGCCACCGGATTTCAAACACCAGTAGAATCACCCATGGTGGACGAATTTCAGTTAAGCTTCCAGACTAAGACAGACTAGCAAGAAGGAACCAGCAGTCTACTTCTGAAAAGATTTAGCCAGTGAAAACTTTATGAATAGCAGGAGAACATTATTTGATGTAGTGTTGGAAGATGAGCCTTTCAGGTTGGAAGGCACTCAAAAGATGAGTGAGGAAGAGCTGCCTCCTCAAAGTAGAGTCGACCTTAATGACATGAATGGAGTCCAGCTTTTGGAACCTTCATTTGTTGATGTGGTATGACTCAAAATGAGAAGAAACAGCTGCAAACATTCATTAATAATCGGAACTTGGAATGTACAAAGTATGAATCTGGGAAAAATGGAAGTTGTCAAAAAAGAAATGGAATGCATAGGCATTAGTGAGCTGTAATGGACTGGTATTGGCCATTTTGAATTAATCATATGGTCTACCATGCCAGGAACAACAACTTGAATAATGGCATTGCATTCATCGGCAAAAAGAACATTTCAAGATCTATCTTGAAGTACGATGCTGTCACTGATAGGATAACATCCATACGCCTACAAGGAAGACCAGTTAATGTCACTATTATTCAAATTTACACACCAACCACTAAGGCCAAAGATGAAGAAGTTGAAGATCTTTACCAACTTCTGCAGTCTGAAATTGACCTAACATGCAATCAGGATGCATTGATAATCACTGGAGATTGGGATGCAAAAGTTGGAATCAAAGAAGAAGGATCGGTAATTGGAAAACATGGCCTTGGTGATAGAAACGATGCCAGAGATCGCATGATGGGATTTTGCAAGACCAATGAATTTTTTCTTTTTGTTTTTAAAGACTTCATCGTAAATACCTTTTTTCGACAACACAAATGGTGACTACAGACATGGACCTCACCAGATGGAATACACAGGAATCAAATCACCTACATCTGTAGAAAGAAACGATAGAAAAGCTCAATATCATCAGTCAGAACAGGGACAGGGGCCAACTGAGGAACAGAGCATCAATTGCTCATATGCAAGTTCAAGTTGGAACTGAAAAAATTAGAACAAGTCCAGGAGAGCCAAACTATGACCTTCAGTGCATTCCACCTGAATTAGACACCATCTCAAGAATAGATTTGAGACGTTGAACGCTAATGACCGAAGACCAGACGAGTTGTGGAATGACATCAAGGACATCATACATGAAGAAAGCAAGAGGTCATTAAAAAGACAGGAAAGAAAGTAAAGACCAAAATGGATGTCAGAAGAGACTCTGAAACTTGCTTTTGAACATCAAGCAGCTAAAACAAAAGGGAGAAATGATGAAATAAAAGAACTGAACAGAAGATTTCAAAGGGCAGCTCAAGAAGACAAAGTATTATATTGACATGTGCAAAGACCTGGAGATAGAAAACCATAAGGGAAAAACACGCTCTGCATTTCTCAAGCTGAAAGAACTGAATAAAAAATTCAAGCCTCCAGTTGCAATAACAAAGGATTCCATTGGGAAAATATTAAACAATTCACAAAGCATCAAAAGAAGATGGAAGGAATACACAGAGTCACTATACCAAAAAGAGTTGATTGACATTCAACCATTTCAGGAGGTACCGTATGAGCAGGAACCAATGGTAGTGAAAGAAGAACTCCAATCTGCACTGAAGGCATAGGCAAGAAACAAGGCTCCAGGAATTGACAGAATTACCAACTGAGATGTTTCAACAAATGGATGCAGCACTGTATGTACTCACTTGTCTATGCCAAGTAATTTGGAAGAGAGCTACCAAGCTATCTGACTGGAAGAGATCTATGTTTATGCCCATTCCCGAGAAAGGTGATACCACCAAATTCAGAAATTATCGAGCAATATCATTATTACCACAGGCAAGTAAAATTTTGTCGAAGGTCATTCAAAAGCAGCTGCAACAGTATATCGACACATATCTGCCAGAAATTCAGGCCAGATTCAGAAGAGGACGTGGAACCAGGGATATCATTGCTGATGTCAGATGGATCCTGGCTGAAAGCAGAGAATACCAGAAGGATGTTTACCTGTGTTTTTTTGACTGTGTAAAGGCATTCAACTGTGTGGATCAAAACAAATTATGGACAACATTGCAAAGAATGGGAATTCCAGAACATTTAATTGTGCTCATGAGGAACCTTTACATAGATCATGAAGCAGTTGTTCAGACAGAACAAGGGGATACTGAATAGTTTAAAGTCAGGAAAGGTGTGAATCAGGATTATATCCTTTCACCATACCTATTCAATCTGTATGCTGAACAAATAATCCAAAAAGCTGGACTATATGAAGAAAAACAGGGCATCAGGTTTGGAGGAAGACTCGTTAACAACCTGCGTTATGCAGATGACACAACCTTCCTTGCTGAAAGTGAAGAGGACTTGAGGCACTTACTAATGAAGACCAAAGACCACAGCCTTCAGTATGGATTACACCTCAACATAGAGAAAAAAAAAAGTCCTCACAACTGGACCAATAAGCAACGTCATGATAAATGGATAAAAGATTGAAATTGTCAAGGATTTCATTTTACTTGGATCCAGAATCAACACCCATGGAAGCAGCAGTCAAGAATCAAAAGATGCATTGCATTGGGTAAATCTGCTGCAAAGGACCTCTTAAAGTGTTGCAGAGCAAAGATGTCACCTTGAAGACTACAGTGCGCCTGACCCAAGCCATGGTATTTTCATTTGCATCATATCTATGTGAAAGCTGGACGATGAATAAGGAAGACCATAGAAGAATTGATGCCTTTAAATTGTGGTGTTGGAAAGGAATATTGAATATACTATGTACTGCCAAAAGAACAAACAAATCTGTCTTGGAAGAAGTGCAACCAGAACCCTCCTTAGAAGCAAGGATGGCGAGACTGCATCTTACATACTTTGGACATGTTGTCAGGAGGGATCAGTCCCTGGAGAAGGCCATCATGCTTGGTAAAGCACAGGATCAGCAGAAAAAAGGAAGATCCTCAATGAGATGGATTGACACAGTGGCTGCAACAAAGGGCTGAAACATAACAATGATTGTAAGGATGGCGTGGGACCCGGTAGTGTTTCGTTCTGTTGTGCATAGGATTGCTATGAGTTGGAACTGACTCGACAGCACCTAACAACAACAAAGTAGAGGGTGAACTAAAAAGAAAGAGACCCTCAGTGGGATCAATTGACATAGTGGCTGCAACAATGGGCTCAAACCTAACAATGACTGTGAGGATGGTGCAGGACTGGGCAATATTTTGTTTTGTTTTACGTAAAGTCTCTTGCTTGGAGACGACTTGAAGGCAGCTAACAACAACAACAACAAAGTCCGTGTGTTTCATTTCCTCGCATTTATCTATACTCTTAATATGTGATTATACATACAGAAACAAAGCCCAGAGAGCTGAAGTGATGAATCTAATGTTAGTTGTTCTCAGACATTTGGACTTCATGAAGACTTTCATAACAAAGTAATTGGCTTATAAGAACAGAAACTTATTTTCTCATAGTTCTTGGTGCTAGAAGTCCAAATTCAGGGCATCCACAAAAGCATGCTTTTTCTGCCTGCTCTAGGCTCTAAGGAAAGATTCTTCCTTGTCTTTTCCAGTATCTGGTAGCATCAGAAATTTTTCGGCATTCCTTGTCCTATAGATGCATTCTCATATGGTCCTCTTCCCTCAGAGAGTATCTCTGTGTCTATTCTTCTCTTTTATAAAGATAGCACTCAGCTGGATTAGGGCTCACTGCACTCCTGTATGACCTCATGCTAACTGATACATCTTCAAAGACCCTATTTCCAAAAAGGTCATGTTCACAGGTACCAGGGGTTAGGATTTCAACATATCTTTTTTGAAGAACACAATTCAATCCACAACAAAGAGGAAAATTTATAAACAAATGGATGAATAACTGGTAAATATGCGATTGCCAATGTGTGTATGTCTGTGTCCCAAGTAAAAACTTAAAATAACATCTACTAGTCTACTATTATATCTACTGAGAATCCCTACTAACCAAAAGGTTGGTGGTTCTAACCAATCCAGAGGTGCCTCAGAATACGGGCCTGGAGATCTGCTTCCAAAAGGCCACAGCCTTGAAAACTCTATGGAGTAATTTTACTCTGTACACATGAGGTTGTCATGTGTCAGAATCGACTTGATGACAACAACAACAACATCATTATATCTACTACACCTATTGCCATTCTACTACCATTGATTTTAACACAACAATTAAGAAATACTCTGGGTGATAAGAATAGCTACTGAACTGAATGTGTTTTGCTCTCTGAAAAACCCTCTACTTAGTTCTTACTTTAAGTGAAAACTTTAACATAGGCTGGTACTCTATTTAGACCAGTTTTGGGGAGCCACAGAGACAGCTGATGAATGGTAGAGCTGGGATTAGAACTCGGGGTTCCTGACTCCCAGATGCAGTGCTCTTTTCACTGCATCGTGCTGTTATTAGTTACCTACTTCTTATGACTGACCCAGGGCACAAAATGATCTACTTCATAAGCAATAAGTAATAGTCCTGCACAACTAAATCTTTGAAATAGGACATTGGAAGTCCCTATTTAAAAGGTCAATATGCTAACTGGATTTGATAACCAATAAATCATTATTAGCCACTTAACATTGCTTTGTCAAATTATCAGATTAGTCACTGGTCAATGTAGGGTCTGAAAGTATATGACCAAGAGCTGGGGAACTTTGAAAACCAGAGGGGTTTGAGGAAAGCACGACCCATGTTTTAATAACTGCTAAGTAAATGTCTAATTATTTCACATAAAGAAGTTGATTTAAAAAAAAACATTTTCTTTCTGTTAACAGTAAAAGGTGGAATGAGGAATATCATTGCTGATGTCAGATAGATCTTGGTTAAAAGCCAAGAATATCAGAAATATGTTTACCTGTGTTTTATTAACTATGCAAAGACATTTGACTGTGTGTATCATAACAAATTATGGATAACAATGGTGAAGAACGAGAATTTCAGAACACTTAATTCCAGAACAGGTTCATGCAGAGCCTGTACGTAGACCAAGAGGCAGTCATTTGAGTAGAGCAAGGGGATACTGCATGGTCTAAAATCAGGACAGTTGTATTTCAGAGATGTATCCTTTCACCATACTTATTCAATCTCTATGCTTGAGCAAATAATTCGAGAAGCTGGACTATATGTAGAAGAACACAGTATCAGGATGAGAGGAAGGTTCATTCACAACTTTTGATATGCAGATGACATTACCTTGCTTGATGAAAGCTAAGAGTTTTTGAAGCACTTACATATGAAGATCAAAGACTACAGCCTTCAGTATGAATTACACCACAACATAAAGCAAACAAAAATCCTCACAACTGGACCAATAAGCAACATCACAATAAACGGAGAAAAGACTGAAGTTGTCAGGGATTTATTTTACTTGGATCCACAATCAACACCCAGGGAAGCAGTGGTCAAGAAATCAAATGACACATTGCATTGGACAAATCTACTGCAAAAGATCTATTTAAAGTGTTGAAAAGCAAAGATATCACTTTGAGGACTAAGGTGAGCCTGACTCAAGCCATGGTAGTTTCAGTCACTTTATATGCATGCAAAAGCTGGACAGTGAAAAAGAAAGACCGAAGAATTCATGCCTTTGAATTATGGTGTTGGTGAAGAATACAGAATATATCACGGACTGCCAGAATGAACAAGTCTGTCTTGGAAGAAGTACAGCCAGAAAGTATGCTCCTTAGAAGCAATGTTGGCAGACTTAATCTCACGTACTTCACACATATTATCAGGAAGGACCAGGCCCTGGAGACAGACATCATGCTTGGTAAGGTAGAGGGTCAGCCATAGAGAGGAAGTCCCTCAATGAGATGGATTGAGGCAGTGGCTGCAACAATGGGCTCAAGCATAGCAATGATTGTGAGCATGGGCCAGGACCAGGCAGTGTTTTGTTCTGTTGTACATAGTGTCACTATGAGTCTGAACCAAACAGATGGCACCTAACAACAACAACAAGATGTATATAAAATGGAGATTGTTTTGTTTAAAACCTTTCCTTAACCTTTTCAAAGATTCCCAACAACATAAAGGCTATTATTATGTGCCCTTCATGATTTAGCATCTGTTTAATTTTCCAGCCTCATTTCCTACCACTTCCTGCATCACTGTTTATATTTCACCAATGCCAATCTTGTATTTCCTTATACATACCACACTATCTTTTATTTCTACGTTTCTACTCATGTTTCTCCTCTGTCTAAATCCCCTTACCCTTCCTATTTATTGAACTAAGTCCTACTTATCTTTCAAGATTTACCCAATGGTCACTTCCTCAAAATCTCCTTCTCTGATACCCCTCCCTACCCAAACACTGTGCTTTGTACTGTAACTTCTGTATTTTCCTAACATGCACATCAGTCAGTGGTTGTGCTTCTATATTATTTTTTAATTATGTGTCTCTCTGTTCCTGTAGAGCTTAGGCTACTTCAGAGCCAGATATCTGTCTTATTATTTTATTCCAAGTGCCTAGCATGGTGTCTGATACCTAGAATGACCTTAAAGCATGTTTGTTGAGCGAATGGATAAATGAATGAATGATTGTAAACGTACTGAGGTTGAAGTAGGATTATTCAATTAAAATAAGGTCAAAAGTAAGGTTGGAGCCAATTTGTAAAGGGCTTTGGATACAGCTTGAGTATGAACTTCAATTTAGTTTGAAACTGTTCCAAATTTAGAAAAGCAGGGATCATTCAATTCTTTGGTTTTCATAATCCTCAACTATTTTCTCTTTATTCAATGACATATTTCAAGAAAAAAAATTAGCATTATTTTTCAATATATAACCTCGTAGCTACCCTATATATAGGACAGAGTAGAACTGCCCCATATGGTTTCCAAGGAGCAACTGGTGGATTCGAACTGCCAACATTTTTGTTAGTAGTCAAGCTCTTAACCACTGTGTCACAAGAGCTTTTGATATATTCACCATTTATTGCCATAAACCTATGCACACACATTTATGAATATTTATGTCATGTCTATAAATACATGATCTTTTAAAATCTATTACCACAAAAGTTGTGATATAAATGGAAAATGTTATAAACAAAACCATTTCATAAATTTTAAGCTCTTTCAATTTAAATAACTTAAGAAATGAAATCATTATTGTTGCATTAATATTACTGAAAATATAGTTTTTTTAATGGATGGATAAAAATTAGCTTCATATTTATAGTCTAGATTATTTTCTTGGAAAACATTATGATTTTTATTTGAATCCTCATTTAACTCATCATTAATTTTCAAAGCTGCTTTAAGGGATTCATTTCATCTGAGGATATTTCTCATAAGCATTATTTTTTAAGACAGTAAGGAAAAGAGCTCCCCTAAGCAAAAGTGCCCTTACACTTAGTTCTCCACTCTAAAAACAAATTTCTTTTCTTTATGGATTGATGACTGCAAAACAGGAATTGTGTATTTATAGTAAATCTCAATGAACATCAATAGAATCTAAATTTTCCATCGACCCTTGGTTATCTGAAGACCAATGAATAAGTTTTGAGCTATAGGTGGCTGTAGCTTGTATCAGGTCTCTGATTGCCCACCCTTAGGCCTTAGAGCCACTCTCTCACCTCTCTCAGAGGGCAGGAAGGAAGGAAAATAAGACAATTTGACTTCTTGACAAAATATTTGGACACAGAGGACTTGGGCAGCAAGATGCAAAGCAGAGTATGATGAGCTATGAACACATAGCTCTCATTTATGGGGAATTTATATTCTGTGGCTCTGCTGGGTTCCAGAGGCTAGGTCAATGGGTGTGCTGAGTGGAGAGATGGCTCTGCTGTAAATCTCTGCTGATCTAAATTATTAAAAAAAAAAGTAATTCAAAATTGTCTCTACCATATTATATGCATATATGCACTATTCATAAGCTTATAGCAGTGCATAGTTACAAGGGCATATGTTTATTTTTTGAAAAAGCACTTTGGCTTGTATAATTTCAAAAAATTTTTTTGGTAAAGTCAGGCAGTAAGCATTAGCCCTATTTTGCAGTTGAAAAAACTGAAGCAAGGGCAAATAAAGAGATGTGTCCCAAACATAATAGCACAGCTTTAGCTCTCAAACAATAGCTTTCGGATTGGGGAACGTAGGAGTCAATCTGGAAGGTAGAAAAAAGGGTAAAGTGTGATCAGGGATTTTGCCAAGAGTGCATAGAACTCAGCCTAAGCATCAAGTACTCAGTTCAGTTAAAACTCAAGGATCAGGTGTTTATTATGTTGAAGTTTTTTTCTTCACGAAGCTCTATTCTGTATGGGCAAAATGTAGTGGAGTATAAGGGAGAGTCAGAGGTAGAGAATGTGTCCCTATTAACTGTCTCACTCTTCTCTCCCATAATAATATCTGCTGTAGAGCTCTCGAACTAAAGTAGCACTTGTAAGTGGCTTTAGTTTTGGTTAACTGAGTGTACAGGGACATTTTCCTAAATCTTTCCTTGAGGGACCACAAGAAAGCCTGTGTTAGCATCAAGAGAGGCTCCCCAAGGGTTGGAATCTTGCTCAAATTTCTCAGGTCACCCTATTATCTATCTATGTATCTGTCAGTCTATCTGTCTGTCTGTCTGTCTGCGTGCCTGCCGGCCTGCCTGTTTATCTCAATATTTTTCAGGTAGTAATGCCTTCAGGAATAAGGCATGGGTAAAAGGAACCAGAATCCATGTCTGCAAACTTTTCACCCCCAGTATTTTTCACGTGCATTAAAAATAATGCAAGAGCACGGTTGTTAACCAATGTCAAACAATAACGTGTGTACTAACTGTTTGATGAGAAACTAGTTTGTTCTGTAAACCTTCATCTAAAGTTCAATTAAAAAAATAAACTAAAAAAAAATAATAACACAAGAAAGATTCTTAGAATAATTTTAATTCCTATTAACCTGAAAGCGTATACGTATGTGGTTGCTGTTAGGTACTGTCGAGTTGGTTCCGACTCATAGTGACCTGATGTACAACAGAATGAAACATTGCCTGGTCCTGCATCATTCTTACACTCGTCGCTATGTCTGAGCCCATTGTTGCAGTCACTATGTCAATCCATTTCATTGAAGGTCTTCCTCTTTTTTGCTGACCCTCTACTTTACCAAGGGTGATGTCCTTCTCCAGAAACTGCTCCCTCCTGATAATATGTCCAAAGTATGTGAGACTAAGTCTCACCATCCTTGCTTCTAAGGAGCATTCTGGATGTACTTCTTCCAAGACAGATCTTTCTTCTGACAGTCCATAGTATAGTCAATGTTCTTCGCCAACACCATAATTCGAAGGCATTAATTCTTCGGTCCTCCTTATTCATTGTCCCGCTTTCACATGCATATGAGGCTATTGAAAACACCTTAGGTTGGGTCAGGCACATCTTAGTCCTCAGAGTGACATCTTTCCTTTTGAACCCTTTAAAAAGATTTTTTACAGCAGATTTGCCTAATGAAATATATCACTTGGTTTCTTGACTGCTGCTTTCATAGATGTTGATTGTGGATCCAAGTAAAATGAAAACCTTGAAAACTTCAGAATTTTCTGTTTATCATGATGTTGCTTATAAATTGTGAGGATTTTTGTTTTCTTTATGTTGAGTTGTAATCCATACTGAAGGCTTCAGTCTTTGAACTTGTTCAGTAAGCGCTTCAAGTCCTCCTCACTTTCAGCAGGGAAGTTTATGTCATCAGTATATTGCAGGTTATTAATGCATCTTCCTCCAATCCTGACGCCGTATTCTTCTCCATATACTCCATCTTCTTGGATTATTTGCTCAGCATTCGGGTTGAATAAGTATGGTGAAAGGATACAACTTTGATACACACATTTTCTGATTTTAAACCATGCAGCATCTCCATGTTCTGTTCGAATGACTGCCTCTTGATCTATGTACATGTTCTGCATGAGCACAATTAAGTGTTTGGGAGTTCCCTTTTTTCCTAATGTTATCCATAATTTGTTATCATCCACGCAGTAGAATGTCTTGGAGTAGTCAATAAAACACAAGTAAGGATCTTTCTGATATTCTCTGCTTTCAGCCAAGATCACTCTGACATAAGCAATGATATTCCTCATTCCATGTCCTTTTCTGAACTCAGCTTGAATTTCTGACAATTCTATGTCAACGTACTGCTGCACCTACTACTGCATTATCTTCAGCAAAATTTGCTTGCACGTGTTATTAATGATATTGTTTCATAATTTTCACGTTCTTTTGAATCACTTTTCTTTGGAATGGGCATGGATACGGGTCTCTTCCAGTTGGTTGGCCAGATAGCCGTCTTCCAAATTTCTTGGCATAGACAATTGAGCACTTCTAGTGTCACATCTGTTTGTTGAAACATTCCAATATGTATTCTTTCAGTTCCTGGATCCTTGTTTTTTGCCAATGCCTTCAGTGCAGCTTGCACTGATACCTTCAATATCATCAGTTTTTGTTCATATGCTACCTCCTGGAACGGTTGAATGTTGACCAATTTTTTTTGGTGCAGTGACTCTGTGTATTCTTCTAATTTTTTGCCCATAGAATCCTTCAATATTGCGTCTCGAGGCTTGATTTTTTTCTTCAGTTTTTTCATCTTAAGAAATACCAAGCATGTTCTTCCCTTTTGATTTTCTAACACCAGTTCTTTCAACATTTCATTATTCAGGCATACCTCAGAAATATTTCAGATTCAGTTCCAGACAACCGCAATAAATTGAATATTGTAATAAAGGGGATATTACAATAAGGTAAGTCACACAATATTTTTGGTTTCTCAGTACGTATAAATATTATGTTTACACTATACTGTAGCCTATTAAGTATGCAATAGCATTATGTCTAAAAACAAGTGCATACCTTAATTAAAAATACTTTGTTGCTAAAAACTGCTAACCATCATCTGAGCCTTCAGTGAGTCATAATCTTTTTGCTGGTGGAGGGTTTTGCCTCCATGTTAATGGCTTGGGACTGGTCAAGGTGGTGGTTGCTGAAAGTTGGGGTGAGTGGAAATTAATTAAAATAAGACAATAAAGTTTGCCACATAGATTGACTCTTCCCTTCACAAAAGATTTCTCTGTGGCTCGCAACGCTGTTCGATAGCATTTTACCCACTGTAGAACTTCTTTCAAATTTGAAGTCAATCCTCTCAAACCCTGCCAGTGTTTTTTCAATGAAGTTTATGTAATACTCTAAATCATTTGTCATTTCAACAATGTTCACAGTGTCTTCACCAGGAGTATATTCCATCTCAATCAACCACTTACTTTGCTCATCCATAAGAAGCAAACCCTCATCCATTAAAGTTTTATCGTGAGATTGTAGCAATTTATTCACATCTTCAGGCTCCGCTTCTAGTTGTTTGACCTCCTCCCATGAATCACAAATGTTCTTAATGGCACCTGAAATGGTGAGTTCTTTCGGAAAGTTTTCAATTTGCTTTGCCCGGATCCATCTGAGGAAATCACTATTATGAAAGCTATAGTCTTACAAAATGTATTTCTTATATAATAAGACTTGAAAATTGAAATTGCTCCTTGATCCATGGGCTGCAGAATGAATGTTGTGTTAGCAAGCATAAAGACAATATTAATCTCCTTGTACATCTCCATCAGAGCTCTTGGGTGACCAGGTGCATTGACAATAAGCAGTGATATTTTGAAAGGAATCTTTTTTTTTTCTGAGCAGTAGGTCTTAACAGTGGGCTTAAAATATTCAGTAAACCGTGTTGTAAACAGATGCACTGTCATCCAGGCTTTGTTGTTCCATCTATAGAACACAGACAGAGTAGATTTAGGATAATTTTTAAGGGCCCTTTTTTTTTTAAATGAGTATTTGCTTCAACTTAAAGTCACCAGCTGCATTAGCCCCTAACAAGAAAGTCAGCCTGTCCTTTGAGGCCAGGCATTGACTTCTCCTCTCCAGCTATGAAAGTCTTAGATGGCATCTTCTTCCAGTAAAAGGCTGTTTCATCTACATTAAAAATCTGATGTTTAGTGTACCCACCTTCATCAATTATCTTAGCTAGATCTTCTGGATAACTTACTGCAGCTTCTGCATCAGCCCCTCTGCTTCACCTTGCGCTGCTTTCCTTAAACTTCATGAGCTAACCTTTGCCAGCTTCAAACTTTTCTTCTGCAGCTTCCTCATCTCTCTCAGCCTTCATAGAATCGAAGAGAGTTAGAGCCTTGCCCTGGATTAGGCTTTGGTTTAAGGGAATATCGTGACTGATTTGATCTATCCAGACCACTAAAGTGTTCTCCATATCAGCAATAAGGCTGTTTCACATTCTTATCATTTGTGTGTCCAATGGGGTAGTGCTTTTAATTTCTTTCAAAAGCTTTTCTTTTGCATTCGTTATTTGGATAACTGTTTGGTACAAGGGGCCTAGCTTTTGGCTTATCTCAGCTTTTGACATGCCTTCTTCACTAAGCTTAATATTTTTTAGCTTTTGATTTAAAGTAAGAGATTTGCAACTCTACCGTTCACTTGATCACTTAAAGGCTATTGCAGGGTTATTAATTAGCCTAATTTCAGTATTGTTGTGTTTCAAGGAATAGGGAAGCTTGAGGAATGGGAAAGATGGGGAGTGGGGGACAGCCAGTTGATGGAGCAGTCAGAACACACACAACATTTATCAATGAAGTTTGCTGTCTTATACGGGCGTAGTTTCTGGAGCCCCAAAACAATTACAATAGTAACATTAAAGATCACTGATCACAGATCACCGTAATAGATATAATAACAATGAAAAAGTCTGAAATATTGTGAGAATTACCAAAATGTGACACAAAAACACGAAATGAGCACATGCTGTTGAAAGAATGGTGATGATAGTCTTTCTCAACACAGGGTTACCATAAACCTTCAGTTTGAAAAAAATGCAATGTCTGTGAAGCACAATAAAGTAAAGCACAATAAAATGAGGTATGCCTGTAACACCTTACTTTTTCTTCTTGAGCAGCCCTTTGAAATCTTCTGTTACGCTCTTTTACCTCATAATTTCTTCCATTTATTTTAGCCGCTCTATGTTCAAGAGCAAGTTTCAGAGTCTTTTCTGACATCCATTTTGGACTTTTCTTTCTCTCCTGTCTTTTTAATGACCTTTTGCTTTCTTCGTATATGATGTCCTTGATGTCATTCCACAACTCTTCTGGTCTTTTGTCATTAATGTTCAATGGGTCGAATCTATTCTTGAGATAAAATCTGTCCACCATCGTGACCCTTCTGGTATTTGAAATACCGACGGGATAACTTCCAGCAACACACGAGCCACCACAGTATGACAAACTGACAGACAGGTAGGGTATAAACCCCGCTGTATAGTGCACATATACAAAATGCCCTCCTACATATAAAGCTTTTACATCACATTCTTCATATCGTTCATCCTAAATGTGGAGTTAGCATATTACAGATATTAAGCCCTTAACCTAAGATTATTTCCTTCCCTTGCATAACTAGTAGATTTTTTCACAAAAGCCTAGCTTATCAAAAACCCGGAATGCAAAGCTCATTCATGCACGAGCAAAAATAACAAAACCAGCACTATTCCTCTCCTCCTGATCTCTCTTGAACAAACATTAATACTAAACTCACAGTTTCGAAGCACAGTAGTTCGTATTGAGCTGCTGAGACCTTTGAAATCCCCACGTATTTCTTAATCAGATCAGTATCAGGACTTTTTCACAGGGTGAAGGAGTGTAACAAATTCTATGGGCTGATTATTCCCTTGAGGATGATAGCTTATCTACTTAGTAGACTCGATGATCTCTTTTATATGTATGTAGGCATGTTTTTTTAGGCATGACTGTATGTGGGATGTGTGTTTTGGGGATGCTAATTAGTAAGCTATTGATTCAGAAGCCTAAAAATGTGACATTCCTGTTGATCTCCTCCTTTGTCCCTTAGGAAGTTTCCTGACTTTACAACAACCCCTTACTCCTTCTTTGAAGGAAGCTATGTTAATTGTCCATCACAATTTTGTACTTATCAGGTGCAGTATCTACAAATTATTCTAAGGGAATGATTTTAAGCTCTTCTGTTCTTTAACATTAAAACTCATTGAAAACTTAGAGAAAAAAATAACTAAACTTTTATTGACAATGGAAATGCTCATTTTGAAGCAAATTTGTTGTAATGCTGTTTTAAGGTGTTATTAGTACACTCACGCTCTGCCTTAGACATCTAACCCATTATCCACACTGCTACCAAAATAATCTTCCGAAGTATGGTTATGATGTTACTCCTCTGTTCAAATCTTTTCAGGGCTCCCAGTTGCACACAGAATAAAGTTAATTCATCTTAGAATCAATTATTGAGGACTTCCTCTGAGCTAGAAACAGTGTGGATACAATATGAGGATACAAAGGGGGAAAAAAATCAAATTTCTGTCCTCAAAGTGCCCACAATGAGTATGGAAAGAAGACATTGACTGAAAAAAAGGTAATGTGATAGAGGTTACAATGTATTTGGCATGGTAAGTGATCACTTACCAAAAACTCGTTGCCGTTGAGTTGATTCTGACTCATAGTGACCCTATAGGACAGAGTAGAACTGCGCCATGGGATTTCCAAGGAGTGGTTGGTGGATTCGAACTGCCAACCTTTTGGTTAGCAGCCAAATGCTTAACCACTGTGTCACCAGGGCTATTCTGCAAAATATTCTCTCCTATGTGATCATACATGTGTATGTGTATGCATATGCATATGCGTATGTGATCACATAAATAAATAGATGATAGATAGATAGATAGATGATAGATAGATGATAGATAGATAGATAGATAGATAGATAGATAGATAGATGATAGATAGATAGTTAGATAGATGATAGATAAAACCATTTGCCATCAAGCTGATTCTAATTCATAGCAACCTTATAGGACAGAGTAGAACTGCCTCATAGAGTTTCTAAAGAGTGGCTGGTGTATTTGAGCTGCTGACCTTTTGGCCAGTAGCCAAATGCTTAACCACTGCACCACCGGGACCCTATAGAAGAGAGTATTTTATAGAACCTGGGGCTAGGGATAGGGGTATTGGAGTGGGGGGGACGTAAGATCAGAGTGGGGGAGGGTGTAAGATGTTCACAGAGTACTTGAGCTGAGTCATAATAAGTAGGTATTCTCAAGATAAGTTGGAGAATGATTCCAGGCATTGGAAGCAACCAGCTTAAAACAAAGTGTGCTAATATGAAAAGGCTTAATATACTTGGGAAATAAAATTTGTTCTGTTGTCTCAAAGGAGATAGGATGCAATTGGGAGTTGATGGTGATCAAGCTGGAAAAGTAGGCAAGGACTAGGTTATTAAGGGAATTAAATACTGTACTAATGATTTAAGCATGGTACTTATGTGCATAGGTTTGTTTTTCAAATTGCTAAATCTTAGGTTGTAAAGAATGGACTGGAATAAACTGGAAGTAGGAAAATAGCTAGAAAGCTATTGTAGAGATTCAGTCAAGAGGCAATAAAGATTTAAACTCTGGTAGCAGTGATGTGGATGGGGAGGAAGCAGATTCATTAGAGACTTGGAAAGTAGAAATGGAATGAATTGGGGACTGATTAGAAGCAGAATGTGAGTGAGAAGTGTCTAAGATGACTTCACATTTCTTGTTTGGGTAATTGTAACTGGGTCACAGATACAGGGGGAAACAAGAGAAGGAATGCATGGTGGGGAGAGGGGAGACAACTAACTGTAGTTTGGACATGTGAAGTTTGGAGATGGTCATTTACTGATGTATGTGAGGTCCTCCATGATCTGACTCCCACTCTAATTTCCAGCCTCATCAAACCTACATCTTCTTCCAAATGCTGTGCTGGTCATACCCACTGTCCCTGAAAACAAAACAAAACAAAACAAAAACGCTATTTTCCTTTTCTATTTTTTTTAATGTTTTTGCTCAGTAGTTGTAGTAGTTTTGCTTACTAGCAATGCCTTCCAAATCACTTATTAACTCAGGCATTTATTAGAAATATTTTTGAGTACCTACGCTAAGGATATATCAGAGAACAAAACAGTCAGCAATAGAAATGAGTGGTATATCGACATAAGTAATAACCTGAATGAATCTCCAATAATTACACTTAATGAAAAAAAACTCATATCAAATTTTGCATACTGTGTAATTCAATTTACATAACATTCTTGAAATGACAAAATTATAAAAATGGAGAACTGGTGAGTGGTTACCAGAGGTCAGGGACAGGGCAGAGGGTGGAACAGGAATGAGGCTGTAGCTGTAAAAGGGCAAGATGAAGGATCCTTGTGGTAATGGAAATGTTCTGTATCTTGGATGTATCAATGTTGTCTCTGGAAAGCACCTCTAGGGTAGTCAGAGGATAGCAGCACAACATGGCTGAATTAATACTAACCACACCATCGGGACGTTGATCAGATTCTTAGCTCAACAACTCTAAGTCACTGGGGAAATGTTTGTGGCCCTCAGTGGTCAAAACCCAAATGTGGAACAACCGTCCAGAGGGGTCTTGCTGCAAATAACTGTCTGCACCCCTGAAAACACATGCACTCAGGAAGGGTGCTGTTGGCAGTAAGATATTTTTGCCAGGTAAAGAAAATATATGTGTAAGCATCTTTTTGACCTTTGTTTAAGCATCCTGTGACTATTACCTGTAATCTCTAATTATAGCCATTAATGATTACTAACCAACCAGTCTCTTACTGCTGTACCCTATGGACCAATAAGGTACCCTTCCCCACCTCACCAGATTCTGCCTTGCACTTCCATAATTGGAGATGCACAAATAAAAAATATTCTGCAAATTGTTCCTAATTTAGCAATATAACTTACCAAAACCTGGACCCCCTCTTTGGACACCACTGTTTCATTCTGTTCCGTTCAAACTGTAACCTGAGCCCAGAATAAACCTCTGTGACTTTATCTTGAACAGCTTCTGTCTTCTGTACCATGGTGACATATTTGGTGGCAGTACCAAACCAAAAACTAAAACCCAGTGCCGTCGAGTCGATTCCGACTCATAGCGAGCCTATAGGACAGATTAGAACTGCCCATAGAGTTTCCAAGGAGAGCCTGGTGGATTCGAACTGCCGACCCTTTGGTTAGCAGCTGTAGCACTTAACCACTACGCCTCCAGGGTTTCCAGTCCCACCCAACCCAGTGCCGTCGAGTCGGTTTCCAGTAGTGGGATACAAAAGTACTCTGCCCGTGTTGACCCTGTGAACCAAGAACTCAGAACGTCAGCACCTTTGTGCCCTCTCTGCCTCCTGGCTCTTGGAGGTCAACAAGTAGGCCTTCCAGGTCTGAACTCTGCTCTTTGGCATTGTAGTTTGCTGAGGTTCATTCAGTGCTCTTTCTGCTTAACTTTGAATTCACTGTTGGACCTAAATTGTCAAGTAGATTTTTGTGATGCCTCTCCCCAGTCACTGTTGCTTGTTTCTGTTTCCCTAAGGAGCTCATTCAGGGTCTTAACAGTGCCTTTTTTCTTTTTTTGTCTCTAGAGTTTTAAGGATTCTCTCTCTTCTACTGTGGTTGCTATCTCCATTACTATGGGTCAGGTTTGCTCTAAGGAACAGAACACCCCTTCCCCAGGGACTCCTGCTGGGTTTATGTTCAAACAGTATAGTTCAGATCCCTATGCATATTTAGATCAATGGCATGCAATAACTGAGGATAGTGTTGAAAAATGTTGGCCAAAGTAGGGAACTTTTGACCTGTCAAAAATTACCTTTTTGTGTTCAAATTTAGAAAAGCTGAATGCCCCTACCAGACAGAAACAGTGGGACAGTTTTACAACTGGCACTAGGAATCTGCAAAAAGAGGATTGGAAGGTAGACTGGCTTACTTTGTGTAGTGAGTATCCAAATTGAACAAAGCAAAGAAGCCTATTCCCTCCGCTGATTCTTTCCCTACCCCTCCTGCTGCTTCTCTGGCTCTTCCACAACCTAACCCCTCTCTTCCCTCACCCCTGTTTCCCCTACTCCTATTCCCTCTCCTCTTTATTCTGCCTTGCCTACCTGTTGCCCAATACTTGCTAATGCTTCTCTTACATCATTTATACCTCTCACTGGTGTCCTTATGGGGCCAGAATCTGATATGACCTTAGAAATGTCTTTGAAAGTCTGATATCTTGAAGAGGCCAAGTAACTTTTAACCATAGACTAGGGCTGAGTTTCACGCATTATTAAAGACTTCCCAAATCAACTTGAGGACCGTCATAAATTCACTCAGAAATTTCTTATTTTGACCCAAACTTATGAGCCAGGATTGGCCAATAGGTACAACCTTATCCATATGTTAGCTGGGCCTGGGGATGCCTTTAGATGAATGGAAGTAAGCTAAAAGTTAATCTCCTGAGAAATCTGTAACCATAGATCATAAAGCCCCTGGGAATACACTCTTAGCTGAAACCAAGACTGTTACTGATTTACTCATTAAAGCTATACCAAATGTCTTCCTGAGAAAGACAGAGATTAGGCCAAAATTCAAGGTTGTACTCAAGAAAAAGGTGAGAATACTTACAGCTACCACAAGCATCTAACAAAATTATTTGATGAACATTCAGAATTAAAGCTAGAGGATGCCTGGGTCAAGACTGTGTTCAATTCACTCTTTGCTAATGGCCTTCAAGTTGAGCTTAGCAACCTGATAAAGCATCACAAATTGGACTGGGAAAACACTGAAATCAGCAAATTAGCTATGCTTGTCTATAAGCTACGTCAGACTTTAGAGCAACAAGCTCTAGAAGAAAAGCAGAAAATTAGGAATAAACAAAACAAGTTAATGACTTTGTAAATGCAGCAATTACAAACCTCCAGCAGAGGGCAGCCCCGACTCTCTGAGGAAGTTAAGTTACAGAATAAAACTTCTGGAGTATGTTACTATTGCAAGCAGTCAGGACATTTTAAGAGAGATTGCCTCAAGCTCAAGAACAAAACAGGCACCTTGCCCTTGGCCCCTCCAATGGCCAAGCAACGGAGCTCTGGGGACAAAATAGGGGCTTTTTCCATAGTTCCCCTGGACTCACAAGGTGAAACTCTTATTAGGAGCAATGGAGAGCCTTGTGAATTCCTTGTGGGTATGGGGGTGACTTTATCAGCTATAAACCCCACAAGTTTGCAAAAGCCTCTACTTCAGTGTACTAGAACTTTTAAAGTTGTGGGGGTTGCCAACTTAGAACAGACATCTGCACACTCTTAGCACTTAGCTGCATCTTTAGGACTCATTGAGGATTTACATCCGTTCCCGCTTAGCCTCAATGCCCATGTTAATCTACTAGACAGAGATTTGCTTTCTAAGTGGAAATGCCACTTGAAATTTACTAAAGAAGGAGAAATATTATTAAGTATGCTCAATACCTTTCCCATTTTACATGACTCTGAGAATTATCAGCAAGATGCCTTGTGCTATGGCCATGCTTGTAACTTATCTGAACCCTAGATTTTAGCCCCTTTAGTTCTTCTTCCTATGGACTGCGTCAGATCAACGCCTGATTATCTGTGGGCCACTTCATCCACTGATATTGGGCAGATCCATTTAATTGAACACATTAAGGTGCAAATTGATACCACTGAACTTTTACCCAAGATTCCCCAATATCCTATTAAACGTGCATCCTGAGAAGGATTGACTCCTATAAAGACTTTTTATGAAAAGGTCCCATTATCCCCTGCACCAGTCCATGTAACGCTCCTGTGTTCCCAGTCCACAAAGCTGGTAACCAAGGATGGAGGTTTGTTCAAGACCTGAGGGCCATCAGTGAAATAGTAGTTCCTAGATTTCCTGTGGTTCTGAACCCCCACTTATTATTATCGAATGTTCCAGCCGATGCTACTTACTTTACAGTAGCAGATTTATGCAGCACATTTTTCTTCATTTCCATTCATCCTGAAAGTCACTATTTGTTTGCATTTACCTGGGGTAATCAACAATACACCTGGACTGTTATGCCCCAAGGTTTCACTGAGTCCCCCACTTATGTCTCACAGGTTTTGCATGCAGACTTGCAATCATCAAAATTTATCCAAGGGTTGGTTCTTCTCCAATATGTAGACAACCTGTTAGTCTGTTCTCCCACTGAGGATACTTGTTTAAAGGATAATCCCACTGCCGTCGAGTCGATTCCGACTCATAGTGACCTTATAGGACAGAGTAGAACTGCCCCATAGAGTTTCCAAGGAGCGCCTGGTGGATTTGAACTGCCGACCTCTTAGTTAGCAGCTGTAGCACTTAACCACTATGCCACCAAGGTTTCCTAAAGGATAATATCACCCTGTTAATTCACTTAGCGAACAGAGGCTCAGAGCTTCTAAGGAGAAGCTTCACCTTCGATGTGTCAAATGTCTAGGACATATATTATCAGTTAATCTATTGACTCCAAGAGAAAAGAGGACCTTTTGTTTCTTCTTATGCCTAAAACAAAGAAGCAACTTATAGGATTTCTTGGCCTTTGTGGGCACTGCCACTTTTAGGTACAAATTTTTTTCATTACTACTTCAAACTTGGTTATTATTTGAAAATATCTGAGCCCAATCCCTTTCAATTATCAGGAGAAGGAGAAGGAGTCATCTACAAATTAAAGGACTCTCTACTCATACACTTGCCTTAGAATTCCCAATTACAGTCTTAGTTTTCCTCTCTATGTGCATATGGTAAATGGAAATGCCTTGGGGACATTACCCAGGGGCATGGAGGACAGCAGAGACCAGTTGGTACTATAGCGTTCAACTGACCCTCATGGCTACGGGATATCTGCCTTGTCTCAGGGTGGTTGTTGCTACCACCCAGTTAGTGGAGACCACTGCTGATATTTTGTTGGGAAATGATTTAAATGTATTTGTCCCTCGCACAGTGTCTGCCATTTTAAACACAAGGTTAACTCAACATGTATCTTCTAGCCAGATGACATCGTTTGGGGTTATCTTATTAGCTGCCCCACACATATGCTTACACACTATTTCAGGGCTTAACCTAGCAACTCTTATGCTCTTGTCAGGTGATGAAGAAACCCCACCTCATGACTGTATCAATTTAACTGACCACTTATTAACTATCAGACCTGACTTGCAAGAATCCCCTCTTGACAATGCAGGTCTTAATCTATTTGCAGATGGCTCTTATCTAAGGTCGGCCAGCTCTCATTTCTGGGCACTGTCACCACATCCGCTGAAGTCCTTGAGATTGGACCTCTTGAAGTTACTTCAGCCCACCAGGCTGAATTGATTGTCCTTGCCCAGGCATGAAGACTGACTTCCAAAGGGTCAGTAATCATTTACACAGATTTGAGATTTTCTCTTGGCATCATACAAGATCTAAGATGCTATGGAAGCTTAGAGGGTTCCTTACATCTTTAGGGACCCAAATTAAAAAACAAAACAGAAAAATGGCTCTTTGGTGGCAGACCTTCTGGAGGCCCTGCTTCTTCCCTCTGCAATCTCAGTCATTAAAATCCATGCCTATTAATGTAAAGGGGCTCATCAGACAGAAGTCAAAGGAAACAATTTAGGCAACTGGGCAGCTGAACAAGCTGCTTCAACTAAATTACAGGCAGCAGCAATATGCACTGAGTGCCAATAATTCCAAGGGCCCTACATAAGATGTACAGATGGGAGTGTTTATGTGAAAGATAGCTCTGCTAGAGAGCCTATATGGCATGATTTAATAAGTCACCAACAACTGGCTCCAGATGGAGAAAAGGATCAATGAAAAAAAGGATGGTACCACCTTAATGGTGTCTCCAGAACCTGGGAAGGACCCAGTAGAAAACCCAGACCCCACCATTGGAAGCCAGTACTCCCCAAATCTTTACATGTCCCCCTCACTTGGACCCTTAATGCTAACAATCACTGGGGAAGAGACGAGCTTATAGACATCTTATCGAAAGACTGGTGGGGATACTTTTGAGGTGCAGCAGACCATATCACCCAACACTGCCCAATATACTCTCAATTTAATGTTGTTCACACCTGTAAGCCTCCCTTGGGGAGGTACCCCTTACCTCTTGGGCCAATGCTTTAATGGCAGATTGATTTTATTCAGTTGAAACCTTCCAGTGGATACAGATTTGTCTTAGTTATGGCTTATAAATTTTCACATTGGGTTGAGACTTTCCCTAGCTGGAATACTATGACATCATTTGTAGCCCAAAAAAAACTTGTAGAGAATATTATCCTTACAGGGGTGCTCCGAAAACACTTCGTAGGGACTGAGGCACCCATTTTACTGGAAAAGTTATAAATAACTTATGCAAGGTTTTTCACATCTTTCAGACTGCATTGCCTCTACCACCATCAATCCTCAGACTTAGCTGAGAAAATGAACGGTATCATTAAAAATCAATTTGCAAATCTATCCCATCATTCTTTAGGACTGCCATGGGTATAAGTATTACCAATAGTTTTATTAAATTTAAGGTCAGCACCTTTTGACCCACACAAGCTGACTCCACACAAAATTGTCACCAGACACCTCTTGATTCTTCCTTATGGGTCAGCCTGGATTCAAATTTCATACAAATCAGGTTTTTAAAATACTGTAAAGCACTTATGAATCATGCCAAGACTTATAACAGTCTAGTTAGGGGAGCCTATAGCCAGGAGAATCCTACTGAGCTTGACAAAAGTGCCATCCAACCAGAAGACTATGTATACTTGAAAAGGCATCAACTAAAAGACTCTTTGGAGCCAGGATGGAAATGGCATTATCAGGTTCTTCTTACTAATCCATCTGCTGAAAAGTTACAGGGAATTAAGGCCTTGATGCACCTGTCACAACTGAAGAAGGCCACAAACCCTAAGTGGACTGTGCAACCCACTGAAGCATTCAAGTTAAAGTTTCAAAAACAACAAGATGAGAATTAGCTGATAGCTGAGTAGACAGCTTCTACCCAAGATTCCAGGACCAGGCCAGTATGAAGCCAGTTGAAAATTTTGGACTATTTTTTTTTTCCTAATCTTTGTATCTACAGATTTCATAATCTTCCTTCAAACTTTTAAGGTGATTGCATGCAAATGACCTTGTGGAACTAAGCCTTTGTTTATCAACAGTACTCACTGTTTATAGTAAGCCACAAGTAACTAACTTTCAATGAAAGGTAAAGTCCTGTTAGTCATATCCTTATGCTTAATATTAATTACTTTGAAATCATTCTATTCCTTGAGTTAGGGTTGTTCCAGTAATTAATATCCTGTGTTAATCTTGAAACCTCGTTATATCTTTCCTTATTAAGTCTTACAGCCATTTGTTTGTTTCTTATTATAACAGCAATCCAAGCTCTTACTCCACATGCACGTATGTCACTTCCTAGAGGATTCTATTTCATTATAGCTGCCGTTTGCATGTTGTTGTTGTTATGTGCCATTGAGTCTGTTGTGAGTCATAATAAACCTATGTACAACAGAACAAAACATTGTTCAGTCCTGCACCATCCTCACAATCATTATATTTGAGCCCATTGTTGTGTAACTGTGTCAGTCCATCTCCTTGAGGGTCTTCCTCAAGGACTTTCTGTGACCTCTACTTTACCAAGCATGATGTCCTTCTCCAGGGACTGATCCCTCCTGATCACAGTCCAAAGTATGTGAGAAGAAGTCTCGCCATCCTTGTTTCTAAGGAGCATTTTGGCTGTACTCCTTCCAAGACAGATTTATTCGTTGTTTTGGAAGTTCATGGTATATTCAATATTCTTTCCCAACACCATAATTCGAAGGTGTCAATTCTTCTTCGGTCTTCCTTATTCATTGCCCAGCATTCACATGCATATGAGGTGATTGAAAACACCCTGGCTTCGGTCAGGCACACCTTAGTCTTCAAGGTGACATCTTTGCTTTTTAACACTTTAAAGAGGTCTTTTGCAGCCAACTTGCTGAATGCAATACATCCTTTGATTTCTTGACTGCTGCTTCCATTGGCGTTGATTGTAGGTCCAAGTAAAATGAAATCCTTGACAACGTCAATCTTTTCTCCATTTATGATGTTGTTTATTGGCCCAATAGCGAGGATTTTTGTTTTCTTTATGTTCAGGTGTAATCCATACTGAGGGCTTGTAGTCTTTGATCTTCATCAGGAAGTTCTTCAAGTCCTCTTCACTTTCATTAAGCAAGATTGTGTCATCTGTATAACGCAGGTTGTTAATGAGTCTTCGTCCAATCCTGATAGCCCATTCTTCATATAGTTGAGCTTCTTGGATTATTTGCTCCGCATACAGATTGAATAAGCATGGTGAAATGATACAACCCTGACACACACCTTTCCTGACTTTAAATCACACAGTATCCCCCTGTTCTGTTCCAATGGCTACCTCTTGATTTATGTACATGTTCAAAAAAAAAATTTTTTTTTTCCTCATGAGCACAATTAAGTGTTCTGGAATTCCCATTCTTTGCAATGTTATCCATAATTTGTTATGACCCACACAGTCAAATGCCTTTGCATAGTCAATAAAACACAGATAAACATCTTTCTAGTATTCTCTGCTTTCAGCCAGAATCCATCTGACATCTGCAATGATATCTTTCATTCCATGTTCTCTTCTGAATCTGGCTTGAATTTCTGGCAGTTCCCTATCGATGTACTGCTGCAACCCCTTCTGAATGATCTTCAGCAAAGTTTTACTTGTGTGTAATATTAATGATATTGTTTGATAATTTTTGCATTTGGTTGGATCACTTTTCTTTGGAATAGGCATAAATATGGATGTCTTCCTGTTGGTTGGCCAGGTAGCTGTCTTTCGAATTTCTTGGCATAGACGAGTGAGCACTTCCAGTGCTGAGTCCATTTTTTGAAACATCTCAATTGGTATTCCGTCAATTCATGGAGACTTGTTTTTCACCAATGTCTTCAATGCAGCTTGGACTTCTTCCTTCAGTACCATTGGTTCTTGATCATATGTTACCTTCTGAAATGGTTGAACGTTGACAAATTCTTTTTGGTACAGTGATTCTGTGTATTCTTTCCATCTTCTTTTGATGCTTCCTGTGTCGTTCAGTATTTTATCCATAGAATCCTTCACTAATGGAGCTCCAGGCTTGAGTTTTTTCTACAGATCTTTCAGCTTGAGAAATGCTGAGTGTGTTCTTCCCTTTTGGTTTTTTATCTCCAGGTCTTCATACATGTCATTATAATACTTTTCTTTGTCTTCTCGAGCTGCCCTTTGAAATCCTCCGTTCAACTCTTTTATTTCATCATTTCTTCCATTTGCTTTAGCTATTCAGTGTTCTAGAGCAAGTTTCAGAGTTTCTTCTGACATCCATTTTGGTCTTTTCTTTCTTTCCCGCCTTTTTAATGACCTCTTGCTTTCTTCATGTATGATGTCCTTGATGTCATTCCACAACTTGTCTGGTCTTTGGTCATTAGTTTTCAATGTGTTGAATCTATTCTTGAGATGGTCTTTAAATTCAGGTGGGATATACTCAAGGTCATACTTTGGCACTCATGAACTTGTTATAATTCTCTTCAGCTTCAACTTGAACTTGTATATGAGCAATTTATGGTCCATTCTGTAGTTGCCCACTAGCCTTGTTCTGACTGATGATATTGAGCTTTTCCGTCTTCTCTTTCCATAGATGTAGTTTATTTGTTTTCCTATGTATTACATCTGTGGGGGTACATGTGTATTGTCATTGTTTATGTTGTTGAAAAAAATATTTGCAGTGAAGGAATTGGTCTTGCGAAATTCTATCATGGGATTTCTGGTGTAATTTCTTTCTCCAAGGCCATATTTTTCAACTACCCAGCCTTCTTCTTTGTTTCCAACTTTGGCACTCCAATATCCAGTATTTCTCAATGCATACTGATCGCATTTTTGGTCAACTTCAGACTGCCGAAGTTGGTAAAAAATTTCAATTTCTTCATCTTTGGCCTTAGTGGTTGGTGCACAAGTTCTAATAATAGTCGTAATAACAGGTCTTTCTTGAAGGTGTATGGATATTACCCTATCACTTCAGGATAGATCTTGAATTTTTTTTTTGATGATGAATGCAACACCATTGCTCTTCAATTTATCATTCTCAGCATAGTAGACCATGTGATTGCCCAATTCAAAATTGCCAATACCAGTCCATTTCAGTTCACTAATACCTAGGATACCGATGTTTATGTGTTCCATTTCATTTTTGACAATTTCCAATTTTCCTACATTCATACTTTGTGCATTCCATGTTCCGATTACTAATGGATGTGTGCAGCTGTTTCTTCTCATTTTTTGAGTAGTATTACATCAGCAAATGAAAGTTCTGAAAGCTTTACTCCATCCATGTCATAAAGCTCTCTCCCATTCGTGTTTTGAGTGCCTTCCTACCTGAGGAGCTCATTTGCCAGCACTATATCAGAAAACTTTTCACTGGTATTCATAATTTTTTTTTCAGAAGTAGACTGCCAGGTCTTCCTTCCTTGTCTGTTTTAGCCTGGAAGCTTAGCTGAAACCTATCCACCATGGGTGACCCTACTGGTGTTTGAATACCAGTGGCATAGCTTCTAGCATCACAGCAACATGCAAGCCCCCACAGTACAACGAACTGACAGTGTGTGGGGGATTTGCATGTTAGTAGCCTGTATATACCTCGTTTGGGAAATTTTCTGGCATTAAGAAGCTTACCTTAAGTATTCTGTTTTGGCTCGTAGTGAAAACTGATGCATGGCAAGAAAATGCCTTTGTCAGGTTGGCCTAAGCAGTGGCCAATGCAACCAATCTAACTGAATGATGGATTTGTCACCTTACACCCCAGACAGTGCATGGAAATCATGACCCACTTGCATCGCCCATTCTGAACTATACACATGTTCCTACTGTTACTATTAATTCCAGTGTCTTTGCCAAACTAGCCAACAGTGCAAGACCATGGCATTCCTCCACTTCCCCTGATTACCCCTCAGTGCCTTGTTTGTGGATAAACCCAAGTATCTACTTGACCTGAAGTTAACTATTGGAAAGTGGTCCCTTCTATACCATTTGTCAATAGCAGTAGGTACTATACAGCCCTAGTAGATTACTGTAATTATGAATATCCAGAAGCCCCAGTCTGCCTTAACTATGCTAATAGGAATTTTCTAGGAGGGCTGCCCATCTGTAACTATTCTCATATAGGAAATTGGCTCATGCACGCTAATCAAACTATTCCTCCTCCCAATAACAGGGGCAAGAGCCGTATGTGCCCCTTACGGAAATGTGTTCTTATGTGATGGAGCAGACTACTTTTGAACAACATTCAATGATAAACCACTTACCTGGGCTTTATCATGTTTGAATGGATGGAGTATATATGGCCAGTGTACACATGGGGTTCTTGGGGTACCACTGATCTTATATTCCTATAATGAAAGTATATATGGGACGCGTGATTTAAAACTCTTCTCTTGATCCCCTAGGGAAATTTTTGGATCTGATAGCAACCCTATAGTGAAGGAATCAGGAGACGGATGGGTGTTACTCCTAGCCCTTCTACCCATCTATAATACCCCTAAGCTTGAGAGATCTATTTGCAACCTAACAGCTACCATGGAAGAGAGAGTTAATGATGTTGCTGATGGAATGGCAGCCCAACAAAAATCTTTAAACTCCCTGGTTTGTGTTGGACAATAGAGTAGCTCTTCACTTTTTGTTAGCCCAACAAAGAGGTGTCTGTGCTATAGCCAATATCTCCTGTTGCACTTGGATTAATACCTCTGGGGAGGTAGAACAAGGTATTAAACAAATAAGTCAGAAAGCTACCTGGTTATGCATCCCTTAAAGAGGCCTGGGTTTTTCTTTCACTGATATGTTCAGTTGGCTCCCCAAAGGAATGGAGTCCTGGATCAGATCAACTTTGTTCACTGGAATTATGATTATACTGGTCATTGTCATCACCATTAAATGCTGCATGAAACTGATCACCCATGTTTTGACCTCAAGTACTAACATGATGCCTATGAAAAGGATAATGTATGTGGAAACCATCCAGGTCAGTGATGATTTTGATGAAACCTCATTGGAGAGACCGTAAGAGTAGATCAACCTCTAATTGCCTCTGGTCTACTGTACTGGACACTATCTTTTCATTCCCTTTTCTTTCTTGGGCTGTCCCTCCTGATTTTCTCCCTCCAGAGCATGGTGTTAATAATAAAAGCTGCCTAACAACCAGATAAACCTTGCGGAAGACAAGTTACTCCTTTGTGGGCCACATGACATTGGCTCTCTCTGAAGATGAGAACACCATTGCATCCCGGTAAAAATACCTAGTAGTGCATGGTCACTGTTACCATGTGGCATCTGAGGTCTTAAATGCTTGCTGCTTCAAGCAGCCACTAGAATACAGCCACTTGAAGGCAGCAGTAGCCAGCATGTCCATGTGAGGGAGTCCCTTCCATCTATCTGTGATCAAAGGATGCTCTGTGAAATCTTTGATGGAAAGGAGGGAGTTGTCACTGGGAACTACTCTTAGTGTAGTCAGTGAGATAGAAGCACAACATGGCTGAATTAATGCAACTGCACCATATGACCCTTGGTCAGATTTTTAGCTTAACAACTCTGAGTCACTGGGGAAATATTTGTCCTCAGTGGTCAAAACCAGGATGTGAGAAACAATGGTCCCAAGGGGTCTTGACACCAGTGCCCATCTACACCCCTGAAAATGCACTTACTGGGGAAGAGTGCTATTGCCAGTAAGATATTTATCCAGATAGACAAAAAATATATATGTGTAGGCATCTTATGACCATTCTCTAAGCATCCTGTGACTATTATCTGTAACCTCTGATTATAGCCATTAATGATTACTAACTAATCACTCTCTGACAGCTGTACACCCTATTAACCAATAAGGTACTATTCCCTGCCTCACCAGATCCTGCCTTGCATTTCCCTAATTGAAGATGCACCAGTTAAGAATAGCCTGCAACTACTTCTTGCTTTAGCAGTCTAATTGACCCAAACCTGGACTCTCCCTCTTTGGACTCCACTGTTTCATTTTGATGGATTGTGTTGTTCCCAGTTTGAACTGTAAACTGAGTCCAGAATAAGCCTCTTTGATTTTATCTTGAACAGCTCCTGTCTTCTGAACCAGAGCGACAATGTCAGTATCTTGGTTGTGATATTATACTATAGTTTTGCTGGATTAGGTGAAATTGTGTAAATGGTACACAGTGTCTCTCTGTATTATTTCTGACAAGTGCCTATGAATCTACAACCACCTCAAAATAAAAAGTTTAATTAAAACACATTAACGCACAGAGAATCATTAGTACCATAACTAACAACCAAAAAAAAAAACCCAAAACAAACCCAAACCCACTGCTGTTGAGTTGATTCTGACTCATAGTGACCATATAAGACAGAGTAGAACTACCCCATAGGGTTTTCAAGAAGCGGCTGGTGGTTTTGAACTGCTGACCTTCAGGGCTCCAACTAACAATCAAACAACAACCAAAAAACCCAAATCCATTGCCATTGAGTCAATTCCAACTCATAGCAACCCTATAGGACAGAGTAGAACTGTTTCATAAGGTTTCCAAGGAGTGGCTGGTGAATTTAAACTGCCAACATTTTGGTTAGCAGCGGTAGCTCAATGTAGTAAGTGTTAAATAAATGGTTTAGCAGAATAACTAACCCTGGGTCAAAGAAGTTAGTTTGGTCTTTGTCTCTGCTTTCCTGAAAATAAGCATTTGGAATTTTCCAGCAACGAGATGTCTTTATGTGCAAATGTAGTGGGAATCCCAAAGACCATGCCTGGCAAATAGCTTCAGGAAGGGAGAGTAGGCATGATGCAATCAATCATGCATATTCATTGCTGCCATTGATAACGCATATGCAATGAGGCCCTAATCATTGACTATTCACAAGCCAGTAAAGTTCTGGGACTCAAAAATTCCTTGGAGCTTCTGGTTGATGATGTATGTGGGACAACCTTGCATCTCTGGGGACATGGCAGCTCTGGGACATGAAGCTCCATCTCAGGAAACTCCCTCCGGATCTCATCTGTACATCTCTTTGTGTATATCTTATTCGTGCTTGTAGAGTTATCCCTTTTCCAGGAGTTGGTGAGTCATTGCATAAAATTATTGGATCTAAAAGAAAGTTTATTTCTTTTTCATGGGCATAGGGGGGTGGCTGGTCTAAAGCAGGGATGGAGAGTCATAGGAACTCCATAACTCGCAACTTGTCTGAAGTGCGGGGAGTCATGTCAACTCCCTAGCTTGTGTCCGGCACCCACTGACCTAGCCCAGCGTGAGAGAAACTGTTGTATGGAGCAGCTGGGGTCTGAACTGACCAAGAAAGGGAACGAAGATTTCCTTGGACTGGTTTCATGCCACAAATTGGTGTCAATAGAAGTGGACTCTGATGCAATGACTACCTACTCAGGGAAGCATGGAGTTCTGGGGGAGGAAAGATAAGTGGGCAGGCAAGGAATTCTGTATGATTATTTTGGTCTTTGATTTCTGGATGGTTACTTTGGTCAACGTTACCTATAAATGAAAGGAAGGTGCTTTTTATAAGTAATTAAATGGCTTTCATTTGCTAATGCTTTGTGTCTTGTGTGTGCATCTTGGTCAGACTAGATGGATGTAGCACTCATGTTTAATGCCACTGGATGGAAACCTCATCCTAGCAATCTTATGGCTGCTTGGACGGTTGAGACAACTTAAGTGTGTCATACAATAACACCAAACAAAAACCAAACCCAGTGCCGTCGAGTTGATTCTGACTCATAGCGACCCTATAGGACAGAGTAGGACCACCCCATAGAGTTTCCAAGGAGCGCCTGGCAGATTTGAACTGCTGGCCCTTTTGTTAGCAGCCGTAGCACTTAACCACTATGCAACCAGGGTTTCCATACAATAACTATGAGTCTGAATCAACTCAACAGAAATGGGTTTTCTATATGCAACTGCCCATGGGGTTTCCAAGGCTGTAATCCTTACGGAAGTGGATTGCCTCATCTTTCTCCCATGGAGTCACTATACTAGTCACTAGTGAGTTCAAATCACCAACATTTCAGTTAGCAGCCAAGCACTTAAGCACTTCACCACTGGATCTCCTGTATATAGAAAATACTCAGTAAATATTTACTGCACAGAGGAGATACTTAATATTTTCTGAATTTAAAGCCAGTTGCTTCTTCAGGACAGAGAAAAATTGAAAGTTTTAAGTGTTGCCCTATGGATGCTGACAGACCAAAGGTTTTATAGGTAGACTAAAAAAAGAAAAAAAAAAAGCTGATATAGCACAGGGAGACTCTGGAGACGAAGGGAGAGGAAAGAAGGGAAGGGAAGCTATTGGGGAGAAAGATGGTGGAGAGACAAAGATGGAAGAGAGAATGAGAGAGAGAAAAGGAAGGGAGAAAGAAAGGAAAAAAGATGGAAGGGATGGACAGAGAGAAGAGGAAATTCTTCCACACAGGCTGAATAAACATTAGGTTACTTGATGGGAGAGACACCACTGTTAGGAGTACCATCATTGTATTCAAGCATTAGTTTGGAGATTCCTTCAAAACTTATTCCATTGAGTTAATGACTTGCAATGACCAGGGTAAATGCTCTTTGGATAAGTAACTTCTTGCTCATTTCAGTTATTAACACTCTTATATAAAGTCATTTATCAGTCACCTAGAGGCTTAAAGGTAGCAACTAACAGCAACAACAGATAATCTGGATGGAAGGGGCAAATTAGGGAGGAGGGAGTAATTAAAAAATGACAGCATGCATCTCTTCCTAAATTGAAAACACCTGGTAACATTAGTCTCTGAGTTCACTTGTGTAGGTGCTTGGAGATGAAGGGGTACCTACAGGAAGATAGGAGGACAGTGAAAATAAAGAAGTTAATGTTAGGTTTTGCAAAGAATGGGAATTTGAGCACACTTAATCGTGCTCATGAGGAACCTGTACATAGATGAAGAGGCAGTCGTTTTAACAGGACTAGGGGATACCGCGTGGTTTAAAACCAGATAAGGTATGTGTCAGGGCTGTATAATTTCAGCGCTTACTCAATCTGTATGCTGAGCAAATAATCTGAAAACCTGGACTATATGAAGAAAAACGCAGCATCAGGATTGGAGGAAGACTTATTAACAACCTGCGTTATGCAGATGACGCAACCTTGCTTACCGAAAGTGAAGAGGATTGAAGCACTTACTGATGAAGATCAAAAACTATATAGCCTTCGGTATGGATTACATCTCAAGATAAAACCCACTCTCACTGCTGTCGAGCTGATTCCGACTCATAAACAAAAATTCTCACAACAGTTATTCTGACTCATAAACAAAAATTCTCACAACTGGACCAATAAGCAACATCATGATAAATGGAGAAAAGATTGAAGTTGTCAAAAATTTTGTTTTACTTGGGTCCAAAATCAATGTCTGTAGTGCAGTGAATTACTTAATATGGTCCTTTTAGCCATAACCTTTGTAAGTCCCACCAAACGGCGAGGTAAAAATTAAAAAAAAAAAACAAACAAACACTGCTGCCAAGTCGATTCCAACTCATAGTGACCCTATAGGACAGAGTAGAACTGCCCCATGTGGCTTCCAAGGAGCACCTGGTGGATTCAAACTGCCGACCTTTTGGTTAGCAGCCATAGCTCTTAGCCACTAAGCCAGGAGAGTTTCCTAGATAGGAAGGGCTATGCAAATGAGGTACGTGGAATCTTAACAAGAAGATCAGTCAGTTTTGCCATCTTGCTAAGCTTAAAGGGAGACACAGACAGAGAGAGCAGGAGCTATAACATGGAAGGAGGTGTAACAAGGAAGACGGAAGGGAGAGTGGTAACACTCGAGACAGTGAGAAGCAGCAGCAGAGAAGTGGGGGCAGCATAAACAGGAGACCGCCAGGAGACCTGCAGAAGAGAGTGAAGTGGGAGTGAAGGGAGGAACCTGAGTGCCTATGAGCAGGAGGCTTGCTGGCAGAGTTGGGTGCCTCTGGGCACTTGGTGGAACTAGGTTTGCTGACCCATGGAGCTAGAGCTGAGTGCCTTCAGCCTGAGGCTTGTTGGCAGAGTGGAGTGCCTCTGGACACTTATTAACAGAACTAAAGGAGCTTTGTAACACTTGCCCAAGGAAGACAGAGGCCCGGCCAAGGGGCCAAGGGGTTATGGGCCAGGGAGAGCCCTGCCTGTGGGCATGGATGAGAAGAGGCTGTCCTAATCAAATAACTGTGTCTTCAGCGTTCCTGAACCTGAATTGTGACCTGTTTCTTCCCTAATAAACCCCGTAATAGTGCATATTGTCTGTGAGTTCTGTGTGGCCATTGCAACAAATTATTAAACTCTGCAGAGAAGTAGAGTGCACCAAGAAAGGGACAGATGTCAGAATTGGCAAAAAGGTCTGCGAGAGGTGTTATGTCTGACCTCCATCTCACAGGAATCAGCTTTGGGCTGTTGATCTTGATTCTCCTTCCTGCTTGTGTAGTTAGAGGAGGCAAGATACCTCTACCATGCCATTTTTATAATATCCATGGAAGCAGCACTCAAGAAATCAAATGACACATTGTATTGGGTAAATCTGCTGCAAAAACCCTTGTAAAGTGTTAAAAAGCAAAGATGTCACTTTGTGGACTAAGGTGTGCCTGACCCACGCCATAATATTTTCAATGACCTCATATGCATGTGAAAGCTAGACAGTGAATAAGGAAGACGGAAAAATTGGTGCCTTTGAATTGTAGTGTTGGCGAAGAACATTGAATATATCATAGATTGCCAGAAGAAGGAATGAATCTGGAAGTACAGCTAGAATGTTCCTTAGAAGTGAGGATGGCAAGACTTTGTCTCACTGGATTTGAACATATTATCAGGAGGGATCAGTTCCTAGAGAAGGACATCATGCTTGGTAAAGTAGAGGGTCAGTGAAAAAGAGGAAGACCCTCCATGAGATGGATTGGCACAGTAGCTGCAAAAATGGGCTCACACATAGCAAGGATTGTGAGGATGGTGCAGGACCGAGCAGGGTTTCCTCCTGTTGTACATAGGGTTGCTATGAGTCAGAATTTTCTCAGTGGCACCTAACATCAACGTTAGGTTGAACCGTATGAAATTGCCATTTTACTAGGTCAAAAATGATTAGATATGGGAGATTTCATGTGGTTCCACCTGATACATGTGAAAGTGCTTTAGAAACTCTAAAACTTCTATTCAAATATAAGACGTTACTATGAGGCAGGTGGTGATCCAAAAGGACGGGGCGGCGGGGGGCAGCAGATAGGATTTGGAATTAGAAGTTCTGCCACTTACTAGTTGAGTTAACTTGGTTGAGTCACTTCACCTAAGTCTTCTCTTTTGTAAAATGTACACAACCCTTGCCAAGGGTTTCTATGTGAGAATAATATGAGTTAGTTTCTTTTAAAGTGCATTGGAAACTGCACCATGGTATCTAAATGCAAATAAATGTGGGTAAATGCTGCCCTCATTCAAATACATTAAAACCCATTGTGTTGATTTTAGATACGGGATTTGTTTTCTCCTGTAGTGGGGCTTGATAGCAATATCTTAATCTTAGGTAGAAATTTCTTTCGTGCCACAGTTTTTTGGTAGCTTGGGAGAGAAAGGAAGCATAACCCCTGGAATATGAGGAAGGTGGGTTCAAGGTACAAAAATAATGGAAGGAAACAGCCCCCTTTACTCCAAGCAAAACATCTTTATTTATTCTATGTTCCTTTTAAAGCCTAAAGATTCAACCAGCTTTCCTATGAAGTAAAAAAAAAAAATAAGCTTAAATTCCAATGCCACTGTGCTCTGTTTCAAGTTGCATCGTCATCACTAATGACATGGAGGGATTATTTAGTGTGTCCTCCATTTATCTGGCTAGCAACCAAATTACATGCATGTTTATCCACTCTTGATCATTGTCAAGAAGATTTTTTTTTCTTTTTTATGCTTGTCAAAGTTAAAAGGGCTTTGGAAGTACTTAAGTAGCTAAGTGAAACATTTCATATACTTGTAGGTTGTTCTTTATTAATAAAGACTGTTGAGACTTTCACCTTGTCATCCTGGCAGTTTGGAAGAAACCACAAGCAATCTTACTCCAGTGTGTCTTTATAATCACAGCGGGGGAGGGGGGTTAGAAGGGTGTTCATGGCCAGTACTATTGTCCCCAATTAACTGATAAAAGAAGTTTGGGTCCAGCAAGACTTTGCCTGTATGTGAAGAAGACAAAAAAAAAAAAAGTTAACATTCAACAACCACCAAACAGCCTGAATCATGGAAAGTATCAACTGGTAGAGTGCTAAAGGTTTTATAATCAATATATTTAAATAAATGTGCTTATAGCAATGTATGTTGATCACACACAAAAATAATCCCATCAAATTATAATGACTGATTTTGCCTTGCGACAGGCTGTTTTGTTGGCCACATATGACCGTAGTATTAGTAATATATACAAATGGTTTATTTCTATTATGAAGTGAGTACTCTTCATGGATTGACTCATTTTGTAGGATAAATAAAACATATCAAAGTATACATGTTTATCCTATTTCAAACAGTAGGTGGAGAGATATGGCACCCTGTATAATCCCTCTGGTTTAATACATACAATGTTGGGTAAGTGGAGCCCTGGTGGTGCAATGGTTAAGAGCTCAGCCTCTAACCAAAAGGTCAGTAGTTTGAATCCACCAGTCACTCCTTGGAAATCCTATGGAGCAGTCCTACTCTGTCCTATAAGGTCACTATGAGTTGGAATCAACTTGACAGCAATGAGTTTTTTTGGTTTTTATGTTGAATAAAAAAAATGCTTAACTCCTCTGTCTTGCTTAAGAGGCAGGTGCATCACATCTAAATAATTTAAATTAACAAAAAAAATCCCTATTATTTGTTGCTCAGAACACTCTTAAGTAGATTTTGAATTACTGCCAATCCGAGTCCATGCAGTTCATGCAGTCTCATCTATTTGTCTTTCCATTTCACACCAATGATATTAATTTTTGCCTCTGTCTTTATTGATTCCAATATTTTTCTACCTGTAATGATCTAATTTTATGTCCACCAACCACTAATGAAGCACTTCCTTACTTGCTTCAAACTTTGGCTTAAAATTCACTTCTCTTGGATGTATTCCTTATTACACCACAGTGAGTTTGATCACTCCTTTATTCGACATGCCCTATGAGTCATTCCTTCATTACCAAGCCCTTTATTATGATTCTAAATGATGGTAAGTGTCAGGGAAACTAAGGATAAGTTGGCATTCACTCAATAATTCACTCAAGAAAACTTTATTGATCACCTGCATATGTAAGACACTTTGCTGGGGATTGGAAAGAATAAAAAGAATAGGCAATGCAAAATGCAAAGGAGAATTAAATAATCACTGAACAGATTTGCTGTAAAAAGTTATTGAAAATAACAGAAGCCAAGTTTGTTGATTTTACTACTATATCATTAGCATTAGGAATGAGTAAGCATTTGAAAAATAAATATTGACTTATGAATAGGTATGGGAGATGAGGAAATGGCTTCATGAAAGAAGGAAAATTAAAGCCAGCTTTTAAAGGATTATAACTCATTCACTGAGCCTTGGTGGCACAGTGGTTAAGAGCTTGGCTGCTAACCAAAATGTTTGCAGTTTGAATCCACTAGCCACTCCTTAGAAGCTCTATGGGACAGTTCTACTCTGTAGTATAGGGTCACTATGAGTTGGAATCACTCAACAGCAACCGGTTTGGGTTTTTCTGGTTTTTTTTTTTTTTTTTTTGTAACTCATTCTTACGGAGAACCATAGGAGGAAAGGCCATTCCAGGTTAAGGGAACATCATGAAAATAATTTGCTAAGATTGTGGGGATGATCCAGCAGTTTAGTATGGGTAGAGTACGGGACGTATTGAGACATCAAGTGGAAGATTAGGCATGAAACAGGTTGGGCTGTAATAGTGGAATGATTTGAATGTCTTAAAATGTTTGTTTATTTTTCTTTTGGTATTGTGCTTTAAGTGAAAGTTTACAATTCCAGTTTCTCATTCAAAAAATTATACACACATTGTTATGCAACCCTAGTTGCTCTCCCTGTAATGTGACAGCACACTCCTTCTCTTTACCCTCTATTTCCCGTGTCCATTCAACCAGCTCCTGTCGCCCTCTGCCTTCTCATCTCGCCTCCAGACAGGAGCTTCCCATTTAGTCTCATGTATCTACTTGAGCTAAGGAGCACTCTCTTCAAGAGTATTATTTTATGTTTTATAGTCCACTCTAATCTTTGTCTGAAGGGTAGGCTTTGGGAATGGTTTTAGTTCAGGGTTAACAGTCCTGCGGCCATGTCTTCTGGGGTTCCTCTAGTCACAGTCAGACCATTAAGTCTGATCTTTTCACTAGAATTTGAGATCTGCACCCCACTTTTCTCCTGCTCCATTAGGGATTCTTTGCTGTATACCTTGTCAGGGCAGTCATTTATTGGTAGTCGAGCACCATCTAGTTCTTCTGGCCTAAGGCTGATGGAATCTCTGGTTTATGTGGCCCTTTCTGTCTCTTGGGCTCATATTTTCCTTGTGTCTTTGGTGGTCTTCATTTTCTTTTGCTCTAGGTGGATTGAGACCCATTGATGCATTTCAGATGGCTACTTGCTAGCTTTTAAGACCCCAGATGCCGCTCACCAAAGTGGGATGCAGAATAGTTTCTTAATACATTTTGTTATGCCAATTGATCTAGATGTCTCCTGAAACAGTGATCCCCAGAACCCCACCCCTGCTACTCTGTCCCTTCAAGTGTTTGTTTGTGTTCAGGAAACTTCTTAGCTTTTGGTTTAGTCAAGTTGTGCTGACCTCTCCTGTATTGTGTGTTGTCTTTCCCTTTGCCTAAAATAATTCTTGTCTACTATCTAGTTAGTGAATACCTCCTCCCTCCCTCCCCACCCTCCTAACCATCAAAGAATGTTTTCTTCTGTGTTAAAACCTTTTCTTGAGTTCTAGTAGTGGTCTCATACAGTATTTGTTCTTTTGCAACTGACTAATTTCACTCAGCATAATGCCTTCCAGATTCATCCACATTATTAGATGTTTCACTGATTCATCATGGTTCTTTATTGTTGCATAGTGTTCCATTGGGTGAATATACTATAATTTGTTTATCCATTCATCCATTGATGGGCACCTTGGTTGTTTCCATCTTTTTGCTATTGTAAACAGTGCTGCAATGGACATAAACCAAACCAAACCCATTGCTGTCAAGTTGATTCTGACTCATAGCAACCCTATAGGACAGAGTAGAACTGCCCCATAGAGTTTCCAAGGAGCACCTGGTGGATTTGAACTGCTGACCTTTTGGTTAGCAGCCATAGCACTTAACCACTATGCACCAGGGTTTCCAGGCAAGGAACATAGCTGTGCATATATCTATTCGTGTGAGGGCTCTTATTTTTCTAGGCTATATTCTGAGGAGTGGGATTGCTGGATCGTATGTATGGTAGTTCTAGTTCTAGCTTTTTAAGGAAGCGCCACATCAATTTTCAAAGTGGTTGTACCATTTGACATTCCTACCAGCAGTGTATAAGTGTTCCAGTTTCTCCACAACCTCTCCAACATTTATTGTTTTGTGTTTTTTGGATTATGCCAGCGTTGTTGGGGTGAGATGGTAACTCATTGTAGTTTTGATTTGCATTTCTCTAATGGCTAATGATCATGAGCATTTCCTCATGCATCTGTTAGCCACCTGAAAATCTTTGGTGAAGTGCCTGTTCATATCTTTTGCCCATTTTTTAATTGGGTTATTTGTCGTTTTGTTGTTGAGGTTTTGCAGTATCTTGTAGATTTTAGAGATTAGATGTTGATCGGATTTGTCATAGCCAAAATATTTTCCCAGTTTGTAGGTTGTCTTTTTACTCTTTTGGTGAAGTCTTTCAATGAGCATAAGTGTTTATTTTTAGGAGCTCCCAGTTATCTAGTTTCTCTTCTGATGTTTGTGCATTGTTAGTAATGTTTTGCATACTGTTTATGCCATGCATTAGGGTTCTTAGAGTTGTCTCTATTTTTTATTTCATGATTTTTATCGTTTTATATTTTATATTTAGGTCTTTGATCCTTTTTGAGTTAGTTTTTGTGCATGGTGTGAGGTATGGGTCTTGTTTCATATTTTTGTAGATGAATATCCAGTTATGCCAGCACCATTTGTTAAAGAAACTGTCTTTTCCCCATTTAACAGACTTTAGGCTTTGTCAAATATCAGCTGCGTGGGTGAATTTACCCCTGGATTCTCAACTGTGTTCCATTGGTCTATGTATCTGTTGTTGTACCAGTACCAGTATCTGTTTTGACCACCCTGGCAGTATAATGGGCTCTAAAATCAGGTAGTGTGAGGCCTCCCACTTTGTTCTTCTATTTTATCAGGAGCCTCTTGCCTTTCCATATGAAGTTGGTGATTTTTTTCTCCATTTCATTAAAAAATGACATTGGAATTTGGATCGGGATTGCACTGTATCTATAGATCCCTTTGGGTAGAATAGATATTTTCACAATGTTGAGTCTTCCTATCCATGAGCAAGGTATGTTTTTCCAGTTATGCAGGTCTCTTTTTGTTTCTTGCAGTAGTGTCTTGTAGTTTTCATTGCATAGGTCTTTTATGTCTCTGGTTAGATTTATTCCTAAGTATTTTATCTTCTTAGGAGCTATTGTAAATGGTATTGATTTGGTCATTCCCTCATTGATGTTCTCTTTGTTGGTGTAGAGGAATACAACTGATTTTTGTATGTTTGTCTTGTATTCTGATACTTTGTTGAATTTTCAATTAGTTCCCATGGTTTTCTTGTGGATTCATTAGGGTTTTCTGTGTATAAGATCATATTATCTGCAAAATTGAGATATTTTTACTTCTTACCAATTTGGATGCCCTTTATTTCTTTTTCTAGCCTAACTACTCTGGCTAGGACCTCCAGCACAATGTTGAATAAGGGTGGTGATAAAGGGCATCCTTGTCTGGTTATCGTTCTCGAGAGGAATGCTTTCAGACTCTCTCCATTTTGGATGATGTTAGCTGTTGGCTTTGTATAAATGCCCTTTATTATGTTGAGGAATTTCCTTTCTATTCCTATTTTGCTGAGAGTTTTTTTATTATGAATGGGTGTTGGACTTTGTCAAATGCCTTTTCTGCATCAGCTGATAAGATCATGTGGTTCTTTTGTTTTATTTGTGTGATGGATTATATTGATTGTTTTTCTAATGTTAAACCATCCCTGCATACCTGGTAAGAATCATTTTTTTGATGTTATTGAATTCTATTGGCTAGAATTTTGTTGAGAATGTTTGAGTCTAACTTCATGAGGGATATTGGTCTGTAATTTTTTTGTGGTGTCTTTCGAATCCACCAGGCGCTTCTTGGAAACCTTATGGGGCAGTTCTACTCTGTCCTATATGGTCGCTATGAGTCGGAATTGACTCAACAGCAACAGGTTTGGTTTGGGTTTGGTTTACCTGGTTTTGGTATCAGTGTTATGCTGGCTTCATAGAATGAGTATGGAAGTATTCCACCCTTTTCTATGCTCTGAAATACCTTTAGTAGTGGTGGTGTTAACTCTCCTCTGAAGGTTTGGTAGTATTCTCCAGTGAAATCCTCAGGGCCAGGGCTTTTTCTGTTGGGAGTTTTTTAATTACCTTTTTAATCTCCTCTTTTGTTATAGGTTTATTCAGTTGTTCTGCCTCTGTTTCTGTTAGTTTAAGTAGGTAGTGTGTTTCTAGAGATTTGTCCATTTCCTCTAGATTTTCAAATTTGTTAGTGTACAATTTTTTATAGTATTCTGTTATGGTTCTTTTAATTTTAGGTGGGTCTGTTGTGTTATCGCCTATCTCATTTCTTATTTGTGTTATTTGCTTCCTCTCCTGTTTTTCCTTTGTCAGTTTGGCCAATTGTTTATTGATTTTGTTGGTCTTTTCAAAGAACCAGTTTTGGTCTTGTTAACTCTTCGAATCGTTTTTCTGTTCTCTATTTCATTTAATTCTGCTCTAATTTTTATTATTTGCTTTCTTCTGGTGCCTGAGGGCTTCTGTGGCTTCTCTCTTTCTATTTGTTTGAGTTCTAGGGATAATTGTTGGATTTTGGCCCTTTCTTCTTTTTGGATGTATGCATTTATTGCTACGAATTGACCTCTGAGCACTGCTTTTGCTCTCTCCCAAAGGTTTTGGTAGTATATGTTTTCATTCTCATTTGATTCTATGAATTTCTTTATTCTGTCCTTAATTTCTTCTATAATCCAGTAGTTTTTGAGCAAGGTGTTGTTCAGTTTCCATGTGTTTGATCTTTTTTTCCTTGCTTTTTCAGTTATCAATTTCTACTTTTGTGGCTTTATGGTAAGAAATGATGCTTTGTAATATTTTGATGTTTTGGTTTCTGTTAATCTTGCTTTATGGCACAATATGTGATCTATTTTGGAGAATGTTCCATGTGCTTTGGAAAAGAAAGTATACTTGGCTGCTGTTGGGTGGAGTGTTCTGCATATGTCTGTGAGGTCAAGTTCATGGATTGTGGCATTTAGATCTTCCTTGTCTTTATTTGGCTTCTTTCTGGATGTTCTGTCCTTCACTGAAAGTGGTGTGTTGAAGTCTCCTACTATGATTGTGGAGCTATTTCTCTTTTCAGTGCTGTTAGAGTTTGTTTTGTGTATTTTAGAGCCCTGTTGCTGGGTGCATAAATATTTATTATCATTATGTTTTCCTGGTGTATTGATCCTTTAATCATTATATAGTGAGTGTCCTTGCTTTTCCTTTATGGTGGATTTTATTTTAAAGTCTATTTTCTCAGAAATTATTATTGCCACTCCTGCTCTTTTTTTTTGTTAATTTTTATTGTGCTTTAAGTGAAAGTTTACAAATCAAGTCAATCTCTCACAGAAAACCTTATATACACCTTGCTATCTACTCCTAGTTGCTCTCCCCCTAACGAGATAGCACTTTCCTTCCCTCTACCCTGTGTTTCTGAGTTCGTTCAGCCAACTTCTGTCCCCTTTGGCCTTCACATTTCCCCTCCAGTCCTGCTCTTTTTCGATTGTTGTTTGCTTGATATATTTTTTTCATCCTTTGAGTTTTAGTTTGTGTCTTTAAGTCTAAGGTGTGTCTCTTGCAGGTAGCATATAGATGGATCGTGTTTTTTATCCATTTCACCACTCTCTGTCTCTTTATTGGTTCATTAAGTCCATTTACATTCAGCATAATTATTGATAGATATGAATTTAGTGCTGTCATTTTGATGTCTTTTTTTTTGCGTTTGTTGAGTTTCTTTTCTCTACTTAATTTTCTGTACTGAATGGCTTTCTTTATACATTTTTTTCCCTCTTTTTCTTTGTTATTGCTTCTGCATTTGCTGAATCTCTATGTTTTTCTTGTTTTTTATTTTGATGTGTAGGATTGTTAGTTTCTTTTGTGGTTACCTTAATATTTAGCCCTGTTTCTCTAAGTTTAAACTAATCTTTTGTTCTTTATATTGCCGTGATTTCCTCTCCATATGAGATTATCCTTTGTTTTAATGTTGTCATCTTTTAGATAATGGCTTCTTTGTTTCCTTGTTTTGAGTGTTTTAGCTTTGAGTTATTTTTGTGTTTTCCCTATCTGGGTTGATATCTTATTGCTCTGACCTGTGTCCTGGGTTGTTATCTGATGTTATTGATTTTCTAACCAGGGGACTCCCTTTAGTATTTCTTGTAATTTTGCTTTGTCTTTTGCAAAGTCCCTAAACTTATGCTTATCTGGAAATGTCCTAATTTCACCTTCTTTTTTGAGAGACAGTTTTGCTGGATATATAATTCTTGGCTGACAATTTTTTTTCCTTCAAGTCTTTATATATGTCATACCATTGCCTTCTTGCCTGCATGGTTTCTGAAGAGTAGCCCGAGCTTAGTCTTATTGACTCGCCTTTGGAGGTAACTTTTTGTTTATCCTTAGCTGCTCTTATAATTCCTTTTATCTTCAGTTTTGGCAAGTTTGATTATAATATGTCTTGGTAACTTCTTTTTGGGATCTACCTTGTGTGGGGTTTGATGAGCATCTTGGATAGACATCGTCTCATCTTTCACGATATCAGGGAAGTTTTCTGCCAACAAATCTTCAACAATTCTCTGTGTTTTCTCTGTCATCCCCCCCCCATTCTGGTATTCTAATCACTTGTAGTTTATTCCTCTTTATAGAGTCCCACATAATTCTTAGGGTTTCTTCATTTGTTTTAATTCTTTTATCTGATTTTTCCTCAAATAAGTTGGTGTCAAGTGCTTCACCTTCAATCTCACTAATCCTGACTTCCATTGCCTCAATTCCCCTCTTATGACTTTCTATTGAGTTGTCTAATTCTCAAATTTTATTGTTAATCTTCTGAATTTCTGTTTGATGTCACTCTATGGATTCTTGCAGCCTGTTAAATTTGTCATTATGCTCTTGTATAACCTTCTTAAGTTCCTCAATTCTTTGTGTTTTCCTTGGTTTTCTTCTGCATTTTGCCTGATCTCCTTCTTGAACTCTTGAGGAGTTCCACATATTAATCTTTTCTATTCTGCCTCTGGTAATTCCAGGAAGTTCTTTTCATTTGGAAGATTTCTTGATTCTTTGTTTTGGGAGATCGCTGAAACCCTTTATTTGGTTTGATATTCACTGTTGTCTCCATGTCGTGAATAATTTACTTTATTTTTTAATTTTATGTTTTCTTACTGTGTCCTAGCTTCTTGTTTTGTCTTATTTTGATATGCCCATATAGTCTGCTTAAGTGAGCTAGTTTGATTTTTGGTGCCTTTGAAGCTCTAACATCCTATCACCAGGTGGCTAGAGTTGTTACTAGGTATATGAGCTCAGGAGTCCATTCACTTTTCTTGTGTGGATTCATCTCAGGTGTCCAAGCAGTTGGTCACCAAGTGTGTAGTACAGGCTGTCACCTTCAGTCTTAGATGAGGAGGGGTGATTGTTGTAGGCACAGGTATATGGCTCCAGTAGGGGATCACAGTCTGAGAAAGGCAGGGGCCTGACTACTGCCCCTGAGTGTCTGTGAGGAAAGTGTGTCCCTGTTCCCTAGATCATGTAGGTGCATGGGTTTTGCAGCCAGAGTATGGGGACCCAATGCTGTTGGCTGTAAGGAATGGGAAGCACCACTTATCCTTGAGTGGCTAGGGGTGGAGCCACCAGTCCTCAGGCCCCTGATGTAGGTAGGTGAGGACCATACTTAATAGGCAGAGCAATGTCAAATGTCATGAACCTACCTCTCCACCATATATCTGAAATAGTCGAAGTTGGACTTCAGGTATGTACTCTGTTGTACAGTGTAATGTGGGCCTACAGTGTTGTAATGGGCCCACAGAGGTCTATGCAGGGGTGAAAGACATTCAAAGTCTGTGGACCCCTTATGCCTGTGCCTAGGCAAAGGAACTGTTTCTACCCTGAGTTTCCAGCTTAGAGGATCCTGCAGATTATTTTTTCCTTGTTTGTAATGTGTTCCTTCTCCAAGGCCAGGAGAATGGCTCGGGAAGCACAACAGGTCCTATTATAGCCCAGGGAAAGTGGCTATCACTGCAGCTGACTCTGGACTCAGTGTAGAGTGGAGAGGGGTCAGGTAAATGGCAGAGATTTTTTTGCCAAAGGGGTGCGTTTTGGTCCACACAGTAGATTAAACTCATTTACTTATCTTTGCCAGGAACACCACTTTTTGCAGATTCTGGAAGCATGAGTGGACTCGGCTGCTTGGTCTCTCCTGATGTGGAAAGCATGTCCTGAATGCAACTGCTTGCCTCACTCCAGTGAGCCTGGCCTGTGGGTGCTGGTTCCTGCTGGATCAGGTCTGGCAACTCCTTGCTCCTTCTGAACTGTCTCTCCTTTCCCCTACCAGTCAGTCCAATTCCTCAACTTTGCTTTAATGTTCATGGCTCCTAGATTTTCATACATACTTGATTCACTTGTTTTTGGGGGTCTTTATTTTAAGAGGGACCACAGGAAGCATCTGACTACTCTGCCATCTTGGCCCCACCTTAAATGTCCTAAAATATTTAAAAAAGACAATTTTATGGTCAGAAGTTTTTTTGTTTTTGTTTTCTTTCTATCCGAAGCTTAGCCAGGCCTTTTATAACTCTGCCTTAGCCTTTACTTCCTGTTTGCACTGAACTTACAAATATGCAAGAAATGAAAGCTTACAATTTTCCCAGGTCTTTTATGAACATATGCTCTTCCCTAGGACTACAGCTGGCTTTCTAAACAGAGTCCCTGTTATACACAGATGCTTCTCAAAGCCATTATTCTTCAAATTAATTCTCTGTCCAGCTTTTCCCCTCAGGTTTTTGGTTTGTGAATCATTTGCCTCAACTGTAATCTTTTGCCCCTGGTTACAGCAGCTTGTTCATTTATCTTTCAATGTTTACAAAGAATGCTCTCTGCATAGCCACTTTTCCACCCTGAGAGAGCGCTGAGTTAGGTAAAACAAAGGCAAGTGCCTTGTGTTAGTCCTTCAGAGAAGCCTCATACAGGGCAAAATCAACAAACACAATTCCTTGGGAACAGATCCACTCTGCTACCTCCATAACCAGGCACTCACATCAGGAATATGGGCTGTTGTCTTCAAGACCACAATGTGTCAGTGAAGGATGGGGCAAAGCAGTTAAAATGCCACAATGCTCTTCTACCATTTTTAAGTCACATTTTCAATAATTCAGCATGCACTTGGTTGCTGTAAGTCTTTGAATATTTTCCAGAATTCCAACAAGTGGATTCTGATAGTTTTTGTTCATTTTTTTTGACAAGTTGATTTTGACAGTTTTTGCTCATTTTTTTTTTTTTTCAGTGTTTCTGTGAAGGGGTGGGATCTTAGAATTCCCTGCTCTGCCTTTTTTGCTGCTGTCACTCTACTGGAGTTTTTCTATTTTTTAATAATTTTTTTTAGAAATAATTTTATATTTACAGACAAGTTGCAAAAATAGCATGTAGAATTCCCATATACTTCCCACCCAATTTCCCCTAATGTCAACATCTTGAATTACCATGGCACGTTTTTCAAAACTAAGAAACTGGCATTGGTACATTACTATTAACTGAATGTTACATTTTATTTTGGTTTCATGCATCTTTCTTTAATGTCTTTTTTCTGCTTCAGGATTCCATTCAGGATAGCACATTACATTTAGTCATCAGGTCTCTTTAGGCTCCTCTTGAATGACAGTTTTGCCTACTTTCCATGTTTCTGATGACCTTGGTAGTTTTGAGGTGTACTTGGCAGGTATTTTGTATAATGTCCCTCAATTTGAGTATGTCTGATGTTTTTCTGATGATAAGGCTGGAGTTATGGGTTTTGAGAAGAGTACCGCAGAAGTGATTTGGCCTTCTCATCACACCATGTAAGGGGGTATATGATATCCCCATGACATCACTGGTGGTATTAACCTTGATCTCTTATTTGGTGATGTTCCTCAGGTTTCTCCCCTCTTTTTTATTGAAATGAGTCACTAACTCTAGCTCACTTTCAAGGTGCAGGCAGAAGGCGTGCCCACTAAGCTCCACCTCTTGGAAGAAACTGTATCTATACATTATTTGGAATTCTTCTGTAAGGAAGATTTATATTCCTTCATTTTATTTATTTATTCAATCACTTAATAATATCAGTATGGACTCAAGCATATTTATTTTACATTTTGGGTTAAAATCTATCACTTCATTCTTTGTTCATTGGTAGCTTTTTCATATTGACTTCTGTGCCCATTTAACTTGTCTCCACTTTCTTTTTTTTCTTGAGCACTTCCATATATTCTGGTACTGAATGTTTTTGAGGAGGAAAGTTTCATGCTTTGACTTGTATTTTAGAAAGCCAAATGGCAATTTAAAAGATAACTTGGACAGGCATCATATTTTAAGAGTTATATGGGCAGGAGGATAATCTCAACAATGAGGAATCTTGAAATGTGTCACATACATGATTGAAAGAATTTATTCAATACCAGTAATGTTACACAAATTCTAGTCAGAAATTTGCCATCAATGCAGTTTTTGACTTCTGTGAAATCATTTCTCTTCACTTTAGATGTCAGTTTGTAAATGTAATGGCAAACCAAAATTATATTCTCAAAAATTTCCACCAAAGGACCTTTAATGAATGAGGAAAATAGCTATGGTTTCTCTGTAGGGGTTCATGGCAGCAGTCCTCTGCAATAAGACAGTTCTTTGAAATTTCTGATTTTATTTGACACGTTCATGTGAATTTTGCATTTCACTTCACCATGTGTCTGTGTTTAATACACAAATATTTTCATGCAGCAATTTTTGAGTAGATGCTGCAGAACAATATGAACCTATTTATCTTATGCCCTGGCACATCTTGGTGGCTGAGTACCCTAATTTGCAAGTCAGGGAGCTCTTTCAGTTCTGGAGCTCTGTGATTTTAAGAACTGACTTCAAATATTTAAAGTGGTATCCTATAAAAAGGGCCAGACTTGTTCTATATTTTTCCAGAGAGCTGATCTACAAGATACCAGGAAAGGAAATTACAAAGAGGCAAATTTTTGACTTAGTATAAAAAAATATATGCACTCAACAAAATTTTATTGAGTGCATACCATGTTTCAGACACTGTTAGGTACTGGAAATCCAGGATTGAACTGATAGTTTAGTGTGAGAGACAGATATTAAAAAAAAAATCACAATGAAATGAACCCCTTCACGAAAGAGTCATAAGGGCTTTAGCTTTGAGATCAGAGGCTGATCTCATCAGAGGCTAAATTATCATACCTTCATGATGCTGTAATAAAACCTGAACCTCTGAAATTTAGTTTTCATACTATGATCCCATCTAATTTTATGCATATGTGCATGCCTCTGTATGCATCTAAATATTCCAATTAGAATATAAGTTTCATGAACTAGATAGTTTCTCAAGTCCAAGTGTTCTCATTATTCAAAAACCCATTGCCACGGAGTCAATTTTGATTCATAGCATTCTGTAAGAAAGAGTAAAACTGCCCCGTAGGGTTTCCAAGGAAAAACTGGAGGATTTGAACTGCCGAGAATTTGATTAGCAGCCTGAGCCCTTAACCACTGCACCACCAGGGCTCTGCTCTCTACATAAAAAAAAAAAAACATAGCGATGTTCAAATAATGCTTGATGGCTGTCATATGGTCATTACATGGCCATATGTAGAAGCATCAAATCATAAAATGTCATTAGGAAATATCCATCATTCTTAGATCAGATATGGCTTTTGGAAACTATGAGAATAATTTAGGATAATATTTTACTGTTGTGTGGATATGTTGTTATTGTTGTGAGGTGCCGTGGAGAATGGTTTTGACTCATGGGTACTCTATGTGCAATAGAATGAAACACTGCTGGGTCCTGCACCATCGTCACAATCAATGCTATGTTTGAGCCCATTGTTACACCCACTGTGCCAATCCAACTCATTGAAAATCTTTCTCTTTTTCATTGGCCCTCTACCAGGCATGATGTCCCTCTCCAGGGACTGGTCCCTCCTGATAACATGGCCAAAGTGCCTGAGGCAAAGCCTGGCAATCCTCACTTCTAAAGAGCACTCCAGATGTACTTCTTCCAAGACAGATTTGTTCATTCTTCTGGCAGTCCATGATATATTCAATATTCTTCACCAACACCATAATTCAAAGGCATCACTTTTTCCCGGGTCTTCCTTATTCATTGTCCAGCTTTCTCATACACGTGAGACGATTGAAAATACCATTGCTTGAGTTGGGTGCACTTTATTCCTTAAAGTGACATCTTTGCTTTTGAACACTTTAAAGAGGTCTCTTGCATCAGATTTTCCTAATGCAATACATTGTTTGATTTCTTGACTGCTGCTTCCATGACTGTTGGTTGTGCATCCCAGTAAAATGAAATCCTTGACAACTTCAATCTTTTCTCCAGTGAGGATTTTTGTTTCCTTTACGTTGAGGTGTAATCCATACTGAAGACTGTAGTCTTTGATCTTCATCAGTAAGTGCTTCAATCTTCTCACTTTCCACACGCAAGGTTGTGTCATCTGTATATCACAGGCTGTTAATGAGTCTTTCTCCAATCCTGATGCCGCATTCTTCTTCGTATAGCCCAGCTTCTTGGATTTTTTGCACAGCATACAGATTGTATAAGTATGGTGAAAGGTTACAACTCTGACACACACCTTTCCTAACTTTAAATCATGCAATAGTCCCTTGTTCTGTTGGAATGACTGCCTCTTGGTCTATGTACAGGTTCCTCATAAGCACAATTAAGTGTTCTGGAATTCCCATTTTTCAAAATGTCATTCATAATTTGTTAGGATCCACAGAGTTGAATGCCTTTGCATAGTTCATAAGACACAGGTAAACAACTTTCTGGTATTTTCTGCTTTCAGCCAAGATCCGACATTAGCAATGATATCCCTTGTTCCACATCCTCTTCTGAAGTTGGCTTGAATTTCTGGTAGTTCCCTCTTGCCATACTGCTGCAACCATTTTTTAATTGTCTTCAGGATAATTTTACTTGCATGTGATATTAATGATTAAAGAATTAATGATTAAGCAATAGTCATTTATTATACTTTCTTCTTATAAAGATTTTTGCAGGAGCATGGCCATAATGAGGTTTACAACTAAAATGTTGGGGAAAGAAAGGTGATTTTAAAAAGAAATATGGAAACTAAAACCATATACTAAAAACATCCAGTTTGGGTCTCTTGAAAATTATTTACAGTTTACCTTGCTGATTTTCTAGGACTTGAACAAACATCCATCAAAATTGTGATATTCTAGTTAATTCTAGGGCCCTCTAGTGGGCAATATAAGAATTTCCAAACCAACTTCTGAAAGTAATTTTCAAGACATCCTTGAAAAAGCACAGTGAAGCTCAAAGTGGGATCACACACTGGACAGAAAATAATTCTAAGTGAAACCTTAGACAACACCTTTGAATTACAAGAAGGGAAAGTACTCTTGTAAAGTGTCTCTTTGGACGTTTACTATGGCTCCTAATATTTTATTTTAAGGATAAAATTTCTCAAGCTGCACTTATTTCAGGTCCATAGGAAATCTGCAGATGGGAAAATAAAAGCTGAGCTTATATATTTCACTATGGTGATATTTATTATTTATGGAGGGCAGAGTGTATTTTGTACTAGGAGATTTGAGTTCACCATAGTTAGTTGATTCTCCCATTTTCTTTCTTTTTTGAAAGGAGTAGTCCATATATGCTGAGTGAGGAAAGCAGTGAATAGGAGATTCCAATTACCAGTAATCAGTGATGAGAAGCAGATTTTCATTAGAGGTGGGTGAATAATGATACACTAAAGATAAAACCAGGGCTTTGGGCTCGTTCAAACTGGTTCAGTCATGGCCAACAAAGCAAAATCTAAGCAGAGTCGAATTTTTATAATTTGGGTTCGAATCCATCAGCAGCTCCTTGGAAACCCTGTGGGGCAGTTCTACTCTGTCTTATAGTCTCGCTATGAATCAGAATTGACTTGACGGCAATGGGTTTGGTTTTGGGTTTTTTTTGGAATGATAACTGGACTGGAAAAATTATGGGTTGAAGCCCTGGAATGGGAGATTTGGAAGAGGTGTAGTGAGACTTTTCAGGAACCTGATGAGTGAGATTGGATTATTGGCAGGACTGTGCAGAGCAACTCATATTCAAAGTGGTGCGGTCATCACTTTTTCCAACCCTGTTCAAAATCTGACAGGCAAGAGATTTGGTTGCTATGTAAAGCTTACACTGCCCTTGTTTTCTTAGAGGGAGGTTAGGTTTCTAGCAGGGCTGCAACCCATAATTTTTCCTGTTCCTGGTTATTGTTCTGTTTCACCCAAATTTAAAAAATTGGGGTCTGTTCCAGTTTTCTTCCTCAGTCATGACTGAACAGGGAAGAACCTATAAGAAGCCCTGAATAAAACCACATGAGACATTTTTTTCCTCTTAGACTGTTTGGTCTAAAAGATCAAAAACTAATATAAAATTGAAAGCATTTATTTCTGATTGAACCGTTAATTCTATAGTTTTCTGTAAATATGATTTAAAAAGATCAGGTCATGTCAGAAAAATAATCTTTTTCATAGAAGTAAAAGGCAGGTATGTAGAAACTTGTAGACAAAAGAAATGGTTGGTGCATTAATTTATGAGGTAGACATCTTTGCCCAGACTCATATACTTCCTTTAACTGGTTATTTACTTGCTGTATGTTAGATTCTATTAACACCTTATTAAAGTGGAGTGCTATAAGTATTTAGTCTACAACTTGGGATCCTGAAACAATGATTAATATTTCATCACTCTTTGGCTGTTGCACCATAGTTTGACTGAAATATTTTGTGCATTGTGTGTGTTCAACCACAACAAACTTTAATTTCTGAATTTGTAAAATTTTCCTAATTCTTTCCTGCTAAACATGTAGATGTGTCATAGTAAGTTATTTTATTACTGGGCATTTTGTTTAATGTACTTTTTAAACTTCAAATCATATTTGCTGACTAATGAAGGTTGAGGCCATGGGATATTTGAACTTGAAATCTATTAAGAACTGATTTTAGAAGTCACAAACTCAAAATCCAAAGGCTACAAGGAGTTCAACAGAGATTACTGGTAAACTGAAGCACATACTTCCAGTTTAAAGGTGGAACCTGCTACCCAGCTCCATTTTTGCCATGTGGAAATGAGGATCCAAAGTTGCCAGTTCCTCTTATTTTTCAAGATAATCGTTTTAGTCTGGATTTTTATTTGAAATCCATCAATTTTAAACAGCTGGAAAATAAGCATAATAACATATTTTAATAATGAGTAAGGCGAAACAAACATGTTGTGGCCAGATTTAGCCTATGAGGTAATCATTTTCAACATTGGGTCTAGACAAAATGGTTAGGCACACCAAATTTAACTTTGGCAACTCTTGTCCTTTCCTTGTATTGGAGCACAATATGGAACTCAAAGTCTTTTGCAGGAGGTCAGGAATAGAAAAAAGAGCACTAAACTGAGATTCAGATTGCCTGAGTTTAAATCTTGCTTCTCTTTCTAACTCATTTTATGACTCTGGGTCTTTTAGGCTCTTAGTTTCTACTTCTATAAGATGAGAGCATTGGATTAAATGCTTTCGAAGACTTTTTCAACTCTGAAATTCTATGGTTCTCAACTTCTTCCAAGTCAAAATGTATCTATGCTGTTTTCCTTTTATCAGAGTAGTTCTAACTATATGGTAATAGATTCACCTGGCAAACTTCATTCTGATAATATTTACCCTTCTCAAACAGCATACTTGCTTAATTTAGTGGGAAAAAAAACAATAAGCAATTCCTTCAGGACTGGTTGTTGTATTGGGAATATCTAACACAGTGACAATCTAGCCAAGAGATGTTTCTTATGCAGATATTCTTGCAGGTACTTATTATACATACATTAAAGTTTTGCTCTATTTCAAGAAATATTCAAGTTTACAAGGGAAAAAAAATCACATACCAGAAATAAGAGATTCTGAGTAATTGTAACGGATAATGAATCCTTGGTGAACTTGTCATGAGACTTGCATTTTTATCTATCACCTGATTTGCACATATTAGGTTCCCAATAAATGTTTATTGAACTAGTTTTCTGTAACCATCTCTAAATTAGACTGTGCAAATTATTGAGGCTTCTTCCCATTCATCAAATATTTATTGGTAAACTACTGTGTGCCAGTTGTAACGTAATCACCTATATCTACCACAGCAGAAATACAATAAATGCTAACCTATTGATTTATTTTTCTCCTTCTGTCTACCTCACTTTAAAGAAGTAGAGTTTCTTTTCCTCTAACATGAACAATATTTCAATTCACCTTCCTTTAAAAAAAAAAATCCAGAGCACATACCCTTTCCACAGGCAGATGCAATCAGCCCTTCTCCGACTTCCCTCGCCTCAGTTCTAGGTGGTCTAATCAATGCATACATAGCCACATGTAGTCTCCCTCATTTTTATTGAGTCTTTATGGTCCTTGATAAGTACAGTAAGTGCAAAAAATATGCATATTTATACCTCCGTGACTCTAACAGAAAACTAAAGTGCCATGAAGGTCATGGTCTAGATTTTCATGAAAGCTGAGATGAACTTTTCCATCTGAGTTTCCAAAGATTTTTGTCACTGTAGCTCTTGCACTTATTTAGCATCTGAGGTCCTAGGAGACTAATGAGGAATTCTAACTGACTCACAGCATCAGTTTTTTCTTGCCCTAGATCTTTAGAGCTTTTTCATCCCCAATCCCCTCCCAAGATAAAAAACAAAACTGAACCCATTGCCACTGAGCTGATTCCGACTCACAGTGACCTTATAGGAAAGAGTAGAACTGCCCCATAGGGTTTCCAAGGCTGTAAATCTTTATGGAAGCAGACTGCCACATCTTTTTCCCACAGGGTGGCCGGTGGGTTTGAACCCCCAAACTTTGGGTTAGCTGCTGAGTGCTTAACCACTGCACCACCAGGGCTCCTCCTCCCAAGATAATGGTGAGAATATAAAGCAGTTAGAGAAATTCTTTCTCTGGGACTTGATATATTTTGCAAGAGCACAAGTCTATGAAACAGTTCCTTTTCTGTCATCACAGGATCTAATAACCACAGAGGATATTTCTTTAGAAAACATAAAAGACAGTGGCAACAATGGTGTTACTAGGGTTGGTATCACCCAGTGCAGTAACTCATGCTGTCACCATCCCCCTGCATGGACTTCTTCCCATACCAGACTCTACAGAATCCTTGGTAAAGTTTTTTGTACTAATGTTACTTGTAAATCGTAACTCCCGTATATCACTGAATGTAACGGCAATAGTAGTAACATAAACAACTAGCAAAATTAAAATTACAATACCCTACACACAACCTAAATGTATTTACATTAACAGTTTCATGTGGTTAAAGTGAAAATTCTGTAAGAAAACAGTAGAACGTGAAGTAAAAATGTTTAAGAACTACATTGAAATTGTGTTCATTTTAATGTTTAATTTTACTGTTACATGAGTTACATTAATGGTTTAGGTATGCATAATCAATAACAGCCCAAGTAATGTAGAAGGTGTAGACAAATGTGTGTGGAAATATATGCATAATTGAAATAATACTGTAAAAAAAGACAGGAATAAATACCCAAGCATTTCGACACTTAGTGAACATCTTACTAAATCAGAACTTTCCTTTCCTAGCCTTCAAAGCTGTGAACTTATGAATGACTTCATCAAAATCAATGCCTTTCAACAACTCACTTTTTAATGTGTAACTATTTTTCTCACCATAATTCAAACGTAAACCCTGAAATTTTCATTAAATCAGATATATATTTGCAAGACAGTGATGTTTTTAAAGAAAATTAAAAACAGGCTGAAATTAAAGAAAACTGAATTTAAGTTACATTTCTAAGCATGTGTCAAGAAGCATAGCATCTCCCCCACATCTTGTTTTAAACTGTCAATTTCTCTATTTAGTTGTCAAAGAGTTATGTAATCAGTAATGCTATACATGTAAGTTTATTAACAATTTTAATCGTAGAATAATATTGGATAAATATAGTCGTAAGTTGCTTAAATGTAATATTTCTTAGATTATATGAATACTTACAACAAAATTGTTTTGTAAAATCTTTCTACATTGAATTATGACGTGATTAGTTACATTATTAGTAACTGAGCTGAAGCCTTTTTTGATTTCTCTCCTTTTAAGTCCTACTTCATTCCCAAAAAGGTTATTGATATAGGTTCACAAATACTAATTACTACGTTATTGCAGCTAAAACACCAGAAAATTTGAAATCAGTGACTATGAAAACACCAGCAACAAAGAAAACAACAGTGTGTGCATGTAGGATATGCAGAGGAAACCATGTGATTTGAAGCGTCATTGCAACTTGGTAATAAAGTCAGCTCTGACCAGAATGCATTAACAAACAAACAAACAAAAAAACACTGAACCTGTTGAGGTTGAGTCAATTCCAACTCATAGCAACACAGTGTATTGGAGGGTTCAAAAAGTAAATTAGAGTAAAGTTTTAGCCTTTAGGCACATTGACATATGTAAGCTAGGCTTACGAAAAAAATTTTTTTTTTGGTGTAACTAACTACACAGATATTTTTACTAAAAAATAATAAATTTCTGCTGAAACACTGCACACAAATTTTATAGACAGCCATTTTGGTGTCACTCTCTCTGACAGTGTCACCTCGTGTGGTCCACACCCTCCAAACCTTCCCAGTGACACCACTGAATGGCAGTTTATCAAGTAGCAATTGAAATTATAAAGCTCACTTAAAAACAATCAAAGAGATAGAGGACAATGTTCATTGGGAATGAAGATAAAGACTCTGCTTCTATCCAAGCGATCCATTGATTTAGTTATTTATGGAATGTATGGGCTGGGCTAGTAAACAGAAGATTGCTATTATGGAGTGTGTGCGTTTATTATATTAGAAAAATATGTATTTTGAGTCTCTATTGTTTACATACAAGCACCTTGACCCTTTTTTGGTTGTTGTTATTAAGCTACTACTTGTTGAACACTTATTGAACAAAAAGCCCTATACTAAGCACTTTAATTTTTACATCAACCCTTTGAATTGTTATTCTCCCCATTTCACAGAGGAGTAAACTGAGACTTGGAAGGGCAGAATAGCATGGTTATCTTACATCTTGTTAGAAGTAATGCCAGAATTTGAATTTCTTCTTTTACCTTTGACTCAAAAATTGTACTCTTTACCACTGCACAACATGCCTCACTGTGAGAAAGTTGAACATAATACAATTATAGCAAATTTGAAATAAACTATTTGAACTTTCAGTTTAAAGGTGACATTCCCTGACTCTATTCTTTTGCAATATGAATTGTCACTTTGAATTTGTCTGTTTTATATATTAATATGAAATAGAGTATATGGAAAAACAGAACTCTATTTTTTTCTGAAGAAATATTAGGGAGACGGAGCCAAGATGGCAGCATAGACAGACACTTCCATTGAGCCCTCTTTACAACAAAGACCCCCAAAAACAAGGGAAACGAGTATATTTGTGACAAACTGGGAGCCCTGAGCATCAAAGGCAAGCTTAGAAAATGAACTGAGGGGCAGGGGGAGAAAGAGACCATTCGGAAGTGCAGAGGGGTTACCAGACCTGAATAGCAGAGAGCCCTCAGGCACCATTCCCAGAGGGGTGGCAGTGGTGGCTGCGGCGGTGGACTGGTACTAGCATTCGGCTGCAGTTTCCTCAAGAAGAAGCAGCCAGCCACACAGCCCACTCACACCTCTGGAACCTAAGAACGGAGCTCCTGGCAAAAGATAAGTACTTGCATATATTATACCGTGCCCCTCCAACCTCCAAGCCAGCTTCAGCGGATGAATCCCTGGGCCTGAGATAGACCCTAGTGAGTATCTACAGCCATCCTCCCAGCCTTGGGGAAGGAAAAAATTTGCAGTTGGGGGGAAAAGATAATTTGCTAGCTCCATTAACCGGGGGAGCTCAGGACAGAAGCGGCTCCTACCCAAGCATAAACTGTCCGTGGACATTGAGCACCTTTCCCTTCTGCATGGACCTGTGTGGGCCTATTTTGGGAGAATAGGCCCTTGTTGGCAAACTCTAACCATTTCAGCTGTGCGGTGCAGAGGGGGGTGTTTGATGTTTGACATTGCTTTGCCTATTAAACAAGGTCCTCACGTACCCACAACAGGGACCTAAGGACTGGTAGCTCCACTCAGGTCACGCAGCCACCTGTGACAGGGGTCCAAAGATAACTGGTACCTCCCAGTCCTTACAACAAAAAAATTTGGGTGCCCATGGTCCCTCTGCAGAACCCACCCACCAGCACGCTCTAGGGAACAGAGATGCATTTTCCTCAGAGACACTTGGGGGTCGGTTCTCAGCCCCCTACCTTGCTCAGAGCATGACCCCCTGCTGCAATCAGATACCAGTATATATGCCAATCACCCCTGCCCCTCTAAGACTGTACGACAGAGACTGTACCACACACTTGATCAGCTACCTAGAAACCTGAGCTGAATTCATACAAGAAAAGTGAATGGACTCCTAGGCTGATATACCTGATAACAGCTCTAGCCAGCTGGGGACAGGACACCAGAGCTCCAAAGGTGAATATAATCAAGCTAGCTCACTCATGCAACCCATAGGGATATACCAAAACAAAATAACACAAGCAGCTATGACACAGTAAGCAAGCATAAACTTATCCAATAGCTTATAGATGGCTTGCAGACAGCAGTCAATATCAAGTCACATAAAGAAACAGACCATGATCACCTCAACAGGCTCTCAAAACAAAGAATCCAGGGATCTTCTAGATGAAAGTGAATTCCTGGAATTACCAGATGCAGAATACCAAAGTTTAATATACAGAATTCTTCAAGACATCAGGAAGAAAATGAGACAATACACAGAACAAGCCAAGGAACACACAGATAAAGCAACTGAAGAAATTAGAAAGATTATTCAGGAACATAATGAAAAGTTTAATAAGCTGGAAAAATCCATAGACAGACAACAATCAGAAATTCAGAAGATTAACAATAAAATTACAGAATTAGATAACTCAATAGAAAGTCAGAGGAGCAGAATTGAGCAAGCAGAAGCTAGAATTTCTGAAGTCAAAGATAAATCACTTGGCACTAATATATTTGAAGAAAAATCAGGTAAAAGAATTAAAAAAAAATGAAGAAACCTTAAGAATCATGTGGGACTCTATCAAGAGAAATAACCTATGAGCGATTGGAGTACCAGAACAGGGAGGGATAACAGAAAATACAGAGAAAATTGTTGAAGATTTGTTGGCAGAAAACTTCCCTGATATTGTGAAAGATGAGAAGATATCTATCCAAGATGCTCATGGAACTCCACATAAGGCACATGTTAAAAGAAAGTCACCAAGACATATTATAATCAAACTTACCAAAACCATAGATAAAGAAACAATTATAAGAGCAGTGAGGGATAAAAGAAAAGTCACCTACAAAGGAGAGCCAATAAGAATAAGCTCGGACTACTTGGCAGAAACCATGCAGGCAAGAAGGCAATGGGATGACATATTTAAAAAATTGAAGGAAAAAATTGCCTGCCAAGAATCATATATCCGTCAAAACTGTCTCTTAAATATGAAGGTGATAGTAAGACATTACCAGATAAACACAAGTTGAGGGAATTTGTAAAAACCAAACCAAAACTACAAGAAATACTAAACGGAGTTCTTTGGTTAGAAAATCAATAATATCAGGTATCAACCCAAGACTAGAACACTGGGCAGAGCAGCCAGAAGTCAACCCAGACAGGGAAATCCAAAAAACAAAGTAAGATTATTAAAAAAAAGCTCAAAAACAGGGTAACAGCAATGTTATTATATAAAAGAAGACAGCATTAAAAGAACAAAGAGGGACTAGGAAATGTAATCATACACCTTCCATATGGAGAGGACAATACCGTGATACAAAGAAAGAAAAGGTAGTTTTAAATTCAGAAAAATAGGGGTAAATAATAAGGTAACCACAAAGGAAACAAACTATCCTACTCATCAAAATAAAATACAAGGGAAAAATATAAACTCAGCAGAAACAAAACCAACAACAATGAATATGAGGAAAGGACACTATATAAAGATAATCTAGTCAGCAGATAAAATTAAGTGGGAAAAAGAAACTGTCAACAGTACACAAAAAAAGACATCAAAATGGTAGCACTAAATTCATACCTACCCATAATTACTCTGAATGAAAATAGACTTAATGCACGAATAAAGAGACAGAAAGTGGCAGAATGGAGTAAAAAACACAATCCGTCTATATGCTGCCTACAAGAGACACACCTTAGACTTAGAGACACAAGATAAAGTTCAGAGGATGGAAAAAAATCTATCAAGCAAACAACAATCAAAAAAGAGCAGGAGTGGCAATATTAATTTCTGACAAAATAGACTTTAAAGCTAAATCCACCACAAAGGATAAAGAAGGATACTACATAACGATTAAAGGGACAATAGAGCAGGAAGATATAACCATACTAAATATTTATGCACCCAATGACAGGGCTGCAAGGTACATAAAACTATCAGCATTAAAAAGTGAGATAGACAGCTCCACAATAATAGCAGGAGACTTCAACACACCACTTTCGGTAAAGGACAGGACATCCAGAAAGAAGCTCAATAAAGACATGGAATATCTAAATGCCACAATCAATCAACTTGACCTCATAAACATATACAGAACATTTCACCCAACAGCAACAAAGTATACTTTCTTTTCTAGTGCACATGGAAATTCTCTAGAACAGACCACATATTAGGTCATAAAGCAAGCCTTAGCGGAATCCAAAGCATTGAAATATGACAAAGCATCTTCTCTGACCATAAGGCCATAAAAGTGGAAATTAATAACAGGAAAAGCAGGGAAAAGAAATCAAACACTTGGAAACTGAACGATACTGTGCTCAAAAAAGAGTGGATTATACAAGGCATTAAGGATGGAATAAAGAAATTCATAGAATCCAATGAGAATGAAAACACTTCCTATCAGAACATTTGGGATACAGCAAAAGCAGTGCTCAGAGGTCAATTTATTTCAATAAATGCACACATCCAAAAAGAAGAAAGGGCCAAAATCAAAAAATTATCCCTACAACTTGAACAAATAGAAAGAGAGCAACAAAAGAAACCCTCAAGCACCAGAAAAAAACAAATAATAAAAATTAGAGCAGAAATAAATGAAAGAGAAAACAGAGAAACAATTGAAAGAATTAACAAGACCAAAAGCTGGTTTTTTTGAAAAAATCAACAAAATTGATAAACCACTGGCCAAACTGACAAAAGAAAAACAGGAGAGGAAGCAAATAACCCAAATAAGAAATGAGATGGGCGATATTACAACAGACCCAACTGAAATTAAAGAATCATATCAGATTACTATGAAAAACTGTACTCATTTAAAAACCTAGAAGAAAGATGAATTCCTAGAAACACACTACCTACCTAAACTAATACAAATAGAAGTAGAACAATTAAACAGACCCATAACAAAAAAAGAGAAATGCAGATCAAAACTACAATGAGATTTCATCTCACTCCAACAAGGCTGGCATTAATCCAAAAAACACAAAATAATAAATGTTGGAGAGGCTGTGGAGAGACTGGAACACTTCTACACTGCTGGTGGGAATGTCAAATGGTACAACCACTTTGGAAATCGATTTGGCGCTTCCTTAAAAAGCTGGAAATAGAACTACCATACGATCCAGCAATCCCACTCCTTGGAATATATCCTAGAGAAATAAGAGCCTTTACACGAACAGATATATGCACACGCATGTTCATTGCTGCACTGTTTACAATAGCAAAAAGCTGGAAGCAACCAAGGTGTCCATCAACAGATGAATGGATAAATAAATTATGGTATATTCACACAATGGAATACTATGCATCAATAAAGAACAGTGAGGAATCTGTGAAACATTTCATAACATGGAGGAACCTGGAAGGCATTAGGCTGAGTGAAATTAGTCAGTTGCAAAAGGACAAATATTGTTAAGCTTAGCATACTAATATTTCTTTTTTCTCTTTCTTCCCCTCCACTCTCTCATCTCCCCTCCAGGCAGGAGATGCCAACATAGTCTCAAGTGTCCACCTGAACCAAGAAGCTCATTTAAGAAATTGAGAAATAGTTTAAACTGAGAAGAAAACATTCTTTTGTGGTTACAAGAGGGGGGAGGGAGGGAGGATGGGAGAGGGATATTCACTAATTAGATAGCAGATAAGAACTACTTTAGGTGAAGGGAAAGACAGCACACAATACAGGGGAGGCCAGCACAATTGGACTTAACCAAAGGCAAAGAAGTTTCCTGAATAAACAGAATGCTTCGAAGGCCAGCGTAGCAGGGGCAGGGGTCTGGGGACCGTGGTTTCAGGGGACATCTAAGTCAATTGGCATAAGAAAATTTATTAAGAAAACATTCTGCATCCAACTTTGAAGAGTGGCGTCTGGGGTCTTAAACGCTGGCAAGCAGCCATCTAAGATGCATCGATTGGTCTCAACCCAACTGGATGGGGGGAGGGTGAGGAACGCCAAGGATACAAGGTGGATATGAGTCCAAGAGACAGAAAGGGTCACATGAACCAGAGACTACATCATCCTGAGACCAGAAGAACTAGATGGCGCCCGGCTATAACCGATGACTGCCGCGACAGGGAACACAACAGAGAAGCTCTGAGGGAACAGGAGAGCAGTGGGATGCAGACCCCAAATTCTCATAAGACCAGACTTAATGGTCTGACTGAGACTAGAAGGACCCTGGTGATCATGGCTGCAGACCTTCTGTTGGCCCAGGACAGGAACCAGTATTGAAGCCAACTCTTCAGACGTGGATTGGACTGTACAATGGGTTGTTGAGGGATGCTGGTGAGGAATGAGCTTCTTGGTTCAGGTGGACACTTGAGACTATGTTGGCATCTCCTGCCTGGAGGGGAGATGAGAGAGTGGAGGGGAAGAAAGAGAAAAAAGAAATATTAGTATGCTAAGCTTAACAGTTAAGACCCAAACGTCTTTTCTGGGGGAACAGTTGAAGTTATTGACATCTTTTGGGGTGCTTTGTTGTGTCTTAATCAAGGTAGAATGAGAGGGACAAACCAAAAATTGCTCATTAGGGAAAGGACTATTAGATAAAAAAAGATAAGAGTAGTTGATGATAGTGACAATGCTGTTAAGTTTATAAAAAAAATAATCAAACCCACTGCTGTTGAATCAATTTGATTCCGACTCATAGCGACCCTCCAGGACAGAGTAGAATTGCCCCATCTGGTTTCCAAGGCTGTAATCTTTACAGAAGCAGACTGCCACATCTTTCTCCCACGGGGTGGCTGGTGGGTTCTAACCACCGACCTTTCAGTTAACAGCCAAGTGCTTAACCACTATACCACGAGGGCGCCTTTTGTTAAGTCTAAGTGCTATTAAAACTACACATTTTGGCAAACAGAGAACCAGATCTACAGTTTTTTTTTTAATGTGGACATGCTTATTAAAAAAAAAAAATTTTTTTTTTTTTTTAGTAGCATGATAATTTGTGTCATGTTTGCTCTGGCGAGAGAAATTTGTGGGAACTTTAAAAGAATTTGCATAGAAGCTATGCCTAGGCAGAAGAGGAGGTGCCCTACCTTGTTGTACCTGCTTTGAAAGGACTGTATTAAAGGAATAAAGCTCTCTCATCGATTTGCCAAAGTGCTGGAAACATTCCACTCTCTTTTGTGAAGGTAGCACCTGAAGTCATGCTCATTCTTGAACATATTTGCAAGGCTAGGTCAATCCGAGTCTCTCATTTTAGAAATGACCCAAGTAGGAAAAAGCAAACTCCCAGAGGAATTGAACACTATAAACTAGAAACGGTTGGGAAGAGAGGGCTGAACAAATTTTAGCTCCTTCCCATTTGGGCTGTGATCCATGACTCTGTGTGGGTAGTAGTTTTTCCTGATCCTTTGACAGGAATATTGATTGCGATAAATACGACAGAAAGAACTCAAAGACTTGGAACCAAGGGGTTCTTAGGGAGCAGATTTGGCTCTTATGGCAATGCTGTAAAGTCAATCAGCTGAAATTCACTTGTAAAGGGGTTGTTTTTGTCCCTGTCTAGAGTCAGGATTTAAATATTAGAAAGAGGGGAAGGGAAGTTCACATTATCATTTCAGGTTTTCTTGTTGTGGTGATGATAGTTATTAATATCACACTTCTTGTTTATGCCTTTTTGATGGGGATCTGACAAGGCCAATCTGTCTTTTTTCCTGAAGCACACTCTTCAGAGACATGAAAAGAAGCTCAATGAGATGTAAACACAGTGGAGAGAGTCAGGGAGAGGATCAGAGGAAGGAGGAGCATAAGGAAAAGCTACGCTGAGAAAAAGCTTCTATTTCGTTCTCCCACCCGACACCCCAGCTGTTGTTCTTCCTGGTGCAGAACTTGAAGTACAGGAAATAGGATGAAGGGCTAGAAGGGTAACTTTAAAGTTAATGTGAAGATTGTAGGGGGTTGTATAGCATGGAAAGATGGAATGGTGGCCACTTAAGTGCCGCACACATTTTCACACAAGTGTTATAATAGTGTATGAGTCTCTTAAAACCAAACATTTTTACTACAATTATTCTGGTACACTGAAAATAAACTGCCAAATATCATATTCAAATAAAAGTGCAAGTCACTTCTCCCTATTGCTCTTTTATAGTGGCTATCATGCCAAAGCTTCTGAATTCCCTGTTAATTTAAGAGCACATAGCTCTGAAAAAACACAGCTGGACTGCAAAATGCACAATGTAAACATGGGATAAACCACTTTAATGTCAAATAGTCTGGAGGAGCAAAAAATGGCCCTTCTTTGGTATTTGCATATGCAATTTGGAAGATGCTGATCAACTCAACCTTTTCTCAATAGGAGGTATTGAAATATCTACAAGCAATTGTTATGAATATCAATAATTGAATAAATATTGGGTTATAGCAGCCATAAATGTAAGAATGTATATATGAATGTAAAGGCTTGTAGAAGCAATTTCCTATTACTTATACCTCCTGCTACAAAAAAAAAAACTAAGATATTTTTAAATGGAAATGCATAGAGAACAAAGGGTAACATATTAATTATATTTATAATAGCTTTTCATTTTCATTTAAAAACATAGCACTAACGGGAAAATTCACATAAAAATAGGTAAATACTTGGATTATTTCTGCACATATTTGTTAAGTTTCCAATGTGTTCCCAGAAACATAATAATCACTACAAAAAATGCATTGAAAGGTAGCCTAAATGGGGGACAAGTAGGTGGAGCAATATGAGGTCAAAGGAATAACTATTCTGGTGGTAACTTCCTGTGTAACTGCTAAGGGAAGCAGAAATGTGGTGTTGGAAAGAGCAGTGAGCCTGGCACTTGGGTGAGCTCTAGTGGCTTCTCAGCTCTGCTCTGAAATACTGAACTGGTAACTTTAGGCAAAACCTTAGGGCAAATAATTTTAGTTACTTTTAGAAGAGATGAATAGGAGGAAGGAGAAAATAAAATTTTAAAAACATGTTCTTAGAAATGGAGTTATAAGTACCCTGATTGGCCATTCTATGAGATATCCTTCTGTATAGAAACCCTTTCTACAACATTCTTGACCAATGGTCACTGTTATTTTCTTTAACAATTGAGGAAAGGGAACTTACTATCCAAAAGACAAATCAATCCATTTGTGAACATCCTGGGATTGTTAGAGAACTGTCTTTATATTGAGTCCAAACTTAAAACATCTCAGATTGTTTTGTGCACCATCATACTTTCAAAAGGGTGTGCACACCCATACCCATGAGCAATTGTGTTTGTGTACGTATGTTTATGCATGTGTGAAAACATAAATGGAGTACTTACATCGATCCTTTTCATTAATCCTCTTAGTCTATCAAGGCCACTTTGAATCACAATCCTATAATCCAATATATTAACTGTGCATTTCAGTTGTGCTTTATCTGCAAATTTGATAAGTTTCCATTTATGTCATTATTTAAGTCAACTATAGAATCTTGACTGACATAGACAAAGACAAAGCCCAGTGATATATCAACAGTGACACACCTCTTGGTTACTCTTTGTTCTTGAGAGGTGCCCATGAGACAAAATGGCTGCCTCTGTAATTGGTGATATCTTATGCAAAAATATGCCATGTGTTTTATCTTTTGCAATTAATTGGACCAGGACCAGACGCCATAGCCAGTGGTAATTACATTTCACAACATTTTCAAACTAGTGATTTATGGGCCATATATAGTGTGCTTGGCTCTCACATTGGTAAGAAATGAATTGTCAGCAAGGCCAACTCCTGATCATCAGGGACATCAGCAGGCTCTATGGTGGTCTTGCTCAAGAATTCTGCCTAACAGGGGCAATTCATATTCTATAGTGATTAACCAGGACAATCTGAACATTTCTCTCGAAGAATTTTAAATGTGTAATATGGATTGGGAGATAAATGGAGTGAAAGACAAAGAAAGAAAAATAACAGGGCAAGAAAAGGAAAGATAGAGAAGAAAGAGGTTGAATCATAATCTTGGCAAAGTCACTAGTGTAGGCAGCAAAAGACATTGACAAGATGATACAGTGTCAGCAGAGCTACTCTTGGCCACTAGAACTGCTTCTGTAATGATGATGAGACATTTTTCCAATTCTCCATAAGGCCTAGTTTTAAAAGTGCTAAGATATCGCCTGTGCTTTTTTACTTTCTAATCTATACCTCACCTTGAAGATGTCACCTTGAAGACTGAGGTATGCCTGACCGACGCCATGGTATTTTCAATCCACCTTACACGTGTGAAAGCTGGACAATGAATAAGGAAGGCAGAAGAATTGACACCACTGTATTGTGGTGTTGGCGAAGAATACTGGTACCATGGACTGCCGAAAGAACGAACACATCTGTCTTGGAAGAAGTACAACCAGAATGCTCCTTAGTAGCAAGGATGGCGAAGACTGTGTCTTACATACTTTGGACATATTATCAGGAGGGATCAGTCCCTGGAAGACATCATGCTTGGTGAAGTACAGGGTCAGCGGAAAAGAAGAAGACCCTCAACAAAATGGATTGACACAGTGGCTTCAACAAGGCTCAAGGATAACGATTGTAAGGATGGCGCAGGACTGGGTAGTGTTTCATTCTGTTGTGCATAGAGGGTCGCTGTGAGTTGGAGTCTACTCGACGGCAGCTAACAACAACAACAACGATCTATACTTCAAGTAAACACTCGTCAACTGAGAGATCCTGATAATTCTGATTCTTATAGCCTGAAAATGCCTAACTAATACACTGCACTTTACCCTCAATAGAATAATAAGGGTGATGCTAATAATTACAGTATCTTAGGACTTATAATTACAACTTCTTAAACCCCAACTATGGGCTACACACGGTATTAGGGAGTTTACACTCATTTTATAATTCTCACTGCAGCCCTAAAACACAGGGATCATTACCTCTCTTTACAGATGAAGAAACTGAAGTTCAGAGAAGTTATGTAATTTACTAAGGACTACACAGGATTAAGTGATAAATCTGACCACAACCTCTACACTCTTTGGCTCTGTATGTGTGTACACACTTTCTGATTATAATTGTAGAGAATACTTGTTGAAAAGTGGAAAGTACAGAAAATTATATAGAACAGAAAAAATTTCACCCATAATTTCAACACCCACATTGCTTGTTTCAAATAAGCTTCATAAGCTTATTCCTTATGTTATATTTTCATTTTATTTATGCTGTTTTAAATTGAAAAGATTTCCATTTCAACTTCATAAAATGTGTCATTCTAAGATATATTTAATTAAGGTTTAGGAAATCCCTCCTCACATAGAATTCTTACACAGATTAACCTTTGTTTTCTTCTAATATGTTTATGTTTTTCTTAGAAAAATATGTAATTTTTTATGTCAAAAGTAATTAATTTTGTTGCACAATGCAGGATGAGCATCTAAATTGATTTTTGCAAATAATTGACCAATTTTTCCAACATCATTTTTCTTCCTCATCTTTTAGTAATGCATCCTTCAGCCTTTACAATTTCCACTAAGCCATGTTACCTTTCAAAGGGAATTACTTTTTCCTGAGCATCTTCTATGTGTTAAAAAACAGCGCCAGGTACTTTACATGTGCGGTTTAATCAGCATAGCAACCTTCTAAGGTATTATTGTCACCTTTTTACGGAAGAGGAAACTGAAGGAAAAGAGGGTTAATTTACATTCCCAAGGCCACATTACTAGTGAGCTCCATTTCCAAGATTTGAATTCAGGTCTTTCATTTTCCAGAGGCTGAGTGATTCATAGTGGAGCCCTGGTGGTGCAGTGGTTAAGAACTATAGCTACTAATCAAAAGGTCAGCAGCTCGAACTCACCAGTGACTCCTCGGAAAACCTAAGGGACAGTTCTACTCTGTCCTATAGGGTCGTTATGAGTTGGAACCGACTCGATGGCAATGGTTTTGGTTTTGGTTTGGAGTGATTTATACTGTATTATGCTTTTATTCCCATTAGTATCATAAGAAACTTTGCTAAACACCAGTGGAAATAAAAATATACTTTTCCCCATAGCTTTTCTTTGTATGTCAGTGATATGATGACAGCAATAAGATCGTCATCACCACCATCATCATCACCGTATTCATCAACTACAAGAAATGAACTTAGCTACATGAAAACAAGTGATCCCAGGGTGGTTTGTAGTAATTGCATCTTTATAATTTACTTCAGGTTCTTAAGTGTAATTCAACTTACTCATAATTGTTACATATTTGAAGCGTGTTAAGGACTCAGTTAACAGCTGTTGGATAAATAAACAAAATTCCCCAATACATTTTGAGGATAAGGGTATAGAGGAGAACAATCATTTTGTTTCATTGGTTTCAGATAGCAGAAAAAAAAAGGTTCTTCATGCTCACATCTGGTGTTCGGAAAATCAAAGAATCTTCAGCAGTGCTCACAGAAAAGTACTCTTTGTTACTGCCACAATTCTTTCTCAGCAAGAAGAAAAGCAGGGTGATGTTGCCTCTCCTCCTTTTGTAAGACTGCAGTAAATTTTAGCTAATTGTCTCATGCTAAGTTAAACACATCTTATCAGTCTGTACTGCTAAAAGAAAAGAGCCAATGCAAAATTGGAGAGACATAAAAAGCATTAGATAAATGATGTCCTCAGAGTATTTTTTTTTTATTTTATGAGTAAAAACAGTAAAGTATTTCCAAGAAACCCAATAAAAATCACATTTTGACTAAGAGCAAATACTTCTTTGACCAAAAAGTCAATCAATGTGTAGTCAAGACCTCTATTAGAGGTAGAATCAATAGATGTACACTTAAAAGGTGGCTTAAAAAAATAAAAAAGCTCAGACTGAAATGAACATAAGGCACATAAAACAAACCATACAGGAATGTAACAGAGCTAGTTGAATAACTACTCTCCAAGCTTTCTAATTGTTGCCCCATATAGAACATTTCTGTTCTATAGAGCAGAGTCCGGCACTGGGTTTTTTTTTTTTTTTTTTTTTTAGAGCAGAGTAGTCAGAAGGTTGGTGGCTTGACACCTGGATAATCTCCCTATTTTAGGGTCAACTGTGCTATAGACTAGTCATGGGAGTGATATCATATTTACAGGATTAGGGCATGGAAACTTGAGGGGTCATTTGTAGGATTCTGCCTACTACACCACTGATTTAGAAGATGCTTTAAAGATACCGTGAAAAGCATGGACTGTGTCTTGTTCGTGTTGCAGCCCCAGTACCTAGCATGGTGCTAGTCCCAGAGCAGGAGCTACAGAAATATTTGTAGGATGACTTGAACCCTTGACGTGATAATCAAAAAAGCAAGAATTACAAAATTACGGGATACTTAAATGAATCAATGGCTACAAATAAATGAAGAACATTGGTCTGTATTCAGACTGTTTTTACTCTAGCTAGAAATCAACCAATTGAAGAGTTCTATTTCACACAATATAAAAATAAGTTCAAATTATAGGCATAAATTGAACACAAACTTTAGGTAGCTAGACTTTCATGCATGAATCCAAGAATAAATTCAATATAGTATTTTACATCATTCAACAAGGCAATACTAAAACTTTTAGTATTTTTCCAGGTTGCATGCTATTATATAAACCATTAAATGGAAATATTCTTTAAAAATTCCACTTTTGTTGACTCCACTTAGGAGTTTTTCCTAATCACCTTACATACATGTTCTGGAACACTGGTGGTATAGTGGTTAAGAGCTACGGCTGCTAACCAAAAGGTGGGCAGTTGGAATCCACCAGGCACTCCTTGGAAACTCCGTGGGACAGCTCTATCCTGTCCTATAGGGTCACCAGGAGTCTGAATGGACTCAAAGGCAAGAGGTTTATAGATGTTCTGATATAACTTGCTTTTTATTTTGTAAGAATTTAATTATTAGAATTGCAAACATACAGTTAATTCTGAAAAATGTGCAAACCTTCACTCGTATTTGTGACTTTTTAAACATACTTGTCTTCTCCTCTACCTACCCCCACATAAGAAATGCATCCTAAATCAAGCAGAATATTGGTTTTTTTTTTCCTGAAAAAAGCACCCTCTAAAAAACTACCCCACACATCTTCAAAAAAAATGCATGTACATATATCTTGTAGTGGATGCTTGGATTGCTGCCCAGAAACTCCCCTCTTTCCTCTAGAACTGAAACACTGATTTCCCAGCTGTTCCGAGCACTGATATCCAACAGCTCTCAGCTGAGTCCCTTTCAGGATTTAACCTAGCCTGAAGAGAGTTTCCTTGCCTATTGTCACTGCTCTTTCCAGGGGGCATCACACATCCAAAGACTGGTTGGTGAAAGAGTTTAAAGCTTTCCTCCTCTCAATTTGGGACAACTCTGAAGGGCCTTACCAATTGAGATGATCCTTGTGGAATCATCTGAGCCTTTTGTTGCAACTGCTTCAGAGTTCTCCTCTCACTCCTCAATACTGCTTCTTTCACTTCCCCTTATATTGTTTCTGAGAGCACCTTCCAATAAACTCTCTCGGTCTAAAGTTCCTGAAGTTTGCTTCTGAGGAAACCTAGCCTCTAACACCCCTATAGGTAAAATGTAAAAGATCAAATAGCTCATTCACCATCAAATTACTCTTACTTAAAAAAAAAAATTCTCCAAGTAATTTCTTTTAGAGGCTGACTTGTATGTTGAGTGGGAATATAGTCCCCATAATAATCCTGATACAAATTGAAAAAAAAAAAGGAGGGGAAGAAACTGCTTGATATTTCTCAAGTTGAAAGAAATGAAGAAAAAATTCAAGCCTCCCTTTGCAATATTGAAGGATTCTACAGGGAAAATATTAAATGACTCATGGAGTAGCAAAAGAAGATGAAATTAATACACAGAGTCACTATACCAAAAAGAATTGTGCAATCATTTCAGGAGGTAGCATATGATCAAGAATGGATGGTACTGAAAGAAGAGGTCCAAGCTGTCCACTGGAGGCATTGGCGAACAACAAGACTCCAGGAATTGATGGAATACCAAATGAGATGCTTCAACAAATGGATGCAGCTCTGGAAGCACTCACTCATCTATGCCAAGAAATTTGGAAGACAGCTACTTGGTCAACCGACTGGAAGAGATCCATATTTGTGTCCATTCCAAAAAAAATGTGATCCAACAGAATGTGGAAATTATTGAACAATATCATTAATATCACACACAAGTAAAATTTTGCCAAAGATCATTCAAAAGCAGTTACAACAGTACATCGACAGGGAAGTGCCAGAAATTCAAGCTGAATTCAGAAGAGGATGTGGAATGAGGGTTATCATTGCTGATGTCAGACGGATCCTGGCTGAAAGCAGAGAATACCAGAAAGATGTTTACCTTCTTTTATTGACTATGCAAAGGAATTCGACTGTGTGGATCATAACAAATTATGGATAACATTCCAAAAAATGGGAATTCCAGAACACTTAATTGTGCTGTTGAGCAACCTATACTTAGACCAAGAGGCAGTCGTTCAAACTGAACAAGGGAATATTGCATCGTTTAAAGTCAGGAAAGGTAGTGTCAGGGTTGTACCCTTTTACCATATTTATTTAATCTGTATGTTGAGCAAATAATCCGAGAAGCTGGACTATATGAAGAAGAATGAAGCATCAGGATTAGAGGAAAACTCCTTAACAACCTGTATTATGCAGATGACACAACCTTGCTGGCAGAAAGTGAAGAGGACTGGAAGCACTTAATGATGAAAATCAAAGACCACATCCTTCAGTATGGGTTACAGCTCAACATGAAGAAAACAAAAATCCTTACAACTGGACCAATGAGCAGCATCATGATAAATGGAGAAAAGATTGAAGTTGTCAAGGATTTCATTTTGCTTGGATCCACAATAGATGCCCATGCAAGCAGCAGCAAGAAATCAGACGAGGCTTTGCACTGGGCAAATCTGCTGCAAGTGAGCTCTATAAACTGTTGAAAAGCAAAGATATCACCTTGAGGAATAAGGTGTGTCTGACCCAAGCCATGCTGTTTTCAGTCGGCTCATATGTATGTGAAACCTGCACAACAAATAAGGAAGACCCAAGAATTGATGCTTTTGAATTATACTGTTGGCAAATAATATCGAATACACCATGGACTGCCAAAAGAACGAATAAATCTATCTTGGAAGAAGTACAGCCAGAATGCTCATTAGAAACAAGGATGGCGAGACTTCATCTCACATACTTTGGACATGTTATCAGGAGGGACCAGTCCCTGGAGAAGGACATCATGCTTGGTAGAGTAGAGAGTCAGTGAAAAAAAAGAAGATCCTTAATGAGATAGATTGACACAGTGGCTGCAACAATGGGCTCAAACATTGAAGTGATTGTGAGGATGGCGCAGGACCGGGCAGTGTTTCCATCTGTTGTACATAGGGTCAGTATGAGTCAGAATCAACTCAATGGCACCTAACAACAACATTTCATGTATATAGTGAAGGGGCAGGTGGAGATACAAAAGTAATCAATTACATTAACAGATGTACAAACTGTACGAGAAGCTAAACCTAATATTATCACTGGCATGTAGATAATTGATAAAGTCTCAAAACCTCACCATACATGTGAGTTCCCAAGAAACCCACATAAATATAGGGACAAGAAAAGTAGAAGCAGAACATATTATATTTCTTTTCACTGTAACACCCAATTCTAGTGAAGCCCATCCTGATTCTGATTCTGAATAGACTTGCCCAGATGATACATTCCACTGGAAAATAGCCCATCAGTACTTTTAAATCAGTAATAACCTTGGCATTGCACATACTGTCTTTCATTTAAGTTCTCCATACGTGGGTGTCTATTGCAACCATCTGCCACAACATATTATCTGTCAGTAGATTGATTTAGTGATGATCTAGCACAGTGTGTGCTGACCAGATATTCTTTTTCCATCCAATTTCCCTAACAGTGGCTACCACTTTATATTCATTTACTCCCAGTGTCTGCACACACTTTTCTTTTCATCTCAAAGTCTAAATAAGTTTCTATTATCGGGAAGCCTCAGTGATTTCCTTGTCTCTTCCAGTCCTGAAAAGGCAACGAAAAAGGCACCACGGAGGTGAAAGACAGCAGCCATTAGTGTTTCCTCTTTTTATATACATTGTGGGGGGTTGGTGATTCAATTAGGAAGAAATGGATTGTGTTCACAATTCTACAAATGCTGTGTTCTAGATGTCAAAGAAATTTTCCTTGTAATTGGCACTTCTAAACTTAGAAATGAGGAGACTGAGGGCAAGTAGATGAGGGTGTCCAGGTCCCACATTTCTGCTCTTTTACTAGAAAAATCAGCAACAGAAACAATAATTGCAGAGCCAAAACAAAAATCATAGGTAGTATAAGCAGAGGCTTCTAGTGTTTGTTTAAAACCAAGCAATAGCTAATAATGGGATTTATGGAAAGCAGAAACTTGAATATGTTTGTCCTTTGTTGGTGATAGTATCTTGGCGGTTTAGTGCCCTGGAATTCATTTTTTTCTCCTTTTTGTTTTGTTTTTATTATAAAAATAACACATACTTATTGTAGAATATGTGTAATCCAAACAAAAGGCTGAAGAAAAAAAGTCACTGATGACCCCATCATTCATAGACAACTACTGCTATCATTGTACCGTGTCTGCTTTTAGTCTTTTTTCATGCATTTTTCTTTACATAGTTGATATTATACTGTTTTCAGAGTTGTAATTCTCATGTTTTGCTCTACTTTATATACTACTACTATTAATAATAACTACAAAATATTTATGCTAGGCACTGTGTAAGTGCTTTATTTATTTCATCTCAATTATCTCAATAACACCATGAGGTAAATGTTATATATCTCAATTATGCAGATGGGAAAAATAGGACTCCGAGGATAAGTAAAGTTGCCCAAACCATGTAGCTATTTTAAGTGGCAGGCTCTGGATTCAGACCATATTTGTGTGGTTCCAAAACCCATAATTATTACTAGTCATACAATACCGCTTTAAGGTCATTTTAAAATCTTCATAAGATCATTTTTTAATGGCTGCATAATTTCCTTTATATAAATGCACCATAATATAGTTAACTATTTCTGCAGCGAAAGGCATTTGTTTCTATATTAAGCAAAACCTTTGAAGAGAACTGCGTAAGAGGGACGGAGCCAAATTTTCAGAAGCCTTTTAGGGGCAATTGGTAGAAGCTCAGATTGGCTCCATTAATTTTATGTATTCATTTATTTTCAAAAATCTCAATGTTCATTTTGAATCTTATTATTATCTTAAAAGTTAGACATACATAATGTAAAAGAAATTTAAACTCTACAGAATGTTATAAAGGGAAAACCAAAAGTTTTTTTTGCCCTGGCTGCAGTCCTATTCCCATAAGTATACATTTTTAAACTTTAAACAGTTGAGTTTTTAGTTATCCTGGTGATTATGGGCTATTTTTTTTCTACTTCTTTACCTACTTTGCACAACATCTAATATCTATTTCTCCCTCATATGAAATAAGATTTTGAATAACTTGGACAACTTAACTTTTTTGCTCCCTTTGTCTTTTTCTCTTCATCTTCAAAGTGTTTTATTTTGTGTACACATACACCCACATATGTGAATTTTTAGTTTATATTTTCATTACATGTGTAATTTCAAACAATATATATTTAACTTCAAATTTTTCCAGAAAGTTATATTGAAGCTTTATATTTTCAGGTACATAGTATAAGAACACTGAGGTGAAAATTAGCGCCATGAAAGAACATTTTACCACATTGTACTCTTGAGCCAGTTACATTGTTTTTTAAGTACAATAGCTCCCTCTTAGATTTTTTTTTGCAGAAAGGGTGTGAGAAAGTTAAAATTTCACAGTTCTAGCATGCCTGGAATGCCTTTATTGTGTCCTTACGCGTGATTGACAATTTGGCTAGGTATAAAATTGCAGTTATAGAATGATGTTTTCTTGAAACTTTGACGACATTGTTCATTGTTTACTAGCATCTGGTGTTGGCTGACTGGAATTGTGGTGCCCATCTGAGTGTCATTACATTGTAGCTACTTTTATTTTAGCTTATAAGTTTTTATTTTATGGCCGATGCTCTGAAATTTCATAAAGCTATATAGCTAACTAGTGCTAGTTACAGATTTAAATTACTACTTGGTTCTATTATATAGTTTTCAGTTCTCTGCTTAAATTATCCACATTATCAATTAATTTATTGAATGTATTTATCACCCAAAACAACAACAAAACAAAGCCTACTGCCATAGAGTTGATTTCAACTCATAGCCACCCTACAGGACAGAGTAGAACTGCCCCATAGGGTTTCCAAAGAGCTGCTGGTGAATTCAAACTGCCAACTTTTTGGTTAACCGTCAAACTCTTAACCACTGAGCCACCAGGGCTCCATACTTATCACAGTCTTCTTTTTATTTTTCCATGTCTGATTACTCCAATTTCTGGACCTGTGTGTTTCTCCTTTTTTACCCTCATTTATTGTTTAGTTCTTGTCTATTTGCATAACTAGTTATTTTTTTAATTAAGTTGGACATTGTGTATGAAAAATATTATCGAGTTAGTTAGAAACTCTTAATTTTACTATATTCTTCCAGAGAGGATTTACTTTTCCTTCTAGCAGACCTTCTGTGTAGTGATAGATCACATTAATCCAACTGGAAATTGAACTTCTGTCATTTTGTGAGCTCATCTACTTCTGATTTACACTTACTCCTAGGCTGTTGTCCTTCTGGAATCCCAATAGAAAGTTTTGGTTGTTTAATGGGTAGCCTCTTCCTTGATAGCTCTGAACTCCAAATTTGTCTACCCATCCCAATAACACATGCTTATGAGCTGCAACTTTCATACAGCAAGCGATTTTTAGGGGAAAAGTAATGCCAAATTTTGTACTTGCATTTTTGGAATTTCCTTATATCCAGGATATTTACACCTCAAGTGTTTGTTCTTCTAGTAGTTTTTGAATGTTTTCAATCTTTCATTATATATATATATATACATATATATATATATATATATATATGTATATATATAAACCCATTGCCATAGAGTTGATTCTGACTCATAGCAACCCTATAGGATAGAACAGAACTGCTCCCCAGAGTTCCAAGGAGCACCTGGTAGATTCAAACTGCTGACCTTTTGGTTGGCAGCCGTAGCTCTTAACCAGTATGCCTCCAGGGTTTCTATATATATATTTGCTTATTTATAAACAATATAAATAAGCAAATTTATAAATAAACAAATCAGTTGCCATCCAGTCTATTCCACGGCAACCCCATGTGTTGTAGAGTAGAAGTTTGCTCCATAGAGTTTTCAAGGCTGTGACCCTTTCAGAAGCAGATTTTCATGCCTTTCTTCTGAGGTGCCTCTGGGTGAGTTCAAGCCACCAACATTTTGATCAAACACTTAACCATGTGTGCCACCCAGAGATTGCTATTTTTGGTATAATTTTTTTTTTTCTTGGCAGATGTGTTGGTTTGAAATAAGCTAGTCTGCCATTATCAGTCTTGGTTACCTCCCTAAATTATTTGAAATTAATAAAATGAAAAAAAATTGTAATCCGTCAAAATGCCATACTGTCTTCTTCACTGTTCTGTTTTTATACCAACCAATTTCTAACCTCTAGACCTTTCCACTTATTGTTATCTCAGGATTCCTTTCCCCCCAGTTATCCCTATAGCTCATTCGTTCACTTTTTTCAGGTCTCTAATCAAATATCACCTTACGAGATAAGTCTTCCAGGACAACCCTATAAGAAATTAAATTGCCAACCCCCACTGATTTTCTATTCCTTTACCCTACTTTAGTCTTGTTCATAAACTTACTTCCATTTTACGTAGAATATATACACTTGTTTATTGTTTGTCTCCCCAACTAGATATTAGTTAATGGTAGCAGTGACTTTACTGACATGTCTCAAGCATCTCTAACAGTGGCTGGCACATTTTAGGTGTCCAATAAATATTTGTTGACCGGCACAATGAGCAAATCAGTTGATAAATTATAAATACAATTTCAAGTTGGCCAGATAAATTCCAGCTCTTTTTATCTTTGTGTGTGTGTGTCCAAAATTACCTGAGTGGCTTGAATTGTCATCTGTGACAAATAAAATACAAATATGCAAACGTCAACAGTGTTGCACGTGGCCTTTGAAAACAGATTTGATAGCTTTGTAAATATAGCTATAGTAAGAACCATTTAAATATGCAAGCAAAATTAGTCAACTTTTTAAATTTACTCGTATTCCACAGGGGACCACAGAGTCAAATATTTATTACATATGGAAACCTCCATTCACAATTGTTCATTTAATCACACCAAAATATGTTGATGTCATATAAATTGGTACATATTTTTTACTAATATGTATAGGTCACTTCCTTTCCATACACATAGTCAAAAATAATGGCTAATTCTGATGTGATATTCAGAAGGACTTAATATAATTGCATTTTTTTGCATTATGCATCAAAGAATTGCTTCTAAAATAGTGCTTTCATTCTACTTCTCACCTTTGTAGTTTTCAGTTGAAAGTATTACGTTTGATTTTGTTTTAATTGGCTAAGTTTAAGTGTCATATTTTTTAAGTCCTGAATCAGGAAATAAAAAAAAATGTCGAATATCAAACTTCTAGATTCTGCGCATTTGTTACACAAGTCATCAAATTTGCTCACAACTTTTGACCAAATGGCCACTTTGAAAATCTGGAACACGGCAACTATGGAGTAATTTACATCTTCCAAATTGATGATGATGTTGTTACATGGCATCACAAACAAGAAATGTCATATGCTCACTTTTTTCATTTCCATTGTTTTATTTTGATACAAAATGCTGATTTAATACATTCCTTATTGTTTCGTCAGGTTATGTTATAGAACAGCAGGGTAGTAACATATAGAGCAAAATGAAGCAATATTATATTCAAAATATATAATAATTACAAACTCATTTCAAAATGAGAATTACAGTCTATATCACAATTTTGGTAACCCTGGTGGCATAGTGGTTAAGAGCTATGGCTGCTAACAAAAAGGTCGGTGGTTTGAATCTACCAGGTGCTCCTTGGAAACTCTATGGGGCAGTTCTACTCTGTCCTATAGGGTCGCTATGAGTCAGAATCGACTCAACAGCAATGGGTATCACAATTTTAGTCTCCTGAACTAGGAAGCTTTCCTAATGTTCAAGTCACCAAAAATACACCTTTACCATAAACCTTTAGTTTGTACTTGCCATTTGAAGTAGGTAAAATACATAACTTAACACTCAACTGTACCATCTATAACACTATCCACAGATTTCAAGGAAAAATAAGAATAATAGTAATAAAAAAAACCTATAAGGACCAACATTTTTTTCCGGGTTTTTGTTATACTGTAGACCATTCCTTGGAACACAAAGGCAGAGAAGTCACAGTCAGAACGAAATGTGGACCCAATGACATTTACAATGGTTATACACATTGATATTACTAATTGTACATTTCAGAATTTATCCTGAAGAAAAGAAATAGTGTATACAAGTATTTTTTATTAACTTTTATTGAGCTTCAAGTGAACGTTTACAAATCAAGTCAAACTGTCACATATAAGTTTATATACACCTTACTCCGTACTCCCACTTGCTCTTCCCCTAATGAGTCAGCCCTTCCAGTCTCTCCTTTCGTGACAATTTTGCCAGCTCCCAACTCTCTATCCTCCCATCCCCCCTCCAGACAGGAGATGCCAACACAGTCTCAAGTGCCCACCTGATATAATTTGCTCACTCTTCATCAGCATCTCTCTCCTACCTACTGTCCAGTCCCTTTCATGTCTGATGAGTTGTCTTCGGGAATGGTTCCTGTCCTGGGCCAACAGAAGGTTTGGGGACCATGACCGCCGGGATTCCTCTAGTCTCAGTCAGACCATTAAGTATGGTCTTTTTGTGAGAATTTGGGGTCTGCATCCCACTGATCTCCTGCTCCCTCAGGGGTTCTCTGTTGTGCTCCCTATCAGGGCAGTCATCGATTGTGGCCAGGCACCAACTAGTTCTTCTGGTCTCAGGATGATGTAGGTCTCTGGTTCATGTGGCCCTTTCTGTCTCTTGGGCTCTTAGTTGTCCTGTGACCTTGGTGTTCTTCATTCTCCTTTGCTCCAGGTGGGTTGAGACCAATTGATGCATCTTAGATGGCCGCTTGTTAGCATTTAAGACCCCAGACGCGACATTTCAAAGTGGGATGCAGAATGTTTTCATAATAGAATTATTTTGCCAACTGACTCAGAAGTCCCCTTAAACCATGGTCCCCAAACCACCGCCCTTGCTCCGCTGACCTTTGAAGTATTCAGTTTATCGCGGAAACTGCTTTTGGTCCAGTCCAGTTGAGCTGACCTTCCATGTATTGAGTACTGTCCTTCCCTTCACCTAAAGCAGTTCTTATCTACTAATTAATTAGTAAAAAACCCTCTCCCACCCTCCCTCCCTCTCCCCCTCCTAACCACAAGAGTATGTGTCCTTCTCAGTTTGTACTATTTCTCAAGATCCTATAATAGTGGTCTTATACAATATTTGTCCTTTTGCCTCTGACTAATTTCGCTCAGCATAATGCCTTCCAGGTTCCTCCATGTTATGAAATATTTCACCGATTCGTCACCGTTCTCTATCGATAGGTAGTATTCCATTGTGTGAATATACCACAATTTATTTAACCATTCATATGTTGATGGACACCTTGGTTGCTTCCAGCTTTTTGCTATTGTCAACAGAGCTGCAATAAACATGGGTGTGCATATATCTGTTTGTGTGAAGGCTCTTATTTCTCTAGGGTATATTCCGAGGAGTGGGATTTCTGGGTTGTATGGTAGTTCTATTTCTAACTGTTTAAGATAACGCCAGATAGATTTCCAAAGTGGTTGTACCATTTTACATTCCCACCAGCAGTGTATAAGAGGTCCAATCTCTCCGAAGTCTCTCCAACATTTATTATTTTGTGTTTTCTGGATTAATGCCAGCCTTGTTGGAGTGAGATGGAATCTCATCGTAGTTTTAATTTGCATTTCTCTAATGGCTAATGATCGAGAGCATTTTCTCACGTATCTGTTAGCTGCCTGAATATCTTCTTTAGTGAAGTGTGTGTTCATATCCTTTGCCCGCTTCTTGATTGGGTTGTTTGTCTTTTTGTGGTTGAGTTTTGACAGAATCATATAGATTTTAGAGATCAGGCGCTGGTCGGAGATGTCATAGCTGAAAATTCTTTCCCAGTCTGTAGGTGGTCTTTTTACTCTTTTGGTGAAGTCTTTAGATGAGCATAGGTGTTTGATTTTTAGGAGCTCCCAGTTATCGGGTTTCTCTTCGTCATTTTTGGTAATGTTTTGTACTCTGTTTATGCCTTGTATTAGGGCTCCTAACGTTGTCCCTATTTTTTCTTCCATCATCTTTATCGTTTTAGTCTTTATGTTTAGGTCTTTGATCCACTTGGAGTTAGTTTTTGTGCATGGTGTGAGGTATGGGTCCTGTTTCATATTTCTGCAACTGGATATCCAGTTATGCCAGCACCATTTGTTCAAAAGACTATCTTTTCCCCAATTAACTGACACTGGGCCTTTGTCAAATATCAGCTGCTCCTATGTGGATGGATTTATATATGGGTTCTCAATTCTGTTCCATTGGTCTATGTGCCTGTTGTTGTACCAGTACCAGTCTGTTTTGACTACTGTGGCTGTATAATAGGTTCTGAAATCAGGTAGAGTGAGGCCTCCCACTTTCTTCTTCTTTTTCACTAATGTTTTGCTTATCCGAGGCTTCTTTCCCTTCCATATGAAGTTGGTGATTTGTTTCTCTATCACATTAAAAAATGACATTGGAATTTGGATCGGAAGTGCATTGTATGTATAGATGGCTTTTGGTAGAATAGACATTTTTACTATGTTAAGTCTTCCTAACCATGAGCAAGGTATGTTTTTCCACTTAAGTGTGTCCTTTTTAATTTCTTGTAGTAGAGCTTTGTAGTTTTCTTTGTATAGGTCTTTTACATCCTTGGTAAGATTTATTCCTAAGTATTTTTATCTTCTTGGGGGCGACTGTGAATGGTATTGATTTGGTTATTTTCTCTTCGATGTTGTTTTTGTTGATGTAGAGGAATCCAAGTGATTTTTGTATGTTTATCTTATAACCTGAGACTGCCAAACTCTTCTATTAGCTTCAGTAGTTTTCTGGAGGATTCCTTAGGCTTTTCTGTGTATAAGATCATGTCATCTGCAAATAGAGATAATTTTACTTCCTCTTTGCCAATCTGGATGCCCTTTATTTCTTTGTTTAGCCTAATTGCTCTGGCTAGGACTTCTAGCACAATGTTGAATAAGAGCGGTGATAAAGGGCATCCTTGTCTGGTTCCCGTTCTCAAGGGAAATGCTTTCAGGCTCTCTCCATTTAGAGTGATGTTGGCTGTTGGCTTTGCATAGATGCCCTTTATTATGTTGAGGAATTTTCCTTCAATTCCTATTTTGGTGAGAGTTTTTTTTATCATAAATGGGTGTTGGACTTTGTCAAATGCCTTTTCTGCATCAATTGATAAGATCATGTGGTTTTTGTCTTTTGTTTTATTTATATGGTGGATTACATTAATGGTTTTTCTAATATTAAACCAGCCTTGCATACCTGGTATAAATCCCACTTGGTCGTGCTGAATTGTTTTTTTTCATATGTTGTTGAATTCTATTGGCTAGAATTTTGTTGAGGATTTTTGCGTCTATGTTCATGAGGGATATAGGTCTGTAATTTTCTTTTTTTGTGATGTCTTTACCTGGTTTTGGTATCAGGGAGATGGTGGCTTCATACAATGATTTACATAGTATTCCGTCATTTTCTATGCTTTGAAATACCTTTAGTAGTAGTGGTGTTATCTCTTCTCTGAAAGTTTGGTAGAACTCTGCAGTATAGCCATCCGGGCCAGGGCTTTTTTTTTCTTGGGAGTTTTTTGATTACCGTTTCAATCTCTTTTTTTGTTATGGGTCTATTTAGTTGTTCTACTTCTGATTGTGTTAGTTTAGGTAGGTAGTGTTTTTCCAGGAATTCATCCATTTCTTCAAGGTTTGCAAATTTGTTAGAGTACAATTTTTCGTAATAATCTGATATGATTCTTTTAATTTCAGTTGGGTCTGTTGTGATGTGGCCCTTCTCGTTTCTTATTCGGGTTATTTGTTTCCTTTCCTGTATTTCTTTAGTCAGTCTAGCCAATGGTTTATCAATTTTGTTAATTTTTTCAAAGAACCAGCTTTTGGCTTTGTTAATTCTTTCAATTGTTTTTCTGTTCTCTAATTCATTTAGTTCAGCTCTAATTTTTATGATTTGTTTTCTTCTGGTGCCTGATGGATTCTTTTGTTGCTCAGTTTCTATTTGTTCAAGTTGTAGGGACAGTTCTCTGATTTTGGCTCTTTCTTCTTTTTGTATGTGTGCATTTATCGATATAAATTGGCCTCTGAGCACTGCTTTTGCTGTGTCCCAGAGGTTTTGATAGGAAGTATTTTCATTCTCGTTGCATTCTATGAATTTCCTTATTCCCTCCTTAATGTCTTCTATAACCCAGTCTTTTTTCAGAAGGGTATTGTTCAGTTTCCAAGTATTTGATTTCTTTTCCCTAGTTTTTCTGTTATTGATCTCTAGTTTTATTGCCTTGTGGTCTGAGAAGATGCTTTGTAATATTTCGATGTTTTGGATTCTGCAAAGGTTTGTTTTATGACCTAATATGTGGTCTATTCTAGAGAATGTTCCATGTGCGCTAGAAAAAAAAGTATACTTTGCAGCAGTTGGGTGGAGAGTTCTGTATAAGTCAATGAGGTCAAGTTGGTTGGTTGTTGTAATTAGGTCTTCCGTGTCTCTATTGAGCTTCTTACTGGATGTCCTGTCCTTCTCCGAGAGTGGTGTGTTGAAGTCTCCTACTATAATGGTGGAGGTGTCTATCTCACTTTTCAGTTCTGTTAAAATTTGATTTATGTATCTTGCAGCCCTGTCATTGGGTGCATAAATATTTAATATGGTTATGTCTTCCTGATCAATTGTCCCTTTTATCATTATGTAGTGTCCTTCTTTATCCTTTGTGGTGGATTTAAGTTTAAAGTCTATTTTGTCAGAAATTAATATTGCTACTCCTCTTCTTTTTTGCTTATTGTTTGCTTGATATATTTTTTTCCGTCCTTTGAGTTTTAGTTTGTTTGTGTCTCCGAGTCTAAGGTGTGTCTCTTGTAGGCAGCATATAGAGGGATCGTGTTTCTTTATCCAGTCCGAGACTCTCTTTCTCTTTATTGGTGCATTTAGTCCATTTACATTCAGCGTAATTATAGATAAATAAGTGTTTAGTGTTGTCATTTTGATGCCTTTTTATGTGTGTTGTTGACAATTTCATTTTTCCACTTACTTTTTTGTGCTGAGACATTTTTCTTTGTAAACTGTGAGATCCTCATTTTCATAGTGTTTGACTTTGTGTTTGTTGAGTCGTTACATTTTTCTTGGCTTTTATTTTGAGTTATGGAGTTGTTATACCTCTTTGTGGTTACCTTAATATTTTCCCCTATTTTTCTAAGTAAAAACCTAACTTGTATTGTCCTATATCGCCTTGTATCCCTCTCCATATGGCAGTTCTAGGCCACCTGTATTTAGTCCCTCTTTTTGATTATTGTGGTCTTTTACATATTGACTTCAATGATTCCCTGTTTTGAGCATTTTTTTTTCAATTAATCTTAATTTGTTTTTGTGATTTCCCTATTTGAGTTGATATCAGGATGTTCTGTTCTGTGACCTTGTGTTGTGCTGGTATCTGATATTATTGGTTTTCTGACCAAACAATTCCCTTTAGCATTTCTTGTAGCTTTGGTTTGGTTTTTGCAAATTCTCTAAGCTTATGTTTATCTGTAAATATCTTAATTTCGCCTTCATATTTGAGAGAGAGTTTTGCTGGATATATGATCCTTGGCTGGCAGTTTTTCTCCTTCAGTGCTCTGTATATGTCATCCCATTGCCTTCTTGCCTGCATGGTTTCTGCTGAGTAGTCTGAACTTATTCTTATTGATTCTCCCTTGAAGGAGACCTTTCTTTTCTCCCTGGCTGCTTTTAAAATTTTCTCTTTATCTTTGGTTTTGGCAAGTTTGATGATGATATGTCTTGGTGTTTTTCTTTTTGGATCAATCTTAAATGGGGTTCGATGAGCATCTTGGATAGATATCCTTTCATCTTTCATGAGGTCAGGGAAGTTTTCTGTCAGCAGATCTTCAACTATTTTCTCTGTGTTTTCTGTCATCCCTCCCTGTTCTGGGACTCCCATCACACGCAAGTTATCCTTCTTGATAGAGTCCCACATGTTTCTTAGGGTTTCTTAATTTTTTTTAAATTCTTTTATCTGATGTTTTTTCAGCTATGTTGGTGTTAATTCCCTGGTCCTCCAGATTTCCCACTCTGCATTCTAATTGCTCGAGTCTGCTCCTCTGACTTCCTATTACGTTGTCTAATTCTGTAATTTTATTGTTAATCTTTTGGATTTCTGCATGCTGTCTCTCTATGGATTCTTGCAACTTATTAATTTTTCCACTATGTTCTTGAATAATCTTTTTGAGTTCTTCAACTGTTTTATCAGTGTGTTCCTTGGCTTTTCCTGCAGTTTGCCTTATTTCTTTTCTGAGGTCATCCCTGATGTCTTGAAGCATTCTGTAAATTAGTTTTTTATATTCTGTATCTGATAATTCCAGGATTGTATCTTCATTTGGGAAAGATTTTGATTCTTTTGTTTGGGGGGTTGTAGAAGCTGTCATGGTCTGCTTCTTTATGTGGTTTTATATCGACTGCTGTCTCTGAGCCATCACTAAGATATAGTAGTGATTTATTCTATATTTGCTCACTGAGTCTTATCTCGTTTTGTTTTCTTTCAATATACTTGGATGGGCTACTAGATTGTGCTGTCTTGTTTGTTGTAGCCCTTGACTTACTTATGACCTATTACCAGCAGGTTTGGGCTGTTGCCATATATATATGCCTGAGTCTATTCACTATTCTTGAGTAGAATCTGATTTTGGGTCATCAAGTGTGTGCTGTACCCTAACACCTATCCACCTCAAGAAGTAGTGGTGATAGTTGTGTGCACCAGATTCTATTAGTAGCTGGGGTTCACACTCCAGGGGGGCAGGATGCTGACAGGCTTCCCCTAAGTGTCAGTGAGGTAGGTGTGTCTCTATTCCTAAAGCACCTTGGTGGGAGGGCTCTGCAGGTGTACCTTAGGCCCCCAATGCAAGTACCTCTACAGATTGGTAGGTTTCACCCTCCTTAGACCCCTAAGGCAGGAGGCTAGGTGGTCTGGGGGAGCTTCAGCCCTCAGTTCCCTGTTGTGGGTCAGTTAGGGCTCTGTTGAATAAGCAGAGATATCAGACCTGGGAAACTTGTTTTTCCAGTAAATCCGCTGACTGGGACGCTGGCTCCAGGCTCCAAAAGCAGTTGCTGCTTCCCCATAGTTGTTCGTTCTCCGTCTCTGTCACTCAGGTCAACTCTTTAAATCTGTGTTTGTTGTTCAGGGTTCGTAGATTGTCATGTGTGTGATCGATTCACTTGTTTTTCCGGGTCTTTGTTGCAAGAGGGATCCGAGGTAGCCTCTACCTAGTCAGCCATCTTGCCCTCCCCCCAGATCTGTATACAAGTATTTTTGACGTAGACTTTTTGCAACACTATTATCTAAAATACTAAAAAAAATTGAAAACAGGTTAAATACTCAACAGTTTTGGATTTTTAAAAATTTATTCTGGTACATCTATATGATGTAAAATAAAAATAATGTTGAGGAATATTTAGTAACTTGGAAAAATGTTTACCATGTCTTGGTAAGTGAAAAATGGCAGAAAGTAGCTCTTGTAGTAAGATACCAATTGCATGACTGGACACTTACCAGAAGTATATAGTAATTTAAAAAAAAAAAAAACGCCTGAAAGTACGCAGCTTTTTATGTATAATTGACCATTAATATTTTCTGTTCTTTACTTCTTGTAAGTAAAATGTAAGAGCCTCTGGGTACAATGGAAGAGTATACTTCTCTTCCCCCTTGAAATGGTGCTTGACCATGTAACTTGCTTTGGCCAATGGAATCAACAGGAGTGATATTTCTCATTTCCAAAAAGAAATATTTAATCACAAGTGAATGGATTTCCATGCTCATTTTCCCTGTCATAATAAACCTGAGAGTCTGAAGTGGAGAATTTAGTGTCATAAAAATGGTGGAGGCTATGTCAGTCTAGGTCCCTGAGTGAATATTCTGAGCAAAGGGCCCCTGCCTATCTTTGTTTGACATTTAGCATGATCAAGAAATAAATTTTTCTGTTTTAAACCACTTAGATGTGCAACTCGTCACTGCAATATAATCTAGCATATGCTTATGCTTATACAGCATAAGATATTTTTGATGGATTCCTCTGTCTTGATGTAGCAAAAGTATTTTTTTCTTCCTGTGTTCTTTTTCCATTTTTCAAAATATTCCAGATAAACATACATTATTTATGAAATGAGAATAATGGACATTAAATACTAGTAAAGAAAAAAATAATAAGATCCCTACTTTTGCCATTCGTATAAAATTTATTTTAATTGACCACCAAAAATCTTTTTACTCAAGTCAGTGTCTCCATAAAGAGGCTTGATATATCATTAAATAAAATACAATAATAGAATCTTGATAAGGATTCCTGTGGACTAGTGATATAATTAGAACCAAAACCTTACAAAAATTTTGTATGAGAAAAGAATTATATAAAAAAAATTGTTCTGAAGATGTATCAACCTTTGGTGCTTAATAGAGAATATTAGAAAGCATTATAGTCTCAAAAAGCTTTAACTAAAATTCCTAGGAATTATGTATTTCTGACACATTCCCTCAGCATAGAATATGATGATTTCCAACATCTGAGTTTAATTTCCTCAAATATACTTTGGAAAAATAACAGTAAAATACTCTATAAGAAAATTTTCAGTATGTAATTACCAGCTATAATTTGTTGTTAACTACTATGTGCCAGTTATTTTATGTGCCTCATTGCTAATCCTCACAACAGTTCTGCACAATTAGCATTATCATCTCCATTTCATAAATGAAGAAACTGAAGCTAAGAGAAGTCAAGAAACTTGCTTAAGGCTACACAACTAGTAATAATACAAAATTTTAGAGCCAAAACAGGTAAACAACATTTTTTTTAAATATGAATTAAATAATTAAATTTGCTTTGTCTTCAAATAAGGATTCTAATCTATACAACCCAGAAAATAGTAATTCCAAAAACAAGCACAAAGTATGAATTACATTTCACTCCCGGATAATTTCCCACTAGATTTCTGACCCTTTTGTTTTCTTTTAGTGAATATTAGCAATTTAAGTGAGTAAATTAATTAGTCCTAAACAATATATTTCTAATCTTAGACTTTCAAATAGTTTCCGAAAAAAAAAATTGATCTACAGAATCACTGCAATTCTTAACAAAGTCCCAGAAGGTTTTTTTTTTTTTTTGCCGAAATTGACAAGTTTATTCCAATATTCATACGTAAATTTAAGGAATCTAGAAGAACCTAAGCAATCTTGCAAAAGAAAAAAAAAAGTTGAAGGACTCACACTTCCCTATTTCAAAACTTACAAAAAAGGGGCAGAGCTAAGAAGGCGGAATAGATAGACTCTTCCACGGAGCCCTCTTTACAACAAAGACCCGAAAAAACAAGTGAAACAAGTATATTTATGACAAGCTAGGAGCCGTGAGTATCAAAGCAAGCTTAGACAACGAACAGAGGGGCAGAGGGAGGAAACGACCGTTCAGAAGTGGGGAGGAGTTACTGGACCTGAATTGCTGGGAACCCTTAGGCACCACTCCTGGAGCAGCGGCGGTGGCAGCAACAGGACAGTGCTAGCGTTCAGCCGCAGTTTCCTCAGGAAGAAGCAGCCAGCCACACAGCCTACTTACACCTCAGGAACCAGAGAAGAACAGAGTTCTTGGTAAAAGCTGAGTACTTGTGTATATTTTACCACCCCCTCCCACCCCCAAGCTGGCTTCAGTGGCTGAATTCCCCAGGCCTGAGATAGGCACTGTTGAGCACCTAGAGCCATCCTCCTTGCCTTGGAGAAGGAAAAAATTTGCAGTTGGGGGAAAAGATAATTTGCCAGCTCCACTAACCAGGGGAGCTCAGGGCAGAAGCTGCTCCCGTCCAAGCATAAATGGTCCATGGACTTTGAGCACCTTTCCCTTCTGCATGGACCTGTGTGGGCCTATTTCAGGAGAATAGGCCCTTGTTGGCAGACTCCAACTGCTTCAGCTGTGCGGTGGAGAGGTGGGTGTTTAATGTTTGACACTGCTTTGCCTATTAAACAGGGTCCTCACCTAACCACATCAGGGGCCTAAGAACTGGTAGCTCCACCCAGGTCACCCAGCCACCCACAACAGGGGTCCAAAGATAACTGGTACATTCCAGTCCTTACAACCAAAAACACCAGAAAGATTGGTCCCTCTGCAGAGCCTACCCACCTGCACACTCTAGGGAACAGGGATGTGGTTTCCTCAGAGACACTCAGGGGTCAGTTCTCAACCCCCTGCCTTGTTCAGAGCATGACCCCCTGCTGCAATCAGATACCGGTACCCACACCAATCACCTGTGCCCCTCTAAGACTGTAGGACAGAGCCTGTACCACACACTTGATGATAAGCTACCTGGAAACCTGAGCTGAATTCATACAAGAAAATTGATAATATCTCTAGAAATCTGGGGACAGGACGTCACAGCTCCAAAGATGAAAATAATCAAGCTAGCCCACTCAAGCAACCCATTTGGGCATATCAAAACAAAACAAAGAAAGAAGCTATGACACAGTAAGCAAGCATAAACTAATACAATAACTAATAAATGGCTTGGAGACAATAGTCAATATCAAGTCACATAAAGAAACAGACCATGATCACCTCAACCAGCTCTCAAAACCAAGAATCCAGGGATATTCTAGACGAAAGTTCATTCCTGGAATTACCAGAGGCAGAATACAAAAGATTAATATACAGAACCCTTCAAGACATCAGGAAGGAAATGAGGCAATATGCAGAACAAGCCAAGGAACACACAGATAAAGCAATTGAAGAAATTAGAAAGATTATGCAGTAACATAATGAAAAATTTAATAAGCTGGAAAAATCCATAGACAGACAGCAATCAGAAATTCAGAAGATTAACAATAAAGTTACAGAATTAGATAATTCAATAGAAAGTCAGAGGAGCAGAATTGAGCAAGTAGAAGCCAGAATTTCTGAACTTGAAGATAAATCACTTGGCATTAATATATTTGAAGAAAAATTAGATAAAAGAATTTTAAAAAATGAAGAAACCTTAAGAATCATGTGCAACTCTATCAAGAGAAATAACCTACAGGTGATTGGTACCAAAACATGCAGGGATGACAGAAAATACAGAGAGAATTGTTGCAGATTTGTTGGCAGAAAACTTCCCTGATATTGTGCAAGATGAGAACATATCTATCCAAGATGCACATCGAACTCCACATAAGGTAGATGTTAAAAGAAAGCCACTAACACATGTTATAATCAAACGTGCCAAAACCAAAGATAAAGAGAGAATTTTAAGAGCAGCTAGGGTTAAATGAAAAATCACCTACAAAGGAGAGCCAGTAAGAATAAGCTCGGACTACTCAGCAGAAACCATGCAGGCCAGAAGGCAATGGGATGACTTATTTAAAAAATTGAAAGAAAAAAATTTCGAGCCAAGAATCATCTATCCATTAAAACAGTTTCTTAAATATGAAGGTGAAATTAGGACATTTCTAGGTAAACAGAAGTTTAGGGAATTCGTAAAATGAAGCCAAGACTACAAGAAATACTAAAGGGAGTTCTTTGGTTGGAAAATCAATAGTATCAGGTATCAACCAAAGACTAGAACACAGGGCAGAGCAAGCAGAAGTCAACCCAGACAGGGAAATCAAAAAAACAAAGCAATATTAAAAAAAAAAAAGTTCAGAACAGGGTAACAGCGATGTTATTATAGAAAAGAAGAAAACATTAAAACAATAAAGAGGGACTAAGAATTGTAATCATAGATCTTCCAAATGGAGAGGAAGATATGGCGATACAAAGAAATAAAAGTTAGGTTTAAATTTAGAAAAATAGGGGTAAATAATAAGGTAACCACAAAGGAGACAAACTATCCGACCCATCAAAATAAAATACAAGAAAAAAAATAGAGACTCAGCAGAAATAAAATCAACAACAATGAATATGAGGAAAGGACACTATATAAAGACAATCTACTCAGCAGACAAAATTAAGTGGGAAAAAGAAATTGTCAACAGTACACAAAAAAGACATCAAAACGATAGTGCTAAATTCATACCTATCTGTAATTACTCTGAATGAAAATAGACTTAATGCACGAATAAAGAGACAGAAAGTGGCAGAATGGAGTAAAAAACACAATCCGTCTATATGCTGCCTACAAGAGACACACCTTAGACTTAGAGACACAAGATAAAGTTCAGAGGATGGAAAAAAATCTATCAAGCAAACAACAATCAAAAAAGAGCAGGAGTGGCAATATTAATTTTTGACAAAATAAACTTTAAAGCTAAATCCACCACAAAGGATAAAAAAGGACACTATATAATGATCAAAGGGACAATTTACCAGGAAGATATAACCATATTGAATATTTATGCAGTCAATGACAGGACTGCAAGATACATAAAACAAACTGTATCGGCATTGAAAAGTGAAATAGACAGCTCCAGAATAATAGTAGGAGACTTCAACACACCACTTTCGGTGAAGGACAGAACATCCAGAAAAAAGCTCAATAAAGACATGGAAAATCTAAATGCCACAATCAACCAACTTGACCTCATAAACATATACAGAACACTCCACCCAACAGCAACCAAGTATACTTTCTTTCCTATTGCACGTGGGACATTCTCAAGAATAGACCACATATTAGGTCCTAAAGCAAGCCTTACCAGAATCCAAAACATTGAAATATGACAAAGCATCTTCTCTGACCATAAGGCCATAAAAGTGGAAATCAATAGCAGAAAAAGCAGGGAAAGGAAATCAAACACTTAGAAACTGAACAATGCCCTGCTCAAAAAAGACTGGATTATAGAAGACATTAAGGATGGAATAAAGAAATTAATAGAATCCAGTGAGAATGAAAACACTTCCTATCAGAACCTTTGGGACACAGTGAAAGCAGTGCTCAGAGGTCAATTTATTTCAATAAATGCACACATCCAAAAAGAAGAAAGGGCCAAAATCAAAGAATTATCCCTACAACTTGAACAAATAGAAAGAGAGCAACAAAATAAACCCTCAGGCACCAGAAGAAAACAAATAATAAAAATTAGACCAGAACTAAATGAAACAGAAAACAGAAAAACGAAAGAATTAACAAGACAAAAGGCTGGTTCTTGGAAAAAATCAACAAAATTGATAAACCATTGGCCAAACTGACAAAAGAAAAACAGGAGAAGAAGCAAATAAACAGAACAAGAAATGAGAAGGGCGATATTACAACAGACCCAACTGAAATTTAAAAAAATCATATCAGATTAGTATGAAAAATTGTACTCTAACAAATTTGAAAACCTAGAAGAATTAGATGTATTCCTAGAAACACACTACCTACCTAAACTAACACAAACAGAGGTAGAAACACACTACCTACCTAAACTAACACAAACAGAAGCAGAACAACTAAATAGACCCATCAAAAAAGAAGAGATTGAAAAGGTAATCAAAAAACTCCCAACAACAAAAAAAAACCTGGCCTGGATGACTTCACTGCAGAGTTCTACCAAACTTTCAGAGAAGAGTTAACACCACTCCTACTAAAGGTATTTCAGAGCATAGAAAAGGACGGAATACTCCCAAACTCACTCTATGATACCAAAACCAGGTAAAGACACCACAAAAAAAGAAAATTACAGACCTATATCCCTCATGGACTTAGATGCAAAAATCCTCCACAAAATTCTAGCCAATAGAATTCAACAACATATCAAAAAAATAATTCACCATGTCCAAGTGGGATTCATACCAGGTATGCAGGGATGGTTCAACATTAGAGAAACAATGCAATCCATCACATAAATAAAACAAAAGACAAGAATCACATGATCTTATCAGTTGATGCAGAAAAGGCATTTGACAAAGTTCAACACCCATGCATGATAAAAACTCTCAGCAAAAGAGGAATAGAAGGAAAATTCCTCAACATAATAAAGGGCATTTATACAAAGCCAACAGCCAACATCATCCTAAATGCAGAGAGCCTGAAAGCATTCCCCTTGAGACTGGGAACCAGACAAGGATGCCCTTTATCACCACTCTTATGCAACTTTGTGCTGGAAGTCCTAGCCAGAGCAATTCGGCTAGATAAAGAAATAAAGTGCATCCAGATTGGCAAGGAAGAAGTAAAATTATCTCTATTTGCAGATGACATGATCTTAAACACAGAAAACCCTAAGGAATCCTCCAGAAAACTACTGAAACTAATAGAAAAGTTCAGCAGAGTATCGGAATACAAGATAAACATACAAAAATCAGTTGGATTCCTCTACACCAACAAAAAGAATATCGAAGAGGAAATCACCAAATCAATACCAATTAAAGTAGCCCCCCAAAAGATAAAATACTTAGAAATAAATCTTACCAGAAATGTAAGAGACTTATACAAAGAAAACAACAATACACTTCTGCAAGAAATCATACCTTGCTCATGGATAGGAAGACTTAATGTTATAAAAATGTCTGCTCTACGAAAAGCGATCTATACATTTAATGCAATTCTCATCCAAATTCCAAAGAAATTCTTTATTGAGATGGAGAAACAAATCACCAGCTTCATATGGAAGGGAAAGATGCCCTGGATAAGTAAAGCCTTACTGAAAAAGAACAACAAAGTAGAAGGCCTTACACTACCTGATTTTAGAACCTAATATACTGCCATAATAGTGAAAATAGCCTGATACTGGTACCACGACAGATATATAGACCAATGGAACAGAGCAATCCAGACATAAATCCATCCATATATGAGCAATTGATATTTGATAAAGGCCCCAAAACAGTTAAATGGGGGAAAGACAGTCTTTTTAACAAGTGGTGCTGGCATAACTGGATATCCTTCTACAAAAAAAATGAAACAAGATCCATACCTCACTCCATGCACAACAAAAAGGAGCTCAAAATGGATCAAAGACCTAAATATGAAATCTAAAACAATAAATTTCATGGAAGAAATAATAGGGACAACATTAGGAGCCCTAATACATGGCATAAACAGTATACAAAACATTACTAACGATGCAGAAGAAAAACTAGATAACTGGGAGCTCCTAAAAATCAAACACCTGTGTTCATCCAAGGACTTCACCAAAAGAGTAAAAAGATTACCTACAGACTGGGAAAAAGTTTTTGGCTATGACATTTCCAATCAGCACCTGATCTCTAAAATCTACATGGTACTCAACTTTTGCCCCAATTAAAAAATGGGCAAAAGATATGAAGACACTTCACTAAAGAAGACATTCAGGTAGCTAACAGATACATGAGGAAATGCTCACGATCATTAGCCATTAGAGAAATGCAAATCAAAACTACAGTGAGATTACATCTCTAACAAGGTTGGCATTAATCCAAAAAACACAAAACAATAAATGTTGGAGAGGCTGTGGAGAGACTGGAACACTTATACACGGCTGGTGGGAATGTCAAATGGTACAACCACTGTGGAAATCAATTTAGCACTTCCTTAAAAAGCCAGAAATAGAACTACCATACGATCCAGCAATCCCACTCCTTGGAATATATCCTAGAGAAATAAGAGCCTTTACACGAACAGATATATGCACACCCATGTTCATTGCTGCACTGTTTACAATAGCAAAAAGCTGGAAGCAACCAAGGTGTCCATCAACGGATGAATGGATAAATAAATTATGGTATATTCACACAATGGAATACTACACATTGATAAAGAACAGAGAGGAATCTGTGAAACATTTCATAACATGGAGGAATCTGGAAGGCATTATGCTGAGTGAAGTTAGTTGCAAAAGGACAAATATTGTATAAGACCAGTATTATAAGAATTCAAGAAATAGTTTAAACAGAGAAGAAAATATTGTTTTATGGTTATGAGAGGGGGAGAGAGGGAGTTGGGAGAGGGATATTCACTAATTAGATAGTAGATAAGAACTACTTTAGGTGACGGGAAAGATAATACACAATACAGGAGCGGTCAGCATAACTGGACTAAACCAAAAGCAAAGCAGTTACTTGAATAAACTGAATGCTTTGAAGGCCAGCGTAGCAGGGTAGGGGTTTGGGGACCACGCTTTCAGGGGACATCTATGTCAATTGGCATAATAAAATCTATTAAGAAACCATTCTGCATCCCACCTTGGACAGAGGCGTCTGGGGTCTTAAACACTAGCAAGGAGCCATCTAAGATTCATCAATTGGTTTCAACACACCTGGATCAGAGGAGAATGAAGAACGCCAAGGACACAAGGTAAGTACAAGCCCAAGGGCAAGAAAGGTCCACATAAACCAGAGACTACATCAGCCTGAGACCAGAAGAGCTAGATGGTGCCTGGCTACAACTGATGACTGTCCTGACAGGGAACACAACAGAGAACCCCTGAGGGAGCAGTAGAGCAGTGAGATGTAGACCCCAAATTCTTCTAAAAAGACCAGACTTAATGGTCTGACTGACACTAGAAGGACCCTGGTGGTCATGGCCCCCAGACCTTCTGTTGGCCCAAGACAGGAACCATTCCCAAAGCCAACTCTTCAAACAGGGATTGGACTGGACAATGTGTTGGAGAGGGATGCTGGTGAGGAGTGAGCTTCTTGGATCACATGGACACATGAGTCTATGTTGGCATCTCCTCCCTGGAGGGGAGATGAGAGAGTAGGGGGGTTAGAAGCTGGCAAAATGGACACAGAACGAGAGAGTAGAGGCAGTAGAGCAGGCTGTCTCATTAGGAGGAGAGCAATTGGGAGTATGTAGCAAGGTGTATAAAAGTTTTTGTGTGAGAGACTGAGTTAATTTGTAAACTTTCACTTAAAGCACAATAAAAATTGAAAAAAAAAAACTTACTAAAAAGGTACATATTAAGATAGTGTGGTACTGGAAATGTAAATCAATGAAATAGAATAGAGAATCCAGAAATAAATAATGGTATATATGGTCAATTGGTTTTTGACACAGGTGACAATATAATTCAATGGAGGAAAGAATTGTCTTTCTAATAAATATGATGGTGTGACTGGATATCCACATGCAAAAGAACAAATTTGAACCCCTAAATCACACCATACAAAATTTAAATTCAAAGTAGGTCATGGACATACTTGTGAGAACTAAGACTGTAAAACACTTAGAAGAAAATGCAGGAGTAAATCTTCATGATCTTGGTTTAGGCCATGATTTTTTAGATATTATACGAAAAGTCCAACTGATAAGTTGGACTTCATCAAAATTAAAATATTTGTTCTGCAAAAGGTACTTTTAAGAAAGTGAAAAGACAACCCTCATAATGGAAGAACATATTTAAACTAGTAACGGGTAAGAGATTTGTATACAGATTATATAAAGAACTCTTACAATTAAATAATTAAATTAAATAATCCAATTAATAAATTGGGCCAAGGATCTGAATAGACTTTTCTCTAAAGAAGATATACAAATTGCCAATAAACCACAAAACCAAACCCATTGCTGTCGAGTTGATTTCAACTCATAGTGACCCTATAGGACAGAGTAGAACTGCTCCATAGGGTTTCCAAGGCTGTAAATCTTAATGATGGCAGACTGCCACATCTTTCTCCCGTGGAGAAACATTTGAACCACCAACCTTTTGTTTAGCAGCCAAATGCTTAGCAACTGTGTCACCAGGCCTCCTCCAAATGACCAATAAGCATATGAAAAGATGCTCAGCATCATTAATTACTAACCCGCTAGGGACATGCAAATCAAAGCTATAATAAGATACCAGCTCACATACACTAGGATAGCTATAATAATAATTAAAAAAAAGATAATAAGAAGTTTTGATTAGGATGTGGAGAAATTGGAACCCTCATATATTGCTGATGAGAATGTAAAATGGTGCAGTCACTTAGGAAAGCAGTTTGGAAGTTCCTCAAAATGTTAAACATAGAGATACACTTCCAATTAGGTATTGTGAGGAGCTTCACAGAATTACCACTCAGTGAAACAAAGCTGGTGTAAACTATAATAAAACAGCCATTTGAAGTCTTGGGAAATTGTTGTAAGTATATAAATCAAATGTAGAAATACTTATTGAAGAATATCTGCTAAAACTTGATGAGAACTGTGAAGGTCTATAGCATTTGAGCCACAAACCACTCCTTTCCTCTCCTTGTCCAGCTCAGCTTGAAGGAAGTTCCATTACAGGTAGATGTGTCCAAGAAGACAAGGCTCCTTCTTCTTTTAGCTCCCAAGCAAAGGTTACTGTGTCTCACCAAGAGTTGCATGTTGCCAACTTTTCTCATCCCCTCCAATTCAAGTTGAAGAGGCTAAATTCCCATTGAGTAAAGCTGTGAGGCTGGGGTTTCCCTCCTTCCACCCAGACACAACCCAAAGAAAGGAGGCTATATTCCAGAGTGAGAATACTGGGGCCCCTATAAACCTCACTCCCTGTCATTAATACTGCAGTGATTACATGCCTGGTCAGGCAACCCAAGAATATCAGATGCTATTGCTCCATCCAGTGCCCAGAGTAGTGACGAAGATTTTTCTCACAGGGAGAAGCATTCCAAATGAAAAGAGCACTTCAAAACTCTCCCCAAAAGCACTGACATTTTTGAAACAGAGAGTGAGGAAAATCAAGCCTAAGTGTGCTCTTAAAAACAACAGCTCCTTTTAATTAAGAATAACAAGCATTTCACCAGAGAGAACCTGAGGAAAAAAAAATTGCTAAGTAGAGCCCTCCTGGGGTCAGGACAAATCTCAAATCTGGCCTTAAGAAGCACCTTGACCAAATGAAATTTGAACAGATTGCAAGAAATTTATGACCGAAGGAGTTGTCAAACACAATAGAGTACTTATTCAGTAATTAGTAGAGACTAAGATCTGGGTGTCATACCAAATGAAACAGACCTCATAACAGAGAAATCACGGAAAGAAACAGTTTGAGAGCCCTGCTAAAACCACTGTCATCCCAGGTTGACTGTGCCAACCCCCAGGCTGCCTCCTTGAAGAGTGACAGCAAAGGCTTCCACTTTGAGGGGAAATAGGCTTCACCAAAATAGCCTAGCCAAGTCACAAAAAGAATACACATGCAAAGAACAACAAAATCAAACCATACAGAGTGAGTGGTGGAGTCAGTATCCGGAGTTGCTACAATATATTAGGTAAAATGTCCATTTTTTAAATTAAAAAACAAAACAGGCAATGAAACAAGAAGCATGATCCATGCACCTGAAAAAATACAGGTGACAGAAACTGCCTGTGAGAGAGTCAGATGTCAGATTAAACAGAAAAAGACTTGAAAGTTGTTAGGTGTCATTGAGTCAGTTCGGACTCATAGCAGCCCTATGTATAACAGAACGAAACACTTCCCGGTCCTTTGCCGTCCTCACAACTGTTGCTATGCTTGTTCCCGTTGTTGAAACCAGCCCTCATAAATATGTTCAAAGAGTTAAAGTAAACCATAATGAAAGAAACAAAGGTAGATATGAGAAGACTGTATCATCAAATGAGAATGCCGGTAAAAGAAAAAACAAATAAAAATTCTGGAGATGAAAAGTACAATAACTGAAATGAAAAATTCATTACAGGGACTCAAAATTAGAATGGAATTGACAGAAGATGAAATCAGCAAACTTGAAGATAAATGGATCCAACACCAAACCAAACCCAGTGCCATTGAGTCGATTCCGACTCATAGTAACCCTATAGGACAGAGTAAAACTGCCCCATAGAGTTTCCAAGGAGCGTCTGGCGGATTCAAGCTGCCAACCCTTTGGTTAGCAGCCGTGGCACTTAACCACTATGCCACCAGGGTTTCCAATAAATGGATAAAAAAAAAGAGAGTATAAAATCTAAAGAACACAGAAAATAGAATAAAGAAATATTAACAGAGACTCAGAGAAATGTAGGACACCAATATTTGCATAAGAGGAGTACCAAAATAGGGAAGAAAAGGAAAGGTGTTGAAAAGTATTTGAAGAAATAATGGATGAAACTTCCCAAATTTCCTGAAAAGCATTTAATTTACACATCTGAAAAGCCCAACAAACTCCAAGTAGGATAAAGGCAAAGAGATTCACAGACACGTTAGAGTAAAAATGCTGAAAGACAATGACAAAGAGAAAATCTTGATTGTAGCAAGAGAAAAATGACTCATCATGTACCAGGAAACCCCAGTGAGATTAACAGCTGACTTCTCATCAGAAACAATGGAAACCAGAAAGCTGTGGAAGAAAGTAAAGTATCAAAAATCTTATATCCATTAAAACTATATTTTAAAAATGAAGGTGACATAAAGGCATTCCCAGACAAATTCAAACTAAGAGAATTTGTTGCTAATATTTGCCTTAGAAGAAATACTAAAAGAAGTTCTTTAGGTTGAAAGCAAGTAAACCCAGATGAAAATTTCAATTCACATAAGAAAATGAAGAGCATCAATAAAGGAAATTATGTAATTATAAAAGTCAACGTAAGCATTTTTTTTAATTCTTTCATCTCTTAGCTGACTTAAAAAGAAATTATGTAAAAGAATATGTATATAATTATATTATGGAGTCTATAACATATAGAAATGTAATATATTTGAAAATAACTGCACAAAAGAGGTGGGAGAACAAATTTTTAATTGAGTAAGAAAATGACACCAGATGATAACTCACACCAACAGTAACAAATGGAGAGAACCAGAAATGGTAAAACAAGAAGGTAAATATAACAAACTCTATAATATATACCTGCTCTCCTTTCTTTCTCAACTTCCTTGATAGACACAACATTAAAGTAATAATTACAACAATGTGGGGTTAGAAACATACATAGATGTAATGTGTATTAAAAAAATAGCACAAAATGGGGAAAAGGGAATAGAACTATATATATATCACTGGAATTAAGTTAGTATTAATCTGAGGTAGATTTTGAAAAGTTGTACACGTAAGCGCTAGAGCAACCAAAAAGAACATAACTAAAAATCATTAAGGAAATTAAACGTGACACTGAAAAACATTCACTCCAAGGAAAAGAAACAGTAACAGGGAATGGAGGGATAAAAAGGCATGACATACATCCAAAGAACAAAGGTAAAATTGCAAACAGAAATCCAACTATATCAATAAAACATTAAATATGAATGGATTAAACAACCATTTAAAAGGCAAATATTGTGAAGCTGGATTAACAAAAATGTCTAAATATATTCTGTCTACAGGAGGCACTTTAGATTTAAAGACACAAAAAGTTTGAAAGCAAAAACAGGAGAGAATATATCAAGCAAATAGCAACCATAGAAATGTTGGGGTGGCTATACTAATATGAAACAACATAGGTTTTAAACACAGAATGTTACTAGAGATAAAGAGGGAAGTTTATAAGAATAGAAGGACCAAACCTTCAGAAACTTACTACGATTAGAAACATGTACAAAACCCGTTGCTGTTAACTCGATTCCAACTCATAGGGACCCTATAGGACAGAGTAGAACTGCCCTGTAGGGCTTCTAAGGAGTGGCTGGTGGATTTGAACTGCCAACCTTTTGGTTAGCAGCAAAGCTCTTAACCACTGCACCACCAGGGCTCCGTAAACATACTGGCACCTAACAAATAAAAAAAAAAAAAAGAGCTCAAAAATACATGAGGCAAAAACTGACAGAATTGAAGGGAGAAATAGACAATTCAGTTGGAGGCTTCAATATCCAAGTTTCAATAATGGATAGAAAAACTAGGCTGAGGATTGACAAGGAAACAGAAGCCTTGAACAATGCTATGCACAAACTGGACCTAACAGACATCTATAGAAATGCAGAATATATATTCTTCTCAAGTGCACATGGAACTTTCATTCTTCAGGATCAACTGTATGATAGACCATAAAATAAGCCTCGCTAAATTTAAAATAACTGAATTTGTACAAATTATATTCTCCAATCAAAATGGAGTACAATTAGAAATTCATATAAATAAATTTGGGAAATTTCACAAATGTGATTACATTTAATAGCACACTACTAAATCGCTAATGGGTCAAAGAGGAAATCACATGGGAAATTAGAAAATACTTTGAGATGAATGAAAGTGATAATACAGCATATCTAAATTTAAGGGATGCAGCTAAGGCAGTCTTAGAGCAAAATTTATAGCTCAAACTGCGTATATTAAAGTAGAAGAAAGGTCTGGAATGAACAACTTAATCCTCCACTTCAGAGCACTGGAAGAAGAGCAAACTAAACCTAAGGCGAGAAGAAGGAAGGAAATAAAAAGGATTAGAGCGGAAACAAACAAACAAAAATAGTAGTATAAATGCAAAGAGAAAATCCACAAAACCAAAATTTGATTCTTCAAAAGGTCGACAAAATTGACAAACCTTAAGCCAGACTGAGCAAAGAAAAAAAAAAAAAACTCAAATCTCTAAAATCAGGAATGAATGAGTGGACATTACTATGTTACTGAAATAGAAGTAATTATAAGAGAATATCAGGAGCAATTGTGTTGTTGTTAGGTGCCATCCAGTTGATTCCAACTCATAGCAACACTATGCACCACAGAATGAAACACTGCCAGGTCCTGTGCCATCTTCACAATTGTTACTATGCTTGCGCCCATTGTTCTAGTCACTATGGCAGTCCATCTCATTGAGGGTCTCCCTCTTTTTCGCCGACCCTCTATTTTACCAAGCATGATATCCTTCTCCAGGGACTGATCCCTCTTGACAATATGTCCAAAGTACGTAAGGCGCAGTCTCACCATCCTTGCTTCTAAGGAGTATTCTGGTTGTACTACTTCCAAGACAGATCTGTTCATTCTTTTGTCATTTGCATATATTTTGTCTTTTGTATATTCAATATCATCCTCCAACGCCATAATTGAAAGGTGTCATTTCTTCAGTCTTCCTTATTTATTGTCCAGCTTTCACATGCATGTGATGGAATTGAAAATACCATGGCTTGGGTTAGGCGCACCTTAGTCTTCAAGGTGAAGTCTTTGCTTTTCAACACTTTAAAGAGCTCTTTTGCAGCAGATTTGCCCAATGCAATGTGTTTTTTGATTTTTTGACTGCTGCTTCCATGGGTGTTGATTGTGGATCCAAGTAAAATGAAATCCTCGACAACTTCAATCTTTTCTCTGTTTATCATGCTGTTGCTTACTGGTCCAGTTGTATTTTTGTTTTCTTTATGTCGAGGTGTAATCCATACTGAAGGGTTTGGTCTTAGATCTTCATCAGTAAGTGCTTCAAGTCCTCTTCACATTCAGCAAGCAAGGTTGTGTCATCTGCATAACGCAGGTTGTTAATGAGTCTTCCTCCAATTGTGATGCTGCGTTCTTCTTCACATAGTCCAGCTTCTCAGATTATTTGCTCAGCGTACAGATTAAATAGGTATGGTGAAAGAATACAACCCCGACACACACCTTTCTGACTTTAAACCATGTGGTAGTTCCTTGTTCTGTTTGAACAGCCGCCTCTTGATTCATGTATAGGTTCCTCATGAGCACAATTAAGTGTTCCAGTATTTCCATTCTCTGCAATATTATCCATAATTTGGTATGATCCACACAATCGAATGTCTTAGCATAGTCAATAAAACACAGGTAAACATCTTTCTGGTATTCTCTGCTTTCAGCCAGGATCCATCTGACATCAGCAATGATATACCTGGTTCCACACCCTCTTCTAAATCTGGCTTGAATTTCTGGCAGTTCCCTGTTGATATACTGCTGCAGCCGTTTTTGAATGATCTTCTGGAAAATTTTGCTTGCATGTAATATTAATGATATTGTTCGATAATTTTCGCATTCGGTTGGATCACCTTTCTTGGGAATAGGCATAAATATGGATCTCTTCCAGTCAGTTGGCCAGGTAGCTGTCTTCCAAATTTCTTGGCATAGATCAGTGAGCACTTCCAGCGCTGCATCCGTTTGTTGAAACATTTCAATTGGTATTCAGTCAATTCCCGGCTCCTTGTTTCTCGCCAATGCCTTTAGTGCAGCTTGGATTTCCTCCTTCAGTACCTGGTCCTATGTTATTTCCTGAAATGGTTGAAAGCCGACCAATTCTTTTTGGTGCAGTGAGTGTGTATTCCTTCCATCTTCTTTTGATGATTCCTGCATCATTTAATATTTTCCCCATAGAATCCTTCAGTATTGCAACTCGAGGCTTGAATTTTTTTCTTCAGTTCTTTCAGCTTGAGAAATGCCGAGCATGTTCTTCCCTTTTGGTTTTCTATCTCCACGTCTTTACAGGTGTTATCGTAATACTGTATTTTGTCTTCTCAAGCTGCCCTTCGAAATCTCCTGTTCAGAGTTTTTACTTCATCATTTTTTCCTTTTGCTTTAGCTACTCGAAGTTCAAGGGCAAGTTTCAGAGTCTCTTCTGACATCCATTTAGGTCTTTTCTTTCTCTCCTGTCTTTTTAATGGCCTCTTGCTTTCTTCATGTATGATGTCCTTGATGCCATTCCACAGCTTGTCTGGTCTTCAGTCATTATTGTTCAACGCACCAAATCTATTCTTGAAATGCTCTCTAAATTCAGGTGGGGTATACTCAATTCGTACTTTGGCTCTCCTGGACTTGTTCTAATTTTCCTCAGTTTCAGCTTGAACTTGCATATGAATAACTGATGGTCTGTTCCCCAGTCAGCCCCTGGCCTTGTTCTGACTGATGATATTGAGCTTTTCCATCATCTCTTTCCACAGATGTGGTTGATTTGATTCCTGTGTATTCCATTTGGTGAGGTCCATGTGTATAGTCCCCATTTATGCTGGTGAAAAAAGGCACTTGCAATGAAGAAGTCATTGGCCTTGCAAAATTCTATCATGCAATCTCTGGCATCGTTTCTATCACCTAGGCCATATTTTCCAACTACAGATCCTTCTTCTTTGTTTTCATCTTTCCCACTCCAATCACCAGTAATTATCAATGAATCTTGATTGCATGTTTGATCAATTTAAGACTGTGAAAGATGGTAAAAATCTTCATTTTCTTCATCTTTTGCATTAGTGGTTGGTGCATAAATTTGAATAATAGTAGTATTAACTGGTCCTCCTTGTAGGTATATGGATATTATACTATCACTGACTTTGTTGTACTTGAAGGTAGATATTGAAATGTTCTTTTTGGTGATGAATGGGACATTATTACTCTTCAATTTATCATTCCTGGCACAGTAGATCATATGATTGTCTGATTCAAAATGGCCAGTACAAGTCCATTTCAGCTCAGTAATGCCTAAGTTACCTTAAAAAAAAAATCAGGTAGAAATAACGGTGATCATGTGTGGCATGCCATGAATCAGAATACATTAGCTGACAATGGATTTTTGTTTTTTTATTTGTGGGATATTATTTATTTATGTATCTTTGCATTGCTTTATTAGCTAAAACGAGAAAATGCTACTCTTTTAATTTCAACTATTAAAGACACTTTTTGGAAAAAAAATGTGATGCTAGAGTTAGTAGAATGATAAATAGTAACCCTCACAAGCTTAGCTCTATGTGGGTTATAGCTGCAGGCAATATTTGCATGAGCCCATAACCCAGAACTAACTTAGAAGCTTAATGAAAGGTCTCCAAAAACTAGTTTGGCAGTCTAACCACTGGGACATGGCATAAAATAACATTTGTGGGTTAGACTCTTAATTCTCTTTCATTATCTGTACAAATTCTCAGAAAAATTTCTCAGTTCATTTGAGAAAAAGCCAGGACTCATGAAATGTTTGTTGATGTCCTCTTGTTTTTTTTTTCTTTAAAAAAATCTATATGAAAAAATGAGAAACCTCTCTTTATAATGAAAGGAAATTAGAAAGGGTCATTTAATGTGTGATCACTGCAACTATGAAAACATGAAGTTCATGAAGACATGCTGCTTTTCACCTTCACTTGTTTGAAGTTTCCAGGGTATAGTTGGTTTAATTGAAAAAAAAAGGTGATCCTTTATTCATATTATTTACATTTTGTATATTTCTATGATTGTGAAAAACCATTTAAGAAATGCATCTATGAATGAAGCAAGAAATTTATGAAGTTTTCACTTACTGCTGCAGGAACAGGTTTTCTGTGTTGCTCATTAAAAAAAAAAAGATTTTTGGCAGTTTACATAGTTTTGGGAGAGTTTTTTGTATTCACAATATTATATGCTGCTATTTATTCAAAACAGATTTTTGAACAGCACATTTATATATAAGCAACACAGAGATAGCTCATTATGCTACTATTTCGAGCACTTTGGGAACTTCCAAGACTGCCGTTTCTCTCATATGCTCTGATCCTGTTTTCTGCATAGAAGAATCTGCTTCAAATCTCTGACACTATTGATATACCAGATTCTTGCTATTTTTCAAGGCAACGCACAATCCTTATACTTTTATTATTGTCTATATACGGTGTTGACACTATCCAGTGACAATGCTGAGAAACAGCAATCTAACATCTATCACCATGATTAGGTTCTTGACCATGGCTAAATCTGATAATTCAGTGAATATTTATATAGCCTGAGCATCCATTGCAGATTCACCACACAACACTATTGTGTTTTATTGTGTGATATATCAAACAAAAAAGTATATCAAGCCAGTAGACTGGGGAGAGTTTTCTTTGTCTTCCAGGAAGTTGGTTTAATCATAGCTATTTAACTTTTTATTTTGAGGGGGAAAGGAGTAAAGCATTATATTTTTCATTTGTGGTATGTGTAACTGTCATAATACTCTGACCTACAGATAATACTCTGACCCTTGGGGTAGTCAATAAATATTAATTGCTTGAGTGATAACAAAAGCCTTTGTTGTGTTATCACTCCAGGCCTCACTGATAGCCTCTAGGAGCTGTCAGTCACATCATATCTATCTATACTTTTGGTAACATAGTAAGGCTGATTGTGTAAAGGTGGAATAGAGTAGTGAGGTCATTTAGTACAGAGGCATTTCTTGAATCACTGAATTTGGTACAGAAATTTTCACATGCTTCCATAGTGCATGACTTATTTTTATTCCCTTGAACACAGACTGAGGAAAGCACAATGCAGCCTTCCAGTTTCCAACCCTGCCTGTTCAATTGAGAGAGGGAAAATTAATTAACAGTATTTCTCACTATTCAGAAGATATAGAATACTAGTGTCAGAACTGTGGAGGTTTATTTGTCCATAAACTAAAATCAAGGAGTTGCTTGATTTGTTGACAATAATTGCTTGGTTAAATATATGACTGTTCTTATATATATGGAGAAAGAGTTTTTTTTTTTTTTTTTTTTTCGTGGATTCTGTAATGTGGTCATATAATCTTGCGATGCCATTATATTTTTAATCTTTTGAAACAGAAGTGCATTTGGAATTTTTGTAATTGAAAGTAAAGGGACCTAACTGAATGCAATATTAGTATTAAGCATATACATAAGGAGATTAAGAGGCTCTGCTCTCAATAGGCCTCAACTTTCTAGTTCTCTTAGTGACTAAAATCTTGTTATTCAGCAGTGACATTAGATGTACAGGTTACCTTGGGTTGTCTTTAGAATCAAGGTGCAGAAAATAGATCAAACTCTAAGAAGAAAACTCTGTCATGTCCTAGTCAGTTCACCTGTCTAATGAAATCACTTGAGAACTGTGAGCATAAGATTTAAATTAAGTGAATAAATTCTGTCCCTGGTTTAGCAGTTGTGCAAAAGTATGACCACCGCTAGTAATTCATTGACTATTAATGAAGCTTTTAATAATCCACTGGCTGGGATGTCCTTTTAGCTAGCAAAATCTGACCTTTAAATGTATACTATGCTATTAAATTGCTTTATCTTGTATTTCCAAAACACTGCTGCTGCTTCTTTTTTTTTTCTTTCCTGGCATACAAATTACTTTCTCAGGTTTGAAAAACACATATACATTTCCTGGAAGATAGGCATCAAAATGAAAAGTAGAAATATATAATTAATTTCAGTTTAAACCAACTAAAACAGATACGGACTATAGTCATTAAAGAAGGATCTTGTTTGCTGGATTTATTATCTTTTCTTCCAAACTCATTAAGAAAGAGTCCAGCAAAGGGCTAAGGTCTCAATTAATTTTAATGGGCATGACCAAAGTTTAATAGAGTGTGTGTTTTAATTGCCTTGAGATTAGGTTAAATTGTAGCCGCTTAGTTTGCCATTGAGAGAAATGAGATTTTGATCAAGAGGAACAAAATAGTTTTTAAGAGAAATTGACAAAACTGGTAACCTTTGGGAAAGAGCATTGTTTTGCCTAGAATTTATATTTGTTTCATATAAACTTCTAAAATAAATGAAGAAACTGGCCACCAATGAAATATTATATAATCAGTTTTAATTTGAACTCAAATCCACCAGGTGCTGTTTGGAAACCCTACAGGGCAGTTCTACCCTGTCTTGTAGGGTCACTATGAGTCGGAATCGACTTGATGGTAATGGTTTTTTGTTTTAAATCAGTTTTGAAATACAGATGCTGTTCCAGATCCAGCAGGTGGTGGATACAAAAACCCATTTGCCATCACATTGTTCGTGGCTATCTAGATAAAACATCCAAGGCTACGAAGATCTGTGTCATAGATGGCAAACAATATAATATAAAAGCTATCCAAAGTGATCTTACAGCCTTCGGTCACTAAACTAGCCAAACATTTTGGTGGAAGGTAGATGTTTCTTTTCCAAAATGGCACTGGATAAAAAGATCTTTTATTTTGAGAGGTTTACAATTTGGTTCAAGTAGTGCTGGCTAGGGTGCCAATAAGATGAATGCTGTAATGAATAGGTACATCTTCAGTGCTATTTAGCTAAGCAAAATTGCCTAAGCATTTTGGAAAGCTCACCCCACCAGCAGTGAAAGAAAAAGAAAACAATCTACTCGCAGGAATTCTACTTCGTCCTCCGTAGATAAGCACATTCACTGTACCATGATTATTTTCAGTGAAAAGAACATTTTCTCTCAGAAAGACACTAAAGAAAGTTGTATAGTTTTTAAATAATTCATGAATTTTCAGTAGTAAAAACGTGTTATTTAAATATCCAATGTGGTTAGCTCAGTCATTTGGAGCACAGTGTAATGAAGCCAGGGTTGTGGGGTGTATGTGTGTGCATGCATGTGTGTGTGTGTGTGTGTGTGTGTGTGTGTGGTGTATGCTAACTTTTCCCCAGATATATACCTCATAAAAATAGGTGGTTGATCCGAAGTGGGAGTAAGAGGTAAGATAAGTGAGTGTGGATATTGTGACATAGTTTAACAACCACTGAAAAAGCTCCTGAAGATTTTTTTCCTCCCTATTTTTTTTTTTATGGAGAGTGAGGAGTCCTGGTGGTGCAGTGGTTAAGTGCCCAGCTGCTAACTGAAAGGTCAGCAGTTGGAACCCATCAGCCGCTCCGCATGGGAGAAAGATTACAGTCTTGGAAACCTTATTTGGCAATTCTACTCTGTCCTATATCGATAGAGTCGTTATGAATTGGAATCTACTCAAGGGCAATGGATTCGGCTTGGTAACAGAGAGTGTGGGGTGGGAAGACAGTACAGCAGAAAAACAAAAGGTTTAAAATTAACCTCAAACGTCAAAGTAAATGGAATTTTTTCTCATGATCATTTATTATCTCAGCAAAAGTTTATCATTCAATTTAGATGACTGATGGGGAGCCCAGTAAACGAGACAGTTAAATTTGGGAAATACCAAGCATGCCTGTATTCAAACAATTAAGAAAACTTCTGCCTTGGGTTATCTCAACTACTTATTATGACTTCCACAATGCCTGGAACTTAGTTTGAATTGACATCCATATCCAAGTTGCTTGGCAAACAAACAAGCACAAAGATTAATTAGTTCTCAGGCACTTTGTGTTCTGGGTCTGTGGCTTCTCCAGTTAGAGGCATAGTGAGTGCAATGGACTTGGATTATTTTGCATTAACTGTGACAATGCCAAATATGTGTGTCAGCATGTTGGTGTGTGTTTCTCTTTGGAGCTCAGGCTGAGCTTGGTAATAACTATGGAATCAACACAGCTAGTTGCAAATGATGTATGAAATTAAAAAATCTCTGGCCAGTGCACTCAGAGAATGCAGAGGAGAGAGGGAATGCTCTGCAGAGCTGCTCTGCAGTTTAGTTCACAATATCTTGATATGCTGTTGTACTAACAAGGGGGAAGACTGAAACACAGCAAATTTTCCTTTATTGCATTCTATTCTTCCTTATTTTCTTGCTTTTAATTTTTATTTATTTTATTGTGCTTTAGGTGAAAGTTTACAGAAAAATTAGTTTCTCTTTAAACAATTAATACACAAATTATTTCTTGACATTGGTTGCCAACCCCACAGAGTGTCAACATTCTCCCTTTCTCAACCCATTTCCATTCGTTCAGCTTTCCTGTCCCCTTCTGCCTTCTTGTCCTTGCCCCTGGACTGGTGTGCTCATTCAGTCACGTATATGTGGTTGAACTACGCATGCTATTGTTTCTTTTATGGGCTGTCTAATCTTTGGCTGATGGGTGAACCTCAGGAGTGATTTCAGTACTGAGTTAACATGGTGTCCAAGGGTCATACTCTCGGGGTTTCTCCACTCTCTGTCAGACCAGTTAAGTCGGATCTTTTTGTGTGTGTGTGAGTTTGAATTTTGTTCTACATTTTTCTCTGGCTCTGTCCAAGAACCTCTCTTGTGATCCCTGTTAGAGCAGTTGGCAGTGGTAGCTGGGCACCATCTAGTTGTGCTGGACTCAATCTGGTGGAGGCTGTGGTAGTTGTGATCCATTAGTCCTTTGGACTAACCTTTCCCTTGTGTCTATGGTTTTCTTCATTCTCCCTTGCTCCAGATGGGGTGGGATACTATATGTATCTTAATTGGCCACTCACAAGCTTTTAAGACCCCATATTCTTCCTTATTTTCATTTGGCTCTTTTCTTATACTTATTTAAAAATACTTTTATATGCTTTCATTGTGAAAATTAAAAACACAACAATAGTAAATGTTGATGCCTAAATCTCTGGAGACAAAAGAAATACAGTATATGGAATTTGTACCACGTGCAATTTATTTCCTCTCAGAGAGGTCTTTCTCACTATCTTCTACTTAAACAAACTAAGTAGTGTACATCCACTGGTCCAGATACTTCCAAATGTCTTATCTTTCATTCCTTTGTCTTTCTATATATTATCATGCTGATACATACGATGATAACTTGATATTTATTGACTCAGTAAACTGAGTAAAATAAGCAGTCAGTTTGCAGACGGGAGAAGAGTTTTTTTTTTTTTCTATTAAATCGCTAGTCACCTTAGTCAAGAGTCATGCCAGGATCTTTGGGGGAGAGTTGGCTTTCTGGTACCTCAGAATACCATGGTGGTTAAGAGTTCAAAAACTGGAGTCAGATTGTCAGAATCTGAATTCTAGCTCCAACACTTATTAACTATATATCATTGGGAAAATCATTTACACTTTCTGTATTTCAGTTTACTCACCCATTAAATTGCATTTAAGTACTTTATGATTATTATGAATATTAAACGAGATAATACATATCTCCCTTTGTCTGATGTCTGATATGTAAAGCATGCCTACCAATAGGTGGTTTTGCTATTATTATTATTATTTTCTTCTACTAGAACCGTGGAAAGTATGAACCATAGCAAAGAATATAGGCACATTAAATAGGAAATATATTTCAAAGATCAACAATTCTTGGTTTTTCACAGATTTTTGGTTCTATTTTTAAGCAACGTATGGTTACAATAGGTATATTAGTCAAAGTTTAATCACATTTGGATATTTTACTTTGTTTATGAATTATAGAGAATGTGATTATAATTTTTATTTTGTTATGGGTTATTGTATTTAACCATTTTGTGACTTTCTGAATTTAATGATATTGCTTCAAAGACATATGACGGGAGCTGAAAGTGGACATGCTTGAAATCTATAAAAATTTCAAATGTTATAGACTATGTGAAAATACTGATTCATCAAATTCCTGTACTTTAAAATTAAAGGACATACTTTGGACGGCTCAATGCTTGTCCTATTTCATACAGCAAGTATGAAACTCATAAAACTTATTATCCAAAGAGAACCCACAGGGTAAAAACATATATTTATTTTTAAATGTTCAGTAAGTTTATAGATTGTAAAAACATAATGACATCTTAAGGAAAACTAGGAGGGTTGATGAAATTTCACATTAAGGATGAAATCAGAGAGACATAAGTTCTTTCACAATATGACTAGCCAGAGCAGTTAGGCCAGATTCTTTATGAACACCCGGTATGTCCACAGTGAGTATCATGTTTTCAGAACTTCAAAATTTTTCTGATTTATTAGAATAAACCAAAAAACCAAACCCAGTGCCGTCGAATCGATTCCGACTCATAGCGACCCTGTAGGACAGAGTAGAACTGCCCCATAGAGTTTCCAAGGAGTGCCTCGCGGATTTGAACTGCGGACCCTTTGGTTAGCAGCTGTAGCACTTAACCACTATGCCGCCAGGCTTTCCGATTTATTAGAATACTCATGGTAAAATGACAAATAGCTCCTTTGCAAAATTAGATTCAACAGTGCATATTTAGAGGCTGTCAAACTCTTCCATTTTCTTTCAAAGCTGGGATGATGTTGAACATAATCTGAAAAAAATGTAAATTTTAAAAAAGTGTTCTGAGGATGTGGAAAGAACCAGAAAATGAAAATATTAACCAACATAGGTCACTTTTAAATGACAAGACTATTTCAAAATGAAATTTCTAAGGAATTCCTTTTAAAAATCAGAGGAATTTAATACAAAATTTCAAATCTTCTCTCACTAAAATGAAAAGAACATTTCTCCAAGTTATTAAAAATAAATTTAAAAAATAATTTATTTGCTGTAAAACTGTTATCAGGTGACTCTAATTTTTCAAACTGTTGCTCATACAGGCTATTTCTAATTTTATCACTGTAAATAATGCTCGTATCACTGTTTCTGCATTTTGGATCAGTTTCCTTAGGCTAGATTCTCAGAAGCATTATTACTAGATGAAAGGATATATGTTTTGAATTCCTAAAAGATCATATCTCACAAGCAAGTCACTGAAGAAATCTCTCCCCACACTCCCACCATCAGCAGCATTGAATTTTATCATTTTTATGATATTAGCTAACTCAATTAAATATGTGGCAGATTTAAGATTCAACATTTTCTGTGGCATCTGACTTGTCTAGTTATTAGAGTTCATGAATTTTCTTTCAGTTGCAGTTACAAATTTCTGGAGAAGGGTTTCTAATTGGCCCAACTTGGATTAGATAGCTACCCATTATGCATTCTACTGTGTCCAGGAGTGGGCCACACTATAAAGTTTGCCAAAAGTCTTGGCCCTCTAAAAATATGGATGAAGTGTGGGATGTTTCCAAAAAAATCAGTACATGACCAGATAATCCAAACGGTTTCCAACACAAAAAAATTTCAATGATGAGGACCTTAGTAGCATTAGATACAGCAGTTGTTCTTAAAAGCTGCCCATGGCCTCAGAGTCTAATATTTCTTCTTCAGCAATGATTAAAGGGGATATTGTCATAAAACCTAAAACTTTCCATAACTGGAAGGTCCTTCTTTTTCCAACTGTTCCTCTTGAGTATAAAGTGATGAAAACGTCTGGAAAGCGTATGTTCAAGCTCGCCTTAACCATTCCATTACAATTTTTTTTTGATGGCCTATTGGCCTATGTTTTCAGTATTAGAATGCATCTAACCTTTGGACTTCGATCTTTGGATTTTACAGTGAAATCACATAATATTAAATTTTAAAGTAGTTCAGAGGAAAGCTTTGTAGAATTAAATGAGATGTGGAAATATCTTTGAAACAGTTACTGAAATAATCTTCTTGGATTTTGTTTATATGAAAAGAATCTTACTCCTTATATAATCTCTCTCCCTGTTCCACATTCAAAATTTTACTTTACAGAAGAGAAAACTAAGATACGAAAAGGTTAAGAGGCTTGCTCAAGATCGCACATATATTTAGGAGCAGTGTCAAGACTTGAACTTTTTTGCTTGATATTAGGCCACTGCTTTCTCCAATGTATTATGTAATTTGTTTTTCACAGCCCTTAGTAAAAGAAGGTTTTATTTGGATCTCAACACTTTTTTTACTGTTGTAAAATATAGGTAACACGGCATTTGTCAATTCAACATTTGTCACTTGCACAATTCAGTAAAACCAGTCACATCTACCATGTTGTGCAGCCATCACCATTGCTGTATTTTCCATTCCCGTAAACAGAAATTCAATGCTAGCTAAGCAAAGATTCCCCTCTTTCCCCTTCCCTCCCACCCCTGGTAACCACTGTTAAACCCTGGAGGCCAGAAGGCAATGGAATAACATTTTTCAACACATTTTGAAATAATTACATTTTTAATAATTCATACGGGCACATAATAGAGAATTCAAAAGTTACAGAAGGGTATTTAGCTAAGTCTCAAGTTAGAGGCAAAGTTGTTTTCTTGTGAAGCTCCACTCAAAGACCAGTAAAGGGATTATTTTTCAAAGATAGAGGCCCAATGTGGGGAGAATAGGAGATAAGACAACAGCAACAAAATTTTCAAAGCTGAAAAGCATGATAAGGCTGTGTTGAGCACTGTAAAAAAAAACCTGCCAGACTGTCTTCCAAAATGGCTGTACCACTGTGCATTCCAGTGGGACCAGTGGAGGCAGATGTGTTTGGGGGGCGCAGTTTCTGCTCCCAGTAAATGGTGATTCTCTGTAATTGTTTGTTTGTCTCTCCGGCTTTCCAGTCAGTGGTTCGCTCTGTGACCTCAATTCTCTGAAGGATCTAAGAAAAGTTGTTGATTACTGGATATCTTCTTATTCTGGTGATGGGACGGATGATGTCCAAGTACTTTACATACTGGATTGCTAACCTGAAGTCCTGGAATTTATTTTTTACAGCCCTTAGTAAGAAAAGGTGTTATTTGGATCTCAGAATTTTTAATTAATCAACTTTTAAAAATAATTAATAGAGACATAGCACAGAATTCAAAAGTTAAAAAAATAGTTTCTGTTGAAAGAAAATCTCAAGTTAGAATATATGAGTGCTGAATGATGAAAACAGGGGATGTATTCCTCTATTCTGCTCTAAGAACACTGTAAGCTAGGCCTTCGCCCTCCAAGATGGACAGAAGGAGCCTCCTCTACAGAATCTGACCAGTCCAAGTGGAAAAACCTAAGACACTAACATCAAAGAATTATCAGTAATCTGAAGAAAGTCTCTATAGAAAAATAAAGACCAAAAACACAACAGAAAAAACACCTTCAAGGAGAGAGTTTTAGGTTGGATTCTCTAGAAGAAGAGTTTGAGATGTCATTCTTGTGGAAGTGATTATTGAGGGGGTGCTTGCAAAAGAAGAGGGTTGAAGTTTAGGACAGAAGAAGAAAAGGAAAGCAAGGTTTTGGACTCAACTGAAGATTAGCTTTAGTCTGGGCTCACAAAGAACAATGAAGCATAAATGACACCATAGAGTTGGCCTCACCTTGGGACAAGGTGGCCGACATTTTGTAACCCCTTACCACTCAGTCATTACCATCTGGTTAGGTACTTGTGAACAGGGTATAACCTTCTGGGCAAGGCTGCTCCCTTTTAGCTGAGAACAAGTATCTAGAACAGAGGGCAGCTGTGGACCATCAGCAGGAAACACCCATCACAACATCTGAATAATGCCTCTACAGGCTTAGTGAAGGGGATCTTGATGAGGCACCAATAGCATCTGCTGCATAGAGACTTTGCAGGGAGAAAATTAAAAAAAAATTCAAAAACGATCATTACACCCTCAGAAATATAAGAAAAGATATCACGTCTATGAAACTAGAATGAAAAAGAAAAAAAAAAAGAGCTCTTGAAAATTAAAAACATAGTATCAGAAATTAAAAAAAAAATCAAAAGATCAGAGAGTCAAGTTTAGGAATTCTTAAAGAACATAGAGCAAAAAAATGAAGCTATGGAAAATAGGGGAAAAAAGAGAATGAAAGGACCAGTTTAGGAAGCCTTACATCTGAATTAGTTCTATAACAGACAACAGCAGAAATAGAGAGGAAGATATCATTATATTAAAGATTTAAGAAAATTCTCTAGAACAGTATTATTAGTGGCCATTCATATAGTACTTACTGTGTGCCTGGCATAGTGATCTACGCACTTTACAAGTATTAACTTGTTTAACAATCACAGAAAATCTTATGAGGCAAGTGTCATTATTATCATCTCCATATTTCAGATAAGAAAACTGAAGCAACCAAGAGATTAAGTTATATGCCTCAGTTCACATAGCCAGTAAGTGGTAAAGTCAGAATAGAAATCCAGACAGTCTAACTCCAGAGTCTATGGTCCTGACCATACAGTATACTGCCACTCAACTAAGGTCATGAATTTTCCTGACTGAAAGGGCCCCCTGAGTATCAACGCAATGCATGAGTATATACTCATATACTCATACAATGCTCATAATTGGGAAACTTCAGAACACTGGGGACAGAAAAGCTTCTACAAATTTGCAGAGAAGAAAAAAGAAAAGAAAAAGTCTCCTATAATGACCAAAATTCAGAATGGTTTTATATTGCTCAGCCGAACCCTGCAGACTTAAATACAACTGAAAAGTGCTTTCAAAAGTCTAAAATACGATGATTTTCAACTTAGAATACTATACTCAAGCAAACCAAAAATCAAGTGTGAGGGTAGAACAAAAACATTTTCAGAAATGCATATTCACAAAATGTTTGCCTCCTCTGAACCTTTTCTCAGGAAGGTACTAAAATGTGTGCTCCACAAAGGAGGAAGTTAAACAAAACACATGGGGGTAGAGAAGACTGGAGTTGCTGCACAGAAGATATGTAAAGAAGCTCCCCAAGATGACTCTGGAGAAAGAGCCCAGGATTGCCTTTATCAGTCATAGAAGCACTCTAGCTGGAGCAGGACGACTCAAGAGGCAGTCGTGTTGAATGTGGTCACCTCCTTGTGTTTTGCCATTGTGCTTTCATTTAATGATTGTTTATATATTTATTTCATTTTTATCAAATCTGTGTTGTATCTTTTAAACATAGAGAAAAAAATAAAGGAGTAAAATATTGCTTTTTTCATCTGATAGAACAGAGGATAGAGTTTACCAAAACCAGACAGTTTTAGATGAACAGAAAGAATCAAAGAAAGGCAACTCAAGAGAAAGGCAAAAGAAAGCTTCAGGATAGCTGAATAGTAAGCCTAGAAAACAACCAGATCAGAGAGAAGTTAAGCATAGATTTCCAGGAGAGATTTTTTTTTTAAATTGTTCTTTACATGAAGGTTTACAGAGCAAACTAGTTTCTTATTAAACAGTTATCACACATATTGTCTTATGACATTGGTTAACAACCCCATGACGTCAACACTCCCCCTTCTTGACCTTGGGTTCCTTATTACCAGTTTTCCTGTCCCCTCCTGCCTTCTAGTCCTTGCCCCTGGGCTGGTGTGTCCCTTTAGTCTCATTTTATTTTATCTTTGGATGAGGGGTGAACCTTAGATGTGATATCTTTACTGAGCTAAAAGCATGTCTGGGGGCCATACTCTTGGGGTTTCTCCAGTCTCTGCCAGGCCACTAAGTCTGGTCTTTTTTTGTGAGTTAGAATTTTGTTCTACATTTTCTCCAGCTCTGTCTGGGACCCTCTATTGTGATCCTTATCAGAGCAGTCAATGGTGGCAGCTGAGAACGATCTAGTTGTGCTGGACTCAGTCTGGTGGAAGCCATCATAGTTGTGATCCATTAGTCCTTCAGACTAATCTTTCCCTTGTATCTTTAGTTTTCTCCGTTATTCTTTGCTCCTGAAGGGGTGAGACCAGTGGAGTATCCTAGATGGCCATTCACAGGCTTTTAAGACCCCAGATGCTACTCACCAAAGTAGAATGTAGAATATTTTCCTTATAAACTATGTTATGCCAAGTGAGGTAGATGTTGCCAGATACCATGGTCCCCACAGCCCTCAGCCCAGCCATTTGGTCCCTCAGGGAGTTTGGATGTGTCTTTGGAACTTCCATGACCTTGCCTTGTACAAGTTGTGCTGGCTTCCCTAGTATTGCGTAATGTCTTACTCTTCACCAAAGTTACCACTTATCTATTGTCTATTAAGTGTTTTTCCATTCCCACCCCTCCTCTCCCTCATAACCATCAAAGATTGTTTCTTTTTGTGCATAAACCATTTCATGAATTTTTATAGTAGTGGTCTCATACAATATTTGACCTTTTGTGATTGACTTATTTCACTCAGCATGATGTCCTCCGGATTCATCCACGTTGTGAGATGCTTTACAGATTCATCATTGTTCTTTATCTTTGTGTAGTGCTCCACTGTGTGTATGTACCATAGTTTGTTTATCCATTCATCTGTTGATAGGCATCTAGGTTATTCCCATCTTTCTGCTATTGTGAACAATGCTGCAATGAACATGGGTGTGTATATGTCTATTCATGTGACGACTCTTATTTCTCTAGTATGTATTCCTAAGAGTGGGATTGCTGGATCATATGATATTTCTCGCTTTCTAAGGAAGTGCCATATCATTTTCAAAAATAGTTGTATCATTTTCAAAAATAGTTGTATCATTTTGCATTCCCACCAGCAGTGCGTAAGAGTACTGACCTCCCTGCAGCCTCTTCAACCTTTGTTATTTTCATTTGTTCCAGGAATGCTGCAGTGAGATGGTATCTCATTGTGGTTTTGATTTTCATTTCTCTAATGGTTAGTGATCGCGAGCATATCCTCATGTGTCTGTTAGCCACTTGAATGTTTTCTTTGGTGAGGTGTCTGTTCATATTCTTTGCCCATTTTTTAATTGAATTACTTGTCTTTTTGTTGTAGAGGTGTTGAGCTTTCCTGTAGATTTTAAAGATTAGACCTTTGTAGGATTTGTAATAGCCAAGGCAATTTTTTTTTTCCCAGTCTTAAGGTTCTCTTTTTAATCTTTTGGTGAGATCTTTTGATGAGCATAAGTGTTTAATTTTTAGAAGATCCAACTTATCTAGCTTATCTTCTGGAATTTGTGTGTTGTTAGTTATGGCTTATATCCTAATAATGCCGTTTATTAGGGTCTCTAGCATTGATCTTATTTTTTCTTCTATGACCTTTATTGTTTTTGACTTTGTCTTTAGGGTCTTGATCCATTTCGAATTAGTTTTTGTGTATGGTGTGAGGTATGGGTCCTGTTTCATTTTTATGCAGATAGCATCCAGTTTTGCTTAGATTTATTTATTTATTGACTTAGGTTTTTTCCTAAGTATTTTATTTTTTTAGGGGCTATTATAAATGGTAATGTTTTCCTGATTTCCTTTTTATTGTTCTCTTTATTGGTATATAGGAACCCAACTGATTTTTGTGCGTTTATCTTGTATCTTGTTACTCTACTGAATCTTTCTATTAGTTCCAGTAGTTTTCTCATGGAGTCTTTTCAGTTTTCTATGTATAGTATGGACCAGGCAGTGTTTCATTCTGTGGTACATAGGGTCGCTATGAGTCAGAACTGACTCGACAGCACCTAACAATAACAATATGTATAGTATTATATCATTCACAAATAGGGACAGTTTTGCTTCTTCATTACCAATTTGGATGCCCGTTATTTCTTTTTCTTGACTTATTGCTATAGCCAGCACTTCCAGCACAATGTTAAATAGGAGTGGTGATAAAGGGTATCCTTGTTTTGTTCCTGTTCTCAAGGGGAATATATCCAGCCTGTCTCCATTAAGAACGAAGTTGGCTGTTGGTTTTGTATAGATGCCATTTATCATATTGAGGAATTTCCCTTCTACTCCTATTTTATTGAGAGTTTTTATCAGGAATGAGTGTTGGACTTTGTGGAATGCCTTTTCTGCATAGATTGAGATGATGATGTGATTCTTTTATTTATGTGGTGGATTATGTTGATTGATTTCGAATGTTGAACCATCGTTGCATACCTTGTATGAATCCTACTTGGTCGTGGTGTATTATTTTTTTTGATATGATGGTGAATTCTAGTGGCTAGGATTCTGTTGAGAATTTTTGCATCTATATTCACTAGAGTATTGGTCTGTAATTTTCTTTTTTTGTGTGTGATGTCTTTGCCCAGTTTTGGTATCAGGGTTACGCTGGCTTCAAAGAATGAATTCAGAAATATCCCTTCCTTTTCTATGTTCTGAAATAGTTTGAGTAGTACTGGTGTAGGATCTTCTCTGAATTTTTGGTAGAATTCTCCAGTGAAGCCATCTGGGCCAGGGCTTTTATTTGTTGGGAGTTTTTTTTAATTGACTTTTCAATCTCTTCTCTTGTTATGGGTCTGTTCAGAGTTTGAACATCATTTTGTGTTAGTTTGGGTAGGTAACGTGTTTCTAGAAGTTTGTCCATTTCCTCCAGGTTTTCAAATTTGTTGAAGTGTAGTTTTTCATAATACTCTGTTAGGATCCTTTTTATTTCAGTTGGGTCTGTTGTAATATCCCCCATTTCATTTCTTATTTGGGTTATTTGCATCTTCTTGTGTTTTTCTTTTGTCAATTTGGCCAGTGGTTTGTTGATTTTATTGATCTTTTCAAAGAACCAACTTCTGGTTTTGTTGGATCTTTCTATTGTTTTTCTATTCTCTATTTCATTTATTTCTGCTCTGATCTTTATTATTTCCTTTCTTCTGGTGACTGTAGGCTTCTTTTGCTGTTCTCTGTTCAAGTTGTGTAGCTAATGTTTTGATTTGTCCCTTTCTTCTTTTTTGATGTGTGCATCTATTGCTATAAATTGACCTTTGCTGTGTCCCAAAAGTTTTGGTATGATGTGTTTTCATTCTCCTTTGATTCTAGGAATTTTTTTATTCCATATCTGATTTTTTCTATTACCCAGTGGTTTTTAAGCAGGGTGTTATTCAGTTTCCATGTAATTGATTTTTTTTTCCTTGTTCTTCCTGTTCTTAATTTATACTTTGATGGCTTTATAGTCAGAGAAGATACTTTGTATTATCTAAATGCTTTGGGTTTTGTTGAGGGTTGCTCTGCGACCTAAGATGTGGTCTATTCTGGAGAATGTTGCATGTACGTTGGAAAAGAATGTGTGGTTTGCACCTTTTGGGTGGAGTGTTCTATATATGTCTATGAGTTCAAGTTGGCTCATTATGTCCTTTAAATCTTCTGTATCTTTGTTGAGTTTCTTTCTAGATGTTCTGTTTTTTATGGAAAGTGGTGTGTTGAAGTCTCCTACTATTACTGTAGAACTATCAATTTCTCTTTTCAGTGCTGTTAGAGTTTGTTTTATCTATTTTGGAGCCCTGTCATTGAGTGCGTAGATGTTTATTATGCTTATGTCTTCATGACGGATCATTCCTTTAATCATTACATAGTGCCCTTATTTGTCTTTTATGGTGGATTTTGTGTTAAAGTCTATGTTACCTGAGATTAGTATTGCCATTTTTGCTCCGTTTTGGTAGCTGTTTGCTTGATATACATATTTTTCCATCCTTTGGTTTTTAATAAATTTACTTATTTGTTTCTAAGTTGAGTCTCTTGCAGGCAGCATATTGATGAATTCTGTTTTTTTTTTTTTTAATCCACCCTGTCACTCTCTGTCTCTTTATGGGTGCATTTAGGCAATTTACATTCAGCGTAATTATTGATAGATATGAGTTTATTATTGTCATTCCATAGTGCTTTTTTGTGGTGCAGGCGTTTTCTTTGTTCCTGTTACTCTCCTGTGCTGAATTCCTTTTGTTTGTGGATTTTTTTTATTTCTTTTGTTTTTGTAGTTTTTTTTTTTTCTTTTTACTGAGACTTTATGTTTTTCTTCTTTATTTTGATGAGTAGGTTTATTAACTTCCTCTGTGGTTACTTTGAAATTTACTCTGATCTTCCTAGGTTTGAACCAGTCTATTATTACTTGGTATCACTTTGCCATCTTCTCCATTATAAAGTTCTATACCCAGGGATTGGACTGGACTATATGATAGGAAATGATACTGGTGAGGAGTGAGCTTCTTGGATCAAGGAGACACATGAGACTATGTGGTCAGCTCCTGTCTGGTGGCGAGGTGAGAAGGCAGAGGGGACAGAAGCTGGCTGAAGGGACATGGGGAATATAGGGCAGAGAGGAGGAGTGTGCTGTCTCATTAGGGAGAGAGCAACTAGGAGTACATAGCAAGGTGTATATAAATTTTTGTATGAGAGACTGACTTGATTTGTAAACTTTCACTTAAACCACAATAAAAATAAAATAAAGTTGTATACATACACTGTTTATTCCCTCTTTTATTGTTCTGGTGTTGTTGTCATTTACAGATTAACCCTATGGTTCCCTGTTGTAAATCTTTTCATCTTGAATAGTCTGTGAGAGTTCATTTCCTACGTTGGTATCTGGGTGGTGCAATCCTGTGTCCTAGATTCAGGCTACGGTCTGATGTTGTTTGTTGTCAAACCAAAGGACTCCCTTAAATAATTCTCATATGTTTGGTTTAGTTTTTACATATTCCCTTAATTTCTGTTTATCTGTAAATGTCCTAATTTCATCATCATATTTGAATGAGAGTTTTGTAGGATATATTATTCTTGGTCGGCAATTTTTTTCCCAAGGTTTTATATAAGTCATCCCATTGCCTTCTTGCTTGAATGGTTTCTGCCAAGTAATCAGAAAAGCAAAAGCAGTTGCTAGCTACAGAAAAAAAAAGTAAGAAGGGAAAGATGATCAGAGTAAACTACAATGTTTTGTCTATCGTAAAAGATAGTTAATACATAGTGAAAAATAATGCATATTATTTATAAAAATGAGAAAGTGTGTTTGTCAGAAATATATTAAAAATACTAAAAGTCGTGTTCTCCGGGCTGGGGAAATAGGGAATACTGAAGGGGGATGGTTTAAGGAATTCATATTTGGCTTTTTGAACTACTGCATTATTAATTACTATTATAAGGAAAAAATAAATTAAAAAGATTAATCTCTACCACTCGTCTTCCTCATCACCACCTGATTCTCCTCCCATGAGACAACTACTATCTCAAGCTTCTATGCATATTTCCAGAAATAATCTATGTTTATATATGCATATATTTGTGTGTGTGTGTATAAAACAGAAAGATACTATCCTGGCAATATTGAATGGGAATAAAAGAAAGGAAATATGAATCATCAAATTCAGTAGCAAAAAAAGAACACATCATTCAAATGTTATAGATGTCAAACTAATAAGATATATAATTATTGACTAATTTAAGGCAATTTTGGGGTCCTAGTGGCCCAGTGATTAAGCACTCTGGCTGCTAACCAAAAGGTTGGCAGTTCAAATACACCAGCCACTTTTTGGAAAACCGGTAAGGCAGTTACACTCTTTGCTATAGGGTTGTTATAAGACTGGCTAGAAAGAAGGATCTGCCGGTCTACTTCTGAAAAGAATTAGCCAGTGAAAAGCTTATGAATAGCAGTGGAACATTGTCTGATACAGTGCCAGAAGATGAGCCCCTCAGGTTGGAAGTCACTCAAAATACGACTGGAGAAGAGCTGCCTCCTCAAAGTAGCAAACCCCCAAAGTAGAGTCAACCTTAATGATGAGGATGGAGATAAACTTTCCAGACCTTCACTTTTGGATGTGGCACGACTCAAAATGAGAAGAAACAGTTGCAAACATCCATTAATAACCAGAATGTGGGAAATAGAATGTATGAATCTAGGAAAATTGGAAATCGTCAAAAATGAAATGGAACACATAAACATCAATATCCTTGGCATTAGTGAGCTGAAATGGACTGGTATTGGCCGTTTTGAATAGGATAATCATATGATCTAATATGCTGGGAATGACAAATTGAAGAAGAATGGTGTTGCTTTTATCGTCAAAAAGAACATTTCAACATTTATCCTGAAGTACAATGCTGTCTGTGATAGCATAATATCTATACACCTACAAGGAAGACCAGTTAATATGACTGTTATTCAAATTTACCCACCAACCACTAAGGCCAAAGATGAAGAAATTGAAGATTTTTACCAATTTCTGCAGTCCGAAATTGATCAAACATGCAATCAGGATGTGTTCATAATTACTGGTGATTGGAATGAGAAAGTTGAAAAGAAACAAGAAGGATGGGTAGTTGGAAAATATGTTCTTGGTGATAAAAAGGATGTTGGAGATAGCTTGATTGAATTTTGCAAGACCCATGACTTCATTGCAAATACTTTTTTTCACTAACATAAACAGCGACTATACATGTGGACCTCGCCAGATGGAATAAACAGGAATTAAATCAACTACATCTGTGGAAAGAGATGATGGAAAAACTCAATATCATCAGTCAGAACAAGACCAGGGGCTGGCTGGGGAACTGACCATCAACTGCTCATATGCAAGTTCAAGTTGAAGCTGAAGAAAATTATAAAAGTCCACGACAGCCAATGTATGACCTTGAGTATGTCCCCCCTAAATTTAGAGATAACTCCAGAATAGATTTGATGCCTTGAACACAAATGACTGAAGACCAAATGAGTTCTGGAATGACATCAAGGACATCATACATGAGGAAAGTAATAGATCATTAAAAAGAAAAGAAAGAAAAGATCAAAATGGATGTCAGAAGAGACCCTGAAACTTACTCTTGAACGTAGGGTATTTAAAGCGAACGAAAGAAATGATGAAGTAAAAGAGGTGAACAAAAGATTTCAAAGGGCAGCTCGAGAAGACAAAGTATTATAATGACATGTGCAAGACCTGGAGATAGAAAACTGAAGGGAAGAAACCCTCAGCAGTTCTCAAGCTGAGAGAACTGAAGAAAAAATTCAAGTCTCAAGTTGCAATTCTGAAGGTTTCTACAGGAAAAGTATTAAATGATGTAGGAGGCATCAAAAGAAGATGGAAGGAGTACACAGAGTCATTATATCAAAAAGAATTGGTTGATCTTCAGGCATGGATTGGACTGGACAGTGGGTTGGAGAGGGATGCTGGTGAGGAGTGAGCTTCTTGGATCAGGTGGACACTTGAGACGATGTTGGCATCTCCTGCCTGGAGGGAGATGAGAGGGTAGAGGGGGTTAGAAGCTGGTGAAATGGACACGAAAAGAGAGAGTGGAGGGACAGAGAGGGCTGTCTCATTAGGGGGAGAGTAATTGGGAGTGTATAGCAAGGTGTATATGGGTTTTTGTGTCAGAGACTGACTTGATTTGTAAAGTTTCACATAAAGCACAAAAAAATTATTAAAAAAAAAAAGAATTGGTTGATGTTCAGCCGTTTCAGGAGGTGGCATATGATCAGGAACCGTTGGTACTGAACAAAGAAGTCCAAGCTGCACTGATGGCATTGGTGAAAAACAAGGCTCTAGGAACTGAAGGAATACCAATTGAGATGTTTCAACAAACAGATACAGAGCTGGAGGTGCTCACTCACCTATGCCAAGAAATTTGGAACACAGCTTCCTGGCCAACCAACTGGAAAAAATCCATATTCATGCCTGATCCCAAGAAAGGTGATCCAGTCTGCTGCAGATATTATCAAACAATATCATTAATATCACACAACAGTAGTTTTGCTGAAGGTCAATTGAAAGAGGCTGCAGCCACTCAATGACAAAGAACTGCCAGAAATTCAAGCCAGATTGAGAAGAGGATGTGGAATGAGGGATATCATTGCTGACATCAGATGGATCCTGGCTCAAAACAGAGAATACCAGAAAGATGTTTACGTGTGTTTTGTTGACTATGCAAAGGAACTTGTGTAGATCATAACAAATTATGGACAACATTGTGAAGAATGGGAATTCCAGAACACTTAATTTGGCTCATGAGGAACATGTACATATATTAAAAGGCAGTCGTTCAAACAGAAAAAGGGGATACTGCATGGTTTAATTTCAGGAAAGGTGTGCATGAGTGTTGCATACTTTCACCATACTTATTTAATCTGTATGCTGAGCAAATAAATCCAAGAAGCTGGACAATATGAAGAAGAATGCAACATCAGGATTGGAGGAAGACTCATTACCAACCTGCGTTATGTAGATGACACAACCTTGCTTCCTGAAAGCGAAGAGGACGTGAAGCGCTTACTAATGAAGATCAAAGACCACAGCCATCAGTACGGATTACACCTCCACATAAAGAAAACAAAAATCCTCACAACTGGACCAATAAACAACAACATGATAAACAGAGAAAAGATTGAATTTGTCAAGGATTTCATTTTACTTGGATCTACAATCAACACTCATGGAAGCAGCAGTCAAGAAATCAAGTGACACATTGCGTTGGGCAAATCTGCTGCAAAGGACCTCTTTAAACTGTTGAAAAGCAAAGACGTTACCCTAAAGACTAAGGTGCGCCTGACCGTGGTGTTTTCAACTGCTTCATATGTATGTGAAAGCTGGACAAAGAATAAGGAAGACCGATGAAGAACTGACGACTTTCAATTGTGGTGTTAGTGAAGAACATTGACTATACCACATACCACGGACTGCCAAAAGAACAAGCAAATCTGTCTTGGAAAAAGTACAACCAGAATGCTCCTTATAAGCAAGGATGTGAGACTACATCTCACATACTTTGGACATGTTATCAGGAGGGATCAGTTCCTGGAGAAGGACATTATGCTTGGTAAAGTAGAGGGTCAGTGAAAAAGACGAAAACCCTCAACGAGATAGATTGACACAGTGGCTGCAACAATGGACTCCAGGATAACAATGATTGTGGGGATGGTGCAGGATGGGGCAATATTTCGTTCTGTTGTACATAGGGTCACTATGAGTGGTAATCGACTCAATGGCACCTAACAACAACAAGTCGGAATCTACTAGACGGTAATGGATTTGTTTTGGTATTGTAAGACAATTTTACAGTATGAATTAAAGGAAAAAATTTAAAAAAATACATTATTCATGTCCATATATCCGTTAAAGAAATTGAATTTATTATTTAAAACCTTCCCACATAGATAACCCAGATGGCTTCACTGATGAACTCTTCCAAAGGAGTAGTAACGTTGATCATAAACTCTTCCAAGGAACAGAATGAGTGAACACTATAACTTTTTATGAGATCAAATAAATCTAATTGCAAAATCTAACAGAACTTTACAGGAATGAATATTGGAGACCATTCTCTCATGAACATGATAAAAAATTCTTAAGAAAATAATATAAAATCGAATATATGAAAATGAGATTATATCACAACCCAAATCAATGTAATTTATCTTAGCGAAAAAAGGAGAAAATGATACGAGCATACCACTAGATGTAGAAAAATTATTTGGCAAACGGTAGCACACATCCATTAAAACAAACTCTTAGTAAATTTTTTTTTTTAGTAAATGATGAATAAAAGAGAACTTCCTTACCTGATAAAGAATTTCTATAAAAAATTTCAGCCATCATCAAACTCACTGGTGAAATATTGAAAATGTACCCCTTCAGATGAGAAGAAAGGAAAGGATGTTTTTACAGCTTCTATTCAATGTTGTACAGGGAACCCTAACCAATGCAATAAGACAAGAAAGGGAAATAAAAGGCATAATAAGGATTTGGAAATGAATAAACAAATTTTTCATTTGCAGATGATATAGTTGTGTATGTGGAAAATTCAAAAGACTCTGCAAACTTTTAGAATTAATAAGTAAATTTAGCAAGGTTTCTAGATAAACATTTTAACACCAAATTATCAAATGAATGGAAAACACACACACAGAAGATTATACCATTTAAAATAGCATCAAGTAATAAAATTCCTAGGACTACCTCTAACAAAGTAGGCACAGGATTGATACCCTTTAAATTATAAAATATCATTGAGAAAAATTAGACTGATACAAATCTAGGAATATATCACATTTACTGGTTGGAAGACTCAATACTGAACAATGAATCTATAGATTCAAAATAATTCTAATTGAAATCCCAGAAAAGGACCTATAACAAGCAATTAGATCTTGAAGAATACTGAAGGAAATGATTGTCTTTTTTAATAAATGGTGCTGGGTCAAGTTTATGTACATCTGCAAAAATGGATCTTGATCACTAATTCATGCCATATATAAAAATCAATTTCAGAATTATTGCATTTTTTTAAACATGAAAGTTAAATAAAATAAAACTTTTACATAAAATCTGGTGAATATCTTCATGAACTTTCAGTAGGCAAAGATTTCTTAAACATGACACAAAAATCTCTACCCCCCAAAATAAACTTATATTAAAAATTAAATATAAAATTTAAATATTAAATATGTTGTTAAGTGCCATCAAGTCAGTTCTGACTCAGCAACTCACTGCCGGATGCTGCATCATCCTCACAATCCTTGCTATGCTTGAGCTCGTCATTACAGTTACTGTGTCAGTCCATCTCATTGAGGGTCTTCCTCTCTTTCTCTGGCCCTCTGCCTTAGCAAGCATGATGTCCTTCTTCAGGGACCGGTCCCTCCTGATAACATGTCCAAAATATGTGAGATGAAGTCTTGCCATCCTTGCTTCCAAGGAGCATTCTGGTTGTGCTTTTTCCAAGATAAAATAGTAATTATATTTTATGCATGATTTTATGTCTCATATCTTTCACTCAAAATTATGTTTGTAAGATTCATTTATATTGTAGCATATTCATATATTGTTCATTTTCTTTAATGAATAATATCCAACAATATAAACATACCAGAAATTATTTTACATTTTGTTGTTGCTGAGCATTTGGGTAGTTTTCAGCTTGTGATTATTATGCGTAATGCTTTTATGAGAATTCTAGTACATGTAAACATATGTACACATTTCTTTTGGGTGTACACCTAAAAATGAGTGGAGTTATGGTGAAATAGGGTATGTGGATGTTCAGCTTAATAGGTACTGCCAGTTTTTCCAAAGTGGTGGTACTAAAATACCTTAAAAATTTGAGATTTCTGGTTGCTCCATATTCTTACCATCACCCTGTGTTTTCTACCTTTTTGCATATTATGTAGCTGTCTTTCTGGATGTGCACTGATATTGTGTTGTGAATTTTATTTTCATTTTCCTGATGGCTAATAAAATCGAACTCCTTTTTTAATGTTATTGTTAATTTGAGTATCTTCTTTTGTGAAATGTCTGTTCAAGTCTCTTGTCCATTTTCTTAATAGGTTGCATGTTTCTTGGATTTGTAGGGATTCTTTATGTAATATAGATACAAATTTTTGTCAGATGTACACGTTATGAATATTTTCTCCCACTCTGTGGGTTGTCTTAATTTTCTTAGTGGTCTCGATATTGATTTAGCTCTTTTGTATAAAATATATGTTTACATTACTAGAATGCTCATAGAAGCATTACGCATAATAATTCCTAGTGAAAACTACCCAAATTACTGTTAACAACAAAATGTAAGATAATTTGTTGTATATTTATACTATTGGATATTATTCATTAAAGAAAATGAGCAATACATGAATATATGCTAAAATATGGATGAATCTTAAGAACATGATTATGAATGAAAGAAATAAGACATAAAATCATGCATAGCATATAATTCTATTTATATGAAGGACAGAACCCAGCAAAATTAATATATGTTGTTAGATGTTAGGAAAGTGGTTATCTTGAGGGATAGTAACTTAAGGGGTTGGTGCTGGGATGCTAGTCATGTTCTGTTTCTTGACATGGGTTTTGGTTATGAGGTGTGTTTTGTTTATGAACATTCATGAAGTTTCATCGTAAATGATACATGCACTTTTCTGAATGCATATGACACTTCAGTAGAAAAGTATAGAACATTCCCTGACTTCCAGAAGAGCAAACAAATCTGTCTTGGAAGACGTACAACCAGAATGCTCCTTAGAAGTGAGAATGGAAAGACTTCATCTTGCTTACTTGGACACCTTATCAGGAAGGCCCAATCTCTGGAGAAGGACATCATGCTTGGTAACGTAGAGGGTGAGTGAATAAAAGACCCTCAATGAGATGGATTGACAAATTGGCTGCAACAATGCACTTAAACACACCTACTACATACTGAGGATATCTCAGAACCGGGCAACCTTTCCTTCTGTTATACATAGGATCGCTGTAAGTCGGAACTGACTCTACAGCACCTAAAAACAACAATCGTTTCCCCCTTGCTTCCCCCAAGCTATTTCTTCTCCAAGCCTATCTATATTCATTAAAGGTACGATCTCCGACCCAGTGATTTCAAAAGAAAAACACACGCACACATGCATACACTTTTCATCCTAAAAGTGACATATTTGCTTTTTAACATTTTAAGGAGGTCTTTTGCAGCAGATTTGCCTAATGCAATATGTTGTCTGATTTCTTTACTACTGCTTCCATGGACATTGATTGTGGATCCAAGTCAAATGAAATTCTTGACAACTTCAGTCTTTTCTCTGTTTACCATTATGTTGCCTATTGGTCCAGTGGTGAGGATTTTTGTTTTCTTTATGTTGAGGTGTAATACATACCAAAGGCTGTGGTCTTTGATCTTTATCAGTAAGTGCTTCAAGTCCTCTTCACTTTCAGCAAGCAAGGCTGTATCTTCTGCATAATGCAAGTTGTTAATGAGTCTGCCTCTAATCCTGGTGCTCCGTTCTTCTTCATATAGTCCAGTTTCTCCGATTATTTGCTCAGCATACAAACTGAATAAGTATGATGAAAAGATACAACTCTGACGCACACCTTTCCTCATTTTAAACCACGCATTATCCCCTTTTTCTGTTCTAATGACTGCCACTTGGTGTATGTACAGATTCCTCATGAGCACAATTAAGTGTTCTGGAATTCCCATTCTTTGCAATGTTATCCATAATTTGTTATGACCCACACAGTTGAATGCCTTAGCATAGTCAATAAAACACAGGTAAACATCTTTCTGGTATTCTCTGCTTTCAGCCAGGATCCATCTGACATGGGCAATGATATCCCTCATCCCACATCCTCGTCTGAATGAATCCAGCTTGAACTTCTGGAAGTTCCCTGTCAATGTATTGCTGCAACTGCTTTTGAAAGATCTTCAGCAAAAATTTACTTGTGTGTGATATTAATGATATTGTTTGATAATTTCTGCATTCTGCTTGATCACCTTTCTTTGGAATGGGCACAAATACAGATTTCTTCCAGTTAGTTGGTAAGGAAGCTGTCTTCCAAATTTCTTTACATAGACGACTAAGCATTACCAGCACTGCATTCGTTTGTTGAAACATCTCAGTTGGTATTTCATCGATTCCTGAAGCCTTGTTTTTCACCCTGCACCCTTTCAGTACAATTTGGACTTCTTCCTTCAGTACCATCAGTTCTGGACCATATGCTACCTCCTGAAATGGTTGAACGTTGACCAATTCTTTTTGGTACAATGACCCTGCGTATTTCTTCCATCTTCTTTTGATGCTTCCTGAGTCGTTCAATATTTTCCCTGTAGAACCCTTCAATATTGCAACTCAAGTTTTGATTTTTTTTTCTTCAGTTCTTTCAGCTTCTGATTAATCTCCAAGTCATCATTTTTTCCTTTTGAATATTCCTTGAATCCATCCAACTTTCTCTGTCATGGATTGAATTGTGTCCCCCCAAAATATGTGTCAACCTGATTAGGTTATGATTCCCAGTACTATGTAGTTGGCTTCCATTTTGTGATGTGTTTTTATGTTTAAGGGGATTAGGGTGGGATTATAACACCCTTACTAAGGTCACATCCCTGATCCAATGTAATGGGAGTTTCCCTGGGGTGTGGTCTGCCCTACCTTTTATTTTACAAGAGATAAAAGGAAAGAGAAGCAAGCAGAGGTTGGGGACCTCGCACCACCAAGAAAGCAACACCAGGAGCAGAGCGTTTCCTTGGGGCCTGAGGTTCCTGCACTGAGATGCTCCCAGACCAAGGAAAGACCGATGCATCACAAGGATCTTCCTCCAGAGCCGACAGAGAGAGAAAGCCTTACCTTGGATCTGACGCCCTGAATTTGTACTTGTAGCCTACTAGAGTGTGAGAGAATAAATTTCTCTTTATTAAGGCCATTCACCTGTGGTATTTCTGTTATAGCAGCACACTAGATGACTAAGACACTCTTCCTCTTTATCACCACTAGCACTCTAACTAAAACTACTGTCATCGCTCACCTCAGCTACTTCAATATTTTACTAACTTTTCTCCCCATATCCTCCCTTGACTCTCTCCAATACACTCTCCACACTGCAGCAGGAGGGTTTCTTGAAATGCAGATCCTGTTATATCATTCCTAACTATATCCCTCCCCATTGTTCTTAGGATAAAGAGCAAAATCACTAATGGTCTAATCTTTACCTAACACCCAGACCCATTTCTCATGAATATTTTCTTGTCTTACTCCCTACTCCAGCCACTTTGGCATTCTTTCATTTCTTCTAGTGTATCTTGTTCTATCCTGCCTAGAAGCCTTTTGATTAATTGTAGCTTTTGACAAGAATACTACAATTCACTGTCACTCCCTGCCTTATTTTTTTTGGGAGGGGGAGTGGAAGGGACTTCACATAAGGTTTTATTAAGAGGCAGAAAAAAGGAGTTCTCAAGTTAAAAAAATGAAAAGTTTTGAAATCACTGAATTAGAAGACTTTTCAGGACCCCTTCCAATTGTGTGAGTCTAGGAGTACATTAACACCAAACTACAAAATAAACCACATATCTAAATCTCACAATGGAGTCAAAACCATAGTATTTAATCACAAAAAGTTTTAATATTGACCATTCAATTTTTTATAATTTATACTGTTAGAATTTCTCAACATACTGCCTGAGTAAAAGTGCTGAAGATGTCTCAGCCTCCCCTAAAATTCCTTCCTGCACCTGTAGAAAACAACCTCCTAGGCTTCTCCCTTACTAAAAGTATATTCTGCTCATTGGAATGTTCCTAATAATAAAGCTATTCTATATTTGCTAAATATGACATATTACAAAGTAAACAGACTAATATCTCGCCTCTGTGGGTTCCATCAATGCCATGTACCCAACTCAGTATATTTTGGCTGAACATAATTCCAGCAGGAAGGTACATGTTTTTATGAATTAGAAAGCTTCTGAGTTTTTCTGGTTTAATGGCATTGATTTATTCAAATTAAAAGTTGAATTCCTGTCCTATTTTTTATCCCCTCACCTTTTTATAAACCTCAGTGCCCAGAGCAGCGCCTGACACATAACAAGAGCTCTGAAATATTTTTAAGTCAAAAGAGCATGTTGCTTTACACAGAAGGTGAGTCATTTATTATTTAAATGTGTTACACTAAATATTTTTAAATAATTATTTTACAAAGCAAATTACCTTTCCCAAATTATTTTTTGAGTAAATCAGAATTTTATATATTGCTTTGCTTAGGGAAAGTACACACACACACACATATGTATAGGATTACTGAAAGTAGGGTAAATTAATAGAATTCCACTATAAAACTAAGTATATTAAGCTTTCAAAAAGGATCAACAAATCCAGTTAGCAAAAGCAGGATGACAACTCACTCCTGGAAAACTGATTCTACTATTTTAGAACCATAATATCTTTCCAATCTAATTTTAGGTATTTGCATTCATTGTTTCTGAAAATGAGGTCATAAGAAACAGAATAGGAAAATAAAGAAATGACTACAATCTTTCAATATGACACATTTTGAACATAAGAAGATGAAAATGACATGCATGACCTTAAAATGCAACGGTCCTTTTTATAGACCATTCTGTTTGTGTTAGGAATGTCAATCAAGTATTGTATGAATATATTTCAGCAGCTGAGAAATTTGATTAAAATTTAATGTAACCTCACTTCTTCCCTAACTCTGAATGAATTTAGATGGTCAACTGTCTGTGAAATTATGATTTTACTTGTTAATTGTTCATGATCTTTATAAGAAGGGAAGTTACTTTTACTTTGTTCTGAAAACCGATGAATATTGATGGCAATTTTATCACTTAGTCCCAATACGGCATCAAATAAGAAAAGTGTTATTAATGATAAGAACTACATTTTCTTCAGGAAGGTCAGAGTGTGCACTCACACACACACACACACACACTACTGAAAATTCATGATTTCCAGAGTCTCCATATTTAAAACGGGACTGACAAAAATGCTTGTTAATGAATGGTGATATTGTAGAAATCAATGTACATTTGAACTTGTGAGGTATTGAGATATAAACAAAACCAAAACAACTTTTTGTGTTGTTTAGTACCAGAATGCTAAGAAAAATAAAGTGTAAATCAATAACTAATAATGAATACAAAATGCTGTCCTTCTCCTATAGGGTGTTGTCTTAGTTTCTTAGTGCTGCTATAATAGAAATAGAAGTGAGTGGCTTTAATGATCAGAAATTTATTTTCTCACAGTTTAAGTGGCTAGAAGTCTAAATTCAATCAAATGATGCATTGCATTGAGCAAACCTGCTGTAAAAGACCTCTTCAAAGTGTTAAAAAAAGCAAAGATGTCACCTTGAAGACTAAGGTGCGTCTGACTCAAGACATGGTGAAGCTGGTCTATGAATAAGGAAGACTGAAGAATTGACACCTTTGAATTGTGGTGCTGGAGAAGAATATTGAATATACCATGGACTGCCAAAAGAACAAACAAATCTGTTTCAGAAAAAGTACGACCAAAATGCTCCTTAGAAGCAAGGATGGCAAGCCTACATCTCACATACTTTGGACACGTTATCAGGAAGGGTCAGTCCCTTGAGAAGGCCATCATGCTCGGTAAAGTAGAGGGTCAGGGAAAAGGAGGAAGACCCTCAATGAGATGGATTGACCCAGTGGCTGCAACAATGGGCTCATGCATAACAATGATTGCGAGGATGGCACAGGGCTGGGCAGTATTTCGTTCTGTAGTACGTAGGATCACTCTGAGTCAGAACTCAGAACCCACTCGATGCCACCTAATAACAAAAACAATAGCTCTAAGGGAAGGCTCTGTCTCTCTGCTCTGGAGGAAATCCCTTGTCTGTTTCAGCTTCTTTTCCTTGGTTCCTTGGAGATTTTCACATGGTGTCTTTCTTTCTCCGTTTATGCTTGCTTCTCTGTGCCTCATCTGCTCTTTTAATATCTCAGAGGTGATTGGATTAAGACATACTCTACACGGATATGGCTCTTTTAATATAACAAAGAAAGTCATATTCCCAAATGGAATTACATCCACAGATATAGAGGTTTAGGATTTACAGCACATATTTGGGGAGGGGGGACGCAATTGAATGTATAGCAGGTGTTAGTAGAAGCAACAAAAGAAGAAAAGAGGAAATGTTTCTTGCATTCTAAGTGACATCTTGAAATTTTTAGGGCCTCACCACTCTAGGATTTTTTCCTTGATTATATAAAACTAAATCCATTATATTAACCTAAAAAAAAATCTCGAACCTTGTTGGGGGAAAGGAAGCAGGGGCTATAAGGTAAAGTATTAAGTATATGTGGACCTTGGTATTTCATTTATTTAACTGTCCTTGGTCTTTAATTTATCATCTATTATGTACTGTTTGTTCTGTACATGACTTGGTTATATCATTCAATTTACTTATAATCTCATAAGGCATATGAAACAACTAGAAAATAAGAGTGTATTAATTTTCTATTGCTGTGTGACAAATTACCAGAAACTTAGGGGTTTAAAGCAGCACGTATTTATGAGCTCACAGTTTTGTAGGTTAGAAGTCCAGGCAAGTGCAACTAGGTTCTCTGCTTAAGATTTCAAAAGACCAAAATTAATATGTTGGGCAGACTGAGCTCTTATCTTGAGGGTCTTGAGGAGGATCTGCTTCAGAATTCATTCAAGTTGTTGAAAGAATTCAGTGCCTTACAGTTGTAGGACTGAGGTCCCAGATGCCTTACTGGCTGTCAGGAATGGTCCACATTGAGCTTCTAGAAGCTATTTGAATTTTCTTGGCACATGGTTTCCTCATCTTGAAGTCAGTAATAGCACTTTGAGTCCTAGTCATGCTTTAAATCCCTCTGACTTCTACCACAAGACAGAGATAACTTTATACGTGGTATATCATTTCCCATCTTTTTACCGAGAACATATTTGTGGCTTTGAATCTAAAATGTGCTTCTTGTAGACAGCACATAGCTGGATTATGCTTTTTATTAATTCTGTTGTTTGCTGCTTTTGGAGTGTGTAATCCATTTACATTTAATGTACTTATTGATAAGGAAGGATAAGATTCTGCCATTTTGTTATTTGTTTCCCTATATCTTACATTTTTTGTTTCTCTATTCCTCCATTGGAAACCCTGGTGGCGTAGTGGTTAAGTGCTACGGCTGCTAACCAAAGGGTCGGCAGTTCAAATCCACCAGGCACTCCTTGGAAACTCTATGGGGCAGTTCTACTCTGTCCTATAGGGTCATCACTATGAGTCGGAATCAATTTGACAGCAGCGGGTTATTCCTCCATTATTGCTTTCTTTTGTGTTAAATATATGGTTTCTAGCATACCATTTTCATTCTCTTCTTTCTTTTACTATATTTTAGAATTATTTCTTAGTGATTGTACTGGAGATTAACATTGTAAGTTAAAACAATATAGTATAGACTAATACTAACTTAATTTAAATCGTATACAACACTTTGATCAAATACAGCTCCATTTCCCACCCCTCCTTTGTGCTCTTATTGTACAAATGACATCTTTATACATTGTAAGCTGATAAAAAAAAAGTTTAAAAAATTTGCTTCATGCAGTTGCCTTTTAAATCAAGTAGATCATAAGAGTTACAAACAAAAATACATTTAGACTGTCTTTTGTAGTTACCTATTTGATGTAGTTAGTTTTATTTATTTGTGAGGATTTGACTTATTGTGTAGTGTCCTTTCATTTTAGCCTGAAGGACTCCAAAAGTATTTCTTGTAGTGTGGGCCTTCTAGTGATGGATTCTCTCAATTTTTGATTTTCTGTGAATGTTTTATTTCCTTAATTTTGAAGGGTGATTTTGCTGAATACAGAATTCTTTGTTGGCATTCTTTTTTGTTCAACAGTTCAAAACATATTATTCCACTGCCTTCTATGTTCCGTGGAGCCCTGGTGGTATAGTGTGTAAGAGCTTGGTTGCTAATAAAAAGGTGAGCAGTTCAAATCCAACAGCCGCTCCTTGGAAATCCTGTGGGGCAGTTCTACTCTGTTCTGTAGGGTCACTATGAGTCAGAATAGACTAGACAGCAATGGGGTAACAAATTTCCATGGTTTCTAATGAGGAGTTACCTGTTAATCTTATTGAGGATTCCTTGTATGTGATGAGCTTTCATCTCGCTGCTTTCAAAATTCTCTCTTGTCTTGGCTTTTGAGAGTTTGACTCTAATGTATCTAGATGTGTATCTCTTTCATTTTACCTTATTTGAAGTGTGGTGAGCTTCTTGGATGTTGTAATGGAGTGAATTGTGCCCCCCAAAAATATGTGTCAACTTGGCTAGGTCATGATTCCCTTACTGTGTTTTTGTCCTCCTTTTTGTGATCTAATTTTCCTATGTGTTGTAAATACTAATCTCTGCTGTGGTTAATGAAGCAAGGTTAGGTTATGTAAAAGAGGATTAGGGTGGGATGCAACACCCTTACTCAGGTCACAGCCCTGATAGGATGTAAGGGGAGTTTCCCTTGGGTATGGCCTGCATCACCTTTTATTTTACAAAAGATAAAATGGGAAAGAGTTGAGAGAGGGACCTCATTACCACCAAGGACGAAGAGGCAGGAGTGGATCACTTCCTTTGTATCTCGGGCCCCTGTGCTGAGAAGCTCCTAGACCCAGTAGTAATATGTACTACATACAATGTTGCAGGTATAATTTGCTGATGTTATCAAAGGTGTTTAAAGACAAAGATTGGATTTATAAACATACTGATAATAAAAGGCCATAATAATGAAAACTAAAAAAAGAAAAAAAGAGGTGTTCAACTTACGTCAAAACCGACTTACAACAGAGTCCTCAGAACAGAACCTCATCATAAGTCTGGAACTACCTGACCCACTCCTCACTTATTGACACGGCTAGGTTCCAGACATGGTTAGTTTCCAAAGACCAGGTCATTATGTAAAAATATGAGTTATTCAAAAAAGGAGGATTTTTTTTCTGTTTTTAGGCCAATCATTTGTCTGACTTTTTTACTTAGAAAATATGTCATAAAAATAATAACAGCTAAGATTTACTGATGTGATCATCACTACGATGAGTCCAGTTATGGATTATTCCTCTACAGAGAAGGAGGCTTGGAGGAGACAAAGCTGGATAAAGTCATGCTGTGTGACTAGAGGGCCCATGGCTTAACCACTTCACCTTCCTCCTTTTCTAGGTCAGAGCTTCCCTCATGGAGCTGCCTCAGGGGCTCTATTCCCACCCCTGCAAGCCCTGCATTCAGAATCTCAGAGCCTGCTATGCCCTCTGGGCCTGACGAGTCACTGAGGCTTGGGGCTTCTTGCGAGTACGCTGGGAGTCTGGCTGCACACCTGCCCCCACTGAGGTGGAGGCTTCAGACTCGGTTTGGTTCATTTTAGGATGTCATTAAACTCATGCATTTCTTCCAAATACCCTCTCCAATGCTTCTTTCTTTCCTCCCTTCCTGCCCCATGGTAATTTTGAGCTGAAGGGCTTCAGGCTGCATAGAAGCTAGGAACCCAGAACAGGCCCCTGCTGGCTTGGTGCTGCCTGCGTGTCCCCTGGAGGCAGTGGCCACGGAGAAGGCCAGCCCCTGTGGCAGTTGGACATGGCACCCCTGTGGAGGGTGCAGGGCAGAGTGGCCCAGGTTCCTGGAGGCTACCTGAAGACCCTCCTTCAGGGAGGGTATACTCTGCTGCCGTTGCCGCCATTCCTGCTGCCTCATATGTGTTCAAAACGGTTGGATAGTAGAATATTTTACTATTGTCATAAATGCATAGTGTCATGTAACAAGGTAGGCGATAAGTGAGGAATAGGTGTATTAGTAAACTATTTCTAATATTCCATTTTAATTCCTGTGTCTTGTTATTTCATGGTTGTTCAAAGATTTTAATATGCAACTTTTATTTGACAAAATCTACAGTGTTAATGTTGAATTACTTAAAACAACATATAGAACCTTGCTCAAGTATATTTCCATTTAACCCTAATTTTTAGTGCAATTGTCAAAAAGCATGTGGTATGTATATTAAATTTTCAAGAGTTATATAGAGTTATCCTTCAATACAGTTTCATGTTTTTTGCTGTAAGCAGTCATGTGTCTTTTAATGCATCAACAGAATAAAGGAAAAAAACAGGTACATAATCTTATATACTAATCCACTTATTTGTGTTTCCAGTGACCTTCATTCCTGCAGACCCAGTTGACATCTAGCATCATTTCCCTTCAGCTGCCTGAGAAACTTCCTTAGGATTTATTACAGTGCTGGTTTGCAGGATACAATTTCTGTTTTTATTTATCTGAATATGTCTTTTTTTAACTTCCATTTTGAAGAATTGTTTCTTTCTGCCTAGAATACAAGATTGAGAGTTTTTTTTTTTTTTTAGAACTTTGACTATGTCTTTCTTATGTCTTATGTGTTCTATTGTTTGTGATGAGAAATCACACCTTAATTGCATAGTTTTCTCCTGTTTTTAATGTGCTTTTCCCTCCTGGATGCTTTTGAGATGTTCTCTTTATCTTTAGATTTCAGCAATTTGACTCTGATGTGTCTACAGGTAGCTCTAGGAGTAGATTTGCTTTGTGTTTATTCTGCTTGTATACAATTTTTCAAGAGGAAACTTTCCTCTGACTTCTGTATGCTTTTGGATGTTTCTCAGTCCTTTTAAAACAGTTGCTTTACTGCTTGTGCAGATTTTATAATTGATATCTACACAGAACCACTTCACTCCTCTGCCATCATGGAAGTTCTCGCCAAGAAATAATTTTCAGTAAAAAGTATGTGTATAAACAAGTTTACTGTAATATTATGTATCAGTAAAATTGGAGTAGTAAAGTAACTTACGACACATCAAACTAGTGGAATATTAAGCAGATTATGAAATGATAATTATGAAGACTGTTCAACAGAAAATGTGTACTCTATAATATTAGGTGATTAGAGAAGAGCACAAGGTTGCATCTGCATGCCCCGTAGTGACAACAGCTTGAAGGATGTAGAAAACTGGCAATAGCTTATTTTATGAGTGTAAGATTGTGAGAAGCTCCTTTATAACCACTCAATCATTTATTCAAAAAATATGATGAGTGCTACTAAATACCACTGTACGTACATAACTAAAACAAAAATATAATCATTATCAAGGAACTTTTAACCTACCAAAAATACGTATAAGAACAAAAGTGATTATTGTAGATGACAAAATATGCTGATGTACAAAATCTGTCTCGGGAGAAGTACAGCCAGATGCTCCTTGGAAGCGAGGATGGCGAGACTTTGTCTCACATACTTTGGACACGTTACCAGGAGGCATCAGTCCCTGGAGAAGTACATCATGCTTGGTAAAGTAGAGGGTCAGTGAAAAAGAGGAAAACCTTCAATGAGATGTATTGACACAGTGGCTGCAACCATGGGCTCAAGCATAACAACGATTGTGAGCATGGCACAGGACTGGGCAGTGTTTTGTTCTGTGGTATATAGGGTAGCTACGGCACCTAACAACAACAAAACATAAAATATTCAATGGCAGTAGAACAGAAAAGAAGATATGTCTTCAACTTTTTTTTATTTGAAGCTATTAATCTTCTGATTCAAAAGCTAATATATGATCATTTTAGATAATAAAAAAGGAAGATGCATCTTTTATAGTATGTGTAACTTCAGGTGACCTTTGAAAGAGGAATAGACTTTATTAAATGGGCTGTGTGTTAGAGAACAGGGAGATCACTCTGGGCCTTTATTTGCATATTGTGTTAAATTTGTATAACCGAAGAAAACAACCTTTTAAACCATTGCACAATAGTATGCAGCTTTATATACTACAACCCTATCATGTTACAAAGCATACCTCACATGGGAGGCCCCTGCTTTCTGGATGTTTATAACCTGCCATTACTGACTTGAATGAAAATAACATAAGGCAACTCTGACATCAAGAAAGGCTTCCCTAAGAGTAAGTTGTTGAGAATCTACTTAGAAGCAAAATAAGATCCAACAGCTTGTATTATAGGTGTTTTCGTACATTTTCTATTGGTTCTCTCTTTTTCCACGTTAAGCTCATTGAGGAAAAGAGCCATATTGGATTAAAAAAAAAAAAAAACAACCCAGTGCCGTCGAGTCGATTCTGACTCATAGCGACCCTATAGGACAGAGTAGAACTGCCCCATAGAGTTTCCAAGGAGAGCCTGGTGGATTTGAACTGCCGACACTTTACTTAGCAGCTGTAGCACTTAACCACTACACCACCAGGGTTTCCATGTTGGATTGATATCCTTATTATTTATGTAACATTTGCCCAATGGCCTTATACAGGACGTAATACATACTTTATAAATAATATTTTGTTAGAAAGCAAGATATGCTTCTAGAGGAATACTAATCAAAAATAACATTTGTGACTGTTGAATTCACTTGAAAAATGCAATAAAAATATTTGAAACTCTTCTAGCATCTATCAACATCTTCCATCCTGTTTTCTTTTCCCCTCTCCAACTGTGTCCCCATTTTAGACTATAGTCAATTGTCTTATCTTGCAAACAGTACATATGCGATGAAAATAAGGAGAATTTAGTATGGCTGACACTGAAAAGAGCAATGAGGGCATATCTGAAGTAAATCCAAAGTTAATAGATTCTTAAACCAATTCAATATGTCTTTCAAGGCTGCTTAAAAGGGAAATCCATTCTTAGCTGTTTATGCATTTGTACAGCAGCAATTGCTTTGATAGAGGAAACTTAAAAAAAATCATTCTAGGCTAAGAACTAGACAAGCCCATTTGGTTTCAAGACCAAAGAATAAAGTTTATGCTTTTTAATCTATCTCACAAATGATTTAGCTTAAGCTCAACCTTGAGTAGCTTAGTATAACATATTTCACACTGGATCCAAGTGATTCACAACTACCAGTTAACAAATATTTACTAAATGCCAGATGTAGTGTTAGGTGCTGAGTCTGAAGCAGTGAAAGAAACAGATATAATTCCTGCCATCATGGAGTTTACAATCTATCAATCATGACTAGTCTACTAATAACCTTTGGTCATAATAGTGAATAAAATGTTCATCTGAAGGGAGCATAGAATCAAACCAGAAAGATAAAACAGTTACTTTGTTTACTGTTTAATGGAAAATGCAAAGAAGTATGTTTCAACTGAAACTCATATTTTGAACAGTTATTCTGCTAATTGGAATCATATTAATAACTGAATAACAGCTGGTATTTATTTCTTGCCTACCACTTGCCACATAATACTCAAAATCACAGACAGGCATGAATTTATTTAATCCTCACAACCCTGGGAGACATGTTACTATGATTATATCCATTTCACAGATGAAGAAACAGAGGCTCCTGGGGATTAATAAGTTGTCTAAGGCTATCCAGGTAGAAAAAAATATATCCATGGTTGAAACCCAAGTAGTCTAGCTCCAAGGACAGTGATTTTAATCCTAACAGCTCAATGTGTATCTAGTGTTTGGGACAGATCCACATAGAAGCCAATTTGATCCAAAGTAACTATTATAATGTCAGTAAATTTACTTTATTTATAAAGTTCATTACAAATAAAATTACTAATTTACATTATTTCTCTGGTGAAAAAAAGAACTCTCAGAATGCTGTAATAATCCAAGAATTAATTGTGCATCTAAATACATATTTCTAACACATTCCACGGACTTGTGTGTTGAGCATACTATATACCAACGGACACAGAGGCTAGGGAAGAATGAGTAGACATGTAATTACAGTGCAGTTTGGTGAGTATTACTGGGAGACCTGTAGCTATTCTGTGAGAGTTTAACTTATTTATGACTATTATTTTTTAAATAAACTTCTAAATTTAGAACAATTTTTAATTTACGGAATCATTGTGAAGATAGTATAAAGATGTCCCATATGCTTACATTCAGTTTCCCTTTTTATTAATGTCTTATTTTACATTAGTATGGTGCATTTGTCACAATTAACTGTCAATATTAATACATTATTAATAACTACAGCTCATATTTTTTTCAGATTTCCTTAGTTTCTTTTCCAGGATACCACATTATGTTTAGTTGTCATATTTCCTTAGACTCCTCTTGTCTAACAGTTTCTCAGGCTTTCCTTGTTTTTGATGACCATGACAGTTTTGAAGAGGACTAACAAGGTATTTTGTAGAATGTCCGTCTATTGCAATTTTTGTTTTTCATGATTAGATGGGGTTATTGGTTTGTGAGAAGAAGACTACCGAGTTTAAGTGCCATTTTTAACATGTCATAGCAAGGGTACATGCTAACAATATAATTTATCACTGTTAATGCTTACCTTGATGACCTTGTTGAGGTAGTGCTTGTCAGGTTTTTCCTCTGTAAAGTTACTCTATTTTTTTCTCCTTTCAACACTGTACTCTTTGGAAGTCGCCATGAACAGCCCACACTTGTAAGAGTGATGAGTTTGGAGTTATTCTGCAAAAGAGATTTGTCTCTTCTTCTCTATTTATATGTTTGTTTAATTGCTTATATCAGCACGGACCCAATGATATTTTATACTTCGGGTTATAATCCAATATTTCTTTTGTTGTTCAAGTTGTTAAATTTTTCTAGCTCTGGTCATTGGGAGCTTTTTCAGTTGGCTCCAATGTTCCTTTTACATACCCTCATCTTTTCTTTTCTTTTCTTTTTTTTTTAGCACTTTCTTACTTTCTGGCAGTACATAAAAGCATAACTTCTTAGGTGGCCTGGAAAATCTTCAGAGAGAAATGGCATTTTGACCTGAATCTTAAAAGATTGGTTGGGTTTTAAGAGGCTCAAAAAATTGTCCCACGCAAAGGGGAGAAGCATATTCAAAGTCACAGACTTGTGAAAGAGCATGATGTCTTTAGAAGTGCAATATTTTTTGTGTAGCTGCTTGAGAAGGTGAGTGGGGTCAGAAGAATGACTGGAAAGATAAGATGAAGTTGCCTTTTTTTTGACGAGCCTTCTAATTTAGCCTTCCTCTTGGAATTTTTTAGTATTATAAAATGACAACCTCAACAGATTCAATTTGGGGAAATAAAAATTAGGGATGAATATGCAAAAGTTTAAAGTTAAAGAGTAGAACTAAAATGGGAAATACATATCTTCTCGGTGAACATTCTCTCCTTGTAGCTAAGGCCCAGCACTTTCTTCTCCTGGTAGCATACTGAAACTGTAAGAAAAGCCACTGAGGAGCTTAGACTTCATAATTGTTAAAACAATATAAAACTGTCCCAAGATGGCAGCTTTGTGACAGCTATTATACAGAGTGAATAATGATAGTGAGATTTATCATTGCAGGTGGTGATAGTCTCATAAACCCTCAGGATCATATAAATATTTGGTAAGAGACAATATGTGATAAGATCTGGTAAGGCATTTCTATAGCCATTCATTTAACATAAATCAGCATTCATATTAAAAAAAATGTTACCAACTCCCATAGTTAGGGTTCTTTAACATATCTTTGCTTAAAACATTCCAAAATTGATACATATGAATTATCTAGTCAACTTGGATTCTAATAAGACATAATATGGTTCCACAAATAACAAACAAATGATCTCAACCTTCACCATAGACTAAATAAATTATATTCAAGCAAGAGGGTAGCAGCTGTCCAAATACAGCTTGCGAACATTTTTAAATGCCACTTGCTTTATCAAGATTTCTTTTGAAAAATATATTTGTCAAGCTTTCAGACAAAATCTTTCATAGTAGAGCTGAAAACTGGCTTATTGAGAAAGTCATTTAATACAGGTGCATATTCTTTGTAATTAGATTAACAGATGTTATTAACAAGCTTAGTGGGTATTAGTGGGTATGAATGTTCTAATATCTCATGGGGTTGCATGACAGTTCCATCTGCCAATGGGTTCCAAAGGAGGAAAACTAGAAGGGACATGGTTGCCTTTGAATTCACTGTGAGCAAATCATCATTGGAAAATCATGTATTCTAATGCTGCTTGCATATTATTGTCATGTTTTTAATGGAGCATCATACTTGAAAATATACTTTCTGCACTACACTTGCACAGAAAATTCCTAATTGGAGTAGACAATGCTACACCACCGCAGTAATTCCCATAACTCATGTGCTTCTTACTCTGTGCAATTTACAAATGTTCTTCTTCTTGAACAGGATTGAAGTCATATCTCACGGATGATTAGATAGCCCCTTTATAGCCCGAGGTGCAAAGAAATGAACGGGGGCAATTTCCCTTCAATAGACAGTGGTGGCTAGGCAAACAAATGTAAAAACTTGTCAGTCGCAATCAGCCTGTGTGGCTATGGTAGTGTCTTTACACATATACACAGAATACGTATTAAGAATACCTTATCAATTCTCATTATAATATTTTCTTTTGGATTATCACATTAGGCTGTTGCAATTTTCAAAAAAACCAGAAAATTCATATGTTAAAAACATATGTTAAGATAGCAAACTCACCCACTATACCTATCCAAGTTCCTATTTGAGAATTAGAAAATTTATTTATTTTCTCCTAATGTGTGACATGGTTTTTGGAGGAAGTAATTGAATTTCAGGTACTATATATCATCAAAATGAATCAATTTTTTAAATTAAATAATACGGTAAATACAGTGAGCTTTGAAAAAGTCAAAAACATGAGGCTGGGCTTATAGTTGTAAAGACAGAAAGATACAGTCAGAGAGAGACAGACAATGCAAAACAGTCTAGCTTTCTTATTTTCTCAAATCAAAACTTTTGCTAACAAATAGAACCTTTGGCTAGTTTTTGCCACATCCAGAAACAAGTTCACCTTGCCAATATGTTATTTGGGATAGCATTGCTTCCTTGGTTCAGTACCCATGAGAGGGGATGGATCCCTTTTCTAGCAATATGCGACCCACATAGCAAGAAGAAGGCAGCACATGCACTTTTGAATAAGATTATACACTTTGTAAACTCTGAACCTATGTGGATTGATGGTACATTTGTGGGTACATCTGCATTGCCTGTGTACTCAAATGGGGCATCTATCTTTAATCTTGCTAATTTCTGACAGTATATCTTGTGAACATACAAGTTGAGCAAGTTTCAGATGTAAGCTAATCAAGTTCTCTCTGACAACCTCAGCAACCTTTCTGTTTTAGATGGGCTGACATATTCGTCCTCCTCGATCAAGCCATGACTAATGAGTGGGAATGTTAACAACTTTCATCCTTTATATCTATCCAGAGATAATTCAGAGAAAAGAGGTGATAGTGTGTGCCTCCTTAGAACTTGCTTTGTTCATTCTTTAGACAATTTGGTGGAGATAAGTGAAGATGAAATATGGCAATGCTAATATTTATTTTCATCAGTAATGTGTTCGCTTGAAAGCCTTCTTTTGTATGGGAGTTTCTTGCCAAATCATAATTCTATTTAAATGAATGTTTGTAATTGACCGTCTGATGGTGTGCCATGCTGAGATCTTTGTGGGCATCTGTTTGAGGAAAACAGTCTCTAGCTGGTCAAGCACCTCTTCCCTTTGAAGTGTCAAATGGGCAATTCTCCTTAACTCCGTAATCCAAAAGCTGCTGTAGACCTGGGATTCATTTTAAAAGATGTTGGAGTCCATGTGTTCAAATACATGAAAGTTTTTCAGATACGTTAAGGGTTTTTATTTTGCTTATTGTTAAAGTAATAGAAGCTACATTAAGATCATATCCTTGGTAGTATTGAAAATGCATTCATTTTCTACCCCCTTCTACTTCTCTTTGTGGAATGTTCTTTTTTTTTTTTTTCATATTATATCCCAATCCCACAATGCCATTTGGACCAAGGATATAATATCAGTCTTAATACTTTTTCATTCTGCATATGGTGAGTGCACTTACCCTTTTGCTTTATATCTTCAGTAATATATCATAGTAATGTTGAGCTTTGAAATTACTGAGAGGGGATGCAAATAGGACTATTAAAAATAACAAATATCATGTTTCCACATACTAAAACTGAACCTCTAGTCCCTTTCAAAGGAGCCCTGGTAGCACAGCGGTTAAGAACTATGGCTGCTACCCAAAAGGTTGGCAGTTCAAATTCACCAGCTGCTCCTTGGAAACCACATGAGGCCATTCTACTCTGTCCTGTAGGGCTGCTATGAGTTGGAATCAACTCCATGGCAACGCTTTTGTTTTTGTCTTTTTTTTTTTTAATCCTTTTCAAGGTGGACAATTTCTTCATTGTTAAAGAGTTGTTGTGAATAGTTAACCTTTGAAGAACATTCAGATAAAAGGTATACTCTGGCATTACAGTGGAGATAAGCAGAACTCAGGATTTGGTGCTATTTAGGTTTTTTTTAGGTTTACATTTCAACTCCAACATTTGCCAATAGTGTGAAAGTCAGTTCACCTATTTATACAACAAGGGCAACATTAATGGCTATCATTTCTTTTTTCTTTGATGGGCAGTTCTACTCTATCCTATAGGGTCGCTAAGAGTTGGAATCAACTCGGTGGCAATAGATTTGGTTTTGGTTGACTCTTCTCCCAAACTCCTGACCCACAAAAACTGTGAAATAATACATTTTGATTGATTTAAACTTCTATGTTTTAGGTAATTTTTACATAGCAATGAACAACTGAAGGATTTTACATTTGAGAAAAGGGTGATAAGACATTTTACTTTCAGGACAAATCCCAATTACACAGTTACTTAGCTCAAGTATTTAGTATGAAAATGTAGTATACTTAATGTGATTGTGGACTGTAATTAAAACTTAATTATGTGTGTTAAAATGACATGAAAACTTAAGAAAAATATGAGCCATCAATATTCAGTTCTCAACAAAAGCTTGTGATTTGAAAAGGAGCAAAAAAACATTGGCCTGGTAAACATTAAATCCTTCTTCACCATTTTTCTACTCAGGAAGTTGATTAATCAGTACAATTTTGAATAAAGTAAGGCAACCTGCCCTCTCTAAGTCATCTATATTTTAAATGAGTGTCTCTATTCAACATCTTAAGTCCTCCCTTGTACTACTCAGACAATGAAATTGGCTACATATATTTGTGTCTAATGCAATGAAACTTTCAAAATTGCCTCATTGTTACTGTATTTTAAATAAATAACCAAACATGTTCAAAATTAGATGCAAACTAGCTGATATTCTGTCTCAAGTAGCCCAATAAGGAAGGTTTTATTTGCAGCAACATCATTTATTGCATTTTCTTCTGTTTTTATGTATAGGACTACAGCCAAAGGTCTTCTAGTACTCCAAGAAATGAGAAAAAAAAATCTGCCTTTTGAAGTTAGGTAGTTGCAGAATTGATAGTGTAGCATTTTATATTCTTCCCATGTGAAACTTAGATCTACATTAAAAATTCACTTGTTTTGGACGTGTGAAAGAAAATCTAGTTCACACTCGAGTCAATTAGAAGATATTAAAATTAATGAAGTTTACGTTTCTCAAAATATATTTTCAGGTAAATGTAATAGCTTTCAAGGTCAGATGAAATTGGGCTTTGGATGTCAAGTAGAAGACTTTGGATTTTGACTTGCACTCCTGCAATTCCCCTCTTGCCTGAAGTTGAGAATGACCTAGGGACTTTAAAGGTATAGATCCCAGAACTCTAACCCCTAACCCAGATTCATTGACTCTGAATAGCCAAGGCAGCCATTTTTTTGGCCTTTTTTTTTTTTTTACAGTGACATAATGACAGTGGCAAAAGTGTTTTAGGACAATAATTTCAGGCAGAATGTATAGGATTGACTGATAAAGAAATAGAGCCAGGTGGAGGGGGCTCTTGTGAGACAGTAGAGGCAAGTATTCCAGGTAAGGGGTTGTTGAGACAGTCTTAGGTATGAGAGATGATGCCAAGATTAGGATAGTAGCAACGGCAATTGAAAAGCATACTACTAATGAAAGACATTTCCATGAGCCTGTTTCTCTTCACTATTTCGGTTTGGTTTCATCCTGCTCTCATGTGTTCTTCCTTTAAAGGCCAGATAATGTTAAATTTACATCTGTATAGAATAAACCACCAGAAATTCAAACAGTTAGAAATGTCATCCTATCGGCCTGGGTTCTGCTTTGAAGAGCCTTTCAGTCAAAAGAAAAGCTTGGGCTTCCCCTGAGATTATATTTGATCCTCACATCTTTCTTTTCCCACCAAAAAGGAAGTTAAAAAGAGAAAAATCCTCAAAAATGCTTTTTGCAAACAACCAGCACCCAAACAGAAGGGAGATGATAAGCAAGGTCAGGAGAGGAGGGTCTCAGATAAGAGCACACATTTATGTACAAAATCATATTACCCATCAGTCTTGGAGCTAGAGGTGGATTAGATGAAAGCAGTCTCGATTCATCAAAAGAGGAACAAATGGCCCTAAACCACATATGGAGGTCTGTCTCAGTGTGTCTATACCCAGTGGCAGCTGATAGCATTCAATCAGATATCCTTGGCAGATACTCTTTGCCCCCAGTTTAATCCTGCAATCTTTTCCTGAATAAAGTAAGTAGATATTTATAAATGAAAAAAAAAATCATATTAGCTCCCAAGGAACAAATAGAAGGTTAATTTGCTGAAAACAGTGAAGTATGAAAATCCAAAGCTGGATTAACACCACCCTCCCCCTTCATTCGAATGACCACCCACACTCCCATGTTGTACTCAGAATAAATACCAATATGACAATTAACTAGGTGATTTTATCCTTTGAGGGAAGGAAATCTAGAATACTGCTCACCATGAGGAAAATTAAAACATCTTGTGTGATTATGAAAAGAAAGATCATACATATTAACCTTAACATTTGTGCCATTTGTGCAATGGATTTTCTTATGCATTTGTTCTTGCGTTCTGAGAGCCACCACAGCAATTGCATTTATGAATCAGCTGAAGTAAATATTAATAACAGGAAAAACAGCGATGATAGTGATGGTAGCACAACAGGTTATTGGAAAACTTTTTATGTGTGTGTGCCAGCAATTTTGAGATTCACGTAAGCTCTGTGAGAACAAGGAGTTTTGTCTATTTACTGCTGTATTTCCAGCACTTACAACCATGCCGAGGACCACATCAATAGTGGCTGAACAAATAACCACCTGTTATGTGCCAAGCAGAAACCCTGGTGGGGTAGTGGTTAAGAGCTACAGCTGCTAACCAAAAGGCTGGCAGTTCAAATCCACCAAGTGCTCCTTAGAAACCCTATGGAGCAGTTCAACTCTGTCCTATAGGGTCCTTATGAGTCAAAATCAACTCGATGTCAATGGGTATGTGCCAAGCACTGTGCTAAATGCTGGGGCTTAAAAGAAAAAGAACAAGACAAGGTGTCTGCCTTTATCAAGTTTATAGTCTAGTAGATTGTTTTCCTTGAATATATGTAGATAATGGGAAAATAACATGTAAAGGTATAAGTTTAACATTTACACACTTTAAAAAAAAAAAAAACTTGTTCATTGTGTGTTTCTCCCCATTAGAATATAAGTCCTATGTGGACTGGGACCTTGTCTCTCTTATTCACATACCCTAATGCCTACAACGGGAAACTCTGGTGGCGTAGTGGTTAAAGAGCTATGACTGCTAACCAAAGGCTCGGCAGTTCAAATCCACCAGCTGCTCCTTGGAAACCCTATGGGGCAGTTCTAATCTGTCCTATAGGGTCGCTATGAGTCGGAATCGACAGCAACGGGTAATGCCTACAACAGCATCTGTCATGTTATACTCATAAATACTTGTTGACTAAATGACTTTTAAACTTTTGATAATTTTGCCTAAACTGGGTTTATATCTCTTGGACATTTATATATTTGGGAAAAGGGGAAGTTAGATTCAGCCTAGAGTGATTTAGTCAAAAGTTATCCGAGTAAAAATTAATAAAGCAAAGGGTTGAAAGTTAGGTTGGTGAATCCTAAGAATCCCAAGAGTAGCTGGAAATGGCAAAATTATACACATGGAGAATACATTAGAGGTTGCCCAGTGTTAGGGACGGGGTAAAGGCTCGAGAAAAGTGGGTGTGGTTATAACAAGGCAATGTGAAGGATCCTCAAAGCGGTGGAATTGTTCTGTATCTTGACTGTGTCAATGTCAATATCCTGGTTGTGATATTGTACTATAGTTTTGCGAGATGTTACTGTTGGGGAAAATGGTAAAGGGCTTTGACCTGTTATTTCTTTATAACTGCGTGTGAATATACAATTATCTCAACATTAAATGTTAAAAAAAAAGAGGTAGCTGAAAATGAGTCAGAAACAGTCCACCTCAAAAGTTTAGATTTGGTTATCTAAACAGAAATTTTACTCACTTGTAGGATGCTTCACTTCTAACTTGATTTTCAAAGGATTGGTAGAGAAACCTCAGAAGCCCAAGCCAGCAATTACTGATATAAGACAAAGTGGTGTGCTACATAAGTGTAAGTGTTTTACACATCTCTATTGCCATGAAAAATATTTTTAAAATTCAAAATGTCATGTTTTCAAGTTATTCTCAAATCTTCTGGCAGTTGTAGCTTTTTGTAACATTGATTCTCAGTCTGGAATGTATGCTGAACAACTCAAACATGGCTCTGGGATTTGGCATGTAGGTCTGTTCACTCTTTTCAATGATTTTGGATGGCATCCAAACAAAATCATAAACGTGATATTCAGAGCATACTCCTTTTCTCTCCCAGCTTTCCCATAACACACAAGCCACTTTCTTTGGTGTTTGTTTGGATTCTCCCTACCTCTCCTCCTTTTAAACAAGAAGGCAGGAGTCAAGTAAATTGTATGTCTTTTTGGGTCAACGCTTAAACCAATATTCCATGGAAAAGGCAAGATCCATTTGAAAAAAGCAGCCTAGAATGTGGGCCCCCTATAATACAGCCTCCAACTTGTTGGCAGCAACCTTTTGTGTTTGTTTTGGTTTAATAGGTAAATTCTATTTACATAAGTATCGAAATACAACAATTTTTGTACCAATATTGAGTCCAAACTGACCGCTCCTTTGAAGTCTTATATAAAGGTTAGAAACTAAATTCATAAGCCTCTGTTTTCACATGGGCTCAACTCACATAAGTAACAACATAATTAGACACACAATGTGGTCACTGTAAATAGAAAGTGTGTGAAAAACATTTGCTTTTGTGAAACTTAATTGTCACATTTGGTAAATATTTAAATGTAATCCTAGTTTATATTACTCAAAAGCTTCTATTTATGGATTTCCCTTACACACATAAAAAAGGGTGTATGCTAATGATTGTTAAGCTGCTTTAACCTCATTAAATTCAGAATTGTTTTCTAGTTGATAATATAGCGTATTTCATAATTTTATAAACTGTTATAGCACCTGAAGTACAAATTACCCCCTTGATAATTATGTGTTTTTCTCTCTATATAGCTGTCTGACAACTATTATTTCTTTAAAAACCTCATTTTCCAAATATAAACCTAATATTTTTATATATTCAGTGTAAAAGTACATTAAATATATAAAAAGAAAAAAAAGGCAAAACCACAGTCTCATTAAAATGGGACAGATATTTAGCTTTTAAAGTATTACATACATATATTTTGGAAACCCTGGTGGTGTAGTGGTTAAGAGCTACGGCTGCTAACCAAAATGTCGGCTGTTCAAATCCACCAGGCACTCCTTGGAAACCCTATGGGGCAGTTCTACTCTGTCCTTCAGGGTCGCTATGAGTCGGAATGGACTCGATGGCAACAGGTTTAGTTTTTTTTTTTGTTTCATTCATATATTTTACGTATTTCACTTGGTTTTTTTCATTTTTTTTTTTTACATTTTGGTGTTCATTTCCAATATACAGGGAACACTATATGTGTTTTAATTAAGTATTCTTTTTTTTTTTTTTCCTTCTTCTCATTTCCTAGTTTTGTGACTTTTGTTAAGTCACTTAACCTATTTGAGCTTTATCTCATTTGTAAAATTAGAATGATAATCACACCTACTTTTCCAAGTTACTGTGAGGATAAAATGAAAGAATCTGTATAATGGTCTTTTCACATTTAATAAGCACTCAGTGAATATTAGATACTGCTGCTAGTGCTGTTACTATGACTACCACCACCAACTGCTACTTTGCATTTTCGTGTTCTGGAATTCTTCTCTTTAAACTTATTGTAACAAGCATTTCCCCAGGACATTAGGAACACTGTATAAACAATATTTAATGGTTACATGCATATATATTTTCATTCACTTAACTATTCTTGATTGTATGTTTTACAAACAACACTATGATAAAGATCTTTGGGAATAAAACTAAATCTTAAACTATATTTTTCTTATTTTGATTTTTTTGTTGGAAGAGGGCATTCACAGATTTAAAATTAATGGATGATCACACTGTTTTCAATTAAAGGTATACTAATATGCTTGAATAATGAAATACCCTTATTCAGTATAGATATACATGTTTATCCTGTGAGTTGCTTTTGGTTGGGGTGTATATGTGGTATTTGCATGTGTATGTGGCAGGGGGACAGAATCGACTCTACAGCACTGGGTGTTTTTGGTTTGTGGCAGGGGGAAGGTATTACACAGACTCACCGCAGCAGACAAGCTCAAGCTCTTTACTTATCCATAACTCATTCCACCTACTGCCAGACCCAGCGTTTGAAGGCTCCACTGATGGTATTACCGTTTTATTCAGAGGTGGGTTATATACATTATGCAGGTGTTTTCATGTGGCCTGGAAAACTAGACATTTTCTAATGCAGCATGAGTAATTGTATGTTCCACCTACTAAAGTAAACAGACTCTTAGAACACACCTAATTCATAAGATGGGATTGTATATAGATCTGAGTTTGATGTTTGTTTACATTCTTACATGCACATGAATATCACTCTATTTTTCTATACCATCTATTCATCTATATCTATATTCACACATGCATTTTCACAATCCTGAGAGGAACACTACTCCATGCATAGTTACTGAAAGTAGGATTAACACTAGAGTATTAAAGGGAAATATTTAATCTGGTAAAAATCGTCTGGCTATCAAAAGCTTTTTTATATTGTTAGATGATGCTTTGAAACTAGGCCACAGCTGGCAGCAGTGATGGAAATAAACAATGAAAAGAGAAAGCAATTGGTGAAGCTGCTAATAAACTGATTTGACACAGTGCTTAGCACACAGAGTTCATTATAAACTTGTAGATGACAGACATTTAGAGAATACTGTGTGAATGTATTTAGAAGGAAATTGTTATAGATTGAATTGTGTCCCCCCAAAAGATATGTTGAAGTCCTAACACTTTACCTGTGAATGTGACCCTGTTTAGAAATAGGATTTTTCTTTCGTTATGTTATTATGTTAATGATTTCATACCAGAGTAGGATACATCCTAAACCTAATCTCTTTGCTGTGGTGTCTTATAAAAAGAGCAGAATAGACACAGAGACACACACAGGGATGAAGACACCATTTGAAGATTCATCTATGAGCCAAGGAATTCCATTAAACACCAAGGACTATAGAAGCTGAATGAGTCCAAGAAGGATCTACACCTAAAGCCAACACAGAGAGAGCAAAGCCCTTCTGAAGACCTGAATTCAGACTTACAGCTTCCAAAAGTGTGAGATGATAAATTCTGTTCTTTAAAGCAAACCACTTTGTGCTATTTTTGTTATGGCAGCACTAGGAAAGCAAGTCAGAAACAAAAGCATAGTATGTAGCAGATACTACTGAAGTAATTCATAATGTTAAAAAGGTCATTTATAGCCTTGCAAAACTGCATATACCTTACTTAATGAACTGATGTTGCACAGGTAAGCTTGAGTAAGATGAAAACCTAAGTAATGGAGCTAACAGTCTTGCCAAAATGAAATACATTTGACAACTGGTTTGTACTGTGTTAACATAATCTAAAATAATCAAAAGCTTCTAATGTAAATGAGTTAGTCAAAATGTATATATGGTGTGAGATATGGTTCCTACTTCCTTTTTTGCCATGTGGAGTCCCAGTTGTCCCAGCACAATTTATTAAAGAGACAATTCTTTCCCCATTAGATTGATTTAGCACTCTTGTCAAAAATCACTTGCCCATAGAAAAAAAATTTTTTCTGTGAATGTACAGGGTTATTTCTGGACTCTTAATTCTATTGCATTGGTCTATGTGTATATTATCGTACCAGTATAAGGTTGTTTTTATTATTTAAGCTTTATAGTATGCTTTGAAATAAATCTCCCCACTATGCTTTTTTTTTCAAGGTAATTTTGACTATTTGGGATCACTTGTAACTCCACATAAATCTGATGATTGACTTTTCCATTTCTGTAAAAAAGATATTGGAATTTTTTAAAATAGTGTGTCCACATGTTTCTATATTTTCTAGTTTTGACAGGACACTGAATAAAAAAAAACACTTAATAGCTGGTTCCAATTTCTCTTTTCAGTGCAATAGTTGTTTTGGTACAGGGATGAACGTCTAGTGCTTTCTATGCCACAATTTTACATGATGTCCCCAATTTATAGACTTCGGAGAGCACAGCCAGTTCCAGGAAAAAAAAAATTGACACACAACAATGAACACCAAAATGCATCCTAGTAAATTTTTGGAGCTTCAAAGAGAAAAGACAATTCTTTGTGCATCCAAGTAAAAGTATGAAATCATCTATAAGAAGAAGAGATAAGGCAAACCTCAAAATTTTCTATAATACCTTAAAGTAGTAGAAGCCAGAACCCCAAGAAAAAGAAAACATGACCCAAAATTTTAACCCCAGCCAAATACTAATTCTAATATAATGGTAACAGATTAGGATTTTTAAACATACAAAAAACTAATGGAGTACAATTCCCATAAGTCTTTCTGAACTAAAATACTAGAGGAAGAATTTCAGACAGCCAGAGAATGAAAGAAAAACTATATTAAACAAAAAGGTGATCAGTATTAAATCCATTTAACCACAGGTCTGAAACTAAAACCAAGAGAATTATGGTTTCAGAATAGAATTTAAATATTATAATTCATTATAGTATAGAAAAATATGACTAGATAAAGTTAAAATAGGAAGTGAAAGTAAATATGAGGTCATGCAAATCAATTTCCTCATTTTTTATAGCCTAAGGGTCAAAATAAATAATTTAAAGCTGATAAGTCAAGTACTAGGTTGCACATATAATGATATAATGGCAAACATACAAGAACGTGTATATATATATGTACATATATATACATATATATGTATGTATGTATGATTAAAATAAGATGGTGGAGGAGAAACAGAAATTAGAAAAATGAGTGTATATAAATTCTGTCATTAGTGAGGAATCTTATAGGTACTATTTCAATAAAAATAACAATGATATTAAAATTGTAGTTATAAAGTAATCTCTTCAAAAAGTAAAATCAAAATACAAGCTTCCCATATTACTAAAGAGAATTCTTAAAGAGAAAAATACGAACAATGCAAAGAGAACACCAAGCACAAAATAAATAATTTAGTAGGAGAGATAAAACCAGATAATAACAACCTAAAATGGTATGACAAAATTAAGAAAATAACATATCAATAAGTGAAAATGTAGTAAACCAATCTATTAAAAGAAAAATAATTCAATTGAATCACAGAGCAAAATACAACAATATGCTAGAGAAAACAGATATGTGTAAAATTAAATGGCTCAGAAAGGTTGAGAATAAAATGCAAAAACATACCAGGCTCATATTTAAAAGAATAACACAGGAGAAGTCACGATATTAATGTCAGACAGGTAAAGCCTAAAGCACAAAACGTTAAACAAAACAGAGAAAGGAATTCATATTAATAAGGAGTACGATTCATTATGAAACTGTGTCAGTTATGAATAGCTCTTCCCTAAATAGCATAGCTTTAAAAAGCCATAAAGCAAAAAAGTTCAGTAAATTCAAGAAGAAATAGACAATGGCACATAATCAGTTGTTAGCTGATGTCCAGTTGGTTCTGACTCGTGGTGACCTTGTGTGTATCAGCATGAAACTTTCCTTAGTTCTGGGATATCTTCATGATCATTGGTATGTTTGAGTCCATTGTTGTAGCTATTATGTCAACCCATCTCATTGAGGGTTTCCCTCATTTTTGCTGACCCTCTACTATCCCAAATAGGATTTCCTTTTCTAGTGATTGGCGTTTCCTGATGACGTGTCCAAAGTAGGCAAGCTGAAATCTCTCCAATATCAACTCTGAGGATCATTATGGTTGTATTTCTTCTAAGAATGATTTGTCTGCGCTTCTGGCAATCCACGTGTATTTCAGTGTTCTTTGCCAACTTCATAATTCAAATGTATGAATTCTTCTGTCTTCTTTTTTAATTGTCTATCTTTCTCATACATACAAGGTGATTGAAAAGACCATGGCTTGGGTCAGGTACATCTTTGTTATAAACTGACATTTTTGCTTTTTAAAACTTTAAAGAGGTATTTTGCAGCAGATTTTCCCAATGTAAGGTGTTGTTTGATCTTGTGACTGCCACTTATATGAACCTCTTTAAAGCGTGGAAAAGCAAAGATGTCACCTTGAAGACTAAGGTGAGCCTGACCTAAGCCATGGTGTTTTCAGTTGCCTCATATGCATGCAAAACCTGGAAAATGAATAAGGAAAACCAAAGAAGAATTGACACCCTTGAACTGTGGTTTTGGCAAAGGATATTGAATATACCATGGGCTGCCAAAAGAATGAACAAATCTGTCTTGGAGGAAGTACAACCAGAATCCTCCTTACAAGCAAGGATGGCAAGACTATGTCTCCCATACTTTGGACATGTTATCGGTAGGGATCAGTTCCTAGAGAAGGACATCATGCCTAAAATAAAGTTGAGGGTCAGAGAAAAAGAGGAAGACCCTGAACGAGATGGATTGACACAGTGGCTGCAACGATGAGCTCAGGCATAAAACGATTGTGAGGATGGCGCAGGACCAGGCAGTGTTTTGTTCTGCTGTGCATAGGGAAGCTATGAGTCAGAACCGACTCGATGGCACCTAACAACAACACAGTAACAACAACAACACTTCCATGGACCTTGAATATTAATACAATTAACCTCTTATCCAATTCAAGAAGACAAAAGTAAGGAAGGATATAGAATATCCAAGTAGTATACATAATCAGGTGGAATAAATAACTGAAAACAGAAAATGTGGCCTCAAGGAATTTTCACAAAATTTGACCAGATATGAGGCCAAAAAGAACATGACAATAAATCACCACAAAGAGTGAAATTACCAAAAAAAAAAAAAAAATCTCTGGTAAAATTAGTGATTAATAACAGTACCGGAAAATAATCCTAATGCCTTGTTGTTGTTAGGTGCCATCGAGTCAGTTCCGACTCATAGCGACCCTATGCACTACGGAACGAAACACTGCCCAGTCCTGCGCCATCCCCACAATCGTTGTTATGCTTGAGCTCATTGTTGCAGCCACTGTGTCAATCCACCTCGTTGAGGGTCTTCCTCTTTTCTGCTGACCCTCTACTCTGCCAAGCATGATGTCCTTCTCCAGGGACTGATCCCATCTGACAACATGTCCAAAGTATGTAAGATGTAATTTCACCATCCTTGCTTCTAAGGACCATTCTGTCTGTATTTCTTCCAAGACAGATTTGTTCATTCTTTGGCAGTCCATCATATATTTAATATTCTTCACCAACACCACAATTCAAAGACGTCAATTCTTCTGCAGTCTTCTTTATTCATTGTCCAGCTTTCATATGCATATGATGTGATTGAAAATACCATGGCTTGGGTCAGGCGCACCTTAGTCTTCAGGGTGACATCTTTGCTCTTCAACACTTTGAAGAGGTCCTTTGCAGCAGATTTTTTTTATTTCTTGACTGCTGCTTCCATGGCTGTTGATTGTGGATCCAAGTAAAATGAATCCTCGACAACTTCCATCTTTTCCGCATTTATCATGATGTTGCTCATTGGTCCAGTTGTGAGGATTTTTGTTTTCTTTATGTTGAGGTGCAATCCATACTGAAAGCTGTGGTCTTTGATCTTCATTAGTAAGTGCTTCAAGTCCTCTTCACTTTCAGCAAGCAAGGCTGTGCCAGCTGCATAACGCAGGTTGTTAATGAGTCTTCCTCCAATCCTGATGCCCCGTTCTTCTTCATATGGTCCAGCTTCTCTTATTATTTGTTCAGCATACAGATTAAATAGGTACGGTGAAAGAATACAACCCTGATGCGCACCTTTCCTGACTTTAAACCAATCAGTATCCCCTTGTTCTGTCCAGACAACTGCCTCTTGATCTATGTAAAGGTTCCTCATGAGCACAATTAAGTGTTCTGGAATTCCCATTCTTCGTAGTGTTATCCATAGTTTGTTATGATCCACACAGTCAAATGCCTTTGCATAATCAATAAAACACAGGTAAACATCCTTCTGGTATTCTCTGCTTTCAGCCAGGATCCATCTGACATCAGCAATGATATCCCTGGTTCCACGTCCTCTTGTGAATCCGGCCTGAATTTCTGGCAGTTCCCTGTCGATATACTGCTGCAGCTGTTTTTGAATGATCTTCAGCAGAATTTTGCTTGCATGTGATATTAATTTGTTCTATAATTTCCACATTCGGTTGGATCCCCTTTCTTGGGAATAGGCGTAAATATGGATCTCTTCCAGTCAGTTGGCCAGGAAGCTGTCTTCCATATCTCTTGGTATAGACAAGTGAGCACCTCCAGCGCTGCATCTGTTTGTTGAAACATCTGAATTGATATTCCATCAATTCCTCGAGCCTTGTTTTTCGCCAGTACCTTAAAAGCAGTTTGGACTTCTTCTTTCAGTACCATTGGTTCCTGACCATATGCCACCTCTTGAAATGATTGAATATCGTCTAATTCTTTTTGGTATAATGACTCTGTGTATTCCTTCCATCTTCTTTTGATGCTTCCTGCATCATTTAATATTTTCCCCATGAAATCCTTCACTATTGCAACTTGAGGCTTGAATTTTTTCTTCAGTTCTTTCAGCTTGAGAAACACTGAGCGTGTTCTTCCCTTTTGGTTTTCCATCTCCAGCTCTTTGCACATGTCATTATAATACTTTATTTTGTCTTCTCGAGACGCCCTTTGAAATCTTCTATTCAGTTCTTTTACTTCATGAATTCTTCCTTTTGCTTTAGCTGCTTGACGCTCAAGAGCAAGCTTCAGAGTCTCCTCTGACATGCACCTTGGTCTTTTCTTTCTTTCCTGTCTTTTCAGTCACCTCTTGCTTTCTTCATGGATGATGTCCTTGATGTCATTCTACAACTCGTCTGGTCTTCAGTCACTAGTGTTCAATGCATCAAATTTATTCTTGAGATGGTCTCTGAATTCAGGTGGGATATACTCGAGGTCCTATTTTGGCTCTCGTGGACTTGCTCTTATTTTCTTCAGTTTCAGCTTGAACTTGCATATGAGCAATTGATGGTCTGTTCCACAGTCGGCCCCTAGCCTTGTTCTGACTGATGATATTGAGCTTTTCCATCGTCTCTTTCCACAGATGTAGTCAATTTGATTTCTGTGTGTCCCATCTGGTGAGGTCCATGTGTACAGTCACCGTTCATGTTGGTGAAAGAAGGTATTTGTGATGAAGAAGTCATTAGTCTTGCAAAATTCTATCATTCGATCTCTGGCATTGTTTCTATCACCAAGACCATATTTTCCAACTACTGATCTTTCTTCTTTGTTTCTAACTTTTGCATTCCAATCGCCAGTAATTATCAATGCATCTTGATTGCATGTCGATCAATTTCAGACTGCAGCAGCTGATAAAAATATTCTATTTCTTCATCTTTAGCCCTAGCATTAATTTGAATAATATTCGTATTAACTGGTCTTCCTTGTAGGCGTATGGATATTATCCTATCACTGATCTTGAAACGTTCTTTTTGACAATGAACGCAACCCATTCCTCTTCAAGTTGTCATTCCCAGCATAGTAGACTATATGATTGTCTGATTCAAAATGGCCAATGCCAGTCCATTTCAGCTCACTAATGCCTAAGATATCAATGTTTATGCCTTCCATTTCATTTTTGATGATTTCCAAATTTCCTAGATTCACACTTCGTACATTCCAGGTTCTGATTATTAATGGATGTTTGCAGCTGTTTCTTCTCATTTCAAGTCATGCCACATCAGCAAATGAAGGTCCCGAAAGCTTGACTCCACCCATGTCATTAAGGTCAACTCTACTTTGAGGAGGCAGCTCTTCCGCAGTCATCTTTTGAGTGCCTTCCAACCTGGGGGCTCATCTTCCAGCACTATATCAGACAATGTTCTGTTGCTATTCATAAGGTTTTCACTAGCTAATGCTTTTCAGAAGTAGACTGTCGGGTTCTTCTTCCTAGTCTATCTTAGTCTGGAAGCTCAGCTGAAACCTGTCCTCCATGGGTAGCCCTGCTGGTATCTGAATACCAGCGGCATAGCTTCCAACATCACAGCAACACACAAGCCCCCACAGTAAAACAAACTGACAGACACGTGGGGGATCCTAATGCCTAGAAATATAAAAAAGAATTACCATTATTTTATACTTATTGTGTAATTTTAGTTTTTCGTTTTCTCTTTGACTCAGGAGCTGAAATTTAATTTTTTTATATCATAATACCTAGAAATATAAAGATTAAATTTTGGCTCCAGAGTCAAAGAGAAAACAAAAAACTAAAATTACAGAGTAAGCATAAAATAATGGTAATAAATGCACTACATAAGAGACCTTAGGGGATGAAGTTAAAGAGTGTTCAAAGGAAATTTCATAAAGTTTTCAATACATGTTAATGAAAAAAAAAGAATAGAAACAAATTATGTTACCTAACTTACTAAGATAGATGAACCACATCAGGGACTGAAACAAACTCACTAATTAAAAAAACAAAAAAACTAAGGAAAAGCAGGAAAAAAAAGTGATAAATAAATTAATGAATTTGAAAAGAGCCGGACAAGTAAATTAACCCATTTGCTGGCACATGAAAATAGATGAAAAGTTATCCACTTAAATCAATGAAAAAAGAAAGCACAAAAACGTATAAAACACAAGGTAAATGGAAAAACAACCACAGTTACCAAGAAAATCAAAGTAATTATAAGAAGCTGTTTTTCTCACATGTTTACAAATATATTTAAAAACTTGGATGGTTTGGATTTGTTTCTAGGAAAATGTAAATGACCAAAGCTGATGCTAGAAGAGATAGAAACTTTCAAAAATCCAATTTCTGTAGAAGAGAAAAACTTTTTCAAAGAACTACCTCTATTGTACAAAGTCTGCAGAAAAGTTCCGAGTCCAATGGTTTCAAAGTAGAATTCTACTAAAATCTTAAAAAAAAAAAAGACATCACTGTCATACTATTTAAACTATCCCAGCAAATAAAAAAATAGAGGAAACTTCAAACATTTTTATGAATTCAGTGTTAATGCCAAATCTAATAAACACAAGAAAAAATAAAACTAGGGACCAAACGTTTGTAATATCACTACAAAATCGTAAGTATTAGCAAACATGTGCTAAGGTTTAACATTCTGTTCAAAGATGGTATTTGGCAGGAATGTAAGAATAGATCAATGATGATGAATTCTATTAATATAAATTATACTAAGAAACAGACAAAAATCTTGCAAACATATTAATACTTGCTAAAAAGTGATCTGATAAAATTTAACATCCATTTTTATGAAATAGGAGTTGACAAATACTTAAAGCAATCTTACTAGCCAAGGGATTTTGTGTTGTTGTTGTTGTTGTTAGGGGCCATGATGTAGGTTCCAACATAGCGACCCTATGTACCACAGAACGAAACACTGTCCAGCCCTGTGCCATTCTCACAATCATTGCATTGTTCGCGCCCATGGTTGCAGCCATTCTGTCAATTCATCTCATTGAGGGCCTCCTTCTTTTTTACTGACCCTCTACTTTACTAAGCATGATGTCCTTCTACAGGGATTTGTCCCTCCTGCTAACATGTCCAAGGTACGTGAGACATGTCTTGTCATCCTCACTTATAAGGAGCACTCTGGCTGTGCTTCTTCCAAGACAGATTGGTTTGTTCTTGTGGTAGTCCATGGCATATTTAACATTCTTTACCAACAACACAATTCAAAGGAATCAGTTCTTCAGTCTTCCTTATTCATTGTCCAGCTTTTGCATACATATGAGGCGACCAAAAGTACCATGGCTTGGGTCAAGCACACTTCAATTCTCAAATTGACATCTTTGTTTTTTAACACTTTAAAGAGGTCATTTGCAGCAGATTTCCACAATGCAATACATCATTTCTTTTTTTAATTTTTAAAAATCACCATAAATTATATACATATATAATATATACGTACATATATAGTGCTTTAAGTAAAAGTTCACAGTTCAAGTCAGTATCTCGTCCAAAAATTTATACACACATTGTTATGTGACCCTAGCTGCTCTCTCTATAATGTGACAGCACAATCCTCCCTTACACCTCGGATTTCCCCTGTCAGTTCAACCAGCTCCTGTCCCTTTTTTCCTTCTTTTTATTGTGCTTTAAGTGAATGTTTACAAATCAACTCAGTCTCTCACATATAAACTTATATACACCTTACTACATACTCCCAATTACTCTTCCCCTAATTTGTCAGCCCGATCCCTCCTTCCAGTCTCTGTTTTCATGACCATTCTGCCAGTTTCTAACCCCCTCTACCCTCCCATCTCCCCTCTAGACAGGAGATGCCAACATAGTCTCAAGTGTCCACCTGATGCAGATAGCTCACTCCTCATCAGCACCTCTCTCCAACCCATTGTCCAGTCCAATCCCTGTCTGAAGAGTTGGCTTCGGGAATGGTTCCTGTCCTGGGCCAACAGAAGTTTTGGGGACAATGACCACCGGGGTCCTGCCAGTCTCAGTCAGATAATTAAGTCTGGTCTTTTTATGAGAATTTGGGGTCTGCATCCCACTGCTCTCCTGCTCCCTCAGGTGTTCTCTGCTGTGTTACCTCTCAGGGCAGTCATCGGTTGTAGCCGGGCACCATCTAGTTCTTCTGGTCTCAGGGTGATGTAGTCTCTAGTTCATGTAGCCCTTTCTGTCTCTTGGGCTCATAATTACCTTGTGACCTTGGTGTTCTTCATTCTCCTTTGATCCAGGTGGGTTGAGACTCATTGATGCATCTTAGATGGCCACTTGCTAGAGTTTAAGACCCCAGACGCCACACTTCAAAGTGGGATGCAGAATGTTTTCTTAATAGATTTTATTTTGCCAGTGGACTTAGATGTTCCCTGAAACCATAGCCCCCAAACCCTTGCCCCTGCTTTTCTGACCTTAGAAGCATGCAGTTTATTCAGGAAACTTCTATGCTTTTGGTTTAGTCCAGTTGTGCTGACCTCCCCTATATTCAGTGTTGTCCTTCCATTCACCTAAATAGTTCTTACCTACTATCTGATTAGTAAAAAACTCTCTCCCACCCTCCCTCCCTCCCTCCCCCCTCTCATAACCACAAAAGAATGTGTTCTTTTCAGTTTAAACTATTTCTCAAGATCTTTTAATAGTGGTCTTATACAATATTTGTCCTTTTGCAACTGACTAATTTCACTCAGCATAATGCCTTCCAGGTTCCTCCATGTTATGAAATGTTTCACAGATTCATCATTGTTTTTTATCGATGCATAGTATTCTGTTGTGTGAGTATACCATAATTAATTTATCCATTCATCTGTTGATGGACACCTTGGTTACTTCTATCTTTTTACTATTGTAAACAGTGCTGCAATAAACATGGTTGGCAATATATCTGTTTGTGTAAAGGCTCTTATTTCTCTAGGATATATTCCGAGGAGTGGGATTGCTGGGTCTTATGATAGTTCTATTTCTAGCTTTTTAAGGAAACTCCAGATTAAGTTCCAAAGTGGTTGTGCCATTTTACATTCCCACCAGCAGTGTATAAGTGTTCTAATCTCTCCACAGCCTCTCCAACATTTGTTATTTTGTGTTTTTTGGATTAATCCCAGCCTTTATTTTTGTTGGAGTGAGATGGAATCTCATTGTAGCTTTAATTTGCATTTCTCTAATGGATAATGATCGAGGCATTTCCTCATGTATCTGTTAGCCACCTTAATGTCTTCTTTAGTGAAGTGCGTGTTCATATCCTTTGCCCAATTTTTAATTGGGTTGTTTCTCTTTTTGTGGTTGAGTTTTAGCAGAATCATGTAGATTTTAGAGATCAGGCACTGGTCGGAGATGTCGTAGCTAAAAATTTTTTCCCAGCCTGTAGGTGGTCTTTTTAATCTTTTGGTGAAGTCTTTAGATGAGCGTAGCTGTTTGATTTTTAGGAGCTCCTAGTTATCTGGTTTCTCTTTGGCATTTTTAGTAATGTTTTGTACTCTGTTTATGCCTTGTATTAGGGCTTCTAATGTTGTCCCTATTTTTTCTTCCATGATTTTTATCATTTTAGACTTTATGTTTAGGTCTTTGATCCATTTGAAGTTAGTTTTTGTGCATGAAGTGAGGTATGGGTCCTATTTCATTTTTTTGCAGATGGATATCCAGTTATGCCAGCACCATTTGTTAAAAAGACTATCTTTCCCCCATTTAACTGATACCGGGCCTTTGTCAAATATCAGCTGCTCATATGTGGATGGATTTATATCTGGGTTCTCGATTCTGTTCCATTGGTCTATGTGCCTGTTGTTGTACCAGTACCAGGCTGTTTTGACTACTGTGGCTGTATAATATGTTCTAAACTCAGGTAGAGCGAGGCCTCCCATTTCGTTCTTCTTTTTCAGTAATGCTTTACTTATCTGGGGCTTCTTTCCCTTCCATATGAAGTTGGTGATTTGTTTCTCCATCACATTAAAAAATGTCGTTGGAATTTGGATCAGAAGTGCATTGTATATATACATGGCTTTTGGTAGAATGGAAACCCTGGTGGCGTAGTGGCTAGGTGCTACAGGTGCTAACCAAGAAGTTGGCAGTTCAAATCTGCTAGGCGCTCCTTGGAAACTCTATGGGGCAGTTCTACTCTGCCCTATAAGGTCGCTATGAGTTGGAATCGACTCGACAGCAGTTGGTTTTTTTTTTTTTGGTAGAATAGACATTTTTACAGTGTTAAGTCTTATCCATGAGCAAGGTATGTGTTTCCACTTATGTAGGTCCCTTTTAGTTTCTTGCACTAGTACCTTGTAGTTTTCTTTGTATAGGTCTTTTACATCTTTGGTAAGATTTATTCCTAAGTATTTTATCTTTTGGGGGGCTATTGTGAATGGTATTGATTTGGTGATTTCCTCTTCGATGTTCTTTTTGTTGATGTAGAGGAATCCAGATGATTTTTGTATGTTTATTTTGTAACCTGAAACTCTGCTGAACTCTTCTATTAGTTTCAGTAGTTTTCTGGAGGATTCCTTAGGGTTTTCTGTGTATAAGATCATGTCGTCTGCAAATAGAGATAATTTTACCTCTTCCTTGCCAATCTGGATGCCCTTTAATTCTTTGTCTAGCCTAATTGCTCTGGCTAGGACCTGCAGCACAATGTTGAATAAGAGTGGTGATAAAGGGCATCTTTGTCTGGTTCCCTTTCTCAAGGGAAATGCTTTCAGGGTCTCTCCGTTTAGGATGATGTTGGCTGTTGACTTTGTATAAAAACCCTTTATTATGTTGAGGAATTTTCCTTCTATGCCTGTTTTGCCGAGAGTTTTTATCAGGAATGAGTGTTGAACTTTGTCAAATGCCTTTTCTGCATCAATTGATAAGATCATGTGGTTTTTGTGTTTTGTTTTATTTATATGGTAGATTACATTAATTGTTTTTCTAAAACCTTGTATAATACCTGGTATAAATCCCACTTGGTCAAGGTGAATTATTTTTTTGATATGTTGTTGAATTGTATTGGCTAGACTTTTGTTGAGGATCTTTGCATCTACGTTCATGTGGGATATAGTCTGTAATTTTCTTTGTTTTGTCTTTAGCTGATTTTGGTATCAGGGATATGGTGGCTTCATAGAATGAGTTAGGTAGTATTCCATCCTTTCCTATGCTTTGAAATACCTTTAGTTGTAGTGGTGTTGACTCCTCTTTGAAAGTTTGGTGGAACTCTGCAGTGAAGCCATCCGGCCCAGGGCTTTTTCTTGTTGGGAGTTTTTTGATTGCCTTTGAATCTCTTTTTTTTGTTACGGGTCTATTCAGTTGTTCTACTTCTGAATGTGTTAGTTTAGGTAGGTAGTGTGTTTCTAGGAATTCATCCATTTCTTCTAGGTTTGCAAATTTGTCTCCAACATTTGCTATTTTGTGTTTTTTTGATTAATGCTAGCCCTGTTGATTCGACGGCACTGGGGTTGGGGACTGGTGTTGAGGCAGGATGGTATCTCATTGTAGTTTTGATTTGCATTTCTCTAAAGGCTAATGATCCTGAGCATTTTCTCATTTATCTATTAGCCTCCTGAATGTCTTCTTTGATGAAGTGCCTGTTCATATTCTTTGCTCATTTTTTAATTGGGATATTTGTCATTTCGTTGTTGAGGTTTTGCAGTATCTTGTAGATTTTAGAGATTAGACACTAATCAGATTTGTCATAGCCCAAATTTTTTTCCCAGTCTACAGGTTGTCTTTTTATTCTTTTGGTGAAGTCTTTTGATGAGCATAAGTATTTGATTTTTAGGAGCTCCCAGTTATCTAGTTTCTCTTCTGGAGTTTGTACATTGTTAGTAATGTTTCATATCCTGTTTATGCCATGTATTAGGGCTCCTGATCCCTATTTTTTCTTCCATGATCTTTATCATTTTATATTTAGGTCTTTCATCCATTTTGAGTTTATTTTCATGTGTGGTGTGAGGTATGGTCTTGTTTCTTTTCTTTTTTTTTTTTTTTTTGCAGATAGATATTCAGTTATGCCAGCACCATTTGTTAAACAGACTGTCTTTTCTCCAATTAACAGACTTTGGGCCTTTGTCAAATATCAACTGCTCATAGATGGAGGAATTTACATCTGGATTCTCAATTCTGTTCCATTGGTCTATGTATGGAAACCCTGGTTAAGAGTTTGGCTGCTAACCAAAAGCCTGGCAGTTCGGATCCACCACGTGCTCCTTGGAAACCCTGTGGGGCAATTCTACTCTGTCCTATAGGGTCGCTATGAGTTGGAATCCACTCAACAGCAATGGGTAATAGTAATGGGTAATGGCCTGTGTATCTGTTTTTGTACCAGTACCAGGCTGTTTTGAGTACCCTGGAGGTATAATAGGTTCTAAAATCAGGTAGTGTGAGGCCTCCCACTTTGTTCTTCTTCAGTAATACTCTATTTATCCAGGGCCTCTTCCCTATCCATATGAAGTTGGTGGTGTGTTTCTCCATCTCATTAAAAAATGCCATTGGAATTTGGATCAGGATTACATTGTATCTGTCGATCGATTTGGGTAGAATTGACATTTTCGCAATGTTGAGTCTTTCTATCTATGAGCAAGGTATGTTTTTCAACTTAGGTAGGTCTCTTTTGGTTTCTTGCAGAAGTGTCTTGTAGTTTTTTTTGCATAGTTCTTTTACGTCTCTGGTTAGTTTTATCCTAAGTATTTTATCTTCTTGGGGGCTATTGTAAATGTTATTGATTGGGTGATTTCCTCTTCAATATTCTCTTTGTTGGCATAAAGGAATCCAACTGATTTTCGTATGTTTATCGTGTATTCTGACACTTTGCTGAAATCTTCTATGAGTTCTAGTACTTTTCTGTGGATTCTTTGGGGTTTTCTGTGTATAAAATCATATCATCTGCAAATAGAGATACTTTTACTTCTTCCTTACCAATCTGGATGCCCTTTATTTCTTTTCCTAGCCTAACTCCCCTGGCTAGGAGATCCAGCACAATGTTGAATAAGAGTGGTGATAAAGGGCATTCTTGTCTGGTTCCTGATCTCAGGGGGAATGCTTTCAGGCTCTCTCCATTTAGGATGATGTTGGCTACTGGTGTTGTATAAATGCTCTTTATTATGTTGAGAAATTTCCTTTCTTTTCCTATTTTGCTGAGAGTTTTTATCATGAATTGGTGTTGGACTTTGTCAAATGCATTTTCTTCATCAATTGATAAGATCATGTCATTGCTGTCTTTTGTTTTATTGATGTGATGGATTACATTGATTGTTTTTCTAATGTTGAACCACCCCTGCATACCTGGTATGAGTCCCACCTGGTCATGGTGAACTATTTTTTTGATATGTTGTTGAATTCTATTGGTTAGAATTTTGTTGAGGGTTTTTTCATCTATGTTCGTGAGGGATATAGGTCTGTAATTTTCTTTTTTTGTGTGATATCTTTACCTGATTTGGTGTGATGGTTATGCTGGCTTCATGGAATAAGTTTGGGAGTATTCCCTCATTTTCTATGCTCTTTAGTGGTAGTGGTGTTAACTCTTCCATGGTAGCATTCTCCAGTATAACCATCAGGACCAGGGGTTTTTTTTGGTTGAAATTTTTTTAAATTAACTTTTCAATCTCTTGTTATAGGTTTATTTAGTTGTTCTACCTCTGTTTCTGTTAGTTTAGGTAGGTAGTGTGTTTTTAGAAATTTGTCCATTTCCTCTAAGTTTTCCAATTTGTTAGAGTCGAATTTTTCATAGTATTTTGTTATGATTCTTTTAATTTCAGTTAGGTCTGTTGTGACATCCCCCATCTCATTTCTTCTTAGGGTCATTTGCTCCCTCTCCTGTTTTTCTTTTGTCAGTTTGGCCAATGATTAATCGATTTTGTTAATGTTTTCAAAGAACCACCTTTTGGTCTTGTTAACACTTCCGATTGTTTTTCTGTACTCTATTTCACTTAATTCTGCTCTAATTTTTATTATTTGTTTTCTTCTGGTGCCTGAGGGCTTCTTTTGCTGTTCTCTTTCTAACTGTTTGAGTCATAGGGTTAATTCCTTGTTTTTGATCCTTTCTTCTTTTTTGGATGTGTGCACTTATTGCTATAATTGACCTCTGAGCTCTGCTTTTGCTGTGTACCAATGGATGTGTTTTCATTCTCATTTGATTCTGTGAATTTCTTTATTCCATCCTAATTTCTTCTATAACCCAGTAGTTTTTGAACAAAGTGTTGTTCAGTTTTCAAGCGTTTGATTTTTTTCCTCAGGTTTTCTGTTATTGCTTTCTACTTTTATGGCTTTATGTTCAGAAAAGATGCTTTGCAATATTTCGATGTTTTGGATTCTCTTAAGTTTTGATTTATGGCCTAATATGTATTCTATTCTGGAGAATGTTCCATGTGCATTAGAAAAGAAAGTATACTTGATTGCTATTGGGCGGAATGTTCTGTATATGTCTATGAGATCAAGCTGGATGATTGTGGCATTTAGATCATTCATGTCTTTATTGCTCTTCTTTGTGGATGATCAGTCCTACACCAAAAGTGGTGTGTTGAAGTCTCCTACTATTATTGTGGAGCTGTCTATCTCTCTTTTCAATGCTGTTAAAGTTTGTTTTAAATATTTTGGAGCCCTGTCGTTGGGTGCATAAATATTTATTATGGTTATGTCCTCCCAGTATATTGACCATTTAATCATTATGTAGTGTCTTTCCTTATCCTTTGTGGTGGATTTTACTTTAAAGTCTATTTTGTCAGAGATTAGTATTGCCACTCCAGGTGTTTTTTGATTGTTGTTTGCTTGATATATTTTTTCCATCCTTTGAGTTTTAGTTTGTTTGTGTCTTTAAGTCTAATGGGTGTCTCTTGTAGGCAGCGTATAGATGGATTTTGGTTTTTTTTAAATCTATTCTGCCACTCTCTACTTATTTGTGTATTTAGTTCATTTACATCAGTGTAATTGCTGATAGGTATGAAAAATCATGCTGTTAAAGTTTGTTTTATAAACTTTTTTGCTGTCACTTTGATGTCTTTTTCTGTGTGTTTTTGCCAGTTTCTTTGTTCCACTTAATTTTCTGTGCTAAGTCATTTTTCTTCATTATTTTCTTTTCATCTTTTTCATTATTGTTGCTCTTGTATTTGCTGAGTTTTTATGTTTTTTATTTTGATGTGTAGGATTGTTAGTTTCCCTTTTGGTTACCTTAATATTTACCCCTATTTTTCACCAAAGTTTAAACAAGTCTTTTATTCCTTTTATCACCTTGACTTCCTCTCCATATGAAAGATCTATGACTACATTTTTAGCCCCTCTTTTTAATGTTGTCAATTTTTACATGTTGCCGTGTCTGTTTCCCTATTTTCAGTGTTTTAGCTTTGATTTATTTTTGTGACTTCCCTATCTGGGTTTGTATCTGGTTGCTCTTTCCTGTGTTCTAGTCTTGAGTTGTTATCTGATGTTTTTGATTTTGCGACTGGAGGGCTCCCTTTAGTATTTCTTATGATTTTTTTTGGTTTTTGCAAATTCCCTAAAGTTATTTTTATCTGGAAATGCCCTAATTTCACCATCGTATTTGAGAGGTTGTTTTGCTGGATACGTGATGTTTGGCTGGCAATTTTTTTTTCCCTTAAATACCTTATGTAAGAAGGCAATGGGATCACATAAACAAAAAAAAAAAAACATTTTTTTTATGTGATCTCATTGCCTTCTTGCCTGCATAGTTTCTGCTGAGTAGTCCAAGCTTTGTCTTATTGATTCTCCTTCGTAGGTGACTTTTCATTTATCCCTAGCCACTCTTAAATAATTCTCTCTTATCTTTGGTTTTGGCAAGCTTGATTATAATGTCTTGGTGACTTTGCTTTGGGATCTACCTTGTGTGGGGTTCAATGAGCTTCTTGGATAGATATCTTCTCATCTTTCACGATTTAAGGGAATTTTCTACAAATAAATCCAACACTTCTCTCTTTATTTCCTGTTATCCCCCCCCCCCACTTTCTGGTACTCCAATCACTGGTAGGTTATTCCTCTTGATAGATTCCCACACAATTCGTAGAGTTTCTTCATTTTTTGAAATTCTTTTATCTGATTTTCCCTCAAATAAGTTTTTGTCAAGTGCTTTATCTTCAATCTCACTAATTCTGGCTTCCATTGCCTCAATTCTGCCCTTATGACTTTCTATTGCCTTGTCTAATTCTGAAATGTTATTGTTAATCTTTTGGATTTCTGTTTGTTGTCTCTCTGTGGATTCCTGTAGCCTGTTAAATTTCTCATTGTGTTTTTCTATAATTTTCTTAAGTTCCTCTATTGCTTTTACTGTGTGTTCTTTGGCTTCTTCTGCACTTCGCCTGATGTCCTTCCGGATCTCTTGAAGAATTCTGTGTATTAATCTTTCGTATTCTACCTCTGGTAATTCCAAGAAGTTCTCTTCCTTCAGAAGATTTCTTGATTCTTTGTTTTGAGAGCTTACTGAAGCCATCAGGGTCTGCTTCTTTATGTGATTTGATATAGACTTGTCTCTGAGCCATTGATGAGTTATTGTATTTATTGTTTTATGCTTGATTATTCTGTCCTAGCATCTTATTTTGTTTTGATATGCACAAATAGCTGCTTATGTGAGCTATTTTGATTATTGGTGCCTTTGAAGCTCTAACGTCCTGTCACCAGGTGGTTAGATCTGTTACTAGGTATGTGAGTCCAGGAGTCCATTTACTTTTCTAGTACGGATTCAGCTCAGGTGTCCAGATTGCCAGTCACCAAGTGTGTGGTGCAGCTTATATCTACAGTCTTAGACAGGCATGGCTGACTGGAGTAGGCACAGTTATCTGGCTGCAGTGGGGGTCATGTACTGAGCAAGGGAGGAGGCTGACAGCTGCCCCTGAATACCTGGGAGGAAGTGTGCCCCTGTTCCCTAGAGGGCATAGTTGGGTGAGTTTTGTAGCTGAACTATAGTCACCTAATTCTCTTGGCTGTAAGGACTGGGTGGCACCACTTATTCTTGGACCCATTTCGCAGGTGGCTAGGTGGTATGAGTGCAGCCACCAGTCCTCAGGCCCCTGATGTGGGTAGGTGTGGACACTGCTTGATGGGCACAGCAGTGTCAAATGTCATGAACCTACCACTCCACCATGTAGCTGATACAGTTGAATTCAGGTCTCAGGTATATGCCCTGTTGTACTGCGATATTTTTTGATTTCCTGACTGCTGCTTCCATTGGCATTGATTGTGGATCTAAGCACATTGAAATCCTTGACAACTTCAAACTTTTCTCCCTTTATCATGATGTTGCTTATTGGTTGAGTTGTGAGGGTTTTTGTTTTCTTTATGTTGAGGTGTAATGTATATTGAAGGCTGTAGTCTTTTATCTTCATCAGTAAGTGGTTCTAGTTCTCTTTGCTTTCAGCAAGCAAGATTGTGTCACCTGCATATTGCATTTTGTAAATGAGTCTTACACCAATCCTGATGGCAAGTTCTTCTTCATATAGTCTGTCTTCTCGAATTATTTGCTCAGCATACCTAATGAATAAGTATGGTGAAAGGGTGCAACACTGACACACATTTTTCCTAATTTTAAACAACAAAGTATCCACTTCTTTTAGAACAACTGCTTCTTGGTCTATGTACAGGTTCTACATGTGCGCAATTAAGTGCTCTAAATTTCACATTTTGAAACGTCATCCATAATTTGTTATGATCCATACAGTTGAATGCCTTTGCATAGCCAATAAAACACAGGTAAATAACTTTCCAGTATTCCCTGCTTTTAGCCAAGATCCATCTGACATCAGCAACGATATCCTTTCTTCCAAATCATTTTCTGAGTTTGGCTTGAATTTTTGGCAGTTCCCTGTCTATGTGCTGCTGCAAACGTTTTTGAATTATCTACAGCAAAATTTTACTTATGAGTTATATTAATGATATTGTTCGATAATTTCCATATTCTGTTTGGTCACCTTTCTTTGAAATGGGCGCAAATATGGATTTCATCCAGTTGGTTGGCCAGGTAGCTGTGTTCCAAATTTCTTGATGTAGATGAGTGAGTGCTTCCAGTGTTCCATCCACTTGTTGAAGCATTTCAATTGGTGTTCCTCCAATTCCTGGAGCTTTGTTTTTTGCCAATGCCTTCATTGCAGCTTGGACTTCTTCCCTCAACACCATCAGTTCCTGATCATATGCTACCACCTGACATGGTTGAATGTTGGCCAATTCAACATTGGTACAGTGACTATACCAAAGGAAAACTGTGTATTCTTTCCATCTTCTTTTGATGCTTCCTGAGTGATTCAGTATTTCGCCCATAGGTTTCTTCAGTGTAGCAACCTGAGGCTTGAATTTTCCTTCAGTTCTTTCAGCTGGAGAAATGACTAGCATTTTCTTCCTTTTTGTTTTCTAACTCTTGGTCTTTGCACATTTCATTTTTTTATATACATAATTTTTATTGTGCTTTAAGTGAAAGTTTACAAATCAAGTCAGTCTTTCACACAAAAACCCATATACAACTTGCTATACACTCCCAATTACTCTCCCCCTAATGAGGCACCCCGCTCTCTCCCTCCACTCTCTCTTTTCATGTCCATTTTGCCAGCTTGTAATTAACCCCCTCCACCCTCTCATCTCCCCTCCAGGCAGGAGATGCCAACATAGTCTCAAGTGTTCACCTGATCCAAGAAGCTCACTCCTCACCAGCATCCCTCTCCAACCCATTGTCCAGTCCAATCCATGTCTGAAGAGTTGGCTTCAGGAATGGTTCCTGTCCTGGGCCAACAGAGGGTCTGGGGGCCATGACCACCAAGGTCCCTCCAGTCTGAGGCAGACCATTAAGTCTGGTCTTATGAGAATTTGGGGTCGGTACTTTTTATCCCACTGCTCTCCTGCTCCCTCAGGGCTTCTCTGTTGTGTTCCCTGTCATGACAGTCATCGGTTGTGGCTGGGCACAATCTAGTTCTTCTGGTCTCAGGATGATGTAGTCTCTGGTTCATGTCGCCCTTTCTGTCTCTTGGGCTCGTAATCACCTTGTGTCCTTGGTATTCTTAATTTTCCTTTGATCCAGGTGGGTTGAGACCAATTGATGCATCTTAGATGGCTGTTTGCTAGTGTTTAAGACCCCAGATGCCACTCTTCAAGTGGGATGCAGAGTGTTTTCTTAATAGATTTTATAATGCCAATTGACTTAGATGTCCCCTGAAACCATGGTCCCCAGAACCCTTCCCCTGCTACGCTGGCCTTTGAAGCATTCGGTTTATTCAGGAAACATCTTTGCTTTTGGTTTAGCCCACTTGTGCTGACCTCCCCTGTATTGTGTGCTGTCTTTCCCTTTACCTAAAGTAGATCTTATCTACTATCTAATTAGTGAATGCCCCTCTCCCACCCTCCCTCCCTCCCCAATCTCATAACCACGAAAGAATGTTTTCTTCTCAGTTTAAACTATTTCTCAAGTTCTTATAATAGTGGTCTTATACAATATTTGTCCTTTTGCAACTGACTAATTTCACTCAGCATAATGCATTCCAGGTTCCTCCATGTTATGAAATGTTTCACAGATTCCTCACTGTTCTTTATTGATGCATAGTATTCCATTGTGTGAATATACCATAATTTATTTATCCACTCATTTGTCGATGGGCACCTTGGTTGCTTCCATCTTTTTGCTATTATAAACAGCGCTGCAATAAACATGGGTGTGCATATATCTGTTCGTGTAAAGGCTCTTATTTCTCTAGGATATATTCCGAGGACTGGGATTGGTGCATGGTATGGTAGTTCTATTTCTAGCTTTTTAAGGAAGGGCCAAATAGATTCCCAAAGTGGTTGTAGCATTTTACATTCCCACCAGCAGTGTAGAAGTGTTCAAATCTCTCCACAGTCTCTCCAACATTTATTATTTTGTGTTTTTTGGATTAATGCCAGCCTTGTTGGAGTGAGATGAAATCTCATTGTAGTTTTGATCTGCATTTCTCTAATGGCTGATGATCGTGAACATTTCCTCATGTATCTGTTGGCTACCTGAATGTCTTCTTTAGTGAAGTGTCTATTCATATCATTTGCCCATTTTTTAATTGGGTTATTTGTCTTTTTGCAGTTGAGTTTTTGCAGTATCATCTAGATTTTAGAGATCAGAAATATCATAGCTAAAAACTTTTTCCCAGTCTGTAGGTAGTCTTTTTACTGTTTTGGTGAAGTCTTTGGATGAGCATAGGTGTTTGATTTTTAGGAACTCCCAGTTATCTAGTTTTTCTTCTACATTCTTTATAATGTTTTGTATACTGTTTATGCCATGTATTAGGGCTCCTAACATTCTCCCTATTTTTTCTTCCATGATCTTCATCATTTTAGATTTTATATTTAGGTCTTTGATCCATTTTGAGTTAGTTTTTGTGCATGGAGTGAGGTATGGGTCTTGTTTCATTTTTTTTTGCAGATGGGTATCCTGTTATGCCAGCACCATTTGTTAAAAAGACTGTCTTAAAATTTTTTTTTTTCTTTTTCCCCATATAACTCTTTTGGGGCCTTTGTCAAATATCAACTGCTCATATGTGGATGGATTTATGTCTGGATTCTCAATTCTGTTCCATTGGTCCATGTATCTATTTTGTACCAGTACCAGGCTATTTCGACTACTGTGGTGGTATAATAGAGTCTAAAATCAGGTAAAGTTAGGCCTCCCACTTTTTTCTTCTTTTTCAGTAATGCTTTATTTATCCGGGGCCTCTTTCCCTTCCATATGAAATCGGTGATTTTTTTCTCCATCTCATTAAAGAATGTGGTTGGGATTTGGATCAGAATTGCATTAAATGTATTGACTGCTTTTGGTAGACTAGACATTTTTATAATGTCGTCTTCCTATCCAAGAGCAAGGTATGTTTTTCCACTTATGTAAATCTCTTTTGGTTTCTTGCAGAAGTGTACTGTAGTTTTCTTTGTATAAGTCTTTTACATCTCTGGTAAGATTTATTCCTAAGTATTTTATTTTCTTGGGGACTACTGTAAAGGGCATTGATTTGGTGATTTCCTCTTCCGTGTTCTTTTTGTTGATGTAGAGGAATCCAACTGATTTTTGTATGTTTATCTTGTATCCTGATACTCTGTTGAAGTCTTCTATTAGTTTCGTTTTTTTCCAGGAGGATTCCTTAGGGTTTTCTGTGTATAAGATCATGTCATCTGCAAATAGAGATAATTTTACTTGTTCCTTGCCAATCTGGATGCCCTTTATTTCTTTATCTAGCCTAATTGCTCTGGCTAGGACTTCCAGCACAATGTTGAATAAAAGTGGTGATAAAGGGCATCCTTGTCTGGTTTCCGATCTCAATGGGAATGTTTTCAGGCTGTCTCCATTTAGGGTGATGTTGTCTGTTGGCTTTGTATAAATGCCCTTTATTATGTTGAGAAATTTCCTTTCTCTTCCTATTTTGCTGAGAGTTTTTATCATGAATGGGTGTTGGACTTTGTCAAATGCATTTTCTGCATCAATTGATAAGATCATGTCATTGCTGTCTTTTGTTTTATTGATGTGATGGATTACATTGATTGTTTTTCTAATGTTGAACCACCCCTGCATACCTGGTAGGAATCCCACTTGGTCAAGGTGAATTATTTTTTTTGATATGTTGTTGAATTGTATTGGCTAGAATTTTGTTGCAGATTTTTGCATCTACATTCATGAGGGATATAGGTATGTACTTTTCTTGTGGTGTCTTTACCTGGTTTTGGTATCAGGGATATGGTGGCTTCATAGAATGAGTTTGGTAATACTCCATCCTTTTCTATGCTCTGAAATACCTTTAGTAGTAGTGGTGTTAAATCTTCTCTGAATGTTTTATAGAACTCTACAATGAAGCTGTCCAGACCAGGGCTTTTTTTTTTGTTGGGAGTTTTTTGATTACCTTTTCAATCTCTTCTTTTGTTATGGGTCTATTTAGTTGTTCTACCTCTGTTTGTGTTAGTTTAGGTAGGTAGTGTGTTTCTAGGAATTCATCCATTTCTTATAGGTTTTCAAATTTGTTTGAGTGTAATTTTTCATAGTAATCTGATATGATTCTTTTAATTTCAGTTGGGTGTGTTGTAATATCGTCCCTTTCATTTCTTATTCAGGTTAGTTTCTTCCTCTCCTGTTTTTCTTTTGTTAGTTTGGCCAGTGGTTTATCAATTTTGTTTATGCACATTTCATTTTAATACCTTACTTTTTCTCCTGGAGGCACTCTTTGAAATCTTTTGTTCAGCTTTTTTACTTCATCATTTCTTCCATTGGCTTTAGCAACTCTCCATTCAAGAGCAAGTTTCAGAGTCTCTTCTGACATCCATTTTGGTCTTTTCTTTTTTTCTTGTCTTTTCATGACCTTTTGCTTTCTTCATGTATGATGTCCTTGATGCCATTCTACAACTTGTCTTGTCTTCCATCTTTAGTGTTCAATGCATCAAATCTATGTTTGTAGTGGTCTCTAAATCCAGGTGGATATGCTCAAGGTCGTATTTTGGTTTTCAGGTACTTCTTTGAATTTTCTTCAAATTCAGCTTGAACTTGTATATGAGCAATTGACGGTCTGTTCCTCTGTTGGCCGTGGCTTTGTTCTAAAAGATTATATTGAGCTTCTCCATTGTCTCTTTCCACAGATGTAGTTATTTGATTCCTGTATATTCTATCCGGCAAGGTCCAGTGTATAGTCACTGTTTATGTTGTTGAAAAAAAAGCATTTGCAACCAATAAGGTGTTGGTCTTGCAAAATTCTATCATGTGATCTCTGGAGTCACTTCTATCACCAATGTCATACTTTCCAACCATGAGTCCTTCTTCACTTTCAACTTCTGTATTCCAGCTACCGGTAATTATGAATGCATCTTGATTGCATGTTTGATCAATTTCAGACTGCAGAAGTCAGTAAAAATCTTCAGTTTCCTCATGTTTGGCATTAGTGGTTGGTGCATAAATTTGAATAGTCCTATTATTCTATCACTGACAGTGCTGTACTTCAGGATAGATCTTTAAATGTTCTTTATGACAGTGAATGTGACACCATTCCTCTTCAAGTTGTCACTCCTGGCATAGCAGACAATATGAATATCTGATTCAAAAGGGCCAGTACCAGTCCATTTCAGCTCACTAATGCCTAGTATATCAATCTTTATAGGTTCCATTTCATTTTTGATGGATTCCAATTTTCCTAGATTCATAATTCATACTTTCCATAGTCTGATTATTAATGTATATTTGCTGCTGTTTCTTCTCATTTTGAGTCACGCCATATCAGCAAATGAAAGTTCCTAAAGCTTTGCTCCATCCAGGTCAATAAGGTCGACTTTCATATTTTGAATTCCCTCCACCCTGAGGGCCTCATTTTCTGCCACTATGTCATATACGTCATACAAAAGGAAACCCTGGTGGCATAGTGGTGAAGTGCCATGGCTGCTAACCAAAGGGTCGGCAGTTCGAATCTGCCAGGCGCTCCTTGGAAACTCTATGGGGCAGTTCTACTCTGTCCTATAGGGTTACTATGAGTCGGAATCGACTTGACGGCACTGGGGTTTTTTTGGGGGGGGGTTATGTCATACAATATTCTGATGCTATTCATCAGGTTTTCACTGGCCAGTTTTTTCAGAAGTAGAGAGCCAGGTCCTTCCTAGTCTGTGTTAGTCTGGAAGCTCTGCTGAAACCTTTCCACCATGTGTAATGCTTCTGGTATTTGAAATACTGGTGGCATAGCTTCCAGCATCGGAGCAACATGAAAGCCACTATCATATGACAAACTGACAGAGGAGTGGTAGATGTGATTTTATAGTCCACTAGAAATCAGTAGCATGTTTAACAGTGAAATTATAAATGTATTTCTATTAAAGTCAGAAACAACACAAGGATGTCAGTATTCACAATGTTTTAAAACACTAGGAAGACTTCAGTGGAAGTGGTGGATAAAAGGAAATCCAAAAGCCCAGCCCTCCATAAAACCAATTAAATAACTGGTGAAAACTGTCAGAATCTACTTATTCAGAACTCTGGAAACCAACCCAAAGCTTGCAGCTACCAGGGAAATGATTATTCAAGAAAATAGACTGAATCTCTGCAAGAAACTAGATTTGTGGCATTTACGTTACCCTGGTCCCATCCTCTCCTTTCCATCTTGGTTGAGGCCTTGAACATAAAATTCTGGATATAGGTACCAGTACTGGAGGAATCAGGACAGATCTTATCTGAAACGAATTATACTTGATTATTTTGACCTGTGTGGTGGGCTCCCTTAAGCATCCCTGACAGCACAGTGGTTAAGAGCTCCACTGCTCATTTAAAGGTTGGTGGTTTGAACCCACCATCTGCTCCACAGGAGAATGATGTGGTAGTCTGCTTTCATAAAGATTTACAGCCTTGGAAACCCTATGTGACAGTTTCACTCTGTCCTATAGGGTCACTATTAGTTGGAATTGACTACAACGGCAATGGGTTTGGTTTCTTTTTGGGGGTTGGTGGCTCCCTTGAGGACTGACTTGAAGGGTTTGTCTTTATATTGCCTAACTTCGAACTCTCCCAGTGCTGAGGTGGCTATGGGTGGGAGGCATTTGTCTAAAATATATACAGGCAAATATGTTAGTAGCTACTGTCTGAGGCAATAGGTAAGAGTTGGGTTTTGGGAGGAAAATTGGAGGGATGACGTGCTTTGGGAATAAGGTATTTGAAAAGTTGTGCCATATTGCAGGGAGTCAGAAAGGGTGTGCACATGCCCAGGAATGGGGACTTTCTCAGAAAAGACCTGAGAAGGTCTCTGACTGAACTCTAGTCTCTGCACAAGCAGAAAGTAAAGCCTAAGGAAGAGTTGTAAACTGCTTAGCTGAGTGTTGAAGGTGCGCTCCAACACCCATAGATTCCCTCAGCAAAGGCTGGGTGTTTGTGTGTTTTTGGTAACAGAAAATATTTGCAAAATGCATAACAGATAAAGCACTTATATCCAAAATATACAAGAACTTTTAAAACTCAAAAATAAGAACACAAACAACCCAATTAAAAAATGATCAAAAGATATGAACAGACACGTCACCAAAGAAGAACTACAGATGACAAGTAAGCATATTAAGATGCTCAACATAGAGATGCTCAAATAGCTCTATAAAAGTTAAATATATGAGCTACTACATGTTGTCATTAGGGAACTGAAAATTAAAGCAACAGGGAGATGCCACTGCACACCTAATTAAATGGCTAAAAAACTAAACAGCGACAACACCGAATACTGGTAAGCATGTGGAGCAACAAGAGTTCTCATTCTTTGATGGTTCAAATGCAAAATGGTATATCCAGTTTTGCCAGATAATTTGGCAGTTTCTGATAAAGCTCATTTAGGCATACCACACACACACACAAAAAAAAGCAAAGAAACATTGCCATCGAATCAATTCAGATTCAGAGTAACCATACAGGACAGAGTAGAAGTGCCCAATAGGGTTTCCAAGGCTGTAATCTTTATGAAAACAGGCTGCCACATCTTTCTTGCCCAAAATTGGAAGCAACCAAGTGTACTGCAATAGGTGAATGGATAAAAAAACTGTGGTACATCCATACAATGGAGTATGATTTAGCAAACTCTTGTAAATACGGCAACTATGTTGTAGTTAGTTGCCATTCAGTCAGCTCCAACTTATGGTGACCAGAAGAGTCTTAGAAGAAATACAACCAGAAAGCTTCTTAGAAGTGAAGATAGCTAGCGAGACTTTGGCTCACTTAATTTGGACACATCGTCAGGAACAACTGTTCACTAGAAAAAGAGATCATGTTTAGAAGTTCATCAAAAATGAGGGAAACCCTCAATGAGATGTATTGACACAATAGCTGCAACAATGGACTCAAACATACTAATAAGCATGAAGATAGCCAGGACTCTGCAACACTTTCTTCTGTTATGCATAAGGTCACCATAAGGCTACTGGCTCAAGTCCCAAGAACTGAGGTCAGATGATGATGTACCAGATGCAGGATCCAGAGAGAGCAAAAGCCAGCAGGCTTTACCAGAACGTCCATGTATATTGGATGCAGGCCACACCCACAAGGAAACTTTCCTTAAAACTGATTGGCTGATCACATCGGATCACATTATAGAGGTGATTACATTATATCACAAAATGGAGGAAAGCTGCATCATTACTTAATTGCCAAACCACTGAGAACCATGGCCCAGCCAACTTGGCACACAACCTTAACCATCACACTGCCTAAAGTGGTTATTTATATCAATGCATTTATTAACATAGCTACTCATACAGCATGGTGGCATGGAGTCAGGCAGGGTAAAGGGAATTGAAAAGTTTAGATTTAGATCATAGCATTTGTATTACCTTGTCCAAAGGACTAGAATATTTACTAAAGTTATGTTGAGGAAATTTCATGAAGTTTCTACTGTAATCCCTATATGCATTTTATGCAGTTTGGGTTCAAACTGTGTAATAGTTGCACCTGCTATTCTTAAAATGTAGCTAAAGATTGAATGGTGAACTAAACAGACACTTGGTTTTGCTATTGAGACCAGTGACTGCAGGTGTAACTAATTTTACATTCTATTCTGTCTTCTCCAGCTCTACACCAAAAACATGTCTTATAAAAATCTAGATTCTTGATGTAAGTTGAGAAGGACATAATATGACTTTTGAGTAACAACCAGAAATTTGATTTTCAAAATGGATATGATATTCTATGTTTAAATGCTTTGATGAAAAGGCAGGGCTTTAACACCTAATGACAGTTAATAAAACATAAGTATGGGGAAAAAAACACTTTTCACTTTTTTAAGTATACATTTTAGAATTCTTAAATATCTAAAAATTACCACAATTCCTTCTTCTAATATAATGTATAAGAGTTTGCTGAAAACAATTGCTTCATAGAGGAATAAATTAACAAGTATAGATGGGACTCATCTTTTCAATGAATATTTCCCTAAAGTTGTGCATATCCTGAATTTTGGAAAGTGAAATTACTTTTTTCTATGCAGTAGGGGAGTTTTTTATTTAAGGACAACATTTTATTTGTGGTTTGAATTTATTAGGCTTGCTTAACCAAATTCAGCATAACCCCACTACCCACTGCCGTCGAGCCGATTCTGACTCATAGCGACCCTATAGGACAGGGTAGAACTGCCCCATAGAGTTTCCAAGGAGCGCCTGGCGGATTCAAACTGCCGACCTCTTGGTTAGCAGCCGTAGCACTTAACCACTACACCACCAGGGTTTCCAAATTCAGCACAGTAGACAAAAAATTATTCAGTATGTGACATTGTTGTTGTTGTTGTTAGGTGCCATCAAGTTTTTACTCATAGCCACCCTATGTATAACAAAATGAAACACTGCCTGGTCCTGTGCCATCCTCGCAATCGTTATGTTTGAGCCTGTTATTGCAGCCACTGTGTCAATCCACCTTGTTAAGGGTCTTCCTCTTTTCCGCTGGCCCTATACTTTGCCAAGCATGATGCCCTTCGCCCTTCTCCAGGGACTGCTCCCTCCTAATAACATGTCCAAAGTACGTGAGATGAAGTCTCATCACCCTTGCTTCTAAGGAGCATTCTGGCTGTTCTTCTTCCAAGACAAATTTGTCCATTCTTCTAGCAGTCCATGGTATATTCAATATTCTTTGCCAACACCATAATTCAAATGCATCAATTCTTCTTCAGTCTTCTGGCATTTTTACCCACTACCAAAACCAGCATTTAATTTAGTAAAAAGAAAAAAAAGTTTTATAGTAAAGAAGTTTGAAATTATCAATTTAGTTAAAGACTTAACATTAGGTAGCCATTTGAAGAAAAAGTCTGTAAGTGGAATAAAGTTGCAGGGACTATAGGATAAGATATAAGCTATACTCTTGGGAAGCTTACATGGTAGAGTTGAAAAAAAAATACTCTTTTCCTCAAAATATAACAAACAAAATATTTAACAAGCAATGTTCAGGGCAAGCGATCAATGCAGTTACATATTCCACATACAGGTGCTGAAAATACATAGAGTAAGGAAGTGAAAGATTGATAAGTTTAGTGCAATCTGCTTAGCAAAAAAAGGTTATCTGTTAACCAATCCATCAATGAGCACATGCATAGTATCAACATGCCTACTTTCCTCTTCTTCCCTCCTATTACTAATATCTCTCCTTTCGTCCCTGTCTCTCTCTCTCTCTCTCTCTCTCTCTCACACACACTCAACGTACATGCAGAGTTTTACTCTCCAATACCAATAAATACAATTGCAAAGATTTTTTTTTTCCTGAAGAAACTTGCAAGTTTAGACTGTCTCTGTGCTCAAGATCTTTAAGAGCTTGGTAGCATTTTCATAAATCGTTCTCTGATGTCTTTGACCTAATTTCTGGAAACTATTTGAAAATCTCAGGTGTCTGAATGCAAGTTTTATTCTTATAGTTCATTAATAGTTCTATAAAAGTTAAATATACGAGCTGCCACAAATTGAAATGGCTAAACTATTTGCTTAATAGATACATAGCCTGGGTGCCATAGTACTAAGAGGGATATAAGATCACAGTGTCAATTTCATTTGTCCTTTTTCATTTTTTCCCCTTTTATCATTCCTGCTTCTATGTTTTAAGGGTGCAAATTTCTACTAGAATATAGGTGACCAAAAACAAAATTAGAAACACTGTTGTGGCCAAGGTCTTATTTGGTAAAAGATAGATAATATTTATTGAATGGTCTGGTATTGTGTTAAATGCTTTATACACATTATTTCATTTAATGTGAAGCACAGTAAGTTAGCTTCATTATTATTACAATTTTAGAAATTAAAACAAACAAGAAAGACTCAACAAGTTACCCAAGGTCACACAGGTAGTAAGCTATAATGATCTCTTCAAACTTTGTCTTTTTATAGTTATTACTATTATTAATGCTTACTTTTTAGAGCAGTTTTAAGTTTACAGAAAAATTGGGCAGAAAGTACAGAGAATTCCCATATACCCCCTCTTTCCCCTGTTCACATTTTCTCATATTATTGATATTTTTTTAATAGAGTGGTACAATTACCCAACATTAATATATTAATATTAACTACAGTCCAAGGTTTCTGTATCTCTGTTTATATTACACTTTTGTTCTTGTATGTTATTCACTTCTTCCATTAGAGCCCTTAGTGTATTAATCATAGTTATTTTAAACCCCCAGTCTGATAATTCCCATATCTCTGACATATCTGAATCTGGTTTTGATTCTTGCCTTGTCTCTTCAGACTATGTCTCTTTTTTTTTTTTTTTGCCTTTTAGCATGCATTATAATTCTTTGTTGAAAGGTGGACATGATGTATGGGGACTATGAACTGAACAGGCCTTGAGTGTGAGGTTCTATATTTATCTGGATAGGAATTAGTCTGTGTTCACTGTTTTCTGTAGATGTGTCAGGGGTTAAAATTTCCTCTGTTGTCCTTGATTTTGTCTCTTCTCTTGTCTTGGGGTATCCCTAGAGACTTCATAAATAAAATCTAATCCTTGTGGATCTCTTCAGCTGTAATATCCTTTTATTATACAGAAACCCTACTTATGTGATGTAGGATGTGAGAGGTGGGGAAGCATTCAGTAATCCTATTATTAGTTCTCTTTCTTTTAGTGGGCCTCTATCCAAGGACTGTAACTTTCACAAGTGGTTCTCATCTTTGTATTTTCACCTCTTAGGTGAGACAGGAAGGCTAGAGGGAGCTGGAATTTCATATTTCCTTTCCCCCATGTTGTGAGGGCCTGGTAAAACCAATGTTGGTTAGGTTCCGGTAAAATATTTCTCCTTGAGGGAAGACCATTGTTAAGAAGAACAGAGCACTCCGAGCATATTTCAGGATGGTTAATTTTACCTTTCCCCTGCTGAAAGCAGGAAGGTATTCCTCTCTGATTCTCATAGTGAGAACCCAGTGGGTCTCTTGGGTATAAGCCTAACAAAAGATTGGGGCTTTCCAAGATTGGGTCTTTAGGAGTTTTTATCTCTCAAGCTAGTTCACTCTAGTCTCCAGCAATTAGCCATTTGCCCTTTAAGTATTGCTGCCTAATGTTGGGTCCAGAGGCGGTTTCTACTCCTGGTAAGTTGTGATTTTTTGTATCTGACTGTATCTCCAGTTTTCTGGGTGGTGGTTTGCCCTGTGACCTAAATTCTCTGATAGATCTAAGAAGAGTTGTTAATTTTCAGTTTTATGGCTTTTTTTTTCTTACTGGGAAAGCAGGAATGAAGGCTCCCAAGTTCTTACCTGTCATACTGGAAATCAAATATATCCAGAGCCTGTGTTTTCTGTCTCTTTCACCACTATCCTGCAATCAGATCTCCTAAGTTCATATCTTAGCTCTCCTGTGTATTAACTGTGTGACCATGGTCAAGGCAGGTAACATCTTTGTGCCTTGTTTTTTTTTTCACCTGTAAAACAGAGATAACAATAGGACCTACTTTAGGAACATTCTGGAGATTAGATGAGTTGATACATGTACAGCACTTAGAATAATGCCTGACTATAATAAGCACTAAGGATCCCTGGTGGCACAGTGGTTAAGCGCTCACCTGCTAACCAAAAGGTCGATGTTTCGAACCCACCACCCGATCCACAGAAAAAAAAAATGTGGTAGTCTGATTCCATAGAGATTACAGCCTTGGAACCCAATGGGGAAGTTGTACTCTGTCATGTAGGGTTGCTGTGAGTTGGAAATGGCTATATGGCAAATTTAAAAAGAAATAATAAGCACTGAATAAATGTTATCCATTACATTATTATTATCATCGTTATTATTATTTATTGACCATTTTGGGGGAAAAGGAGATGAATCAATGATATGTCCATTAATACGTCCATTTTCCTTTGGTAATCCATCAAAGTTAGGAAATGGGATGCTCTGGTTAATCCTCTATTCTGTTTGATATAGTGTTACAAATTCATTCAGATAATAGATTATCAAAAAAAATTGGAGGAAGTAAATATACTATACTAAACTCATACTGAAGAAATTTCATGCTCTAAATGAATCAGAAAAGATTCAGTATATTTTGGGGCTTTAGATTCATCAATAAGAAATTAATTTAAAGTTGATCTTTCAGCAGTAAAATATAATAGAGGAGTATGATTTGATACAGGACAGAAAATAGAGTTTGCTGTCAATGAACAAACTGCATTTGATGCTTTGGTTTTAGTCAGGGGACCTTTCTGAAAGCTGAGTATCATATGAACTATCGTATTTGAGAGAGAAAAATTAAAACGAATATTTTTCTCTGAAAAAAATACGTGCTCTCATGAATGTAAGCAAGTTTCTAGAGAATACAGGCCTTTCCAGACAGGAGAAAGAGTGTTCTTCAATTCTACTTGTTTTGACTTGATATCACGCCTAATTCAAAGTTTTCATTTCCATGAAGAATCTCTTTCAAGCTCTCCTCCAATAGAACAAAGACAGCTGTGCACTGGTGTGTATTAAGTTCATATTTATGAAACTTACCTAAATTATTTCTATGATAAAGAAATAAATAGTTGTTTTGCAAGATTAATACTCAAGTCATTTCAGTTAAAATAAATCATCAAAATGCAAGTTACATTTTCTGCAGAAGTCTGGATAGGACCTTAATAGTCTTTTTTTTTTTTTTTTCAGATTGTTGTATGAGAATTTATTTGTGTAACTTCATTTAAAGTTAGTAGGGTTTGGATTCTGGGATTTCCACTTCTGGGCAAAATATAGTAGCAGATACTGATTTACCACCACCAGCAACCCCCATCCACCTAAAAACAATAGAAAAACAAAACAAACAAAAACCCAACAAAATATGTAAAATGATTGTTTCTAAGACAATGGATATCAGACACTGAAATACAGTGATTCATTAGAGATGGGGGTAAAAGCAAAACAAAATTTAGCCCTATAATTGCTCCAGCTTATTGCCTTGAGAAAATCTCCAGCCTATGCTGAATATAGGGGAACACAGGCTGGATCTGGCAAACTTTCTGAGTTCAGAAGATGGAACTAATACTATGGGGACACCAAGGTGATAAGAATTTACAGAGAGCTACACAGAGAGAGAACTTCAGAAATCTGTGGATAATCATCCTTGAGTATTCAGCAGAGTACAGATTGGTGCATGCTTTTAAGGAAAACTACCTGAAGCTAGAAAAAGAGCCAACTGTGAGGATTAGGAAGTGTAACCTACATCCATGGCCACATACATGACCAGGAATACTGCCTGTTCCAATCAACCAGAGTGGAAAAATCTCATAACTCATGGGTCCTGAATGGAGTACTCAGGGTCTCACTAGTGGGAAAAACTAAATGCTGCTCTAGCCCTTTTTAACTAATCATAAAGGCAAGACACAAAAGGATCAAACTGTTTCCAAGTAACTTAACTGCATCTCAGAAGATGAGTTCAAGAATATTTATAGGAAAACAAAAATGTATAGTGCCTAACTACTTGGAAACCCTATGGAGCATTTCTACTCTGTCCTATAGGGTCTCTATGAGTCAGAATTGACTCGACAAAAATGAGTTTGTTTTGGTTGGTTTAAAAAGGTAAAATTCACAATGTTTGGCATCCAATTAAAAATTACTGGCATGAAATAAAGCAGTAATACACAACCCATAATGAGAATAGTCAAGCAATCAGGACTGACACAGATGTTGGAATTAGCAGAAAAAGACATCAAAACAGTTATTATAACTGTATTCCAGCTGTTCAAGAAGTTAAGTTGAAACATGGAAGATATTTTTAAATGAGCCAAATCATACATACTTCTAGAGATGAAAATGACTATGTCCAGAATTAAAACAAACAAACAAGAGATGCAATTAATAGAATACTAGACACTGAAGAAGAAAAGATTAGTGAACTTGAAGACACAGCAATAGAAACTATCTAAAAATAAAACAACTGATGAAGATTAAAGATCATAGCCTTCGGTATGGATTACACCTCAACATAAACAAAACTAAAATCCTCATAACTGGACCAATGAGCAACATCAAGATAAACGGAGAAAAGACTGAAGTTGTCAAGGATTTCATTTTACTTGGATCCAAAATCAACAGCCATGGAAGCAGAAGTCAAGAAATCAAAAGACACATTGCATTGGGCAAATCTGCTGCATTGGGCAAATCTGCTGCAAAGGACCTCTTCAAAGTGTTGAAGAGCAAAGATGTCACCCTGAAGACTAAGGTACGCCTGACCCAAGCCATAGTATTTTCTTTTTTTTGTTGGGAGTTTTTTAATTACCGTTTCAATCTCTTTTTTTGTTATGGGTCTATTTAGTTGTTCTACTTCTGAATGTGTTAGTTTAGGTAGGTAGTGTTTTTCCAGGAATTCATCCATTTCTTCTAGGTTTTCAAATTTGTTAGAGTACAATTTTTCATAATAATCTGAAATGATTCTTTTAATTTCATTTGGTTCTGTTGTGATGTGGTCCTTCTCATTTCTTATTCGGGTTATTTGTTTCCTTTCCTGTATTTCTTTAGTCAGTCTAGCCAATGGTTTATCAATTTTGTTAATTTTTTCAAAGAACCAGCTTTTGGCTTTGTTAATTCTTTCGATTGTTTTTCTGTTCTCTAATTCATTTAGTTCAGCTCTAATTTTGATTATTTGTTTTCTTCTGGTGCCTGATGGATTCTTTTGTTGCTCACTTTCTATTTGTTCAAGTTGTAGGGACAGTTCTCTGATTTTGGCTCTTTCTTCTTTTTGTATGTGTGCATTTATTGATATAAATTGGCCTCTGAGCACTGCTTTTGCTGTGTCCCAGAGGTTTTGACAGGAAGTATTTTCATTCTCGTTGCTTTCTATGAATTTCCTTATTCCCTCCTTGATGTCTTCTATAACCCAGTCTTTTTTCAGCAGGGTATTGTTCAGTTTCCAAGTATTTGATTTCTTTTCCCTAGTTTTTCTGTTATTGATCTCTAGTTTTATTGCCTTGTGGTCTGAGAAGATGCTTTGTAATATTTCGATGTTTTGGACTCTGCAAAGGTTTGTTTTATGACCTAATATGTGGTCTATTCTAGAGAATGTTCCATGTGCGCTAGAAAAAAAAGTATACTTTGCAGCAGTTGGGTGGAGAGTTCTGTATAAGTCAATGAGGTCAAGTTGGTTGATTGTTGTAATTAGATCTTCCATGTCTCTGTTGAGCTTCTTACTGGATGTCCTGTTCTTCTCCGAAAGTAGTGTGTTGAAGTCTCCTACTATAATTGTGGAGGTATCTATCTCACTTTTCAATTCTGTTAAAATTTGATTTATGTATCTTGCAGCCCTGTCATTGGGTGCTTAAATATTTAATATGGTTATGTCTTCCTGATCAATTGTCCCTTTTATCATTATATAGTGTCCTTCTTTATCCTTTGTGGTGGATTTAAGTCTAAAGTCTATTTTGTCAGAAATTAATATTGCTACTCCTCTTCTTTTTTGCTTAGTGTTTGCTTGATATACTTTTTTCCATCCTTTGAGTTTTAGTTTGTTTGTGTCTCTAAGTCTAAGGTGTGTCTCTTGTAGGCAGCATATAGACGGATCGTGTTTCTTTAACCAGTCTGTGACTCTCTGTCTCTTTATTGGTGCATTTAGTCCATTTACATTCAGCGTAATTATAGATAAATAAGTTTTTAGTGCTGTCATTTTGATGCCTTTTTATGTGCGTTGTTGACAATTTCATTTTTCCACATACTTTTTTGTGCTGAGGTGTTTTTCTTAGTAAATTGTGAGATCCTCATTTTCATAGTGTTTGACTTTATGTTAGTTGAGTCGTTACGTTTTTCTTGGTTTTTATCTTGAGTTATAGAGTTGTTATACCTTTTTGTGGTTACCTTATTATTTACCCCTATTTTTCTAAGGAAAAACCTAACTTGTATTGTTCTATATCGCCTTGTATCACTCTCCATATGGCAGTTCAATGCCTCCTGTATTTAGTCCCTCTTTTTGATTATTGCGATCTTTTACCTATTGACGTCCATGATTCCCTGTTATGTGTGTTTTTTTTTTAATTAATCTTAATTTGTTTGTTTTTGTGATTTCCCTATTTGAGTTGATATCAGGACGTTCTGTTTTGTGACCTTGTGTTGTGCTGATATCTGATATTATTGGTTCTCTGACCAAACAATATCCTTTAGTATTTCTTGTAGCTTTGGTTTGGTTTTTGCAAATTCTCTAAACTTGTGTTTGTCTGTAAATATCTTAATTTCGCCTTCATATTTCAGAGAGAGTTTTGCTGGATATATGATCCTTGGCTGGCAGTTTTTCTCCTTCAGTGTTCTGTACATGTCGTCCCATTCCCTTCTTGCCTGCATGGTTTCTGCTGAGTAGTCAGAACATATTCTTATTGATTCTCCCTTGAAGGAAACCTTTCTTTTCTCCCTGGCTGCTTTTAAAATTTTCTCTTTATCTTTGGTTTTGGTGAGTTTGATGATAATATGTCTTGGTGTTTTTCTTTTTGTATCAATCTTAAATGGGGTTCGATGAGCATCTTGGATAGATATCCTTTTGTCTTTCGTGATGTCAGGGAAGTTTTGTGTCAGGAGTTCTTCAACTATTTTCTCTGTGTTTTCTGTCCTCCCTCCCTGTTCTGGGACTCCAATCACCCGCAGGTTATCCTTCTTGATAGAGTCCCACATAATTCTTAGGGTTTCTTTATTTTTTTTAATTCTTTTATCTGAATTTTTTTTCAGCTATGTTGGTGTTGATTCCCTGGTCCTCCAGATGTCCCAGTCTGCATTCTAATTGCTCGAGTCTGCTCCTCTGACTTCCTAGTGCGTTGTCTAATTCTGTTATTTTATTGTTAATCTTTTGGATTTCTACATGTTGTCTCTCTATGGATTCTTACAACTTAATAATTTTTCGAGTATGTTCTTGAATAATCTTTTTGAGTTCTTCAACAGTTTTATCAGTGTGTTCCTTGGCTTTTTCTGCAGTTATCCTAATTTCATTTGTGATATCATTAAGCATTCTGTAAATTAGTTTTTTATATTCTGTATCTGATAATTCCAAGATTGTATCTTCATTTGGGAAAGGCTTTGATTCTTTTGTTTGGGGGGTTGGAGAAGCTGTCCCGGTCTGCTTCTTTAAGTGGTTTGATATGGATTGTTGTCTCCGAGCCATCACTGGGAAACTAGTTTTTCCAGAAAATCCGCTGCGTCCAGTCCAAATCCCTGCGGGACGGTTCCCCGGCTCGGATGCTGCTCTTTCTGCTCCAAGACCAGTCAGTGCCTCCTGGGGACTTCTCCTACCGGCTGCGTCCCATGCCGCCCGTGGAACCGGCTGGTCCCCCTCCCGGAGTTAGTTCAGGGGGGTGGAGCAGGTCTCTGTGCTTGTGCCGTACCTGACTGGTGCGCTGGTTCCAGGCTCTGGAAACAATCGCTGCTTCCCCGTATTAGTTCGTTCTCCGTCTCTAAATCTGTGTTTGTTGTTCAGGGTTCGTAGATTGTTATGTATGTGATTGATTCACTTGTTTTTCCGTGTCTTTGTTGTAAGAGGGATCCGAGGTAGCGTCTGCCTAGTCCGCCATCTTGGCTCCGCCGCCCCAAGCCATAGTATTTTCAATCACATCATATGCATGTGAAAGCTGGACAATGAATAAGGAAGACCTAAGAAGAATTGGCACCTTTCAATTGTGGTTTTGGCAAAGAATATTGAATATATCATGGACTGCCAAACAAAAGAACAAATCTGTCTTGAAAGAAGTAAAACCAGAATTCTTCTTAGAAACAAAGACGGCTAGATTGTGTCTTACACAGTCTGGACATGTTGTCAGGAGGGATCAGTCCCTGGATAAGGACATCATGCTTGGCAGAGTACAGGGTCAGAAGAAAAGAGGAAGAGCCTCAATGAGATGGATTGACACAGCAGCTGCAACAATGGACTCAAGCATAACCATTGTGAGCATGGTGCAGGACCAGGCAGTGTTTCATTCTGTGGTATATATAGGGTCACTATGAATCGGAAACAACTAGATGGCACTTATCAACAATAACAACAAAATAAAACAGAGAAAAAATACTCAAAAAACAAATAAAAGGAACATCTGTGACTTGATACACAACTTCAAGTGGCGTAAAATACATTTAGAGTCAACAAATGAGAAAAGAGACAAAGAAAGACAGGAAAAAAATATGGAGAGATAATTCCTGAAAATTTACCAAATTTGGTAAAAACTAAACCCAAAGATCCAAGAAGTTCAACACACCCTAAGCACGAGCATGAGTAATATGAAGGAAATTACACTGATACTATAAAAATGGTGCGGAGGTGGCGTCTGACCTCCCTCTCTTCGCAAGTGGAAATAAGAATCAAGATCAACAGCCCAAGGCTGATTCCTATGAGACAGAGGTCAGACATGCTTCTTCTCTCTGCCATCTTTACCAATTGTGACACCAACCGTCCCTCCCGTGGCAGTCTCTACTACTCTGCTGGGCACGATAATTAATTGGAATGGCCACAAGGAACTCACAGACAAAACTCAAGATTATGGGGTTATTAGAGAAGTAACAGGTTACACCCCCACATGTCTGTTAATTTGTCCTACTGTGGGGGTTTGTGTGTTGCTGTGATGCTGGAAACTATGCCACTGGTTTTCAAATACCAGCAGGGTCACCCATGGCAGACAGGTTTCAGCTGAGCTTCCAGCGGTCTACTTCTGAAAAGCATTAACCAGTGAAAACCTTACAAATAGCAGCAGAACATTGCTGATATAGTGACGGAAGATGAGCCCCTCAGATTGGAAGGCACTCAAAAGATGACTGGGGAAGAGCTGCCTCCTCAAAGCAGAGTCAACCTTAATGATGAGGATGGAGTCAAGCTTTCAGGACCTTCATGAAGATGGCCCAGGACCAGGCAGTGTTGTACTTTATTGTGTATAGGGTTGCTATGAGTTGGAACTGACTTGACGGCACCTAACGACAACAACAGGTTGCAATTCAGGTTGAGGAACACTCAGGATACAGTTCTTCCATCAGGACAGCCTCTTTCAAGCTATGCTTGCAGGTAGGCCTCTCTCTGGTCCTTAACCTCTGCAATGCTTAGGCAAGTGTTACAAAGCTCTTTTAGCTCTGCTGATAAGTACCCAAAGGCACCCCACTCTGCCAGTAAGCCTTGTCCCGAAGGTGCTCAGCTCTTGCTCTGTGGGTCTGCAAACCTAGCTCCACCAAGTGCCTGGAGGCACCCTACTCTGCCAGTAAGCCTCTTGTCCAAAGGTATTCAGCTTTCTCACTCCATGGCCTGGGAAGCCCAACACATTGTCTCCTGCTGGTCTCTCCCGCTGACATTTCTCTGCCACCACTTCTTGTCATCTTGTATTACAGCTCTTTCTCTTTCAGTCTCCTGGTTCCAGGAGCTTCTCAGCGCAAAGATCCTGGGTCCAAAGTATGCTGTCCCCTCTTGGCCCTTCTTCCTTGGTGGTGGTGAGATCCTCTTTCTGCTCTGGAATTGGCTCTCTTTTAAGCCTAGCAGGATGACAAAACTGACCAGTCCCCTTGGTGGGCCATAGTTACCTTTTTTGCACAGTCCCAGCCAATCACTTGGGTGGTAGTTACAAGAACATGGTGAGACAGGCCACACAAAAGGATTCCATCATACTGCATATAATAAAATCAAATGGCTCAAAACAAGTGTTAAAGAAAAAAACCTTAAAAGTAGTCATAGAAAGAAAGACTTTACGTATAGAGGGGCAAAGATGAGGATGACCACTGTCATCTCTATTCAACATTATACTGTAAGTTATAGCCAGCAAAATAAGGGAATAAAAAAAATAAATGGCATCCAGATTCAAAAGAAAGGAATGAACTATCTTTATTTGCAGAAAATACAATGGAACTTATAAAAAGGCTATTAGAAATAACAAGTTCTCACCTGGATCAAAAGAGAATGAAGAATACCAAGGTCACACGATAACTATGAGCCCAAGAGATAGAAAGGGCCACATGAACTAGAGACTTATATCATCGTGAGACCAGAAGAACTAGATGGTGCCCGGCCACAACTGATGACTGCTCTGACAGGGAGCACAACAGAGAACCCCTGAGGGAGCAGGAGAACAGTGGGATGCAGACCCCAAATTCTCATTAAAAAAACAGACTTAATGGTCTGACTGTGACTAGAAGAATCCCAGCGGTCATGGTCCCCAAACCTTCTGTTGGCCCAGGACAAGAACCATTCCTGAAGACAACTCATCAGACATGGAAGGGACTGGACAATGGGTTGGAGAGAGATGCTGATGAAGAGTGAGCTACTTGTATCGGGTGGACACTTGAGACTGTGTTGGCGTCTCCTGTCTGGAGGGGAGATGGGAGGGTAGAGAGGGTTAGAAACTGGCAAAATTGTCACGAAAGGAGAGACTGGAGAAGCAGGCTGACTCATTAAAGGGAGAGTAAATGGGAGTATGTAGTAAGGTGTATATAAGCTTATGTGTGACAAACTGACTTGATTTGTAAACTTTCACTTAAAGCACAATAAAAATTATTTAGAAAAAAGAAATAACAAGTTCTGCAAATTTACGAAATACATGATAAAATAAAAAAAAATTGGTATCCTGTATTAGCAATTAGAAATTGAAAAATACCATTTACAATAGCATCACAAATATGAAATACTTAGAGATAAATCTGACACAAAATATGTAAGACCTGTATACTGAAAACTCCAAAACATTGCTGAGAGAAATCAAAGGAGGCTTAAATTAAAGGAGCGACATACTTTCTTCATGGGTTGAACAACACAGTAAGATGTCAAATTTCTAATGGATCTATAGATTCAGCATAATCTCAGTCAAAATGTCAATTTTTTTTTTAATTGACAAGCTGATTCTAAAATTCATTTGGAAAGGCAAAGGACCTAGAATAGCCAAAACAATTTTTAAAAGAAGAACAAAGTTGGAGGGCTCACACTACCTTATTTCAAGTGTTATTATAAGCTACGATAATTAATACAGAATATCCAATTAGATCAGTGGAACAATATAAGAATCCAGAAATAGACATGCACGTATATGGACAACTGACTTTTGAGAAATGAACAAAGGCAATCCAGTGGAGAAAGCATAGTCTTTTCAACAAATTGTATTGGAGAAATTGGATATCCATGTGGAAAACAATGAACTTGTATTCATACCTCACACCATATGTGTAATGTCTTTAAATGGATGTTAGACATAATTCTAAAGCCCAAAACTCTAAAATTTCAGGATGAAAACTTTGCAAAAAATTTTGTGACCTTGTGTTAGGCAAAGATTTCTTAGATATGACACCAAAAGCCCAGTCCATAAAAGAATTAATAAATAAATTGACATTTATAAAACTTTTAAGCTTTGGTTCTGTAAAAGACACCAATGACATAATGATGAGGCAAACCAGAGACTCGAACAGAATCTGTGAAAATAATATTTCTGATAATGATCTCATATCCAGAGTATACGAAGAACTCTGAAATTGCAATAGTAGAAACAAATATTCCAACATAAAAATGGGCAAAATATTTGTATGCACACTTCAACAAAGAAGACATAGAGATGGTAGATAAGCACATAAAAAGCTGCTGAACATCATTGATCCTTACGTAAACGCAAATTAAGCCCACAATTAGATACCAGGACAAGCCAATTAGAATGGGTTGAATTTAAAAGGTTAATCATATCAGGCCTTAGTGAGGATGTGATAGAACTGGAACTATCATACATTCCTGGTGGAAATATAAAATGGTACAGCCACTTTTGATGATAGTTGAAGGGATTGTTAAATAGTTAAACGTACATCTAAGATATGATCCAGCCAATTGACTCCTAGGTATTTACGCAAAAGAAAAGGAAGCATACATCCATACAAGGACGTGTACATGAATATTCTTAGCAGCTTTATTTATAATAGTAAAAACTGGAAATTGCCCAAATCTACATCAAAGGCGGAGGAAAAATTGTGATATATCCAAACAATGGAACACTACTCAGCAGTAAAAAGAATAACAGTTGAAACATGCAGCAAAGTGGATGAATTTCAAAATAATTATGGTAAGTAAAGGAACTGATTCCATTTATATAAAACTCTAGAATATGCAAAATAATCTACAGACCACTTCCTACTGCAGGAAAGAGAAAAGGTGTGGGACAGAGAGATTACAAAAGAGTACAAGAAAACTTTTGGGGGCAATGGATATATTTATTACCTTCATTGTGGTGACAATTTCATGAGAGTATACATACATCAAAACGTATCAGACTATACATTTTAAATATGTGCTGTTCGTTGTATGTCAATCATACCTCAATAAAGCTGTTCAAGTATAATTAATATTGTTCTGGAAGTCAAAGCATAAAAATCACCCAATTTTCTATGGTTTATATAGGACTATGAAACTACAGACTTTCCATTTTAGAATGTCTAAGCTTTGAACTGGAGCATGTACACACACATTTTCAGTGCCACTGTACACAGCTATAGGAGTTGTTTACTGCACCACGGGGCTTTTTTCTAATTTTCACATAGGTGCTCCTTGATTTTACAGAAGACTAAGAAGAGCTAAAATATGGGAATTTTAACAAAAAGAAGTCCCTGCAAAACAGCTGGTAGAAGTGCAGCATGAAAGCTGAAGGTGAAAGCCAAAAAGATGATTATAACACAAGTGATTTCCTTATATTTCTAATGTCCCTTGCATTTCTGTTTATAACAGGTGCTTCTCCTGAGCATAGGTAATTAAAAGGGAGGAAAGGGAGACTATTTTGGGATCTGAAACATCTGCCCACCCAGCTGTGCAGGAGACCTCCACACAATGCCAATGCACTCTTGATTGTAATTAAATACTGGCAATTATAAAGAAAACAAATAAACAGACAATGAAAGTCGTCTTCTGAAAGAGCTCTCAAATAATCCTCTAGTAGAAAACAGAATATTCTCAGGACAAGAGGAACCGATAACCACCTTCTTGACTTATTTGTGTGTGTGAGGGGGGAGCCAACTCAAACTAGTAACCAAATCCTTATCTAATTCCACAATGAAAATACACAGGGAAAAATTAAGACTAAGGAGCTGGGGTTGGGGGTCAGTTACTAGACAGGATGGGCTTTGGGGGACAACTCAAAATTTCAGTTTTGGATATTTAATTTCTACCTGTATAAAAATTAAGTTGATTTTGTATATTGAACTTGTATTCTGCAGCCTTGCTGAACTCAATTTTCAGTTCTTATTGTTAGTGTATTCCTTAGGATTTTCTATATATAAGATAACGTCATCTGTAAATAGAGATAATTTACTTATTCCTTTCTAACCTGGATGACTTTTCTTTTTCTTGCCTACTTGCCCTGGATAGAACCTCCAATACAATGTTGAACATTAGTGACAAGAGAATGCATCCTTGTCTTGTTTCTGATCTTAGGGAAAATACATTCAATATTTTACCATAAAATATGATGTTAGCTATGGATTTTTCATAGATGACTCTTGGCTTTTATTTACTAATAGATTTTGAACTACTGATTTGAAAATGTGTATTATAATAGTACTTACTTCAAAGGATGAAGAATACCATAATAGATCTGTAGTAACTACCAGAGTGCCTGGAACACACCAAAAAAAAAAAAAAAGAAGTCCGCTGCTATCAAGTCGATTCTGACTCAGGTTGTTATTGTTGTTTGGTGCCATCGAGTCAATTCTGACTTACAGTCACCCTATGTCCTATGTACAACAGAATGAAACACTGTCCCACCCTGCACCATTCTCCGGTCATTTCTTTGTTTGAGCCCATCATTGCAGCAACTCTGTCAATCCATCTCATTGAGGGTCTTCTTTTTTTATGATGACCCTCTACCACCCATGATGTTCTTCTCCAGGGACTCATCCTTCCTGTTAATATGTTCAAAACACTTGAGACAAAGCCTCGCCATCCTCCCTTCGAAGGAGCATACTGGCAGTACTTCTTCCAAGACAGATTTATTCGTTCTTCTGACAGTTCATGGTATGTTCAATATTCTTCACCAACACCATAATTCAAAGGCATTATTTCTTCTTCAGTTTTCCTTTTTTATTGTCCAGGGTTTGCATGCATATGAGGCTATTGAAAATATCATGGCTTGAGGCAGGAGCACCTTAGTCCTCAAAGTGATATTTTGCTTTTCAAAACTTGAAAGAGGTCTTTTGCAGTATATTTGCCCAATGAAATATGCCGTTTGATTTCTTGACTGCTGCTTTCATGGGCACTGATTGTGGATCCAAGTAAAATGAAATTCTTGACAACATCAATTTTTTAAACTGTTTATCATAATATTGCTTATTGGTTTAGTTGTAAGGATTTTTACTTTCTTTATGTTATAGTGTAATCCACACAGAAGTCTGCAGTCTTTGATCTTTATTGGTAAGTGCTTCAAGTCCTTTTCAGTTTTAGTAAGCAAGGTTGTACCATCTGCGTATTGCAGGATGTTAATGAGTCTTCCTCCAAACTTGATGCTGCGTTCTTCTTCATATAGTCCAGCTTCTCAGATTGATTATTTGCTCAGCATACAGATTGAATAAGTATGGTGAAAGGATACAACCCAGACACACATTTTTCCTGATTTTAAACCATGTAGTATCCCCTGTTCTGTTCAACTTCCTGCCTCTTGGTCTATGTACAGGTTCTTCATGAGCACAATTAAGTGTCTGGAATTCCTATTCTTCACAACATTATCCATAATTTGTTATGATCCACACAGTTGAATGTCTTTGCATAGTCAATAAAACACAAGTAAACATCTTTCTGGTATTCTCTGCTCAGCCAAGGTCCCTCTGACATAGGCAATGATATCCCTCATTCCATGTCCTCTTCTGAATCCAGCTTAAATTTCTGGCAGTTCCCTGTCTATGTAAGCTGCAACCACTTTTGAATGATCTTCAGTAAAATTTTACTTGAGTGTGACTTTGATGATATTGTTCTATAATTTCTGCACTCTGTTGGATCACCTCTTTGAGAATGGGCACAAATGTGCTTCCAGCATCACAACAACATGCAAGACACCACAGTCCAACAAAATGATAGAAGAGGTAGATTCCTACTCATAGTGGACTTATAGGACAGAGTAGAATGGTTCCGTAGGGTTTCCAAGGCTGTAAATCTTTATGGAAGCAGGCTGCCACAACTTTCTCCTGAAAAAGGCTAGAGGGTTTGAACTGCTGACCTTTTGGTTAGCGCCTGAGTGCTTTAACCACTGTGCTACCAGGAATGCCTGGAACACAGTAAGTGCTAAGTAAATGATAGATATTATAAACCATGGGCTAAAAACCATGAGCACAAATATGCTCACGTGTCTGTCAGTTTGTCATACTGTGTGGGCTTGCGTGTTGCTGTGATGCTGGAGGCTATGCCATTGGTATTCAAACACCAGCAGGGTCTCCCATGACTGACAGGTTTCAGCTGAACTTCCAGACTAAGACAGACTAGGACCCGGCAGTCTACATTTGAAAAGCTTTAGCCAGTGAAAACCTTATGAATAGCAGCAGAACATTGTTTAATACAGTGCCAGAAGATGAGTCCCTCAGGTTGGAAGGTGCTCAAAATATGACTGGGGAAGAGCTACCTCCTCAAACTAGAGTTGACCTTAATAACCATGGATGGAGTCAAGCCTTAGGGACCTTCATTTGCTGATGTGGCATGACTCAAAATGAGACAGAACAGCTACAAACATTCGTTAATAATCGGAATGTGGAATGTATGAAGTATGAATCTAGGAAAATTGGAAATCATCAAAACTGAAATGGAATACATAAACATTGATATCCTACACATTAGTGAGCTGAAATGGAATGGTATTGGTCATTTTGAATCAGCCAAACATATGGTCTACTATGCTGGGAACAACAACTTGAAGAGGAATGGCATTGCATTCATCATTAAAAAGAACATTTCAAGATTTATCCTGAAGCACAGCTATGTTAGTGATAAGATAATATCCAAATGCCTAAAAGGAAGATAAGTTAATACGACTATTATTCAAATTTACACACCAACCACTAAGGCCAAAGATGAAGAAATGGAAGATTTTTACCAATTTCTGCAGTCTGAGATTGATCAAACATACAATGAAGATGCATCGATAATGACTAGAGATTGGCATGTGAAAGCTGAAAACAAAGAAGGATCGGTAGTTGGAACATATGGCCTTGGTGATAGAAATGATGCTGGAGATCATATGAAAAAAATTTGCATGACCAACGACTTCTTCATTGTGAATACCTTTTTTCACCAACATAAACATGTGGACCTCACCAGATAAACTACATAGGAATCAAATCAACTACATGTGTGGGAAGAGATGATGGAAAATCTCAACATCATCAGTCAGAACAAGGCAAGGGGCTAACTGTGGAACAGATCATCAATTGCTCACTTGCAAGTTCAAGTTGAAACTGAAGAAAATTAGAACAAGTTGACAAGAGCCAAAGTACAACCTTGAGTATATCCCACCTGAATTTAAAGACCATTTCAAAAATAGATTTGATGCATTGAATGCTAATGACTGAAGACCAGATGAGTTGTGGAATGACATCAAGAACATTATACATGAAGACAGCAAGAGTGCATTAGAAAGAGAGGAAAGAGAGAAAAGACCAAAAAGTATGTCATAAAAGACTCTAAAACTTGCTCTTGAATGTCCAGTAGCTAAAGCAAAAGGGAGAAATGATGACAAAAAAGAGTTGAACAGAAGATTTCAAAGGGGGCTCCAGAATGACATGTGTAAAGACCTGGAGATGAAAAACCAAAAGGGAAGAAAAGGCTCTGCATTTCTCAAGCTGAAAGAACTGAAAAAAAAATCAAGCCTTGAGTTGCAATATTGAAGGATTTTACAGGGAAAATATTAAATGACTCGGGAAGCATCAAAAGAAGATGGAAGGAATACACAGAGTCACTATACCAAAAAGAATTAATAGATGTTCAAACATTTCAGGAGGTACCATATGAGCAGGAAACTATGGTACTGAAGGAAGAAGAAAAAGCTGCACTGAAGGCATTGGCAAGAAACAAGGCAAAAGGAATTGATGGAATACCAAATGAGATGTTTCGACTAATGGATGCAGCATTGGAAGTGCTCACTTGTATATGCCAAAAAATTTAGAAGACAGCTACCTGGCCAACTGACTGGAAGAGATCCATATTTATACCTATTCCTGAGAAAGGTGATCCCACTGAATGTGGAAATTATTAAACAATATCACTATCATCCCACGCAAGTAAAATTTTGCTGAAGATCATTCAAAACCAGCTGCAGCAGTATATCGACAGTGAACGGCCAGAAATTCAAGCTGGATTTGGAAGAGGACTTGGAACTATGGATATCAGTGCTGATGTCAGATGGATCCTGTCTGAAAGCAGAGAATACCAGAAGGATGTTTACCTGTGTATTATTGACTATCAAAGGCATTCAGCTGTGTGGATCATAACAAATTATGGATAACATTGAGGAGGATGGAGATTCCAGAATGCTTATCTGTGCTTATGAGGGACCTGTACCAAAGGACAGTCGTTCAAACAGAATAAGGGGATATTGCATGGTTTAAAGTCAGGAAAGGTGGAAAGAGTTGTCCCTTTCACCATCCTATTCAATCTACGCTGAGCAAATAATCTGAGAAGCTGGACTATGTGAAGAAGAATGGGGCATCAGGATTGGAGAAAGACTCGTTAACAACCTGTGTTATGCAGATGACACAACCTTGCTTGCTGAAAATGAAAAGGATTTGAAGCACTTACTGATGAAGGTAAAAGACCACAGCCTTTGGTATGGGTTACACCTCAATATAAAGAAAACAAAAGTCTTCTCAAATGGACCAATAAGCAACATCATGATAAAAGAGGAAAATATTGAAATTGTCAAGGATTTCATTTTACTTAGATCCACAATCAACACCCATGGAAGCATCAGTCAAGAAATCAAAAGACACATTGCATTGGGCAAATCGGCTGCAAAAGACCTCTTTAAGCGTTGAAAAGCAAAGATGTCATCTTGAAGACTAAGGTGCACCTGACCCAAGCCATAGTGTTTTCAATCGCTTCCTATGCATGTGAAAACTGAAGGATGACTAACAAAGACTGAAGAAGAATTGACACCTCTGAACTGTGATGTTGGTGAAGAATATTGAATATACCATGGACTGCCAAAAGAACAAACAAATCTGTCTTGGAAGAAGTACAACCAGAATGCTCCTTAGAAGCAAGGATAGTAAGACTGACTCTCACATACTTTGGACATGTTATCAGGAGGGCCCACTCCTTGGAGAAGGACATCATGCTTGGTAAAGTAGAAGGTCAACAAAAAAGAGAAAGATTCTCAATGGGATAGATTGTCACAGTGGCTGCAACAATGGGCTTAAGCATAACAACGATTGTGAGGATGGCGCAGGACTGGGCAGTGTTTCGTTCTGTTGTGCACAGGGTCACTATGAGTCTGAAATGACTCAACGGCACCTAACAACAAAAATACAACGAAGTCCATTGATCTACCCTTCATCCCCTTGATATCCTCTTTCCTTTCCTTAAAATATTAAATTCAATTGTTAATTATTGTAAGCATTCCTTTTTATTCACCTTTTTCTCCCTTCCCTCTGCCTCACTTCCTTGAACTGCATTCACCAAACCCAATACAACTTTCTGTTTACTGCACATCTGCACCCTTTCAGCTGAATGGTATTGGTGAAAAATATACAAATCTACAGAATGTTCTCACTGTAAATTTGAGGCCAGTGATTTTAAACATACTGTTTATTCTGGTTTATCATGATGGGCTACAACATAAAAGGAAAAAAAAAAGCAAAGAAATCTTGAATTAAATTCAGTAGCCTTGTTATTAGTATAAATATAGGTATAATTTTGAATACACTATCAATATAATGTACAATGTCATATAATTAATTGAGTTAATATCATTAGAAACTAAGAATTTCAGAGTAAGAAAAATAGATATAAAATCGAAGAAGAAAAGTAAAAACCCTGTAATCTTACATATTAAAAAGAAATACAGAAGAATTCATGACCTATTTTTCATTTTCTAAAAATTATAGAATATTCTAGCTCTGTTGAAGGAGACATCCTAGAAGCAATAACAACCTAACAATAATAATGAACAGTGTCCAGAATGTAATATATATAAATACCATTTCTCATTAAAGGAAACTAGAGTTCCTCTGGAGATATGACTAAGTCTATGTCTGAGGCAGGGAAAATACAGAATGACCCTGAGTGAACTCATTGTTCCTGGAAGCGAGGAAGCTATCAGACAATACTGGGATCAGATCAAAAGGACATAGGAATCAACTTGAAAGAACTCTCAAAGACAAAAGATGGGACAATTTAGTATGAAAAAAATAATGACTAAAATGGATTGAAGCACATCAATTATATTTAAAAGTTTCAAGAGTTTATAATTATTCTTAAAAGGAAAATCTCATAGGTAATCTCTGGACACTGTTGAGTCACCTACTCCTTACTCTGAAAATCAGTGTATAAGGGGGAAGAATGAAGTATTTATTCTGTCTTTTCTGTATACATGGTCATCAGCAACAGAGAGAAAATGATTTGCTATAAAATAATTCCACCTAATAAATACAGAAGTGATATTAATATTAGAAAAATAACCATTTTGAATCTCTCTGCTAACCAAAAGTTCGGCAGTTTGAATCCACCAGGTCCTCCTTGGAAACCCTATGGGGCAGTTCTACTCTGTCCTGTAGGGTCACTATGAGTTGGAATCAACTTCATGGCACCGGGTTGTTTGTTTTTTTAATGAAATAATGGACCTAAGCAATGAACATCCTTGGGTGCTAAATCCATTAGGTGACATGTTGATATTAATAATGAATGCATCAGGTTGACACTACCTGATCACATTAATCAATCTTAATATCACAAAAAAATGGGACGAGATTTGGCCTCATGCTATAATGCATTAAAAGTACATAATAAATCCTATTAAGTAATCTTGCTAAAGAAAGAGAACAGAATTTGAATCAATCCAGCATCTAGATCCAACTACTATTTTACAGGAAAAATGTAGAAGAGAGGAATATAATGAAGAGTACCACAAGTACACAAACAGACAAACCCAAAATATGACAGCAACGGTAGAGGAAAAATGGCCTAACATCTTCAACAAATAAGTACTATGAAAAAAAGAGCTGTTATATGTTAAAAATAGACTTAAGAAATACATATACCAAATGCAATGTGTGGACCTTGTTTGAATCATGATTTATACAAGTCTAACGTACAAATGTACAAGCCTGACAGGGAACTGTCAGAAATTCAAGCCAGATTCAGAAGAAGGCATGGAACAAGGGATATCATTGTTGATGTCAGATGGATTCTGGCTGAAAGCAGAGAATACCAGAAAGATGTTTACCTTTGTTTTATTGACTATGCAAAGGTATAGTCTGTGTGGATCATAACAAATTACAGATAACATCTCGAAGAATGGGAATTCCAGAACACTTAATCGTAGCATGAGGAACCTTTACATAGATCAAGAGGCAGTTGTTCGGACAGAACAAGGGGATATTGAGTGGTTCAAAGTCAAGAACGGTGTGTGTCAGGGTTGTATCCTTTCACCATACCTATTCAATCTGTATGCTGAGGAAATAATCCAAGAAGCTGGACTATATGAAGAAGAATAGGGCAACAGGGGTGGAGGAAGGCTCATTAACAACCTGCGTTATGCAGATGACACAACCTTGCTTGCTGAAAGTGAAGAGGACTTGAATGATATACTGATGAATATCAAAGACTACAGCCTTCAGTATGGGTTACATCTCAAGATAAAGAAAATGAAAATCCTCACAACTGGACTAATAAGCAACATCATGATAAATGGAGAAAAGATTGAGGTTTGTCAGGGATTTCATTCTACTTGGATCTACAATCAACGTTCATGGAAGCAGAAGTCAAGAAATCAAAAGACACATTGCGTTGGACAAATCTGCTGCAAAATACCTCTTTAAAGTGTTAAAAAGCAAAGACGTCACTTTAAGGACAAAGGTGAGCCTGACTGAAGCCATGGCATGTTCAATCGCCTCATATGCATGTGAAAACTGGACAATGAATAAGGAAGAATGAAGAAGAATTAATGCCTTTGAATTATGGTGTTATCGAAGAATGTTGAATATACCATGGACTGTCAAAAGAACCAACAAATCTGTCTTGGAAGAAGTACAACCAGAATGCTCATTAGAAGCAAGAATGGCAAGACTTCATTTCACGTAATTTAGACATGTTATCATGAGGGATGAGTCCCTGGAGAAGGACATTATGTTGGGTACAGTAGAGGGCCAGTGAATAAGAGTGAAGACCCTCTTGACCCAGTGGCTGCAACAATGGGCTCAAGCCCAGCAAAAAATGAGAGGTTTAGATGAAGCAAGACTGGTAAAAACAATGTTTCTTTTTAAACTGAGTGATAGGTATATTAGGGTTTATTATACTACTTTCTCTCTCTATATATACATATTTCAAAGTTTTGATAATAAAAATATTTACAAATGCAAACTTCCACACACTGCCACTATCATATCTACCCACAAACCACTAAGAAGGCTCTACACCCGTACACTCCTTGTGATCTGTGAAGCTGCCTAAATCCAGTCCCTCCACCTATGCACTAGATTCCATTTCTTCTTGCTTACTCAGGGATAATGCTTCAAAAATTCTTCCCCCTTTTTTGTCATCATTTCTTTCCTCTCTACTAGATTATTCTCATTGGCATACAAGCATACCATCAACAACAAACAAAAAGCTCCTCTTGACTCCTGCTCGCTACTGCCTCATTTCTTTCCTCCCCACTTGCAGCAAAATTCCTTGAAAGAGTTATTCACACACATTGTCTCAAATTTATTCTTCCCTCATTCTCTTAAATCCTCGCCAGTTAAGCTTTACTCCCTTTATTCCATCAGACCTTTCTCTATAGCTTAATTCAATAGTCAACTTTTAATCATCACTTTATTTGTATTACTCTTGAGTTTTTTTAAATTTTTATTGTGCTTTAAGTGAAAGTTTACAAATCAAGTCAGTCTCTCACACAAAAACTTATATACACCTTGCTACATACTCCCCGGAAACCCTGGTTGCATAGTGGTTAAGTGCTATGGCTGCTAACCAAAGGGTTGGCAGTTCGAATCCACCAGGCACTCCTTGGAAACTCTATGGGGCAGTTCTACTCTGTCCTACAGGGTCGCTATGAGTCAGAATCTACTCGACGGCACTGGGTTTGGTGGGAGAGCCCACTCTCTCCCTCCACTCTTTCTTTTCGTGTCCATTTCGCCAGCTTCTAACACCCTCTATCCTCTCATTCTCCCCTCCAGACAGGAGATGCCAACATAGTCTCAAGTGTCCACCTGATCCAAAGAGCTCACTCTTCACCAGCATCCTTCTCCAACCCATTGCCCGGTCCAATCCCTGTCTGAAGAGTTGGCTTTGGGAATGGTTCCTGTCCTGGGCCAACAGAAGGTCTGGGGGCCATGACCACCAGGGTCCTTCTAGTCTCAGTCAGACCATTAAGTCTGGTCTTTTTACGAGAATTTGGGGTCTGCATCCTGCTGCTCTCCTGCTCCCTCAGGGGTTCTCTGTTGTGTTCCCTGTCAGGGCAGTCATTGGTTGTAGCCAGGCACCATCTAGTTCTTATGGTCTCAGGCTGATGTAGTCTCTAGTTTATGTGGCCCTTTCTGTCTCTTAGGCTCATAATTACCTTGTGTCCTTGGTGTTCTTCATTCTCCTTCGGTCCAGGTGGATTGAGACCAATCGATGCAACAGTGTTGAATCTGTGAAACAATTTCATAACATGGAGGAATCTGGAAGACATTTTGCTGAGTGAAATTAGTCAGTTGCAAAAGAACAAATATTGTATAAGACCACTATTATAAGAGCTGGAGAAATAGTTTTAAACAGGGAAGAAAATATTCTTTGATGGTTACAAGAGGGGGGAGGGAGGGAGGGGGGAGTGGGTATCCACTAATTAGATAGTAGATAAGAACTACTTTAGGTGACGGGAAAGACAACACACAATACAGGCGAGGTCAGCACAACTGGACTAAACAAAAAACAAAGAAGTTTCCTAAATAAACTGAATGCTTCGAAGGCCAGCTTAGCAGGGGCGGGGATTTGGGGACCATAGTTTCAGGGGACATATAAGTCAATTGGTATAATAAAATCTATTAAGAAAACATTCTACATCCCACTTGGAGAGTGATGTCTGGGGTCTTAAACGCTAGCAAACGGCCATCTAAGATACTCCTGACTTTTCATAAACATTTTCATTTAGCTTCCAGGACATCACACACTCATCCATTTTTCCTCATAGTCACTCCATATTTCTCTTCTTAATTCCTGCTCTTTCCACAGCCTCTTTTCTTTTTAAAATGTATTGTGGTAATATATATATAACATAAAATTTGCCAGTTCCCTTCAGGTTAATTCCTACTCATGGCAATCCTATATGTTTCAGAGTAGAACTGCACTCCATAAGGTTTTGAAAGCTGCAGTCTTTCTGAAGCAGAACACAAGGCCTTTCTTCCAAGGCCCTTCTAAAAAAAAAAAAAAATCTAGGTAGGTTTAAACCTCAACTTTTCAGTTAGTAGTCAAGCACTTCACTGTTTGTGCCACTCAGGGACTTTTCCATAAGATTACAACCATTGAAAACCCCATGAAGTGCAGTTCTACTCTGACACACATAGGGTTGCCATAAGTTGAAGTTGACTCAATCGCAATGTTTTTTTAAATTTCATATTCTCAAAATTTGACATAGTTAAAAGAACAGAATTTAGTTATGCTGTGAAGTGGCCATGGAGTTAGAAATTTTTCCATCATTGCCATTTGCATCCTTATTCACATTTCATAAACCAGTCCTTATCTTCTGCCTCTTACTGTACTATGCCCAACCCCAAAATCGTTATTGGTTTAATTCACACATTACATTGGAGCGAGTTACTGCGTTCTTTAATTCAAATGAACCTCAGCTAGAAGCTGTGCCGGAATATGGGATGGGAACCTTAAATACCTCCTTTCACCTCCTATCTTGGAATAAAAGTAAAGAGAAATGGTAAAAAAAAAAAAAAATACAAGTAAATAAAATTAAACAAGAGAATATAAAGCCAATTCTCTCCAGGTTTAAGCCTACTAAGAAAAATGGAAGAAATCATGTGAATAACTGCAAAGTTAATAATTCACTTAACTGTAGAAAATCGAAAGGAGAATTTGTATGTAAGAAGGAATAATTATGAGTAACTGTTCTGTTCATTGTTAACCCTCTAGACAATGAAGATAGGTAACATACCACAGTATCATTGGTAGTACCTGTGATTTTTATCACCAATAGAAATCACCTACATTTTCCTATCACATTTCAGTTTATCATTTGTTCTCATTACTTCTTTAAAATTATAGTAGTTATTAGACCTGCCATGAGATTACTTACTATTGGAGAGGTTTTAGTAAAGTCATGTTGTTATTGTTGGTATGTGTCATCTAACCGATTTTGGCTCATAGTGATCCCATGTGACAGAATAGAACTGCCTCGCAGGGTTTCCTAGGCTGTAATTTTTTACGGGAGCAAATCTCTAGGTTTTTCTCTCTTGGAGCTGCTGGGTGGGTTCTAACTGCCAACCTTTCTGTTAGCAGCTGAGTGCTTAATGTTGTGCCACCAGGGCTCCTAGTACAATCATCTGGAAAAAAATAAAGATGGTTTATGGATGAAACAAAGGAAAAAAATTGGAAGTGGTTCTCTACTCAAATGGTGTGATATGTTTTTGAAGCTGGTCATTGAGGAATTTGCAGCCTCAACATTCCCATTCATTATGTAACCAGATGAAGCTATAGACATCCTTCAATGCAGCCAGCAGCTTATTTTTCTATGTGATATGCATATTGACTCTTTCAAAAAAGAAATCTTATTTTGTGAGTCCCTTTTGGATACTGGAAAGGTTGTTGGTATTAGGAAATGGTAAAAAGTTATTTTGCCAACCAAATGTTTGACTGGCAAGAAATCTTCATACTGTTTGCACAAATGGAGTCCTGTGACAATTGGTAATGGATATGATTTTGCTACTTTAATGGAAGAGGAATCTCCTTATGTCATTGCCACTCATTGCTTTTTAGAGGCATTCGTGGGCAACAAAGGGTTTTCTAACGACACTGAGAGAAGTTTTGTCAAGAGCTATAAAAGTTATTAAAATCAGATGCGGAGCCTTGAATAACCTCATTTTTAGTTTTTTTTCTTTTCAAATGATGAAAGCAGAATATGATGCTTTCCTCTACCAAATGGAAGTTTAATGGCTTTCAAGACAAGTCTTAACAGTGCTGCTTCAATTTCATTTTTTTTTTTAATTTACTATTGGATCAAGAAGCGTTTATCCATTGGTTGATGTACTTGACAGGTACTTTTAACTCTCTGAATGACATAAATCTTTCAAGACCTGAAGTCACCATTTTAATGCTTTTGAAAAATTCCAAGTTTTCTTGGCTAAGCTGCCAAACCTTAAGTGCAGGAGGAAATGCTTTACCAAAATAAAGTGGAGGCATAAAATTTAATTTGTTTGAAAAGAGAAATCTGAAAACACAGCAGAACATTTTCAAAAGTTATTTCTATCTAGATAGCACTAAAGTTGAACCATGGATCCACAGTCCTTGCTTCTAGTATCAACTGTATAAAAGATGTTGAAATAGCCAGAGATGAACTCAGTCATGATAGAACAAAATAACCTATTAAAATTGGATCTTTAACTGAAAAAGCCTTGGACAATACGAGTGTTCATTTTGAGAAACTTATCCTTGCATTTTAAAGGAAGCTAGCAAAGCATCAAAAGAAGACAGAAGGAATACACAGTCACCGTACCAAAAAAAACTGGTTGACATCCAACCATTTGAGGAGATAGAATACGATCAACAACAGCTGGTGCTTAAGGAAGAAATTCAAGCTGCACTGAAGGCGTTGGTGAAAAACAAGCCCCCAGGAATAGATGGCATACCAATTGAGATGCTTCAACAAGGGAAGCAATGCTGGAAGCACTTACTCAAATCTGTCAAGAAATTTGGAAGACAGCTACCTGGCCAACCAGCTAGAAGAGATCCATATTTGTGCCCATCCCACAGAAAGAGAATCAAATGGGATGTGAAAATTATTGAACAATGTCATTAATATCATACACAAACACATTTTTTAAAGATAATTAAAAAACAACGGCAGCTGTACGTCAACAGGAAAGAGCCAGAAGTTCAAGCTAGGTTTAGATAAGGATGTGGAATGAGGGATATCATTGCAGTTGTTAGATTGATCTTGGCTGAAAGCAGAGAATGCCAGAAAGATGTTTACCTGTGTTTTATCAACTATGCAAAGACATTCAGTTGTGTGAATCATAACAAATTATGGTTAACATTGCAAAGAATGGGGATTCCAGAACACTTAATTGTGCTCATGCAAAGCCTGTACATGTATCAAGAGGTAGTTGTTGGAACAGAACAAGAGGGTACTGTGCAGCTCAAATTCAGAAAAGGCATGTGGCAAGGTTGTATCCTTTTACTTTACTTATTCAATCTGTATGCTGAACAAATAATCTGAGGCTCTGGACTATATGCAGAAGAACACAGCATCAAGATTAGAGAAAGATTCATTAACAACCTGAGATATGCAGATGACTCAGCCTTGCTTGCTGAAAATGAAGACAACTTGAAGCACTTACTGATGAATATCAAAGACTATAGCCTTCAGTATGCATTACATCTGAATGTGAAGAAAAAAATCCTCACGATAGAACCAATAGACAACACTGTGATAAATGGAAAAGAAATTAAAGTTGTCAACATTTCATTCTACTTGGAATAACAACCAAAGTCCATGGAAGCAGCCGTCAAGAAATCAAATGATACATTGTGTTGGGCAAATCTGCTGCAAAAGACCTCTTTAAAGGTGAAAAAGGAAAGATGTCACTCTAATGACTAAAATGTACATGACTCAAGCTGTGGTTCTTTCAATTGCCTCATATGCCTGTGAAAGTTGGACAATAAATAAGGAAGACAAAAGAATTGCCACATTTGTATTATGGTGTTGGTGAAGAATATTGAATATACCATGGACTACCAGAAGAATGGACAAATCAGTTGTAGAAGATATACAACCAGAATGCTCCTTAGAAGTGAGAATGACAAGACTTCTGCTTGCTTACCTGTACACGTCTTCAGGAAAGACCAATCCCTGGAAAAGAACATCATGTTTATTAAAATAGAGGGTCATTGAAAACAAGAAAAACCCTCTATGAGATGAACTGATAGAATAGCCACATTGAGCTCAAACATACCAGCAGTCATGAAGATGTCACAGATCTTGGTAACATATCATTCTATTTTACATAAGGTCACCGTGAGTCAGAGCTGACTCTACAGTAACTAACAACGACAAATGAAAGCATTAATTCCATTTTCAATAATATGTCTTCGCCAATAGATATTCTCCGTTCTTGTAAGCATAATCGTAAAACAAACCAACAAAAAAAACAAATAGGATGTCCAACATGACATGTGTATTGCCCCACAGTTAATGGTCTTATTCAAACTAACCAGTAACTACCTTTGCGTTGAAGTTTAATAATAATTAATTTTAACTTGGTTTTTTTTTATGTTATACTTTGTATATATTGTTTTGTTATTGATGAATTAAAAAAGAAACACATATGACTTTTTAATAAATTTAGTTTTCATTATATATAACTGTAACTCAATGTAATTTTTCTTTGAAATCCTATTTTTGTTTTGTTGTTGTCTGGTGCCATCATGTCCTATGCACAACAGAACGAAACACCACCCAGTCCTGCCCCATCCTCACAATTGTTGCTATCCTTGAGCCCATTGTTGCAGCCATTGTGTCAGTCCATCTCGTTGAGGGTCTTGCTCTTTTTAGCTGACCCTCTACTTCACCAAGCATGATGTCCTTCTCCAGGGACTGATCCCTCCTGATAACATGTCCAAAGTATGTGATACGTAGTCTTGCCATCCGTGCTTCTAAGGTTGTACTTCTTCCAAGACAGCTTAGTTTGTTCTTTTGGCAGTCCATGGTATATTCATATTCTCCACCAAGATCACAATTCAAAGGCATCAATTCTTCAGTCTTCCTTATTCATTGTCCAGCTTTTGCATGCATATGAGGTGATTGAAAATACCATGACTTCGGGCAGGTGTACCTTAGTCCTCAAGGTGACATCTTTGCTTTTCAATGCTTTAAAGAGATCTTTTGCAACAGATGTCAGATGTGTCCAATGCAATGCATCTTTTAATTTCTTGACTGCTACTTCCATGAGTGTTGATTGTGGATCCAAGTAAAATGAAATCCTTGACAACCTCAATCTTTCCTCCATTTATCATGATGTTGCTTATTGGTCCAGTTGTGAGGACTTTTGTTTTCTTTATGTTAGAGGTGCAATTCATACTGAAGGCTTGCTCTTTGATCTTCATTAGTAAGTGCTTCAAGTCCTCTTCACATTCAGCAAGCAAGATTGTGTCATCTGCGTAATGCAGGCTGTTAATGGGTCTTCCTCCAATCCTGATGCCACATTCTTCATCATATAGTCCAGCTTCTTGGATTATTTTCTCAGCACACAGATTAAATAGGTACTGTGAAAGAATACAAGGGTGATGCACACCTTTCCTGACTTTAAACCATGCAATATCCTTTTGTTCTGTTTGAATGATTGCCTCTTGATCCATGTACAGATTCTTCTTGAGTGCAATTAAGTGTTCTGGAATTCCTATTCTTTGAAATGTTATCCATAATTTGTTATGAACCACACAGTCCAAAGCCTTTCCATAGTCAAAAAATACACGTAAACATCTTTCTGGTATTCTCTGCTTTCAGCCAGGATCTATCTGACATAAGTAATGATATCTCTGGTTCCACATCCTCTTCTAAATCTGGCTTGAATTTCTGGTAGTTCCTGGTTAATGTACTGCTGCAGCCGCTTTTAAATAATCTTCAGCAAAATTTTGCTTGCATGTGATATTAATGATATTGTTCAATAATTTCCACATTCGGTTGGATCACCTTTCTTGGGAATAGGCATAAATATGGATCTCTTCCACTCAGTTGGCCAGGTAGCTGTCTTCCAAGTTTCTTGGCATAGACAAGTGAACACTTCCAGCACTGCATCCATTCGTTGAAACATCTCAATTGGTATTCCTTCAATTCTTAGAGCTTTGCTTTTCCTCAATGCCTTTAGTGCAGCTTGGACTTCTTCCTTCAGTACCGTCGGATCCTGGTCATATGTTACTTCCTGAAATGGTTGAACATCGACCAATTCTTTTTGGTATAGTGACTCTGTGTATTCCTTCCATCTGTTTTTTTTTTTTTAGTTGTACTTTAGATGAAAGTTTACAGAACAAACTAGTTTCTCATTAAACAGTTAGTGCACATGTTGTTTTATGATGTTGGTTAACAACCCCAGGACATGCCAACACTGTCCCTTCTTGGCCTTAGGTTCCCTTTTACCAGCCTTCGTGTCCCCTCCTGCCTTCTAGTTTTTGCCCCTGGACTGGTCCTTCCATCTTCTTTTGATGCTTCCTCAGTCCTTTAATATATCCCCATAGAATCCTTCAATATTGCAACTCAAGGCTTGAATTTTTTCTTCAGTTCTTTCAGCTTGAGAAATGCTGAGTGTGTTTGTCCATTTTTTGTTTTCTATTTCTAGGTCTTTGCACTTGACATCATAATACTTTGTCTTCTCGAGCCGCCCTTTGAAATCTTCTGTTTAGCTCTTTTGCTTCATCATTTTTTCCTTTTGCTTTAGCTACTTGACATTCAGGAGCAAGTTTCAAAGTCTCTTCTGACATTCATTTAGGTCTTTTCTTTCTCTCCCATCATTTTGGATAGGATGATCATATGGTCTACTATGCTGGGATAGACAACTTGAGGAGGAATGGCGTTACATTCCTCGTCAAAAAGGACATTTCAAGATCTAGCCTGAAGCACAATGCTGTTAGTGATAGGATAATATCCATACCCCTACAAGGAAGACGGGTTAATAGGACTATTATATAAATTTATGCACCAACCACAAAGGCCAAAGATGAAGAAATAGGAGATTTTTAACAACTTCTGAAGTCTGAAATTGATGGAGCATGCAATCAGTATGCACTGACAATTACTGGTGATTGGAATAAGAAAGATGGAAACAAAGAAGGACAGGTAGTTGGAAAATATGGTCTTGGTGATAGAAATGATGCCAGAGAGCACATGATTGAATTTTGCAAGACCAACGACCTCTTTATTGCAAATACCTCTTTTCACCAACATAAATGGTGACTATACACATTTTTGGACCTCGCCAGATGGAATACAGGGGAATCAAATTGACTAGGTCTGTGGAAAGAGATGATGGAAAAGCTCAACATCATCAGTCAGAACAAGGCCAGGAGCAGACTGTGGATCAGACCATCAATTACTCTATGCACGTTCAAGTTGAAACTGAAGAAAATTAGAGCAAGTTGACAAGAGCCAAAGTACCACCTTGAGTATATCCTACCTGAATTTAGAGACCATCTTAAGAATAGATTTGACTCATTGAACACTAATGACTGAAGACCAGATGATTTATGGAATGACATCAAGAAAATCATCTTTTGTTTTATGCATTAAAAGCATTACCCTGAGAGGTTCATGGGCTTCAACAGTTTGTGAAAGGGCACATGGCAGAAAAAGGTTAAAAGTTTCTTCCCTAGAGCTTGTATTTTTTTTCTATTTCATTTCTTTTTTAATTTTCTATGTTCCAACCGATACGTCATACCTCACTAATTTAATAAAAGCCCCACTGAGCAAAGACGTAGGCCTTTCACTATATTGAGACCAAAATCTTTCCCATCCATAGTTCAATGTATTTAGAGGGAATTATGAGATACAGATGTATGTTTGTTTATAAAATATTTTCATGCTGCAATTTATCCCCAGGATCAATTGGAAGTAGTTGTTGACTAGAGTTCACAAGCATTCTTGCATTGCGTGTGTGTCCAGTAAAGGGTTTTATTATTGATTCTTTGTCTGCATTCTGTTAATTCTTTTCCAAATGAGTTCTGTGGTTTGACCTTGATAAAATTCTTAATCTCATGTCTTCAGGTTTATTCTAATTGCTGTTGTTCCTCCTGGACTACACTACACTAACCTGCCACTCATCAAGTCCATTTGTCTGCGAACTGACTTAATTAAACATCTCAAATCCAATTTACTTGATCCTTCTACCATTAAGGGGGAAAGATCCCTGTCTATCACTTAAAATGAGGTTGGTTTAAAATAAAATACAATAAAGAAATGAAACAAACAAACAAAAAAAGAGAAAGAAGGGGAAAGAAGGGTTTTGATCTGTATTGGTAAAAAGATCTGCAGAATGCAAAATAAAAGAGTAATTAAAAGCCTTATAAAATAGCTTCACTCTGAGTACATTATTCTGTTTCTGTTAAAGTGAAGGAAAAGTTTAAGGAAATAGGAAGACTTACTCAACTCCAGTCAACCCTATATATATATAAAAAAAAAAACCTATAGCAACATCTTAAAACCTCATCAATGCCTCTCTTTGTCTATCATATCAAACTTCTAATTGACCATTAAGTTTCTGACAATATCCCTTTTAGCCTTTCAGACTCTTTGTCCAACTAAAAGCTATACTTGACTCCTTTGTTCTCCTTAGCAGTTCACGAAGTGTGGTCCCTCCACTAGCAGCATCACCTGGAAACTTGTTAGAAATACAAAATCTGGGTACTCACCCCAGATCAACTGATTCAGAAACTCTGGAGATGGAGCCCAGCAATCTCTGTTTTAACAAGTTGATCCTGGTGCATGCTAAGGTTGGAGAGCCACTGATAAAAGGAAATAAAAAAGAGCTTTATTGTTGGAGTTGTATTCAAATAATTGGCCATCGGTGTGACCTTTCAATAAGCAGTCCTGGTTGCTCAGTGGTTAAGCATTCAGCCGCTAACCAAAAGTCCATGGTTTGAACCCACCAGCTGCTTTTCAGGAGAAGCTGCTTTCCAGTGGCCTTGGAAAGATTACAGTCTTGGAAACCCTATGGGAGAGTTCTACTCTGTCCTATATGGTCCCTGTGAGTCAGAATCAACTCAGTGACAATGGGTTTGGTTTGGTGACCTTTACTGGGTTACATAACCTCTCCACGTCAAAGGTTCATCCCCTGTAAATTGAGAATGAAAATTCCACATGAAGCTATTAACGTGTGTGGAAGCATGAGTAACTCTGTCCCCTAATGCTAGCCTTGGATACTAATTCATAAACTCTTGGGCCAGTAGAAAATCCATGAGCCTTGAAGATTGATAAAACTTTGCCTCCTCACCTCTCTAAGCCTCTGTTTTCTCAGATGTATAATCAGGATAATAGCGTCTACCTCCAAGAGTTGTGAGGATTAACAAATAATGCAGCATGTAGCACTGTGGCACATATTAAACAGCAAATAAATGTTAATTTCATGTCCTTGTATATAGTAGGTGGTTGACACAAATCGTTTTTTTTTTTTTTTTTGATGTGTCTGTTGTCTTTAAGAGAAAATTCTGGTCTAGATTTCCCTGGGCTTCACATTTTGTTTCTTTTGCTATTTCAGTCAATATCTGCTTGTCATAGAAGTGTATTTTGTTTCCTTTAGCCTAAGGTTTGAAAATTTCTCTACTTAAAAAACTTGAATTTTAGGAAAATGTGATTACCTTTTTAAAAAACACATTTATATTTGCCACTCGAATGTCTTTAAAGTGGCCAATCAATTTTGAATTTTCCTATAGTGTGTTCACAGCACAATCCCTGATTATACTGAACTCATTAGGAACCATTTTTATGTAGCTGTAACTTATAATTTTTGAGGATTGCTTTGTAATTTTGCCTTAACGAACACCACCTACATAAGAGTCAAGGTAATTCATTTAGTTTGGAAAAGTCAAGTCATAAAGATAGCTCAGTAGAAAATGTTGGGTATAAAGCCTTTCTCTTTCTCCAAGTGCTTGATAGCAAATAAAACAAATTCAGATTTCTTCAGAAATTGTACAGGGATCTCTATAACACTTGACTTTTTTTTTCATAAAGTCAAATAGTTTCTTTTTTTTTAATTCCCAAGTTATTCATCTATAATTTTTTTAAAAGTCTCACTTAAAGCTGTGATAAAGATTTGATTAATAGGACATTTAGCAAAATTATAGGTGGGGAGCTTTCAGATTAATATAAGACTTGAAAAAAATGGATTTTTGGAGAGATATAATGCAAAGAGACTCACCATGGAGTCAGGAAGTACATGAGCACTGACACCAACTGTAATTATAACCTAGAGCAAGTTTTTTAATCTACTTCACAGCTTTGTACATGTAAAAAGGATTGCTGTAAGGATAAGATGGTGTAGAGTGAAAAGTATAAAAACAATATAAACGCATCATTTTGTTTCAGGTGTTCTTTGCCTTACATTAAATCACACTTACAGAATGTTGACAAATATACTCATGTTTTTCTTACAGTATAAATATGAACATAAGCACATTTACCTCAAAATTCCTGTAAAAATTTGTTGTTAGAAGAGATTCTAAATGGAATGGCTAATTAAGGTACTTTTATGTTTATTTGTTACTATGAAATTAAGGTAATTTTTTACATGACAAATTGTGATGTATTAAATTTAATCATTTGAAATGGCTTCAATATTTTTCCACATTATAGATTTCAATATCCTATAGGACATACACAGTGCAATGTACATGATGGTTGTATACTAGCAGATGCATGCCTATATTTAAAGCATTTTAGAGTTTATCAGAATTGTCTTACAACAGGGATATTCAATTATCTGCAACTCTATAATATGCTTGAACTCAAAGTTCAGGCCAAACTCTGGAAGAAAACCAAGAAAATTCAAGCTTTGATGTATTTCCCACAGGAAGATCAAAAGTAAGATTTAACAACACAAACAACAAAAATGGCTTTTCCTAAAATACTGGGGATGTACTTAATAAGAAATGAGGAGGACTTACATAGAAAAAAAAAATCTCCAATACATGCCTAAAGGCTTAAATATATAGAAAGACACAACTTGTACATGGTTAGGAAGGATCAATAGCCTAGCAACTCCAACTCACCCTAAATTCATAATAAATATATTTAACCCCTTTGGATGCCCATATTTACAAGTAAAGCATTAAGAACCTGACCAGAATCCATGTTTTTATAGGTGATATTTTTATCTAGGACAAGTAGGACTTGCTATACAATAATTAGGTAGGAACCCAGCCATTTTTTGGTGAGATCCATAGATATTAGTGCCTTACATATGATATGTGAGGAAATATTTAGGCGCAAGGATTTTCATCACAGTAATGTTGTTGTTGTTAGGTGCTGTCCAGTCAGTTCAAACTCATAGAGATCCTGCGTACAACAGATCAAAACACTACCCAGGACTACACCATCCTCATATCCGTGTTATGTTTAAGCCCACTGTTGTAGCCACTGTGTAAATCCATCAAGTTGAGGGTCTTCCTCTTTCCCTTGAATTTTTCCTTCAGCTCTTTCAGCTTGAGAAATGTCAAGCATGTCCTTCCCTTTGGGTTTGCAAACTCCAGGTCTTTGCACTTTTCACTATAATACTTTGTCTTTTCAAGCTGCCCATTGAAATATTCTCTCCGGCTGTTTTACTTCAACATTTCTTCCATTCACATTTGCTGTTGTACATTCAACAGCAAGTTTCAGACTCTTTTCTAACGTTCATTTTGGTCTTTTCTTTCTTTCCTGTCTTTTTAATGACCTTTTGCTTTCTTCATGTATGATGTCCTTGATGTCATCCCACAACTGGTCTGGTCTTCGGTCATTAACATTTAATGTGTCAAATCTATTCTTGAGATGGTCTCTAAATTCAGGTGGTGTGATGGTTAAGGTTGTGTGTCAACTTGGCTGGGCCACGATTCTCGGCGGTTTGGCAGTTATGATATAGTTTATTAGCTGTGTAATGAAGTAATCACCTCCATAATGAGATCTTATATAATGTGTTTCTTAGGGGTGTGGCCTGGATCTAATATATGTGGACTTTCTGGGAAAGCTCTCTGGCTTTTGCTCACTCTGAATCTTCATTTGACCTCTGGTTCTTGGGACTCAAGCTAGCAGTTTACCTGCCAGTCTTGGAATTTGTCAGCCTCCACAGACAGTGAGTGAGAGGCCTGTTGTCTGATCTGCCAATCTTGGGTTCTCCAGCCCCTGCAGCTATATGAGTCAGGAGAAGCCTTCAGCCTAACCAACAAATATGGAACTTTTCAGCATCTACAAACATGTGACCGTTTCCTTGATATAAACCTCTCTCTTTCAGGTTTTGCTACTCTAGAGAACCCAGTGTAAGATATTTGGTAACGAGAGTGGTTCTAGAGAAACAAAATTGTAAGGATGAGTTTTCTAAATTGATTCCCAAGTCTGGTTAGTCTTAAAGATCCTGATGACTCTGCTTTCAGTGAGAGGGCACTGCTAATCCATGGACTGAGGTGGCAATAGAAACAAGCAAAATATCACCACCAATAGATCAAGTATTGGTGAGAGGCAAGAGTCTGGATGACTGTATGTTTGATACCTTTCTACAATTTTTTCAGAATGAGAAGTGTAAGGAAGCTGTTTGGTTGGTTCTATTTTCACCAGACAAAGTGGTGAAAGAAAGAGATGAGCTCAGGGCTTCAGAGTTAAATCTCAATAGCTACATAAATGACCTCAAAGTTTCCATGTGTGCCTTGAAAGAAAGCCTTATCTACTGTAGTAACAGAGCTGATATTTTTGAAAACCAAACCCAGAGTTTTATCATAACAGTGGCTGAATTACAATACCAGTTGAATTCCCAACTTTGAATGCTTTCTGAAGTTAAAGTGAGGGTGTCAATTGGGAAGAAATGGGATCCTGAAACTTGGGATTGGGATATATGGGCAGATAACCAGGAAGCTGGGGGCACTGAGCCCCTAAATTCTGTCAAATCACTCCTGCCAGTAGAACCAGCCCTCTCACTCCCCTCTGAAGAGATTACTCCGTCTTTGTCTGCTAAGCTGCCCTCCCCAGTAAAACCATTAGCTGATCTGATGAGATTAACCCAGGTGTGTATGAAGAGCCTTTGCCTGAATCATCTCCTGGAGAGGTGTCTAAGTCACTGTGTGGGGCATCGCCTGAGGCAGATGCCTTACAAGACATTGCTGACTGTTTTCAGAACACATCCACACCATCTGTTTTTGCTTCTAGACCTATAACTAGACTTAAGTCCCAGAGAGCCACAAAAAGTGAAACTTAAAGTGTGACACAGGAGGTATGCTACATTTCAAAAGAACTCCTTTAGTTTTCTAATACATACAAGCAGAATGTACATATTACATTCTGTGGGAATGGCTATCAAAGGTATGGAATAATGGTGGAAGGAACATAAAGTTGGATCAGTCTGAGTTAATTCACATGGGCCCACTAAGCACAGATTCTTCATTCAATGTTTCAGTTCAAGAGATTAGGAAAGAATCTAATAGTTTATTTGGCTGGTTTGCTGAAGCATAGATTATCGGGTGGCCCACACTAAATCACACTGATGTGCCAGACCTGTCTTGGTATGCTGTAGAAAAAGGGATTCAAAGGTTTAGAGAAATTGGCATGTTATAGAGGACTTATCAGATTAGACCCACAGACTCACACATAGAGTACCCAGAGGCCACACCTTTTACCTCAACTTTTTTTTTTTTTTTTCTAGTCAGCAAGGAACAAATTTGTGAAGGGAGCCCCAGCATCCTTGAAGACTGTTGTGATTGCTATTTTGTGTAAGTCCGATTTGGCACTGGTAACTTCCCTAACTGAGTTAAGACACTTTGCTACAATGGGTCTGATTGCACCCTGAGGTGGTAGGGGCCAAGTAGCTGCAGTCAATCAACAAAGACAAGATAAACATGGTTACTGTAATGGACAGCAGGCTCAAAGCAGTAATCAGAATAGTCTGACTCATATGGGCTTAAGGCATTGGCTACTTAGTCATGGTGTCCCTAGGAGTGAAATAGATAGAAAATCTACTAAATATTTACTTGGTCTGTAAAAGTGGATGAATTCTAGGTTAAGTGAACTCCAGTCTAACTCAAATTGCCAGAAAAGAGAGTCATGCTGCCTCAATTAATTTCCAGCCAGTTTACATATCCACAACCTCTTGAATGAAGGGGAGGCCAAGTACCCTTAAGGAAGGGCCTTACTACACTGCCAAAAATTTACACTGTTAATCTTTTTCCCAGCATTCCCCAAAGGGATCTTCAACCTTTTAAGTGAGTGACTGTTCATTGGGGAAAAGAAAATAATCAAACTTTTCGGGAATTACTGGGTACTGGCTCTGAAATGACACTAATTCCAGGATACCTAAAACGTCACTGTGGCTCACCAGCCAGAGTGGGAGCATACGGAGGTCAATTTATTAATGGAGTCTTAGATCAGGTTCAGTTCACAGTAGTTCCAGTGGGTCCACGAATCCATTCTATAGTGATTTCCCCAGTTCCTAAATGCATAATTGGAATAGATATACTCAGCAACTGGCAGAACCCCTACTTTGGATCCCTAACAAGTGAAGTAAGGGCTATTATGGTAGGAAAAGTCAAGTGGAAGCCATTAGAACTACCCCAATCTAGGAAAACAGTAAACCAAAAGCAATACTGCATTCCTAGAGGGATTGCAGTGATTACTGCCACCATCAATTACTTAAAATATGTATGCATGGTGATTCCCATCACATCCTCATTCAACTCACCTATTTGGCCAGTGCAGAAAGACGGATGGATCTTGAAGAATGACAGTGGATTATCGAAAATGTAAACAAGTGGTTACTCCAGCTACAGCTGCCATTCCCAGTGTGGTTTCATTGCTTGAACAAATTAATACATCTGCTGGTACATGATATGCAGCTATTGATTTGGCCAATGCCTTTGTCTGCATACCTGTTTTGAAGGACCACCAGAAGCAGTTTGCCTTCAGCTGGCAAGATGAGCAATACCCCTTTACTGTCCTACCTCAGGGATATATCAACTTTCCAGCCCTAGTTCATAATTTAATCCTCAGGGACCTTGATCACCTTTCCTCTCTACAAGACATCACACTGGTCCATTACATTGATGATATTATGCTGAATGGGCCTAGTAAGAAAAAAAGTGACAGTGACTCTGGACTTATTTATAAGTCCAGAGGGTGGGAAATTAATCTGACAAAAAATTCATGTGCCTTTCACCTCAGTGAAATTTCCAGGAGTCCAGTGGTGTGGGGCATGTTGAGATATTCCTTCTAGAGTGAAGGATAAGTTATTGCATCTGGCCCCTCTCACAACTAAAAAGGAAGCACAACACCTGGTGGGCATCTTTCGATTTTGGAGGAAACATATCCCTCATTTAGGTGTGTTACTCTGGCCTATTTATCAAGTGACTCAAAAAGAAGCTAGTTTTTGTGGGGTCCAGAACAAGAGAAGGCTCTGAAACAGGTTCAGGCTGCTATGCAAGGCACTCTGCCACTTGAGCCATACAATCCAGCTGAGCCAATGGTGCTTGAAGTGTCAGCGGCAAATAGGGATGCTCTTTAAAGTCTTTGGCAGGCCCCTATTGGTGAATCACAATGCAGACCCTTAGTATTTTGGAAAAAATCCCTGTCATCCTCTTCAGATAAATATTCTCCTTTTTGGAAACAACTTTTTGCTTGTTACTGGGACTTTCTAGAGACTGAACACTTAATCATAGGCCACCAAGTCACCACGTGGCCTGAGCTGCCCATCTTGAACTGGGTGTTGTCTGATCCACAGAGTCATAAAGTCGGACGTTCACAGCAGAACTCCATCATTAAATGGAAGTGGTATATACAAGGTGGGCCTGAGCAGGACCTGAAGGCACAAGTAAGTTACGTGAGGAAGTTGCCCAAATGTCCATGGTCTCCACTCCTGTCACATTATCTGCTCTCTCCCACTCTGCACCTGTGGCCTCATGGGGAGTTCCTTATGATCAGGTGATTGAGGAAGAGAAAACTGTTGCCTGCTTTACAGATGGTTCTGCACGATATGCAGGCACCACTGGGAAGTGGACAGCAGCAGCACTACAACGCCTTGTTCGGATCTCCCTGAAGGACAGTGCTGAAGGAAGTTTCTCCCAATAGGCAGAACTTTGAGGAGCACATCTGTTTGTTAATTTTGCTTGGAAGGACAAACGGTCAGATGTGGGATTATATACTGATTCATGGGCTGTGGCCAATGGTTTGGCTGGATGGTCAGGAACTTGGAAGGAACATGATTGGAAAATTGGTGACAAAGAGGGATGGGGAAGAGATATGTGACAGATCACCCTGAATGGGCCAAAGAAGTGAAGATATTTGTGTTTCATGTGAATGTTCACAGAAGGGTGGCCTCAGCAGAGGAGGATTTTAATAATCGAGTGGATAGGATGATGCATTCTGTGAAAACCCGTCAACCTCTTTCTCCCATACCCAGGATTTGTGGGTCCAGGAATCCAGGGATGGAAATGGGGGTGGCACCACTCACTATTACCCCTAGTGACCCACTTGCTAAATTTTTGTTTCCTGTCCTGAGACCCTATGCTCTGGAGGTCTACGGGTCTTAGTTCCAAAGCGAGGAATGCTCTCACCAGGAGACAAAACACTGATTCCATTGTACTGGAATTTAAGAATGCTGTCTGGCAACTTTAGGCTCCTCATGCCTCTGGATCAACAGACAAAGAAAGGAGTTACTGTACTGGCTGGTGTGATTGATCCTGATTACCAACTGAAATCGGATTGATATTACATAATGGAAGTAAAGAAGGGTATGTCTGGAAGACAAGGGATCCCTTAGAATGTCTCTTAGTACTACCATGACCTGTGATTAAAGTCAATGGAAAACCACAGCAACCCAGTTCTTAAATGACTACTAATGGCCCAGACCCTTCAGGAATGAAGGTTTGTGTTACCCCACCAGGCGAAGAAACATGATCAGTTCAGGCGCTTTGTGAGTGTAAACGGAATATAGAATATCTGTCAACTTGGCTAGGTCATGATTTCCATGTGATTTCCCTATCTGTTGTAAACCCTATTTCTATGATGTTGATGAGATGGGATTAGCAGCAGCTATGTAAACTCAATATACAATATTAATCTACAGTTTAAGCCAATCTCTTTTGAGATATAAAAAAGAAAAGCGAGTAGAGAGATATAGGCACCTCGTACCACAACGAAAGCAGCACCAGGAGCAGAGTACACCCTTTGGACCTGAAGTTCCTGCACAAAGAATATCCTAGAGCAGGGGAAGATTGATGACAAGGACCTTCTCCCAGAGTCAACAGAGAGAGAGGGAGAGAGCCTTCCTCTAGAGCTGGCACCCTGAATTTGGACTCCTGGCCTCCTAGACTGTGAGAGAATAAATTTCTCTTTGTTCAAGCAATACGCTTGTGGTATTTATGTTACAGCAGCCCTGGATAACCAAGGCACTGATGATAAAAACTACAGCCTTCAGTGTGGATTACACCTTAACATAAAGAAAACAAAAATCCTCGCAACTGGACCAATAAGCGATATCATGATAAACGGAGAAAAGATTGAAGCTGTTGAGGATTTCATTTTACTTGGATCCACAATCAACACCCATGGAAGCAGCAGCCAAGAAATCTAACAACTTATTGCATTGGACAAAAATGCTGCAAAAGACCTCTTCAAAGTGTTAAAAAGCAAATATGTCAATTTGAGGACTAAGATGTGCCTAATCCAAGCTGTGATATTTCAATATCTCCATATGCGTGCTAAAGATGTACAATGAATAAGAAAGAAAGCAGAAAAATTGATGCCTTTGAATCATGGTGTTGGCATGGACTTCCAGAAGAATGAAGAGGTCTGTCTTGGAAGAAGTACAGCCGTAGTGCTCATTGGAAGCGAGGATAATGAGACTTTTTCTCAAGTACTTCATACAGGTTATCAGGAGGGACCAGTCCCTGGAGAAGGACATCACGCTTGGTATGGCAGAGTGTCAATGAAAGAGAAGAAGACCCACAGTAGATGGATTGGTACAGCGGCTGTAATGATGGGTTCAAGCATAGTAATGAGCATGAGGATGGCGCAGGACCAGGCAGTGCTTCGTTCTGTTGTTCATAAGGTTACTATGATAGGAACCAACTGATTGGCACCTAACGACCACAATGTGACTTGATCAAGTTCATAAATCTATTAAGTAGTAGAGCTTGGTAGCACAGGTCCAAAGTCTTTACATTTCTATTTTAAGTTAAAAAGAGGAAATTTCAAAATAATGCACTGTGTACAAATACAAATTTGTGAAGCAATTAAGTGAATATAATTTTTTTTAATATACATAATATTATATCCATAGATATAGTCAGAGAGGTTATGAAAGAATTTTTATTTCCTTTTATAGCTTTTCTTATATTCTAAATTCCCTACAGTGGACCTAGAAGTCATACCAACAGGAAAGTGTTAGGAAAGTGTTACTGGCATCTGATTGCTTTCAGTGTAGTCTGTTTAATATCTGTAGAACTATGAGTGAGATGTGCAAGAGTGGTCATGTTGTGAAAATTGCTGAAGAATGGTACCCTTACATAAAAAGTGACATAAGGAAGACATAAAACATTTAATACAGAAAAAGCCTTTAGAAGAGAGAGGTTAGATTATGATTTTTGAGATCATTTGAATTGATGAGCTCAAATTTAATCATTGGTTTAAAGACAAAAAATGAATAAACTAAATTTTAAAATGACATTTTTGTCACTCTACATAATAGATTTGTTTCAAAACCGGTGATTTTCATTTCTACATGTTAATCACATTTGCATTTTTCTTTTTATGTATGTTAAACTCCACATTTAATCATTTCTGAATTTGAGGAAAATTGTACTCCTAGCCTAAAAGAAAATCAACAAAATGAAATCTGACAAGAGTAATTACAAAACTCTGTATTTTGTTTCTAAATACCACCTGATAATGTTGTCAGAGAGGGGATTTCTACCCTATGAGGCTACTTGACTAGATTACTTTAAGGTCTCCTCCAAGTTGGAGACACTATGATTGTAATCACAAGTAAGTAAAAAAGAAATAATACTAATACAAATACTGATATTGACATGGATGCTGATATTGATGCTAAAATTAATACTAATACCAATACCAGTATCAATACTAATGTTGTTGTTGTGGTTAGGTGCTTCTAAGGAGCATTCTGGTTGTAATTCTTCCAAGACAGATTTGTTTGTTCTTTTGGCAGTCCCTGGTATATTCAATATTCTTTGCCAACACCACAATTCAAAGGCGTCAATTCTTCGGTCTTCCTTATTCATTGTCCAGCTGTCACATGCATATGATGCAATTGCAAATACCATGGCTTGGGTCAGGCGCACCTTAGTCTTCAAGGTGACATCTTTGCTCTTCAACACTTTAAAGAGGTCCTTTGCAGCAGATTTGCCCAATACAATGTGTCTTTTGATTTCTTGGCTGCTGCTTCCATGGCTGTTTGATTGTGGATCCAAATAAAATGAAGTCCTTGACAACTTCAATCTTTTCTCCGTTTGTCATGATTTTGCTCATAGGTCCAGTTGTGAGGATTTTTGTTTTCTTTATGTTGAGGTGCAATCCATACTGAAGGCTGTGGTCTTCGATCTTCATTACTAAGTGCTTCAAGTCCTTTTCACTTTCAGCAAGCAAGGTTATGCCATCTGCATAACACAGGTTGTTAATGAGTCTTCCTCCAATCCTGATGCCCCGTTCTTCTTCATATAGTCCAGCTTCTCGTATTATTTGTTCAGCATACAGATTGTATAGGTATGGTGAAAGAATACAGCCCTGACACACATCTTTTCTGACTTTAAACCACTCAGTATCCCCTTGTTCTGTCCAGACAACTGCCTCTTGATCTATGTAAAGGTTCCTCATGAGCACAATTAAGTGTTCTGGAATTCCCATTCTTCGCAATATTATCCATACTTTGTTATGATCCACACAGTTGAATGCCTTTGCATAGTCAATAAAACACAGGTAAACATCCTTCTGGTATTTTCTGCTTTTAGCTAGGATCCATCTGACATCAGCAATGATATCCCTGGTTCCACATCCTCTTCTGAATCTGGCCTGAATTTCTGGCAGTTCCCTGTTGATATACCATTGCAGCCATTTTTGAATGATCTTCAGCAAAATTTCACTTGTGTGTGATATTAATGATATTGTTCTGCAATTTCCACATTCGGTTGGATCACCCCTCTTGGGAATAGGCATAAATATGGATCTCTTCCAGTCAGTTGGCCAGGAAGCTGTCTTCCATATTTCTTGGCGTAGACAAGTGAGCACCTCCAAGGCTGCATCTGTTTGTTGAAACATCTCAGTTGATATTCCATCAATTCCTGGAGCCTTGTTTTTCGCCAGTGCCTTCAGAGCAGCTTGGAATTCTTCCCTCAGTACCATCGGTTCCTGATCATATGCCACCCCTTGAAATGGTTGAACATCAACTAATTGTTTTTGGTAAAATGACTCTGTGTATTCCTTCCATCTTCTTTTGATGTTTCCTGCATAGTTTAATATTTTCCCCATAGAATCCTTCACTATTGCAACTCAAGGTTTGAATTTTTTCTTCAGTTCTCTCAGCTTGAGAAACGCCAAGTGTGTCCTTCCCTTTTGGTTTTCCATTTCCAGCTGTTTGCACATGTCATTATAATACTTTACTTTGTCTTCTCGAGCCGGCCTTTGAAATCTTCTGTTGAGTTCTTCTACTTCATCAATTCTGCCTTTTGCTTTAGCTACTCAATGCTCAAGAGTAAGTTTCAGAGTCTCCTCTGACATCCATCTTGGTCTTTTCTTTCTTTCCTATCTTTTCAATGACCTCTTGCTTTTTCATGTATGATGTCATTCCACAACTTGTCTGGTCTTTGGTCACTACTGTTCAATGTGTCAAATCTATTATTCTTCAGATGGTCTCTAAATTCAGGTGGGATATACTCAAGGTCATATTTTGGCTCTTGTGGACTTGCTCTGATTTTCTTCAGTTTCAGCTTGAACTTGCACCTGAGCAATCGATGGCCTGTTCCACAGTCAGCCCCTGGCCTTGTTCTGACTGATGATATTGAGCTTTTCCATTGTCTCTTTCCACAGATGTAGTCAATTTGATTTCTGTGTGTTCCATCTGGCGAGGTCCATGTGTATAGTCACCATTTATGTTGGTGAAAGAAGGTATTTGCAATGCAGAAGTTGTTGGTCTTGCAAAATCCTATCATTCGATCCCCAGCATTTTTTCTATCACCAGGGCCATATTTTCCAACTATTGGTCCTTCTTCTTTGTTTCCAACTTTCGCATTCCAATTGCCAGTAATTATCAATGCATCTTGATTGCATGTTCGATCAATTTCAGACTGCAGCAGCTGATAAAAATCTTCTATTTCTTCATCTTTGGCCCTAGTGGTTGGTGCATAAATTTGAATAATAGTCGTATTAATTGGTCTTCCTTGTAGGCGTATGGATATTATCCTATCACTGACAGGGTTGTACTTCACGATAGATCTTGAAATGCTCTTTTTGACAACGAATGCAACACCATTCCTCTTCAAGTTGTCATTCCCAGCATAGTAGACTATATGATTGTCCGATTCAAAATGGCCAATACCAGTCCACTTCAACGCACTAATGCCTAGGATATCGATGTTTATGCGTTCCATTTCATTTTTGATGATTTCCATTTTTCGTAGATTCGTACTTTGTACATTCCAGGTTCTGATTATTAATGGATGTTTGCAGCTGTTTCTTCTCATTTCGAGTCATGCCACATCAGCAAATGAAGGTCCCAAAAGCTTTACTCCATCCACGTCATTAAGGTCAACTCTACTTTGAGAAGGCAGCTCTTCCCTAGTCATCTTTTGAGTGCCTTCCAACCTGGGGGCTCATCTTCCAGCACTATATCAGACAAAATTCTGCTGCTATTCATAAGGTTTTCACTGGCTAATGCTTTTCAGAGTACACTGCCGGGTCCTTCTTCCTAGTCTGTCTTAGTCTGGAAGCTCAGCTGAAACCTGTCCTCCATGGGTGACCCTGCTGGTATCTGAATACCAGTGTCATAGCTTCCACTACAACAGGCAACACACAAGCCCCCATGTGTCTGTCAGTTTGTCGTACTGTGGGGGCTTTCATGTTGCTGTGATGATCAATACTAATAACAGTAGAAATATTAATATATTAAAACCAACATCAATCCTAATTGATACTATTATTAATATTATACTAGTAACCATCATGTGAGGAGCCCTGGTGGCATAGTGGTTAAAGTGCTCAGCTGCTAACCAAAATGTCAGTAGTTCAAACCCATCAGCCTCTCTGCAGGAGAAAGATGTTGCAGTCTGCTTCCTTAAAGAGTTACAGTTTTAGAAATTTTGTGTGACAGTTCTCCTGTGTCCTATAGGGTCGCTATGAGTCATAATTGACTCGATGGCAGTGGGTTGGACCCATCATGTTAAGATTTTCACATGCACTGTCATTAAATTCCACAATAACCTTATAAAGAAAGATGTATTATTATATTCCCTTCATAAATAAGAAAACTGAGGGTTTGTTTAGTTAAGTAACTTTCCTAAGCTCTCACAGCTAGAAATGATAGAGTCAGAATTACAAACTAGGCCTGTCTATTTTCATAGACTATGATTCCTCCACCAAATGTTAGTTTTATTTCTGGGTCTTTTTTTGACATAGAATAACTGTCACCCTTTAAAGTAGCTGGGATTTGATTTTAACTTACCTTGTATTACACTGAAAATAACGTCTTCATCAAATGTAATGAAAATAGTTGAATTTTCATTTACTGTTTTCATTAGAGCTATGATTTTCCCTCGGATTCTTCCTATACTTTAGTAGTAGCTATTTGAAAAGTAGATAATGATAAATAAATAAATAAATAAATAAACCCAAATGTTTTGGATAAAGCATTCCTCTAAGCTCAAGGGAAATTCTAGAAGTTAGTTTTCTCCTAATACTGTGGCAGATACAATGAACTCTTGATGTTCAATGGCATTTTACTAATACGGTTTTGTCTCCAGAGTTTCTGCTTCTTTGCTAGTAATTACTATTTTTCTCTTATTCCATAATTTCATGTTTTTATCGTGCTATTCTTACTAAAATACTTCCTACTCTTAATGCATTTGAAAGTACTACCATAAAATTTTGTATGATAGTAACACCCAGTGCTGTCGAGTCAAATCTGACTCATAGCGACCCTATAGGACAGAGTAGATAGTAGAATCAGAAAAAAAAAATATTGATCGACTGGTCAATTGCAATCAATTCTGTAAGTGAGTAGCCTGAGTATGTCTATCTCCTAAGCCAAAGATCGGTTCCTTTGTTCTTTAATTGCTCTTGAAAACTCATTTTGATTCCCCAAATGAATAAGGATCAATGTGTGTAGCAAACAAGGCTCACACATCATCGTTTATGACTCTAACACCAGCATTTATTTATCACATGTTAAAATTACATTTTTTGATGGGCTTATGCATAGGTATTTGCTGTCCTTATAATGGCTACCTGACATTTTTGAAACAACTGTCAGTAAGAAAGAATTGTCCATTTTAGGGAACTAGGTGGCATTAGGTGGGACATAGTATCTTGCCTGCTGACAGCTCCATATGACAAATAACAGGTATTTAAGGAGGTATGTACTCAGGGTTCTATGTGCAGCTTTTTTCCATGGACAGAACAAATCTAATTGACCCGTTTGGGAATGGATGGTGTAACACTGGTCTCATTAGTATCAGATAAAGCAACTGAACTAACTGCCCACAGACTTAAAGCAATTTTTCATTTCTCTTAGGAGAAGTATGCTTATATATGGCCATTTAAAACCTGCTGTCTTTTTCTTAGAATTCAAACATGTAAGTAAACAGTTTTTCACATTCGTAAATTACAGTTCTTTTTTTATATTCTGAATTCTTACTATCTTCAAATCTATGTGAACAGTGCCACTGAATAATGTATTGCTGATTTAATTACTACTCCACACTAAGGTAATTCAAACTGAAGATACACATTTAAAATTATGAAATATAAAATAACACACACACACACTCAAAAAGTTAAACCTGGAACATTTCTACTCCACAAACACTAAAACCTCCGTGACAGATATTTTTAAAATCTCCCTGAAACAATCACTGATCCAGGCTCTGTATTAGTTGGCATTCCTGACAGGCTTAAATTTCTTGCTAAGATTTAAATAAAAACACCTCAGTCCTAGTCCCACTTGAGTCAATCTGGGATCCCAGGCAAGACAATTAACCTCACTGTACTGCCATTTTCTCATCTGTGACATGGAGGTGATAACAGCAATTCGACACATGGAATCATTGTGAGGGATTACGGCAAAACAATTGGAAAAATATGAAGTGCTATACAAATTATTACTACTTATAATAACCATACAAGATGTGAGTGTCCTGTTCACAATGTCAGAAATATTCTAAGTATAATTATTGAGAAAGTCAACTGAAATTTTCTCTTAGGTGGACTGAACAGAGCCAAGCAGGCTTTTTTTGCAGGTAATATGGCTGAAAAGAAATAGCCATGCATTCAACGGAAGGGTTTATTTAAAACTTGTAAAAATGTCAAACCGAAGTTCTCCCACTGTGAATTTTATTGATGTTATGTTTTTCAATAGGCTCTGAAGATATTACTAATTACTACACTGCTATGGTCAGTGCATCACTGGGCTGTGTCCTGATTCTAGAACAAAGGTCAGTGAAAAATTCAATGAATTTCAAGTACCTACAAATATTTCTGCTTTCCTTTATTCATGCCTAGTAGGTTAGCTTTTTCCTTAAATCAGGGTTTCTAACCTCACCACTATTGACATTTCGGGCTGGATAATTCTTTGTTGTGAGGGGCTGTTCAATGTATTGCAGAATGTTTAGCAGCATCCATGGCCTCTACTCACTAGATGCCAGTAGCAACCTCACTCAGTTGTAACAATCGAAAATGTCTCCTGACATTGCCGAATGTCCTCCAGGGGGTGAGGGTGGGGAATGGCCCCTGGTGGAGAACTTCTGCCTTAAATGAGTGATTTTGAAACAGAGTTTCTTGGATGATGTTACAGAAACAAATGATTCTTATATTTGCTCAAGTGGGTGGGGATGGGCCATAAGAGGGGTTGCGAAGCACCACTCATGTGGTAAACGGAATTACAACCCGTGATTGGGGTTGTGACTAAGGCCCCTATTTCTGTGCATTTTCTTTTCTATTGGAGACCCTGGGTGGTGAAACAGTTAACGTACTCAGCTGTTAACCAAAAAGTTGGAGATTCGAGTCCACCTAGAATCATCTCAAAAGAAAGGCCTGGCAACCTACTTCCAGAAAATCAGCCACTGAAATCTTTGCCGAGCACCGCTCTAATCTTACACTCATGATGTCGTCATCAGTAGGAGTAGATTCCATTGTAACTGGATTTTTGTTTCTTCGTTTCCTTTCTATCACAATCGTTTCTTTCGCTTTCCTTATTGTCCACATGAATCAAACTACTGGAGGTTCTGTGCATATTAGTTACTGAGTTATTGGAATGGTGGTTGGAATAAGTGCCAATCACAGTCACTATCCCCTAAGCAAGATCCCTTCAGACTCCGTTCTTTATTCTCATGGACATGTGTTGTTGTTGTTAGGTGCCCTCGAAATGCTTCCGACTCCTAGCGACCCTATGCACAACAGAGCTAACACCGTCTGGTCCTGCGCCACCCTTACAGTCCTTGTTATGCTTGAGTTGACTGTGGCAGCTACTGTGTCAATCAACCTCGTTGCGGGTCCTTCTCTTTTCCTCTTACCCTGTACTTTGCCAGGCACAATGACCTTCTCCAGGGACTGATCCCTCCTGATAATATGTCTAAAGTATGTGAGATGCAGTCTCGCCACCCTTGCTTCTAGGGAGCATTCTGGTTGTACTTCTTCCAAGACAGATTTGTTCGTTCTTTTGGCAGTCCATGGTATATTCAATATTCAATATTCTTTGACAACACCACAATTCAAAGGCGTCAATTCTTCGGTCTTCCTTATTCATTGTCCAACTGTCACATGCATATGATGTGATTGAAAATACCATGGCTTGGGTCGGGCGCACCTTAGTCTTCATGGTGACACTTTAGAGACATCTTTGCAACAGATTTGCCCAATACAATGTGTCTTTTGATTTCTTGACTGCTGCTTCCATGGCTGTTTGATTGCGGATCCAAGTAAAATGAAATCCTTGACAACTTCAATCATTTCTCCATTTATCATGATGTTGCTCATTGGTCCAGTTGTGAGGACTTTTGTTTTCTTTATGTTGAGGTGCAATCCGTACTGAAAGCTGTGGTCTTTGATCTTCATTAGTAAGTGCTTCAAGTCCTCTTCACTTTCAGCAAGCAAGGTTGTGTCATCTGCATAACGCAGGTTGTTAATGAGTCTTCCTCCAATCCTGATGCCATGGTCTTATTCATCTAGTCCAGCTTCTCGGATTATTTTCTCAGCATACAAATTGAATAGGTATGGTGAAAGGACACAACCCTGACACACACCTTTCCTGACTTTAAACCACTCAGTGTCCCCTGGTTCTGTCCAAACAACTGCCTCTTAACCTATGTAAAGGTTTCTTATGAGCACAATTAAGTGTTCTGGAATTCCCATTCTTTGCAATAAAATTCATATTATATTATACACAGTCCAATACCTTTGCATAGTTAACAAAACACAGGTAAACATCCTTCTGGTATTCTCTGCTTTCAGCCAGGGTCCATCTGACGTCAGCAATTATATCCCTGGTTCCAAGTCCTCTTCTGAAACCAGCCTGAATTTCTGGCAGTTCCCTGTTGATATACTGCTGCAGCTGTTTTTGAATGATCTTCAGCAAAATTTTACTTGCTCGTCATATTAATGATATTGTTCTATAATTTCCGCATTCGGTTGGATCACCTTTCTTGGAAAGAGGATTAAATATGGATCTCTTCCTATTAGTTGGCCAGGAAGCTGTCTTCCATATTTCTTGGCATAGACGAGTGAGCACCTGCAGCGCTGCATCTGTTTGTTGAAACATCTCAATTGATAGTCCATCAATTCCTGGAACTTTGTTTTTCACCAATGCCATCAGAGCAGTTTGGACCTCTTCCTTCAATACCGTCGGTTCCTGATCATATGCTACCTCTTGAAATGGTTGAATATCGACTAATTCTTTTTGGTTTAATGACTCTGTGTATTCCTTCCATCTTCTTTTGATGCTTCCAGCGTTGTTTAATATTTTCTCCACAGAATTCTTCACTATTGAAACTCAAAGCTTGAATTTTTTCTTCAGTTCTTTCGGCTTGAGAAATGCAAAGCGTGTTCTCCCCTTTTGGTTTTCTATCTCCAGCTCTTTGCACATGTCATTATAATACTTTGTCTTTGAAATCTTCTCTTCAGTTCTTTTACTTCATCATTTCTTCCTTTTTATTTAGCTGCTCGACATTCGTGAGCAAATTTCAGAGTCTCCTCTGACATCCTTCTTGGTCTTTCCTGTCCTTTCAGTGACCTCTTGCTTTCTTCATGTATGATGTCCTTGATGTCATTCCACAACTCGTCTGGTCTTTGGTCACTAGAGTTCAATGCATCAAATCTACTCTTGAGATGGTCTCTAAATTAGGGTGGGATATGCTCAAGGTGATATTTTGGCTCTCGTGGACTTGCTCTGATTTTCTTCAGTTTCAGCTTGAACTTGCATAGGAGCAATTGATGGTCTGTTCCACAGTCGACCCCTGGCCTTGTTCTGACTGATGATATTGAGCTTTTCCATTGTCTCTTTCCACAGATGTAGTCAATTTGATTTCTGTGTGTTCCATCTGGTGAGGTCCATGTGTATAGTCGCCGTTTACGTTGTTGAAAGGAGGTATTTGCAATGAAGAAGTCATTGGTCTTGCGAAATGCTGTCATTCCATCTCTGGCATTGTTTCTATCACCAAGGCCATATTTTCCAACTATGGATCCCTCTCCTTTGTTTCCAGGTTTTGCATTCCAATCTTCGTTAATTATCAATGCATGCTGATTGCATGTTCAATCAATTTCAGACTGCAGCAGCTGATAAAAATCTTCAGTTTCTTCATCTTTGGCCTTAGTGGTTGGTGCTTAAATTTGAATAATAGTTTTATTAACTGGTCTTCCTTATATGCGGATGGATATTATCCTTTCACTGACTGCATTGTACTTCAGGATAGATCTTGAAAGGTTCTTTTTGACGATGAATGCAACACCATTCCTCTTCAAGTTGTCATTCCCAACATAGTAGACTACATGATTGTCCAATTCAAAATGACCAATACCAGTCCATTTCAACGCACTAATGCCTAGGATACTGATGCTTGTGCGTTCGATTTCATTTTTGACAATTTCCAATTTTCCTAGATTCATACTTTGTACATTCCAGGTTCTGATTATTAACGGATGTTTGCAGCTGCTTCTCATTTTGAGTCATGCCACTTCAGCAAATGAAGGTCCCAAAAGCTTTACTCCATCCACGTCATTAAGGTTGACTCTACTTTGAGGAAGCAGCTCTTCCCCAGTTGTTTTTTGAATGCCTTCCAACCTGGAGGGCTCATCTTCCAGCACTATATCAGACAATGCTTCACTGCTGTTAATAAGGTTTTCACTGGCTAATGCTTTTCAGAAGTAGACTGCCTGGTCCTTCTTTCTAGTGTGGCTTAGTTTGAAAGCTCAGCTGAAACCTGTCTTCCATGGGTGACTCTGCTGGTATCTGAATACCAGTAGCATAGCTTCCAGCGTCACAGCAACACACAAGCCCCCACAGTACGACAAACTCATGGACATACATACTATGAACCCATAGCCTACTTGCTTCCATTTTCAACAAGACAACCCTCCTCTCTCCCCTCAATGTTCTAACAAGCCTAGGTTGGGAAACAATGACTTAAACCAGGTTTCACGTTTCTGAGGATGGCCCTGAGTCCTGTAGCTCCTGTGGAGACTGTAGGAGAATATCATATTAAAATGTTGGTACTGTTCTTGATGGCTGCATAGGGCATGTAGTATAAGCTGTTGCATTTCAGAGTCTAAGGATGCTTGTTATTATAACTCACTGGTACATAGATTGAAGTGAAAGATTCTTACTGTAACTGTGGTCTCCCACTATGTTAATACCATAAGATTTAGACTTTATGGTACTGAAACAAAAACTCTGAAGGGAATAGATTACCTTTTGTGACTTGTAATCAAAACACCAATGCCCTTCAAGAACCATTGGGCTGACAAAAAAAGGCAGCAAGTTTTGTTCTCCCTGTCACTAAGGCAAGGAACCCTGGTGGCACAGTGGTTAAAGAGCTTGGCTGCTGACCAAAAGGAGAAGGATGCAGCTATCTGCTTTCATAAAGACTTACAGCCTTGGAAATCATATGGAGGCAGTTTTATTCTGTCTTATAGGGTCTTTATGGGTCAGAATTGGTTCGACGGCAGTGGGTGGTGGTGGGTGGTCATTAGGGCTTAGTGCCAGTTACCATTATTATTGCACTACTTGCTTATGGTTTATTTTAACAGGTTTCTTGTGGCAAAATTCACATACCGTAAAATACACCGTTTTAAGGCATGCAGTTCAGAGGTTTTTAGTATATTAAAAAATTTGTGCATAGATCACCAGTATCTAATTTCAGAATATTTTTATCACTCCTAAAAGAAACCCTGTGTCCTTTAACAGTCATTCTCTATTCTTCCTGCCAGCCACTAATATACTGTCTGTCTCTATGGATTTGCCTATTCTGGACAATTTTTATAAATGGAATCATACAATACGTGACCTTTCAAGTCTGGCTTCTTTCACTTTAACATAATGTTTTCAAGGTTCATTCATGTTGTAACATGTATCACTTCACTCCTTTTTATGGTTGAATAATATTTCATTATGTGAATATACCACATTTGTTTATCCATTCATCAGTTGATGGCCACTTGGGTTGCTTTTTCTTTTTGGCTTTTAAGAATAGCACTGTTACGAACATTTCTATACAAGTTTTTATGTGGACATATGTTTTCATTTCTCTTGGGTATATACCTAGGAGTAGAATTGCTGGATCATATGGTTTAACTTTTTGAAGAATTGCCAAACTACGTTCCATGGCAGTGGCACCATTTTCTAAATGGTATTGTTTTGGGGATTTCCTTTTCATCATTCTCTTTATTGGTATATAGGAATCCAACTGATTTTTGTATGTTTATCTTGTATCCTGCCACTCTGCTGAATCTTTCTATTAGTTCCAGTAATTTTCTGGAGGAGTCTTTTTGGGTTTTCTATGTATAGTGTCATATCATCCACAAATAGGGACAGTTTAACCTCTTCATTACCAATTTGGATGCCCTTTATTTCTGTTTCTTGCCTTATTGCCCCAGCTAGGACTTCCAAAACAATGTTAAATAGGAGTGGTGATAAAGGGCATCCTTGTCTTGTTCCCGTTCTCAAGTGGAATGTTTTCAGCCTCTCTCCATTAAGAGTGATGTTGGCTGTTGGTTTTGCATAAATGTCCTTTATTATGTTGAGAAATTTCCCTTGTATACCTATTTGGGTTTTTTTTCATACCTATTTTACCGAGAGATTTTATCAGGAATGGGTGTGGGACTTGTCAGATGCCTTTTCTGCTTTGAGATGATCATGTGATTCTTCTCTTTCCTTTTATTTATATAGTGGATTAAGTTGATTTATTTTCTAATGTTGAACCATCCTTGCTTACCTGGTATGAATCCTACTTGGTCATGGTGTATTATTTTTTTGTGTACGATGTTAAATTCTATTGGCTAGAATTTTGTTGAGAATTTTTGCATCTATATTCATGAGAGATATTAGTCCCTAATTGTCTTTTTTGTGGTGTCTTTGCCTGGTTTTGGTCTCAAAGTTATGCTGGCTCTATAGAATGAATTTGGAAGTATTGCTTCCTTTTCTATATTCTGAAATAGTTTGAGTAGTACTGGCGTAAACTCTTTCCTGAATGTTCGGTAGAATTCTCCAGTGAAGCCATCTGGGCCAGGCTTTTTTTCTTGGGAGTTTTTTTTTTTTTTTTTTTTTTACCTTTTCAACCTCTTCTCTTGTTATGGGTCTGTTGAGATTTTCAACATCATTTTGTATTAGTTTGAGTAGGTAGTGTTTTTCTAGAATTTGTCCATTTCCTCTAGCCTTTCAAATTTGTTGGAGTATAGTTTTTCATAATACTCTGTTGTGATCCTTTTTATTTCAGTTGGGTCTGTTCTAAGGTCCCCCATTTCATTTCTTATTTAGGGCATTTGCATCCTCTCCTATTTTTGTCAATTTGGCCAGTGGTTTGTCGAATTTGTTGATCCTTTCAAAGAATCAACTTTTGGTTTTGCAGATTCTTTCTATTGTTTTCCTATGTTCTATTTCACATATTTCTGCTCTGGCCTTTATTATTCCCTTTCTTCTGGTAGGTGTGGGCTTCTTTTTCTGCTCTCTATTTGTTTCAAGTTGTGTAGCTAATGTTTTGATTTTGTTCCTTTCTTCTTTTTTGATGTGTGCATCTGTTGATATAAATTGACTTCTGAGCACAGCCTTTACTGTGTCCCGAAGGTTTTTGTATGATGTGTTTTCATTCTCGTTTGACTCTAGGAATTTTTTTGTTCCATCTCTGATTTCTTCTGCTATCCAGTGGTTTTAAAGCAAGGTGTCATTCAGTTTCCACGTAATTGATGTTTTCTCCTTACTCTTCCTGTTGTTATTTTCTACTTTGATGGCATTGTTGTCAGAGAAGATATTTTATATTATCGCAATGATTTGGATTTTGTTCAGGGTTGCTCTGTGACCTAAGATGTGGTCTATTCTGGAGAACGTTCCATGTGCTTTGGAAAAGAATGTGTACTTTGCAGCTGTTGGGTGGAGTGTTCTATATATGTCAAGAGGTCAAGTTGCCTGATTGTGCTCTTTAGCTCTTCTGTATCTTTGTTGAGTTCCTAGATGTTCTGTCCTTTAATGAGAGTTGTGTGTTGAAGTCTCCTACTATTATTGTGGAACTGTCAATTTCTCTTTTCAATGCTGTTAGAGTTTGTTTTATGTATTTTGGAGCCCTGCCATTGGGTGCGTAGATGTTTATTATGGCTAAGTCTTCATGATGGATCATCTCTTTAATCATTATATAGTGCCCTTCTTTGTCTTTTATGGTGAATTTTGTTTTAAAGTCTATTTATCTGAGATTAGCGTTGCCACTCCTACTCATTTTTGGGAGTTATTTACTTGATATATTTTTTCCATCCTTTGATTTTTTAATAAATTTATGTCTTTGCTTCTAAGGTAGACAACATATTAATGGATCCTGTTTTTTTTTTTTTTTCCTTAATCCATTATTTCACTCTGTGTCTTGTCATGGGTGCATTTAGGCCATTTGCATTCAGTATAATTATTGATAGGTGTGAGTTTATTGCTGTCATTTTGTAGGACTTTTTTTTTTTTTTTTTGAGGAGCTAACATTTTCTTGTTCTTCTTACTCTCCTGTGCTGAGTTCTTTTTGTTTGTGGATTTCTTTTTCATTTCTTTTTTTTTTACTGAGACTTTATGTTTTTCTTCTTTACTTTGATGAGTAGGTTTGTTAACTGTCTTTGTGGTTACCTTGAAATTTACCCTTATCTTCCCAGGTTTGGACCAGTATATTATTACTTGGTATTGCCTAGTCTTCCTTTCCATTAGAAAGTTCTATACATATAACATTTATTCCCTCTTTTATTGTTCTGACATTGTTGTCATTTACAGATTAACCTCTCTGGTTCCCTGTTGCAATTGTTTTGGTTTTGAATGGTCCTTGAGAGTTCATTTCCTAGGTTGGTATCTGGATGGTACAATCTTTTGTCCTAGATTCAGGCTGTAGTCTGATGTTGTTTGTTCTCAGACCGAAGGACTCCCTTTAATAATTCTTGTAAGTTTGCTTTGGTTTTTACATATTCCCTTAAATTTCTATTTATCTGGAAATGTCCAAATTTCACCATAATATTTGAATGTAGGTTTTGCAGGACATATTCTTCTTGGTTGGCAATTTTTTTCTTTCAAGGTTTTATATATGTCATCCCATTGCTTTCTTGCCTGCATGGTTTCTGCCAAATAATCAGAGCTTAGTCTTATTGTTTCTCCTCTGTATGTGACTTTTTATTTTTCTTGAGCTGCTCTCAGGGGTTTTCATTGTCTTTGGTTTTAATGAGTGTGAATATGATATGCCTTGGTGTTTTTCTTTTGAAGTCTACCCTATATAGGGTTCTTTGAGCTTCTTGGATGGTCAGCTTTCATGATATTAGGGGTGTTTTCTGTCAGAAATTCTTCAGTGATCCTCCCTGTATTTTCTGCTTTCGCTCCTTGTTCTGGAACTCCTGTCACTCGCTAATTTTTGTTTTGATTGTATCCTACATAATTCTCAGGGTGTCTTCATTTTTCTTTGTTCTTTTTCTGATTATTCCTCAAACAGAGTTGTATCCAAGTATTTGTCTTTAATTACACTGATCCTGTCTTCCATCATTTCAAACCTGCTCCTCAGCCCTTCTATGATGCTATCCATTTCTGAAGTCTTGTTGTTTATCTGTTGGATTTCTGATTGCTGTTTTTGTATGATTTCTAGTTGGAATTTATTTTGGCACTTTGTTCTTGTATTATTTTCCTGAATTCATCCATTTTTTGTCTGTATTTTCCATGAATTTGTCCACCTTTGCCATAAATTTGTCTGTTTTTTCCTCATTTTTGTCTGTTTTTTCCTTCAACTCCTGGATAGCTCTGAATATTAGAGATTTGAATTACCTGTCAGGTAGTTCTAGTGCCTTTTCTTCTACTGGAATGTCATCTGACATTTTATTTTGGATGCGTACTGGAACCATCTGGAACCATCCTATCCTTTTTTTTTTTTATGCTTTCATATTGTGTGTTGTCTTCAGGACTTTCAGTAGTTATTTTCTTCATTTATTGATTGTGGATTTTCTTGTTTCATCCTGCTTTTTTGTTTTATTTGGTTGTCTGAGCAGGCAGGCCGTGCTTTCTTTGTGGTTTGCTTGTCTGTATTCATGATACTTTTCACCTCCTTGTCCAATGGGCAGGGCCAGTCACTCAGCTATGGTGCAACAGGGTAGGTTCGGCTGAAGGGGAGGGGCTGGGATGGGTTGTTTGCGGCATGTACTTGGGCCTACAGGGTGGGACAGGAATCAGTGCTGAGCAGATTCCAGTAAGCTGTGCTTGTGATGCTCAGGGGTATGATGTTCATTACATGGTGCATGTAGGAAGGAAAGAGGGAGGAGTTTGTGATGTTTTGGAGCTAATAGGGGAACGGGAAAGAGGAGAGAGGAAAGAGAAACAGGAGCCAAAAACAAATAAAGGAAAAAAAAAGTATGAAGGGAGCTTCCCATTGGAGTGGAGAGATGAGAAACTGAGAAATGTAGAAAAGGAAAAAGAAAAGAAAAAGGGAAAAAGAAAATAAATAACTGGATAAAAATTTGGAAAAGAAAAAAAAAAGGAAAGCTCCTAGAGGATCCCTCTGGCATAGCCACAAAAACCAAGGGAGTGGCTCCCAGGTTGCACAGTACAGCCTGGCTAGAGGGGGTATAGTTGTCAGGCAGCACCAGACATTCAGAAGGCAGGAAAAGAAGCTAAGTATAGAGAGACAAGAACTAAGAAATGAAGAAAGACTGAAAGGGGGAAAAAAGGAAAGAAAAAAATGCCCCCAGGGATCCCACCTACAGGGCTGAGAAGATTGGGGAGTGGCTCCTAAGCTGTGTAGTGTAGCCTAGCTAGAAGGGGCTCCCAAAATGCAAAAAGAAAAAGAAAACAGAACAAAGCAAAACAAAACAAGCAAAAAAAAAAAAAAAGCCTGGGGAGTGGTTCCCCAGTCAGCAGATTTCACAGCCTTTCAAGAAGAAGCAAGGGTGGCACATGGAGCCAGGTGCTTGAGAGAAAGGAGGGGGAGAGAGTGGGAGACACACAAGAAACTGAAAGAAATGGATAGAAGCAATGCTGGCTCATGGAGCTGGCCAGTGCTGGCAGGGCGAATCCAAGGGACCCAGGGCCAAAGCCGTTGCCTCCAGACCAAAAGAATGTGGCCGACAGGAAGCAGAGGAGGCTCGGGCGGGAGAAGGGTCGGGGTTAGGAAAGTGTATATAGCTCGTTACGGGGTGCTCTGTCTCCTGCTGGGAACTTTGTGAAGCTGCTTTCCCATACTTCCTGTCAACCGGTCTCCAATGTGGGTGGGGTGAATCCAAGCGGCATGGAAGCTGCACTTCCTGGCCAGCCGAGCCATTGCAGCCAGCTGGGGAGCTCAGGGCTAGAGCAGCAGGGAGCGGATGGGGATGGGAAAGTGCATATCACTGGTTACTGGGTGCTCTATCTCCTGCTGGGAGCTCTGTGAAGCAGCTTTCCCATGCTCCCTGTCCACTGATCTCTGACAGGAGTCCAAAATGGCTAATCTGTGCTGTGGTAGCTGATAGGTTTCCTCTGCAGTAACTCTCCTTGCTCACTGTCCTCAGTCAGTTTCTTATTCCATTTGGTGTTTGGCTGAGTTCTTTATCTCTTCATTTGACACTTCGGGTTCCAGGAATGATGTTTGTCTGTGTTTTACTTAGTTTTTCAGTTCTTTGTTGTGGAAAGATGGCATGGTACTTCTGTCTATGCGCTATGTTGGCCAGAAGTCACAGGTACACCATTAAAAATTCCTACCAGAAAACTGTGAGGGTTCCAATTTCTTCACATCCTTACCCTCACTTTATATTTACCAGTTTTTTTTTCTTTTTTTAATATTTATCCTAGTGGGTGTGTAGTGGTATCTAATTGTGGTTTTGATTTAGATTTTCCTAATGACTAGTGTTGAACATCTTTGCATGTGTTTATTGGTCATTTGTATATCTTTTTTGGAGAAATACAGTGAAACCTGTGAGAGCTGCAATTTGATGGCACTGCCTTGATTATCAAGGTTTCACAAGTTTTCTGCCTTTGAGAAGATGCTGTCTTACCTCTTTCCTATTACTCATTTTAGTGGAAAATATTTGAGTTTGCCTTCTCTGACAGGTTTCCGCCTTATACAGGTTCTGGCTTTCACAGATTTACTGTACCTATTCAAATGCTTTGCCCATTTTTTAGTAGGGCTGTCGGTCTTTTTGGTTAGCACAAATGGTTTTTGCTCAACTATTAACCTAAGGGTTGGTGGTTCAAATCCACCCAGCAGTCTTGCAGAAAAAAGGTTTGGCTGTCTACTTTTGTAAGATTACAACCATTGGAAACCCTATAGAGCAGAATTCTACCCTGAAGCATGTGGGGTCACCATAAGCTGGAGTCTACTCAATGGCAACTATTATCATTAAGTTGTGAAAAGTTCTTTACATATTCTGGATACTACACTTATCAGCTATATGATTTGAAAATACCTTCTCCCATTAACTGGGTTGTCTTTTCACTTCCTTGATAGTGTCTTTCGAGGATTTTTTTTTTATCATGTCCAATTCACCTATTTTTTTCTTTCAGTGCTTGAGCTTTAGATACCAAATATAAGAACTTTGCCTAATTTAAGGTCATAAAGGTTTACCACAATTCTTTTTACATAAATATATATATGTATTTATATATGTATATATACATATGTTGTTGTTGTTAGGTGCTGTTCAGTCAGTTCCGACTCAAGAGACCCTATGCACAACAGAACAAAACACTGTCCAGTCTTCTGCCATCCTCACAATTGTTGCAATGCTTGACCCCATTGTTGCAGCCACTGTGCCAATCCATCTGGCTCATGGTCTTCCTCTTTTTCCCTGACCCTTTACTTTATCAAGTATGATGTCCTTCTCAAGGGACTGATCCCTCCTGATAACATGTCCAAAGTACGTGAGACGTAGTCTTGCCATCCTTGCTTCTAAAGAGCATTATGGTTGTACTTCTTCCAAGACAGATTTGTTCATTCTTTTGGCAGTCCACGGTATATTCAATATTCTTTGCCAACCCCACAATTCAAAGGTGTCAATTCTTCTTAGGTCTTCCTTATTCATCATCCAGCTTTTGCATGCATATGAAGTGATTGAAAGCATCATGGCTTGCGTTGGGTGCGCCTTAGTCCTCAAGGTAACACCTTTGCTTTTCAACACCTTAAAGAAGTCTTTTGCAGTTGATTTGCCCAAAGCAATGTGTCGTTTGATTTCTTGACTGCTGCTTTCATGGGTGTTGATTGTGGATCCAAGTAAAATGACAACCTCAATTTTTTCTGTTTATCATGATGTTGCTTATTGGTCCAGTTATGAGGATTTTTTTTCTTTATGTTGAGGTGTAATCCATACTGATAGCAGTGGTCTTTGATCTTCCTCAGTTAGTGCTTCAAGTCCTCTTCACTTTCGGCAAGCAAGGTTGTGTAATCTGCATATGGCAGGTTGTTAATGAGTCTTCCTCCAATCCTGATGCCACATTCTTCTTCATATAGTCCAGATTCTCATATTATTTGCTCAGCATACAGACTGAATAGTTATGGTGAAAGAATACAACCCTGACACACACCTCTCCTGACTTTAAACCACGCAGTATCCCTTTGTTCTGTCCAAACAACTGCCTCTTGATCTATGTACAGTTTCCTCATGAGCACAATTAAGTGTTCTGGAATTCCCATTCTCCAAAATGTTATCCCGTAATTTGTTATGATCCACACAGTCAAATACCTTAGCATAGTCGATACAACATAGGTAGACAGCTTTTGGTATCCTCTGCTTTCAGCCAGGATCCATCTGACATCAGCAAAGATATCCCTGGTTCCATGTCCTCTTCTAAATCTGGCTTGAATTCCTGGCATTTCCCTGTTGATATACTGCTGCAGGTGCTTTTGAATGATCTTCAGCAAAATTTTACTTGTGTGTGATATTAATGATGTTGTTTGATAATTTCTGCATTCAATTGGATCACCTCTGTTGGGAATTGGCATAAATATGATTCACTTCCAGTCAGCTGGCCAAGTAGCTATCTTCCAAATTTCTTGGCAAAGACAAGTGAGAACTTCCACTGCTGCATCCATTTGTTGAAACATCTCAACTGGTATTCTGTCAATTCCTGGAGCCTTGTTTTTCACCAATGCCTTCAGTGCATCTTAGACTTCTTCCTTCAGTTCCATCGGTTCCTGATCATATGTTACCTCCTGAAATGGTTGAATGTCGACCAATTCTTTTTGGTATAGTGACTGTATATTCCTTCCATCTTCTTTTGATACTTCCTGAGTCATTTAATATTTTTCCTGTAGAATCCTTCAGTATTACAACTCGAGGCTTGAATTTTTCCTTCAGTTCTTTCAGCTTGAGAAATGCTGAGCATGTTCATCCCTTTTGGTTTTCCATCTCCGAGTCTTTGCACATGTCATCCTAATACTTTACTTTGTCTTCTCAAGCTGACCTTTGAAATCTTCTGTTAAGCTCTTTTGCTTCATTTTTTTGCCTTTTGCTTTAGCTACTCTACATTCAAGAGCAAGTTTCAAAGTCTCTTCTGACATCCATTTAGTTCCTTTTCTTTCTCTCCTGTCTCTTTAATGACCCCTTTCTTTCTTCATATATGATGTCTTCGATATTATCCCACAACTTATCTGGTCTTCAGTTATTAGTGTTTAACTTGTCAAATCTATTCTTGAGATGGTCACTAAATTCAGGTGGGATATACTCAAGGCTGTACTTTGGCTCTTGTCGACTTGTCCTAAATTTCTTCTGTTTCAACTTGAACTTGCATATAAGTAATTGATGGTCTGATCCACTGTCAGCCCCTGACTTTATTCTGATTGATGATTGAGCTTTTCCATTGTTTCTTTCCACAGATATAGTTGATTTCATTCCTGTGTATTTCATCTGGTGAGGTCCACGTGTATTGCCACCATTTTGTTGGTGAAAAAAGGTATTTGCAATGAAGTCGTTGGTCTTGCAAAATTCAATCATGTGACCTCCAGCATCATTTCTTCAGCCATATTTCCCAACTACCAATCCTTCTTCTTTGTCTCCAACCTTTGTGTTCCAATCACCAGTAATTATCAATGCATCCTGATTTCATAGTCGATGAATTTCAGACTGCAGAAATTGGTAAAAATCTTCAGTTTATCCACCAGGGGTATGTCAGTTTGTTGTACTGTGGGGGCTTGTGTGTTGCTATGATGCTGGAAGCTATTCCACCGGTATTCAAACACCAGCAGGGTCACTCATGGCGTACAGGTTTCAGCTGAGCTTCCAGACTAAGACACACTAGGAAGATAGACTCAGTGGCCTACTTCTGAAAAGAATTAACCAGTGAATACCTTATGAATATCAGAGGAACATTGTCTGATATAGTGCTAGAATATGAGCCTCTCAGGTTGGAAGGCACTCAAAAGATGACTGAGAAAGAGCTGCCTCCTCAAAGTACAGTCAACCTTAATGATGTGGATGGAGTGAAACTTTTGGGACCTTCATTTGCTGATGTTGTATGACTCAAAATGAGAAGAAACAGCTGCAAACATCCACTGATAATCGGAACATGGAATGTCTGAAGTACGAATCTAGGAAAATTGGACATTATCAAAAATGAAATGGAACACTTAAAGATCGATATCCTAGGCACCAGTGAGCTGAAATGGACTGGTATTTGTCATTTTGAATGGGACAATCATATAGTCTACTATGCTGGGAATGACAACTTGAATAGGAATGGCATTGCATTCATTGTCAAAAAGAACACTTCAAGATATATCCTGAAGTACAATGCTGTCAGTGATAGGATAATATCCATGGAAGAACAGTTAATACAGCTATTATTCAAATTTACCCACCAACCACTAAGGCCAAAGATGAAGAAATTGAAGATATATGCATATATATTATGTTTTGGGTGAAAGTTTACAGAGCAAATCAGTTTCTCATTGAACAGTTAATACACAAATTATTTTGTGACATTGGTTACCAACCCTTCAATGTGTCAACGCTCTCCCCTTCTCCACCCCAGGTTCCCTGATTCCATTTGTCCAGTTTTCCTGTCCCTTCCTGCCTTCTTGTCTTTGCTTTTTGTCTGAGGTGCCCATCAGTCTCGTATACATGATTGAACTACAAAGCACGTTCCTCACTTGTGTTATTGTTGGACCTATCTAATATTTGGCTGAAGGGTGAACCTCAGGAGTGAATAAAGGGTGAACCTCAGGAGTGACTTCAGTACTGAGTTAAAAGAGTGTCCACGGGAAATACTCTCAGAGTTTCTCCAGTATCTATCAGGCCAGCAAGTCTGGTCTTTTATTTTTTGGGGGGGAGGGGAATTTGAATTTTCTTCTATAATTTTCCCCTGGAACCCTCTGTCTGGAACCCTCTTTTGTGATCCCTGCCAGAGCAGTCATTGGTGATAGCTTGTTCTGTCTTCCATTGTTTCGAATTTGCTCCTGAACTTTTCTATTGTTTTGTCCATTTATGAAATTTATCTTTTGAATTTCTAATTGTTTCTGTATGATTTCTAATTATTTATTTTGACATTTTGTTCTTGAATTCTTCTATTGCTTTGTCCATGTTTTCCTTGATTTTGTCTGTTTTGGTTTGTGTGTGTGTGTGTTTTACATGATTTTGTCTGCATTTTCCTTGATCTCTTTTGTAATCTCTCGGAGAGCCCTGGATATAAGACTTCTGAATTCCCTATCAGGTATTTCCAATGCCTTTTCTTCTGCCAGAAGGTCAACTTGTGCTTTATTCTGGTCGTTTACTGGAGCCATCTTGTCTTTTTTTTTTTTTTTATGTTTTGATATTGTCCGCTGTCTCTGAGACATTCAGGTGTTATTTTCTTTATTTATTGATTGTAGGTTTGTTTGTTTTATCCTGCTTTTTTTGTTTGGTTTGGTTATATCTGGGCAGGTAAGCTGATCCTGCTTTGTTGCTTGCTTGTCTGTGGGCATGATAGTTCTCACCACCTTGTCTAGTTGCTCAGCTATGGTGCAGGAGGGCAGGTCCAGCACGGGGGCAATGGGTGGAGATGGGTTATTTATCTGTAGCATGAACTGGGCCAGGAGCAGGACTGCAGTGGTCAGTGCGGTGTTTCCAAGCCAGCCTGGAGGGGCCTGGGGTCTGGGTCCGTTCCTCTTGGGGCTGCAGTGGGTTACAAGAGGGGTCCAGAGTTGGTGAGAAAGGGCCTAGAATCCAGGCCAGTTCCCCTCGGAGCCATGGTTGGTGGGGCGGAAGAGAGGTAGGAGGGGGGCAAAGACAAGGACAGAAGGGGCTAGATGGAGGAGGGCAAAAGAGTAGGTTGGTACTGTGGTTCCCAGCAGGTGAAGGTTGTACGAGCATGCTCTTGTGGTTACTGGGTGAGAGAATCTGAGCTCTTCCCTGAGTTGTAGCCAGCAAATGTGGTCTTACTTAGCTCTGGGTGTGTCCACACCATACCTCTATCTCCTATTGGGAATTCCGTGGAGGTGACTTTTTGTGTGCAGGGTTGTTGGTTTTATTCTAAGATGGCCACGCTGAGTCATGTCATTTCACTGGGGACTTCCACCCGGTATCTCTATTCCTTCCCCATTTTCTATCAGTTTCTTCTCCTCAGTGATTTCCGATCTGGTACTTTATCCTTTCATTTAAGGTGCAGGGTTCCAGGATTGACGTCTGTATCTTTTATACTTGATTTTTCAAGTCTTTGTTGCAGCACAGTGGCTTAGTGCTTCTGACTAGTCTGCCATCTTGGCTTTGCCCTCCATGTCTATGTGTTTTCTAAGAGTTTTATATTTTTACCTTTTATATTTAGGGGTTTTTTTAAATCTATTTTGAGTTAATATTTGAATATGGTATAATTTAGGGGTTCAACTTTATGCTTCTGCATGTGGAAATCTAGTTGTCCCAGCACCAATTGTTGAGAAGACTATTATTTCCTCATTATGTTGTCTTGGTCAAACATTAATTGACCAAAAATGTGTGGGTTTTTTCTGGACTCTTAATTCTGTTCTATTGATATGTCAAAAACATAGACATGCAGAGAAACAAGGACAAAAATTAGTGTAACAGCAAACAGATATATGCACACCCATGTTTATTGCATCTCTGTTTACAATAGCAAAAAGCTGGAAGCAACCAAGGTGTCCATCTACGGATGAATGGGTAAATAAATTGTGGTATATTCACACAATGGAATACTACGCATTGATAAAGAACAGTGACAAATCTGTGAAACATTTCATAACATGGAGGAACCTGGAAGGCATTATGCTGAGTGAAATTAGTCAGAGGCAAAAGGACAAATACTGTATAAGACCACTATTATAAGATCTTGAGAAATAGTAAAAACTGAGAAGAACACATACTTTTGTGGTTAGGAGGGAGGGAGGGAGGGAGAGGGTTTTTTATTGATTAATTAGTAGATAAGAACTGCTTTAGGTGAAGGGAAGGACAACACTCAATACATGGAAGGTCAGCTCAATTGGACTGGACCAAAAGCAAAGAAGTTTCCGGGATAAAATGAATGCTTCAAAGCTCAGCGGAGCAAGGGCGGGGGTTTGGGGACCATGGTTTAAGGGGACTTCTAAGTCAATTGGCAAAATAATTCTATTATGAAAACATTCTGCATCCCACTTTGAAATGTGGCGTCTGGGGTCTTAAATGCTAACAAGCGGCCATCTAACATGCTTCAAAGGTCAGCGGAGCAAGGGCGGGGGTTTGGGGACCATGGTTTAAGGGGACTTCTAAGTCAGTTGGCAAAATAATTCTATTATGAAAACATTCTGCATCCCACTTTGAAATGTGGCGTCTGGGGTCTTAAATGCTAACAAGCGGCCATCTAAGATGCATCAATTGGTCTCAACCCACCTGGAGCAAAGGAGAATGAAGAACACCAAGGTCACAGGACAACTAAGAGCCCAAGAGACAGAAAGGGCCACATGAACCAGAGACCTACATCATCCTGAGACCAGAAGAACTAGTTGGTGCCCGGCCACAATCGATGACTGCCCTGACAGGGAGCACAACAGAGAACCCCTGAGGGAGCAGGAGATCAGTGGGATGCAGACCCCAAATTCTCATAAAAAGACCATACTTAATGGTCTGACTGAGACTAGAGGAATCCCGGCGGCCATGGTCCCCAGACCTTCTGTTGGCACAGGACAGGAACCATCCCCGAAGCCAACTCATCAGACATCAAAGGGACTGGACAGTGGGTGGGAGAGAGATGCTGATGAAGAATGAGCTAATGATATCAGGTGGACACTTGAGATTGTGTTGGCATCTCCTGTCTGGAGGGGGGATGGGGGGATAGAGAGAGTGGGAAGCTGGCAAAATTGTCACGAAAGGAGAGACTGGAAGGGCTGACTCATTAGGGGGAGAGCAAATGGGAGTACGGAGTAAGATGTATGTAAACTTATATGTGACAGACTGACTGGATTTGTAAACGTTCACTTGAAGTTCAATAAAAGTTAATAAAAAAAATAAAAAACAAACAAATTCTGATTCCTTTGATTGCAAATATTGTAGGTAATAAACTACCATGGCATTAGCAATTCTTATGACTTTGTCATCAATAGAAATCACAGAAAAACTTTCATGTTATATTACAGTTGTTATGGGTATCTTGAAATATTGTTTTTGTTCATCACTACTTTGAAATTACAAGATCTTATTTAATGTATTAATAAAGAAGCACATATATTTAAAAAAATTAGTGTAACAGAATATATTTATTGTGAGTAAGTATGATTCAAATAGACCGCATCAACCCAGGGGAACATATCAGAAAGGGGACAGTGAAAGCAGGTTATGTAGGTCATTGCTGTGTTAATTTCTCAGGAGATAGCATCAAAGCACAGTGCAGGGTTTCAGGGTCAGTTGGTTACAGAAACAGAGTCACTAAGGACAGGTCATACATCCTAAAACACAGCATCTAGTCAGATCTTAGAGTTCCAACTTCTCTAAGCTGGTTGTACGTAGATAATTTTCAGGAAAAACTCAATGCCTAAGGCAAAATGTTTTATGTTAAGCTGCTTTCTAGGCTATTGTCTGAATTGAAGGTGACTTCAGGGAACCAGTTCCTTAAAGGCTCAAGGTTCAAAAGGACACCTAAGGGTGAATGGCCTGGGTGGGTTATCCCAATTCCATGAACCCAGAGATCTGGATTCCAGGAGAATTAAGATGGTTTTGTCAGATATATATATTCTTATGTCAGTATCACATTGTCTTGATGACTGCAGCTTTATAAAAAAAAAAAAAAAAAAAGTATTCTAAATTGGGAAGTGTGAGTTCTTCAACTTCGTTCTTCTTTTCCAAGATTGTTTTGGGTATTTTTGGCTCTTTGCATTTCAGTGTGAACTCTATGACCAGTTTATCAATTTCTGCTAAAAATCCTGCTGATATTTTGCTAGAAATTGTATTGAATCTACATATCAGTGTGGAGAGTGTTGCCATCTTAATAACATGGAGTCTTCCAATCTATAAACATAAAATATCTCTCCATTTAATTAGATCTTTAATTTCTTTCAGCAATGTTTTGTAGTCTTCAGTTTACAAATCTTGCACTGCTTCTGCTATTTTTTCCTAAATATTTTATTTTTTATTATATTGTTAATGGAACTGTTTCCTTAGTTTTATTTTAGATTGTTCCTTGCCAGTATATTGAATTAGAGTTGAATTTTGACCTTATATCCTGTGACCTTGCTGAACTTGTTTATTAGTTCTAGTAGTTTTTTTGTTCATTTCTTAGGATTTTCTACACACACCGTCATGTTGTGTTGTAGGTTGTTTTTCTAATGAAGGAAAAAATGTAATAATTCTTGCACCCTTCTATCAAAAGATGGAGACAAAAGTTGGATAGACATATTGCTTTGTGGAAGTAAAGGATGTCCTATGCTTTGTATATGCAAAGACTATTTGTATTTAAAAGAGTTCAGGTTAAACCAGATTACTTCTCCTCTCATTATATTATCTGTCTGGCCCCTTAGGTGTTTGAATTTATTGTTGATATGTAAAATTAGGGTCATATAACCTGAATTCCAGTCACGGCTCTATTACTTACTAGCTATGTGGCTTTGAAAAAGCTATTAAGATATTAATTTTCATTTTTGGACTTCAATATCCTTGCCTACAAAATGGGAATATTAATACCATACATCAAATAAGGTTATTGTGAGAATGAAATAAGATGAAATGTACAAAGTGCTTTGTAAATTATGAAGCATTTGAAAATCTTGGTTGTTATTTTTAAAACTGTAGGTTATTATATGTTAGAGCACATGGCAATAGGACAAAATTCCAATTCATTAACCTTCTATTTCTATTGTCCAGGATTGCACATTGGATAAACTATACATATTCATTTTTGGACCTCAGGATCCTTGCCTATAAAAAGAGAATATTAATACCATGCATCAAACAAGGTTATTGTAAGAGTGAAATAAGATGAAATGTATATTAATGTGCTTTGTAAATTACCAAGCATTATGAAAATTTTGGTTATTTTAAAAATTCCAGATTATTATACATTAGAGCACATGGCAATAGGACAAAATTCTAAATCATTAACCTATTTTTAGTGTCCAGGATTGCACATTGGGTGAACTACATATCCTAGTTTGCGAGATCTTGTGAACCCAATGTAAACCTTTTACTCTTGTATAAGATACAAGTATTATTATCATCTAAAATAGTAATATTAGTCTACTTCCACCAAGAAAAAAAATTAGAGGGTAAATTGTTATAAACTCAAGATACACTATCAATAGTATGAGCACCTGAGCCATGAACACTGTATGATTTTCAGCAACATTATAAATATTCATTAAGCTTGAATTCCCTTATTCAGGCTCCAGAGCTTTCCTATCCAAGACTTATAGATTTAATTTCAATTTTTTATGCAGTCCAGAAATAAGATTTTAAAATGATTGCCATCTGATAGTTTTCCATATTAAACCACTTTTTCCAAAATATAATACAATTGCTGATACGTAAATATGTGTATAAAATATACCAGTCACTCAACAATGTAATTCCTTGTAAGTCAGTCTTTTATTTTTTTTAGAATAAAGACATCTCTATATTGTGAAATAAAATATACCAAGAAAGTGATCAAATAGCCTTATAGTATTATTTGCTCTGTTACAGACTACATCTTTGAAAATATAACTTCAAAGCCAAAACATAATGCTTCTGGTTCTGTTAAATCCAAACTGACAATAGAAGTTGAGCTCCAAGCAAGTGGTGAACTCTCCTTCAGAGAATATCAAACTAGTACCACCAACTTATCATCTTCCTCTATCATACAATAAAAATCAACACCAGCATACCTTTAGGTACAATGCAAGTTACTATCTTAAATAAAACATCCTGCCTTGTAGCTGAGAGATGATAGTATACATATCCTTCCTTCCTAAGAAAGAAACAGAAAAAGAAAAAAACACCCCCAAATCACTTCACTACTTACAAATAAGAGGCAAAATCTCTTGCATTATCTAGATATGATAAATCAACCTCTGTGGCACATAATCCAACATTTAGATTCATGTCTTCAGGCTCTTGCAGAAGTAGCCCATCATTTGTAACAGTATCTCTAAGTTCGGTTTCACTGATTTTTGTATGCTTTATACAGCATGGTAGAACTCGAAATATAGGCCATAAAACAGTATTTTGCACCAAGCTCTGTTTTGGGAGAAAAGCTTTATGACAACTACAAAAAAAAAAAAAAAAAAAGAAAGAAATAATGATTCCTAGGTTCTGTATATGCTAGGTATCTTGAAGTAACCCCTGGACCTTCAGAAACTCCAAAAGTTTCTTAGGGACTTAGTGGCAGCAGATACAGGATTCTGAAAAGGCAATTCTTACAAGGATTGCCCAATACAGATCAGAAACTGCTTTCACAGCTTCTAAATCCTTAGAAAAATGAACATTTTCAGGCCCTTCCTCAGGGGAATGGTTAAAACAATGGTATTGATTAATGACCAACCAGAGGTCTTAGAATCCACAGCTCTGAGGCTGGAGAGGCCCAAATCAGTTCATCTTAGAACATTAAAAATGAGTATTACACCTTGATACACATTTATGTAAGGTTGAACATGAGTAAATAGTAATGTAGTAGATGAGAGGTCTAACAAGCAATATTGTTTTACAAGAATAAGGTCATTTCTGAGACCCTTTGTTTTTTTTGGTAATGGTTACTCAGAGTACCAAGAGGACTGATTGCATATGTTGACCATTTCCATTAAAATACCTAAAAAAGTCTTTAAGTCAGTATCCTATGAATTCACATGCACTTAAAACTAAATAAAACAATATTTTGGAATGAGCTCTCTATATATGTGCATACATGCGTATATGTGTATACACATATATACACTTGTACATACTTCTGTATACATATACATGTTTATATAAACACATATTTATATACATATATATGCATATGTGTGTCAACATACGTACAGAAATAGTCATATATTTGCTTTATACGTAAGCAAACATATGTGTACACATTTTTATGTATATAGGCAGGATCCAGGAAATTTTTCTTCTGTTATACATAAGGTCACCATGAATTGGAGCCTACTCAATAACAATTAACAACAACATGTCTCTCTGTGTGTGTATATGTATGTGTGTATATATATGTGTGTGTATATATGTGTGTGTGTATACAGACAGACTTTTCACTATCTTGAATTAGAGCTGATAAATATACCAATATATATCTACACATCAGTGCTGAGTTCAGTTTTTAAATTATGTTCCTCCCCATGGCATTTCTATTGCTCCAATCACTTCTGTTTTTATTTTACATAACTATGAACTACATTGAACTCACCTTTCTACCAAAGCAAATACCCTTTACTAATGTCTTCTGTTAAGATGATTTTTAAAAAATGTTTCTAAAAGTTTCTTTCACAGCTATAGTGGGAAGGAGTATTAAAGAATGTTTTTTTCTACTCTTAGGTAGAGAAAATATTCTCTAAAGTTCCTTTTTAAATGTTATTTATAAGAGTCTTCAACTCACTTAGGAATCAATATTCTATGATTGTTTCTTATGTACCACTTTCAGACATTTTCTCAAGCATAACAGCTAGGGTTAAAAGTCCACTACCTGCTCTTCTGCAGTTTTCTTTTTACAATTTAACCCACACTGTAGGTCACACTTATACTCCATAAGGGAGTTATAATTGTCTCCCTGGGTTAGTCCAATTTCTATAGAGCTCAGTATTCTGGTTTAGACAAAAACAACTTTTTTAAATGCTGTAATTTTTATACCCACTGCCATTGAGTTGACTCCAACTCATAGTGACCATATAGATGTGTGTGTGTGTATGTGTGTGTGTGTGTGTGTATAAAATAAGGCTCAAAAATGTCTGGTATCCAACTACCTGAACTTAACACCTGTTTACTTTTTAAGGGTTTCTGCCTGAATTTGTGTCTGTAATTTTCTACTTGACTTGTTTGTTTCTTCATTTTTATTTACATATCCATGCCACTGTCATCCCTCTAAAATCATAAGCCAATAACAAACAAAGGGATTAAAAATTGCAAAAATACAACCTACACATGTACCACAAAGTACATATACAAACTGTCTTATAGCACTCTTGGTTGTAGCATAAAGTTAGGTCCACCCTTGACTGCGTTTATAACAAAAGCCTTTATGTTCCCTTTAAGATTGTAGGCCCTTTTAACTTTCAACTAATTTGAAAAAGAAGGATTGGTAGTTGGAAAACATGGCCTTGGTGATGGAAACAATGCCAAATATCACATGATAGAATTTTGCAAGACCAACAACTTCTTCATTACGAATACCTTTTTTCAACAACATAAATGGCTACTATACACGTGGACCTTCCCAGATAGAATACACAGGAATCAAATCAACTATATCTGTGGCAAGAAACATGGAAAAGCTCAATACCGTCAGTGAAACCAGGCCAGGGGCTGACTGTGGAACAGATCACCAATTGCTCATATGCAAGTACACTTTGAAATGGAAGAAAATTAGGACAAGTACACGAGAGCCAAAGTGTGATCTTGAGTATATCCAATCTGTATTTAGAGACCATCTCAAGAATAGATTTGATGGATTGAACACTAATGATCGAAAAGCAGACAAGTTGTGGAATGACATCAAGGGCATCATACATGAAGAAAGCAAAAGGTCATTAAAACAACAGGAAAGAAAGAAAATACCAAATGGATGACAGAAGACACCCTGAACTTGCTCATGAATGTAGAGTAGCTAAAGCAAAAAGGAAGAATGATGACGTAAAAGAGCTGAACAGAAGATTTCAAAGGGTAGCTCGAGAAGACGAAGTAAAATATTATAATGATATGTGCAAAGACCTGGAGTTAGAAAACCAAAAGGGAAGAACACACTCAGCATTTCTCAAGCTGAAAAAATTGAAGAAAAAATTCAAGCCTCGAGCTCCAATATTGAAAGATTCTACAGGGAAAATATTAAATGACGCAAGAAGCACCAAAAGAAGAGGGAAAGAATATACAGAGTCACTTTACCAAAATGAATTGGTCTACTTTCAACCATTTCAGGAGGTGGTATATGACCAAGAAACAATGTTACTGAAGGAAGAAGTGCAAGCTGCACTGAAGGCATTGTTGAAAAACAAGGCTCCAGGAATTGAAGGAATACCAACTGAGATTTTTCAAGAAATTGATGCAGCGCTGATTGTGCTCACTCGTCTATGTCAAGAAATTTGGAGAACAGCTGCCTGACCAATTGACTGGAAGAGATCAATATTTGTGCCCTTTCGAAAGAAAGGTGATTGAACAGAATGTGGAAATTATCGATCAATATCATTAGTATCACACACAAGTAAAATTTTGCTGAATATCATTCACAAGTGACTGAAGCAGTACATTGAAAGGGAACTGCTAGAAATTCATCTGGATTCAGAAGACGACATAGAACAAAAGATATCATTGCTGATGTCAGATGGATCTTGGCTGAAAGCAGAGAATACTAGAAAGATGCTTATCTGTGTTTTATTGACTATGCAAAGGCATTTAACTGTGTGGATCATAACAAATTATAGGTAACACTGAGAAGATTGGGAATTCCAGAGCACTTAATTGTGCTCATGAGGAACCCATATATATATCAAGAGGCAGCTGTTTGAACAGACCAAGGCGATACAGGGTGGTTTGAAATCAGGAAAGGTGTGTGTCTGGTTTGTATTCTTTCACCATACCTATTCAATCTGTATGCTGAGCAAATAATCACAGAAGCTAGACTATATGAAGAAAAACTTGGCATCAGGATTGGAGGAAGACTCATTAACAACCTGAGTTAGACGGATGACACAACCTTGCTTGCTGAAAGTGAAGAGGACGTGAAGCACTTACTGATGAAAATCAAAGACCATGGCCTTCAGTGTGGATTACGTCCCAACATAAAGAAAACAAAAATCCTCACAAATGGATCAATAAGCACCATCATGATAAATGGAGAAAAGATTGACGATTTCAAAGATTCATTTTACTTGAATCCACCATCAAGGCCCATGGAAGCAGCAGTCAAGAAACCAAAAGACGTATTGCATTGGTTACATCTGCGGCAAGAGACCTCTTTAAAGTGTTGAAAAGCAATGATGTCACTTTGAGGACTAAGGTATGCCTGCCCAAAGACAAGGTGTTTTCAGTCATGTCATATACATGTACAATATATAACACTGAAGAAGAATTGATGCTTTTGAATTGTGGTGTTGGCAAAGAATATTGAATGTACCATGGACTGCCAGAAGAACAGAGAAATCTATCTTGGAAGAAGTACAGCCAGAATGTTCCTTAGAATCAAGGATGACGAGACTGCGTCTTACATACTTTGGACATGTTGTCAGGAGGGATCAGTCCCTGGAGAAGCACATCATGCTGGGTAAAGTAGATAGTCAAAGAAAAAGAGGAAGACCCTCAACGAGATGGACTGACGCAGTGGATGTGACGATGGGCTTAAGAATGACAATGACTCTGAGGGTGGCATAGGATGGGGCAGTGTTTCTTTCTGTTGTACATAAGGTAGCTAAGAGTCGGAACTGACTCAAGGGCACCTAACAAAAACAACAGATAAAAAAAAAAGACAACCCATAAAATCACCTGAATCTAACCCATAAAATCACCTGAATCTAAAGTTAAATCCCCTTCAACTCTCCCCAAAACAAATAGGAAACAAATAAACATAAAAGAAAGAAAGAAAGAAAAAACAAAAGATATTTCTAGACTCTAGTTTCCACTAACTGAATGGCTGGAAGAGTAGAAGTGAAAACAGAAAAATCAATGAACTCTTCATGTTTTACCACATAAAATTGAGATGCCCTGGCAACTTGTTAGAACTAAGGGACACAACTTGACCCATAAATAGGGAGGGGAGGAGCCCTGGTGCCACAGTGGTTAAAGCTCTCAGCTACTAAATGAACATTAGGCAGTTCAAACTCACCAGCTGCTCTGCAGGAGAAAGATGTGGCAGCCTGCTTCTGTAAGAATTCACAGCCTTAGAAACCCTATGGAGCATTTCTACTCTTTTTCATAAAGTCGTTGTGAGGTCAGAATCGACTCGACATCAGTGGGTTTGGTGTACCAACTATCCTGAGTCTGTACCAACCGGAAAATTGAGTAGCCATTTCTTTATTGGAAATGTATTGTTTTGAAGAATCCAATTACTGTATTCTATCCCCATATCTGTCTGTATTTATTTAAAACACTTAACATCAAGGAAAACAAAACAAGACAAGAAGAAAGAGGTGAAAAGCATGGGGTGATGGGAAGTGGAAAGGAGGTTGATAAGGCAAATTTTATTTTAGGAGGTACAGCCAAGATAAATGAAACAACTTAGATCAGGAGAGAAAAAGAGTTTTAGTATCTGTTTACGCTAACTATTGTATTTTTCAAATTCTTCGTAAGTTGAGAACATTATAAAAGAAGACATTAGAGGTAAAATAATATCCCATTATAGTACTGTAGAGCTTCACTGGATGATTTCTGGCTAGAAAATAAAAATTGGCCTAAGAAATGGGCCCATCAACTGGCTGTGATATAAAGTGCTATAAGTGATATAAGATATAAGTGAATTGACACAAAAGAAATTCTTACAGCTGCTGTAGAACTCTGTCCATCAGAAGACAGAAAGCAGATATATATATATATGAGAACAATAACAAAAAAATTCCTTGACATCCATGACCCTTTGAAAACTAATACAGCCTAAGAATGGAAAAAACAAGGTATTATTAGGAGTTTCTGGAAAACAAAAACAAAAACTTCTCTTCAGATGTCAGATCTCCCCAAATAGATCTCTAGATTCCATGCACTATCTATCAAAATCCCAGATAGTTCTTTGCAGAAATCGACAAGTGGATTCTAAAAATCAATTGAAAATCTAAAGGACCCAGAATAGCCAAGTCAAAACAATTTTTATGCAGAAGAACAAAAGTGGAGGAATAACATTACCTGATTTCCAGAATTATTATAAATCTACAGTAATCAAGACAATGTTGTATTGGTGTCAAGATATTCAACCAAGCAAAATAAAAAGTCTAGAAAGAGATTGATTTTGACAAATGCGTAAAGGTAATTCTGTCGAGAAAGGATGGGTATCTATTTCAGCAAACGTTGCTGAATTTCCACGATCGGATAAAGAACAATTAAAAACAAAACAACGGCAGCAATAAAAAACCAACAAAAACTTTATAGCTGGAATTATACTAAATGGTAATATATTGCACACTTTTTTCCTAAAATTGAGAGAAGACAAGAATGTTTACTCTCACCAATCCTATTTAATAACGTACCTAAGGTCCTGTAAGATGCATACAGATTGGAAAGATAAAGGTAAAATTGACAAAGTAGTCAAAGGCGACATGATCATGTACATAAAAAATCGTAAGAAATATTTGAAAAAATACTGACAGGATAAATGAATTTAGCAAAATTGCAAGTTACAAGGACAAAGCAAAAATGATTGTTAAGAGAAATTAAAAATTTTTGATTTATAGTATCAAAATCCATTAAATATTTTGAAATATGTTTTACAAAAGACAGAGAAGACCTATACATTTAAATCTATAATATGTTACTGAGAGAAATGAAGAAAGACCCAACTAAATGGAGAGGTATACCTTGTTCATGTGTTGGAATATTCAATTTGCTATGACTTCAATTCTCCCCAAAATATTCTATAGACTCAAAGCAATTACAATAAAAATCTCAGTACCTTTTTAAAAAAGTATAAATTGACAAGGTAATTCTAAAACACACATGGGAATGCAAATCACCTAGAATAGGCAAATAATTTTTGAAAAAGAAGCAATAAACTGGAGGACACATACTACCTGATTTCAAGGCTTATATAAAGCTAAAGCAATCAAGAGGTGTGGCATTGGTATAATGATAGATCAATGGAGCAGAACTGAGAGTCTAGAAGTGTACCTATCTATATATGGTCAATTGATTTTTTTACAAAGCTGCCATGGGAATTCAATAGAAAAAGGAAAATCTCTTCAATAAATTGTGCTAGAACAACCATATATTCATATGGAGAAAAGGAAGATCAAGTCCTACTGAACACTATTCACAAAAAAAAATTCAAAGTGGATTATAGTCCTAAACTAAAAAATGAATGAATAAAGTTCTATAAGATAACATAAGGAAAAATCACTGGACCATTTTCCATAAATAAAAAAGTTGATAAATTTAACTTCATAAAAATTAAAAACTTTTGCTCTTCAAAAGTTACCATTTAAAAAGTGGAGAGTCAATCCACTAAGAAAATATATTTGGATTACATATATCTGACAAAAGTCTTGCATGAAAAATATATAAACAACTCAACAAAATACTAAAACAGAAAATAAATAAAAAGTATGCAAAAACCTTCAACACTCACAAAAGAAGATATAACAATGACAAGTAAGTGCAAAAAGGATAATCAACATTGTTAGTCTTCAAGAAAATGCAAGTGAAAACCACAATAAGATACTACTACTCACCCATTCAAAAACCCAGTGCTAAAAATAAAAAGACTGAACAATAACAAAGGCTGGGGTGGATGGAGATCTATTGGAAGTCTCATACTTCCCTGGTGCAAAAATTGTACAACCACTTTGGCAAATAGTTTTGCAGATTCTACTTTAAAATTAACCATGCATTTAACTCTGTGACACAGCTATTGGAGTTATAGGTGTTTATGAAGAGAAACAAAAATATATGTCTACAACAAGATTTGTATATAAATGCCCATACCAGCTTTATTAATAATAGCCTCAAACTGGAAACATCCCAACAGCTCATCAGTTGGTAAAATGAATGAACAAATTATGGTATATCCATACAATGGAATAAGACTCAGCAATTAAAATGAATAAACTACTGAAGCACAAAATAACACGGATTAATCTCACAGAAGTTAGGTTGAGTGAAAGTGATGCTACACAAGAGTTCATAAAGTATGCTTTCATTTATATAAATAATTTAACCTTTGGTTACAGATATCAGATCAGGGATTTTCTCAAGCAGGGATGGGAGTGGAGGAGGGATTAACAGCAAAGGGCACGAGAGAAGTTTCTGGGGGTAATGAGAAAGTTCAATATCCTGTTTAAGGTGGCAGTTAAAACCAAACACCAAACCCATTGCCATTGAGTTGATTCCGACTCATAGAGACCCTAAAGGACAGAGTAGAACCGCCCCATAGGGTTTCCAAGGAGCACCTGGTGGATTCAAACTGCTGACCTTTTGGTTAGACGCTGTAGCTCTTAACCCCTGTGCCACCAAGGCTTCAGGTGGTGGTTACAGGGGTGTATACAGTAGTCAAAGCTCATCAAACCATACTCTTAAAATATTTTCATTTTATTTTAATGTAGTTCACACTCCAGTAAAAATGATTAATTAAAAATTTAGAAAAGTCATAATGCTCCAAGAAAGACTTCAGCTAGAAAACGACCTTGTCAAGGAAGAGGAGTTGGAAATATTTAGAAGTGCCTCTAGCAACCATCATTCTTTCACGTTTCTGCAGGAGCTGCACCTGTTGTGTTTGCACATATTGAGAGAAGATCTACATAACTGGAGGAGTGTTTTAGGGATAAATTAGTGATAAGAACAAACATAGAAAGTCAAGCAGAGAGAAAGTGAAAACGAGATTAACTACAGGCACAAGACAATAATTGCATGGGAAAGAAACAGTAATTAAAGTATACTCCATGGCTCAGCCATCAATAACATTTACAAAATCATCATACTGTAAACATTAATTATTGAATCAAAGCAAATGGCAATATAAGTATATTGTGAGAATGGGGGGAAGGGAAGTCTGTTGGGGTCGGATATGAGTGTTTGTGAAAAAAAAAAGACCTATGTATTGGTTTTCTATTGCTGACATAACAGCTTACTACGAATTTAGCAGTTTAAAAGGACACAAAATTACTATCTTACAGTTCTGTGGGTCAGAAGTCTGATATAGGTCTCACTGGGCTAAAATGGGAAACCCTGGTGGCATAGTGGTTAAGAGCTATGGCTGCTAACCAAAAGGTTGGCAGTTTGAATCCATGAGACGCCCCATGAAACTATGGGGCAGTTCTACTCTGTCCCATAGGCTGGATGTCAATTTTTTTTTTTTTTGGCTAAAATCTGATGTTCGCAGGGCTGCATTTCTTTATAGGGACTCTAGGGGAGAATCTGTTCCCTTGCTCCTTCCAGTTCCTTGTGGGTATAGAACCGAGATACCCTTTCCTTGCTAACTGTAGGCTGAGGGCCACTCCTAGCTTTTAGAGGTCATCCTCAGTCCTTGGCTCATGCCCCCCTTCCTTCATCTTCCAAGTCAACAAGGAAGATTAGTTGTCTATCATGTCATATCTCTCCCTGAGACTCTTTTCTGTCTTCCTCTTCCACTTTTTAAAGGCTGCTGTGAGGGACAGGGGCCTGGAGACCATGGTTTCAGGGGACATCTAAGTCAATTGGCATAATAAAATCTATTAAGAAAACAATCTGCATCCCACTTTGAAGAGTGGCATCTGGGGTCTTAAACGCTAGCAAGCAGCCATTTAAGATGCATCAATTCATCTCAGCCCACCTGGATCAAAGGAGAATGAAGAACACCAAGGACACAAGGCGATGACGAGCCCAAGAGGCAGAAAGAGCCACATGAACCAGCAACTACATCATCCTGAGACCAGAAGAACTAGATGGTGCCCGGCTACAACTGGTGACTGCCCTGACAGGGAACACAACAGAGAACCCCTGAGGGAGCAGGAGAGCAGTGGGATGCAGGCCCCAAATTCTCATAAGACCAGACTTAATGGTCTGACTGAGACTAGAAGGACCCCGGTGGTCATGGCCCCCAGACCTTCTGTTGGCCCAGGACAGGAACCATTCCCGAAGCCAACTCTTCAGACAGGGATTGGACTGGACAATGGGTTGGAGAGGGATGCTGGTGAGGAGTGAGCTTCTTGGTTCAGGTGGACACTTGAGACTATGTTGGCATCTCCTGCAAGGAGGGGAGATGAGAGGGTGGAGGGGGTTAGGAGCTGGCAAAATGGACACGAAAAGAGAGAGTGGAGGGAGAGAGCAGGCTGTCTCATTAGGGGGAGAGTAATTGGGAGTGTGCAGCAAGGTGTATATGGGTTTTTATGTGAGAGACTGACTTGATTTGTAAACTTTCACTTAAAGAACAATAAAAATTATATAAAAAAAAGACTGCTATGATCAAATTTGGACCATCAGCATAAACCAGGATAATAGCACCATTTTAAGGTCCTTAACTTTGATTGCATCTTCAAAGTCTTGTTTTCCAGGCAAGGTAACATACAAATTCCAGAGATTAGGGCATGAACATCTTTCATGGCTGTTATTCTCGCTACCAACAGCTAAATCCTTATCTTCCATTTCCAGAAGTCAATAGATGATGTCTAAAACTGGCCAACTTTGATTATTCCCAAAATTCTCCTCTACCAAGAAAGAGGAGATGGAAACATTCAAAGTGCCCAGGAACACTTAGTCTTTCACATTTCTGCAGGACTTGCAGTCCTGGAGCATTCTCCACCACCCCACCCACAGCATTGCTTCCAATGGAGAATGTATGAAGTTTGTTGTGACACAGGCCTAGACTAGAATCTCAGGCCCACCTATATATAGCTAGCTGAAACTAGACCTTGGGCAAGTTACTTGGCCTCTGTGAGCCTCAGTTTTCTCTTTTGTAAAATGGGCATAACATATAACATATGCGAAGTGTCTAAAAGAGTATAATCCCCAAAACCAAACCCATTGCCATGGAGTCAATTCTGACTCATAGGGACTCTGTAGGACAGAGTAGAACTGCCCCATAAGGTTTCCAAGGAGGGGCTAGTGGATTCAAACCGCAGACCTTTGGTTAGCAGCCGAACACTTAACCACTTCTCCACCAAGGCTCCAAAAAGAGAATAGGTCCTTAATAAATGAAATGAATAAATAAATGACAGTTAAACATTTTCTTATGTGTGACACACCTATTTTAGTTTAGGTGTTATAAATGAAGAAGAGCTAGCTGTAGTGCCTAGCAAAGATTAGGCTTTCATATCTCTGTGGGAGTTGTCAAAGTATTAATCATTCCCTGTAAGTTTTCAGAAACTGCCACAGCATAAAAAAAAACATAGTCTTTTATAAAGTGGAACCCCTAGTGACTAATTCTTATTAGACCTTACCCATCAAACTATCTCTTTTGAGCCCTGAAGGTTATATCCAGCTGTGTTGATGGTGTGATTTTTCTGTGACTCAGTGGTACTTAAATTTGAGTTGCATCACATCTTTCAATATGAATCAGCTCAGGTCTTACATTCGAAATTCAAGATAACTCCCCGGGAATTATAATCCAATTACTATTCACCTCAGGTGGCATGAACAGATTCTTGGGCTGCATCAGGTTTAGAAAAACAGGGGGCCTGACAATAACTGGATTTACCTTCCCAGGTACCTTCATATTGTGATGTATTGTAGCAAACAGAATTGCTATTTGTTAAGTTTCTATGTCTGGGATGAGTTTGGGGCTTGACCAGCAGAAGACCATTACACAATTTTAAGCCCCACATTTAGCCATGTGCAAACAGTACTTGATGGCTTGTATTTCCACACCATCACTAGGTGGCTTTAGAAGCAGATAGAAATCAGAGAATTCTTTGAGATCAGAGACTTTATATTAATTGCCTTTGGATCCTTAACAACTAATACAATACCAGGAACATGGAAAAGAAGGCAATATATGTTTGTTGAAAGGTGAAAACATCACAATTACTAGAACATCATTGACATTCCTTGAGGGAGTAAGGCAGGCCTCCCATAGTTTTGTTATACAGACTGACAAAACCAATTAATAATACTATGTAGAAATAATAGAGAAGAGTACAGGGTCTCCATTATGTCATGACATCTTTGGCGGATTTATTACAGCTACCATTACCTTACGAATGGCTAAGGGTGCATTTGGGCAGAAAATAAATGGCAACTAGAGTCCACATACGTGAGAAAGTGGCATGCATTTAGAAGAAGGGTTACCTGACCCTGTGGTTCCTTTTGCCATTTTTGTTGTAGTAACATAGCATGTTTCCCTCTTTATGTCTGTTCATACCCTACAGGAAGCTTCAGTAGCAAATGAATTTTGAAAACACTGAGGCATTTTCAGAGAATCCTTTGTCTAATGGAAGCAGGCCCTTTATATTGTATATTGATATTTTAAAAAAAGACCAATCCTATGGATGGAAGCAAGTAAAACAGTTATTTTCTAAAGATAAGCAACATGACATATTTAAATCATGTACACAGTGGAGATCTCTTCGCAAGTAATTCCTGATTTTAGGTCATATGCATAACCTACTTTTACTTTCACTGAAATCACAAGCCAGGATTAATAAGAAATGAAGACAAAAAAAAAAACTCCCTCCTTTGCTGTGCCACATGATTTCATTATATTATTCCTTTTATAGCAGAATAAACACTGCAGAAATGCAACTTCAAATTTTTGATTGTCTTAAACATATGGCCTAGAACAGACTTGAATGCATCAGTCTCTTGCTTTAGCATAGCTTACTTTTCTAAAGACCAAGATGTCTTTGAACTGGAGGGGACACTCTTTTTAAAACCAGCAAATGTGATACCTGTCAACAAGGATAAACATGGTATTAATGAGCCTGTATGTTAATACATTACTAGTAGGATATCAGCAGGACATCAGTTTCATTGCCAGTTGATTTTTAGAGAAGATCCACCATTTGAATTTGCGTTAGTGATAAATTATTTCCAAGTAGTATTAATCATACTCACTGGGAAATTAAAATGTCATAAAGTGATAAAGTGTTAAAGAAACAGTATCTCACATCTTTACCTGCATATGCAGCACATATCACCAGGGTGTTTTCTCAGAAACATTCATGAGGGACCCTATTTCGAATATGGCATGGAGTGATGTAAGTGGTTTAGCATTCTATGCATTCTTTCAGCCATGCCTAACAAAACCAAACACTTTCTATATGTGAAAAATGGTACACACAATATTGTAATCACTGTTTTTTTTAAAAAAGGAAATAACAAAAATTAATAAAGGCCCTTCAAATTTTTTCCAGTGATTCAGTTGGGTGGCATTCTTTTTATAGATGTATGATTGCAAAAATTCTGATTGAATAGGACCTAGAGTTCATTCTACAAATGAATTCATTTTTCCATATTCTGCTTTCAAAAGAATTTTGGGTTATTGTAAACTTATATAGTGTGCGGATATGTTTTTCCACAACAAATGTGTGTTCTTTGAAATTTAATAGGGGAAGTCAGCAAAATATGGTTATTTTAATTTCAGGAGTATTCTTTATTTTTCATTCCTTTCTTTATATTATTGCATTTTGGGACATTAAAACCAAAAACCAAACCAAACCCCTTGCCGTGGAGTTGATTCCAACTCATAGCAACCCAACAGGACAGAGTAGAACTTCCCCATTGGGTTTCCAAAGAGCAGCTGGTAGATTCGAACTGCTAAGCTTTCAGTTACCAGCCAAGCTCTTAACCACTGCACCACCAGGGCTCCTTTGGAATATTAGCACATTGAAAATTCAAAGCTGTGCACATCTACAACATATTAGGAGAATGCCTATCTCCAGTTTTAAACATACAGACTTCTGACTCAAAATTGGAAATGAGTTCAAACTTCAAAGAAAAATAAAATATTCTAAAATGTTACATAGCTTGCCTTCTAATTCAGTAACTTAATAGGAGGATCAACACTTTAAAATGTTTTAAATGCATTGCACATGATAACTGGAAAAAAATTCTGATGAGCCAAAACTTCTATGATGAATTATAGAAGTGAAAGTAGGGGCAGGTGAATTATGCAGATTCTAAGGTATATCAGGGAAATAAAAAATCTTGAATATTAAACAAAATTTCTAAAACCTAGAAAGAATGGTGGTTTTCATTATCATCCCTCTTTCCCCAAATAATCCCAAAACACAAGAAATGGTAGCTTTGAAACAAACGATTCCAGCTAATAGCTCCAAAGCCAGGGGGATATTCAAATTATAGTTGCTGCAGGTTCTCCTGAAAATGCTAGTCGGAACATAAATTCTACCTTAATTTAATCTTCCCAAACAATCATGTTTCTAGATCTAAGTTGCCTTCATTTCATTATCACATGACTAAACAGTTTCAATTGTCTATGACAAGAAATTTGGAAGACAGCAGCCTGGCCACCTGACTGGAAAAGATCCGTATTTGTGCCCATTCCAAAGAAAGGTGATCCAGGAGATTGTGGAAATTATCAAACAATACCATTAATATCACACACAAGCAAAATTTTGCTGAAGATAATTCAAAAATGGTTGCAGAAGTACATCAACAGGGAGCTGCCAGAAATTCAAGCTGGGTTCAGAAGAGGACATAGAATGAGGGATATCATTGCTGATGTCAGATGGATGTTGGCTGAGAGCAGAGACTACCAGGAAGATGTTTACCTGTGTTTTATTGACTATGCAAAGGCATTCAACTGTGTGGATCATAACAAATTATGGATAACATTATAAAGAATTCTAGAGCACTTAATTGTGCTCATGAGGAACCTGTACATAGATCAAGAGGCAGTTGTTTGAATAGAACAAAGGAATACTGTGTGATTAAAAAAAAACTGTGCATCAGTGTTGTATGCTTTCACCATAATTATTCTATCTGTACACTGAGCAAACAATCTGAGAAGCTGGACTATATGAAGAAGAACGCAGCATCAGGATTGGAGGTAGACTCATTAACATCCTGCAATATGCAGATGATACAAGCTTACTTGCTGAAAGTGAAGAGGACTTGAAGCACTTACTGATGAAGATCAAAGACCACAGCCTTCAGTATGGATTATACCACAACATAAAGAAGACAAAAATCCTCACAAATGGACCGATATCATCATGATAATCAGAGAAAAGATTGAAGTTGTCAAGGATTTCATTTTACTTGAGTCTACAACCAATGCCCATGTAAGCAGCAGTCAAGTAATCAAATGACGTATTGCATTGGGCAAATCTCCTGAAAAATACCTCTCTAAAGTGTTGAAAAGCACAAATATCACCTTGAGGACTAAGATGCGCCTGACCCAAGCTATGGTATTTTCAATCATCTCATATGCATGCAAAAGCTGGACAACAAATAAGGAAGACCAAAGAAGAATTGATGCCTTTGAACTATGGTGCTGGCGAAGGATATTGAATATACACAGACTGCCAGAAGAACAAACAAATTGTCTTGGAAGAATTGCAGTCAGAATGTTCCTTAGAAGTAAAGATCACAAGACTTTGTCTCACATACTTTGGACATGTTGTCAGGAGGAACCAGTCTCTGGAAAAGGACATCATGCTTGTTAAAGTAGAGGGTCAGTGAGAAAGAGGAAGAACCTCAACATGATGGATTGACACAGTGGTACAACAATGGGCTCAAACACAGCAACAATTGTGAGGATGGTGCAGGACCACACAGTGTTTCCTTTGTTGTACATAGGGTTGCTATGAGTTGTAACTGATTCCAGGGCACCTAACAACAACGACCACAAGAAATAACTTTTGCCATGATGTACCATTCAGATCAGAGAATTAGTGAGCACTAGAAGAATTTTTTTAGAAGAACTTTCCCTGAGGAATGTGAAGTTTAATGCTTATAGATGTTAGATTATTGTTTCTGTAACATATTCCTTCATGAAAATGCAGAATGTGCTAAACATGGAGTTTTTTCCAACCAAAAATAGCACTCATACTATTTCAAGAAAGATCTTTACATTTAAACATGTCTAGGTCTTTCCCAACTAGCCTTATCTCCTTTTCTAGAAATCCCTTTCTTTTCTCTGCCAAACTTTTCTAAGTTTCAGTCTCTATTCCCTTCCTCCATATTCTCATCACCCACATTCTTCTAAATTCCTTGCATTTGGTTTGGGATTTCATAACTCTGCTGAAAGCCATTGTCTACAAGGTCACCAAATCAGACAGACTTTTCTCTGTTCTCCATATTTCATCAGCATTTGATAGTTTGAAGTGTTTGATATTCTGGACTTTGTGGACTTTTTCTGACACTGCTTTATTTTTATGAGTAGATTTAACCACTTTATATTTTGGTAAAAAATAACTGTTTCACATTGAAATTCTGTTGAAATTACTAATACTTTATGGAGACATCAGGCCTTCCAGAAATGGGTTCTGCAGTAAAATTAGGCTTTAGTAACAATAAACTGTTAATCCCTATTCTATGAATGCTTGTACATCTTTTCTTCTCTCTGATGACAGCTGTACTCAAGATTTTTTAGCTTCCTTGCACCGCATATTAAGGAATGTCTGCCATCCGTTGGTCTGCATGCTACGTTAAGGCCTCTGACTGGCCTACTTTGTTCTGCACTGTATTTCAAGAGCCTAGCAGAATTTTTTTTATATAGTATGTACTCAGTAAGTATTTACTGAATGAATGAATCTGATATGTAGAGATCATATTACATTGAATAAGGAATTGGCTGCCTCATCAAATTTGAGGGTCAACATTGCAGACAATGGAAACTTTGGAAGAACTTGGAAGCTTTATGATACAGCAAAGAGTTAAAAAAAAATTAAAGTTAAGTTGTTCTAAAAGCAGGCTGCTGAACTATTGCTAAGGAAATCATATTTTCTTAGAAATAATGGCTACTTTACTCACAAGAACATGTTTTAGTAGGAATTTTTTTGTTTATTCTCAAGAAAGTAGCAATTTTTCTGTTGTAAAAATCAAGATATTTGTGTTTCACACTGAAATGGAGACATACCCAATTACTTTAATTACCTTCTCCTCTAGCTAAGATGAAAATATTATCTGATTAATTTGAATCAAAACAAAAGAACTTAGATTATTGGAGGCCAGAAGGAGAACTAAAACCATCCTTTTGACTACCTGAATCAGGTGGATAAACAGCCCTTCGCTAAGACAGAATTAAGCCACTGACAGCTGCGAGAAACTGGAAAAGTCTTCGATGCCAACATGGCTTGATGTTACACAGTTGTCACACCAGAGGCATACTTCAAGCTGGTGACTCATAGTGAGCTTGAATGAAGAGTTCTAAATCAAACATGAAAAGAAGAACTAGATCAAGACAAATTCAGTAATACAAAAAATAAGAAAGAATCTATCAAATAATAGGCCTTTACATATTGCTTTATAACATTTACCTACTGATTCATGTTCAATTTCACATTTTATTTTTTCACAATACAGAGAACCTTGCTCATCTCAAGCTTACACAGTAGAAGTATCTTTAGCCTACTCTTCAGCCTACATTACTGTGTCTGAGGCATCTCTATAATCTGCTGGTGGTATACTGTAATTGAAGGTTCGATTATTTTGAGGAGTCCGTAAATATCTTGAGAGTTTATTCTACCAGCTGAAATGTATAAACTGTCAACAGCAAACATATGAGCTTTGTATTCAGTTACTAAGTTCTCCCAATTCTTTTTTTAAAATTATGATGATATGTTTACAACAGACTACTTGCTGGTATCCCTGCATCTGGTTTCCCATATACCACTGCTAGGAAATCTCTGGCAAACTATAACAATTATATTGCTTCTATGACATCAAGTCCACATTTCTCTGTTGTCTTTCATGGCTTAAATTGGTTCTGATCTAATTCTACAGCCTTCATTCTCATGAAGATGTGTACTCTGGTTTCTTTCTCACAGATGTGCCATGCTCACTCACCAGTCAATAGCTTTGCTTCTGTGATGTTTACAGTCTGGAATGAAATTGGTGCCTCCTTCTGCCTATCCGAATCTCACATTCCCCCTGAAGCTTGGGTCCAATTTTACCCCCTGTTTGGAAGTATCTTCAGCTACTCTGGAGACAAAGTCTTTCTTCTCAGAACCTGTGAACTATTTAAGGGTTCATACTACGTCGCTTAGTTGAGAATTGTATCCTACCCAGTTGTGTAAGTTACTGTTTCATGACTGTTAGCCCTAGCTCCCTAATTAGATTTCAAACTTCTTGAAGGTAGGAGATGTGCATTGTGTTTCCCCTGAATCTCCCTCCTTCATACCTTGAGAGTTATAAAAGATTACATAGTACACTATTTCTTAATTATTATATAGCATGCCTCCCTGCATAACAAATTTTTTATTGCTCTTTTAAAAAACGATTTTAAAATGTTCAATATATTTTTCTTTATATTATAAAAGTGATTGTGGTAGATGCTAGCAAGTATATTTTGTATGTCCACAATAATGTTTTCTCTCCCTTCACTGACCAAATTCTTTTGATAACAGAAACTTCTATTGTGAGATATTCATTATATGGTCATGTTGAAAATTTGCTATAATTGTGGATTATTTTTGGAAAGGGCTTACATGTTACCGACACCTTTTTAAAATGATAGCAATAATAATAACCTGGGAAGGTTTATTTTAAAAATAAAATGCTGCTGTTATGTGTCTAGCAGGCAGGGATTATTACTGCCCCTAAAGGTGGAGAAACCAAGGTTTCTAATGTTTAAGTGACATTCTGTACAGGTTTCCTAGTAAGGATTTGAGTCAGATATTTTATCATTGTTCCCCATACCATATATTCATATTATCTTTAATACTTAAAGACTATCTTAGCATTTCATTATCAGTAAGACTTATAGTCCTCTCCCCAGTAGTGACAAAGGCTTTGTACTGAAGCACTCACATTTTCTTGCCCAGTCTCCCTTAAGTAAAAGAGCAGGTTTTTTCAAGTTGACTGCCTAAAGGTAAGTGTGGTACCATGAACTAAAACAAAATAGAAACTAATTATACACTGTTTGTTGGTCTTAAAAGAGGGAAAAAAGGAAATTGGCATTTTTTGAATACTCAAAATATTCCAGGCACTGTGTTTTAGTGTTTAAAACCTAAAATAATGTTCTCAAGTAAAGGTTATTACCTCCCTTATAAGGAGAGAGGGAAGCTGAGGCTCAAAGAGGCTACACGGCACACAACAAGTAGGTGACAGAGATCAGATTTGAAATGGATCTAATTCCAATGTATTCATAACAATGCTATAAAAGGTAATTTGTTGTTGTTTGGTGCACTTGAGTTTGTTCCGACTCATAGCAACCCCATGTACAAGAGAACGAAACACTGCCTGGTCCTGAGCCATCCCTACAGCTGTGCTTGAGCCCATTGTTGCAGCTACTGTGTCAATCCATTTCGTTGAGGGTCTTCTTTTTTATTGACCCTGCACTTTACCAATCATGATGTCCTTCTCCAGGGACTGATCTCTCCTGAAAACATGTCCAAAGTATGTAAGATGCAGCCTCCCCATCCTTGCTTGTAAGGAGCATTCTGGTTGTACTTCTTTCAAAACAGATTTGTTCATTCTTTTGGCAGTCCATGGTATATTTGATATTCTTTGCCAACACCACAATTCAAAGGCATCAATTCTTCTTCAGTCTTCCTTATTCATTGTCCAATTGTAGCATGCATATGATGCGATTAAAAATACCATGACTTGGGTCAGGTGCACCCTAGTCCTCAAGGTGACATCTTTGCTTTCCAACACCTTAAAGAGGTCCTTTGCAGCAGATGTGCCCAATGCAATGCTACTTTTGATTTCTTGACTGTTGCTTCCATGGGTGTTGATTGTGGATCCAAGTAAAATTAAATGCTTGAAAGCGTCAATCTTTTCTCCATTTATCATGATGTTGCTTACTGGTCCAGTTATGAAGATTTTTGTTTTCTTTATGTTGAGGTGCAATCCATGCTGAAGGCTGTAGTCTTTGATCTTCATCAGTAAGTGCTTCAAGTCCTCGTCACTTTCAGCAAGCGAGGTTGTGTCATCTGCATAACGCAGGTTGTTAGTGAGTCTTCCTCCAATCCTGATGCCAAGTTATTCTTCATATAGTCCAGCTTCTTAGATTATTTGCTCAGCATATAGACTGAATAGGTATGGTGAAAGGATACAACCCTGACGCACACCTCTTCTGACTTTAAACCACACAGTGTACCTTATTCTGTCCAAACAACTGCCTCTTGATCTATGTAAAGGTTTCTCATGAGCACAATTAAGTGCTCTGGAATTCCCTCTGAGATGTTATCCATAATTTCTTATGACCCACAGAGTCGAATGCTTTTACACAGTCAATAAAACACAGGTACACATCTTTCTGGTATTCTCTGCTTTCAGCTAAGGTCCATCCGACAACAGTAATGATATCCCTGGTTCCATGTCCTCTTCTGAATCTGACCTGATTTTCTGGCAGTTGCCTGTTGATATACTGCTGCAGCCACTTTTGAATGATCTTCAGCAAAATTTTACTTGCATGTGATATTACTGACATTGTTCTATAATTTCCGTATTCTATCGGATCATCTTTCTTGGGAACAGGCATAAATATGGATCTCTTCCAGTCAGTTGGCCAGGTAGCTGTCTTCCAAATTTCTTGGCATAGATGGGTGGGCACCTCCAGCACTGCATCCATTTGTTGAAACATCTCAGTTGATATTTCATCAATTCCTGGAGGCTTGTTTTTCACCAATGCCTTCAGAGCAGCTTGGACTTCTTCCTTCAGTACCACCAGTTTTTGATCATATGCCACCTCTTCAAATGGTTTGAACACCAACTAATTATTTTTGGTATAATGACTCTGTTATTCATTCCATCTTCTTTTGATGCTTCCTGAGTCATTTAATATTTTCCCCATAGAATCCTTCACTATCTCAAGTCGAGGCTTGGATTTTTTCTTCAGTTCTTTCAGCTTGAGAAATGCCAAGCATGTTGTTCTCTTTTGGTTTTCTATCTCCAGCTCTTTGCACATGTTATTAAAAAACTTTACTTTGTCGTCTCTTTGAAATCTTCTATTTAGTTCTTTTATATTGTCATTTCTTCCTTTTGCTTTAGATGCTTGATGTTCAAAAGCCAGTTTCGGAGTCTGTTCTGACATCGTTTTTGGTCTTTTTTTTCTTTCTTTCTTGTCTTTTTAATGACCTCTTGCTTTCTTCATGTATGATGTCCTTGATGTCATTCCACAACTCCTATGGTCTTGGGTCATTAGTGTTCAATGAGTCAAACCTATTCTTGAGATGGTCTCTAAATTCGGGTGGGATATACTCAAGGTCATACTTTGGCTCTTGTCAACTTATTCTAATTTCCTTCAGTTGCAACTTGAACTTGCATATGAGCAATCGATGCCCTGTTCCGCGGGTGGCCCCTGGCCTTGTTCTGAAGGATGATATTGAGGTTTTCCATTGTCTCTTTCCATAGATGTAGTTGATTTTTTCCCTCTGTATTCCATCTGGCAAGATCTGTGTGTATAGTTGTTGTTTATGTTGGTGAAAAAAGGTATTTGCAAAGAAGCCGTTGGTCTTGCAAAATTCTATCATGTGATTTCTGGTATTGTTTCTATCACCAAGGCCATATTTTCTAACTACTGATCCTTCATCTTTGTTTCCAACTTTCGCATTCCAATCACCAGTAATTATCAATGTACTCTGATTGTGTGTTCAATCAATTTCAGACTGTAGAAGTTGGTAAAAATCTTCCATTTCTTCATCTTTGGCTTTAGTGGTTGGTGCATAAATTTGAATAATAATTGTATTTCCTAGTCTTCCTTACAGGCATATCGATATTATCCTATTACTGACAGCGTTATACTTCAGGATAGATCTTGAAATGTTCTTTTTGATGATGAGTGCAATGCTATTCCTCTTCAAGGTAATTTAGAAGTACATTTTTTATCTATGCCAGAGGAAACTTATCACCTACTACCATCTGTAATCCCTGACGGACAAACAATATTGGTCTGGGCAGATTTTCTAATTTTGTAAGGTAGATGACTATCTCATCTGGTTGCAGGATACATAGAATAAAATATGGAGCAATGGCTATGAAAAGAAAACAAAAAGGAGAATCCTCCCACTGAAAAAAATAACATGAACCAGCACTTCTTTACTAGAATTTCAGTAGCTAAAAAATAGCCAGTTCAGCTATTGTAGGAAAATTTGTGGTCTTACACTCCTATTCAGAGGCAAAGTGAGTTAGGAAATTAGACTGTGTATCCAAAATTAATAAACAGGCCTTATGCAAAATCATCATCTATTGTATTTACAACTTATCAGTTTTTTGCTATTCTATGCTAAGAGAGTGAACCTGTTAGAAGAATGAAGTGGAGGGTTTTGAAAGATTATGGTGTAGGAATTCCATGATGTTTTTGAAAAGCTTGCTACCTTGGTTAATGACAGTAGAGAGAGATATAAAGATTGAGATAGAAAGAGAAGATTCTTGTTTGTATAAGTGGCATAATGTTTGTAATGTCACCTGTACAGACATTTAAAATTTTATGGGCATTTGGCTTAAAACAAGAAAAAAAAATGCTTGTTTGTAAACATGTCATTTTTTTTCCTGTTTGATGACACCCCTTTTGAAGAAAAGAATCATGCGTCTCCATCTCTCTACCTCCCAAAATACTGAGCTGAGCATGTTTCCTTTCACATTGTAAGTGTGCAAAAGTTTTATTAAATTTAAACATGAAAAAATGAACACCTTTATTATGCTTCAATCCCATTCTCTGGTCTCCAGCTTTCTTTCTCGAGCAAGTGCAAGTCTGTTTCCTCCAGTCCAGAGTTACAGCCTCCACCAAGGTGAAATCGTCATGACCTTCATAACCTTCTATTCCCATTTGAAAGACAAGTTCAAATAAACAATTATGGTTTACAACATTAGTTAAAATTGTACAATGCTTCAAGAAACAGAAAAAAGTATTTCAAAATGGAAAATTTCAGGCATGAATATGCCAGGTGTATCCTTTATCTCTAGTAATTGGAAGTGATGAAAAGAAAAAAAACCTTGCTGCTACAATGACAAGAGTTGTTATTCTATGCTTCTAACAATGCTCCAGTCTGTCTTCATAGAGCAGAGGCAGCATAGCCTTTAAATAACGTCTTTTGATTAATTAGCCATACCATAAAATGGCCCTATGTTCAACTTGATATTTTGCAAATCTTTCTGTGTTTGTTTGTTTTTACCAAAGAGGTGATGTTTTTATCTTGGGCGCATTGTTCAATGAGTGACAACGCATGTCTAGAGGGACAGATGCTAAAATGTGTTAGCTTAGAATTGAGTAGAAAAGCAACACTGAAGGCATTGAGTTTTAACAATGTTGTTCTCTAGCACATGTGTTTGTAATATACTTGTGTTTAGCAGCTAAAAAAATATGACTATGAGACAGGCAAAAACAGAATTATGATTTCAATCTAACTTCAGGAATTTATCATAGTTCTTAAAGGACTCTTGAATTTAGAAGCCCAGATGCATGGAAATCCAGTGTGTCAATTTCCCAACAAGGCATAAAATAGTATTAATCTTTATTTATGGGTAGAGAAATTAAAAAATTCCTCAGTTTGAAGCTTCTCAAAAAACCAGTCCTCAAGAACATGAGCAGGACTAAAGCATTTTTTTCAACGGTGTTCTTAGCATAAACCCTTCATTTCAGTGCTCCTCTTTCCCTTCCCAGGACTGCTTTTGCTCCCAACTCTCTGCTTTCTTCTATTCCCAGTTATTTGCCCAGCATAATTACTCTATCCTTTGGATACACCCAGAGTTTTAGCAGAACACAATGCCCTGGACATGCTTCTACAGTTCCCCTTCACAACACTGTACATGTTCTAGTTCAATCATCCAATTGATTAATCAAAATATTCCTGTCACACATACATTAATTCAACAAAGCCTCATGGAATGCTAAATAAACTCTGTGAGACTATGTATTGAACATAGTCTATAGGTTATAGCAGATGACTCAAACATTGTTTATTGGGCCCTGGGGAGCTCAGTATAAAGGGGAGATTGGCAAACAGCCAGTTAATACCCAACATAACAAGTGCTATAGTTGAGATTTTTACAAAATGTCATAGGTGAATAGAAGAAGGAGCAACTAAGTTTGTCTAGAAGATAAGGAAATTTCATAGTTGAGGAGAGTATTGAAGAATGAGCAGACATTCACTAAGCAAAGAAAGAGGAACATTGGCATCCCTAGGAGGGGGAGAGCACGTATATAGGCACAGAGGCAGACATGGAAGAACAAGAAATTTGCGAAGAAAGACCAGTAACTTGATCTAGAGCACACGGATGAAGCAAAAGGAGTTGAGGTTTCAGAGGTAGTTTCGAATCAGGTTATAGAGAATTATGTAATCCCATCAAGGAAGTTTGTTCTTATCTGTAGATAATGAAGGATTATTATATGGCGTTGGGTAAGATGTCATGCTTAATTCCTAGTTTTGCGGTAAGGGAGAATAGGTAGGGTTTTTGTAATGTAAACTAACTGTTACAGAATGATTCCCTAACTCAGATAGAAACCCTCCCTTTTACATGCAGGGGCATGCTTCCAAGAGGCCTCAAAGATGTAAATAATATGATGAGAATTCCATGCATTGAAGAAAGCCAAGTGAGAAGGTATTTGTGGGCAGATTGTTGACCTTCCAGTATCAGTGTGAGCATGACACAGATGGGTATCCCATTACTATTGCATAGGGCTAACCCTCTGAAGGATCCTGTTTTTGCTTCTTTTTCCTGATTATTTTTGAGAGTACAGAATCATAGGCTCCCTAGTTTGAAGGGGTATTAGAGATCATCTGGCCTAATCTTCTTCCAATACATGAATTCCCTGTACATCTGCCTACCGAGAAGAAAGCCTCTGATTAAATAGATTCAGCAATCCCTTCTGTGAAAATTCAATCTATCGTTTTGCAATTCATGCTGTTAAAATTGTTTCTCTTATAGAATCATAGTTTGTCTGCCTTGTCTGTGACCTGCTCCTTCTGATTCAGCCATTGAGGAAAAGAAAAAAGAAGTGTACCATAGTTTCGCACAAATAGTGCACACCTTCTAAGTTTGTTTGCCAACCTCACTCTCCCCCCATAAGTTATTTTCGTAAGTGCACTGTGCTAATTTTTCTTACAGCAACATGTAAAAAAAACTGGCATAGCAGCGCTTATGAAAATACCCCAAGGGGCGAGGAAGCGGTTGGCAAACAAACCTAGAAGGCGTGTGTTATTTGCATAAAAATACGGTGATTTCTTTTCCTACATAACAAACTTTACATACTTGAAGGCAGCTATCATATTTTCATTAGTGCCTTACTATATTGAATTACATAGCCCTCTTGCAAACTGTTAGAATTAATAAATCAGGGGCGGATTGTTTGCTGCATTTTTCTAGGCCAGGAGACAAAGAGCATTTCCTTGATGAAGATCTAGCGAACTAAACTGTATAGGAGAAATTTGGGTGAGCATTTTTATTACTATCTTTAAATACAGTTTTTACCCTCCTGTTATTTCAGAAAGATCCAAGAAACATGGTATTAAGTATCCTTGGGTTTCTAGGCTATTATCCTGGAGTAGATAATTAAGAAACAATTGTATAAGATGAGCCATATTATGCACAAACCCGAAACCCAACGGCAGGAGGATGAAAGAAAAGCATATTTTTCAGTTGTTCATGTTTGATGTCCCATGCAGAGTAGGATATCTAAATGATACATATATCTGCAGGAGTTTGATTATTCTATATAAATTAACTTCCCTTTAAATTTCATAAAATAAGACATGGAGCATGCTTCGTTCATGCTTTCAAAACAGTTGCTTTAAACCACTTAAGCAATATGGCATCATGTGATGTTTCCAAATATTTAAATTGGAAATCTACAGATGAAAAAACTAGCAAATAGAATTAAACTCTTGTAGAGGAAATGATCCAGATGGACCATTAAGCCGTTAGGAAGCTATACAAAGGATGAAAGTGAGGGGGAAATGCAGTAGAACAACCCTTCCCCATAATGCAACAAATTAAAATGCTAATAACTGTTCAGACAACATGTAACTGGTCAAAATCTCTTAAATCGATGTAAATTTCATACATGTGTGCTAGGATATTAAGGCAGGTCAAAGCAAATACGAACTATAAAAGCAGCGAGAGATCCAGTTGAAGCAAGCTATGTTGGTTATAACTCTAAAGCTGAGTGGCGCACTAATTGTATTTTAAAAGTTAGATGGTAGTGGTCTGTCTGGTGTCCCTTATTTCATCAAGTCAGCTCCAATTGACGTGAATATACCCTACTTTACCATACACCATCTTAAAAGGAAGATGGAGAGCCTTGAGAGAACATAAGTATAAATCAAACAAATGCCAACTCTACTATTAACTGAATTATTTCTCTTTTATCACACTAAAAGTTTTGGCCCAATATTGCTTTCAGACCCTTGGGTTGATCTCTTTGAGTGATAGCAAAAATCAGACCGCTATTAATCCCTGCCTCTGTAATAAGACACTGACAAACAGAGTTTAAAGGAGAGTTTAAGGCCAAACCTTCCAGCTCCAGGTTCAGCTCTTCTTCCAAACAAGTTGATATCATTGACCTATAGCTCCATCAATTGAATCTATTTTGGCAATCAAACTTGGTACTGAAATTTACAAGAATACTCTTCTCCAACCAATTCAGAGAACATCATTCATGTGTATCCCACTAACCTCCCTGAAGCAGGTGTGGAACATAAGTAGAGAAAAAGACAAGAAGCACAAAGAGGACACAGCTTAAATTAAAAAAAGGCAAACATAATCCACTCTGAAAGATTTTTTAGAATGGTAACCTCCTAAAAACTGTTCTGAGGTATTGCCTTCCTTGTCCAAAGTTTTTGAAGAAGAAAATTTGCTATATTTCAAGAAATATTCATCCTTCTGTCTTATTTATTTCATGTTCTCAGTCAAAAATTGGACAAAAGTTTACTCATTAAAAATATTTGAGGTACACAGAATCACTTATAAATATTCATGACAAAAATATTTAACCTGACTGTAATCAAACCTTTGGATCTAACTTTCAGTTAACAGGAAATTCCAGGGATAGAGAAGAAAGTTAAAGGCAGCACAAAGAAATAAACAAATCCAGAATGTGGGACAAGCTATAGGACAACTTCCCTGGTTTCTTCAAAAGTTCAATATATAAAAACAAGCGGGGGCAGACCTACTCAGATTATAAGAAATTAAAGAGGCATAACAAACAAATGCAATGTGTGGATATTGATTTGGATCTTGGTTAAAAACAAAACAAAACAAAAAACCCCAGGATATTTGAATATGGATTGGATAGAAGATCATATTAGAATATAAGTGTTGATTTCCTTAGGGGCAATAATGAAATTGTGGCTATGAAGGAGATGCATGTTACAGTAATTAGGGGAGAACTATTAAGATGTATGCAGCTTGTATTTAAATGTTCAGTGACGTACAGGAGCCCTGATGGCATAGTGGTTAACAGCATGGCAGCTAATCAAAAGGTGAGCAGTTTGAATCCACAAGTCTGCTCCTTGGAAACCCTATGGGGCAGTTCTATTCTGTCGCTATGAGTCTATGGGGTCGCTATGCATCAGAATTGACTCGATGGCAATAGGTTAGTGATGTACATATACACAGATAGAAAGATAAAGAAACCATGCCAAAATTGACAATTCTTGAATTAGGATGGCTAGTGTGTGTTCACTGTACTATTATGTGTTTGCAAATTTCCACAGTAATAAAAAGGTGAACAATAAAAACAACCAATTTGATTAAGAAAATGCATAGATATAGATATTGATATATACACACATATACACATACTTTTTATGCCTACTTTGTGCCATTTACTGTTCTAGATACTGGGGATACAGCTCATAACAAGGCATTTGCAGTCCATATTCTCATGTGAGAAACCCTGGTGGTGTAGTGGTTAAGTGCTATGGCTACTAACCATAAAGTTCGGCAGTTCAAATCCACCAAGCACTTCTTGGAAACCTTATGGGGCAGTTCTGCTCTGTTCTTTAGGGTTGCCATGAGTCGGAATCCACTCGACAGCAACAGGTTTGGTTTTTTATGTTTTATATTATATGCATTTATTATATATTATTATTACTTCACGTTATATATACTAATGTATAATATATACATGATAATTTGCATATCATGATATTTACATGTTTTAAGAGTAAAATTCAATATACTTTAGTAAATTTGAAGAGCTGTGCACCTATCACTGCAATACAATTTCAGAACATTTCTGTCACACCATTAAGATTCTTCCTGAACAAGTAGAGTTAACCTCTGTTTTACTTTCTGTCTCTTTAGATTTGCCTTTTCTAGACATTTCAAACAAACAGAATCATACAATAGGTGCACTTTTGTGTCTGGCTTTTTTCACTTAGTACTATGTTTTCAAGGTTCATTCACATCGTGGCATGTATTAGTACTTCATTCCTTTCTATGCCTGAATAATATTCCATTGTATAAATGCACCACACCATGTTTATTTATCAGTTCATCAGTCAACAGGCATTTTGCTTGTTTCCTCTTTTTTGCCTGTTATGAATAATGCTGCTATGAACATTCGTGTAGACATATGTTCTCAATTATCTTGAGTATAGACCTAGGAGTGGAATTGCTAGGGTCGCTATGAGACGGAACTGACTCGACGGCAGTGGCTTGGAGCAGTGGCTGTGGTAACTCTATGTTTAACTTATAGAACTTCCAACTGTTTTCCAAAGTGGTTGCACCACTTACAATCCAACGAGCAGCCTTAGAGAGTTCCACTTTCTCCATATCCTCGCCAATATTTGCTATTATCTATCTTTTTGATCATAGCCATCTTAGAGGGTGGGAAGTGATACCTCTTTGTGATTTTTATTTCCATTTCCCTAATGACTAATAATGTTGAGCATCTTTGCATGTGCTTATTGGCTATTTGTATATCTTCCTTAAAGAAATGTCTATTCAGATTCTTTGCCCATTTTCAAATTTGGTTATTTATGTTCTTCTTACTGAGTTGAAAACATTCTTTATATATTCCGAATATAAGTCCTTTATCAGATATATGATTTGCACATATTTTCTCCCAGTTTGTGGGTAGATACTTAGATCTTTCTTATTTTCATATTTTATATATATACATATATATATATATATATATATATAAAATACATGAAAACCCTGGTGATGTAGTGGTTAAGAGTTCGGCTGCATTTCGAATCCACCAGGCCTTCCGTGGAAACCCTATGATCCTATGGAGCAGTTCTATTCTGTCCTATAGGGTCACTATGAGTCAGAATCGACTCGACTGCAATTGTACTTTATATGAATGTTTACAGAGCAAATTAGTTTCTCATTAAAGAATTAAAACACATACTGTTTTGTGACATTGGTTGCCATCCCCACAACATGTCAACACTCTCTCCTTCTCAACTTTGAGTCCCTCCTTATTTTCTTAATGGTGTCATTAGAAGTGCTGAAGTGTTCAATTTTGATGAAGTGTTATTTATCAGCATTTTTCTTTCATGGGCAAAACTAATAAATTTTTAACATAAGCATTTTCAGTAAAAGCTGCTGCAGATGGATATGCCCTGATTGGTGATATTAGAAATACTATGGTTAATTTCATGATTTCTAGCTAGATTTCCTTACTTTGTCACTATGAGTCAGAACCTAACAACAACAGCTAGATGGATGGAGTCCCTGGGTGTGCAAATGGTTAATGTGCTTGGCTGCTAACTGAAAACTTGAATGTTTGAATTCATCAAACGTACATTAGATGAAAGTCCTGGTGATTTGCTTCCAAAAGATCACAGTCATTGAAAACCCAATGGAACACAGTTCTACTCTGACACACATGGAATCACCACGAGTCAGAGCAGACTCAGTGGTAACTGAGTAACTGGTAGCTAGATAGATGCCCCACTTTCAGTCTTATATACTCCAGGAGTTAAAAAAAAATGCCACCACATTTACTGTTGCCAGAAGAGCAACTTGTAATACAGAAAGAAAGCAGTTTCCTCCTTTGTAAGAAGAGTGCTCTGACCAAAAAACCCTGTTACTGTCAAGTCGATTCTGACTCATAGCGACCCTATAGGACAGGGTAGAACTGCCTCATAAGGTTTCTAAGGAGTGGCTGGTGGATTCGAGCTGAAAAATTTTGGTTAGCAGCTCTAGCTCTTAACCACTGTACCACCAGGGTCCCAAGAGATCTGACATGTATTTCAAAATGTGTCTGAAAACATGGTTCATAAATATACACTTCAGTCAAGGACTGTTCACTTTGAAGCAATACAGAGTAGCATTTCACAGCAAGGCCTTTTGAATCATGCTTCCTGAGTTTGAATTCTGTTTTTTTCTTCTTTCTAGCAGTTTGACCTTAGGCAAGTTACCTTAGTGTTCTGTGCCACATTTCTCTCATTTTTAAAATTAGGATAATAATAGTGAATGTGAAACAGTGAGCACAGATTAGGTGCTCAACAAATGATAGTTGCTATAGTTACTAATAGGAGCCCTACTGGCACAGTGGTTAAAGTGCTTGGCTGCTAACCAAAAGGTCAGCAGTTTGAACCCATTAGTCATTCCGCAGGAGAGAGATGTAGCAGTCTGCTTCCTAAAGATTACAGTGTTGGAAATCTTATGGGGCAGTTCTACCCTTTAGGAAATGGTTGCTATAACTTGGAATTGACTTGATGGCATATTTATCTTCGTTATTTTTTCCTTCCTTGTATCCTTTCTATTTACCAAAAACTGTATAGATTTATCAATTAAACTTTTCAAGGGAATTTAATGACCTGCTCTAAATTCTATTATGGTCAATTTCTTTCCTCCTAAATCTGACCACAGATCCAAATAGGAAACAATAAACTAAAAAGAAGACATTTCCCACCCAGGAGTTCAAGGAACATCAATTTCTACTTTGAATTGTCACATCTATGTTCTTTTCCTTAGTCCTCAATGTGAGGGCTAAGGTGTACCTGACCCAAGCCATGGTATTTTCAATCCCCTCATATGCATACAAAAGCTGAGCAATGAATAAAGAAGGCCCAAGAAGAGTTGATGCCTTTGAATTATGGTGTTGTTGAAGAATATTGAATATAAATGGACTCCCAGAAGAATGAACAGATCTGTCTCGGAAGAAGCACAGCGAGAAGATGGTGAGACTTCATCTCCCATATTTTGGACATGTTACCAGGAGGAACCAGTCCCTGGACATCATACTTGGCAAAGTAGAGGGTCAGGGGAAAAGAGGAAGACCCTCAAGGAGATGGACTGACACAGTGGCTGCAACAACGGGTTCAAACATAGCAACGATTGTGAGGATGGTGCAGAACTGGGCAGTGTTTTGTTCTACTCTACATAGGACACCTAACAACAACAACAACAACAACAACAACAAAATGTTCTTATCATTTTACAACAAAAGATATTCCTCTACATGCTTTGTCAGTGAAAGGAGAGTAGTGGAGACCAGGAGAGACAGAAAACAATCAATTGGTTCTCTCACCAGTCCTATCCCCATAATTCAATACCCAAAACAAAGCAAAACAAACAACTGCATGGATGATATTTGCCCCAGGCCTCAAAAAGGAGCCCTGGTGGCCCAGTGGTTAAAGTGTTCAGCTGCTAACCCAAAGGTCAGTGGTTTGAACCCACTAGCAGCTCCGTGGGAGGAAGATGTGGCAGTCTGCTTCTGTAAAGGTTTATCGCCTTGAAAACCCCGTGGGGCAGTTCTGCTCTGTCTTAAAGCATCTCTATGAATCGGAATCAACCCAATGGCAGTGGATTTGGTTTTATGGTTTTGACTTCGAAAAGGAAAAAAAAAGTCAGAAACAAACCCCTTTAATTAATCATCTGGTTTCGCATCAGACAAATAATTCTGAGCTAAATGACTGTAAGTTAAACTTCGTGACATGTAAACATTGACAGGTTTTCTTTACTGCATCTGGGTAATAGACTCTGAGCATGTGTCCCACCCAAATTATTACTTTTTATAACTCCCATTCAATAATAATAGTCAAAGAGATGTAGTTTGAACTTATTGAAGCAGTATATTTTTATCTTGTTATTACTGTTGTACAATATAGTGCTGAGTACAAATATTTATCATATATCCTCAAAACTAGACTTTAAGACTTGAGTTCTTTTAGGTGTATATGTTTTAACACTTGATGCAATTTTATTCAGTTGAAGAAGCAGTATTTCTTTCTAAACTCTAAAAGACCCCCCCCAAAAAAAACCACTTAAATTTTACTTAAATTTAATATGCACTGGCCTTATTTGTTCTTATTTTGATATTGAAACCCTCTTAGAACAACTTCTGTGGGTTTGGGAGAAAACTTAATTTTATAGTGGGGTTTTGCACTGTCACAACTGCTTTGAAGCCTATAGGAGTTTCAACAGAAACCTTTGCATTCTATCCGAGATTTCACTGTACATAGATAACCATGTTTTGCTTTACTTCACTGTCCACTTAGGTCATTAATTTTAGCATAGTTTAACATTAATGATAAGGAAAACAATAGGTTTAGGAGGCCTGGCATAACAGCAGAGGAGAGAAGATGGAACTAGAAATATGTTAGGAAAATGAACATTTTGAACAGCCTCATGAAAGAAAGAAAGGAGAATAGACCTGAAAAGTTTCAATATGCATTTGAGATTAAAAAAAAAAATCTCTTAATTTATAACTGCAAGAAATGCAGTGTAGGTTTTCTGGGGTTAAAAACCATTTGAATTTAGACTCAGTAGCTGATTCTTATATACACGCATATAATACATACAGGCAGAGTATACTGAGGCTATATGGCAAAGTCATCTAACTGGAAAAAAGGCAGCACTTCAGAAGAAAGGCAAATTTCACCTTGAAATAGCCAAAAGAAAAAAAGATGCCAAAGTCCATATAATAAAGCTCAGACAAGTATTCCAGGAAAATCTCTCAAACAAATGTACAGTCTTGGTCTACACCCAAATCTAACAAAATCACTTATGTTTCTTTTCTCAACACACCAGCTAGAAGGGATAAGCTGAAACTAGAAACAGATACACTGAAAAAAGTACAAACTGTTTTCTGACAACTAATAAGAGGCAGCAGCACTATTAGGGCTATCTATGCTAATTAAACTCAGCCATCAGGAGCTATTAAGCTTAGGAACAAATGGTTCTACCTACTTTAGTAGCTTCTGAGGTCATCATCTGTATTATGAGCACACCCTCGGCTGTTTACTATGAAGGTGAAATCATGCCCTTGAAACTGTGTTTTAATGTGGAAAAAAATCATACAACTATATTTACATACAAATATTTAAAGTGTGTGAATAATGCATTTAATATTAGGGAAACTAACTTATGGGAAACACCTAATTCCCTAAAACTGGCCTCTATCATATACATATGTATTTGGCAACTCTCCTTCTGCTCATCTACCCTGACAATTGGTACAGAAAAGCCATCATAATTTATTCACCTCACAAATTTGCCCTTTTTGGCCTCTCTTTCTCTTCACAAAGTTGTGTCCTCTTTAGCAGTGTGTCGATAAAGACAAGTGCCACCTGTGCCACTGCATTAGAAAGGAGAATTTAATTTGTAAAAACTCATTGATTTGCTTCCAGTCAATAGGTTAGACTGAGCTGACACAGCACGACACACTCTAACCCCATCCCATCTCTCACTCAAAATGCATGGAAATGCTCAGTGAAAGATAACCAAATAACTTTGGGATATATAACTGAGCTCAACATCAAGAAAGGGAAATCTCAGGGTGCCAGAAATGAAGAAAGAATTCAAAGCCAGAAAAGGTAGCAGAAGCCAAAGCGAAAATTCAGATCGGCATCAGATATGTGCAGTAATTCTTGGCGTTCTGAGGACGTGCCACTCTCCCAGAAGGGGGAATTCAGGGTGTGGGCCTCATGCCCACACAGAGCTGGAGCTAGCTCCAGGTGGAAAAATAGTTAGGTTTTCTTAAGAAATTAGAACCGCAGGCCCGTATCATGCTTGATTGTGGACTCTGACGTTCCACTACCATGTAAAAGGTATAGGACCCTGAAATCAAGAAATGTATCTTTAAAAATTGGTTCACAAGCCAAAAATCCTGAGGGTAGAAAGAACAGGTAAACATGAAAGTGCTTTGAAAGTAAGCGTCCTCAGAGCAGAGCAGATGAAATGTTCACAGATAGGAACCTAAAGCTGACTGTATTATATAACTCAGCAACTCCACTTCTAGATATAAACTCCTAGAAAACTTGTACATGTGCACCGTGAGACATATATAAGGAAGTTTAATACAGCATTTTTGGAAAAGCCACCACTTGAAAACAATGTGTTTGTCACTGGGGGAAAAAAAACGGTAATACAGGTGTTAGTCCCCAACTTACAACAAGGTCCTGTTCCTATGACTCTGTCATAAGTTGGCTCTGACGTAAGTTGACTGCCTAATTTTTTTTGTTTTGTTTTCATTAATATTGCCTTTTAGTATCAGTATCTTCATAAATCTGGCAGTGTTTTGAACAATAAATCTTAAAATTGAACATCTGCAAGTGAACATCTGAGAATGATGATATCAGCAAATTACACTCTGCAACCTATTACTAATGATAAAATGTACATTAAAAAAAAAAGGCACCACTGTTGTAAGTGGGGTTAGTCGTAACTTGAATACGTCATAAGTCAGGTACTGCCTATGTATTCAAGAAGCCCTGGTGGCACAAACGGCTAGGTGCTCGACCATTAACTGAAAGGTTGGTGATTCAAACCCACCCTGTGGCTCCTTGGGAGGAAGACCTGGCGATTTGTTTCTGTAAAACTTACAGCCTAGAAAACCCTATGCAGCAGTTCTACTCTGTCACTTGGAGTCACTATGACCCGAAATCAAGCTGACGGGATTTAATAACAAAAAAATGGTATATCATTTAGAAGTTAACATGTACACTTAAATTTTGTTCATATTTTTCAAGGATATTTCCACTAAGAAGGTAATTATAATATTGAGTAACTCAATTTCTCTGTATTAATATGGGTAAATCTTGAAAACAATGTTGAGTAAAAAAATTTAAAGATCTATATATAAAAAAAAAACCAAACCCAGTGCCATCGAGTCGATCCCGACTCATAAAAGCTATATAAAAAAGAAAAAAAAATCTATATAGTGTGATATAATTTCTTAATTTCAAAAAGTGACCCAAAGAGATATAGTACATACATTGAAACCTGTGAGAGCTGAAACTCAACAGGATTGCCTTGTTTTTCTGGTTCTCAAAGTTTTCCTAACTTTAACAGGGTGCACTTACCGTTTTTCTATCGCTCTCTATTTAGTGGAAAAAGTTTGAGCTTTCCTTCTCTGACAGACTTCTGCTTTACACAGGTTCTGGCTTTCAAAGGTTTTACTGTATATTCAAGAAGCCCTAATGGCACAAATGGTTAAGCACTCGGCTACTAACAGAAAGGTTGGTGGTTTGAATCCACCCAGTGAATGTGTGATGTATGTGTATGTATGTATTCTAGAATGATAAAAACCAAGTCATGACATTGGGTAACATTGGGGAGGGAGGGAGTGCGCATAGAACTGTGTGGAGACCCATCTTGATCTGCAGTATTCCATTGCTTTTATAACAGAAAGTATCTGAAGCAAAATTACAAGTGTAGCATTCATTAATTCCAGTTAGAAGGTAATTGGGATTTTGTTATTTTATTCTTGGTACTTTTTCTGTTTTTTTAAATCTTTGAAAAATTAAAATTAAACAGCAATTTAGACACTCTTCTCCCAACTTCAGAATGTGTAATAAGGTAACAAAGTTGAGCCCCACAGCCTCTTCACTAGTATATTTGGCTATGCGACACTTTTAGGAGAAAGAAACAGATTAGATAAAATCATACTGATATCAAGAAATTACTTAAAACAAAAACCTTCCAAAAGAATGCATTTTAAACTCAATCCATACTCAGCACATTTTTCTATATATCTCCAATTTTGTATCTCCAATTAATTCTGTAATAATTATACACAGCCTTACAGATCCACATAATATAACGAAAATCTACCTATTTAGTAAAGAAAATACACTCAGCTGAAACATTGTCAACGTCAGGGTGAATTAAAAAAAAGAAAAGAGTAGTTTAGGATTTTCCCCAGTTTTTTAGAAATTTCAATTAACCAGAACACCCCATACCCTTAGCATTATTATCTTGAATGTATATTTAATAGTTGGATATAAGTCTGCAGGGGGTGTATGTTTAAGTTTGTGCAAGCATTCCAGAGGCATTCATTTCCATATGAATAATTAATATGCTAATTATAAATGGGTCAATTATTCATAGAAGTCAAATCCACAGTCCTCTACTTGGTAACAATTTGCTAGTCAAGAGTTTAAGTTCCTTAATGTACTGGAAAGTAATAAAAGTCTGTTTCATTAAGATTGTATTTAATTCAGAGTTTGCACAAACCCAGATGCTCTTCTAACTCATTTTGTTTGCATGTATATTTTCCTCACTTCATTCACATACAGGTATCACTGTAGACCCTATTCTATATTGCTGAGGTTCCAAAAACATCCAGGTTATATGATATTATTAAAATAGAGAGATAATTCATTATCAGCTTTGGTCTTCTACAGTAGTGGTTCCCAGTCTTTTAGATTTCATGTGGCTATGAATTTATTTTTTCATAAACAAACAAAAAAAGAGGGCCAGTTGTATTGTCAATTTTTTTGACCAAGTAGGAACATTAAAGAAACACATCGACTATCATGGTGATTACACAAAAGGGTATTTTTACACCAAAAGAGTAGGAAGGACATAACTTCAGATAAAAGCAAAACATTTTAAATGTAATAATTCTAACTTTAATGTAAAACATATTACATTACCCTTGCTTTTCTGATTTCACTTTCAACCAGTGAAAACGTCTTCATTTTCATGCAGTATATAATATGGTTTATGAGTTTTCCCCGGCTTATCAGATATTCTGAAGACATTAAGGACTTTGTTGGAAAACAGCTCATATGTGAAGGTTCCACTTCTCATTCTTCCGTCATAAGTTTCTGCATCTGGAATTTTTTAGAAAGTGCAAAAGCTGGACACAAATAATTGGGCATGATGAAATCTTAATGAGGGTGGCAGCAAGGATACATGATATAGCTGATCCACAAAGAATATACTCATTGTAAACAACTAAAACCAAAAAAACCAAACCCACTCTGGCTCATAGTGACCCTATAGAGTTTCCAGGAAGTGGCTCGTGGATTCAAACTGCTGACCTTTTGGCTAGCAGCCAAGCTCTTAACCACTTCCCAGTGCTCCTTCTTAGGAACCAAACAACTACCGTCATTATCTACCTATCCCCAGAAACAGTTCAAACTAACAGTAAAGGCCTGAATGTAAATCCTGTTCTTCCTTATATGAGCACAAACATTTGTTACCCATACACTATTCACAAAATATGCAGCATTCTCTATGCAGTTAACAAATATTATTGATTCCATAATGAATCCCCCACATGTCTGTCAGTTTCTCAAACTGTGGGGGCTGGCATGTTGCTGTGATGCTAGAAGCTATGCCACCGGTATTCAGATACCAGCACGGTCACCCGTGGAGGACAGGTTTCAGCTGAACTTCCAGAATAAGACAGACTAGGAAGAATGACCTGGCTGTCTGCTTCTGAAAAGCATTAGCCAGTGAAAACCTTATGAACAGCAGGGGAATATTGTCTGATATAGTGCTGGAAGATGAGCACCCCAGGTTGGAAGGCACTCAAAAGATGACTGGGGAAGAGCTGACTCCCCAAAGTAGAGTTGGCCTTAATGACATGGATGGAGTCAAGCTTTCAGGGCCTTCATTTGCTGATGTGGCACTACTCAAAATGAGAAGACAAAGCTGCAAACATCCATTAATAATTAGAACCTTGAATGTATGAAATATGAATCTAGGAAAATTGGAAAATGTCAAAAATGAAATGGAACACATAAGCATCGATATCTTAGGTATTAGTGAACTGAAATGGATTGGTATTGGCCATTCTGAATCAGATAATCATATAGTCTACTATGCCAGGAATGACAACTTAAAGAGGAATGGCATTGCATTTATCATCAAAAAGAACATTTCAAGATGTATCCTGAAGTATGACGCTGTCAGTGATAGGATAATACCCATTCACCTACAAGGAATGCCAGTTAATGCAGCTATTATTCAGATTTACTCACCAACTGCTAGGGCCAAAGATGAAGAAATCGAAGATTTGTATCAGCTTCTGCAGTCTGAAATTGATCAAACGTGCAATCAGGATGCATTGATAATTACCGGTCATTGGAATGCAAAAGTTGGAAACAAAAAAGAATGTTCGGTAGTTGGAAAATATGGCCTTGGTAATACAAAAAATGCCAGAGATCGAATGACAGAATTTTGCAAGACCAACAACTTCACTGCAAATACCTTTTTCCACCAACATAAATGGCAACTGTACACATGGACCTCTCCAGATGGAATACATAGGAATCAAATCGACTGCATCTGTGGAAACAGACAATGGAGAAGCTCAATATCAACAGTCAGAACAAGGCCAGACTTGAAGCACTTACTGAGGAAGATCAAAGACCACAACCTTCAGTATGGATTACACCTCAACATAGAGGAAACAAATCTCCTCACAACTGGACCGAGAAGCCACATCATGATAACAGAGAAAAGATTGAAGTTGTCAAGGATTTCATTTTAACTTGGATCCATGATCAACAGCCATGAAATCAAAAGATGCATTGCATTGGGCAAATCTGCTGCAAAGGACCTCTTTAAAATGTTGAAAACAAAGATGTCACCTTGAAGACTAAGATGCACCTGACCCAAGCCATGGTATTTTCAAGCACATCATATGCGTGTGAAAGCTGGACAATGAATAAGGAAGACCGAAGAAGAACTGATGCGTTTGAATTATGGTGTTGGTGAAGAATATTGAATATAACGTGGACTGTCAAAAGAATGATGAAATCTGTCTCGGAGGAAGTACAACCAGAATGCCCCTTACAAGCAAGGACGGGGAGACTGCGTCTTACATACTTTGGACATGTTGTCAGGAAAGGCCAGGCCCTGGAGACGGACCTCAAGCTTGGTAAAGTATAGGGTCAGCGGAAAAGAGGAAGTCCCTCAAAGTGATGGATTGATACAGTGGCTGCAACAATGAACTCAAGTATAGCAATGATTGTGAGTGTGGCGCAGGACCGGGCAGTGTTTCGTTCTGTGTTACATAGGGTAGCTATGAGTCAGAACCTACTCGACGGCACCTAACAACAACAACAACCATAATGAATTTTTTATTTCAGATTGAATTTTAAAATTTGTTTTAATACATATAATGGTTTATTATTGTTATTTTATTTAAATTGGAAATATTTATATTTTTTTTAGTTTTAATTTTGAATACAGTAAATATCAATAAATATAACCCACATGAACAAAGCATCTTTGGGGTTCTCCATAACTTTTTTTTTTTTATAACTTTTTATTAAGCTTCAAGTGAACGTTTACAAATCCAATCAGTCTGTCACATATAAGTTTACATACATCTCACTCCCTACTCCCACTTGCTCTCCCCCTCTTGAGTCAGCCCTTTCAGTCTCTCCTTTCTTGACAATTTTGCCGGCTTCCCTCTCTCTCTATCCTCCCATCCCCCCTCCAGACAAGAGTTGCCGACACAATCTCAAGTGTGCACCTGATACAATTAGCTCACTCTTCATCAGCATCACTCTCCCACCCGCTGACCAGTCCTTTTCATTTCTGATGAGTTGTCTTCAGGGATGGTTCCTGTCCTGTGCCAACAGAAGGTCTGGGGACCATGGCCGCCGGGATTCCTGTAGTCTCAGTCAGACCATTAAGTTTGGTCTTTTTATGAGAATTTGGGGTCTGTATCCCACTGATCTCCTGCTCCCTCAGGGGTCCTCTGCTGTGCTCCCTGTCAGGGCAGTCATCGATTGTGGCCAGGCACCAACTAGTTCTTCTGGTCTCAGGATGATGTAGGTCTCTGGTTCACGTGGCCCTTTCTGTCTCTTGGGCTCTTAGTTGTCGTGTGGCCTTGGTGTTCTTCATTCTCCTTTGATCCAGGTGGGTTGAGACCAACTGAGGCATCTTAGATGGCCACTTGTTAGCATTTAAGACCCCAGACGCCACATTTCAAAGTGGGATGCAGAATGACTTCATAATAGAATTATTTTGCCAATTGACTTAGAAGTCCCCGCAAACCATGTTCCCCAGACCCCCGCGCTTGCTCCGCTGACCTTTGAAGCATTCATTTTATCCCGGAAACTTCTTTGCTTTTGGTCCAGTCCAATTGAGCTGACCTTCCATGTATTGAGTGTTGTCTTTCCCTTCACCTAAAGCAGTTCTTATCTACTGATTAATCAATAAAAAACCCTCTCCCTCCCTCCCTCCCTCCCCCCCTTGTAACCACAAAAGTATGTGTTCTTCTCAGGTTTACTATTTCTCAAGATCTTATAATAGTGGTCTTATACAATATTTGTCCTTTTGCCTCTGACTAATTTCGCTCAGCATAATGCCTTCCAGGTTCCTCCATGTTATGAAATGTTTCACAGATTCGTCACTGTTCTTTATCGATGTGTAGTATTCCATTGTGTGAATATACCACAATTTATTTACCCATTCATCTGTTGATGGACACCTTGGTTGCTTCCAACTTTTTGCTATTGTATACAGAGCTGCAATAAACATGGGTGTGCATATATCTGTTTGTATGAAGGCTCTTGTATCTCTAGGGTATATTCCCAGGAGTGGGATTTCTGAGTTGTATGGTAGTTCTATTTCTAACTGTTTAAGATAACGCCAGATAGATTTCCAAAGTGGTTGTACCATTTGACATTCCCACCAGCAGTGTATGAGAGTTCCAATCTCTCCGCAGCCTCTCCAACATTTATTATTTTGTGTTTTTTGGATTAATGCCAGCCTTGCTGGTGTGAGATGGAATCTCATCGTAGTTTTAATTTGCATTTCTCTAATGGCTAATGATCGAGAGCATTTTCTCACGTATCTGTTAGCTGCCTGAATATCTTCTTTAGTGAAGTGTGTGTTCATATCCTTTGCCCACTTCTTGATTGGGTTGTTTGTCTTTTTGTGGTTGAGTTTTGACAGAATCATGTAGATTTTAGAGATCAGGCGCTGGTCGGAGATGTCATGGCTGAAAATTCTTTCCCAATCTGTAGGTGGTCTTTTTACTCTTTTGGAGAAGTCTTTAGATGAGCATAGGTGTTTGATTTTTAGGAGCTCCCAGTTATCGGGTTTCTCTTCATCATTTTTGGTAATGTTTTGTATTCTGTTTATGCCTTGTATTAGGGCTCCTAGGGTTCTCCCAATTTTTTCTTCCATAATCTTTATCGTTTTAGTCTTTATGTTTAGGTCTTTGATCCACTTGGAGTTAGTTTTTGTGCATGGTGTGAGGTATGGGTCCTGTTTCATTTTTTTGCAAATGGATATCCAGTTATGCCAGCACCATTTGTTAAAAAGGCTATCTTTTCCCCAATTAATGGACACTGGTCCTTTGTCAAATATCAGCTGCTCATACGTGGATGGATCTATGTCTGGGTTCTCAATTCTGTTCCATTGGTCTATGTGCCTGTTGTTGTACTAGTACCAGGCTGTTTTGACTACTGTGGCTGTATAATAGGTTCTGAAGTCAGGTAAAGTGAGGCCTCCCACTTCCTTCTTCTTTTTCAGTAGTGCTTTGCTTATCCGGGGCTTCTTTCCCTTCCATATGAAATTGGTGATTTGTTTCTCTATCCCCTTAAAATATGACATTGTAATTTGGATCGGAAGTGCGTTAAATGTATAGATGGCTTTTGGTAGAATAGACATTTTTACTATGTTAAGTCTTCCTATCCATGAGCAAGGTATGTTTTTCCACTTAAGTATGTCCTTTTGAATTTCTTGTAGTAGAGCTTTGTAGTTTTCTTTGTATAGGTCTTTTACATCCTTGGTAAGATTTATTCCTAAGTATCTTATCTTCTTGGGGGCTACTGTGAATGGTATTGATTTGGTGATTTCCTCTTCGGTGTTCTTTTTGTTGATGTAGAGGAATCCAAGTGATTTTTGTATGTTTATTTTATAACCTGAGACTCTGCCAAACTCTTCTATTAGTTTCAGTAGTTTTCTGGAGGATTTCTTAGGGTTTTCTGTGTATATAATCATGTCATCTGCAAATAGTGATAACTTTACTTCTTCCTTGCCAATCCGGATACCTTTTATTTCTTTGTCTAGCCTAATTGCCCTGGCTAGGACTTCTAGCACGATGTTGAATAAGAGTGGTGATAAAGGGCATCCTTGTCTGGTTCCCGTTCTCAAGGGAAATGCTTTCAGGTTCTCTCCATTTAGAGTGATATTGGCTGTTGGCTTTGCATAGATGCCCTTTATTATGTTGAGGAATTTTCCTTCAATTCCTATTTTGGTAAGAGTTTTTATCATAAATGGGTGTTGGACTTTGTCAAATGCCTTTTCTGCATCAATTGATAAGATCATGTGGTTTTTGTCTTTTGTTTTATTTATGTGATGGATTACATTAATGGTTTTTCTGATATTAAACCAGCCTTGCAAACCTGGTATAAATCCCACTTGATCAGGGTGAATTATTTTTTTGATGTGTTGTTGGATTCTATTGGCTAGAATTTTGTTGAGGATTTTTGCATCCATGTTCATGAGGGATATAGGTCTATAAATTTCTTTTTTTGTAATGTCTTTACCTGGTTTTGGTATCAGGGAGATGGTGGCTTCATAGAATGAGTTGGGTAGTATTCCGTCATTTTCTATGCTTCGGAATACCTTCAGAAGTAGTGGTGTTAACTCTTCTCTGAAAGTTTGGTAGAACTCTGCAGTGAAGCTGTCCGGGCCAGGGCTTTTTTTTGTTGGGAGTTTTTTGATTACCGTTTCAATCTCTTTTTTTGTTATGGGTCTATTTAGTTGTTCTACTTCTGAATGTGTTAGTTTAGGTAGGTAGTGTTTTTCCAGGAATTCATCCATTTCTTCTAGGTTTTCAAATTTGTTAGAGTACAATTTTTCGTAATAATCTGAAATGATTCTTTTAATTTCATTTGGTTCTGTTGTGATGTGGTCCTTCTCGTTTCTTATTCGGGTTATTTGTTTCCTTTCCTGTATTTCTTTAGTCAGTCTAGCCAATGGTTTATCAATTTTGTTAATTTTTTCAAAGAACCAGCTTTTGGCTTTGTTAATTCTTTCAATTGTTTTTCTGTTCTCTAATTCATTTAGTTCAGCTCTAATTTTTATTATTTGTTTTCTTCTGGTGCCTGATGGATTCTTTTGTTGCTCAGTTTCTATTTGTTCAAGTTGTAGGGACAGTTCTCTGATTTTGGCTCTTTCTTCTTTTTGTATGTGTGCATTTATTGATATAAATCAGCCTCTGAGCACTGCTTTTGCTGTGTCCCAGAGGTTTTGATAGGAAGTATTTTCATTCTCGTTGCATTCTATGAATTTCCTTATTCCCTCCTTGATGTCTTCTATAACCCAGTCTTTTTTCAGGAGGGTATTGTTCATTTTCCAAGTATTTGATTTCTTTTCCCTAGTTTTTCTGTTATTGATCTCTAGTTTTATTGCCTTGTGGTCTGAGAAGATGCTTTGTAATATTTTGATGTTTTGGACTCTGCAAAGGTTTGTTTTATGACCTAATATGTGGTCTATTCTAGAGAATGTTCCATGTGTGCTAGAAAAAAAAGTATATTTTGCAGCAGTTGGGTGGAGAGTTCTGTATAAGTCAATGAGGTCAAGTTGGTTGATTGTTGTAAGTAGGTCTTCCGTGTCTCTATTGAGCTTCTTACTGGATGTCCTGTCCTTCTCCGAAAGTGGTGTGTTGAAGTCTCCTACTATAATTGTGGAGGTATCTATCTCACTTTTCAATTCTGTTAAAATTTGATTTATGTATCTTGCAGCCCTGTCATTGGGTGCATAAATATTTAATATGGTTATGTCTTCCTGATCAATTGTCCCTTTTATCATTATATAGTGTCCTTCTTTATCCTTTGTGGTGGATTTAAGTCTAAAGTCTATTTTGTCAGAAATTAATATTGCTACTCCTCTTCTTTTTTGTTTATTGTTTGCTTGATATACTTTTTTCCATCCTTTGAGTTTTAGTTTGTTTGTGTCTCTAAGTCTAAGGTGTGTCTCTTGTAGGCAGCATATAGATGGATCGTGTTTCTTTATCCAGTCTGTGACTCTCTGTCTCTTTATTGGTGCATTTAGTCCATTTACATTCAGGGTAATTATAGATAAATAAGTTTTTAGTGCTGTCATTTTGATGCCTTTTTATGTGTGTTGTTGACAATTTCATTTTTCCACATACTTTTTTGTGCTGAGGCGTTTTTCTTAGTAAATTGTGAGATCCTCATTTTCATAGTGTTTGACTTTATGCTAGTTGAGTCATTACGTTTTTCTTGGCTTTTATCTTGAGTTATAGAGTTGTGATACCTTTTTGTGGTTACCTTATTATTTACCCCTATTTTTCTAAGTAAAAACCTAACTTGTATTGTTCTATATCGCCTTGTATCACTCTCCATATGGCAGTTCAATGCTTCCTGTATTTAGTCCCTCTTTTTGATTATTGTGATCTTTTACCTATTGACTTCCATGATTCCCTGTTATGTGTATTTTTTTTAATTAATCTTAATTTGTTTGTTTTTGTGATTTCTCTATTTGAGTTGATATCAGGACATTCTGTTTTGTGACCTTGTGTTGTGTTGATATCTGATATTATTGGTTCTCTGACCAAACAATATCCTTCAGTATTTCTTGTAGCTTTGGTTTGGTTTTTGCAAATTCTCTAAACTTGTGTTTGTCTGTAAATATCTTAATTTCGCCTTCATATTTCAGAGAGAGTTTTGCTGGATATATGATCCTTGGCTGGCAGTTTTTCTCCTTCAGTGTTCTGTATATGTCGTCCCATTCCCTTCTTGCCTGCATGGTTTCTGCTGAGTAGTCTGAACTTATTCTTATTGATTCTCCCTTGAAGGAAATCTTTCTTTTCTCCCTGGCTGCTTTTAAAATTTTCTGTTTATCTTTGGTTTTGGTGAGTTTGATGATAATATGTCTTGGTGTTTTTGTTTTTGGATCAATCTTAAATGGGGTTCGATGAGCATCTTGGATAGATATCCTTTCGTCTTTCATGATGTCAGGGAAGTTTTCTGTCAGGAGTTCTTCAACTATTCTCTCTGTGTTTTCTGTCATCCCTCCCTGTTCTGGGACTCCAATCACCCGCAGGTTATCCTTCTTGATAGAGTCCCACATAATTCTTAGGGTTTCTTCATTTTTTTTAATTCTTTTATCTGATTTTTTTCCAGCTATGTTGGTATTGTTTCCCTGGTCCTCCAGATGTCCCAGTCTGCATTCTAATTTCTCGAGTCTGCTCCTCTGACTTCCTAGTGCGTTGTCTAATTCTGTAATTTTATTGTTAATCTTTTGGATTTCTACATGCTGTCTCTCTATGGATTCTTGTAACTTATTAATTTTTCCACTATGTTCTTGAATAATCTTTTTGAGTTCTTCAACAGTTTTATCGGTGTGTTCCTTGGCTTTTCTGCAGTTATCCTAATTTCATTTGTGATATCTTTAAGCATTCTGTAAATTAGTTTTTTATATTCTGTATCTGATAATTCCAGGATTGTATCTTCATTTGGGAAAGATTTTGATTCTTTTGTTTGGGGGGTTGGAGAAGCTGTCATGGTCTGCTTCTTTAAGTGGTTTGATATGGATTGTTGTCTCTGAGCCATCACTGGGAAACTAGTTTTTCCAGAAAATCCCGCTAAAAAAAAAAATGCAGTCAGATCCCTATCAGAGTTCTCCCTCTAGCTCAGGCTATTCGGATGTTAATGAATCCGCCTGGGGAGGGTGGGGGAGGGAACAGAGAGATAGGAGAGTAGCACCTCAGAATATAGCCAGAGTTGCTTGTCTTGCTTGGAATGACTATTATATCTGAGATTCCCGCGGGCGCGTCGCCTATGTGTGCTGGCTGTGTGGAGATTGCCCCTGGGGGGTCTGGCCCGCTGGAGTCACGGTCAGATCCTCCGCTTCCAGCCGCACGCCCAGCGTCAAGGCTCCCCTACTGGGACGGTGCACTCTCGACTCCAAAATCAGTCACTGCCTCCCGGGGACTTCTCGTCCCTCTAGCCGCGTGGCTGTGCCGCCTCTAAGAACCAGTTGGGCCGCCTCCCGGGGTTAGTTCAGATGGGTGGAGCAGCTCCCCGTGTTTGTGCCGTGACCGAGTGTCCCGGCTGGGACGCTGATCTCCCCGCTCCAATACCAGTCGCTGCCTCCCGGGGACTTCTCCTATCGGCTGCGTCCCACGCCGCCAGCGTGACCCGGCTGGGCCCTTTCCCGGGGTTAGTTCAGGGGGGTGGAGCAGCTCTCCGTGTTTATGCCGTACCTGCATCCAGTCCAAATCCCGGCGGGACGGTTGCCCGGCTGGGACACTGCTCTTCCTGCTCCGAGACCAGTCACTGCCTCCCGGGGACTTCTCCTACCGGCTGTGTCCCATGCCGCCCGCGGAACCAGCTGGTCTCCCTCCCGGGGTTAGTTCAGGGGGGTGGAGCAGCTCTCTGTGCTTGTGCCGTACCTGACTGTTACGCTGGCTCCAGGCTCTGGAAACAATCGCTGCTTCCCCATATTAGTTCGTTCTCCGTCTCTAAATCTGTGTTTGTTGTTCAGGGTTCGTAGATTGTTATGTATGTGATCGATTCACTTGTTTTTCCGTGTCTTTGTTGTAAGAGGGATCCGAGGTAGCGTCTGCCTAGTCCGCCATCTTGGCTCCGCCCCCTCTCCATAACTTTTAAGAACGTAAAGGAGTCGTGAGGCCAAAATGTTTGAGAACCACTGTCTTAATAAACAGCACAATTATCAAAACTGGGAAGTTAGCAATGACGCAACATTATTAACTAAACTACAGACTTCGTTCTGATTTCACCAAATGCTTCAAAAATCTCTTTTACAGCAAATAAAAATCCTGAAGGATGTGTTGCATTCAGTGGTTGTTATGGATTAAATTGTGTCCCCCCAAAATATGTGTTGTAAATCCTCTGTACCTGTGATTATAATTTCATTTGGAAATGGGTTTTAACCACTGCCCCACCAGGGCTGCTATGTTAATTAGGAAGTATTTCACATAGACTGTGTTTTAAGTCAATCTCTTTTGAGGTATATATAAAAGAGCGGGTTAAGCAAGCAAGCAGAGATGAGAGAAGCTAGATGCCACAGCACATGAAGATCACCAAGGAACCAATAAACAAGACCTTTCTCCAGGGCCGACAGAGTCTTCCCCTAGAGCAGGCATCCTGAATTCGGACTTCCAGTCTCAAACTGTGAGAAAATAAATTTCTGTTTGTTAAAGCCACCTGCTAGTGGTATTTCTATTATAGCAGCAGTAGATAACTAAGGCAGTGGTCATGGTTTTCTTTTCTTTAATCTGGAACAGCTTTTCTGTCTTTGTGTGTCCATTTCTTGACATTTTCGAGGATTTCAGACCAGTTATTTTGTAGAATGTCCCTTATAATGAGATCAAGGTTCTGCCTTTTTGCCAGGGGGATGAAAAAAGTGATGTTGTGTCCTTCAGTGCATCAGAGCAGGAAGCACAGGATGCTGACCACTTAGGTACAGGTGGGCTCTGCCAGGTTTTTCCAGTGAAACAGTTGTTTCAGAAAACAATTCTTTTCTTTGCAATTATTATGGATTAAATTATATCCCCTCGAAATACGTATTGGAATCTTAACCACTATAATCTGCAAATGTAATCCTGGTTGGAATAGGGTTTTATTTATTATGTTAATTAAGCCCCCAGTAAAAAAAAATCCAATTACTTCTGAGTAATAAAAAGAACAGATTAGACACAGAGGTGCATGTGCAGATGTGGGCACACACTGGGGAAGACAGATACCATGTGAGGATTGCCAAGGAACCAAGGGGTGCCCAAGGAATGCTCAAGGCAATAAGGAATCAGCATGGCTAGAATTCTGATCTGGACTTTTAGCCTCAAGAACTGTGAGAAAATATATTTCTGTTCTTTAAAGTCATTTACTTGTGATATTTCTCTTACAGCAGCACTAGCACTAATAATTAATGAGTATACTGTGAGGAGATACTCTGAGACTTTGTAAATATCCTGTTACTCAAACTTTCAGCCGTGAAGTTTAGCATCCATTGGTGATTCTTACCAGTTGTTAAATGCTGAATTTTTATTCCACCATTCCTGTTGTTGTTGTTAATAATCTCAGGTAGTATCTGGATCACTAAGAAGCACGCGGTCTAGTGGGGAGAAGGACTTAAAAGCATGAATGCAGTGCCAGGCCAAGTTTGTGGCCGGGGTGGGAGGGTGCAGGAGAGGGCAGGGAAGCAGGAACCTTGGCAATCAAGGAAACATTAAGCTAACCAATTGGTTTCAGGGGTCCTGGGCTGGTAGATGGAGAAGCAAATATACTAAAAAAACAACCCATTGCCGTGGAGTGGATTCTGACTCATAGCGACCCTATAGGACAAAGTAGAACTGCTCCATGGAGTTTCCATGAAGCACCTGATGGATTCCAATTGGCAACCTTCTGGTTAGCAGCCATAGCACTTTACCACTAGGCCACCAGGGTTTCTGAAGTAGCTACCTCCATCCTTGGTGTTGTGGCATCTCTGGGAATACTTTTCCAAGGGCCCTGAAAAGCGAGCATATCATCAAAAATACGAGCTTGTTTGTTTCATGGCCAGTGATCTGCCTTTGAGGAACTTTTTTTCCTTTGAGACCAAGGCAGTCAGGCGACTCAGGAGCCCAGCTGTGGGGCAGGCATTGCCCGCAGGTGCCCCGCTCAGAAGGGGAAGACCTGGGTAGGCTCCACCAGGTCAGGTTGTGTTTCTGGGAAGGATGTGCTATGCCCCTTCAGAACCCAGGGCCTCTGCAGTCCAGCGTGGCGCATCTCTCCGCCCAGGTCTTCCCGAGCCTCAGCAATTTGGCCTCTGTGGCGCAGATGAAGCTGGAGGAGCGGCATGCTGAATTTCTAATTCTATACTGAATGAGTAAATTCAGTTAACCAAGTCCTTTGAGGATTTTCCTTGCCCTTAAGAAATCTGTGTTTAAACCCAACAATTGTCTCTTTCTTTAATCCCCCTAGACAGAGAGAAACAAGTAGATAAGCAGAACGCATGTGGGATTTTGTGAGCCATCTTGGAAGCTCATGACTCCTAATTTATTTGTTCCATGATAGGAAAATTATTAAGTAGCTTCTGAAGCCAAAGCACAGTGTGTGTACATCCCAAAGGATCACGGATTTATTTGGAATTTAATTTAAACCCGTTGCCATCCACTAAATTCCGAATCATAGGGGCCCTATAGGTCAGAGTAGAGCTGCCCCCATAGGGTTTCCAAGGCTGTAATCTTTAGGAAGCAGACTGCCAGACTGCCACATATCCCCCCACTCCCCTCTATGCACTGGGTGGGGGAGGGGGAAGCAACTGGTGGGTTAGAATCACCGACCTTTTGTTTAACCACTTCACTACCAGGAGACTCATTAAGGATCCAGTTAAATAATCTCAAAGCTGTCCTTCTCTTCTCCCTTACTAACAACCATGGGCTCTCTAGTCTGGAATTCTGCACAAAAGATGCATTTAAGAAAGTGACATTTGTCCTTCATGATGTCAAAGGCTAGAAAACTCCGTACAATAATTTCTAGCTTCCCTGAATATCTACCATCCAAAATTTTATCTGAATTTATGTAGAATCAGTTGATCTTTCTAACTGTCCCTACATTCAGGGTAATGAGCACTATACATTTTCTTGTTTGTGTCAAGAAAGAAGTACTGTACTTGAATTGCTTCAAACTGGGATTTTTTTTTAAGCATCAAAGTTTTATTCTAGTTATAGTAATACCTGATACCTATTTCTTTCCCACCCGCTTGTTTTCCAAGCATTGCATTAGACACTTCACATTTGCTCTCTTTAATCCACACAATGGTGATGGTAATAATGGGGAGTATTTATCGAGTACTGTCTTGGTCATCTAGTGCTGCTATAACAGAAATGCCACAAGAGGATGGCTTTAACAAAGAGAAATTTATTCTCTCACAGTCCAGTAGGCTAGAAGTCCAAATTCAGGGCACCAGCTCCAGGGCAAGGCTTTCTCTCTCTGTAGGCTCTGGAGGAAGGTCCTTGTGATGCATCAGTCTTCCCTTGGTCTGGGAGCATCATCAGTGCAGCAACCTCAGGTCTAAAGGATGCACTCTGCTCCCAGCACTGCTTTCTTGGTGGTATGAGGTCCCCATGCCTCTCTGCTCACTTCTTTCTTTTATATCTCCAAAGAGATTGGCTCAAGGCACTATCTAATCTTGTAGACCTCATCAATATAACTGCCGCTAATCCATCTCATTACATCATAGTGATAGGATTTGTAACACATAGGGAAATCACATCAGATGACAAAATGGTAGACAATCACAATACTGGGAAGCAAGATCTAGCCAAGTTGAGAGATATTTTGGGGGGCACAATTCGATCCATGACAAATACCTATTAAGAGTATTATATAATAATCTTATTCAATATGTATGTCAATACTCTCAGGTGACTATTACTGTAATTTCCACTGTAACTACTGTTATGTGGAAACAGGCTCAGAGAGGTTAAGTAATTTGCTCAGTATCACATAGCTACTGAGTAGAGGAGTCAAGATTAGAATTCAAGTTTGTCTGAACCCAAAGCCTGGGCTTTTCTCACTACCTTAAAATCATATGACACACTGCAAAAAAGTACTGAATTAGGAGTCAAAAGGCATGGTGTTTGTTCCATCTTCCCATTAAGACTTGAATAATCATGAACTTGTCATTTAACCTCTCTGAGCTTCAGTCATTTCTCTTAAAAAATGGAACAGAGTGTTGAATCACATGAAATCAGGTACACAAAGCACATAACTCTAAACCACTATACAACTCTAAAGGAAATTAATACCATTGAATATAGAGACTGCAGTTAACATAATGCTTGATACAAATTAGGTGCTCAATAAACGGTGGGAGGAATGAAAAAAGGGAGTGAAGGAGACAGAGTGGGAAAAGGCAGACATAATGTTAAGTGACTTGGGTTTGGTATGAGGCAGAACTAGATTCAAATTGAGGGAGTCACTTGCTCTGTGACCTTGGGCAAATCACTAAACTTATGAAGTTAGTGTATTTTTTTTCTTGTTACAAGACCACATTGGGTCTTATGATGATTAGAGAGAATGTATGTAAAGCATCTACCATGGTACCTGACATACATTAACAGCTGGTTAAATATAGACATACCTCGTTTTGATGTACTTCACAGATATTCTGTTTTTACAAATTGAAGGTTTGTGGCAACCCTGTGTGTAGCAAGTCTATTGGCACCATTTTTTTCAACAGCATGTGCTCACTTCCGTTCTCTGTGTCACTTTTTGATAATTCTTGCAATATTTCAAACATTTTCTTTATTATAATATCTGTTACAGCGATTTGTGATCAGTGACCTCGATGTTACTATTGTAATTGTTTTGGGGCTCCACGAATCGCACCCATATGATGGCAAATTTTAATTGATAAATGCTGTGCATATTCTGACTGCTCCACTGACCAGCCGTTTCCCTGTCTCTCTCCTCCTCGGGCCTCCCTACTCCCTGAGACATGACAATATTAAAATTAGGCCAATTAATAATCCTACAATGGCCTCTAAGTGTTCAAGTGAAAGGAAGAGTCACATGTCTCTTACTTTAAATCAGAAGCTAGAAATGATTAAGATTAGTGCGGAAGGCATATCAAAAGCTGAGATAGGCTGAAAGCTAGGCCTCTTGGGCCAAATAGTTATCGAAGTTGTGAATGCAAAGGAGAAGTTCTTGAAGGAAATTAAAAGTGCTACTCCAGTGAACACAGGAATGATAAGGAAGCAAAACAGCCTTACTGCTGATACGGACAAAGTTTTAGTGATCTGGAGAGAAGATCAAAGCAGCCGCAACATTCCCTTAAGCCAAAGCCTAACCCAGAGCAAGGTCCTAACTCTCTCCAATTCTGTGAAGGCTAAGAAAGAGGTGAAGAAGCTGCAGGAAAAAAGTCTGAAGCTAGGAGAGGTTGGCTCATGAGTTTTAAAGAAAGAAGCCATCTCCATAACATAAAAGTGCAAGATAAAGCAGTAATTGCTGATGTAGAAGCTGCAGGAAGTTATCCAGAAGATCCAGCTACGATACTTAATGAAGGGGGTACACTAAACAGTAGATTCTCAATGTAGACGAGAAAGCCTTATATTGGAGGAAAAGAGAAGTCAATGCTTGGCTTCAAAGCTTCAAAGGAAAGGCTGACTCTCTTGTTAGGGGCCAATGCAGCTGGTGACTTGAAGTTGAAGCCAATGCTCACTTAAAAAATGCTCACTTACCATTCCAAAAATCCCAGGGTCCTTAAGAATTATGTTAAGACTACTCCGCCTGTGCTCTATAAATGGAACAATGAAGCCTGGATGACAGTACATCTATTTACAACATGGTTTACTGAATATTTTAAGCCCACTGTTAACACCTACTGCTCAGGAAAAGAGATTTCTTTCAAAAGATTATTGTTCATTGACAATGCACCTGGTCACTCAAGAGCTCTGATGGAAATGAATAAGGAGATTAATGTTGTTTTCATGCCTGTTAACACAGTATCCATTCTGCAGCCCATGGATCAAGGAGAATTTCAACTTTCAAGTCTTATTATTTAAGAAATACATTTGGTGAGGCTATAGCTGCCATAGATAGTGATTCCGCTGATGGATCTGGGCAAAGTAAATTGAAAACTTTCTGGAAAGGATTAACCATTAAGAACATTCATGATTCGTGTTGTTGTTGTTATTGTTAGGTGGTCTCGAGTTGGTTCCGACTCATAGCGACCCTATGCAGAACGAAACACTGCCTAGTCCTGCGCCACCCTCATAATTATTGTTATGCTTGAGCCCATTATTGCAGCCACTGTGTCAATCTATCTTGATGAGGATTTTCCTCTCCTTCACTGACTCTTCAATTTACCAAGCATGATGCCCTTCTCCAGGGACTGGTCCCTCCGGATAACATGTTCAAAGTATGCGAGACAAAGTCTTGCCAGCCTCTCTTCTAAGCAACATTCTGGCTATACTTCTTCCAAGGCATATTTGTTCATTCTTTTGGCAGTCCATTCTTTGCCAATACCATAACTCAAAGGCGTCAATTCTTCTTCAGTCCTCCTTACTTATTGCCCAGCTTTTGTATGCATATGAGGCAATTGGAAATACCATGGCTTGGGTCTGGCACATCTTAGTTCTCAAAGAGGCATCTTTGCTTTTCAACACTTGAAGGAGGTCTTTTGCAGCAGTTTTGCCCAATGCAATGTGTCATTTGATTTCTCGAATGCTGTTTCCATGGGTGTTGATTGTGGATCCAAGTAAAAAGATTGACAACTTCAATCCTTTCTCCATTTATCATGATGTTGCTTATTGGTTCAGTTGTGAGGATTTTTGTTTTCTTTATGTTGAGGTGCAATCCATACTGAAGGCTATAGTCTTTGATCTTCATCAGTAAGGGCTTCAAGTCCTCTTCACTTACAGCAAGCAAGATTGTCTCACCTGTATATCACAAGTTGTTAATGAGTCTTACTCCAGTCCTGATGCCAAATTCTTCTTCATATAGCCAGGCTTCTTATATTATTTGCTCAGCTAACAGAATTCATAAATATGGTGAAAGGATAAAACTCTGACACACACCTTTTCTGATTTTAAACCACTCAATATCCCCTTGTTCTTTTTGAATGACTGCTTCTTGGTCAATGGTACAGGTTCCAAATGAGCGCAATTAAGCGTTCTGGAATTCCTATTCTTCACAATGTTATTCATATGCAACTTGAGGCTTGAATTTTTTCTTCAGTTCCTTCATCTTGTGATATGCTGAGTGTGTTCTTTCTTTTTGATTTTCTAACTCCAAGTCTTTGCATGTTTCATTATACTTTACTTTGTCTTCTCAAGCTGCCCCTTGAAATCTTCTATTCAATTTTTTTTTACATAATCATTTCTTCTTTTTGCTTTAGCTACTCTCAAGAGCAAATTTTAGTGTCTCTTTTGGCATCCATTTTTTTTCTTTCTTTCCTGTCTTTTTAATGACCTTTTGCATTCCTCATGTATGATGTCTTTGATGTCATCCCACAATTCATCCAGTCTTTGGTCACTGATGTTCATTGTGTCAAATCTATTCTTGAAATGGTCTCTAAATTCAGGTGGAATATACTCAAAGTCATATTTTGGCTCTCATGGACTTGTTTTAATTTTCTTCAGTTTCAACTTGAACTTGGACATGAGCAATTGATGGTCTTTTCCTCAGTTGGCTCCTGGCCTTTTTCTGACTGATGATATTGAGCTTTTCCATCGCCTCTTCCCATAGATGTAGTCGATTTGATTCTGTGTATTCCACGTGTATAGTAGCCATTTATGTTGATGAAAAAAGGTATTTGCAATGAAGAGATCATTGGTCTTGCAAAATTCTATCATGTGATCTCTGGCATCATTTCTATCATCAAGGCCATATTTCCAACTATCAATCCTTCTTCTTTGTTTCCAACTTTCTAATTCCAATTACCAGTAATTATCAATACATCTTCATTGCATGTTTGATCCATTCAGACAGCAGAAACTAGTGAAAATCTTCCATTTCTTCATCTTTGGCTTTAGTGTTCGGTTGGTAAATTTGAATAATAGGCATATTAACTGGATTTCCTCGTAGGCATATGGATATTATCCTATCACTGACAGAGTTGCACTTCAGGATAGATCTTGAAATGTTTTTAATGATAAATGTGACACCATTCCTCTTCAATTTGTTATTCCTGGCACAGTAGACCATATGATCATCTGATTCAAAATGGCCAATACCAGTCCATTTCAGCGCACTTGTGCCTAGAATATCGATCTTCATGCATTCTATTTCATTTTTGATGACTTCCAACTTTCCTATATTCATACTTCATACATTCTATGTTCTGATTTTTTTTTTCTTGGGCTACACTTGTGCTAGACTGTTTGATATTGTCCCACAGGACACAAATACTCTGTACATTTTTTTTTCTTTTAGGTCTTTTAATTTCTATATACTTCATTTGATGATTTCTATTAATCTGTCTTCAATTTCACTGATCTCTTCTTCCATGATGATTATTTTGCTCCTAAATTCCTCTAATGTGTGTGTGTGTGTATGTATATATAATTTTAGATACTGAATTTTTTAGATCTAAGATTTGTATTTAGTATTTTAAAATTTTTATTATTTATATCTCTCTATTGAGGTTTTTTTTTTTTATTGAGGTTACCTTTAGACTTCCTTCTTATGAAATTTACTTGTATCCTTCAGCTCAACTCATGACTGATTTTGAATGATCACTTTCATCTTATGGTAGATTGCTTCTGGTTCTGCTTAACTTTGTAACTTGGCATGTCTGCCAGAACTTCGGTTCCAGATATACGATTACTTAGCGCCGTATGGTGAGGTGATTCACCTCTACCACACCCTGTAGTATGCCAGAAGCAAATTTTTTGAACAGTGTTCTGATTTTTAATGGGTGTTTGTAACTTCTTCTCATTTTGAGTCATGCCGCATCACCAGATGAAGGTCCCAAAAGCTTACTCCATCCATGTTCTTAAGGTCGACTCTACTTTGAGAAGGCAGCTCTTCCCTAATGGTATTTTCAGTGCCTTCCAAACTTAGGGCATCATCTTCTGGTGCTATATCAGACAATATTCCACTGTTATTCATAAAGATTTCACTGGTCAATTTTTTTAGAAGTAGGTGGTCTGGTCTTATGGAACTTACATATTATTTATATTCAATAAACTGAAGTTATCTCTGCATTTATAATCCATGTACCCATATGAACTGCAAACTGTCCAAGATTTAAATGCCCACATTGCCTTGGAGTAATGATTCCCAACCATTTTTATTAAAAATGAAAAGGGCCACTCAAAACTACTCACAACCCACAGGGACATACTCCTGCCACACAATTATTTAACTACAAAACAAATAAACCAAAAAAAGATTAGGAATTTTCAAGCAATATCAATGAGGACTACATTTACAAAAACTTCACTCGTGTTATAGAAATATAGTTATGACTATATAAGAATAATAATACTCCATAAGGCCAGTCAGCTAGATTAACACATCTCAAACTTTAATCTGCACAGGAATTACTTGGGGATCTTGTTAAAATGCAGGTTTAGATTCAGTAGATCAGTATGGATTGGGGTCTGAGAATTAACATTTCTAACAAGTTACCAGATGATACAATTGCTACAGTCCCACGGACCAAACTTTGAGTAGCATGGAGTTAAGTTGATTTTGTAACCAAAACTGAAAAACTATATTCCTGGAATGAAGTCTAATCTATGCCAGGCCTTGACCCAAATGTGAGTAGAGGAAATCACCTTCATCCCTCTTTCACCTACCATTTCCAAAATACTCTTGCACTGTCAGATGTCTGAATTTTGATGATCGGTATCTTCTAAGAGCCCACCTCCAGGAAGCACGAACTTTGGCTCAACCCATCATATGCCCATGCCAACAATATCTTTTTATGAACACGTATAGGTCAACAATGTAAAATTTCAATCACATCCAGAGCAGACCAAGAGTATTCTTGTTTTCATATTTTGTACAAATGAATTTTGATTATTCCCTTTTTTTGTGTGCCTCCCCATAAACTTGATGTTCTACTTATAAAGTGTCAGTGCATCTATAGATTTTTAAAGATTACACTAAAAATAACTCCTCTGAAATTACTTTGCTCCTCTGCATGATAGAGTCCATCGTTTACAGGTGTTGCATTAAATGAATCCATTTAAGTACAAATAAAATATATGTAAACTGGCAATCCCCAAATTATGAGTTCATTCATACTGAGCTCTAGTTTTAGGCACAATTAACTTGTGTTAAAGTTCACTAGCAAAACATCATGTAATTGTTCTAAGCAAAATTGACTTCAACTCTACATAGAAAGTTTAAAGTCTAACATTAGTTTAAGAGTTACTATAAGGACAAAGGCTTTGCTCATTTGTCTGGATTTTGTGCAAATTGTCTGACATTAAGGAGATACATAACCTCAAGACCCTGCATAACAGTATTTCCTTCAGGTCAAAACTTTGCTGTAAGTTGTAGAACAGACCCTATTACACATTATTTGAAGAAACTTAAAGACATTTAATTAGTCACCAAGGTCCCTCAAAGTAATAGAACACTAAGTTATAATGTCAGTGGGCTCCTATTTGGTTCACTAACCCTGAAGAATATGTTAGCTGAAGATGAAAACAACAATTTTGAGGCAGTCTGAAAAAGACTCAACAAAAGGAAACTGCACAAAGACAACAATCTATATGCTGAGTCAATAACAAAGATGTATATGGTACAAGGAAAGACAAACGTCATGGGGAATAATTTGCAGTTTCATTCAGGCTAGGCCAATTATTGGTAGAATACCAATTGAGATTTTTCAACAAACGGATGCAGCCCTGCAGATACTCACTCATCTATGCCAAGAAATTTAGCTACCTGGCCAACTGACTGGAAGGGATCCATATCTGTGCCCATTCTAAAGAAAGATGATTCAACAGGATGCAGAAATTATCAAGCAATAACATTAATATCACACACAAGTAAAATTTTGCTAAAAATAATTCAAAAACAGTTCCAGGATTGCATTGACAGAACTACCAGAAATTCAAGCCAGTTTCAGAAGAGGATGTGGAACAAAGGATGTCATTGCTGATGTCAGATGTATCTTGGCGGAAAGCAGAGAATACCAGAAAGATGTTTATTTGTGTTTTATTGACCATGCAAGGCACTCAACTGTGTGGATCATAATAAATTATGGATAACATTGCAAAGAATGGGAATTCCAGAATACTTAATTATGTTCATGTAGAACCTGTACATAGACCAAGAAGCAGTCATTCAAACAGAACAAGGGGATACTGTGTGGTTTAAAATCAAGAAAGTTGTGTGCCAGGGTTGTATCCTTTCACCATACTTAATAAATTTATATGCTGAGCAAATAAGCCAAGAAGTTGGACTATATGAATAAGAACAGGGCTTCAGGATTGGTGGAAGACTCATTAACAACCTGCAATATGCAGATGAGACAATCTTGCTTGCCGTAAGTGAAGATGACTTGAAGCCCTTACTGAAGACCAAAGGCCACAGCCTTCAGTATTGATTACATCTCAACACAAGAAAATAAAAATCCCCACAACTGGACCAATAAGCAACATCATGATAAAAGGGAAAAGATTGAAGTTGTCAAGAATCTCATTTTACTTGAATCCACAATCAACGCCCTGAAGGCAGCAGTCAAGAAATCAAATGACATATTGCATCGGGCAAATCTGCTGCAAAAGACCTCTTTAAAGTGTTGAAAAGCAAAGATATCACTTTGAGGAATAAAGTGCATCTGACCCAAGCCATGATATTTTCAGTCCCCTCATATGCATGCAAAAGCTGGACAATGAATAAGGAAGACCAAAGAATTAAAGCCTTTGAATTATGCTGTTGGCAAAGAATATTGAATATACCATGGACTGCTAAAAGAACGAGCAAATACGTCTTGGAAGAAGTATAGCCAGAATGCTCCTTACAAAAAAAAAAAAAAAATTTTTTTTTTTTTTTAGAAGTAAGGATATTGAGACTTTGCCTCCTGTACTTTGGACATATTATCGGGAGGGATCAGTTCCTGGAGAAGGACATCATGCTTGGTAAAGTAGAGGGTCAGCAAAAGAGTGGAAGAGCCTCAAAGAGATAGATTGACACAGTGGCTGCAATCAAAATAATGATTGTGAGGATGGTGAAGGACCAGTGTTTCATTTTGTTGTATATAGGGTCATTAGGAGTCAGAATCAACTTGATGGCACCTAACAATGGCAACAAGTCAATTATATACAACACAGGTCTTGATTATATGTGTACATATAAGCTCGTAGTCACATGTAATTCCTGCTCTTGCAAACATGATTATACACAAAGGATGCCGAGTTCAATGACTATTTGTTGAAGAGAAGTAATGATTTCTTCTGATTATGTTACTGAAGCTTCCAACCTAAATGTCATCTCTTGTGATATATGTTTGGAGCTATTCATTGCTCCATATTTGAAATCACAGGAGATAATTATTCCTACAGAGCTCTGTGAGTGAATAAACAAATACGAAGAAGCTGATATAAAGCTGACAATCTGTCTAGACTCCCCTCCTTCTTGTAATGATTGATGATATTTGAAAGGAAATTAATAGAATCAATTTTCCACATTTGTGACTCAAAAGATGAATGCTCAAGGCAGCGTATTTCCAACTCATGGCACAAGCAGCAAAGAACTAGGCACAAATGTACTGTGCTACATTTATTAAGAAAACAACTTGTTCTGTCATACACATCAAGGAAAGTGGGGAGAAGATGTCTATTCTTCTGTTCTTTGAGAAGTATTTGAAAGTTATTGAAGAGCAGGATGTTTTCAAGACACCAGCAAACAGAACTCTCAAGAATGATCACTTCAAATCTAACTCAGCTTACATATATACAGAACATTTTCATTTCTTTGTTTTTAAATATCCACATAACCATGAGTTTAAAGGAAAAAAAGGAATGAATGTAAATATTCCACATGCAGCACTTTCTCTTAAAACCCATTTTCAGCACTTTTGACAAGAAAATAGCACAGTGTGTTAGCCTAACTAAATCATATATTGCAGAAGAATTCTGAATAGAAAATTTGAGAAGAGCAGTTTCTAAAGAGAAATCAGAATCTGTTCCAGCTCTGCAGGCTCACTTGAATATTATGGAAGAAGTTTAGATGCACAGTAAAATGATATGATCAGAAAATCTATCAGGTGAGGACAAATTTGTGCTTTGAAAACGCTTTTACCCTTGTAAGCCAGATTTTAATATGATCTTGATGCAATTCTTGATGAAAGACAAAACTATTCTGAACGAATCCACAGGAGGTCACACCACTTGGAAAGATCTAGACACATGGATATGACACCGATTTATTGACAGAAAAAAAATTTGAATGGCCTCAAAACCAAGGATAATGCTTATTTTAACCATCATTTCCCACTAAGCCATGTAAATAATTCATAGTTCATTGCTGTTGTTGTTTTGTAATTAGGTGCCATTGAGTTGGTTCTGGCTCATAGTGACCCTATGCAGAACAGAAAAAAACACAGCCTGGTCCTGCGCCATCTTCATGATCATTGTTATGCTTGAGTCCATTGTTGCAGACACTGAGTCAATCCATCTCGTTGAGGGTCTTCCTCTTTCGCTGACCCTCTACTTTATCAAGCACAATGTTCTTCTCAAGGGACTGGTCCCTCCTGATAACATGTCCAAAGTATGTGACACGAGGTCTCGCCATCCTCACTTCTAAGGAGCATTCTGGTTGTACTTCTTCCAAGATGGATTTTTTCATTCTTTTGGCAGTCCATAGTATGTATATTCAATATTCTTAGCCAACACCATAATTCAAAGGCATCAATTCTTCTTTGGTCTTCCTTATTCATAGCCTAGCTTTCACATGCATATGGTCATTGTACTCTCTTCTATATATGTGGTAAAAACCAAATCTTCCTCTAAAGATTAATGAAATGTGACACTGGTGTTTATAATTGATGACAACAATTATAAACACCAGTGTCACATTTCCTTAAATGTTCTTTCAGTTTTAAGTTCATATTTAATTATGCATCAGGAAATTCTTTGTACATTAAAATGAGTATCTTCAGGAGTTATCTTTCTGAAAAAACTAAAAATAACCCATGCAATTTCATATATTTGGTAGGTCTTCAATTTACTCTTAGTTTCTGCCAAAGATCATTTTGGCTTCCTTCAAGACTGATCAAAACATAAAAGATAGCCACCTGGCTTTTTAGCATGCACAAAATTGATTGCTGGCAAGAAAATATGGAAATAGAAAGCTTTTAAATTGGAGGAAGTACATTAATGAAGGACTGGAGATAGTTCTTAAAATTGGCATGGGTCTTATCAGCAAGTAAGGAACAGTTGAAGGGCAAACAATGTGCTCATATGACATTTGTGTTTCTGACCTACAGTGTTTAACACAACAACAAACTAATAAATGAAAGATGAAAGGTAGATAGTAATAAACAGACAACATTAAGAAGTGTTCTTTTTTTCTCCCTTAGAATTTGGGGAACTTCTACACCACATAGTAAGGATGAGGAATTAAATTTTGCATTTGTATAGTTATAATTGGGCACTATCATGGCAAGAAAACAGAAAATCCAACACTATCCTCAGATAGAACCCTGTATCAGAATTCTCTAAAGAAAAAGAACCAATAGGACACACACACACACACACACAGAGTACATGTATGCAATATATATACATATAAAAAGATTATTTACTTTAAGGAATTGACTCATGTGACTGGGGGGAATGACAAATGTGAAACCTACAGGGCAGGTAGAATTTTATGCTGCAGTCTTGAGGTAGAATTTTTTTTTTTCTTCTAGGAAACCTTGATTTTTGCTCTTAAGGTCTTCAACTGTTGGAATGACATCCACCCACATTATTGAGGGTAATATCCTTTGCTTAAAGTCAGCTGATTGCTAGATGTTAAACACATTTACAAAATACCTTTACCACAATACCTACATTAGTGTTTGGTTAAATAACTGGGTACTAGTTTTTTTTTAGTGCCTAGTTGGAGCCCTGGTGGCACAGTGGTAAAAAGCTTGGCTATAGTTTATTATACATTGATTAATCACTGTCACCATTTATTCAAAAAGCCATGGTGGCACAATGGTTAACCACTTGGGCGCTAACTGAAAGGTCGATGGTTCAAACCCACCAGTGGCTCCGTGGGGAGAAAAGACCTGACAACCTTAAAAATTACAGCTTTGGAAACCCTATGCAGCAGTTCTATTCTGTCATATAAGGTAGGGATGTGTTAGAATTGACTCGATGACACACAACAGCAACACAATAACCATTTATTCAGTGCTAGTCACATGCTAAGAGACTCACATGCATATTTCAGTTAATCTTCACAACAACTCTATAAGGTAGGTATTATTATCATCCCCACTTTATAAACGAGAAAACTGAGATTCAAACAAGATTTTAATTTGCCAAGATAATACAGCTAGAAAAATATATGAAGCAGGAAATAGAACCTTGGTATGAATGATTACAAGCCTTGAACTTTTTAGGTATCACACAGCACTGCCTCCTAATCAAAAAGGAAAACACCACCACCAATCAGATCCATGCTGAACAGAAAACACAAGACTGAAAAATATCCTGGCTTGTCCAAAATCTCCATGGTAGAGCAGGAGGTCAGCTGTTCTATACGTTTTTTTGAGATTTTTTTTTCTCAACCTTTTGTCAAAGTTTCTGGATTTTAGAAATGAGCACATATATTTAGGCTGACAATAAGAAGCATAGAAGTCTAACCCAATGATCTCACTAGCAGTTATAAAAGTGAACAGAGGAACCATTTAACGGTGGTAAATGAGGAAATCTGTACATTCTGCAAGCCAGGCCTCCAAAAACTATATATTAAGTCCATATATATTAAACTATGTATTAATATATTAAAAGTTTTAATATAAAATTATATATTAAATCAATTTCCCATTTTATATGCTATATAGCACCATATTTTTACTACTGAATTTCTCTAAATGAGACCTACTTCTGTAGCATTGCACTTAATAATGACCACTAATAAGAACCTACAATGTACTAAGCATTAAGTTCTCATAGCAGGCATACAAGAGAGGTATTGTTGTTGTTTGTTGTTAGGTGCCATCGAATAGGTTCCAATTTGTAGCGACCCTATGTACAACACTGCCCGGCCCTGCGCCATCCTCACAGTCGTGCTTGAGCCCATTGTTGCAGTCATTGTGTCAATCCATTTCATTAAAGGTCTTCCTCTTTTTCGCTCACTGTCTACATAAAGGTAGTATTTCCATTTTGCAGGAACATAAGTGTCATAACACTCATATCAGCCTCAAAAGCCATAGCACAGGCAGGCTCTATGTTTGTGACAATTTCCAAAGATTTCAGACAAAGGTCGAGAAAGGATAGTTATAAAATTAACACCAGTGACTTAGGCTAGAATTATTTTTTACACCTTGTTTGCAACCATGTCTTATTCCATCACCTTACCCTATATTTCTTTACTAGTATGTTTCTGAAAATGGAGTTAAAACCTGTAATTATATAAATTACCTTGGAAATTGTGCCTCCACAGTTTTCTAGAAGATTGTTCAGTTGTTTTTTCACAATGTCCTCTCAGTAACTTGACAAAACTCATGTCATCTCAGATGACCATTGCTTTCATATGTGATTCCTGCATTCAAAGTGAGGATATGACATCACCTTTAAAAATCCTTCTGGGAGAAGAAGGTGGGTACGAAGACACATCTGTCACTCGGGTTATCAAGGAACACCCAGGTACCACGTCTTGGGGAAGCAGCTTCCTTGGGGAACACTCCACAGGTGAATAATAAAGCAAAGCTTTGTAACTGTCAGCGAAAGTAGCATTTGTATGAATAAAAGAAAATTAGATTTCTGTAGTGTGTCATCCACCTAGAATTCAAAATGATCAAACACATACTTCTGACTCAGTCAATACTGTATTACTTTCCTACCCTCCACATAATTTTTTTTTACTCCCAAACAAATGGACATAGACAACACTACTAGGTGTTAAATCTTGTTAAAACTTTGTAAAATCTTGTCTGCAAAATTTAAGTACCTCCTGTAGTATGTTTACTGCCAGTCTGAAAATATACTTGAAAAAAAAAATCTGCCTAAATCAAATAACGCAGAGATGTTATGGTTCTGTTTTGCTCTGTCTAAACAACTCCCTTCATAGATCAGACAAAAATCAGCTAAAATCATTTTTAAAAACTGTCTCTCTCTCTTGCCCCCCTTCCTCCTCCCACCCTCCCTCTGTCTGAAGAGTTCAATTTTGTAATTGTTGATTAGTGTGGCAAGTAACCACCTGACACCTAAATATCTTTAATGGGAATTTAATGAAAAAATGTCTTAATTACAAATTTCAAGTGGAGTTCTACCAACATACTCGTTATTTTAGACTCAGACTGCAATAGAAAGAAGGCTGTGTTTTAAAGATGAGAAGGCCTGAATTTGGATTCTAACTCAGCAGGTTACATGTCTTATTTTCCTGTACAACACTTCCTGATTCTCAATTTCCTCATCTGTAGAAGCAGTTAAACAATGTTTTACTTGCCTATATTCCTAGGCTGTTGTGAACATCATAGGAAGTTTGGAATATAAAGATGTATTTAAAACTGTCAAGTAAAATGCCAAGGAAAATAATTCTCATTTTATTGAATTAGAGGAAAGCCAATGTGAAATAGCGAAAGTTATAAATTCTAAGTAATTTTAAGGCAACACAATTTGATTATTTTCAAGTCTAGGATGTAATTTACACTAGGTCTACACCTTACTGACTGACTGAATGTATAGTTAAGAATGATTTATAATTAACACTTCACTTACAAAGAGAAATATTTAAGGTCATTGAAATGTTTCTTTACCTGAATAGTCTAAATCTGAGCCATCCAATACAGTATCCATTAGCCATAAGTGGTTATTTAAATTAAAGAAATTAAAAATTCAGTTTCTCAGTTATACTAGCCACACTTCAAGTGCTCAATAGCCACATGAGGCTAGTGGCTACTGTATATACCATGGAGATATAGAACTATAGAACATTTCCATCATCACAAAAAGTTCTGTTGGACAGAGCTACTATACAAAGAGAAGGTAATATTTGAGTCTTAAAAAATGAACAGGAGTTTACCAGTCAAAGAAACATGTGTAATACCCTACAGAAATAAGAGCCATTATACAAATAGACATACATGCAACCATGTTCATTGCAGCATTATTTCCAAGAGCAAAAGATGGAAACAAGCTAAGTGCACATCAACAGATGAACAGATTAACTAACTGTAGTACATACACACAATGGAATACTATGCAATGATAAAGAATAATGCGAATATTTGAAACATCTCACAACGTGGATGAATTTGGAGGACATTACGCTGAGTGAGATAAGTCAATCACAAAAGGACAAACATTATATGAGACCACTATTATAAAGAAACAAGAAAATGTTTACACACAGAAAAAAAAAATTGATGGTTACCAGGGATGGGAGGAGGAGGGGATGAAATTACCAAATAGATAGAAGACATGTATTAATATTGTTGAAGGGAAAGGCAATACACTATATGAGGGAAGTCTGCAAAACATGACCAAGACAAAGGCAGACACTGAGAAGAACACAAGAATAAAGGGCAACAACGGTAATTACTATAGCATAGACAATCCTGCAACAATAGTATTAACAAACAGTAATTTATGAATGGATACACAGGTAGATAGGTATGTCAAGAAGTGTGGAACGGTGTAAGGGAACACGCCCACGTTCAAATATAGGTTTGGTGGTGGATATTTCTACATACATAACTGTAGGTTCTGCTTATATATTGATACAGACAATAATAGAGCACACAAGGGCCACAGTCAGGGCAAATCTTAGACATAACCAAATATCTCTCTGGATGGAAAAAAAAACATGTGAGCGTAAGTGTGTGTGTGTGTGTGTGTGCTTGGAGAAGGGGGTCGACTGGACAGCACTTGCCTGCATAGTCTTAGTCCCCAAGAAAATTTGTTTATAATTTTACTTTAGCGAAATTTTTATTCACAGATATCAAGACAGTAAAACCTAACCCAAATGGCAGAAAAATGTAGAACAAAACTCATATTCTTAAAAAAGAAAAAGGCCAGACTTACTGAAACTGTAGAGATTAGAAGGACCCTTAACACTACCGCCCTGAGATACCCTCTAAATTTTGTACCGTAACCTCTCCTGGAGGTCACCCTTCAGCTAAATAATTGGCTCATAAAATAAACAATATCATCCATGAATACTGTGCTCCTTTAAAAAAGCATCTATATGATACAAAATGGTCAAAAAAGCAAAGATGAGAAGGTAAAGACGGCAGGAGGCAAGGAAACTAGATTAATGGAAATGGAAAACCAGAATGGAAATAATGAGAATGTTGACATGTTGTGGAAAATGTAACCAATGTCACTGAACAATAAAGTGTATAGAAATTGTTAAATGGGAACCTAATTTGCTGAGCAAACTTTCACCAAATGCACAATAAAAAAATTTTTTTAAAAAAAACCTAATCCAGTTATCACACTTTAAAGAAAATATATAAAATAATAAACTTTGATGATGACACATAAACAAATAGTGCATTTCAACATTTTTACTTCTACACAATTTTTAAACATAAACTGAAGCTAAATTGCAGTCTATCAGAGTTGTATGGGACATTACCAGTCACTAGTTAAAACCCTCCATTTTGCAAAAGAAGAAACTAAGACACAAAGAGGAGAAAGGACATGCCAATGAAATTTGGGTTTTTAATGACAAACATTGATATGATCTTATTAATAGGCCTGGAAATGGAAACATTTGAGCTTTATTTCTGGTTTTGACATCAATTACTAAGATTCCTGCTATTCTTATGTTTCTCCCCGTATGAAAACCAAAGACATTTTGTTACTAGTTGTATCATAAATATATTGCTTCTAGTTTACTGATGATACAGTCTATAGACTTTTTATTAAAGGGACAATTTTTCAAAGTGTCTGGGTACCCAAATAGGTTGAAAATGTTGACAAGAAGTAGCAAAATTGAACAGTAATTTACAAATTTACCTATTTCCTCTTTGTCAAAAAAGAGTGATTGAGATAGAAAAAACTGAGAAATTTATCTATACCATGTTTGTACAAGTAGAAAAAGTATTGATCCTTTAAGGACCAGATAAAAATCCAAACATCATTTGCAAATTTAGTAAGTATTTATTGAAGGCCTATAATGTATTAGGCACAATGCTAGACTTCAGGTTTACATACCTAGAGTATAATTTGATTACAGTCTAATGGGTAAACAGATAAGTAAAGAGATCAATGAAATGGTCAACAAGCAACATACATTTATTAACCAAATACTATGTGTCAGGCACTGTAATGCAATGTGTTAACTGCTATAATGGAGAAATGGATAAGATACAATGGAAACCTGTAGAAAGATCACCTAATTCATAGCTCTCTATGCTCCTGTAATGCTATTTATGACTTTATTATATCACATCCACACATTCTTCATTGTCTTGTCATTATTTGTTTATGAATTTATCTCCTCTAAGGACAAGGACATTGTGTTATGCTGAGGAGTTTAGATTCCTGTTACACACATGGTCTACTGCTGTCCAGTCAATTCTGACTCATAGTGACCCTATAGGGCACAGCAGAGCTGGCCCATAGGGTTTCCAAGGCTGTAATCTTTACGGAAGCAGACTGTCACAACTTTCCTTCTCAGAGCAGCTGTGTCACTTGGGCTCCTTGTACACATAGCAGGTACTTGATAAGTTTCTTCTGAATATTTTTTTAAATAGAGAGTAACAGTATACTAGGTAAAGTGCAATGCGTTTTTGATTGTAAATGAATTTTTTTCTTGGCCTATAGTGATTTCTGGAAAAAAAGTAAAACATTCTGAAAATATTAAAGACCAACATTTTTGTTTTTATTGCTTTGTTTTTCTTATCAGCAAAAAATAACACTTTTGGCAATCCATTGGAATATTTTATTATTAAAGCTGCCTTTGGTTTTGAGTACCTTACTTTACTTGGAGATAATGATGACCCTGTAAATAGGCTTTAAGCTTCTTGAAGTAAGACTGTTACCCAACCATATGTTTCTCTTTCTTTCTTGTCAATAGGGATCCAGTTGCCATGGCAACTGAGTTATGTAGAACGTTACAGAGCAACATTTGTTGACAGTTTCCAGTCGGATTACTGCCCAGCCAGACTCTTAGAAAAAAGATAGCGCATATTCTGATAGTTAAAAAAAGCACTCCTTGGTCCAAGTCAAACATATTCCCTATCCAGGATGTCCTTGCTATAGTAATCCACTTACATTTTTGGGAGGCATTAAAAAAAATAAATTTACCTGTCTCTTATAAATTTATTTCTCTGCATAACTGATGCAATATAATGTGAAAAGGCTTATTTATGGTAAGGAGCCTCAAGAAAGTGTCTTGTGAATATTTTTCTCATTCAATCAAGTGTAGGAGTAGTGTGTGGGATGGATCAGAAGATCAACTGAATTATGTTTAGCGACAGCTGCCTGCGTATTTCAAACACTGACCGTCCTGTTTGAACTTATTTGCTCTCAAAGGCAAAGAACAAAATAAGTTGAAGGGACAGCCCCTAATCTAAGCTACCTTATCACATAAACAGCTTTGTAGTTACAGGCTATAAAAAAGATAGACGGGCTCAGATAAGAAAGATATAATGTGAGGATAAGTTTGCAAGGGTTCAAAAGAGAAAATCTGACAGGATCACCTGACTAAAGAAAAAAGTGATGCCAGTGACTCCTGATTCCAATCGAGACTCTTCCTTCTCTACCTGCTTAGGACCAAGACAACTCTCCAATAAGACCCAGTGAGAAAACCACAAGCAGGGAACTAATCAGTCCTTTGACATTTGCAGTGTTGAGTTTGGGCTCCCTCATTCCTCCCTAAATGTGTATGTATGCAACTACACAATCTCTTCTCTAAATTCTTTCAACTCACTGTAGTCCTAGGTGTCTAAGATAATCTGTCTGAAAGACTTCAGGAAGAACCTCTAAAGCTAAATTTCTTAATGTTGGCATCAGGGAATCCTTGTGATTGGATGGAAAAAAATTACAGTTTTACTCTCACTAACCTCTAATTAAAACAAAAATCCTCAGCTGGACCAATAAGCAACAGCAAGGTAAATGGAGAAAAGATTGAAGTTGTTAAGGATTTCGTTTTACTGGGATCCACAATCAACACCCATGGAAGCAGCAGTCAAGAAATCAAAGGACTTATTGCATTGAGCAAATCTGCTGCAAAAGACCTCTTTAAAGTGCTAAAAAGCAAAGATGTCACCTTGAAGACTAAGATGTGCCTGACATAAGCCATGGTGTTTTCAATTGCTTTGTATGCGTGTGAATGCTGGACAACGAATAAGGAAGACCAAGGAAGAATAATTGACAACTTTGAATTATAGTATTGAAGAAGAATATTGAATATACCATGGACTGCCAAGAGAATGAACAAATCTGTTTTGGAAGAAGTACAACCAGAATGCTCCTTAGAAGCAAGGATGGCAAGACTAAGTCTCACATACCTTGGACATGTTTTCAGGAGGGATGAGTCCCTGGAGAAGGACATCATGCTTGCTAAAGTAGAGAGGGTCAGTGAAAAGAGGAAGACCCTCAACGAGATGGACTGACACAGTGACTGCAAAAATGGGCTGAGGATAACAATGATTGTGAGGATGACACAGGACTGGGCCATGTTTCATTCTGTTGTGCATGGGGTCGCTGAGTGGGAACCGACTCGACGGTACCTAATAACAACAAAAACAACAACCTCTAAGGAGCCCTGGTGGCACAGTGGTTAAACTCTGGGCTGCTAACTGAAAGTCTGGTGGTTCTGCAGGAGAAAGATGTGTCAGTCTCCTTCCATAAAGATTACAGCCTTGGAAACCCTGAGGAACAGTGTTACTCCGTTTTATAGGGTTGCTATGGGTCAGAATCAACTCCATGGCATACAACAACAGCATAATAACCTCTAATTAAAATTTAGCATTTTCTCCAGTATGAATGTTTGCAACAAACCACAGTGGCTTTCACCAACACCTCAACATGGTCACCAATAGAAATCGCAGATAATATTATGTAATATTACAGTTGTTGCCAGTATCACTAAATATCCTTGTACTCATCATTACTTTGAAATTATGGTGGTTATTAGGCCCACTGTGATACATTTTTATTTACTATGTTAATAATGAAGCAGATATATTACCATAACCCAAATTAACAAAAATAATAACTGAACTTCAATAAAATTGGTTTTCTTTGTAATCTTTTGCATTTTATTTTATTTACTTAAAACCTTTATTCTATGAGGCAGTCTATAGGCTTTACCAAGCCATCAAAGGGTACAGTGACATGAAGAGAGGGTAAGATCCCCTGCTGTAGAAGTGGAAGAAGTGAGGAAACTGTTTTCAGCACAGCTTAAGTATTCATTGCTAAGGGTAGGAGACATATTTACTCTGCAAATAAACTAAAATTTGCTTAATGATTCTAAAACTTGCCTGAGGAAAACAATTATTAGGGCACTTCTTAAAAATACAGATTCCTGGGCCCATCCCCAGACCCAGTGAATCAAAGAGGCCTGGAAATTTGCAAATTAACAAGCACAAATTGTGCTTTTATCTTACGACACATTAGGGAAAGACTGAATTAGAGAAATTACAAAGGGCCAAAAACAGAAATCCAATGAAAGGTCTAACAAACTGCTCTTTTAGGCAAGGAGGATTGGTGACAGTGGTTCTCAAAGTGTGGTCCCCAGAGCAGGAAGCAGCAGCAACATCTGGAAACTTATTAGAAAGGCAAATTCTGTGCTTCCAACTTAGACTCCCTCCCTCACTACAGGATCACATGGGATGAATAACCAAGGCCAGCCTAACCAACCTCTTGTAGTAAAGCCCAGCAATCTGTGCTTAAACAAGCCCCCCAAGTGATTCTTATTCAAGCTCATGTTTGAGAACTACTGCCATGCTAAAGAGTTTGATATTTCCCCAGTAGGTCAATAGCGCCAGGATATTTAGTGATATTGGCAATGGCTATAATATTACATAGTATCTGTGATTTCTATTGGTGACCATGTTGAGGCATTGGTGATGCCACTGTGGTTTGTTAAAAACATTCATACTAGGGGGAGAGTAATTGGGAGTGTGTAGCAAGGTCTATATGGGTTTTTGTGTCAGAGACTGACTTGATTTGTAAACTTTCACTTAAAGCACAATAAAAATTATTTAAAAAAATTCATACTGAAGGAAATGCTAAATTTTAATTGACATACGATAAGAAATGCAGATGACATTGTCACAGCGCACATATACTTATGTACATCTCTTTTAGTCATATATGATTACATAAACAGAAACTAATTTTATATGTACTGAAGTTTTACAAGACAATACCTACCCCTAGTATGTGTGATGCACTCTGAAACAGTCTGTTCTATTTTTTCAAATGTTAATTGTGGCCCACTAAACTGATCCACTCACCTTTAATGGATCAAAATGCCAGTCTGAAAATCACTGCAGTAGCTAATGGAGAACTACTGAAATGTTTTCAACAGAAAAGTGTAAGGGATAGGTTTGCATTTAGAAAGTTAACAGCTTTTTAGGATTGAGGAATTAAGCATGGGAGTTGGTCTAAATGCAGGAAGTTCAATTAAACTATTGTAGTAATCACGGAGAGAGATGGTGGTCAGACTAAGGTAGTGCTAGTGGGGATAGAGAGGAATGGACATGCCTGAGAAATATTAGGAGGTCAGTTAGGTACACATTGGTTAGTCATCCCATATGAACCTATAGTGAGGGAGAGAGAAAAGACAAAGCTGTCTCTGAGGCATCCATCCACCTTCATTAATGGTACATAAATGATTACCTACTACCTTCCTCTCTTTTATCTCTAAAGATCAGAACTCCAGTGAAGATTGACCAATGCATGGAGTTTTCCAAACTTCTCAGGGAATGGTTTCCTAGAACTCTTGTCTTCTCTCCTCTTTAAGGGAAGAAATTTGATTCTCTCCGTAGTGTTGTTTGCCCATTTCTCCAATCTTCCCTCTTCTGAGCTCAGTCTTCTGTTATTTACAGTATGCCTAGAGAAAGTGTGATGTTATAATTATGTCAACACTGTTTTAGGAGGCATTCATGACAACTTCAAAACTAAGTCTGAATGCCCTATTTTGGGCATTTAAGGCCCTCTGTAGTACGCTTTTTTTTTTTTTTTTTTGGTAGTATACTACCTATTTAGCTTCTCTCTCTTTTTAATTGCTGCTTAATGCAAAGGCTCAATTTCAGAGGGTTATCTCTTCGAGCTCTCTGGAACACATTATACTACAGATCTTCATTTTAAATTTCATTTTTAAAAAATAATTCTTTCCGTGCTTATCCAATCCCTACCTATTTTTAAGACTCAATTCAAGGCCTGTATTCTCCAGGGATTCCAATGTGGTCTTGCCCACCTTTGCACAGATGCAGCACCTACTGTGGGCACTACCCATTTTTAACCTTCAGCCATGCACTGACTTTTAATGGTATTTAGTCCTTTGATATGACTGGAAATCAAAAGATGAGGTTCCTAGTCTGACTCTTTCATAAGTTGGTTGTACAATTCTAGGCAAGTCGGAACCCCACACTTAGTTTCCTCATACATAAAATAAAATTATTGGACTAGATAATATCTAAAGTCATTTTTGTTTAATATTTTTATAATTATTACTTTATACTGAATTCCGCCATGTTCTAGAAAGGGTGCATTTTAGCCTATATACGCACACAGATACATACACACACACATGCACACACAATATAGCATGTAAAGTATAGAAGATAAATAGGTAAAAGAAAAGTGTGAAAACAAATGGAGACAGGAATAAGGATAATACAAAAATGCAGACCACATTGGATTCTATACACTTATTACTAGTGGACTGCCAATTTAGCTCTAACACTTTCTGGCAACAAAATTGAGCAGAGAAACCTGATCAGATACAGCACAGAAAAGTCAAACCACTAGCTTAGGAAAGGCAAAACTTACCAATACTAAAGACAAGATGAAATTTCTCCAGAGGGTCCTCGTAATGTACTGAGTGTCATCAGTAACATCCTTACAATAAACAGAATGGTGAGTTTCATAAGGACTTTTCTCATAGTGCTCCTCAGAATTGACTGATGAAATCCCAATGAAGAATAATTTGGAAAAAGCAATCTAGTCAGTGGTAGGGGCAGAAATGGGTAAAGCAGGGGAAAGAATAAAAGAGAGTTTAGGCATGTAGCTCTCTCTTTAATCCAGGACTGGATTTTAGAATGTCTATATCTAAGAGAGGAGACCTGGTGGTGCAATGATTAAGCCCTATTTTGCCAACCAAAACGTCAATGTTTCAAAACTACCAGCAGCTCCATTGGATAAAAGATCTGGCAACCTGCTCCCATAAAGATTACAGCCTGGGAAACCTTATGGGGCAATTCTACCCTGTCATATAGGGTCAATATGAATCAAATCAACTGATGGCACATAACATACCTAAGATAGGTCCCTGGGTAGTGCAAACAGTTTGTGCTCAACTACTAACCTAAAGGTTGACAGTTCAAACCCACCCAATGTGGCCACGGAAAAAAGGCCTGGAGATCTGATTCTGCAAAGATTATAGCCAAGAAAACCCTATGGAGCGGTTCTACTCTGTAACATATAGGGTTGCCATGAATCAGTGCTGGTGAGAATGAATGGATTGCGCAGATATTCTTTACCATCAGAGTAGAATTGTCCCATAGAGTTTACAAAGAGCGCCTGGTGGATTCGAACTGCCGACCTTTTGGTTAGCAGCTATAGCACATAACCACTAGGCCACCAGAGTTTCCATATTTTTTAGGTAGTCCTCCATAAATATTTTTACTCTCAAGTTTTGATAATGGATGGCAGTGACTGTGAGCTCTTATTTCCTAACATCTTCTTGAAATGTTGCTATTTTTTGTTGCAATTTTATTTCATTTCTTTGAAGGGTAGATGTTGATCCAAATCACATTTCATATAAAATTGCTTTGGAATTTGTTATCTCTGTAAATGGATTTGTTTCTGAATCTTTTGAGAGTAAATCAGGAATTGGAGATATCACATTGCGCTCTTGTACCCCTATGTACTTCATTGTATATTTTCTTAAAAAAAAGAACATTGCCTTATATAGCCATAATAACATCAGAATCAAGAAATTTAATATTGATATGATACTGTTATCTAATCCACAGTCTATAAATAAATTTACACAATTGTTGCAGCCATGCCCTTTAAAAAAAAAAAAAAACCCTGTTGCCGTCGAGTCGATTCCAACTCATAGCGAACCTACAGGATTTTATGCCCTTTAAGACTATGTATTTTTTCCAGTTTATAACCCAATCCAGGACCATGCATTGCATTTAGTTCTCATGTCTCTTTAGTTTCCTTTACTTTGGATGAGTTCCTTAGCTTCTTTTGAAGTTACTGACATTTTTTGAAGAGTACAGGTCTGTTATTTTGAGGGACATCCCTGAATTTGGGTTCGTCAGATGTTTCCTTGTAATTATTTTCTTTTATTCATTTTCAGCAGGAATACCAGAGTGACATATACTTTTCAATGTATCATATAAGAAAGCAAGTGATATTGAGTTATCACAGTATTAGTAATTTAAGCTTTGATTACTCATGTAAGGTGCTGTCCTCCAGGTTTCTCCCTGTAAAAATATGATTTTTTCCTTTGTGATTAATGGGTAATTCATGAAGAGATACTTTGAGACTGTGAGTATATATGTATATATATGTGTATATATGTGTGTGTGTGTGTGTGTGTGTGTGTGTGTGTGTATGTATATGAGTCAGAATCGACTCGACGGCACTGGGTTTTGGGTATATATGTATTGTCTTAGTCATCTAGTGCTGCCATAACAGAAATACCACAAGTGGATGGCTTTAACAAAGAGAAATTTATTTTATCACAGTCTAGTAGGTTACAAGTCCAAATTCAGGGAGTCAGCTCCAGGGGAAGGCTTTCTCTCTTTGTTGGCTCTGGAAGAAGTTCCTTGTCCTCAATCTTCTCATGACTGAGAAGCTTTTCAGGCACAGGGACCCTGTGTCCAAAGGACCCGCTCTGCTCCTGGTGCTGCTTTTTTGGTGGTATGAGGTCCCCAACTCTCTGCTTGCTTCCCTTCCCTTTTATCTCTTGAGAGATAAAAGGTGGTGCAGGCCACACCCAGGGAAACTCCCTTTACCTTGGATCAGGGAGATGACCTCAGTAAAGGTGGTATTACAATCCCACCCTAGTCCTCTCAACCTAAAATTATAATCACAAAATGGAGGACAACCACACAATACTGGGAATCATGGCCTAACCAAGTTGACACATTTTTGGAGGGGACACAATTCAATCCATGACATGTGTGTGTATATATATATATATGGAAACTCTGGTGGTGTAGTGGTTAAATGCTATGGCTGCTAACCAATATATCAGCAGTTCGAATCCACCAGTCTTTCCTTGGAAACTCTATGGGCAGCGGTGGGTTTTTGGCTGTATATATACACTATTCATCATCAAGCTATCACTCATAAGCTTTAAATTTCATTATTTTTTTTGATTTTCTAACTCCATCATTCCTTCTGCATTTATTAGTTGACATTCTGCTATAAGGAAGAGCTTTCCCTTCTCTCCCATTTACTTACTAACTTATTTATTTGTATCACTCTGAACTTATAGATTCTTATTTTATTCAATATGTTATAACCTGTTACTATTATTGTTGAGGCAAGGACGGAGGTTGCCAAGAAAGACATGACTTGCACTCAGGCATTGGGTAGAACAATGCTTTACTCGTGTAGAGAAGATACAGAACAAGGTCAGCTTCAATAGTGGGCATTGGTTCCCCATGGCCAGTGGGTCACTCTCTGCAGCTGACTCAGGGCTGCTGTTCTGCACACACTCTGCTCATGTCATGGTTGAGAGACTTTATTCCCTCCTTGCCCAGAATAGATCTGGTAGTGTAGTAGACCAGGTGTCACATGATGCCCCAAGCTTGAGTAGAACAAAGAGGTGCTCATTGGGCCCAATCAGGGCAGGAGGCTCCCTGGTAAAGAAGATGAAGAAGAAGAAACTAACACACTGGGAGGCTTAGTTCCCAGCCCCATTTATCAGGGAATGTCCTGGACCCAAGGCTTCTGATTAGGTTGCCTGGTAAGCAGCACAGGGGTTGCAGCAAACTGTCCAACCAACAATTACTATTTATTTTGATGCTCATGTTTTGACCCAAATTAGGCCAGTGTGAGGCTTTCCAAGATGACATGTCCCTATGATTCTCTGACCACTTGCTTACTTTCTGACATAACACAATAGCCCAGGATCATCTTGTAGTTTCCATGCCTCAGTCATTGGACAGTGGAGGCATGCAATAACTTGACATTTTTTTCTGAGAATAATTGAGAGGTGCTCAAATAAGAGGGCCATTAAAGTTTAGCAGAAAAAAAAACTTATGAATAGGACCTATAATCTCCTTAAAAATAATTTTGAAACACATTGAATGCAATAGAGCTGTGGCCTTCACATTCTACTTCATAAAACATGGATTAAATAATTTTAACCTAGAAAATATTTAAGGTATGTGTAACCAATGCCCATGTCAACCATAAAAGAATCCTAATGAAATAGGCATTGCGAATTTTTAGGGGAGTGTCATGGATTGAATTATGTCCCTCCCAAAATGTGGTTAGGCCATGATTCCTAGTATTCTGTGGTTCTCCATTTTGTGATTGTAATTTTATGTTAAAGAGGATTAAGATGGGATTGTAACACCCTTACCAGGTCACATCTCTGATCTAATGTAAAGGGGGTTTCTCTGGGGTTTGGTCTGTACCACCTTTTATCTTTCAAGAGATAAAAAGGAAAGGGAAGTGAGCAGAAAGGAGAGGGGCCTAATACCACCAAGAAAGCAGTGCTAGGAGCAGAGCATGTCATTTGGACCCAGGGTCTCTGCTCAGAGAAGCTCCTAGTCTCAGGGAAGACTGATGAGAAGGCCAACAGAGAAAGTAAGTCTTCCCCTGGAGCTGACACCCTGAATTTGGACATTTAGCCTACTTTACTGTGGGAAAATAAACTTCTCTTTGTTAAAGCCACCCACTTGTGGCATTTCTGTTATAGCAGTACTAGATAACTAAGACAGCAAAGAACCAAGATGGTGGCTTAGTCAGACATACCACGCCATCCCTCTACAACAAAGACCTGAGAAACCAAATGAAACATACAGATGACAATCCTAGAACCCTGAGCATTAAATGAAAAGATAAAGAATTAGATTAAACACTGATTGGAAGAAGAAACTGAATGAAAACAGCTAATGAGGAGCAATACAAATTGGAGAAGCCTTGCCACCCAGCCCAGCACAGTGCGGCCATTTTGAGACAAACCCAGCTGTGCCCCAGGAGCATAGGAAGGCAACTTCACAAAATTCCCAACAGGAGACAGAGAAACTGTGTAGACATACCCGGTGTGAAGCAAAATGAGCAGAACATGAACTGGAGTTAAGGAAGGAAAATACAGTAAGGAGGGCAAGAACTTCAGGGATCCTGGCACCCACAGATCAGGGAGGGAGCCAGCATTCAGCAATAGGGCAACTCAACAGAGTCAGTCCCTGACCATTAAGGCAGGTGGTGTGCATGGAGAAATAGATCTATAAATCATCAGTCAGAGGTCCCCTACCCAACTGAACTCCAGATAGTCTCCCCTCACATTTGGTGGGGTCTGGTCCCAATTATTTGCTACACCCAATGGGAAGTGCCTAGGCACCCTAGCCCAGCAACCAGAGAAGCACACTCCCCCTCCCCCTAACTTCTTGGAGATTAGTGGCAAGAATACCCCAACCCTGCTGCCCTGACCACTGGTGACCATGGTATGAGCCCTCTCCCTTCTCCTCCCCCACCCAGCCCCATATGCCATCCCCCTGCCCTCCCAGTGAGCAGCTGAGAGAGAATATTCTCTTGCCTCCTGCCTCACCCCTTGCCCATTGACCTGATGAGAGAGTGGAGGGAGTGCCTTCACATTCTCCAGCCACCCGCCACCTACCACCCATCGAGTTGGTGGAGAGAGTGCCCCCACACTCCTTGGGAACCCACCCCCCCTCGCCTGCTGCCTGCCTGTCCATTGAGTAACTGTGAGCATTCTTGCACTGTTAGCCCAATGACAGGTGGTGACCAGCATCTGCCCAGCACATCCTCAGCCATCTTATATGTACAGTGAACATCAGTGAAGTCTTCCCCTGCCCACTGCTGCCCCATCAACTGGAGACAAGTGGTAAACACTCTTGTGCCACCTGACAAGTGATCAGGAAAGCATGCCCAACAAGTGCACACTGATATATCAAAACAAAACAAAAAATCATAAATAAATTAAAAAAAAAAACCTAATGCCTCAGAGAGAGCAGACAATATCAAGTCATACAAAGAAACAGGACAAGGTGACTCATGCAAGTGACCAAAATAAACAGGCAGAAAACCTTCCTGAGGAAGAAATGTTGATAGATATACCTGATAAGGAATTCAAAAAACATATATAGGATTCTCAAAGAGATCAAGGAAAACACAGACAAAATCTAGGAAAACACAGACAAAACCCTGGATGAATTCAGAAAAACAATACAAGAACAAAACGGAGAATTAAAAACCATAAAAAACAGCAACTAGAAATTCAGAAGATTAACAATAACATATCAGAAATAAATAACTCAATGGAAGGACATAGAAATAGAATTGCATCAATGGATGAAAGAATCAGCAAAATAGAAGACAAATCCCTTTATACTAATTTATGTGAGGAACAATCAGAAAAAATAATAAAGAAAAATGAAGAAAGCCTGAGTTACATGGGACACTATCTAGAGAAATAATTTATGCATGATTGGAATTCCAGAACAGGAGGATACAAAAAAAAAACCATAGAGAGAATTTTTGAAGATTTGCTGCCAAAAAACTTCCCCAATATCATGAAAGGTGAGAGGGTTTCCATTTAAGAAGCTCAATGAACCCAATACAGGATAGACACCAAAAGAAAGTCACCAAGACATATCATAATAAATTCTCCAAATGCAAAGACAAAGAAAGAATTCTGAGCAGCTAGGGAAAAATGAAATATCACCTACAAAGGGGCATCAATAAGATTGAGCTCTGATTTCTCAGCAGAACCTTGCGGGCAAGAAGGCAATGGGATTACATATGTAAAATTCTGAAAGAAAAAAATTGCCAACCAAGAATCATATACCCAGCAAAATTGTCTCTCAAATACAATTTTGAAACTAGGACATTCATAGATAAGCAGAAATTAAGAGTATTTGTAAAACTCTCAACCTAACGAGAAATATTAAAGGGAGTCCTTCAGACAGAGAACCAACAACATTGGATAACAACCTAAGATTAAGACACACTAAGGCATCACCCAGATACCAGTCCAGATAAAAAATTATTAAAACTAAAATAAAGCTACAAAACTGAAAACAGGGAGCCAGAGATGTCAACCTGTAAATGATAACAATGTCAAAACAAAAAGGAGGAATAAATGGTGTAGGTACAAAATTCCATACGGAGAAGAAGCCAAGGCAATATCAAGAAATAACAAACTGTTTTAAACTTAGGAAGACAAGGGGAAATTTCAGAGTAACCACAAAGAAAATTAATAAACCTACTCACCAAAATAAAGAGGAAAACCATAAAGACTCAGTAAACACAAAATCAACAATGAAGGAAATGAAAAGATATAAACACAAAGAACTCAGCACAGAAAATTAAGCAGAACAAAGAAAATGTCAACTCAACACACACACACACAAAAGCATAACAAAATGACAGCAGTAAATTCATACTTATCAATAATCACACTGAATGTGTTTTAAATGCACCAGTCAAGAGACAGAGAATGGCAGAATGGATTAGAAACAACAACAACAAACACAACCTATCAAAATGCTGTGAACAAGTGACACACCTTAGACACAAAGATATAAATAGGTTAACAATCAAAGAACAGGAAAAAATATAACACGCAAACAGTAAGCAAAAAGAACAGAAGTGGCAATATTAATCTCTGATAAAATTAACTCTAAGTTAAAAAATCCATTATAAGAGAAAAAGAAGAGCATTATATAATGATTAAAGGGTCAATCCACCCAGAGGACACAACCATAATAAATATTTACCATCTAATGACAGAGCTCCAAAATACATAAAATAAATCCTAGCAGTATTGAAAAGAGAAATAGAGTTTCACAATAATAGTAGGAGATTTTAACACACCACTTTTGATGAAGGACAGAGAACAAGAAAGAAACTTAAAATAGATGCAGAAGATGTAAATAACACAATCAAAAACCTGAGTTCATATATAGGACACTTCAACTCTCAACAAAATAGTACACATTCTTCTCCAACACGCAAGGATCATTCTCCAGAATAGACTATATTTTAGGCCACAAAGTAAGCCTCAATAAATCCAAAAACATTGAAATAATACACAGCATCTTCTCTGTTCACAATGCTATAAACCTAGAAATCAATAACAGGATGAACAAGGAAAAAAATGAAATACGTGGAAACTGAATAACACCTTGCTTAAAAAAAACACTGGGTAATAGAACAAATTAAAAATGAAGTTTAAAAAAACCCCTAGAGTCAAATAAGAATGAAAACACAACATACCAAAATCTTTGGGACACAGCAAAAGCAGTATTCATAGGACAATTTACAGCAATAAATGCACAAATCCAAAAAGAAGAAATGACCAAAAGAAACGCTTAACCCTGTAACTTGAACAAATAGAAAGAGAGCAGCAGAAGAAACTCACAGTCACCAGCATAAAGGAAATAATACAGATTAGAGCAGAAGTAAATGAAACAGAAAAAAAAAATGAAAGAATAAAGACTAGAAGTTGGTTCTTTGAGAGAATTAATAAAATTGACAAACCACTGACCAAACTTACAAAGGAAAAGAATTAAAAGATGCAAATAACCAAAATAAGAAATGAGATAGGTGACATTACAACAGAACCAACTGAGATAAAAAGGATCATAAAACCAAAAAAACAAAACCCATTGCTGTTGAGTTGATTCTGACTCATAGGGACCCTGTAAGAGAGAGTAGAACTGCCCCATAGGGTTTCCAAGGAGCAGCTGGTGGATTTGAACCGTTGACCCTTTGGTTACAGCCTATCTCTTAACCACTGCATCACCAGGGCTCCAAAAAGGATCATAAGAGAATATTAAGAAAAATTGTGCTCCAACAAATTTGAAAACCTAAAAAAAACGGACAAATTACTAGAAAAACACTACCTACCTAACCTAATACAAATCGAGGTAGAAAATTTGAACAAACCCATAACAAAAGAAGAAATTGAAGAAGTCATGAAAAAACTCCCAAGAAAAAAAGCCACATCCCAGATTACTTCGCTGGAGAATTCTACCAAACATTCAGAGAAGATTGGACAGCAATTCTACTCAAACTGTTCCTGGACATAGAGAAGGAAACAATACTCCCAAACACATTCTATGAAGCCAGTAATAGCCCTAATATCAAAGCCAGGCAAAGACACCACTGAAAAAGACAATTACAGACCAATACCCCTCAAGAATAAAAATAGACACAAAAATTCTCAACAAAATTCTAGCCAACAGAATTCAACAGCATATCAAAAAAGAATAATACATCATGATCAAGTGGGATTTATCCCAAGGATGTAAGGATGGTTCAGTGTTATAAAATCAATCAATATAATTTACCACACAAATAAAACAAAGGAAAAGAATAACATGATAATCTCAACTGATGCAGAAAAGGCATTTGATAAAATCCAACACAGTTTCCTGATAAAAACTCTCAGCAAAATAGGACTAGAAGGGAAATTTCTCAACATAATTAAGAACATATATACAAAACCAACAGCTGAAGTTACTCTCAGTGGAGAAAAACCAAAAGCATTCCCCCTGAGAATGGAAATCAGACAAGGATGTCCTTTATCACCACTCTTATTCAATATTGTACTGCAAGTTCTAGCTACGGAAATAAGGCAAGAAAGGGAAATAAAGGACATCTAAATTCGTAAGCCAGAAAAACCATACCCATTGCCATCAAGTCAGTTCTGACTCATAGTGACCCTATAGAACAAAGTAGAACTTCCCCATAGAGTTTGCAAGTGATGGTTCCTGAATTCGAACTGCCGATTTTTGGGTTTGCAGCCGAGCTCTTAACCACTGCAGTACCAGGGCTCCAAATTGGTAAGGAAGAAGTAAAACTATCTGTTATGGATTGGACTGTGTCCTCCCAAAATGTGGATCAATTTGGCTAGGCCATGACTCCCAGTATTGTGTGGTTGTCCACCATTTTGTGATTTGATGTGATTTTCCCGTGTGTTGTAAATCCTACCTCTATAATGGTAATGGGAGCCCTGGCAGTGCAGTGGTTAAGAGATCAGCTGCTAACCTAAAGGTTGACAGCTTGAATTCATCAGCTGCTGCTTGGAAACTCTATGGGGCAGTCCTACTCTATCTTATAGGGTAGCTATGAGTCAGAATTGACTCCAAGGCAGTGGAAGTGGGATGATGTTAATGAGGCAGGATTAGAGGCAGTTATGTTAAAGAGACAGGGCCCAATCTATAGGATTATGTTGTATATTGAGTCAATTCCTTTGAGATATAAAAGAGAGAATTGAACAGAGAGGAAAGGGACATCACACCACCAAGGAAGAAGCACTGGGAGTGGAGCGTGTCCTTTAGACCCTGAGCTGAGAAGCTTCTAGACTATGGGAAGATTGATGACAAGGACCTTCCCCCAGAATCGACAGAAAGAGAAAGCATTTCCCAGGAGCTGGTGTCCTAAATTCAAACTTCCAGCCTTCTAGACTGTGAGAGAATAAATTTCTGTTTCTTAAAGCCATCCACTTGTAGTATTTATGTTATAGCAGCACTAGATAACTAAGACAGTATCCCTATTCGCAGATGACATGATCCTATACATAGAAAATCCACAAGAATGCTAATGGAACTAATAGAAGGGTTCAGCAAAGTGGCAAGGAACAAGATCAACATACAAAAATCAGTTGGATTCACAATAGCCCCCAAAAGGGTAAAATAGTTAAGAATAAACCTAAGTAGGGATGTAAAAGACTTATACAAAGAAAACTACAAACCATTACTGCAAGAAACCAAAAAAGATCTACATAAATGGAACAACATACCATGCTCATGGATAGGAAGACTTAACATTGTGAAAATGTCAAAACTACCCAAAGAGATCCATGCATATAATACAATCTCAATCTGAATTCCAACAACATTCTTTAAGGAAGTGGAAAAACTAATCTCCAGCTTCATATGGAAAGGAAAAAGTCCCCAGAGAGCTAACACAGTATTGAAGAAAAACAAAAAAGGAGGAGGTCTCACGCTCCCCAATCTCAGGACGTACTATACAGCTATGGTAGTCAAAACAGTCTGTTACTGATACAATGACAGACACATAGACCTGTGGAACAAAATTGAGAGCGAAGAAGTAAATCCACCCAGCTATAGACAGCTGATCCTCAACACAGGGTCGAAGTCTGTTAAATGGGGAAGAAATGGTCTCTTTTTCAAATGGTGCTGACAAAACTGGATACCCATTTGCAGAAAAATGAAACAGGATCCATACCTCACATCATACACAAAAATTAAATCAAAATGGATCAAAGACCGAAATGTCAAACCTAAATCCATAAAGTTCCTGGAAGACAACATAGGGACGCAACAAGGGATCCTAATTTATGGCATAAATATACTAGCAAACATAAATAAAAATGCACAAACAACATAAGATAAACTATATAACTGGTACCTTCTGAAAATTAAATAATTATGCTCATCAAAAGATTCTATCAAAAGTGTAAAAAGACTTACTGGTCTGGTAGAGACTGGAGAAAACCCCAAGACTATTGCATTAACCCACGCTTCTAACTTGGAACTGAAACCACTCCTGGAGATCACCTTTCAGCCAAATAATAGTCTGGTCTATAAAATTAATAACAGCCATGAATAATGTGCTCCTTAGAACTATCAACTAAATGAGACCAATAGGGTATCATTTGCCCAAAAGCAAAGACTAGAACGCAGGGAGGGACAGGGAAGCCAGACAAATAGAAATGGGGAACACAGAGTGGAAATGAGGAGAGTGCTGACATATTGCAGGGGTTGCAACCAACGTCACGGAACAATGTGTGTATGAACTATTGAATGGGAAACTAATTTGCTATGTAAACTTTCAACCAAAGCACAATAAAATGTTCAAAAATTCATATATTTCATTGTTAAAAAAAAAAAGAAAAAGAATTTTTAGTATATGGGTGGTTTTCCCTTCATTTAGAGAACAGACTCATTCCTTCTACACTTAATATCCCCTACAGTGCCTAGTACAGTGCTGAGCATATAATAATTGAATTGAATTATTTATAAGCAGTGTGGCTGCAATAGATTTGATGTAAACAAACCTGCTGATACGGGATTGCATTTCCCTCAGCCTTCCACATGCCACTTACAACAATTTTATGCACATTTTACGAAATCCAACCCAATTCCCCCACCACCAAAGTGGACCCTGGTAGGAAAAGAGGTCAGAGAAGAAAGAGGAGAATTCCAAGGATGACATGAATAGTTTTATTTGGTCTTATTACAGATACAATATTCTTAAGATGCTGAATAGTAAAAGCTGCCTGAACCCAAATGAAACAGCTTTGTAATTTTAGCGTGTGCTAAACCCCAAACTCATCAGACCCATCATCCCACTCAGTCTTTGCCAAGGCTGAAGCCTCAACAGTAGAGCTGAGCAAGTGGCACTGAGTTTCCTGTCATAACAGGCAATTTCCAGCCCTCACAAAGCAAATACTTCACAGAGGTGCAGGTGTGCCTGTGATTCCCTGTGGGTTCAGCCAGTTATTTCCATTGTTACTTGAATCTTTTATTCCATCAGCCCTAGTTGCCTGATTTGTACTATCAACTCAGTCCTCGGACAGGCATATCCACAAGTTCAGAGGTTTCCACATTTGTTGAATTTTAGATGCTGATCCAAATCACATTGTATTTAAAATTGCTTGGGAATTTGTTATTGCTGCAAATAGATAAAAAGACAGCTTTGTGCTTAGCAGTTTCCCTAGATATACTATCAACTCCATGTTGTGGATTATTTGGGCACATCTGGCATTTGAGTTTCTATTGACATACCATGCATTTGGATCTCAGCTTCAATACTGGCCTCCTGAGAGAAGTTTTTAGAATACTCCCTTTTCTCTCCACTGCAGATCTCTCACTCTGCTGTCTAAACTAGCTTGCCACTCCCCTCGAGAAATTTTTGGAATGATGTCTAGTGATTTACATACAGTCTGGGAATAAAAATAGTTTCCAGGAGGGTTTAAATAGATCCATGGGTAATCTCCACCACTGGCCTCAGTTTGTCCTGCTGTGGGGGCTTGCATATCGCTGTGATGCTGGAAGGTAGTCAATGGTATTTCAAATACCAGCAGGGCCACCCTTGCTGGCCAGGTTTTACCTGAGCTTCCAGGCTAAGACAGATTAAGGAGAAGGACCTAGCACTCTGGTTTGGAAAAAAATTGGCTAGCGAAAACCTTATGAATAGCAGTGGAGCATTGTCTGATATACCGTGAGAAGCTAACCCCTCAGGTTAGAAGGCACTCAAAATAAGGCTAGGGAAGAGCCACCTCCTCAAAGTAGGGTAAACCTTAATGACCTGAACGGGGTAAAGCTTTCCAGACCTTCGTTTGCTCATGTGGCACAACTCAAAATGAGAAGAAACATCTGCAAACATGCTTTAATAATAGGTACATGGAATGTATGAAGTATGAATATAGTAAAATTAAAAAATTAGAGGTCATCAAAACTGAAATGGAATGCATAAAGATTGATATCCTAGGCTGAAATGGACTGGTATTAGCCATTTTGAATTGCACAATCATATTGTCTTTTTTTTTACTATGCCGGGAATCACAACTCGAAGAGGAATGGCATCACATTCTTGGACAAAAAGAACATTTCAAAATCTATCCTGAAGAACAACTCTGTCAGTGATAGAATAATGTCTATACACCTACAAGGAAGACTCCCCCGCAAGTGTCTGTCAGTTTGCTGTACTGTGGGTGCTTGCGTGTTGCTGTGATGCTAGAAGCTATGCTACCGATATTCAAATACTAACAGGGTCACCCATGCCGGACAGGTTTCAACTGAGGTTCCAGACTAGGACAGATTAAGAAGAAGGATCCAGAAGTCTACTTTTTAAAAGATTTATCAAGTGAAAACCTATGTTTGCATGAGACCTTCAGGTTGGAAGGCACTCAAAAGATGCCTGGAGAAGAGCTGCCTCCACAAAATAGAGTTGATCTTAATGACTTGGATGAAGTCAAGCTTTCAGGACCTTCATTTGTGATGTGGCAAGACTCAAAATGAGAAGAAACAGCTGCAAACATCCATTAATAATCAGAACCTGGAATGTACGAAGTATGAATCCAGGAAAATTGGAAGTCATCAAATATGAAATGGAACACATAAACATTCATATCCTAGGCATTAGTGAGCTGAAATGGACTGGTATTGGCCATTTTGAATTGGACAATCATATGGTCTACTATGCCGGGAATGACAACTTAAATAGGAATGGCTTTGCATTCATCATCAAAAAGAACATTTTAAGATCTATCCTGAAGTACAATGCTGTCAGTGACAGGATAATATTTATACACCTATAAGAAGACCAGTTATTATGACTGTTATTCAAATTTACTCACCAACCACTAAAGGCAAATGAGGAAATTGAAGATTTTTTACCAACTTCTGCATTCTGAAAATGATCAAACATGCAATCAGAATGCACTGATAAGTATTGGTGATTGGAATGAGAAAGTTGGAAACAAAGAAGAAGGATGAGTAGTTGGAAAATATGGCCTTGGTGACAGAAACCATGCTGGAAATTGCATGATAGAATTTTGCACTACCAATGACTTCTTCATTGCAAATACCTTTTTTCACCAACGTAAATGGCCTTGCCAGATGGAATACACAGGAATCAAATCGACTACCTCTGTGGAAAGAGACAAAGGAGAATCTCAATATCATCAGTCAGAACAAGGCCAGGGGCCGATTGCAGAACAGACCATCAATTGTTCGTATGCCAGTTCAAGTTGAAACTGAAGACAATTAGAACAAGTTTAAGAGAGTCAAAGTACGATCTTGAGTATATCCCACCTGAATTTAAGACCATATCAAGAATAGATTTGACGTGTTGAATGCTAATGATTGAAGACCAGACAAGTTGTGGAATACATCAAGGACATGATACATGAAGAAAGCTAGAGGTCATTAAAAAAGACAAGAAAGAAAGAAAAGACCAAAATGTATGTCAGAAGAGACTCTGAAACTTGCTCTTGTACACTGACTACCTAAATCGAAAGGAAGAAATGATGAAGTAAAAGAGTTAAGCAGAAGATGTCAAAGGGTGTCTTCAGAAGACAAAGTATTATGACGACATGTGCAAAGACCTGAAGATGGAAATCGAAAAGGGAAGAACATGTTCTGCATTTCTCAAGCTGAAAGAACTGAAGAAAAAATTCAAGCCTTGAGTTGCAATATTGAAGGATTCTGTGCGGGAAATATTAAAGGACTCAGAAAGCATAAAAATAGAATGGGAAGAATGCACAGATACACTATACCAAAAAGAAGTGGTCAACATTCAACCATTTCAGGAGGTATCATATGACCAGAAACCAATGGTACTGAAGGAAGAAGTCCAAGCTGCACTGAAAGTATTGGCAAAAAACAAGACTCCAGGAATTGGCAGAATACCAATTGAGATGTTTCAACAAATGGATGCAGCACTGGAAGTAATCACTCATCTATGCCAAGAAATTTGGAGACACCTACCTGGCCAACTGACTGGAAGAGATCTCTATTTATGCCTGTTCCCAAAAAAGGTGATCCAATCACATGTGTAAATTATCGAATGATACCATTAATATCATATGCAAGCAAAATTTTGCTGAAGATCATTCAAAAGCAGCTAAAGCAGTATATCGACAGGGAACTGCCAGAAATTCAGGCCAGATTCAGAAGAGGACGTGGAACCAGGGATATCACTGTTGATGTTAGATGGATCCTGGCTGAAAGCAGAGAATACCAGAAAGATATTTACCTGTGTTTTATTGAGTACGCAAAGGCATTCGACTGTGTGGGTTATAACAAATTATGGATAACATTGCAAAGAATGGGAATTCCAGAACACTTAATTGTGCTCATGAGGAACCTGTACATAAATCAAGAGGCAGTTGTTTAAACAGAACAAGGGGATAGTGAGTGATTTAAAGTCAGGAAAGGTGTGTGTCAGGGTCGTATCCTTTCACCATACCCATTCAATCTGTATGCTGAGCAAATAATCCGAGAAGCTGGACTGTTTGAAGAAGAATGGGGCATCAGGATTGGAGGAATACTCATTAACAACCTGCATCATACAGATGACACAACCTTGCTTGCTGAAAGTGAAGTTCAAAGACCACAGCCTTCAGTATGGATTGCACCTCAACATAAAGAGAACAAAAATCCTCACAACTGGGCCAATAAGCAACATCACCGTAAACGGGGAAAGGTTTGAAGTTACCAAGGATTTTATTTTGCCTGGATCCACAATCAACGTCCATGGAAGCAGCGTCAAGAAATCAAAGGGTGTATTGCATTGGACAAGTCTGTTGCAAAAGACTTCTTGTTGAAAGCAAAGATGTCACCCTGAAGACTAAGGTGTGCCTGACCCAAGCCATGGTGTTTTCAATCACCTCCTATGCACATGAAAGCAGAACAATGAATAAAGAAGACTGAAGAAGAATTGATGCCTTTGAATACTGGTGTTGGAGAAGAATATTGAATATACCATGGTCTTCCAAAAGAATGAACAAATCTGTCTTGGAAGAAGCAAAATCAGAACGCTCCTTACAAGTAAGGATGGCAAGACCACATGTCACATACTTTGGACATGTTGTCAGGAGGGATCAGTCCTTGTAGAAGGACGTCATGCTTGGAAAATAGAGGGTCAATGAAAAAGACGAAGAGCCTCAGTAAGATGGATTGACACAGTGGCTGCAACAATGGACTTAAGGATAACAACAATTGTGAGGATGGCATAGGACTGGGTAATGTTTCATTTTGTTGTACGTAGGGTCGCTATGAGTCAAAATCAACTTGATGGTACCTAACAACAATAAAACAAGGAAGACCTGTTAATATGACTATTATTTAAATTTACCCACCAACCTCTAATGTCAAAGATGAAGAAATGGAAGATTTTTTTTTTACCAATTTCTGCATTCTGAAATTGATCAATGGTGTAATCAAGATGCATTGACAATTACTGGTGATTGGAATATAAAAGTTGGAAACAGAAGTAGGATCGGAAGTTGGAAAATACGGCCTTTGTGACAGAAACTATGCCTGAGATGGCATGATAGAATTTTGCAAGAACAATGATTTATGCCTTGCAAATACCTTTTTTTCAACAACATAAACAGTGACTATTCATGAGGACCTCGCCAAATGGAATACACAGGAATCAAATTGACTACATCTGTGGGAAGAGACAATGGAGAAGCTCAATATCATCAGTCAGAATATGGCCAGGGGCCCAGTGTGGAACAGATCATCAATTGCTTATATGCAAGTTCAAGTTGAAGCTGAAGAAAATTGAAACAAGTCCACCAGAGCCAAAATATGACCTTGAATATATCCCACTTGACTTTAGAGACCATCTCAAGAATAGATCTGACACACTGAATATTAATGAATGAAGACCAGACAAGTTGTGGAATGACATTATACTTGAAGAAAGCAAAAAAGTCATTTAAAAGATAGGAAAGAAAGAAAAGACCAAAATGTATGTTAGAAGGGACTCTGACACTTGCTCTTGAAAGTCGAGTAGCTAAGGCGAATGGAAGAAACGATGAAGTAAAAGAGCTGAACAGAAGATTTCAAAGGGTGGCTAGAGAAGACAAAGTAAAGTATTATAACGAAATGTCCAAAGACCTGGAGTTAGAAAACCAAAATGAAAGAACACACTGGGCATTTCTCAAGCTGAAAGAACAGAAGGAAAATTCAATCTTCGAGTTGTAGTAATGAAGGATTCTATGGGCAAAGTGTTGAACAATGCAGGAAGTATCAAAAGAAGATGGAAGGAATACACAGAGTCACTGAACGAAAAAGAATTGGTCGATGTTTGACCATTTCAGGAGGTAGCATATGATCAAGAACTAATGATATTGAAGGAAGAAGTCCAGGGCATTGGTGAAAAACAAGGCTCCAGGAATTTATGGAATATTAACTGAGATATTTCAACAAACAGATACTGCGCTGAAGGCGCTCACTTGTCTATGTCAAGAAATTTGGAAAACAGCTACCTGGCAAACCTACTGGAAGAGATCCATATTTGTGCCCATTCCAAAGAAAGTTGACCCAACTGAATGTGGAAATTATCCAACAATATCATTAATATCACATTCAAGTACAATTTTGCTGAAGATCATTCAAAAGCAGTTGTAGCAGTGCATCGACAAGGAGATGTCAGAAATTCAAGCCAGATTCAAAAGAGGACGTGGAAGGAGGGATATCATTGCTGATGTCAGATGAATCTTGGCTGAAAGCAGAGAATACCAGAAAGATGTTGTCACGGATTGACTTGTGTCCCCCCAAAAAATGTGTTAACTTGGTTAGGCCAAATTGTGTGGTTGTTCTCCATTTTGTGATTATTATTTTATGTTAAAGAGGATTAGGGTGGGATTGTAACACCCTTACTAAGGTCACACCAATGATCCAGTGTAAAGGGACTTTCTCTGGGGTGTGGCCTACCCCACTTTTTATCTTATAAGACGTAAAAGGAAAGGGAAACTACTGGTACAACAACAGATGCATAGACCAATGGAACAGAATTGAGAATCCAGACATAAATCCGTCCACATATGAGCAGTTGATATTTGACAAAGGACCTAAAACAGTTAAATGGGGAAAAGACAGTCTTTTTAACAAATGGTGCGGGCATAAGTGGATATTCATCTGCAAAAAAATGAAACAAGACCCATACCTCACTCCATGCACAAAAACTAACTCAAAATGGATCAAAGACCTAAATATAAAATCTAAAACAATAAAGATCATGGAAGAAAAAATAGGGGACAAGTTTAGGAGCCCTAATACACGGCATAAACAGTATACGAAACAAAGAATCTAGAAGAAAAACTAGATAACTGGGAGCTCCTAAAAATCAAACACCTATGCTCATCCAAAGACTTCACCAAAAGAGTAAAAAGGCTACCAACAGACTGGGAAAAAGTTTTTAGCCATGACATTCCTGATCAGTGCCTGATCTCTAAAATCTACATGATACTGCAAAAACTCAACTGCAAAAAGACAAATTACCCAATTAAAAAGTGGGCAAAAGATATCAACAGACACTTCCTAAAGAAGACATTCAGATAGCTAACAGATATATAAGGAAATGTTCACGATCATTAGCCATTAGAGAAATGCAGATCAAAACTACAATGAGATTTCATCTCACTCCAACAAGGCTGGCATTAATCCAAAAAAACACAAAATAATAAATGCTGGAGAGACTGTGGAGAGGCTGGAACACTTCTACACTGCTGGAGGGAATGTCAAATGGTACAACCACTTTGGGAATCGATTTGGTGCTTCCTGAAAAAGCTAGAAACAAAACTACCATATGATCCAGCAATCCTACTCCTTGGAGTATATCCTAGAGAAATAAGAGCCTTTACACGAACAGATATATGCACACCCATGTTTATTGCAGCACTGTTTACGATAGCAAAAAGTTGGAAGCAACCAAGGTGCCCGTCAAGGGATGAATGGATAAATAAATTATGGTATATTCACAAAATGGAATACTATGCATCTATAAAGAACAGTGAGGAATCTGTGAAACATTTCATAACATGGAAGAACCTGGAAGGCAATATGCTGCTTGAAATTAGTCAGTTGCAAAAGGACAAATATTGTATAAGACCACTATTATAAGAACTTGAGAAATTGTTTAAACTGAGAAGAAAACATTCTTTCGTGGTTAGGAGAGGAGGGAGGGAGGGAGGGTGGAAGAGGGGTATTCACTAATTAAAGAGTAGATAAGAACTACTTTAGGTGAAGGGAAAGACAGCAAACAATACAGGGGAGGTCAGCACAATTGGACTAAACCAAAAGCAAAGAAGTTTCCTGAATAAACTGAATGCTTCAAAGGCCAGCATAGCATGGGCAGGGGTCTAGGGACCATGGTTTCAGGGGACAACTAAGTCAATTGGCATAATAAAATCTATTAAGAAAACATTCTGCATCCCACTTTGAAAAGTGGCATCTGGGGTCTTAAACGCAGCCATCTAAGATGCATCAATTGGTCTCAACCTACCTGGATCAGAGGAGAATGAAGAACACCAAGGACACAAGGTGATGACGAGCCCAAGAGACAGAAAGGGCCACATGAACCAGCGACTACATCATCCTGAGACCAGAAGAACTAGATGGTGCCTGACTACAACTGATGACTGCCCTGACAGGGAACACAACAGAGAACCCCTGAGGGAGCAGGAGAGCAGTGGGATGCAGACTCCAAATTCTCATGAGACCAGACTTAATGGTCTGACTGAGACTGGAAGGACCCCGGTGGTCATGGCCCCCAGACCTTCTGTTGGCCCAGGACGGGAACCATTCCCAAAGCCAACTCTTTAGACTTGGATTGGCCTGGACGATGGGTTGGAGAGGGATGCTGGTGAGGGGTGAGCTTCTTGGATCAGGTGGACACTTGAGTCTATGTTGGCATCTCCTGCCTGGAGGCGAGATGAGAGGGTGGAGGGGGTTAGAAGCTGGCGAAATGGACACAAAAAGAGAGAGTGGAGGGAGAGAGTAATTGGGAGTGTGTAGCAAGGTGTATATGGGTTTTTGTGTGAGAGACTCACTTGATTTGTAAACTTTCGCTTAAAGCACAATAAAAATTATAAAAAAAAAAAAAAGGAAAGGGAAGCAAGCAGAGAGTTAGGGGACCTCATACCACCAAGAAAGCAGTGCCGGCAGCAGAGTGTGTCCTTTGGATCGGGGGTGCCTGGGCGGAGAATCTCTTAGTCCAGGGAAAGATTGATGAGAAGGCTGACAGAGAGAGAAAGCCTTCCCCTGAAGCTGACTCCCTGAATTTGGACTTTAGCCTACTTTACTGTAAAGAAATTAATTTCTCTTTGTTAAAGCCATCCACTTGTGGTATTTCTGTTATAGCAACACTAGTTGACTAAGACAGCTGTTTCCCTAAGTTTTATTGGCTGTGCAAAGACATTTGACTGTGTGGATCGTAACAAATTATGAACAACATTGCAAAGAAAGGGAATTCTGGAACACTTAATTGTGCTCATGAGGAATCTGTACCTAGACCAAGAGGCAATCCTTTGAAGAGAACAAGGGGATACCACGTGGTTTAAAATCAGGAAAGGTGTGTGTCAGGGCTGTATCCTTTCACCATACTTATTCAATCTGTATGCTGAGCAAATAATCTGAGAAGCTACACTGTACGAAGAAGAACGGGGCATCAGGATTGGAGGAATACTCATTAACAATCTGCAATATGCAGATGACACAACCTTGCTTGTGGAAAGTGAAGGGACTTGAAGCACTTACTGATGAGGATTAAAGACCACAGCCATTAGTATGGATTACACCTCACCATAAAAAATAAAAAATCCTCACAACTAGACCAATCAGCTATATTTTGATAAATGGAGAAAATATTGAAGTTGTCAAGAATTTCATTTTATTTGGATCCACAACTAATGTTCATGGAAGTAGCAGTCAAGAACTCAAAGTATGTAATGTATTGGGCCAATCTGCTGTGAAAGACCTCTTTAAAGTGTTGAAAAGGAAAGACTTCAGTTTAAGGACGAAGGTGCGCCTGACCGAGCCCTAGTGTTTTCAATCTCCTCATAAGCATGTGAGAGCTGGACAATGAATAAGGAAGACCGAAGAAGAATTGATGCCTTTGAATTATGGTGTTGGTGAAGAATATTGAATATACCATGGGCTGTCAGAAGAATGAACAAACCTGCCCTGGAAGAACAGCTCCTAAAAAAAAAAAAAATGATGGTGAAATTTTGTCTCATGTGATTTGGACATGTTGTCAGAAGGGACCAGTCCCTGGGGAAGGACATCATGCTTGGTAAAGTAGAGGGTCCACGAAAGAGAGGAAGACCCTGAAGAAAATGCATTGACATACTGGCTGCAAGGACGGGCCCAAGCATAGCAATGATTGTGAGGATGTGGCAGGACTGGGCAGTGTTTTGTTTTGTTGGAACCAACTAAACAGCACCTAATAACAGCAACAACATAGATAAACCAAGGAGCCCTGGGGATGCAGTGGTTCAGGCACTTGGCTCCTAACCAAAAGTTCAGCAGTTTGAACCACAAGCTGCTCTGTAGGAAATACATGTGACAGTCTGCTTTGTAAAGATTTTCAGCCTTGGAAACCCTATGGGCACTTTTACTCTGTCCTAATAAAAAAAAAAATTTTTTTTTTTTAATAGGATCAGTATGAGTTGGAATCGACTCAATGGCAGTGGATGGGGGTCCTCAATTTTTTTAGGTTAATGTTATACCCTGTTGCCACTGTTAGTGAATAGTAGTCTCCAATAGTGCAAAACTTGTCATTTATATACATCCACAAAGGTATTTACTCTGAAAATTTAACATATTTACAAGTTACTCTATACATAGAAAGTAATTATTTTCTTAGGGGCATAAAAAATATCACTGCCAGATGAGTGCACTCAGTAATATTCATGCAATCTCACAGAGATGTTTTAATGCTCCAAATAGAGAAAAAATGATTAATTCAGTGCCTAGGAATATTTTGAATTGCATTGCTGGTACTATTGAGAAACACCTTTACATTAAGACACTTAGCAATGCTAAGAAGGACACTACAATGGAATGACAAATCAAAACTCTTTTGCCATAGTGTCTAGCCATTTGTATAGTAAATATAGATCAATATTTTACCTGCCTGTATACTGCAAATGGTATCTGCATTTCGTCTCTGCAATGAGAACATGCCATTTATTCCCCTAGCAATCTTATTAGCACTATGTTACATGCCTAAATAATAATATACCCAGGAATCTATAGGTAGTAAATATGTCCTTATTGCTGAAACTTGTAAGTATTGAAAAATAGCTAACTTCATGGGGATGTGTCAGTCCACTAATTCCTACTGATAAGTCAGGGTGCTTAGTTAACACTTTGGTTAAATACCTAGTATTAGGAAGAATTATAAGCTGCAACATCTAGCACTAAGGCTAAGGATAATGTTAGGACATTCAGGACCTTTATTCTGATAGTCATTATTAGTGGAAAAACAGAGATTTCCAAGGCAGTGGGAATTGATTGCGGTATTTAATGTGTGCAGAGACTCCATGCTTATGGTCGGGGTATATGTAATCATTACAAGATATATCCTTAATAAAAATACGTTATAGTCGTGCATATAAGTCATAGACATAGGAAATATCTTGCAGACATAAAGCCAAGAGGTGTTTTATAAATCCATAAACAGAGGCAGTGTCCCACGATGAATAGGGAACTAAATCAAGAGTCAAACGTCCTGGATTCTGGTTCTAGTTGACTAACCAACAGGGGTCTCAGTTTCTTCTTATGTAGATAAGCACAGAACTAACTAGCCTAGATTACAAGGTTAATTGAGATGATCAAATGAAATATTGTTTTTGAAGGTATTTTGAAAACCATAAAGTGCTATAAAATGCAAGGATTTATCCCATGGAGTACTAAAAAAAAGTTAGGTTGAGTTTTGTTAAAAAAGTGTGACAAAAATATTTTTGTTGTTGTTAGCTGCCATTGAGTTGGCCCCCCAACTCATTATACCAAACAGAAAACCACTACCATTGTAAATACTGAACTGTCAAAAGAGAAGTCTTCCCAATGACTTCAATGTCTACATAGTGTTCATGGTGTATGCGTGTGTAGCCCTGGTGGTGCAGTGGTTAAGAGCTTGGCTGCTAACTAAGAGTTTGGCAGTTCAAATCTACCAGCTTCTCCTTGGAAATCCTACAAGGCAATTCTGTTCTGTTCTGCAGTGTCACTGTGAGTCAGAATTGACTCGATGGCAACAAGTATGTGTGTGTGTTTGTATATAGATAAATAGAGAGTGAAAGAGCATAAATAATCCCGAAGTGACAAATAATAATAACTATCTAAATTTTTTTTTTATCTAAATTTTAGATGTCATAGAATGTGATTTACAAGGTCTAGTTAGGCTTTACTTTCAATCAATTGGGTCAGTCTTCTTAAGTGAGCATTTGTTGGATTTGGGTGTGCATACTATAGTGACATAGAAAAGATTTATTTTAAGTATGTCTGTGATCTGTGAGACATCATATAGTATCAAATAATATGTTTTATAAAACCTGAGAGCAAAACACAATGTAAACCGTTCACTTTCCCTAATCTGAAATCAATACAGTAGAGTTCTTTACAAAGCAGCAATTTCTTACATGAAAATAAAGAGGCAATGATCATTTGCTAATAATAATCCAAAGTGATATAAAAAAAAAATTTGAAGTGATATCAGGCGGGATAAATTCAGTTTGCCAGTAATTTGAAAACTAATACATATCAGTACAAATTTGACCCAGCAGATAATGAACACAATTAAGGATAAAATTCTGTTTGTGCTAATAGAATAGAGTTAATATTAATTATTTATTTGTTTATTCCTTTGTGTTTTTAATCATAAGTAGAAGAATAACTTTAATGGATTATATACAACCCCCCAAATGTCTGGCTTCATTTTGAATGACAGAGAAAAAAGTGTACCATGAAATAATTTCAGACCTGGAAATGTACATTTTATATAAAGTTCATGTACATTCATGTATATTTTATATGGGGTAGACAGAATTAATCTTCAATATTTGGAAATTTGGTATAGGACCTCTTAGTCCCCAGAAGGTTATTTGCTTTAAAAAAAAAAAATTCTTGTTGTCAATTCTACTTGGACACTTTTTTCTGTTGTAGCTAAGTACAAATTTCTCATTGACTTAAGACGTTGACAGGTGAATCAGTGTCTCAACATTAAAATGGGTCAATTGCATTATTTACTGTTAGAAAATGACACTGCTAAAATAATGTCTGGGAAAACTGTAAGGGATAGAATTTACACTGATTTTTGCGGTCTATATTAATTTCCAAAGGAGGAAAACCACTTTAATTTCACTTGCAGTCTTTCAAACTTGAGATGAAATTGCCAAATGTTAATATCAAATCATGTTTTTCGCACTCTTCTTCCCGTCCTGTTCGTGTATTAGAGGCAGGTTCTGCAACTGTACAGCATCTAGCATTCTTTACTGAGAAGTATTAACAGTTGTCAGGCACAAGGATATTCACAAATAGGAAGCCTAAAATGCACATTTTAAAGCAAAACACTGAAATTTATATCCATCCAACTAACCTGTTAATGTCCTTTTATAAGACCAACCTAGAAACCCACTGCCACTGAGCCAATTGTAATTCATAGCAACCCTATAGGACAGAGTGGAACTGCCCCATAGGGTTTTCAAGGCTGCAAATCTTTACAGAAGGAGACTGCCACATCTTTCTCCCATGGAGTGGCTGGTGGGTTTGAACCGCTGACCTTTTTGTTAGCACCTGAGCCCTTTAAGCACTGTGCCACCAGGGCTCCTTCTTATTAGACCAGGGTATACCAAAACACAATGCTGGAATGATCTTTGTGTAGAGTCTCGTCCAACCTACTTTAGAGCTTAGTAATTTTGACCTTCTAAAGAATATATCTATCACATTTTGATTACAGGTGAAGTAAGCAGGGAGCAGTGGTAAAATTCTCACCTTACATGTGGGAAACCTAGGTTTGATTCCTGGCCAGTGTACCTCATGCACAGCCACCACCTGTCGGTGGAAGCTTGCATGGCATTATGATGCTGAACAGGTTATAGTGGAGCATCCATACTAAGATGGACTAGGAAGAAAGGCCCAGAGATTTACTTCCAAAATCAGCCGATGAAATCCTTATGGACCACGCTAGTCTGATCTGCAACCAAAATTGCTCCGTCTCAACTGGTATTCTTCTAATTCATTATGTTAATGGTTGATGGGGTTGGCACAGGACCAGGCAGCGTTTCGTCAACTGTGCATGGGGTCGCCATGAGTCTGGGGTTGAGTGGACTAACAGCTAACAACAACAACAAAGCCGATAATAGATGGTATCGAAACAGCAGAGGTAGCTGAATTAGAAAACAAACAAAAAATCTCTAATAGCCGTGAACTGGGCCACGGAATACATAGACTGGGAGAGAAAGAATACTCACAAAAAGTATTGTTTAAGTAATCTGAATATGTGAACATCAGCAGACACAGAGGATCAAATTAATCAATAAATAAGAAACCAGCTCTAAATATGTAAGAGAAGGCAGAAACATTGCCTGAGTGATGGCAAAAAAAGTATAATTCCTAAGTTCGAATAAAACTTTTGTAAATATACTATTTCTCAAATTACAAACGATACATAACATGTTGCAACACTGACATAATACACAGATAAATTTTAAAAGCTTAGTTATTCCCCCCGCCTTTCTTCCCACCTCCCATCCTTTCTCTCCCAGGTAACTGACATTAACAGCCTGGCTCATATCTTTCACTTTGCTGATACGTTTATATATAAGTAGATATATTTATAAGCATATAGGTGTTTGTGTGTGTGTGTGTATTGCAGTGTGCCGTCGAATTGATTCTGACTCATAGTGACACTATAGGATAGAGTAGAACTGCCCCATAGGGTTTCCTAGGAAACCCTGTGGTGCAGTGGTTAAGCACTCAGCTGCTAACCCAAAGGTTGGCAGTTCAAACCCACCAGCTGCTCTGAGGGAGAAAAAACCTGGCGATCTGCTCGCATAAAGATTACAGATTAGGAAACCCTATGGGGCCGTTCTAAGCTGTCCTATAGGGTCTCCATGAGTTGAAATCAACCCCGTGGCACAGAAGAACAACAATCTCTACGGGAGCAGGTCACCAGGTCTTTTCTCCTGCAGAACTACTTGTGGGTTCTAACCACAGACCTTTTGGTTAGAAGCCAAGCTCTTAACCAAAGCACCACCATGGCTCTCTTTCTCACTGTGTGTATGTACACACAAACACACACATACACACACACACAAACCAAACCCAGTGCCATAGAGTCAATTCTGACTCATACCAACCCTATAGGACAGAGTAGAACTGCCCCATAGAGTTTCCAAGGAGTGCCTGGTGGATTCAAACTGCCAACCCTTTTTAGATATCCAGGAGGAGCCCTGGTGGTGCAGCGGTTAATAGCTTGGCTGCTAACCAAAAGGTTGATGGTTCAAACCCACCAGTCACTTCTCAGGAGAAAGATGTAGCACTCTGCTTGTGTAATGAATTACAGCCTTGCAAACCCTATGGGGCAATTCTACTCTATCCTATAGGGTTGCTATAGTAGGAATCTACTCAACAGCAATGGGCCTGTTTTGGTTTGGTAGATTTCCAGTAGTGGGGCTGTGAGTATGAATGTTGTGTCTATTTTAAATTTTAATAGATTTTGCCAAGTAACTTTTCCAAAGGACTCTGATAATTCAAATTTCAAAGCCTGCATTGAATGACAATAATATTTTCCACTAGATCCCTCCCTACATGGGAAGAATTTGCTTTTTACTTTTTGTGAATAATAAATAATGCATGAAAATATCACTGTTATTTCCAGTTCTTTATTAGTAAGCATGAGCGTCTTTACATAATATGTATTGGCTGTTCAAATTACCGTTTCATATTATTTGTACATTTTTTTTTTCTATTAGGATGATTCTGTTTTTTCTTGACAAATTCCTTAGGTCATCAGTCTCAGCATCACCTAGGCACTGGTTGGAAATGCCCTACCAACAATCTACTGGATCAGGATCTGTGTTTTAATAAGATCTCTGGCTTTATCAACAAAGTGAAGTGCTATTTGCTACATCTCATTCATTCATTCAGTCAGTCAATATTTACTGAATACTCACTATATACCAACCACTGTGCCAGGCACTTGAGAATAAAAGGATAAGCATGATTGAGTGGCCCCCACCCTCAAGGATCTTATGGTATAACATGGAAGACAGACAATAAATAATTAACTATAAATTTTTAAACTGAAATCATAATGAGTGATATGAAGGAAGAAAGCCTATAGGAGTATGTAAGCAGGAAGAAAAAGTATTAAATTTGAATCTGAAAAGTTAGATAGATGTTAACTAAGAAAAGAAAGAACGAAACATTTTACGGAGTAAGAACAGTGTATACTAAGGTGCTGGGGTTGCGAGAAGCATAGCAGAATTCAAAAACTGAGATAAAACTAATGATGCTGGAGAAGAAAGCAAGGGGAAAAGTAATGAAAGCTTAAGTTTGAAGAGATAGGGATGGGGCAGGATCCTATTCCCTATTACAAGGTGTCTTAGGCTGGGTTCTCTAGAGAAGCAAAACCAGTAAAGAGTATAAGTATATATTGAGAGATTTATATCAAGGAAACTGCTCACTTAATTGTAGAGGCCGAAATGTCCCAAGTTCATGGATCAGGATAGAGGCTTCTCCTGCTTCATGTAGCCACAGGGGCTGGCAAACCCAAGGTCGGCAGGTCAGAGAGCAGGGCTCTTTTTCACAGGCTGTGAAGATCAATGAATCCCAAAATTGGCAGGCAAGACCAGAAGTCTTCTCCTGATTCATGTAGCTGCAGGTGCTGGGGAACCCAAGATCATCAAGGTCAGAGAGCAGGGTCTTGCCCACAAGCTGTGAAGATCAAAGAATCCCAACACTGGCAGGTAAACTTCTAGCTCAAATCCCAAGAACCGGTCAAACAGGAGGCAGCTAGCTGCAGGATCCAGAGCAAATAAAAGACAGAACATCCATTCATATTTTTTTTAATTAATTTTTATTAAGCTTCAAGTGAACATTTACCATTCCAATCAGTCTGTCACATGTAGGTTTACATACATCTTACTCCCTTCTCCCACTTGCTCTCCCCCATTGAGTCAGCCCTTTCAGTCTCTCTTTTCGTGCCAATTTTGCCATCTTCCCTCTCTCTCTATCTTCCCATCCCCCCTCCAGTCAAGAGTTGTCAACACACTCTCCAGTGTCCACCTGATTTAATTAGCTCACTCTTCATCAGCATCTCTCTCCCCTTCACTGACCAGTCCTTTTCATGCCTGATTAGTTGTCTTCGGGGATGGTTCCTGTCCTGTGGCATCAGAAGTTCTGGGAAGCATTGTTTCTGGGATTCCTCTAGTCGCAGTCATACCATTAGGTATGGTCTTTTTATGAGAATTTGGGGTCTGTATCCCATTTTTTTATCCCATTGGTCTCCTGCTCCCTCAGGAGTTGTCTGTTGTGCTCCCTGACAGGGCAGACATCGATTGTGGCCGGGCACCAACTAGTTCTTCTGGTCTCAGGATAATGTAGGTCTCTGGTTCATGTGGCCCTTTCTGTCTCTTGGGTTCTTAGTTGTCGTGTGACCTTGGTGTTCTTCCTTTGCCTTTGCTCCAGGTGGGTTGAGACCAATTGATGTATCTTAGATGGCCGCTTGTTGGCATTTAGGACCCCAGGCGCCACCATTCAAAGTGGGATGCAGAATGTTTTCATAATAGAATTATTTTGTGCATTGACTTAGAAGTCCCCTCAAAACAAGTTCCCCCAACCCCAGCCCCTGCTCCGCTGACCTTTGAAGCTTTCATTTTATCCCGGAAACCTCTTTGCTTTTAGTCCAGTCCAATTAGGCTGACCTTCCTTGTATTGAGTGTTGTCTTTCCCTTCACCCAAAGCAGTTCTTATCTACTGATTGATCAATAAAAAACCCTCTCCCTCCCTCCCTCCCTCCCTCCCCCCTTCGTAACCACAAAAGTATGTGTTCTTCTCCATTTTTTCTATTTCTCAAGATCTTATAATAGTGGTCTTATTCAATATTTGTCCTTTTGCCTCTGACTCATTTCGCTCAGCATAATGCCTTCCAGATTCCTCCATGTTATGAAATGTTTCACAGATTCGTCACTGTTCTTTATCGATGCGTAGTATTCCATTGTGTGAATATACCACAATTTATTTACCCATTCATCCGTTGATGGACACCTTGGTTGCTTCCAGCTTTTTGCTATTGTAAACAGAGATGCAATAAACATGGGTGTGCATATATCTGTTTGTGTGAAGGCTCTTGTATCTCTAGGGTATATTCCGAGGAGTGGGATTTCTGGGTTGTATGGTAGTTCTATTTCTCACTGTTTAAGATAACGCCAGATGGATTTCCAAAGTGGTTGTACCATTTTACAATCCCACCAGCAGTGTATGAGAGTTCCAATCTCTCCGCAGCCTCTCCAACATTTATTATTTTGTGTTTTTTGGATTAATGCCAGTCGAGTTGGTGTGAGATAGAATCTCATCGTAGTTTTAATTTGCATTTCTCTAATGGCTAATGATCGAGAGCATTTTCTCATGTATCTGTTGGCTGCCTGAATATCTTCCTTAGTGAAATGTGTGTTCATATCCTTTGCCCACTTCTTGATTGGGTTGTTTGTCTTTTTGTGGTTGAGTTTTGACAGAATCATGTAGATTTTAGAGATCAGGAGCTGGTCTGAGATGTCATAGCTGAAAATTCTTTCCCAGTCTGTAGGTGGTCTTTTTACTCTTTTGGTGAAGTCTTTAGATGAGCATCGGTGTTTGATTTTTAGGAGCTCCCAGTTATCTGGTTTCTCTTCATCATTTTTGGTAATGTTTTGTATTCCGTTTATGCCCTGTATTAGGGCTCCTAGGGTTGTCCCTATTTTTTCTTCCATGATCTTTATCGTTTTAGTCTTTATGTTTAGGTCTTTGATCCACTTGGAGTTAGTTTTTGTGCATGGTGTGAGGTATGGGTCCTGTTTCATTCTTTTGCAAATGGATATCCAGTTATGCCAGCACCATTTGTTAAAAAGACTATCATTTCCCCAATTGACTGACACTGGGCCTTTGTCAAATATCAGCTGCTCATACGTGGATGGATTTATATCTGGGTTCTCAATTCTGTTCCATTGGTCTATGTGCCTGTTGTTGTACCAGTACCAGGCTGTTTTGACTACTGTAGCTGTATAATATGTTCTGAAATCAGGTAGAGTGAGGCCTCCCACTTTCTTCTTCTTTTTCAGTAATGCTTTGCTTATCCGGGGCTTCTTTCCCTTCCATATGAAATTAGTGATTTGTTTCTCTATCCCCTTAAAATATGACATTGGTATTTGGATTGGAAGTGCGTTATATGTATAAATGGCTTTTAGTAGAATAGACGTTTTTACTATGTTAAGTCTTCCTATCCATGAGCAGGGTATGTTTTTCCACTTAAGTAGGTCCTTTTGAATTTCTTGTAGCAGAGTTTTATAGTTTTCTTTGTATAGGTCTTTTACATGCTTGGTAAGATTTATTCCTAAGTATTTTATCTTCTTGGGGGCTACTGTGAATGGTATTGATTTGGTTATTTCCCCTTCGGTGTTCTTTTTGTTGATGTAGAGGAATCCAAGTGATTTTTGTATGTTTATTTTATAACCTGAGACTCTGCCAAACTCTTCTATTAGTTTCAGTAGTTTTCTGGAGGATTCCTTAGGGTTTTCCATGTATACGATCATGTCATCTGCAAATAGTGATAGCTTTAGTTCCTCCTTGCCAATCTGGATACCCTTTATTTCTTTGTCTAGCCTAATTGCCCTGGCTAGGACTTCAAGTACGATGTTGAATAAGAGCGGTGATAAAGGGCATCCTTGTTTGGTTCCCGTTCTCAAGGGAAATGCTTTCAGGTTCTCTCCATTTAGAGTGATATTGGCTGTTGGCTTTGTATGGATGCCCTTTATTATGTTGAGGAATTTTTCTTCAATTCCTATTTTGGTAAGAGCTTTTATCACAAATGGGTGTTGAACTTTGTCAAATGCCTTTTCTGCATCTATTGATAAGATCATGTGGTTTTTATCTTTTGTTTTATTTATGTGATGGATTACATTAATGGTTTTTCTGATATTAAACCAGCCTTGCATACCTGGTATAAATCCCACTTGATCAGGGTGAATTATTTTTTTGATGTGTCGTTGGATTCTGTTGGCTAGAATTTTGTTGAGGATCTTTGCATCTATATTCATGAGGGATATAGGTCTAAAATTTTCTTTTTTTGTAATGTCTTTACCTGGTTTTGGTATCAGGGAGATGGTAGTTTCATAGAATGAGTTGGGTAGTATTCCATCTTTTTCTATGCTTTGAAATACCTTCAGTAGTAATGGTGTTAAGTCTTCTCTGAAGGTTTGGTAGAACTCTGCAGTGAAGCCGTCTGGGCCAGGACTTTTTTTTGTTGGAAGTTTTTTGATTACCGTTTCAATCTCTTTTTTTGTTATGGGTCTATTTAGTTGATCTACTTCTGAATGTGTTAGTTTAGGTAGGTAGCATTTTTCCAAGAATTTATCCATTTCTTCTAGGTTTTCAAATTTGTTAGAGTACAATGTTACGTAGTAATCTGAAATGATTCTTTTAATTTCATTTGGCTCTGTTGTGATGTGGTCCTTCTCGTTTCTTATTTGGGTTATTTGTTTCCTTTCCTGTTTTTCTTTAGTCAGTCTAGCCAATGGTTTATCACTTTTGTTAATTTTTTCAAAGAACCAGCTTTTGGCTTTGTTAATTCTTTCAATTGTTTTTCAGTTCTCTATTTAGTTCAGCTCTAATTTTTATGATTTGTTTTCTTCTGGTGCCTGATGGGTTCTTTTGTTGCTCACTTTCTATTTGTTCTAGTTGTCGGCACAGTTCTCTGATTTTGGCTCTTTCTTCTTTTTGTATGTGTGCATTTATCGATATAAATTGGCCTCTGAGAACTGCTTTTGCTGTGTCCCAGAAGTTTTGATAGGAAGTATTTTCATTCTCGTTGCTTTCTAAGAATTTCCTTATTCCCTCCTTGATGTCTTCTATAACCCAGTCTTTTTTCAGGAGGGTATTGTTCAGTTTCCAAGTATTTGATTTCTTTTCCCTAGTTTTTCTGTTATTAATTTCTAGCTTCATTGCCTTGTGGTCTGAGAAGATGCTTTGTAATATTTCGATGTTTTGGATTCTGCAAAGATTTGTTTTATGACCTAATATGTGGTCTATTCTAGAGAATGTTCCATGTGCACTAGAAAAGAAAGTGTATTTGGAGCAGTTGGGTGGAGAGTTCTGTATAAGTCAATGAGGTCAAGTTGGTTGATTGTTGTAAGTAGGTCTTCCGTGTCTCTATTGAGCTTCTTACTGGATGTCTTGTCCTTCTCCGAAAGTGGTGTGTTGAAGTCTCCTACTATAAATGTGGAGGTGTCTATCTCACTTTTCAATTCTGTTAAAATTTGATTTATGTATCTTACAGCCCTGTCATTGGGTGCGTAAATATTTAATATGGTTATGTCTTCCTGATCAATTGTCCCTTTTATCATTATATAGTGTCCTTCTTTATCCTTTGTGGTGGATTTAAGTCTAAAGTCTATTTTGTCAGAAATTAATATTGCTACTCCTCTTCTTTTTTGCTTATTATTTGCTTGATATATTTTTTTTCCATCCTTTGAGTTTTAGTTTGTGTCTCTAAGTCTAAGGTGTGTCTCTTGTAGGCAGCATATAGATGGATCGTGTTTCTTTATCCAGTCCGTGACTCTCTGTCTCTTTATTGGTGCATTTAGTCCATTTACATTCAGCGTAATTATAGATAAATAAGTTTTTAGTGCTGTCATTTTGATGCCTTTTCATGTGTGTTGTTGGCCATTTCATTTTTCCACATGCTTTTTTGTGCTGAGACGTTTTTCTTAGTAGCTTGTGAGATCCTCATTTTCATAATGTTTAACTTTATGTTTGTTGAGTCGTTACGTTTTTCTTGGCTTTTTTCTTGAGTTATGGAATTGATATTCCTTTTTGTGGTTACCTTATTATTTACCCCTATTTTTCTAAGTAAAAACCTAACTTGTATCGTTCTATATCGCCTTGTATCACTCTCCATCTGGCAGTTCAATGCCTCCTATATTTAGTCCCTCTTTTTGATTATTGTGATCGTTTATCTATTGATTTCCATGATTTCCTGTTATGTGTATTATTTTATTTATTTATTTATTTTTTAGAATTAATCTTAATTTGTTTGTTTTTGTGCTTTCCCTATTTGAGTTGCGTTGATATCAGGACGTTCTGTTTTGTGACCTTGTATGGTGCTGGTACCTGATATTATTGGTCATCAGGCCAAACAATCTCCTTTAGCATTTCTTGCAGTCTTGGTTTAGTTTTTGCAAATTCTCTAAACTTGTGTTTATGTGTAAATATCTTAATTTCTCCTTCATATTTCAGAGAGAGTTTTGCTGGATATATGATCCTTGGTTGGCAGTTTTTCTCCTTCAGTGCTCTGTATACGTCGTCCCATTCCCTTCTTGCCTGCATGGTTTCTGCTGAGTAGTCTGAACTTATTCTTATTGATTCTCCCTTGAAGGAAACCTTTCTTTTCTCCCTGGCTGCTTTTAAAATTTTCTGTTTGTCTTTGGTTTTGGCAAGTTTGATGATAATATGTCTTGGTGTTTTTCTTTTTGGATCAATCTTAAATGGGGTTCAATGAGCATCTTGGATAGATATCCTTTCGTCTTTCATGATGTCAGGGAAGTTTTGTGTCAGGAGTTCTTCAACTATTTTCTCTGTGTTTTCTGTCCCCACTCCCTGTTCTGGGACTCCAATCACTCGCAAGTTATCCTTCTTGATAGAGTCCCACATGATTCTTAGGGTTTCTTCATTTTTTAATTCTTTTATCTGATTTTTTTTTCAGCTATGTTGGAGTTGATTCCCTGGTCCTCCAGAAGTCCCAGTCTACATTCTAATTGCTCGAGTCTGCTCCTCTGACCTTCTATTGCGTTGTCTAATTCTGTAATTTTATTGTTAATCTTTTGGATTTCTACATGCTGTCTCTCTATGGATTCTTGCAACTTATTAATTTTTCCACTATGTTCTTGAATAATCTTTTTGAGTTCTTCAACAGTTTTATCAGTGTGTTCCTTGGCTTTTTGTGCATTTATCCTAATTTCATTTGTGATATCTTTAAGCATTCTGTAAATTAGTTTTTTTATATTCTGTATCTGATAATTCCAGGATTGTATCTTCATTTGGGAAAGATTTTGATTCTTTTGTTTGAGGGGTTGGAGAAGCTGTCATGGTCTGTTTCTTTATGTGGTTTGATATGGACTGCTGTCTCCGAGCCATCACTGGGAAACTAGATTTTCCAGGTAATCAGCTATAAAAAAATGCAGTCAGATCCCTATCTGAATTCTCCCTCTGGCTCAGGGTATTCGGATGTTAATGGAGCCACCTGGGGAGGGTGGGGGAGGGATCAGAGAGCTAGGAGTGTAGCACCACAGAATATAGAGCTGATATCCGCGTTGACGCTCCGCCCCAGTCCACCAAAATCCCGGCGGGACGGCTCCCCGGCTGGGACGCTGCTTTCCCCGCTCCGAGACCCGTCACTTCCTCCTGGGGACTTCTCCCTCCGGTGCGCCACGCCGCACGCGTGCACTAGGTGGGCATTCCCCGCACGAACGTGTGGGCCCCACCCCGGGGTCGCTTTAGGGAAATATAGTTGATCCCCCCGCTCCCGCCATGCCCGCTTCCCGCCAAACTCTGGGCGGGACGGCTCCCCGGCTGGGATGCTGCTCTCCCCGCTCCAAGATCAGTCACTGCCTCCCGGGTGCTTCTCCCACCAGCTGCGCCGCCACACCGCCCACGCCAACCAGCTACACTCCCTCCTGGGATGGGTTCGGGGGGGTAGGGCTGGGCCCCTTGTCTGTGCCGTCTGCTCCCCTGGGCTCTGCTCCAGATCGGGCTCCGAAGGTCACCTGCCTGGTACACTGGCTCCTAGTTCTGAAAATGGTTGCTGTCTGCCCGTATTTGTTCGTTTTCCGTCTCTAAGTCTGTGTTTGTTGTTCAGAGTTCGTAGATTGTTATGTATGTGATCGATTCCCTTGTTTTTCCGAGTCTTTGTTGCAAGAGGGATCCGCAGTAGCGTCCACCTAGTCCGCTATCTTGGCCCCGCCCTCCATCCATTCATATTTGGATGCAGGCCACACTCCCAGGAAACTCCCTTTCAACTGATTGGCTACTCACAGCAGATTCCATCATGGGGGTGATCACATATTAACACTGAGAATCATGGCCCAGCCAAGTTAACACACCATCTTAACTACCACACAAGGACAATGGGAAGTTACTGTTGGATTTTAAGCAAGAGAATGATATAATCAAATTTGATTTTATTTTTAAGAAAAAAATCACTCTGCAAAGTGGAAAATGAAAAATGAAGAGTGGCAAAAGTGGATATGAAAAGACTAAACAGGCATTTCCAGTGGAATTGCAAGTGTCAAGAATTCAAGAATAATATATGGAAAAATGATTTCAAATGAAAAAAATTCTATTAACCTGATTAGACTGTGAATTAGAAGTACATCACTGTTATCTGATCAGCAATAGAACAGAACACTCTGGATCTACTTTTGGGACAACAGTATTTTCTAGAATCACACTTGGAGACCATCCAGTGTGGAAGCTGCAACTGTGTCTAAGCATGTAACTTGGGTTTCCCGAACACTTGCGTTTTTATGGAATCATTAATTAATGGGACAGATTTTATTTCTAAATTTATAGGTTAATGATTACAGCTATAGCTCATATTTTGAGCTGTCCATTAGAATAAGGCAGAGGAGTGGAAGGACAGTTTGGAAAGAGAATAAACTTTGTTGTCACACAGACCTTTGTTTGAATCTCAGCACTTTAGCTTCACAGCTGAGTGATCTTCAGCAGTTTTTACATCCTGGCTGAGCCTTGGTTTCCTCGCATGTAAAATGGAGATAATAACAATGCCTATTTTACAGGCTCTTACTGAGACCTAATTAATCAACATGTGTATGGTACCAAGCACACCACAGTTGCTCAATGAATGCTAATTGCTACAGTGAGAATAACAACAATATTAGAAATAGCTGTTATTTTATTATTTTGTTCACTGTCACACTGAAAAGTATGTTTCTGTGAAAGTTCTTCTTGCCATGAGTCCCCAAAAAGAACATTAGGAAGAAAGAATCCTTGATGAACATAGAGTACCTCAGGAAGCTTTCATCAGGACTGAGCTATTAGAACATCAGACAAGGAAAAACTGCTCACAACCTATGGCCCACAGAGAAATTCTTCGCTCACAAAGTAGAAAATCCAGCTTTATAAGAACAAGAAAGTAAAGAGAAATGTTCAAAGGGAAAAACAAAGGCCGAACTGCTCAAAATCAGTCCATTTACCAAAAAGTAAAAAAAGGCGGGGTTCTTGTTATTCATGTCTATTTGCCAAGTAATTTTACCCACTGTTTTTTGTGCCTTATTTTTATACTGCCTGTAGTGATCATTTTCATTGATTATTTTTTCAGAGAAAGCCTTTCAGATACAGGGGTGTTATTGATTCTCTTTAATTAAATAAGTAATGTGAGTCACAAAGTTACCAAGAAAAGTTCGCAAAATGATAGGGTTTGTTGGGGGCAGCTATTCAACCAGTAAAACTGAATCTCAGTCTAAAGTTTAATTCCAAGATCACTGAACATTGTCTAAACCGAAACCACATCAAAGGATGGCTCAGTAATAAAACCTTGGAACGCAATATTTAGTGTTTCTTCAGAAACCACGAGTTTTGCTAACTGTCACCACTTAAAACCAAGTATGATAAAGGCCCAATTTATCAGCGTACAGCCAAAAATGAGGAAGGAATTGAAAATGATCTCTGAGAATCAAATTAAGTAGCACAAGTTAACACTCTCTTCATTTATTGAAAATTTGTTGAATTCTAGGCCTATACTAAGTGCTTGGTACCAAAGCAACAAGCAGCAGGAAATTAATTTCTTGAGAGTTGATAGTCTTCCCTCTTCCTCATCTCCCTTCTCACCCCTGCCCCAACACTTCCAATCCATCAAGTTTGATCCCTTCAATCTCTAAAATACATCCCAAATCCATCTGGTCTTTCTTCATATCCACTAATATCAACCAAGTCCAAGCCACCATCATCTCTCTCCTTTCACTTAAATTACTGTAGTAGCCACCCAACTGGTGCCCTCTTCTCCCTTTTGCTCCATGGCAGTCCATTCTCTACACAGTGATCACAGTGGCCTTTCAAGAACACAAGACTTTCTATTGCTTAATACAATTTCCAAGACCCTGTCTACCTCTCCAGGTCTTGTTACTTTCTCCTTTGCTCGGTATGACAATATCCTAGGCTGCTTTCTTTCATTCTTCATATCTCAATCAGCTACTACCTCCTCTGAGAGGCCTTCTCTGAACACTCTGTTTAAAGTAGATTCCCCACTCCCTTGCTATCTGGTTATTATCTCACATCATCCTGTTTTTATTTCTCCATAACACTTGCCACATTCTTAACTACCTTATATATTTATTTACTTATTCATTGTCTACAGTTTCCTCTCTTTCACTATACCATGCACTACAATATAAACTTCTTGAAGGCAGAAATATCTTTTCTTCTTGTTCTCATTTATATTTGCAGTTCCCAGAACAATGCCTTGAAATAGGAGGTCTTCAGTAAATATGTGCTAAATGAGCCTATAAATATTATGGAAATAGCTTTCTCAAATGAATAAAACAAAATCAAATTTTTGTCCAGAAAAGAACAAGCTTTGCTTATCTAGAAAAGTCACTTTTAAGGGACATTTTCTGTAATGTTACCAGTTAGTTTACGTGTCACTGTTTGAAATGCCTAATTGTTTGATATGTTATGATAAGAAGTGTATAAACATATTTCTATTTTAGATCTTCAAGAGCTTGTAGTCTGTAAAAGACAAGAATTAAATAGAATGGTTTCAATGCATAGAAAAATAGAATTACTATATTGAGCAAAATTAAATAAATAGTAAAGAATGGCAAAAGTCATTTATAATACTGATTGTTACAGATAGAATGACTAGCCATCCTAAGAGCTATATCAGGTTTGTTTGAGATAGACAATTAGTATTAGGCTAGCAAAAACACTTAAGAAATAAAGTTGTATTTTCTAGTTAACTGAGGGTTAATCTGAAAACCTTTCTATTTTAATTGTTATCATTGAGAAATTTTATGAAATGTATAAATTCATTTTCTAGCCTTTGTAAGCAAAGTCTAGAGAACATAAAGATCTCTTTCTCTGGTGATTTGGAATCTTCCAATGTCTTAGAGTCTTCATTTGAATACCAACTCTTGTAATCCTAATTACATCATACCAAAAAACATGGTTATGACCATTATGATGGAACACAGGGGAAGGAGGCAAGTACTATTCGTTGACCATTTCTAATATTGAAATATATGGGCCTATGTTGGAGTGTCTATACATGATTTCGTCTATTTTCTACAATACTCCAAGGAAGTAGGTATGATTATCTCCATTTGACTATGTAAGAAACTGAGACTTGGAGATTAGTGACTTACTTATGTTCCCACAACCAGTAAATGGAAAAAGCAGGATTCCAACTAACATTTTTGACTCAAAAATCTACAAAGGTAAGTCAGAAGTATTGCTACAAAATCATAGAAACATTTATTAAACAAAAATATCAAAATGTGAAGCTATTTTCTCCTCCATTTTGTTCATACACTTCTGAAGGTGGTGTTTCCACCTCTCTAACCCTTCCACGAAGAATTCTGCACTCTTCGATTTATACCACATCAAAACGGAAGTTTTGGCATCCTGGAGGGACCCAAATCCTGTCCCTTTTAAATGTACTTTGAGGTTTGAGAACAAAAAGAAGTCTGAATGTGCTAGATCAGGGCTGTAGGGTGGATAGGATAAGGTTTCCCAATGAAATTCTCGTAGGACAGCCTTTGCTACCCTTGAAGAATGAGCAGGTGCATTGTCATGATGGAAAAAATAAAATTTCATGGTGCAACTTTCCTGGCCTTTTTCTTACCAATGCAGTTTTCATTTTTCTTAAAAAGTCTTCATAATAAGCCCCCATGATCATCCTGTGTCCTTGGAGAAAAATCTATCAAGATTACCCCTTTGGAGTCCAAGAAAACAGTCACCATAACCTTCTGAATGATCTGCCCTCTCTCGACTCATCTTTTGCAATCTTCCCAAGCTTCCTTAAAACTCTTGATCCATTTAAAAACTATCGTTTTATGTGGGGCAGCATTCCCATAAACTTATTGCAAAGCTTCAATGACTTGAGAAGATGTCCACTTGAGTTTTATTAAAAATTTGATATTAGCCTTACCTCAAAATCATTTTTTTTTCCAAAGCACAAAAAATACCCTTTTTTTGGGAGGCACCCTAGTGAGACTAAGACAAGTATATTACTTAGAGAATTTGTCTGCAACCATCTGCTGATTGCAGAGACATGTTTAAACACGTTTTGTTTGGAATAAACCCGTGCATGTATGAACTGGAACCCTAGTAGCAAAACTTTTGGACTTTTTTTTTTTAATGTATGAGCTGAAACCCTAGTAGCAATACTTTTGGACTTACCCTCGTATATTCTTTCCACTGTATCACATAGACTTCCTCTCTAAAATGACCCCAAGACTGTGAAAATGACTTATCTATGAGCCACACCAGATTGAAATAGAGAAAGACAAACAACTGATAAAAGTTTTTTCTACTGCTGTCACAGATGACATAAGAAGTGTAGCCTCAAAGAGCTCACCCATGATGACACAATTCTGAGAGGCAGAGAAAATGAGGCAGAGCCTGATCTGATGATGAGCACACACTCTGAGTCAAGAGATATAAAAATATTTCAAGGAATTGAGAATGTTTGCACTAAAGGAGATTTGGAGAGTCAAAAGAACTGTTTTAAAAGACTTGAAGGGCTATGGCGTGGAAGAGAAAGCATGTTTGATTTTTAAGATTGAAGGGGCTTAACTAGGATTAAAGTGGAATATGAAGAGTGACGAACATGTACTCAAAGTAAAGAATAATTTTCAAAGGAGTAGATCAGTCCAAAAAAGAATCAACGTCCCCAAGCAATAGTGAATTTTCCCTTAAGCAGATGATGGCGGACAATAGGACTAGTATGCTGTAGTGGAGATTCTAGCATCAAATTAGTGTTTGTCATGGATGGTCTTTCAAGTCCCTTACAGCGCAAATATCCTCTGATTTTAACACTCTATAGGATTGAAGATGTGGAAATTCTAGGAGACAGGGCTGAGTGTATACTGTTCCAAGGTGACAAAACTAAATCTGTAACTCTATCAATTTTTTTTTAACTTTACTTACCTTTTCTTTCTTTTTCCTCTTAAAAGTGAATTATAGGTGTAGTGGTGTCAACTTGGCTAGGCTGGAGCTATGTCTTTTAGAATTCCTGTCCCTGTATAGTTCAGCGTTCCAATGAGCCAAAGAGATATTTTGCATAAGATTGGAAATCAGTAGTGCAGCAGCAGCCTTTTTCTTTTTACTCTCAGAAAGTCAGTTCAGGTGCTGTTGCATCCCATGCTTGCTGTTGCTTATCTGTTGGCTCACCTTGTTGGCATTAGCAAGTCAGGTACACAGAACCTGCATTTTCCATGGGGTCTCCTCCTTCAGCTTCTCTGATTTCTGAGACAAGTGTGTGTTTAACTCTGTAATGAAGTACACCAGCTTCTCCTTCAGGACAGCCCTTATGAAAATTAGAAGCTTTGAGGCAGTTAAAGACCCACGCAGGTTCCATTCTGTCCTTTTAAGTTTCAGTTAACCTTCACAGTTTCCATTTTGTCATTATTACCCCTATTATGGAGCCCTGGTGGAGAAGTGGTTAAGAGCTCAGGCTGCTAACCAAAAGGTCAACAGTTCAAATCTACCAACCACTCCTCGGAAACCCTATGAGGCAGTTCTACTCTTTCCTATAGGGTTGTTATGAGTCAAAATTGACTCAACAGCACATAATACCAACAACAACCCTTATTATGGAGACTGGTGGTACAGTGGTTAACCCCTATTACACTTCCATCTTCCCTTTCCTCCCTGCTGACTTCAGGCTCCAGCACCAGACACAGGGACATGAAAGCAGTAGTCATGCATAGGCTGTTTAACCAGCCCACAAAATTACATAAGGGCAGATCCCAATAAAAAAGCTGGCATCAAAGATGTAATTATGTATGATATATATCTATATACCCAACATACACACATATACATATACATATATATATATATATATATATATACACATATATACTGATCAAACCTTGAACGATATAAAAGGGAGCAAATTAGGTTAGCTGAGAGTTTTTTTTACTCTCCTTCTGATTAATTGAGGGTGTGCCCAGCATTCAAATAAAGGCTGCTATTTATTTGACCAGAAGTATAGAAAAATGCATACAAAATAAGCTTCCTATAATGGGGTTCAAATCCAAGGGCTTCTATGCCATTACAGACTGTAGAATAGAAGTAGACTTTACAGTTGAAGTCAGGGTAATAAATTTCCTTCTAATCCTTGTTAATCAGTAGCAGGCATATATTTTTCTTTGTCTTCTTCTAAGAAAAGGCCAAGATGGATGTCAGAGGAGACTCTGAAACGTGCTCACGAATGCCAAGCAGCTAAATCAAAAGGAAGAGATAATGAAATAAAAGAACTGAGCAGAAGATTTCAAAGGGTGGCTCGAGAAGACAAAGTATTATAATGACGTGCAAAGAGCTGGAGATAGAAAAACAAAAGGGAAGAACACGCTCATCGTTTCTCAAGCTGAAAGAACTGAAGAAAAAATTCAAGCCTCAAGTTGCAATAGTGAAGGATTCTATGGGGAAAATATTAAATGATACAGAAAGCATCAAAAGAAGATGGAGGGAATACACAAATACCAAAAACAATTAGTTGATGTTCAACCATTTCAAGAGGTGGCATATGATCAGGATCCAATGGTACTGAAGGAAGAAGTCCAAGCTGCTCTGAAGGCATTGGTGAAAAACAAGGCTCCGGGAATTGATGGAATATCGATTGAGGTGTTTCAACAAACAGATGCAGCACTGGAGGTGCTCACTCGTCTATGCCAAGAAATATGGAAGACAGCTTCCTGGCCAACTGACTGGAAGGGATCCATATTTATGCCTATTCCCAAGAAAGGTGATCCAACCAAATGCAGAAATTATAGAACAATATCATTAATATCACACCCAAGCAAAATTTTACTGAAGATCATTCCAAAATGGTTGCAGCAGTATATCGGCAGGGAACTGCCAGAAATTCAGGCTAGTTTCAGTAGAGGACGTGGAACCAGGGGTATCATTGCTGATGTCAGATGGATCCTGGCTGAAAGCAGAGAATACCAGAAGGATGTTTACCTGTGTTTTATTGACTATGCAATGGCATTTGACTATGTGGATCATAACAAACTGTGGATAACATTGCAGAGAATGGAAATGCCAGAACACTTAATTGTGCTCGTGAGGAACCTTTACATAGATCAAGAGGCAGTTGTTTGGACAGAACAAGGGGATACTGATTGGTTTAAAGTCAGGGCAGGTGTGCATCAGGGTTGTATCCTTTCACCATACCTATTCAATCTGTATGCTGAGCAATAATCTGAGAAGCTGGACTATATGAAGAAGAATGGGGCATCAGGATTGGAGGAAGACTCATTAACAACCTGCCTTATGCAGATGACACAACCTTGCTTGCTGAAAGTGAAGAGAACTTGAAGCATATAATGAAAATCAAAGACCACAGCCTTCAGTATGGATTACACCTCAACATAAAACAAAAATCCTCACAACTGGACCAATGAGTAACATCGTGATAAACGGAGAAAAGATTGAAGTTGTTAAGGATTTTTTTTACTTGGATCCACAATCAACAGCCATGGAAGCAGCAGTCAAGAAATCAAAAGACGCATTGCATTGGGTAAATCTGCTGCAAAGGGCCTCTTTAAAGTGTCGAAGAGCAAAGGTGTCACCTTGAAGACTAAGGTGTGCCTGCCCCAAGCCATGGTATTTTCAATTGCATCATATGCATGTGAAACCTGGACAATGAATAAGGAAGACCGAAGAAGAGTTGACCCCTTTGAATTGTGGTGTTGGGGAAGGGTATTGACTATACCATGGACTGCCAAAAGAATGAACAAATCTGTCTTGGAGGAAGTACAACCAGAATGCTCCTTAAAACAAGGATGGCGAGACTGCATCTTACATACTTAGGACATGTTGTCAGGAGGGATCAGTCCCTGGAGAAGGACATCATGCTTGGCAAAGTACAGGGTCAGCGGAAAAGAGGAAGACCCTCAATGAGGTGGACTGACTCAGTGGCTGCAACAATGGGCTCAAGCATAACAACGATTGTAAGGATGGTGCAGGACTGGGCAGTGTTTCGTTCTGTTGTGCATAGGGTCACTATGAGTTGGAACTGACTCGACGGCACCTAACAACAACAACAACGAGACTTTTTTTGATACATATTCACCACCAAAAACATCAATGAACATATTGCTCAAATTATGAAATTGATTCTATTCTAGATACACATAAATGAAAACTTTATTTCAAGTATTTCTGTGGAAATAACAAAAATTGCTTTGATTACTAGAGGCACAGTTAAAGTTCCAGCTGGTTATGCAGGTGGGTGGTTTAGCACTAAGGGTAGCTTTATAGCTGTCAAAATGAAAAATACACACAGTCACGAGTGTCTGCCTGTGAGCGTTCACGTGCACGTGCACACGCACACACACATACGCACACACCTTACAGTGCAAATTCGCCAATATCAGATCCCTCTAGCTAGCTAAAACAGAATTAAACCTGTTGGAAACCCTGGATCACTTCATTCTCTCCTTTTTGTTGCCCCTGATAAAATACAGAGTGCCATTATCACATGCCTATTTTCCATGCCAAGTGACACAGCTTTTTCCTCACCAATAGGTTAACATGTGCATAAGTACATGCTGTGGTGTGCTCTTTTGACCCAGGTGCTGGAACAGGTAACAGAATTAACTGTTGTGGAATTATCCCAGCAATTGAATTTTCCTGGCGAAGCCAATCAAAGCTTCAACAGGATACTAGCAGAGCAGAGACTGTGGGCACTCCTCAGCAGATGACTCTGGAAAAAAAAAAAAAAAAGGCTGAGTTCTTTACATCATCTCTTTACATCTGCTCTATTATTATATTATTCTCTCATATTTCATTTGGCTTTTCCTACGTGTATGTGCTTTATGCCCACTTTCTTACAACTTACGACATGTGCTATAAAACATTTATCCTCTTGAAACCTTCCAGAGTCTTTAATTTTAATAATACTTAAGGCTGGCAAATTGAGAGTAAGTCTCTTTCTCTGTACTGTCAGTATGGCCATGGTTTAATAAGTGTAATAGATGACCGGATTTCGTTGTTCTGCCTGTCTTAATTACTTTATTTTACAAAAACATGGTGATGGGATCCCTATGGAGAATTCCTTCCTAGATTTACTCAAAAAAGAAATTTTATAAATCACTTTTCTAATCCTCTCCCATTTTGTTTAGTCATTTATAAGGTACCATGGCTAAGATGTACAGATATTTTCTTTTCTCTCTATCGGCGTTATGTTCTCACAGCGTAATTATTCAATAGTAAATAAAATAAATATTTATAAAAATGCATCAGTTTTAACTCCCTCCTCTGCTTTTTGTCCTTTAATGAAGCTATTTACCTTCTTGATTCTTACCGGTATTGCTTTCTTAAAATGTACACACACTCAATGTGCAATTTGATCACCTCTGCCAAGTTTCTAAAGGGAAAGAGCCATGTTTTGGTTATGTTCAGTATCCCAGCGGCTAGCACAGTATATGCCACTGAGTAAAGGATTTGTTCCACGTCCTTTTCTGAAACCAGCCTCAATTTCTGGAAGTTCCCTGTCGATATACTGCTGCGGTACTTTTTGAATGATCTTCAGCAAAATTTTGCTTGCGTGTGATATTAATGATATTGTTCTATAATTTCCACATTCGGTCAGATCACCTTTCTTGGGAATAGGCATAAATATGGCTCTCTTCCAGTCAGTTGGCCAGGAAGCTGTCTTCCATATCTCTTGGCATAGACGAGTGAGCACCTGCAGTGCTACATCTGTTTGTTGAAACATCTCAATTGATATTCCATCAATTCCTGGAGCCTTGTTTTTCACCAATGCCTTCAGAGCAGCTTGGACTTCTTCCTTCAGTACCATTGGATCCTGATCATATGCTACTTCTTGAAATGGTTGAACATTGACTAATTCTTTTTGGTATAATGACTCTGTGTGTTCCTTCCACCTTCTTTTGGTGCTTCTTGCATCGTTTAATATCTTCCCCATAGAATTCTTCTCTATCTCAACTCGAGGCTTGAATTTTTTCTTCAGTTCTTTCAGCTTGAGAAATGCTGAGGGTGTTCTTCCTTTTTGTTTTTCTATCTCTAGCTCTTTGCACATGTCATTGTAAAACTTTACTTTGTCTTTTCGAGCCGCCCTTTGAAATCTTCTGTTCTGTTACTTCATCATTTCTTCCTTTGCTTTAGCTGTTCGGCGTTCGTGAGCAAGTTTCAGAGTCTCCTCTGACATCCGTCTTTGTCTTTTCTTTCTTTTCAATGACCTCTTGCTTTCTTCATGGATGATGTGCTTGATGTCATTCCACAACTCATCTGGAATTCGGTCACTAGTGTTCAACACACAAAATCTATTCTTTAAATGGTCTCTAAATGAAGGTGGGATATAATGAAGGTCATATTTTGGCTCTCATGGACTTGCTCTGATTTTCTTCAGTTTCAGCTTGAACTTGCATATGAGTAATTGATAGCCTGTTCCACAGTCAGCCCCTGGTCTTGTTCTGACTGATATTGAGCTTTTCCATCTTCTCTTTTCACAGATGTAGTCAATTTGATATCTGTGTGTTCCATCTGGCGAGGTCCATGTGTATAGTCACCATTTATGTTGGTGAAAGAAGGTATTTGCAATGAAGAAGTCGTTGGTCTTGCAAGATTCTATCATTCCATCTCCAGAATTGTTTCTATCATCAAGGCCATATATTTCAACTACTGATCCTTCTTCTTTGCTTCCAACTTTTGTATTCCATTCACCGGTAATTATCTATGCATCCTGATTGCATGTCCCATCAATTTCAGACTGCAGCAGCTCATAAAAATCTTCTGTTTCTTCAACTTTGGCCTTAGTGGTTGGTGTGTAAATTTGAATAATAGTCGTATTAACTGGTCTTCCTTGTAGGCATATGGATATTATCTATCACTGACAGCATCGTACTTCAGGATAGATCTTGAAATGTTCTTTTTGACAATGAATGCAACACCATTCCTCTTCAAGTTGTCATTCCCAGCATAGTAGACTATATGATTGTCCAATTTAAAATGGCCAATACCAGTCCATTTCAGCTCACTAATGCCTAAAAAAAAAAAAATGCCTAGGATATCGATATTTATCCATTCCATTTCATTTTTGATGATTTCCAATTTTCATAGATTCATACTTCGTACATTCCAGGTTTTGATTATTAATGGATGTTTGCAGCTGTTTTTTCTCATTTTGAGTCATGCCACATCAGTAAATAAGGGTCTTGAAAGCTTGACTCCATCCATGTCATTAAGGTCAACTCTATTTTGAGGAGGCAGCTCTTCTCCAGTCGTCTTTTGAGTGCCTTCCAACCTGGGGGGCTCATCTTCCAGCACTATATCAGACAAAGTTCCGCTGCTATTCATAAATTTTTCGCTGGCTGATGCTTTTCAGAAGTATACTGCCGGGTCCTTCTTCCTAGTGTATCTTAGTCTGGAAGCTCAGCTGAAACCTGTCCTCCAAGGGTGACCCTGCTGGTATCTGAATACCAGTGGCATAGCTTCCAGCATCACAGCAACACGCAAGCCCCCACAGTACTACAAACTGACATCATGCTTGGCAAAGTATAGGGTCAGGGGAAAAGAGGAAGACCCTTGACGAGGTGGATTGACACAGTGGCTGCAACAATGAGCTCAGGCATAACAACCTTTGTAAGGAAGGTACGGGACTGGGCAGTTTCGTTCTGTTGTGCATGGGGTTGCTATGAGTCAGAACCAACTCAAGGGCACCTAACAACAACGACAACAAAGGATTTGTAAATGTTGTTGCAGGGAGCTGGGCTGAAATGAATTGATAGCTTCAAGGATAAATGGTTGTATATCCTCATTGTTTTATTTTCTTTTAACCTAACTGTTGTCTCTCTCATCACCAAATGTATGTGTGTAGCATTAGGTGGAGTTATAAGATGCTTGGTACTATAATTTACCGGGAAGGGTGTGTTTGCCTGAGATATGGAGTATACCTGGGAAAGCTTACATATGGGCAAAAAGTACTTTTATAAAGCCCAAATGTTCCATGGAGCATCTTTTCCAATCTATTAATCACTTTACATCCCTCCTATATCTTCTTAGCTTTGGGCACTTTCTCACCAATAGAACTCTTTTATTTTCTCACTCCAGTCTTCCTAGAAATATCAGGCACTTTGGGGAAAAAAATCCAAAAGCAATGCTTGACTAAATCCAGTTTCTTAATCATTTTCACTAACCGTCTCCTCAGCACCACTTTTTTAAACATAAAGACTGAAAGATCACAAGTAAGGCTCCTGATCTCATTTCTAAAAAGGAGAATGGATAGTGTGAACATACTAGTAATTGAAGTTAAAGTCATAGATTCAGATGTCAGAAAAAATAAATAATCTCACAGAGATTTATGTATGTCATTATGTATGTCTATATGACAATTTTATTTTTACTTACACACAAAATAAGACACTGTGACCCAGGACAAAAAGCATATGATTATTGAATCTCATTCTCACAAGGGGAAAGTAATTGAATGTATACATTTTTCAGATGCAGATGGTAAGATCTATAACATCATCCTTAGCTACCAAAAGCATATTTTTATTTGATTTAAAAATTGTTCACTACACCTAAATTGGGGATTCAAGAGAACACAGTCTCATAGTTATTAAGGTCTCTAATACAGGATTCCTAGGGAAAATGACCCTTAATATAATTATTGCTATTTTTAAGGGCTCTCATCACTTCTACAAAAATAATATCTTCTATAATAGCTAAACAAGAATTTATTGTACTAATATCATTTTCTCATGGACTGAGGAAATTTTTCTCAATGCTTTGCTCAAAACCAATGTAATACTTACTGCATTTCTTTAGGAGCATTTTAGATCCCAAATATCCCAAATCTGGGGACTTTGATTCTAAACAAAGGAAGCATAAGCAATATTTTGCTGAATTAACATAACCTTAGATGAAAGGAAAACAAAACAGTTGATACTTTTTTATATCACTGATTGGGGGATATAATAGCGTTTGTGTTATGAGATCAATATATTGCTTTAGGCTTTAATTTATGTGGGTTTTCATGGGAGAAGATTGATTTCGACCTGTGGTACTGTTTATATATGCTTAAAATGAAAGTGTCTCCTTGAGAACTGGGTTCACAGCTTTACATGTGTTATGAATATCTCAGTGCTTCTTTTTTTTCATAAATAGTATGGAATCACAACAGGAATTCTTTAAAAAGCATGTTGAATTGAACTGAATATACAGGAATGTATAAAAATGAGCTGAGTTAAATGGGAATTGACTGTATTCTCTGAGTTTATCTTAGTTTAGGGAACACCTGCTGTATATTTTCAGCTTGACTTACTTATAATATATATCATCATCATTGGTGTGAGACTTAAAGGTCTCTTCTCACAATTCATTGACTTTCATCTGGAAAAGCGAATTTTTAACCAAATGGCTCAAACCATTTTGTAAAACAGCCACATGAACTTTTGGCAGAAAGAACTGCAGTAATAAAAATAATAACAAACATTTATTGAGTGCTTATTATTTACCAACCATTGTAAAACCTTAAGAACTTTCTGAATAGTTTTGAATTTCAATCTGCAAACAAACAAACCAACCCATTACCATAGAGTAGATTCTGGCTCATAGCGACCCTACAGGACAGAGTAGAGCTGCCCCATACGGTTTCGAAGGAGTGGCTGGTGGATTCCAACTACCGACCTTATGGCTAGCAGCCAAGTTGTTAACAACCCTAGGGAATAGATATTTTGCAATCTCCATTTTGCTATCAAGGAATTGAGTCACAATGAGGTTAAGTAACTTGACCAAAATCATTCAGTTAATAAGTGGTGGAGCCAGGATGAAAAGCCAGTCATTTTTGTCTAAGAGGCAGACTCTTAACTACTACACTGTGCTGCTTTAAATTAGGCCCTAGGCTTCTCCAACCAAAAGATGCAAGAACTCTAAAATAGAAAGTAGAATAAAATAATGAGAGAAATTGGGTATCTGGGATTCAGTGAGTTTCATTAACTAAAGATTTATGTATGTAGCAGGATCTGATCGTACCTAGTTGCTTCAAACAATCGCTTTCATGATGGCATTCCTCTGTGCAAAAATCTTTAGTTCCCTGTAGAATTAAGTTCACAAACCTCAGCCTGGCTTTCAAAGCTGACTATATTCTAGCTCACTTGCTCTGCCTACCGATTGGTCTGTCATGTAAGAATTGCAAAATTCCAACCATGCTTCAACGCCCATGAAGCCTCGCCATCTCTTCAAGGTGCAATGATCTCTCTCTTTGAAATGATCTACCACTGCTTTTGGAAAAACATATTTACTTATCATTTTATAGTTCTTTTCAAACATTCTTCTCTAAAGACACATTCTGTATCTGTTATCTTGTTAACCTAGCAAGGATCTGCTTCTTGTGCATTTCTTTTATAATTTTAGTGTATTTATCTAGCAACTTTATGTAGTTATACACACTAAGCATGTGTTCAATAAATAAATATGAAGTTGGACTAAAAACCAGGTTGTGTTGAGAAGCTGTATTTTCATCCTCAGAAAAACATACCACTCACCCAAACCTTTGAGGTAGCGATGACTGGTCGTGATGTTAGTATGAATTGCTAACTGATAATTCGTGCTTCCTAACTGTATTTTAAAACTTAATTGACTTGATGACAACATCGGTGACACTGTTAAATTTAACATATTTATTATGAGGAGTCTACTGTTATTCCATGGTCTGGCCTTTCTGTGATTGTAAAAATTATCTTTACCTTATACAAACCTCCCCTGTTTCAAAGTCTCAGAATCAAATGAAAACTGCATAGTATAAATGCATCTGAAATATTTGGAAAAAAATAAACTAAGGTCCCCCTTCAAAAGGCCAATTATCCACCTGACTTTTGACACAAATAGCTATTCAAGGACTACCTCATTTGTCCTTATATGTACTTGGAATAAGCTAATAGGAAACTATGCTCCTCTGCTTCATTAAAGTATTTGCATAAAAGTGGTACTAAAAATAAGCTGAAGAAAAGAGTGGAATGAGGAAGCGAGGTCCATCTTTATTCTACTTTTATGTCCAATTGTCTTTGTTTCCTGCACACAAAAAGTTTCTTTTTCTCTTAAAAGGACTACAAATTCAGCTAGGAATTGTTAAACCAAAGTTTCTTATTTCTGCTTCTTACTTTGTGTTTAACATCCCTCAGTAGACCTGACCTATGAAATATATATCCTTCTGTCAAGAACTCGTTTGTCCACACTAGATGACCAAAAGGAAGTATATCGTTGTTGTTGTTGTTATTAGTCACCATCAAGTCGATTCCAACTCATGGCAATCACATGTGTTCAGAGTAGAGCTGCTCTATAGGGTTTTCAAGGCTGTGACCTTTTTGAAGCAGATTGCCAGGCTTGTCTTCTAGGCACCTCTGAGTGGGTTTAAACTGCCAACCTTTTGGCTAGTAGTTGAGAGCTTAACTCTTTGCACCGTCCAGGGACTCTAAGAGGAAGCGTACCCACCAAGAAAAAAAAAAGGAAGTGTAGAGACGCAAATTATCATAAAGCCTTTTCTGTCAGTTCATTGTGTTTTATTCAACAACTACTTTTGTATGCTAAGAGGGAAACCAGAGAAAAACCAGAGTTGACAGAGAAAAATTTAAGGCATAGGAGCTATTCCCATTTAGCAGGTCAGGTTAATACATACATTGTGCTACTTTTACTTTTAGGTCTATCAAATGTATCTGTATAAATTGGGACTATAAAGGCTAGAATCAGTAATTTTGTTTTGCAGATGGAGAAATAAGACTGTAATACTTATGGAAAGTAGCAAAGACCAAATAACTAGTCAGTGATGAAGATTAGACAATAATATAAGTACCTAAACTTAAACTAGCCCAGTGTTCTCATTTGACCATATCACCATCACAGGCTGAAATATCTAACAGAGGAATTAATTGATGGCTCATTCTCTTTTTATGTGAAAATAGTGCTATCCTAAATCCACAAAACAACACCTATATCTGTTGAATTGGAATCTTCCTCTTTAATCAGGAATGCTTTGTGCCTTCCTCCCCTGGACATAATTCAATTTTGTGTAAACCACCCCTTGTTGTTAAGCACTGGGAATCCAGTTTCTACACCATTCTTCTTCCTTCTCTACATAGAAGAAGACTACGTTTTCCAGCCCTCTTGCATCTAAGTAGAGGCATATTAGTTCTAGCCAATGGAATATGGGCAAAAGTGATGGATGTCACATCTATGCTGGGCTGCTAATAAGCCACATGGTCCTTCATTCTCTCTCTCTCTCCCTCTCCATTATTTTGCATTCAGATAATGCTGAATGTGCTTTGTCTAGGACAGTGCTCTGAGCAGGCCCCAGAGGATTGTGGAGACACTAAACAGGAGTCCGAATCCCTGAGGTGCTGCCTGGGGAAGGGCTGTGCAAAAAAGCCCTCCTTCCAAGAACACCTGCTTTTGCACAAGCCACTGAGATTTTGGCACAGAGAGCACTGATGACCTAAACAATGCAGGCTTTTTCCTCTCAGTCTCTATGGCTGAGGAGGCATGCATTAGAAACATGAAATTTGGTGGTCACTGCTCAATGCAAAGAACTCTGTCTACAAGAGAAATGTCACCATTTCTAATGCCAATTGCGATCAGTGACTATGGGTGTGTAAATATTGAATTCTGCACATTGCCCTTTTCTTTGTACTTCCAAATCATACCTGCAGGGTTTTCTCAAGAATAACAAGTTTACACTCCAGTTAAAACTATAATTCCCTACAGCCGTGGGTGCTGAGGCTACATTTCCTCTTGTCTCAACACCATAGTCTGCAAGAGTGAATTCTAATTGCAGGATATTAATAACCAGGGAAAGGGCCACAGAAGTGCCCTAGTAGCTAATAGTGTGATTGTAATATAATTATAAACACCTTACTGCATTTGCACATGCTGTAACCTCTGTCTAAAAGGCCTCAATCCTTAAGTCTTCCTGGCAGTTTCCCACATGTCCTTCAGTACTTTGCTCCAATAGTAAGCATGCCTAGAAATAGGTGCACTCCTTGGTGGGTAGCAAAAAGGAAGCTTTTGGCTTCTGAAGCCTCTCCTTTTCTGATTTTACACATGAGATGACTCACGCCAGAAAAGCCAAAAAACAAAAAACACTTGAATATGTGGAGGACTCACTGCCAACCCTCTGAGTTCCTGGCACAATTTCCAAGCAAAGCCCACCACTAAGCTTTTGCACATACAGAGCCCAGGCTGATTTGCACCTCAATTACTTACGTAAGCTACAAATACCTAAGTTTATATGAAAATATTTCTCATCCGCTTTCTCTATAATTCACTTATCTCTTTAAAGATTTTTTTCAAAAAAAATTGTCACCAAAAAGTAAATATATGAGTCCAGGTAATGTTGTAGGTTATTAATCATCTTTAAAGTCTATGCAGTAAATACCACTGACTCATCAGTCATTAATTTGGAGTGTGTCTTGGAATCATATTGACTGATATTTAATGACCAGTTGCTCCCACCTGAGCTTTCTTGTAATTCATTCCATTTCATTTCATTCAGTTCATCCACATTGGTTTGACATCTAGTCTCTTTCTTTCTCCTGCATTCGCTGTATTGCCATTCCCTAGTCCTTGAAATGTTGGCAATGAAATCTGACTTCATTTCTATCCATTTCAACTTCACAGTATTTTTCAGTTCTCTTTTTTGTGGTGCCCTAATTTGGTCCCTTCTTTTGTGGTTGGGGCCCATTGTAATATTTGCCTTTGTCTCCAGTTCCTGCTCCCTCTAAACCATCCCACACACTCAGAGATCATGACATTCTAATTCTCTGAAACTGTTCTTTGACTTTCAAATACTATCTAAATTTCTCATTCTGGTATTCAAAATCTCTACCATTTGTCTCAACCTACCTCTTCAGCCTGTATTCTGACCATCTTCTTCTCTGCTCCAGGTATTTTGGATTGTGCTTGTTTGGCTTTTTGCTTTTGCTTATATTATTCTCACTCTAGAATGTCCTTTTCTTTTCCATTTCTGATTGTGAAAGTTGTACCATCCTTCAAAAACCTGTTCCAAAGGGATTGTTTTATTATCTTGACTTAGACTACACTTTGTCTGAATTTCTATTATGTTATGCTTTGTAGTCGGCTTTCTAGTAATTACTTATCAAATCTACATTACCCACTGCTGCTGTGTAGATTCCGATGCACAGCAACCCTATAGGACAGGGTAGAACTGCCCCATAAGGTTTCCAAAGCTAAAATCTTTATGGAAGCAGATTGCCACATCATTCTCCCATGGAGCAGCTGGTGGGTTCTAACTGCCAACCTCTGGATTAGCAGCTGAGCACTTTAAACACTGCAGCACCGGGGCTCCAGCTCTACATTAGTTGCCTGTATCTCCTTTTCTAGACTGTGAACCACTTGAGTGCAATAACTATTTCGTATTCTTGTCTGCATGTCCTAAAACAAAACATGTCAGCTATTTAATAATACACAGTTTTTTAAACTGAATTTGCCCATTGGCCATTATGATTTTGTTTCTGTGGTGGAATTTCAAGGCTAAACTGCTATTGATGTATACATCAGAAAGAATAGTCATACCCAGTCTTTGGCACAATTGTCTTCATGACTAAATACTGATATACTTACTAATACTAGTGCATATCCACCAAACACAAAGGGTCTTTTTCTGGGCTTTCTAGTCATCAAGGGCCTGGGTGGCAGAGTACTCATTCTTCTGTACATCAAATATGATGCACAATCAAGAGAAATGAAGCTATTTTTTACCCTTATCTCTCATAAACATGTCATTCACAACTGAAAAGGCAGTAAAATCAGACAAAGGAGCAGCTCTGAAACCAGCTGCAACTGAGTTTTTTTTTTTTTTCATAAATAAACCCAAGAAGCATGTAGACAAGACAGAGAGTGCTAAAAAAATGAATAGGCGAAGCAGAAGTCAAATGTGGTCAGAAATGGCTGCCTTGGCTTTACTCTATCCAAGGGCCTTTGCTAACTAGATACACAAAGTTTATTGTCCCCACTTTTGTTCACTTTGTTAATGATACTCCCTTTTTGGACCCAAATAATGTATTGCAGAAAGCATTAGGTTTTTGTGAAATGCATGCTAATATGAGCTAGGGGAAAGAAAAATAACTTGAATGAAGAAAATCTTAGCAGTTTTTTTTTTTTTAAAGGGCAGAGACAGTTGCTATCAATCAGCTGAGCATTTATTAAGCTGCCAATAGGAACATAATGCTGTTTTTAGTATCAGAGAGTTACTTGAAAGGTAGAAGACATGGTTCTTGCCTAAAGTAGTTCAAAACCTATTAATTGTAACCTCTAAGCACTTTAACACATTTATATAAAGTTTTTTTTAAATATGTGTCTTCTTTAAGTCTACCCATATATTTAACATGAATTTCTGTTAGGCTTATTTTAGGGGTTAGGACAACAAAAGCCCTGCTAAAATGCATGTAACATTCTTGAGAATGAAACACTTTATCCAATGCATATATAATTCTTGAGAGAAAAACATTTTACCCATTATGGTAATAATATAGACTAGTTTATCGGGGGGTGGGGGGGTGGGGGTGGGCACAGGTGTCACCTGACCATTGGAGATCTCTCCGTGAAACAGTTCCAGCATGATCATCCTATAGTGAACCACAGCAATTGATAAGCCTCAATCAGGTACATAGCCCATCCAATCAAGTGGCACAGTGGTTAAGTGCTTGGCTGCTAACAGAAAGGTTGATGGTTTGAACCCACCAGCTGCTCTGTGGGGGAAAGATGTGGCAGTCTGCATCCATAAAGATTACAGCCTAGGAACCCTATGGGGCAGTTCTAGAGTTGCAATGAGTCGGAATTAACTTGATGGCAATGGTTTGGGTTCAATGGTTTAACTATTAAAGGACAACCATGGATCACCAAATCATTGATAAAAGGATCCAATGTGAGCAAAAAGAAAAAAAAAACTGTCAATGATATTGTCAGAAAGTTAAGATAAGTTACTTAATCCAAAAAACAAAAATGGCATCTTAAAAAAAAATTCTTGGTTATCTTGTACAACTCTGTTACCTTGTACAACAGTGTACAACTCTTTCCAATACACTGAAACATAGCAAATAAATCATAGGTTTCATTTCTTTTTCATTTGAAAGACATCTCTCCAGTAGACTTCTGTTCTCTGATCCAATTGAGGCTAGCACAATAGCTATAGTTATAAATATATACAATAAGACTTATAGATGTAGATATAGATATACAGGTGTACAGATATAAATAGAATAAAGTTGAAGTAATCCTCTGCAACACAGAAAGAAATAAATAGACAAAGAAACAAAAAATAACAAAACTACAAAGAGATGACAAAGAAAATGAAGGGAAAAAGAATCAAAGAAATAATTAAAGACCATTTAGTGATCTCAAGAATGTAAGTTTCTAGACTTAAGAATCTCATATAATACCATAATGAACGCCAACACAAATATTATTAAATTTCAATAATAAATATAAAGAGGCTGGGCCAAGATGGCTGACTAGGTAGAAGCTACCTCGGATCCTTCTTGCAACAAAGACTCTGAAAAACAAGTGAATTGATCACATACATGACAATCTATGAACCCTGACCATCAAACACAGATCTAAAGAGTTGACCTGAGTGACAGTGACTGAGAATGAACAACCACGGGGAAGCAGTGACTGTTTTCGGAGCCTGGAGACAGCGTCCCAGTCAGGAAACCTTTGCACCGGGCTTTGGACTGGGTGCAGGGGAGCTGAGCACAGCATCCTGAGACGGCGCAAACACGGGATGCAGTCCTAGCCCTCAGAAGTGACCTCGGGGGAAGCCCAGCCAGTGCATGCAGACAGTGCAGCAAAGCGGCTGACAGGAGGAGAAGTCACCGGGAGGCAGCGACTGGTTTTGGAGCCGGGAGTGCGGCATCCCAGCCAGGGAACCTTGGCACTGGGCTTTGGACTGGGAGCGGAGGAACTAACCACAGGTTCTGAGACAGCGCAAGCACGGGATGCGGGCCTGACCCTCGGGGGCAATCTCTACCCAGCCAGTGCACACAGTCGATGCATTCCTCGGGATTCTCACATAAAACAGTCATCCCAAGCAAGATAAGTAACTCTGTCTATATTCCGGGGTGCTACTCTCTCCTGTTTACCTGAACCCTCCCCTCCCCTTCCCAGGCGCCTTCATTAACATTGGAATTTCCTGAGCCAGAAAGTGAACTGCACTGTGGTTTTTCTTTCTTTCTTTCTTTTTTTTTTTTTTTTTTTGGTCTTTTGCTAACCCATTCTCCTGGTCTGAGAGAAGCAGCTACAAAAAACACAGGGACCAAAAATGCTTCCCTAATTGGACTAAAAACACAGAACCACCTCCAGCCAAGCATATGTGATCCACAGTCTTGGGCTTTCATCCCTACAGGGAACAAGGTGGCTATTATAATGCAAAGGCATTTCTGACAGGATCTGACTGTAATTGTTTTAGCGGATTACTGGAAAGACAAGTTTCCCAGGTCTGATATCTCTGTGTATTCAACAGAGACCTCACTGACCTACCACAGGGAACTGAGGGCTGAAGCTCCCCACAGACCACCTAGCCTCCTGCTTTAGGGGTCTAAGGAGGGTGACACCTACCAATCTGTAGAGGTACTTGCATTGGGGGCCTAAGATACAGCTGTGGAGCCCACCCACCAAAGTGCTTCAGGAATAGAGACACACCTACCTCACTGGCACTTGGGGGAAGCCTGTCAGCATCCTGCCCCCCCTAGAGTGTGAACCCCTGTTGCTACTAGAATCTGGTGCACACAACTATCACCACTACTTACCTAGGTGGATAGGTGACAGTCTGCATCACACACTTGATGATCCAAAATCAGACTCTACTCAAGAATAGTGAATGAACTCTTAGGCTTATATATGTGGTAACAGCCCAAACCAGCTGGTAATAAGACATAAGTGACTCACAGGCTACATCAATCAAGACAGTGCAATCTAGTAGCCCATCTAAGTATATTGAAAGAAAACAAAACAAGATAAGACTCAGTGAGCAAATATAGAATAAATCACTACAATATCTTAGTGATGGCTTGGAGACAGCAGTCAATATCAAACCACATAAAGAAGCAGACCATGATTGCTTCAACAACTCCCCAAACTAAAGAATCAAAATCTTTCCCAAATGAAGATACAATCTTGGAATTGCCAGATGCAGAATATAAAAAACTAGTTTACAGAATGCTTCAAGACACCAGGGATGACCTCAGAAATGAAATAAGGCAATCTACAGAAAAAGGCAAGGAACACACTGATAAAGCAGTTGAAGAACTCAAAAAGATTATTCAAGAACATAGTGGAAAAATTAAGAAGTTGCAAGAATCCATAGAGAGACAGCATTCAGAAATCCAAAAAATTAACAATAAAATTACAGAATTAGACAACGCAATAGGAAGTCAGAGGAGCAGACTCGAGCAATTGGAATGCAGACTGGGAGATCTGGAGGACCAGGGAATTGACAGCAATATATCTGAAAAAAACAAATCAGATAAAAGAATTTTAAAAAATGAAGAAACCCTAAGAATCATGTGGGACTCTATCAAGAAGGATAACTTGTGAGTGATTGGAGTCCCAGAACAGGGAGGGATGACAGAAAACACAGAGAGAATAGTTGAAGAACTCCTGACAGAAAACTTCCCTGACATCATGAAAGATGAAAGGATATCTATCTAAGATGCTCATCGAACCCCATTTAAGATTGATCCAAAAAGAAAATCACCAAGACATATTATCAAACTTGCCAAAACCAAAGATAAAGAGAAAATTTTAAAAGCAGCCAGGGATAAAAGAAAGATCTCCTACAAAGGAGAATCAATAAGACTAAGTTCAGACCACTCAGCAGAAACCATGCAGGCAAGAAGGCAATGGGATGACATATACAGAGCACTGAAGGAGAAAAACTGCCAGCCAAGGATCATATATCCAGCAAAACTCTCTCTCAAATATGAAGGCGAAATTAAAATATTTACAGATAAACACAAGCTTAGAGAATTTGCAAAAACCAAACCAAAGCTACAAGAAATACTGAAGGAAATTATTTGGTCAGAAAACCAATAATATCCGATACCAGCACAACACAAGGTCACAGAACAGAACATCCTGATATCAACTCAAATAGGGAAATCACAAAAACAAATTAAGATTAATTAAAAAAAAATGCTCAAAACAGGGAATCAGTGAAGTCAACATGTAAAAGATCACAATAATCAAAAAAAAAAAAGAGGGACTAAATACAGGTGGCATAGAACTGCCATATGGAGAGGAATACAAGGCGATATAGGACAATACAAGTTAGGTTTTTACTTAGAAAAATAGGGGTAAATATTAAGGTAACCAGAAAGAGGTATAACAATTCCATAACTCAAAATAAAAACCAAGAAAAACATAACGACTCAGCAAACATAAAGTCAACTACTATGAAAATGAGAAACGCACAATTTACAAAGAAAAACGTCTCAGCACAAAAAAGTGGAAAAATGAAATTGTCAACAACACACATAAAAAGGCATCAAAATGACAGCACTAAACACATACTTATCTATAATTACGCTGAATGTAAATGGACTAAACACACCAATAAAGAGACAGAGAGTCTCAGACTGGATAAAGAAACACGATCCATCTATATGCTGCCTACAAGAGACACACCTTAGAGACACAAACAAACTAAAACTCGAAGGATGGAAAAAATATATCAAGCAAACAATAAGCAAAAAAGAGGAGGAGTAGCAATATTAATTTCTGACAAAATACATTTTAAAGTTAAATCCACCACAAAGGATAAAGAAGGACATACATAATGATTAAAGGGACAATTGATCAGGAAGATATAACCATATTAAATATTTATGCACCCAATGACAGGGCTGCAAGATACATAAATCAAATTTTAACACAACTGAAAAGTGAGATAGACACCTCCACAATTACAATACGAGACTTCAACACACCACTTTCGGAGAAGGACAGGACATCCAGTAAGAAGCTCAATAGAGACACGGAAGACCTAATTGCTACAATCAACCAACTTGACCTCATTGAATTATACAGAACACTCCATCTAAATGCTGCAAAGTATACCTTTTTTTTCTAGTGCACATGGAACATTCTCCAGAATAGACCACATATTAGGTCATAAAACAAACCTTTGCAGAATCCAAAACATCGAAATATTACAAAGCATCTTCTCAGACTATAAGGCCATAAAAGTGGAAATCAATAACAGAAAAATTAGGGAAAAGAAATCAAATACTTGGAAACTGCTGGAAAAAGACTGGGTTATAGAAGACATTAAGGAGGGAATAAAGAAATTCATAGAATGCAACGAGAATGAAAACACTTCCTATCAAAACCTCTGGGACACAGCAAAAGCAGTGCTCAGAGGTCAATTTATATCGATAAATGCACACATACAAAAAGAAGAAAGAGCCAAAATCAGAGAACTGTCCCTACAACTTGAACAAAGAGAAAGTGAGCAACAAAAGAATCCATCAGGCACCAGAAGAAAACAAATAATAAAAATTAGAGCTGAACTAAATGAATTAGAGAACAGAAAAACAATTGAAAGAATTAACAAAGCCAAAACCTGGTTCTTTGAAAAAATGAACAAAATTGATAAACCATTGGCCAGACTGACTAAAGAAATACAGGAAAGGAAACAAATAACCTGAATAAGAAACGAGATGGGCCACAACACAACAGACCCAACTGAAATTAAAAGAATCATATCTGATTATTACAAAAAATTGTACTCTAACAAATTTGAAAACCTTGAAGAAATGGATGAATTCCTAGAAAAACACTACCTACCTAAACTAACACAATCAGAAGTAGAACAACTAAATAGACCCATAACAAAAAAAGAGATTGAAACGGTAATCAAAAAACTCCCAACAAAAAAAAGCCCTGGCCGGGACGGCTTTACTGCAGAGTTCTACCAAACTTTCAGAGAAGAGTTAACACCATTACTACTAAAGATATTTCAAAGCATAGAAAATGATGGAATACTACCTAACTCATTCTATGATACCAAAACCAGGTAAAGACATCACAAAAAAAGAAAATTACAAACCTATATCCCTCATGAACATAGATGCAAAAATCCTCAACAAAATTCTAGCCAACAGAATTCAACAACATATCAAAAAAATAATCCACCACGACCAAGTGGGATTTATACCAGATATGTAAGGCTGGTTTAATATTAGAAAAACCATTAATGTAATCCACCATATAAATAAAACAAAACACAAAAAACACATGATCTTATCAGTTGATGCAGAAAAGGCATTTGACAAAGTCCAACACCCATTCATGATAAAAAACTCTCAGCAAAATAAGAATTGAAGGAAAATTCCTCAACATAATAAAGGGCATCTATACAAAGCCAACAGCCAACATCACTCTAAATGGAGAGAGTCTGAAAGCATTTCCCTTGAGAACGGGAACCAGACAAGGATGCCCTTTATCACCACTCTTATTCAACATTGTGCTAGAGGTCCTAGCCAGAGCAATTAGGCTAGACAAAGAAATAAAGGGCATCCGGATTGGCAAGGAAGAAGTAAAATTATCTCTATTTGCAGATGACATGATCTTATACACAGAAAACCCTAAGGAATCCTCCAGAAAACTACTGAAACAAATAGAAGAGTTTGGCAGAGTCTCAGGTTATAAGATAAACATACAAAAATCACTTGGATTCCTCTACATCAACAAAAAGAACATCGAAGAGGAAATCACCAAATCAATACCATTCGCAGTAGCCCCCAAGAAGATAAAATACTTAGGAATAAATCTTACCAAAGATGTAAAAGACCTATACAAAGAAAACTACAAAGCACTAAAAAGGACCTACTTAAGTGGAAAAACATACCTTGCTCATGGATAGGAAGACTTAACATAGTAAAAATGTCTATTCTACCAATGCACTTCCGATCCAAATTCCAATGACATTTTTCAATGTGATGGAGAAAGAAATCACCAACTTCATATGGAAGGGAAAGAAGCCTCGGATAAGTAAAGCATTACTGAAAAAGAAGAAGAAAGTGGGAGGCCTCACTCTACCTGATTTTAGAACCTATTATACAGCCACAGTAGTCAAAACAGCCTGGTACTGTACAACAACAGGCACATAGACCAATGGAACAGAATTGAGAACCCAGATACAAATCCATCCACATATGAGCAGCTGATATTTGACAAAGGCCCAGTGTCAGTTAATTGGGGAAAAGATGGCCTTTTTAACAAATGGTGCTGCCATAACTGGATATCCATTTGCAAAAAAATGAAACAGGACCCATACCTCACACCATGCACAAAAACTAACTCCAAGTGGATCAAAGACCTAAACATAAAGACTAAAACGATAAAGATCATGGAAGAAAAAATAGGGATAACCTTAGGACCCCTATTACAAGGCATAAACAGAATGCAAAATATTAGCAAAAACGATGAAGAAAAACCAGATAACTGGGAGCTCCTAAAAATCAAGCACCTATGCTCATCTAAAGACTTCACCAAAAGAATAAAAAGACCACCTACAGACTGGGAAAGAATTTTCAGCTATGACATCTCCGACCAGCACCTGATCTCTAAAATCTATATGATTCCATTAAAACTCAACCATAAAAAGACAAACAACCCAGTCAAGAAGTGGGAAAATGATATGAGCATGCACTCCACTAAAGAAGATATTCAGGCAGCTAACAGATACATGAGAAAACGCTCTCGATCATTAGCCATTAAGGAAATGCAAATGAAAACTACGATGAGATTCCATCTCACTCCAACAAGGCTGGCATTAATCCAAAAAACACAAAATAATAAATGTTGGAGAGGCTGCGGAGAGATTGGAACTCTTATATGCTGCTGGTGTGAATGTAAAATGGTACAACCACTTTGGAAATCCATCTGGTGTTTTCTTAAAAAGTTAGAAACAGAAATCCCACTCCGCGGAATATACCCGAGAGAAATAAGAGCCTTCGCACGAACAGATATATGCACACCCATGTTTATTGCAGCTTTGTTTACAATAGCAAAAAGCTGGAAGCAACCAAGGTGTCCATCAACAGATGAATGGGTAAATAAATTGTGGTATATTCACACAACGGAATACTATGCATCGATAAAGAACAGTGATGAATCTGTGAAACATTTCATAACATGGAAGAACCTGGAAGGCATTATGCTGAGTGAAATTAGTCAGAGGCAAAAGGACAAATATTGTATAAGACCACTATTATAAGATCTTGAGAAATAGTATAAACTGAGAAGAACACATACTTTTGTGGTTATGAGGGGGGGAGGAAGGGAGGGTGGGAGAGGGTTATTTACTGATTAGTTAGTAGATAAGAACTACTTTAGGTGAAGGGAAGGACAATCCTCAGTACTGAGAAGGTCAGCTCAAATGGACTGGACCAAAATCAAAGAAGTTTCCGGGATAAACTGAATGCTTCAAAGGCCAGTGGAGCAAGGGTGGGGGTTTGGGGCCTATGGCTTAAGGAGACTTCTAAGTCAATTGGCAAAATAATACTATTGTGAAAACATTCTGCAACCCACTTTGAAATGTGGTTTCTGGAGTCTTAAATGCTAACAAGCGGCCATCTAAGATGCATCAATTGGTCTCAATCCACCTGGATCAAAGGAGAATGAAGAGCACCGAGGTCACACGACAACTATGAGCCCAAGAGACAGAAAGGGCCACACGAACCAGAGACTTACATCATCCTGAGAACAGAAGAATTAGATGGTGCCTGGCCACAACCCATGACTGCCCTGACAGGGAGCACAACAGAGAATCTCTGAGGGAGCAGGAGATCAGTGAGATGCAGACCCCAAATTCTCATAAAAAGACCAGACTTAATGGTCTGACTGAGACTAGAGGAATCCCGGCAGTCATGGTCCCCAGACCTTCTGATGGCCCAGGGCAGGACCCATTCTTGAAGACAACTCATCAGACATGGAAGGGACTGGACAATGGGTTGGAGAGAGATGCTGATGAAGAGTGAGCTACGTGTATCAGGTGGACACTTGAGACTGTGTTGGCATCTCCTGTCTGGAGGGGAGATGGGAGGGTAGAGAGGGTTAGAAACTGACAAAATTGTCACGAAAGGAGAGACTGGAAGGGCTGAATCATTAGGGGGAGAGTAAGTGGGAATATGGAGTAAGGTGTATATAAGCTTATATGTGACAGACTGACTTGATTTGTAAATGTTCACTTAAAGCTCAATAAAAATTATTAAAATAAATAAATATAAAAAGATGATCCTTAAAGCTTCCAGAGAAAGAAACACCATCAGTTCACTTTCAAAATCATGAATCAAAATGGTATGAGATTTCTTAACACCAGTACTGAAAACCAGAAGACAAAGGAGCAATGTTTTCAAGATTCTGAGGGAGGGTGATTTATAATACAGAATTTTATACCCATCCATACTATCAATCTGGAGTAAGATTAGAATAAAGGTATTTTGAGACATAAAAATACTTTTAAAAGCAACTTCTCATTTACCTTTTCCAGGAAATAACTTGAGAATCTGATCAAGAAATGGAGGATTTGAACCAAGATATGAGAATCCGGAGGCAGAGGATTCAAAACATTAAGAAAATTTCCAGGATGATAGCAAAAGGAACTTTGTGGTAGTCCCAACTGAACAGAGGACAGAGGCTCCAGGAAGGTTATCTTTCAGATTAAAAATAAATAAAACTTATAGATTCCTTGCTATGTTTGAATGTATTAGAAAGAGAATTACATTTCTGGAAGAAAGTGTAGCTAGAGATTACTTACAGTTTCAGCGATAAGCAAGAAAATAAGAAAAGTCCATTTTTTAATTCCAGAGAAAATAAAACATTGTCATGATAACATAGATAATGATGCTTCTTTAATAAATAAAAATCTATGGTATAAGCATAATGGAAGCAAAGGGAGGAGGTTATATTTGCATTTTGAATATGGAGAAGAGAAGGCTAAACCCTCATCTTCCATTATAGGAAGTCAACAATATAAAAACTGAAAAAAGTGAATGCTAGCAGTATACGCATGATGTTTAGGACTGTGGAAATAATAGCTAAGAGTTAAAAATCTGCTTCTAGGGAAGAGGAATCAGGTATGAAGATGGGCAAGGCAAAGAACTGCTCGAATTCTTTTCTATTATAAGCATGTAGAGCAATTTCACTTTTTAAACTGTGCATGCGTAATTTTGATAAAAATATAATTAAATTTAAAGCAAAACTACAGAATGCACAATTTTTCTGAGGGCTACTCTGTTCATTCATTTTCTCAGCAATTGTGGGCAAGTCATTTTGTTGTTCTTGTTATTCCCTGTGTGGCTTTTGCTTGTTTTGTTCTGTTCATGTTTTTAAGCAGTAGGCACTCTGTTAACGAAATAAATTTGGTAGATGTGTTCTACAGTGAACTCGGTCCATAAAAATGTAGTGTATATTATCCAATTCATTAATAAGAATCATGTTTACAATTCTATCATCAACTAAAAACATCTCTCAGATCTACTACCTTATTACCATGCCCTTAGTTCAGGCCGTTATCATCTCTCCTATATAATTGCAATAGCCTCTGAGTTGTCTTCTTACTTTTATAGTATGAGATTTTGTAGTCTTATTTTTGAAAGCAGACAAAATGCTACTGATGCATCTGATAGTGTTTCATTGGGATTTTGGGAGTAAAGACCCACTTCATTCAACGCTTTCCCACAGTGAAGGGTTTCAACTAGGAAAAAAAAAGTTTTTTTTTTTTTTATACAGAGACTCAATTAAGCTAACTAATGATTATTGGTTCATAATAGAACTGCAAATAGAACTCTAATTAATGAGTGAGCTAATAGCTACCCCCTATCTCCAGACATTAGTTCCAAGCTCTTTTTAACTAGTTATATATGGTTTGGTAAAATCACAGGATTTAATAGTAATACTAGAAATATCAGCAGTAAAGTCTCTACATAATTATATTCCATTCCCTGTCCATATAAAGAATTGTTTTAAGTACCGAGTTTGTATAAAGGGATTCTTATAATGACACTACTTTTTGCTTTTCTTTAAAAGCTTCTTTTTAATTTTTTTGTTTGTTTCTTAAAGATAGTTTAAGAAGTGAAAATCAAATGCATAAGTTTCGCTTCAGCTCACCATGGCCAACACCCTCATACACATACAAATCGTTCTTAAGAAAAATGTTTTTTTATACTTCCTTTTGTGATATTTCATATTTTATCAAATATGTCCCTCAAATTGGTTAATTTGTTTTGTTGTCTCTCAAACAGGTTTTAAATGTGTTAAAAAATAAATAAAGCTGTGTCTCTTCAGATATCTCAGGGTGACACCTCATTGTGTGATATATCATGTCTGATTACATCAGTCACATTGCATTAGGCTATGTCCGTAATGAACACAACGTGACTGAAGTAACTGGGCATGACACATCACAGCACTTGGTTTGCTGGTCTTTAAAATCCAATGCAGGTTGCTGAAGTGGAAAAAAGGGAAGAAGTAGTAAATTAAAATGTAATGACTGATTTCACAAGATTTAGTTTCTACATATTTGTTTACAATGGGGGAGAGCCAGATGGAGTTACCAAATGAAGATGCTTCAGCCATCAGAAATGTGTAGAAATCAATATTTTGTCCACTCAGGTCTGCTCATAGTTGCTGTCACTCCATGTAGCCTGTCTTAATGATCCAACTTATTTCTATTTTATAAAGAAGCATTCTTCAGCCTAGTGTTGTCCTTAGTCTATTGGGTAGTGTTATAACACTATGTAAAAATTAGGTTACAAACCCTTTTGCAAGTGCTCCCCTAAATGCAAACTCCGTAGAGCCAAGCCTAATGAAAACTGCAATTTGTCAGTTGACTCCAGGAAATATCTCTCTAAAACATGTTTCTGTTCTTCAAAGAGCATAGTAACCTTGTGAAACCCACAGAAAACTAAAACTTAGAAAACTCTCTGAAAGCCTAGACTTTTATATACTACTAACCTAAGAAATTCTATCACCTGTGATCATTTTGCACTTACATTGCTTTAACTGTCAAACAGATCTCCGGAATGGTTCTTTCAATTTGAAATTACTTGAAGTTCCAGAGCCACCCACTTAATGCCACCCAGGGATTTTATCATTGATACATGACATGTGTATATCAAAGGCTGTTTTTATGCACAACATTTCTACCACTGAGTTGGTAAAATCTCAGCCCAAAACAAAGGAATATCTCATTTTTATCTAGCCTATGAAGCCTTAGATTTGATAAGTACTGGATTTCTTTTAAAGCTTTTTGAAGCTTTTAAAATAGCTCAAAGACATCTATTATTATCTTCATGGAGCTCTTGGGGTATAGGGGCCCTACATTTGGAACCACTACATTAACTTTTTTTTCCCTTAGTCTCTTGAGGTCATTGTTCTGTTTAATTCATTCATCACGGTGGTATTCTCAACATGCTTAGTCTTTAGTCTATCCCCTAAAATGAAATCACCTGGCCATGATTTTACCTTTGAGGACTCTGTATCAACAAATGTAACAAACATCCTATATGCTAAAGCAAGTGATTGGCTAAGCCTAAAATCATGGGTTAAGGAGCTCTGGTGGCAAAGTGGTTAAGCACTTGGCTGCTAACTGAAAGGTCAGCTGTCCGAACCTACCAGCCACGCCATGGGAGAAGGGTATAGTAGTCTTGTTTCTATAAAGATTACAGCCTTGGAAACCCTATGGGGCAATTCTGCCCTGTCCTATGGGGTCATTATTAGTCAGAATCAACACACAACAACAACAAAATCATAGATTAGAAAAGTACACTCTGCCCATAGAGATGAGATGAGGACAGAGTTAATATTTTTGAATAATAATATATATGATGTAAGTGGTAACTACCATGCTGTTTTAAATGATCAAAGTGTTCTGGTTCCTATAAAAATGCTGATCACATTGCCACTATCTAGTAAGAGATGGTTTATTTAACTAAGTGGTCTTGGATAATTCTTTCCATTCCATTATGCAAATTTCTTCTAAAGCAAAATTATAAACTCAGACTACATGGCTACCTACCAGTCAATTATTCATTCACTTATTCATCAAATATTTTTTCTTCTACATGCAAGAATTATTGTCTTAATTCTATAATCAAACTATTCCACAGAAGTTGAATAACTGTCTTTTGTCTTTCAACTAATATGTATAAGAAAAAAAAAACACAAATAAAACACTATGCCTGCTTTCAAGGAGACTGTAATCTATTTGGGAAGGTTAGACAGTTCCCAAAATAACTAGAATGTGAAGCAGATGTGGTCCATGGCATAACAAACAGGAAAATTGTTTCAGGTTAACAATGTTTGTTGTTGTTCTTAGTTGCTGTTGAATGGATTTCAATTCCTGGGGACCACACAAGTGCAGAGTAGAACTGCTCCATAGGGATTTCAATGCTGTGACCTTTCTGAAGCAGATCGCCAGGCCTGTCTTCCAAGGCACCTCTGAGTGGGTTCAAACTGCCAACCTTTCAGCTAGTAGTCCAGTGCTTAATTGTCTGTACCACCTAGAAAATGCTCAGCAAAGGTTGTTGTTGTTGTTAGGTGTCATCGAGTTGATTCCGACTCACAGCAGCCCTATATAGAACAGAACAAAACAAAACCCAGTCTGCGCCATCCTCACGATCATTGTTATGCTTGAGCCCATTGTTGCAGCCACTGTGTCAATCCACCTCATTGAGGGTCTTCCTCTTTTTCACTGACCCTCTACTTTGTCAAGTATAATGTCCTTCTCCAGGGACTGGTCCCCCCTAATAACATGTCCAAAGTATGTGAGACAAGTCTCTCCATCCTTGCTTCTAAGGAGCGTTCTGGCTGATTTGATCGTTCTTCTGGCAGTTCGTGGCATGCTCAACATTCTTCGCCAATACCATAATTTAAAGGCATCAATTCTTTGGTCTTCCTTATCCACTGTCCGGCTTTCACATGCATATGAGGCTATTGAAAATACCATGGCTTGAGTCTGGTGCAACAAAGGTCACTAGATATCATTAACTTAGCAGCATGCTGTTTCCCTCAGCAGTGCATTGTTTTCTGTGATGATGATGTCATTAGTTTTTTTCCTCAATACGAGGCTTATAGGGGAATGTAGAGTCTTTATAAAGGCTTTAGGATGAAAGTGAAAAAACACTCGGACCTTAAAGGGGAAGTTCAGAAGATTTATTCATCATTAAAGAATCATTCAATGAGAGAATCTCCAGCTCACATAAGTGAGAACATGGTACCCCAGAGAGAGAGAGAGTCTCAGGGAGGAAAAGTCATAGGGCTGAAAGAGGAAGTCACAACAAGAATCATTGATTGGTTAAACATTCATTGAGGTCAGAAGAAGGAGGGTCAAGCAAAACAGATGGGGGGCAAGGGGGAGGTTTCCTTTGGATGTATATGCTTAGGTATGCTAAGGTGGGTTACAAAGATTGGTTACAAGAGCTAAATACAAAAGCTCATCCAGGATCATAGTCACAATATGCTTACAATGCATACTTTTCAAAACAGGCTTCCTAGACAATGCTTGCTCAAATGAAAACTTTCTCGTTGCCTGGGGAATTTAGATGATGAGTTGGCACCTGTGATGGTTAAGGTTGTGTGTCAGCTTGGCTGGGCCATGATTCTCAGTGGTTTGGCAGTTATGTAATGATGTAGTTTGGCAGGTATGTGATGATGTAATTTGGCAGTTATGTAATGATGCAGTTATCCTCCATTTTGTGAAATAATGTAATCACCTCCAGGATGTGATCAGCCAATCAGTTGCAAGAGGAGTTTCCTAGGGTGTGTCACCTGCATCCAATATATATAGACATTCTGGCAAGGCTCACTGGCTTTTGCTTGCTTTGGAACCCGCATTTGGCTCATAATCACCCGACCTCAGGTTCTTGGGACTTGAGCCAGGGGCCTGCCATATTGCCTGCTGATCTTGGGATTCATCAGCCTCCAAAGCCTGTGAGCCAGCAGCCTGCCATCTTACCTGCTGCTTGTGGGTTCATCAACCCCTGCAGCTACATGAGTCAGGAAAAGCCGGCAGCCTGACCCCTGACCCACAGACTTGGAGTTTGCCAGGCTCTACAACTGTGTGAGTCATTTCCTTGATATAAATCTCTCTTTCTCATTCTCTCTCTCTCTCTCCCTATATATATATAGGGAGAGAGAGCCCTGGTAGAGAAGTTGTTACGCATTCAGCTGCTAACCAAAAGGTCAGCAGTTAAAATCCACCAGCTGACCCTTGGAAACCCTATGGGGCAGTTCTACTCTGTCCTATTAAAAAAAAAAGTCCTATAGGGGCGCTATAATATGTATATATGTGTGTGTGATTGTGTGTGTGTGTGTGTGTGTGTATATATATGCATTACTGGTTTTGCTTCTCTAGAGAACCCAGCCTAACACAGTACCCAAGGCCTTTTCCTGAGACATTGTTTCTACATCCCTATTATGAAAGGAATAATTCTTAAGGCCAATCTTATACAAAGGCATCTGTGTCAAAACTCGTTCCTTGTGGTGCATTTCTTCCACATCCTGACTTGGCCATAGAGAAAATAATTCCCTAGCTCCCCATGGCTGCTTGCCAGATAAAGAACCTGAAAAGCAGTCATTGTTCACTTCAGTTTTAATTCTGCTGAATGCATCAGAAACATGGATTTAGTTCAGGCATTTTACTTTTGGTCAAAGGTTTAGAAAAGTCTCTCTCTTACAAAAGTAAAATCTTATTTTTGTGTTATTTGCTTTATAGAGCCAGAAATAATTTCTTTCAAGAGTAAATTATAATCTATTTACAGCCCCCAGTATTTGTAGTTATCAAAGTGATTATCTTTTTAGGGCAGGTTTATGAGAACATGAAAGTAACACACAAGAAGAAGAATTTTTTTTCATCTTCCTTTGAAGCATCTGTTAAAACCTCAGATGCTCTTTGCCATTCTCTTCACCTTATATCTAGTCACAGAAAACTACTTCTGTCAATGGACTGAGGCTGGACCACAGGAATCAAGTGTTACCTCATCATTCTATTTTGGATTTTATTGACAAAAATAACCTTTCTCTTCATTGATAAGCAAAGTTAACCTGAAAAGCCTGCAAGAGTATGAGTCACTGAAATTTGGGACTATGCAGATTACTTTTTTGTGTCGCATATTAAAACAATTCATTCGGAATTCACAGCAAAGTAAAAATATAATAAAATATCAGCTTAACTTCCTCTTCCCCAAGCTTTAAGATTGCAGTGATAAAATTAGGCCCCTAATATGAAATGTTTCTTGGACAGCTACAACCAAGTGAGAAACAACATAGCCTTTAGGAAATGTTTCCTACTATTCATTTTTGTCAAATGAAGGAAGAGAGACAATACAAAAACAAGTGACAGTCATTAATGCAAAATGTGAAAATACTACCCAGACCACATCTGAATTATTAAATATTGCCCTAGGCCAATTGGATTTCCAGGAAATCTTGCAATGGAATGGATTACTGACATGCAAAATGATATGTCTATATATATATATACATATATATATCTTTGGTAGAAACAAAGGACAAAAAGTGGATTAAAAACCAGCTAAGTAGATAGACAGCATCTCAGTCAACAATCTTAAAGGGACAAAGATCAAACATTTAAGAACCTGGTGTAAAAAAGCAGCAGAGTGCCAGGGACCTTGCACTGACCTGGACTTTAGGAGCCTTGAGTGCTAGCTCTGCTATAAAGGAGTTGAACTTGATTAAAATTAAGATATTTTCAAGATACATGATTCTGTGATTCTATTATCAGGAAATACTAGTGGCATTAAATACATACATGAAAAGTCTGGATGGTTTAGAATAATTGATTAGGAATGAATCAAGTCTCAGATATGCATTTATGAGCCAGGTAACCTCAAAGAACTCTCTTAACTCCTCTGAATTTCAATTTCCTCAGCTGTAAACTGGGAATGAAAACAGCTTATTCAAAGTGGTTTTTGAGGTTTCAAGGATTTGGTGTATGTGAAACAGCCAGTGCGGAGCTGGACTCAGAGGTAGTATTTAAAAAGGAGTAATGATTTCTGTTTGCAATGAATAAGTAATTGGTCTTGCAAAATTCTATCATGAGATCCTTGGCATCATTTCTATCACCAAGGCCAAATATTTTCCAACTACTGATCCTTCTTGTTTCCAACTTTTACATTTCAATCAGCAGTAATTATCAATGTATCTTGATTGCATGTTTGATCAATTTCAGACTGTGGAAGTTGAAAAAATCTTCAAATTCTCCATCTTTGGGCTTAGTGGTTGCTGTGTAAACTTGAATAATGGTTGTATTAACTGGTCTTCCTTGTAGGCATATGGCTATCATTCTAGCACTTACAGCCTTGTACTTCAGGGTAGATCTTAAAATGTTCTTTTGATGATGAACAGGACGCCAATCCTCTTCACTTTGTCATTCCCAGCATAGTAGACCATATGATTGTCCAACTCAAAATGGTCAATACCAGTCCATTTCAGCTCACTAATGCCTAGGATGTTGGTCATTATGCACTCCATTTCATTTTTTATGACATCCAATTTTCCTATTTCATACTTCGTGCATTCCACGTTCCAATTATTAATGGATGTTTGTAGCTGTTTCTTCTCATTTTGAGTTATGCCACCTTAGCAAATGAAGGTTCTAAAAGCTTTACTCCATCCACATCATTTACTTCGACTATTTGAGAAGGCAGCTCTTTTCCAGTCCTATTTTGTGTGCTTTCTTCTGGTACTATATCAGACAATGTTCCAGTGGTATTCATAAGGTTTTCACTCGCCAATTTTTTAGAATTAGATTGCCAGGTCCTTCTTCCGAGCTTATCTTAGTCTGGAAGCTATGCAGAAACCTGTTCACCATGGGTGACCTTGCTGGTATTTGAAATACTGGTGGCATATCTCCCAACATCACAGCAACATGCAACCCACCACAGTACAACAAACAAACTGACAGATGAGTGGTGACAAACTGACAGGCTTATTCACTGCAAATTCCTTTTTTCAACAACATAAATGCAATTACGCACATGGACCTCATCACATAGAATGAACAGGAATCAAATAGACTACATCTGTGGAAAGAGACTGGAGAAGATCAATAGCATCAGTCAGAACAAAGCTAGGTTATGACTGAGGAACAGATCATTAATTGCTAATATGTAAGTTCAAGTCGAAGCTGAAGAAAATTAAAACAATTCCATGAGAGCCAAAGTACAACATCGAGTATATCTCACCAAAATTTAGAGACCATCTCAGTAATAGATTTGATGCACTGAACACTAATGACCAACGACTAGACAAGTCATGGAATAACATCAAGAACATTATACATGAAGAAAGCAAAATGTCATTAAAAAGACAGTAAAGAAAGAAAAGACCAAAATAGATGTTAGAAGAGACTCTGAAACTTGCTCTTGAACAAATGGAAGAAATGATGAAGTAAAAGAGCTGAACAGAAGATTTCAAAGAGCAATTCAAGAAGAGAAAGTAATATATTATAATGAAATGTACAAAAACCTGGAGTTAAAAAACCAAAAGGTAAGAACATGCTCAGCATTTCTCAAGCTGAAAGAACTGAAAAAAAAAATTCAAATTTTGAGTTGCAATATTTAAGGATTCTATGGGCAAAATATTGAATGGCACAAGAAGCATCAAATGAAGATAGAAGGAATACACAGAGTCACTGTACCAAAAAGAATTGGTCAACATTCAACCATTTGAGGAGGTAGAGTATGATTAAGAACTGATGGTATTGAAGGAAGAAGTCCAAGCTGCACTGAAGGCATTGGCAAAAGACAAGGCTCCAAGAATTGACAGAATACCAATTGAGATGTTTCAACAAACAGATGCAATGCTGGAGGTGCTCACTTGTCTATGCCAAGATATTTGTAGGACGGCTACTTGGCCAATCAACTGGAAAATATCCATATTTCTGCCCATTCCAAAGAAAGGCGACCCAACAGAATGTGGAAATTGTTGAACAATAGGATTAATATCACATGTAAGTAAATTTTGTTGAAGGTAATTCAAAAGTGGTTGCAGTGGTACATGACAGGGAACTGCCAGAAATTCATGCCAGATTCAGAAGAGGACGTGTGTCTTCGGCTGGGTTCTCTAGAGAAGCAAAACCAGTAAAGCATATAAATATATAGAGAGATTTATATCAAGGAAATGGCTCACATGATTGTAGAGGCTGGAAAGTCCCAAGTCTGTGGATCACGATAGAGGCTTCTCCTGACTTGCCTAGCCACAGGAGCTGGCAAACCCAATATGGCAGATAAGCTGACAGCTCAAGTCCCAAGGTCAGATGAACAGGAGGCAGCCACAGGATCCAGAGTAGGCAAAAGCCAGAACATCCACTTGTATTCAGATGCAGGCCATGTGCCCAAGGAAACTCCCTTTCAATTGATTGGCTACTCACAGCAGATTCCATTAAGAGGATGATCACGTATAAACACTGAGAATCACAGCCCAGCCAAGCTGACACACAACATGGAACAAAGGATATCCTTGCTGATGTCAGATTAATCTTGAATGAAAGCAGAGACTACCAGAAAGATGTTTACCTGTGTTTTATTGACTATGGAAAAGAATTCGACTGTGTGGATCATAACAAATTATGGATAACATTGCGAGGAATGACAATTGTAGAACACTTAATCGTGCTCATGTGAAACCTGTATATAGACCAAGAGGCAGTTGTTTGAATAGAACAAGGGGATACTGCATGGTTTAAAGTCAGGAAAGGCTTGTGTCGGGGTTGCATCCTTTCACCATACTTATTCAATCTGTATGCTGAGCAAATAATCCAAGAAGCCGGACTATATGAAGAAGAACATGGCGTCAGGAATAGAGAAAGACTCATTATCAGCCTTAGAAATGCAGATTATACAACCTTGCTTGTTGAAAATGAAGAGAACTTGAAGCACTTACTGATGAAGATCAAAGACCATAGCCTTCAGTATGGATTACACTTCAACACAAAGAAAACAAAAATCTTCACGAATGGACCAAAAAGCAACATCATGATAAACAGAGAAAAGACTGAAGTTGTCAAAGACTTCATTTTACTTGAATCCGTGGAAGCAGCAGTCAAGAAATCAAACAACGTATTGCTTTGGGCAAATCTGCTGCAAAAAACCTCTTTAAAGTGTTGAAGAGCAAAGACGTCACTTTGAGGACTAAAGTGGGACTGACTGAAGCCATGGTATTTTCAGTCACCTCATATGCATGTGAAAGCTTGACAATGAATGAATAAGGAAGACCTAAAAAGTATTACTGCCTTTGAGTTATAGTGTTGAGGAAAAATATTGAATATACCATGGACTGCTAGAAGAACAAATAAATCTGTCTTGGAATAAGTGCAGCCAGAATGCTCCTTAGAAGTGAGGATGGCGATACTTCGTCTCACATACTTTGGATATGTTGTCAGGTTTTGTTCTGTTGTACACAGGGCCATTATGAATCGGAACTGACTCTACAGTACTTAACAACAGCAGCAATAATTTCTTTACCCATCATAGTGTTTATGAAGCCTGAGTAAGGAATCCCTGTGCAATCATGCTTATTACACACACAATGCTACCCTATAGTTAAAAAGTGGAAAAAACTTAGGTGTTCAATAAATATTTGACGAATCAGCCAATGAGTGTTAAAGAAGTTAGCTATTCTCTGGCTACAACTTTATTTCTAAGCAGATTTTGGTAACAGATTGACTCGGGTTTGAATCTCACTCTGCCACTTACTAGTTAGCTGTATGACTTTGGGCAAGTTGCCTAACTTCTCTGACTTTCAGTTTTTCTTATATAGAAAAAGGGAGTAAAAATAACTATTTTTTGGATTTTTGTTCAAATTAAATGGCATAATGCAAATAAAAGACAGTGTCCAGTCACAGCAAAGCCACAAAAAATCATAGGTATTTTTACCACTGGTCAAAGATTAAGAGAGCTCTGTGAAGCTTATTTATTTACACTTAAAGAAAAATAATAATTAATGATGTTGCATCAGTAAAACCTATGACAGTGTATTTGAAACTGTGAATTTAAAAGATCTCTGGATACTTGAAATTAATTTTTATTCTGGTGAATAGATATGTAAGAAAACATTTGACATTTCAACAATAGTCACATGCACAGTTCAGTGACATTAATTATGTTCCTCATGTTGTTTAACCATCACCCTTATCCATTCCCAAACTGTCCCATCACCCTTAAAAGAAGTTCAGTGTCCCAAACAGAATACATTAAAACACTTCAGTAGAGAGCACACATTTTTTATAGTTACTTAGACTGCACAAACACTAACATGCCTGTCATATTAAAGAATTAAACTTTAGTCTTCTAGTGAAATAAAATTACTTAATGCAATATTAAAATTAATAAACAAATGCTAGGTGGCAATGCTAAGAAATATAATTGACCAGTTAGATCTGGGAAATCAAAAAAGCATAGTAAAAGTTCACTCCTGCCCATAGACATCATTTCTAAATGCATTAAAGTGCTCTGATAAAAATCAACCTTCAGGGTGAAAAAGGAAGTGAAAAGCATTTTTGCTTCATTTCAACCTTATCTATGAAGGTTATCATTTTTTTGTTGTTGTTCTAATATATTTAGCTACCAACAGAAAAGGAAGAGAATTCTCCACAAAGCTGCTTCAATATATTCCCAGGTTCCAATCAATTTGTGTCACCTGCATGTGTACCCATAACAAAATTCCCTCCCCTCAGGGCTTTTGACCTAGTAGTCATTTTGAAAACAGTACTGTTTTCTCTAAACTTTTAATGTGCAGGGAAAGTCCTGTTGCTGCCTCTATGTTTTTCTCTCCCTTGAGGGAAAAATAAAGTTTTTCTATATATAACAAACCTTCAGATAGACACTTAAGAAAAGTTTGCTATTTTGTTGTGAGGTAAAAATTAGAGAGATGTTAGTCAGACATGAGTTGTACACAAAGTGAAGGGAAGCTGAAACTTGGTCTGATTAAGCCATACCCTGGGCCATGGTATGGCTTAGTTCTCAAAGATAAAATGGGCAATTTAAACTATGAGCTGTAAAAGAAGAGTAGACAAAACCTATATGGCTGTTGGTAGTAAAGATAAGCGTACCATAATGCTAAACTAGGCCAGTGATAATATAGAGAGGTTGTAGTAACATTGAAAGATGAATCAATATAGTAGACCACATTAGTACATTTGTAAGAAAAGGCATATGATCATCTCCCTAGACAGACAAAAAGCATTTGCTAAAATTCAGCATCCATATATGGAAATTAAAGAAAAAATCCTTCACAAATTAGGGATATTTTTTACAAGGAAAATGCCTACAAAATCAAGAGTCAACATAATACTTAAGGATGAAACATTTAAAACATTTACTAATGTAGATCTTGTTCATAGTAATTGCACATTGAAGACATTATACACTTTACTGACTTCAGTATCTAGACAAGGGTGCTTATTAACATCATTTCTTTTCAACATTGCACTAAAGATCCTAGTCAGTAATGTAAGGCAAGAAAATAAATCATAGTTATAGGGACTGGAAATGATTACATGATTTTCTTGATAGACAGCACAAAATAATTTACGAATGACTTCTAAAAGTAAAAATTTAGCAACATCACACTGAATATAAAAAGCATTATAAAAAAATCAAATTGCATTTCTACAAACCAAAAACTAACAGGAATAAAATATAGTTTTTAAGATACATCATTTAAAATATCACCAAAAATATAACTTACACTTATTAAAAAATGTAACAGAGATTAAATACCTATATGGAGAAATTACAAAACTTTATTGAATGAGATTAAAGAAGATCTAAATAAATGCTGAGACGTAACATATCTATGGATTGGGAAGGCTTAAAATTATGACACCAAATTTCATAATGATCTATAGATTTATTGTTTTCTTAAATATTCAACAAATTATTTTGAGATATTACCATGTAGTAGCCTGTTGCTATTGAGTCGATTCTGACTCATAGCTACCCTACAGGACAGAGTAGAACTGCCGCATAGGGCTTCCAAGGATTAGCTGATGGATTCAACTGCCAACCTTTTGGTAAGCAGCCAAATGTTTAAACCATTGTGTCAACAGGGCTCCACCATGCACTAAGTACTATTTTAATTGTACAGGATACAGTAGTAAAAAAAAAATTCTCTGTCCTGATGAAGCTTACATTCTAGTTTCTAGAGTACAGAGACAATTATTTTGGATTCCTGATTTTAAAAACTTCTAGATTCCATGCAATTGTAATAAACATATCAACAGGTATCTTAGTGCAACTTGACAACCTCATTCTAATATTTATATTGAAGTGTAAATGTCCAAAAATAGCAAAAAGACCTGAAGAAGAAAAACATGGTAGAAAGATTTGTCTAAGCAGCTATCAAATATTATTACAAAACTATACTAAGCCAGTATGGTAGTTCATAAGTGATAGACAAACTGATAAACACTACGGAACAGAGAGCCCAGGAACAGAAGCATGTGTAAATGGAATTATGTTGTATAATGAGCTGGTAAGATTAGATAGACTTTTCAATAATGTGGTTTGGACAACTGGCAGACTTTGTGTTGAAAAAAATGGATCAGAGTCTCTCAGCATACACATTTTAAAAAAACGGATTGCAGGTGGATTAAATATTAAATGTGAAAGGAAAAGCTATATGGTTTTAGAAAAACATGGAAGAATAACTCCATGACCTCAGGGCAGGAAAAAAAAAACATTATATAAGATACAAAAGTTGTAAACTTTAAAAAGAAAGATGGACCCATCATACTATATTACAATTAACAACTTCTGTTTACCAAAAGACACCATAAAGAAAAAAACAGGAAAGCCTCAAACCGGAGAATGTATTTAAAAGACATTTAACTGGCAAAGAGCTTGTATTCATATGATATAAAAACTGCTGGATATAAACAACAAAAAAAGTCATTTAGGCGTTGACTTATTTATTCTAAAAAGTATGTGAAAATAAAAAGAACCAAAAATTATCAAGATTTTCTGGAAGAAAAACATGGTCAAAGGTCTTTCTCTCCTTTGAATGAAGAAACATTATTAAGGTACAGTTATTAAGGCAGTGTGGATTTGGTGCAAGGATAGACAAATAGACAAATGGAATAGAATAGAAGTGGCAGAAAGAGATTAGATTATAGATATAGATATAGATGATATGATAGAGATAGATGTATTGATAAAGGTGTACCTATCAATCAGTAGGAAAAGACAGTATCTCCAATAAATAATTATATGTCAGTTGCACATCAATATGAAAAATAAATGAAACATGGCCCCTACATACACAATTCACTATAATCTACTCCAGGTGTTTGGTAGATCAAAACACGAAAAAAATATTTTAAAAGATAATACAAAGGAGTAAATATCTTTACAATTTTGGATAGAGAAATATATTTTTAAACAGAACACAAGAAACATTAACGATAAAGAAAACAATTATCAAATTGAGTTTGATTAAAATTAGGTACCCCTGTTCCTAAAAAAGTACCATTAAGATAGTTGAAAGGCAAGACCTAAACTGGGAGAAGAACAATGTATATAACCCAAAACCAAAACCAAACCCATTGCCATCAATTCCAACCCATAGTGATGTTAGAGGACAGAATAGAACTGCCACATAGGGTTTCCAAGGGATGGCTGGTGGATTCAAACTGCTAACTTTTTGGTTAGCAGCTGAGCTCTTAACCACTGCTCCACTGGGACTCCATGTTTGTAACACATATCACTAAAAAAGGGCTTACATCCATAATACACGAAAAAACCCTGTCCACCAGGAGATATGTATAAGAACATTAATATGAGTATTGTTTTTAATGGCAGGATAAAACAAAACTGGAAATAGACCAAATACCTACCAACAGAAAAAAGATAAATAAATTATGGTATCAGGATCAGTTCCTGGAGAAGGGCATCATGCTTGGTAAAGTAGACGGTCAGTGAAAAAGAGGAAGACCCTCAACAAAATGGATTGACACAGTGGCTGCAACAATGGGCTCAAGCATAGCAATGATCATGAGGATGGCACAGGACTGGACAGTGTTTTGTTCTGTGGTACTTAATAAGGTACCTTTGAGTTGGAACCTACTCGAGGGCACCTAACAACAACAACATGTAAGTATAAAAGTCCCTGGGTGGTGCAAAAGGTTTGCGCTTGGCTAGTAACCAAAAGGTTGGCAGTTGGAACCCACTCAACTGCACCATAGAAGAGCAGGCCTGGAGAGCTGTTTCTGTAAAGATTACAGCCGAGGTGGAGCCAAAATGGCAGAGTAGTCAGACACGTCCAGTGATCTCTCTTACAAAAAAGACCCAAGAAAACAAGTGAAACATATATATGACAAACTAGGAGACCTGAATATCAAAGGCAAAGTTAGAAAAAGGACTGCATGGCAGGGGCAGGGAGAGATGGTTCAGAAGTGGCAAGTTGTTGCTGGACCTGACTCAGAGGGAACCCTGAGGCACAATCACTGGAGTGACTGCAGAAGGAATGGTGGTAGCATTCCAGATGCAGTTTCCTCGGGGAGAGACAGTGAGCTGCACAGCCTATTCACACCTCCAGAACCAAAAAAGAACTGTGCTCTCAGCAAAAGATAAGTACTTCCATTTATTTTTCTGTGCCCCCAGCCCCCAAGCCAGCTTCAGTGACTATTAATTTCCCTGGGTCTGAGATAGGTCCTGCTGCACATCCTGAGCCATCCTCCCAGCCTTGGAGAAGGAATAAGTTAACAATTATCGGAAAAGATAATCTGCCAGCTCTACTAAGCTGGGGAGCTCAGGACAGAAGCAGCTCCTGTCCACGCACAAATGGTCCACGGACGTTGAATACCTTTCACCCCTGCATGGACTTGTGTGGGCCCATTTCAGGAGAATAGGCCCTTGTTGACAGGCAGCAACTGTTTCAGCTGTGTGGTGAAGAGGTGGGTTTTTGATGTTTGACACAGCTTTGACTATGAAACAGGGTCCTCATCTACCCACATCAGGGGCCTAAGGACTGGTGGCTCCACCCACATCACCTAGCCTCCTGAGACAGGGGTCCAAGGATGAGAGGTACCTCCCAGTCCTCACAACCAAAAGCATTGGGTGCCCATGGTCTGGTTGCAAAACCCACCCACCTGTGTACTCTAGGGAGCAGGGACACGCTTTCCTCACAGACACAAGGGGAATGGCTGTCAGCACCCTGCCTTGTTCAGAGCATGACCCCTTGCTGCAACCAAATACCTGTGCCTACACCAATCACACCTGCCCCTCTAAGATTATAGGACAGAGCCTGTACCACACCCTTGATAACCAGTTACCTGGACACCCAAGCTGAATCCATACAAGAGAATGGACTCCTAGGCTCAAATACCTGGTAACAACTCTAGCCATCTGGTGACAAGATGTTAGAACTTCAAAGGAGAAAATAATCAAGCTAGCTCACTCGAGCAGCCTATTTGGGCATATCAAAACAAAACAAAGCAAGAAGCTAGGATACAGTAACCCCAAACCCACCCCAGTGTAACCAGACATAAAATAAACTAGTACAATAACTTATACATGGCTCGGAGACAACAGTCAATATCAAGTCACGTAAAGAAGCAGACAATGCTCACTTCAACAAGCTCTCAAAAAAAGAAACAAGATATCTTCTGCATGAAGGTGCCTTCCTGGAATTACTAGATGCAGAATAGAAAAGATTGATATACAGAATTCTCGAAGACATCATGAATGAGATCAGGCAAAATGCAGAATAAGCCAAGGAACACACAGATAAAGCAGCTGAAGAAATTAAAAAGGTTATTCAAGAACGTAATGAAAAATTTAATAGGCTGCAAGAATCCATAGAGACAGCAATCAGAAATTCAGAAGTTAACAATAAAATTACAGAATTAGACAACACAATAGAAAATCAGAGGAGCAGAATTGAGCAAATGGAAGACAGAATTAGTGAGACTGAAGATAAAACACTTGATACCAACATATCTGGAGAAAAATGGAAGATAAAAGAATTTTAAAAAAAATGAAGAAACGCTAAGGATCATGTGGGACTCTGTCAAGAGAAATAACCTACAAGTGATTGGAGTACCAGAACAGGGATGGATAACAGAAAATACAGAGAGAATTGTTGAAGGTTTGTTGGCAGAAAACTTCCCCCATATCGTGAAAGATGAGAAGATATCTATCCAAGATGCTCATTGAACTCCACATAAGATAGATGTTAAAAGAAAGTCACCAAGACATATTATAATCAAACTGGCCAAAACCAAAGATAAAGAGATAATTTGAAGAGTAGCTAGGGATAAACAGAAAGTCACCTGCAAAAGAGAGTCATTAAGAATAAGCTTGGACTCAGCAGAAACCACGCAGGCAAGAAAGCAGTGGGATGACTTATATAAAGCAGTGAAAGAAAAATTGCCAGCCAAGAATCATATATCCAGCAAAAGTGTCACTCAAATATGAAGGTGAAATTAGCACATTTCCAGATAAACAGAAGTTTAGGGAATTTGTAAAAAACAAATCAAAACTAGTAGAATTAAGAAAGGGAGTCCTCTGGTTACAAAATCAATAATATCAGATATCAACCCAAGAATAGAACACACGACAGAGCAACCAGATGTCAACCCAGAAAGGGAAATCACACACACACAAAAAAATCAAGATAAAAAAAATGCTCAAAAGAGGGAAACAGTGGTGTCATTATGTAACAGATGACAACATGAAAAGAATAAAGGGAGACTAAAAAATGTAGCCAAAGATCATACATATAGACAGGAAGTCAGGTGACATAAAGAAATTAACGTTAGGTTTAAACTTAGAAAAAAGGGGCCGAATATTAAGGTAACCACAAAGAAGACTAACAATCCTACTCATCAAAATAAAATACAAGAAAAAAAAAAGACTCAGAAAAAAAAAATCAACTACAACGAATAAGGGGAAAAGACAATATATAAGACAAGCTACTCAGCACAAAAAATTAAGTTGGAAAAAGGAACTGTCAATAACACACAAAGACATCAAAATAGCACACTAAACTCATACCTATCCATAACTACGCTGAATGTAAACAGACTAAATGCACCAGTAGAGAGTGGCAGAATGGATAAAAAAAACATGATCCATCTATACGCTGCCTACAAGAGATACATCTTAGACTTAGAGACACAAACAAACTACAACTCAAAGAATGGGAAAAAATATGTCAATCAAAAAAGAGCAGGAGTGGCAATATTAATTTCAGACAAAATAGACTTTAAAATTAAATATACCACAAAGAATAAGGAAGGACACTATATAGTGATTAAAGGGACAATATACCAGGAGGATATAACTATATTAAATGTTTATAAACCGAATTACAGGGCTGCAAGGTACATAAAACAAACTCGAACAACATTGAAAAGTGACATAGACAGCTCCACAATAATAGTAGGAGATTTCAAAACACCATTTTCGGTGAAGGACAGAAATCAAGAAAGAAGATCAATAAAGACATGGAAGATCTAAATGCCACAATCACAAACTCGAACTCATAAACATATACTGAACACTCCACCCAACAGCAGCCAAGTATACTTTCTTTCCCAGCACACATGGAACATTGTCTAGAATGGACCACATATTGGGTCATAAAGCAAGCCTTCGCAGAATCCAAAACATTGAAATATTACAAAGCATCTTCTCTGATCCTAAGGCCACAAAAGTAGAAATACATAACAGAAAAAGTGGGGAAAAGAAATCAAACACATGGAAACTGAAAAATACCCTGCTCAAAAACAACTGCACTACAGAAAAATTAAGGATGATATAAGGAAATTCATAGAATCCAATGAGAATGAAAACCCTTCCTATCAGAACCTCTGGGATACAGCTAAAGTAGTGCTCAAAGGTAAATTTATATCATTAAATGTACACATACAAAAAGAAGAAAAGGCAAAAACAAAAGCATTATCCCTACAACCTGAACAAATAGAAAGAGAGCAACAAAAGAAATCCTCAGGCACCAGAAGAAAGCAAAAAATTAGAGCAGAATGAAATGAAATAGATAACAGGAAAACAGCTGAAACAGTAAACAAGACCAAAAGCTGGCTCTCTGAAAAGATTAACAAAATTGATAAACCATTGGCCAAACTGACAAAAGAAAACCAGGAAAAGAAGCAAATAACCCGAATAAGAAATGAGATGGGCAATATCGCAACAGACCCAACTGAAGTTAAAAGAGTCACATCGGATTACTAGGAAAAAGTGTACTCTAACAAATTTGAAAACCTAGAAGAAACGGATGAATTCCTAGAAACACACTACCTCCCTAAACTAACACAGAGGTAGAACAACTAAATAGACCTGTAACAAAAGAAGAGATTGAAAAGGTAATCAAAAAACTCCCCCCCCCCCAAAAAAAAAACCCTGGCCTGGACAGGTTCACTGCAGAGTTCTACCAAACTTTCAGAGAAGAGTTAACACCACTACTACTAAAGGTAGAGCATAGAAAAGGACGGAATACTGCCAAACTCATTCTATGAAGTCACCATATCCCTAATACCAAAACCAGGTAAAGACACCACAGAAAAAGAAAATTACAGACCTATATCCCTCATGAACTTATATGCAAAAATCCTCAACAAAACTCTACCCAATAGAATTCAACAACATATCAAAAAAATAAATCACCATGACCAAGGGGGATTCATAGTAGGTATGCAGAGCTGGTTCAACGTTAGAAAAACAACTAATGTAATCCATCGCATAAATAAAAGACAAGAATCACATGATTTTATCAATTGATGCAGAAAAGGCATTTGACAAAGTTCAACACCCATTCATGATAAAAAAAAAAAAACTCTCAGCAAAATAGGAATAGAAGGAAAATTCCTCAACATAATCAAGGTCATTTATACAAAGCCAACAGCCAACATCATCGTAAATGGACAGAGCCTGAAAACACTACCATTGAGATCGGGAACCAGACAAGGATGCCCTTTATCACCACTCTTATTCAACATTGTGCTGGAGGTCCTAGCCAGAGCAATTAGGCAAGACAAAGAAATAAAGGGTATCCGGATTGGCAAGGAGGAAGTAAAATTATCTCTATTTGCAGATGACATGATCTTATACACAGAAAACCCTAAGGAATCCTCCAGAAAACTACTGAAACTAATAGAAGAGTTTGGCAGAGTCTCAGGTTATAAGATAAACATACAAAAATCAGTAGGATTCCTCTACATCAACAAAAAGAACATCGAAGAAGAAATCGCCAAATCAATATCATTTACAGCAGCCCACAAGAAGATAAAATACTTAGGAATAAATCTTACCAGAGATATAAAATACTAATACAAAGAAAACTACAGTACACTTCTGCAAGAAACCAAAAGAGACCTACATAAGTGGAAAAACATACCTTGCTCATGGATAGGAAAACTCAACATTATAAAAATGACTATTCTACCAAAAACGATCTATACATTAAATGCAATTCCAATACAAATTCCAGTGACATTCTTTAATGAGTTGGAGAAACACATCACCAACTTCATATGGAAGGGAAAGAGGCCTCAGATAAGTAAAGCATTACTGAAAAAGAAGAACAAAGTTAGAGGCCTTACTCTACCTGACTTTAGAACCTATTATATACCGCCACAGTAGTCAAAACAGCCTGGTACTGGTACAACAACATATACATAGACAAATGGAACAGAATTGAGAATCCAGATATAAATCCATCCACATATGAACAGTTGATATTTAACAAATGCCCCAAAACAGTTAAATGAGGAAAAGACAATCTTTTTAACAAATGGTGTTGGGATAACTGGATATCCATCTGCAAAAAAATGAAACAAGACCCATAGCTCACACCACACACAAAATAACTCAAAATGGATCAAAGACCTAAATATAAAATCTAAAATGATAAAGATCACAGAAGAAAAAAATAGGGACAACATTAGGAGCCCTAATACATGGCATAAACAGCATACAAAACGTTACTAACAATGCAGAAGAAGAACTAGATAACTGGGAGCTCCTAAAAATCAAACACCTATGCTCACTGGAAGGCTTCACCAAAAGAGTAAAAAGATTACCTACAGACTGGGAAAAAGCTTTTAGCTATGACATTTCCTATCAGCACCTGATCTTTAAAATCTACATGATACTGCAAAAACTCAACTGCAAAAAGACAAAGAACCCAATTAAAATATGGGCAAAGGATATGAATAGACACTTTACTAAAGAAGACATTCAGGTAGCTAACAGATATATGAGGAAATGCTCACGATCATTAGCCATTAAAAAAAAATTAGCCATTAAAAAAGATTCAAAATTACTTGAGATTTCATCTTACTCCAACAAGGCTGGCATTAATCCAAAAAACACAAAACAATAAATGCTGGAGAGGCTGTGGAGAGATTTGAACACTTATACACTGCTGGTGGGAATGTAAAATGGTACGACCACTTTGGAAATCGATTTGGCCCTTCCTTAAAAAGCTAGAAATAGAAGAACTACTATATGATCCAGCAATCCCACTCCTCGGAATATATCCTAGAGAAATAAGAGCTTTTACAGGAACAGATATATGCACACCCATGTTTATTGCAGCACTGTTTACAATAGCAAAAAGATGGAAGCAACTGAGGTCCCCATCAATGGATGAATGGATAAATAAATTATGGTATATTCACACAATGGAATACTACGCATCAATAAAGAACAGTGAGGAATCTGTGAAACATTTCATAACATGGAGGAACCTGGAAGGCATTATGCTGAGTGAAATTAGTCAGTTGCAAAAGGACAAATATAATATAAGACCACTATTATAAGAACTTGAGAAATAGTTTAAACAGAAAAGAAAATATTCTTTTATGGTTATGAGAGGGTGGGAGAGGGGTATTCACTAATCGGAGAGTAGATAAGAACTATTTAGGTGAGGGGGAAGATAACACTCAATACAGGCAAGATCAGCACAACTGGACTAAAGCAAAAGCAAAGAAGTTTCCTGAATAAACTGAATGCTTTGACGGGCAGAGTAGCAGGGGTGGGGGTTTGGGGACCATGGCTTCAGGGGACATCTAAGTCAATTGCCATAATAAAATCTATTAAGAAAACATTCTGCATCCCACTTTGGTGAGTGGCATCTAGGGTCTTAAACGCTAGCAAGTGGCCATCTAAGATGCATCAATTGGTCTCAACCCACCTAGATCAAAGGAAAATGAAGAACACCAACGACACGAGGTAATTACAAGCCCAAGAAACAGAAAGGGCCACATAAACTGGAGAGTACATCAGCCTGAGACCAGAAGAGCTAGATGGTGTCCGGCTACAACCAATGACTGCCCTGACAGGGAACACAACAGAGAAGCCCTGAGGGAGCAGGAGAACAGTGAGATGCAGACCCCAAATTCTCATAAAAAGACCAGACTTAATGGTCTGACTAAGATTAGAATGACCCTGGTGGTCATGGCACCCAGACCTTCTGTTGGCCCAGGACAGGAACCATTCCCAAAGCCAACTCTTTAGACATGGATTGGACTGGGCAATGGGTTGGAGGGGAATGCTGGTGAGGAGTGAGCTTCTTGGATCAAGTGGACACTTGAGACTATGTTGGCATCTCCTCCCTGGAGGGGAGATGAGAGGATAGAGGGGTTTAGAAGCTGGTCAAATGGACACGAAAAGAGAGAGTGGAGGGAGGGAGTGGGCTGTGTCATTAGGGGGAGAGTAATTGCGGGTATGTAGCAAGGTGTATATAAGTTTTTGTGTGAGATTGACTTGATTTGTAAACTTCCACTTAAAGCACAATAAAATTTTTTTTAAATCATATGGGATTACAATGAAAAATTTTTCTCTAACAAATTTGAAAACCTAGAAGAAACGGATGAATTTCTAGAAACACTACCTTCCTAAACTAACACAAACAGAGGTTGAACAACTAAGTTAACGCATAACAAATGAAGAGTTTGAAAAGGTAATAAAAAACTACCAACAAAAAAAAAAAAAGCCCTGGCCCAGACAGCTTCACTGGAGAGCTCTACCAAACTTTCAGAGAAGAGTTAACACCACTACTACTAAAGGTATTTCAGAGCGTAGAAAAGGATGGAATACTTTCAAACTCATTCTATGAAGCCAGCATATCCCTGATACCAAAACCAGGTAAAGACTCTACAAAAAAAAAGAAAATTACTGACCTATATACCTCATGAACCTAGATGCAAAAATCCTCAACTAAATTCTAGCCAATAGAATTCAACAACATAAAAAATAATAATAATAATTCACCATGAGCAAGTGGGATTCATACCAGACATGCAGAGATGGTTCAACATTAGAAAAGCAATTGGTGTAATCCATCATATAAATAAAACAAAGACAGGAACCACATGATCTTATCAATTGATGCAGAAAAGGCATTCGACATATACCATTTCCAGTAACCGCCAAGAAGATAAAATACTCAGGAATAAATCTAACCAGAGACATAAAAGACCTATACAAAAAAAAAATGACAAAACACTTCTGCAAGGAACCAAAAAAGACCTACATAAGTGGAAAAACATACCTTGCTCATGGATAGGAAGACTCAACATTGTAAAAAATCCATTCTACCAAAAGCGATCTATAGATACAATGCAATTCCCAACCAAATTCCAAGGGTATTTTTTAATGAGATGGAGAAACAAGTCACCAACTTCATATGGAAAGAGGCCCCAGATAAGTAAAGCATTACTAAAAAAGAAGAACAAAATGATTTTAGAACCTAGTATACCACCACAGTAGTCAAAACAGCCTGGTACTAGTACAACCACAGATACATAAACCAATGGAACAGAACTGAGAATCCAGACATAAATCCATCCTCATATGAACAGCTGATATTTGACAAAGGCCCAAGATCAGTTAAATGGGGGAAAGACAGTCTCCTTAACAAATGGTGCTGGCATCCCTGGATATCCATCTGCAAAAAAAAAATGAAACAAGACCCATACCTCACACCATGTACAAAAACTAACTCAAAATGGATCAATGACCTAATTCTAAAACAATAAAGATCACAAAGGAAAAAATAGGGACAATGCTAAGAGCCCTAATACATGGCATAAACAGTATTCAAAACATTACTAACAATACACAAACATCAGAAGAAAAACTAGATGACTGGGAGCTCCTAAAAATCAAACACTTATGCTCATACAAAGACTTCACCAAAAGAGTAAAAAGATAACCTAAAGACTGGGAAAAAGTTTTTGGCTATGATACTTCTGAAAAGTGCCTGATCTCTAAAATCTACATGATACTGCGGTAACTCAACAACAAAAAGACAAATAACCCAATTAAAAAATGGACAAAGTATATGAACAGGCACTTCACTAAAGAAGACATTCAGGTAGCTAACAGATACTTGAGGAAATGCTCACAATCATTAGCTATTAGAGAAATGCAAATCAAAACTACAGTGAGATAACATCTCACTCCAACAAGGCTGGCATTAATCCAAAAAACACAACATAATAAATGTTGGAGAGGTTGTAGAGAGACTACAACACTTATATACTGCTGGTGGGAATGCAAAATGGTACAACCACTTTGGAAAACAATTTGGTGCTTCCTTAAAAAGCTAGAAATAGAACTACTGTATGATCCAGCAATCCCCCTCCTTGGAATATATACTATAGAAATAAAAGCCTTTACACGAACAGATATATGCACACCCATGTTCACTGTAGCACTGTTTACAATAGCGAAAAGATGGAAGCAACTGAGGTGCCCGTCAATGGATGAATGGATAAATAAATTATGGTATATTCACACAATGGAATACTACACATTGATAAAGAATAATGATGAATCCATGAAACATTTCATAACATGGAGGAACCTGGAAGGCATTATGCTGAGTGAAATTATTCAGTTGCAAAAAGACAAATATTGTATGAGACCACTACTATAAGAACTCAAGAAATAGTTTAGACAGAGAAGAAAATATTCTTTGATGGTTACAAAAGTGGGGAAGGAGTGAGAGAGAGGGTTATTCACTAATTAGATAGTAAAGACAAGAACTATTCTAGGTGAAGAGAAAGACAACACACAGTACAGGAGAGAGAAGCACAACTGGACTAAACCAAACCAAAAGCAAAGAAGTTTCCTGAATAAACTGAATGCTTCGAAGGGCAGAGTAGCAGGGGTGGGGGTTTGGGGACCATGGTTTCAGGGAACATCTAAGTCAATTGGCATAATAAAATCTATTAAGAAAACATTCTGCATCCCACTTTGGTGAGTGGCGTCTGGGGTCTTAAACGCTAGCAAGTGGCCATCTAAGATGCATCAATTGGTCTCAATCCACCTGGAGTAAAGGAGAATGAAGAACACCAAAGACAAAAGGTAATTATAAGCCCAAGAGACAGAAAGGGCCGCATAAACCAGAGAGCATATCAGCCTGAGACCAGAAGAACTAGATAGTGCCCGGCTACAACCGATGACTGACCTGACAGAAAACACAACAGAGACTCCCTGATGGAGCAAGAGAGCAGTGGGATGCAGACTCCAAGTTCTCCTAAAAAGATCAGACTTAATGGCCTGACTGAGACTAGAAGGACCCTGGAGGTCATCGTCTCCAGACCTTCTGTTAGCCCAAGACTGGAACCACTCCCAAAGGCAACTCTTCAGACAGGGATTGTACTAGACTATAAGATCAAAAATGATAGTTGTGAGGAGTGACCTTCTTGACTCAAGCAGACACGTGAGACTATGTGGGCGGCTTCTCTCTGGAGGGAAGATGAGAAGGCAGAGGGGACAGAAGCTGGCTGAATGGGCATGGGAATCCAGGGTGAAGAGGAGTGTGCTGTCTCATTAGGGTGAGAGCACCTAGGAGTACCTAGCAAGGTGTGTATAAGATTTTGTATGAGAGACTGACTTGATTTCTAAACTTTCACTTAAAGCACAATAAAAATAAAAAATAATTAAACAATAAAATAAATATTTATGAAACAAAAAAAAGGAGATTACAGCCAAGAAAAACCTATGGAGTAGATTTACTCTAACACATGGGGTTGCCATGAGTCAGAATAGACTTGATGGCACAAGACATCAACAACACATTGATGTAGTGGAATACAACTACACATCAATATGGATGAGTCTCACAAACATACTAATGCACAGACACAAAAATATTGTTAAAAACAGTCGCAGAAAGTTCAGACAGCATTTATATAAGGCTCAAAAGCATGAAAAATCAAGGTATATTTTTAAGGAAGAATGTGATGAATCTGTAAAGAAAAGGGAATGAACAATAAACACTAAATCCAGCATCCTGGGTATCTCTGAATAAACAGGAAAGGGACTGGTTTGCTTAAGTGACACACCAGTTAACCGGTTGCCATTGAGTCCAATTCTGACTCATAGCGACTCTATAGGACAGAGTAGAGCTGCCCTTTATGGTTTCCAAGGAACACCTGGTGGATTTGATCTGCTAACCTTTTGATTAGCAGCCATAGCTCTTAACCACTACACCACCAGGGTTTCCAAGTGTACACAGGAAACCTTAAAATGGATGCACTTTTTTTGTGTGTGGTTTTCTTTAGATTCACTGGTAGGAATATAAATGTTTGGTATATCATTTTTTTTATTATACCTTAAATTCTATTCAACATTTATACAAATAATGAAAACAGAGGTATTAATGTGATCATTTTTGTATAAATATTAAAAAATATTTACATATAAAAATTTACCGTTGAGTGGGAGGGAACATTTCATTTTTCATTTTGTGCTGTTATGTTCAGAACTTAAAATTTTTCTAAATAAGTATACGTATTACTATTTTTTTTTAATTTCTATAGGGTTATTTTGTCATCAAATTGTAGGTTATTAAAGAAAAAACTTTATTTCTCTAAAGAAAGAAAGACAAAAAACTTAATATATGTTATTAAGAAGAAACAAATGATCAGAATCAAACAAGCCACATTGGCCTAAGGAGCAGAAAACCTATGTGCAATCCAAAAACCTTAACCATTCATATCACTCAGCCATAAACTACTCAACAATATACAATGGCACTCTTAGATACCGTAGGCAGTTCTATTCCTGGATACTGGAGCTGAATCCCAATATCTTCCTCTAAAATGCGATTAAAAAGGCACAGAGGACTAAAAGTGAGGGGGACAAGGCATCCCAATGGCAGCATGCCTGAGCCTTAAACTTTTGAACAGGTTCTCAGCTACTCGAGCAAAAAATCACCAGCATGGAAGGATAACCTCTGACCTAAATGCTGTTGCCTGCGAAAGGTTATTCAGGAACTGTGCATTCTGCCTCAGAGCTGTCAAAGCCCCACCAACATGTGGCCAGTAGAGAGCATTTCGGAGGATGAGGGCAGAATATGATGCAAACAGCCTTGTCAGCCAGATAGCAATATGCCTAACAGCAAGGAGACAGCTTAGCATGTTATTGTGTGTCACTTCCAGGATCTTCTGAGAGGCTAAAATCTAACCAAACTCTTATTCATGAGCCCTGTAAACTGTTCTTACAAAGCTGTCATAGACGTTAAAGGGAATATAAAGTCACCCATTTGATCAGTGTTGGGAGTCAGAAGGGCTTTGGGCAATTGAATGTTTTAGCTTCACTGGTTTCTTCCTGGGCTTCTGACTTGAGCAGGTGGAGGATACACATATTGGGGTAAATATAACCAGAGTGAACAAACATCTAAAATTTATATCCTTATTTTTTAAGAAATAATGTAGAATATTTGTAATCACAGGAATTTCCACCTGATGATGTGACTTTTCTTTCTGGGCTTGTGTTCATAGATTTTTCTGCTCCTCTTGTATCTTGTTAATTGGCCCAAAGTTACACTGCTTCTGGTTGTGGTTTCCAGTATCCTTGACAGGGTTGTGGTACTGGTGGTGGTCACACAGGAAGAGTGTGTGTTCATTATGTCTGAATGACTTCTCGAATCCCTAGCCACAGTATAGAAGGCATGCTCTTGGTATTGGCCGGCATCATGGTGGATTGGAACAAAGAGAAATGAAGAGGTCAGAGTGTTTCCTTCTTTGTTGGCTAAAAATATCATTTCATGCTGATAGGAGAGAGTCAAGTACATTAATCTGCCGTTGTTAGCACCAAAAAAAAAAAAAAACTATGATACAAAAATAAAGCTATGCTAGTTTTTGGGAGCGTTCTAAATGTGTATATTCTTCTTCTAAAAGCTAACAATAGCTTCATTAATGATACTCCTGCTCATAAAATTTCAATGCATACTAACTTTTTAAATTATAAACTTGCAAAAACAGGAGAATGGTTCAGTTTCAAGAAGACAAAGAGTTTCTTGTCGGAGACTGTGAGTAATGGAAGTTTGTGTGATAGCCTGAAAAAGCATTTGAATAGGAAGAGAGGAGTCATGGGTTCTAATCTCTTGGGAGCAGAATATTACCTGACAACCATTTGCCAATATACTGCAAAGGCTATACCTTTTCCCAAAGGTTGTTAACAACTTTCACTCTAGGTATTTTCCACCTTTTTGTTTGTCTCTTTCTTCCCTTCTATGGAAAGTGTTCCAATTTGTATGACAAAATTCCATGTGGAAATAGAATGAATTTTATCCTGAATTTTGCTGGTCTATATAAAGCAATATACATTGGCATTACAGAAGTATAAATGATGTACTATACCACAGACTGTCAAGAAGTTTGAACTCATATGCCAACTCTGATTGATGAATACTGGTCATCTGCAGATCTATGTTTAGAGGGATTCTGAGGTGAAGTCCAGGCTCAAAAGAGAAGAGTGCCTTGATAGATTAACAAAGTTTACTAGGGCTGGAAATGGCAAATATGGCCATTGTAGATATTGACAGAAATAGCCGTTTAAAAAAGCTACAAGGAGCTAGAGTGTGATTGACATGATATGATCCATTACCCCTGAATAAATGGAAATGGACAGTACCAAAAAGGAAAAAAAAAGCAGCAATCTTTTCTCCTCTCTCTTGAGAGCCACTGCATATATTTTCATTTTAAAAGGTTGGATATTCTTAAATTGATGGTCTTATTTCCAATGTCTCTACATGCTTTCATAATATCACATTAAGGCTCATTTAAAATACACCTTGTAATAGCACTAGGAAAATAATGGGACCATCTGTGGGGTTGCAGAATAAATATTGGGGTTGAAGTAAGAAGAGCTGGTTTATATGTGGTTCTTCAATTTACTACCCGGACAACTTTAGAAATGTTGCATAACCCCTGTGATTACAAATTTCCATAAGAGTGTATGTAAGGTTGTGTGAAGATAAATGAGATAGGATACATTAAACATTTTGCATGGCACCTGACAATAGGCACTTGAATGATTTTATTTTTAATTTAGATAGTGCTACTTTACTTTTTTTTTTTTCGTAGAAACAGTCCCTGATGAAATATTTGTTTGTAGTGTATAAATTTCCTGACATTCATTGAGTCAAATTATCAGAAAGTATAATTGGTAGGGACAGATAAAACTTTCTCATTTTCAAATTTCTAATTTAAGCAAATTATTTAATTAAAATAATGCCCTTATTATACCCAAAAATGCATACAGATACACACATGCCTCAAATAGAAATTGGAATATTTATCCTTTCATCCGGTAGAAACATTTTTGCTTCAGTTCAGTTTGGCTTATTTAAACACAGACAATTGAAGCCCAAGTTAAAATTATGTAGCCACTTTATAAATGCTCCATTATTGTGCAAGTGTGTGTGTATGTATGCGTGTGGAGGTAGTGATGGTAGGGATGTGGGATTGAAATCTCTATATAAATAAAAAGCTTGTGTGCTTAATTTTAAATAAATAAACTATCATATACTTTTCAACTATCTTAAAATCATGTTTAGTAAATATTTATTTTATCAGCTAACAAGAACTTGTCCAGTAAAATCAAAATGAATACACATTCTTCAATGTCAACAAAAAGCAATCTTCTTACTTGCTAAATTCGAAAGTTTCTGCCTTAAAGAACGCCACTGGCAACAATTTCTTAACTTCACACATTGTTGTAATTAGGCAACACCCTCTTCAGAAAATTCACGGAATCTGACATTTGGAAGTGATCTTAATATCATTTAGTTCAGCTTTTCTTATGATGCTTGGATCCAGGAAGGGGAGAATGTGTCATTATTAGCTTTTGTCTGATCATTTTTTATCTTATTTTATTTAGATATCTTTTCAAAACAGCAAAGTTTAAAGCTACATGTAGCAAACTCTACTCCCTTTGTGTAGTGTGTAGCAAAACCAGACAGAAATGCTCCTTTGGTTCTTCTTGATTTTCTAGTTTTATGTTCTTCAATATGGAAACCCTGGTGGCATAGTGGTTAAGAGTTCAGCTGCTAATCAAAAGGTTGGCAGTTTGAATCCACTAGGCACTCTTTGAAAACCCTATGGGGCAGTTCTTCTCTATCCTAAAGGGTCGCTGTGAGTCGGAATCAGCCCAGCGACAACGGGTTTGGTTTTTTGTTTCAAGTTCTTCAACAGTGACTACAGTAGGTGAAATCTACCCCTCCCTCGTTTATTTCCATGACAACCCTTGCAGGGGAAATTTATTTAGGACTCCATGAATACAACAAATTGTGTGTGTGTGTGTGTGTGTGTGTGTATTTAGGGGTGTGGGGTTGTTATCTGTTGCATTAGGTGGGAAGACAGTATAAATTTATTCAAATTTTAAACAGACTTTCACTGGGCAGAGTCATGTATATCATTTGCTAAAGCAGTTCGCATTCTTATGAACCACTTTGTGTCCCCTGTCATAGAGGCCTTTACTAATGAAAGTGTATTCAGTAGACCAGTGTCATCACCATCATCTGGAGATAATTAAAAATGAAGAATCTTGACCCCACTCCAGACCTACTGGATCAGAATCTGCATTTTAATAAGATCCTCAAGTGAGTCATATGAACGTTAAAGTTTGAAAAGTATTGACATAGGTATATATGCTTTTATTAACTCACTTTGCTTCAAACAAACAAGCCAACTTTTAGTGGCTTAAAAGAACAACATATTTACACATGATTCTGTGGGCCATCAATCTGGGCTTGATTCAGCTGGGATTTTATTTTTTCTCTGTTGTGCCACATATACTCCCTTATGTGTTTGTAGTCAGCTGAAGGTCAATATTCTTACTCACATGTCCAGCCATTGGCTACCTATCAGCAAGGGTGATGGAGGCAACTAGTCCACATGTCATTCATCATTCAGCAGGCTAGACAAGGCTCTTTCACATGGCAGAGCTGCAGAGTGTTCCCAAGAAAAACAAGGGAAGGCAAGTTCCACTGCCCCAACACTTTTCAAGTTTCTGCTTCTGTCATGTCTACCAAAATCCCTTTAACTAAAATAAGTCACAAGACCAAACCCAGACCTTGAATCTGGTGGATTCAAGACAGACAGTCCACTTCTTGATGGGAAGAACTGCAAAATTTCATCACAAAGGAGCATGCATACAAGGACAGGAAGAATCTATGATCATTTTTGCCATCTACCACAAGGCTACACCTCCATACAAAATACCTAAACGCTATTTCCTGAGGAACACAAAGGTAATCCAATACTAATACTCTATCTCAGCCACGTGTTATTAGACGTTGTGGAGTCGATTCCGACTCATAGCCACCCTATGTCCAACAGAACGAAACACTGCCTGGTCCTGCACCATCCTCACAATCATTGTTTTGCTTGAGTTTATTGTTGCAGCCACTGTGCCAATCCATCTTGTCTAGGGTCTTCCTCTTTTTCGTTGACCTTCCACCTTACCAAGCATGATGCTCTTCTCCAGGGAATAGTTCCTCCTGATGACATGTCCAAAGTTTACGTGAGATGAAGTCTAATCATCCTCACTTCCAAGGAGCACTCTAGCTGTACTTCTTCCAAGACAGATTTTTCATTCTTCTGATATATTCATTATTCTTCGCCAACACCATAACTCAATGGCATCAATTCTTCAGCCTTCCTTATTCATAGACCAGCTTTCGCATGCGTATGAGACAACCCATGAGATGATATCATGGGTTGGGTTCAGGTACATCTTAGATCTCAAAGTGACATCTTTGCTTTTCAACACTTTAAAGAGGTCTTTTACAGCCACATAAGTAGACCTAATACAGGAAACTGGGGCAAATGGGCTCAGGCTACATTTATTAATTCATTAATTAAGTTGTTAAAATCTTCATGGCCTCTTTCTTCTCATAGGCAAAAGAAAAGCAGCTAATATCTGAAGGTATAATAATTACAGATTCTTACCTAAGAAAGTGAATTTATAGGTTAGGTATTAAATGATATTGTAAATATATATTATTATAGATACACAGGCCACATCTGTTGCATAGAATCTGACATTAAGATAGTAAATGTACCTACCCTTAATTATCTATAGAGATAGAAGTCTACACCCATAAGTGCGCATGTGTGTAAATGCTTATTTGTAATTCGCAAGAATCTAAAGAATGCTGAGAAAGTCACGAGTTGGGCTGGTACACTTAAAATAGAGAAACTTTAAAGACCGCTCAAGATCTGAAAACAAAGAACTAGCATATGTCACCATCTGAAGTACAGTAAAACTTTGATTAACTATGATCAAATGAATGTAAATTCTGTATTATAATTAAGTTATTCTGGCTATGATTTATATCTGTCCAAAAGGCAAATAATAAATCTACACACAAATGCACACATGTAATACACAAATGCCCATGTTTCTGTCAGTTTCTCCTACTGTGGAGGCTTGCATGTTACTATGATGCTTGGAAGCTATGCCACTAGTATGTCAAATACCAGCAGGGTCACCCATAGTGGACAGGTTTCAGAGGAGCTTCCAGACTAAGACAGACTAGAAAGAAGGACCTGGCAGTCTACTTCTGAAAAAATTGGCTGGTGAAAATCTTATGAATAGCACCAGAATATTGTCTGGTATAGTACTGAAAGGTGAGTCTCTCAGGTTGGAAAGCACTCAAAATATGACTGCGGAAGAGCTGCCTCCTCAAAGTAGAGACAACCTTAATGACATGGATGGAGTCAAGCTTTCTGGACCTTTATTTGCTGAGGTGGCACGACTCAAAATTAGAAGAAACAGCTACAAACATTCACTAATAATCGAAACGTGGAATGTGAGAAATATGAATCTAGGAAAACTGGAAATCATCAAAAATGAAATGGACCACATAAAGGTCACTATGCTAGGTATTAGTGAGCTGAAAATGGACTGGTATTGGCCATTTTGAATCAGAAAATTGTATGGTCTACTATGATGGGAATGACAAGTTGAAGAGGAATGACATCACATTCATGGTCAAAAATAACATTTCAAGATCCATCTTGAAGTACAATGCTGTCAATGATAGGAAAATATCCATAAGCCTACAAAGAAGACCAGTTAATACCACTATTATTCAAATTCACACATCAAACTCTAAGGCCAAAGATGAAGAAATTGAAGGTTTTTACTAACTTCTGCAGTCTGAAATTGATCAAACATGAAATCAAGATGCATTGATAATTACTGGTGATTGAAATGCCAAAGTTGGGAACAAGAAGGATCAGTAGTTGGAAAATATGGCCTTAATGATAGAAATCATGCCAGAGATTCCATGATAGAATTTTGCAAGACCAACGACTTCTTCATTGCAAATAAGTTTTTTCAACAACATAAATGGCAACTATACACATATATATACAGACGGAATGAACAGGGATCAAATCGGCTACATCTGTTGAAAGAGGTGATAGAGACGCTCAATATCATCAGTCAGAACAAGTGCAGGGGCTGACTGTGAAACGGATCATCAATTGCTCATATGCAAGTTCTAGTTGAAACTGAAGAAAATTGGAGAACTCCCATGAGAGCCAATGTATGACCTTAAGTATATCCCACCTAACTTTAGAGACCATCTCAAGAATAGATTTGACACATTGAACACTAATGAATGAAGATGAGACGAGCTGTGGAATGACATCAAGGACATCATACATGAAGAAAGCAAAAGTGATTAAAAAGACAGGAAAGAAAGAATAGACCAAAATGGATTTCAGAAGATACTTCGAAACTTGCTCTTCAAAGTTGAGTAGTGTCTTAATCATCTAGTAGTGCTGTAACAGAAATACCACAAGGGGATGTCTTTAACAAAGAAATTTATTTCCTCATAGCAAAGTAGGCCAAAAGTCTACTTCAGGGCCTCAGTTCCAGGGAAAAGCTTTCTCTGTCTGTCAGCTCTGGGGGAAGGTCCTTGTCATCAATCTTTCCCTGGTTGAGGAGCTTCTCAGGCACAAGGACCCCAGGCCCAAAGGATGTGCTCTGCTCCCGATGCTGCTTTCTTGGTGATATGAGGTCCTCAACTTTCTGCTTGCTTCCCTTGCCTTTTATCTCTTGAGAGATAAAAGGTGGTGCAGGCCACACCCAGGGAAACTCCCTTTACCTTGGATCAGGGATGTGACCTGAGCAAGAGTATTACATCCCACCCTAATCCTTTTTAACCACAGGCAGAGATTATGATTTATAACACATAGGAAAATCACAAAATGGAGGACAACCACACATGGCCTAACCAAGTTGACACATATTCGGGAGGGACACAATTCAATCTGTTACAAGTAGCCAAAGTAATTTGAAGAAATGATGAAGTAAAAGAACTAAACAAGATTTCAAAGGGCAGCTCAAAAAGATCTGAAGTTAGAAAACCAAAAGGGAAGAACACCATCATTTCTCAAGCTAAAAGGAAGGAAGAAAAAAGGCAGGTTTCAAGTTGCAATATTGAAGGATTCTCCAGTAAAATACTTAACCACTCAGGAAGTATCAAAAGAAGATGGAAGGAATACAGAGTCACTGCACCAAAAAGTATTGGCTGACATTTAACCATTTCAAGAGGTGGCATATAATAAGAACCAATGGTACTGAAGGAAGAAGTCCAAGGGGCGCTCAAGGGAGTGTGGAAAAACAAGGCTCCAGGAACTGATGGAGTACCAATTTAGATGTTTCAACAAACAGATGCAGCTCTGGAGGTGCTCACTCACCTATGCCAAGAAATTTGGGAAACAGATTCCTGGCCAACCGACTGAAAGAGATTCATATTTGTGCCCATTCCAACGAAAGGTGACCCAACAGGATACAGAAATTATCGAACAACATCATTACTAACACGTGAAAGTAAAATTTTGCTGAAGATCATTCAAAAATGGTTCCAGCAGTACATTGACTGGGAACTGCCAGAAATTCAAGCCAGATTCCGAAGAGGACGTGTAATGAAGGACATCACTGCTGATGTCAAACAGATCTTGGCTGAAAGCAGTGAATACCAGGAAGATGTTTACTTGTGTTTTATTGACTATGCAAAGGCATTTGACTGTGTGAATCACAACAAATTATGGAAAATGTTGCAAAGAATGGGAATTCCAGAACACTTAATTATGCTCATAGACCAAGAAACAGTCATTCAAACAGAGCAAGGGGATACTGAGTGGTTTAAAATAAAGAAAGGTGTGTGTCAGGGTTGCATCCTTTCACCATATTTATTCCTACTGTATGCTGAGCAAATAATCTGTAAAAGTGGACTAAATGAAGAAGAATGCAGCACCAGGACTGTAGGAAGACACATTAACCACCTGAGTTATGCAAATGACCTTGCATGCTGACAGTGAAGAGGATTTAAAGCACTTGCTGATGAAAATCAAAGACCACAGCCTTCAGTAGGGATTGTACCTCAACATAAAGAAAACAAAAATTCTCACAACTGGACCATCATGATAAACAGAGAAAATATTGAAGTTGTCAAGGATATAATTTTACTTGGATCCACAATCAATGCCCATGGAAGCAGCAGTCAAGAGATCAAACAAAGCTCTGTATTGGGCAAATCTGCTGCAAAAGATCTCTTTAAAGTTTTAAAAAGCAAGGATTTCACTTTGAGGACTAAGGTGTAGTTGATCTAAGCCATGGTACTTTCAATTGCTTCATAGGCACGTGAAAGCTGAACAATGAATAAGGAAGATGGAAGAAGAACTGGAGACTTTGAAGTATGATGTTGGCAAAGAATATTGATTATACCATGGACTGTGAAAAGAATGAAAAAATCTGCCTTGGAAGAAGTATAGCCAGAATGCTCCTTAGGAGCAAGGATTTCGAGACTTCCCTCAAGTACTTTGAACATGTTATCAGGAGAGTCCAGTCCCTGGAGAAGGGCATCATGCTTGGTAAAGTGGAGGGTCAATGAAAAAGAGGAAGTCTCTCAATGAGATGGATTGATACAGTGGCTGCAACAATGGGCTCACACATAGCAAAGATTGTGAAGATGGCACAGGACCAGGCAGTATTTCATTCTGTTGTACACAGGATCGCTTCACTACAAGTCGGGATGACTCTACAGTGTCTAACAACAACAAAAACAGTACACAAATAACTAGCATTGGTTCTGGCACACATAAATATTTAATAAGTGGTATTCAATGACTGTATAATTTACATTTGAATAGAATATTACATAGCTATTTTACATAATTGTCTCATTTAAAGGAGTCCTGGTGTCACAGTGGTTAAATGCTTCAGTGCTAAACAAAAGGTTAGCAGTTCGAACCCACCAGCCATTCTGCAGGAGAAAGATGTAGCAGTCTGCTTCCATAAGGATTACAGTCTTGGGAACACTATGGGGCAGTTCTACTCAGGCCTATAGGGTCCCTATGAGTCAGAATCAACTCAATGGCAACTGGTACAGGTTTCAATTAAATCTCATAATAAACCAATAAGCTAGATATAGGGATTTTTGTTATTTTCAAAATAGACAAAAATACATCAAGAGAAATCTGAGGATCTCAATACCTTCAGCTCAGCCTCTTATAACATTTCCACATTTAGGCCTGTAATATAGAATATTGAGACCAAGAAACTATAAGACCTCCAATTATAAAAGAAGATCAAAATATGCTGCCTACATGCAGCAGATAGGACAAATATGTTCAAAATCACCTTCAACAAACAGTTTTGGAGTTAAGACTTGTTTCCTCAGAAAAATTGAATTGCCAGAATAATCTAATATGTGAACATTCTAGTAAACAAAAGTTTTATTGTGGATCATGAAAACTCTGTTAGTCTTTCTATATCATGCCAAAACAACAGTATCATTTTGAAAATATTAAAATAGTTGAAGATCCAATTTTGGTCTAAAGTCATGAGATTCTCATTTTTCAACTAATTGTGGATCATGAAGAAATTGCTTGCTCTTCACTTCTGCTACCTGACATCAAGAACTTCCCTTGATGACTCATTATCATAAGTACCTTAGTCATTATTAATCCATGGCATACAAAAAAATAATAAGCAATACTAAAGAGTAAACTTTATCATCAGATTATTTTACATTTAGTTTGTGATGTGGGAAAAATGCTTATTTTCTATAGATTTTTCTATAAAATGAAACAATGTTTACTCATTGTATAGATTTTTACATGTTTAAAAGTAAACATGCATAAATAATTACACAAGTATAATATTTTAAAAGTTCACATATCTCCTTGTTATTTCTTGAAGGACCTATGATAAAGAATAGCTCAAATGGGTGGGAGGATGGGAGGTAAATAGTAAGTAAGGAGTGTGGCCCAAGAAATCTTCCTCTATGGTAAATGCCCAATGCAATGTATCATTTGATTTCTTGACTGCTGTTTCCATGGGTGTTGATTGTAGATCCAAGTAAGATGAAATCCTAGACAACTTCAGTATTTTCTCTGTTTATCATGATAATGTTTATTGGCCCAGTTGTGAGGTTTCTTTGTTTGTTTTTGTTTTTAATGCTGAGGTGTAATCCATGCTGAAGGCTGTAGTCTTTGATATTCTTCAGTAAGTGCTTCAAGTCCTCTTTACTATCAGCAAGTAAGATTGTTTCATCTACATATCCCAGGTTGTTAATGAGTCTTCCTCCAATCCTGATGCCCAGTTCTTTTTCATAAAGTCTCTGTTCTGTACATTCTGAAGCTCAGTGAAAGTTTGGTTTCACAAAGCAGTAGAGATTCAACAAGCGGAAGAGTTCTAGAGGGCCTACACTGGGTTATTCTTTACACTTGTTAGTTTAGACCCTCATTTATTTCTTGCCTATATTATTACAAGAGTACTCTAACTGGTCTCTATGTAATATCCCCAGTTTCTTCTACATTTAATCTACTCTCTACGGTGGAAAATATCAGTTTTACCCCAACATCTACAGATTAAAATTCTTAGTGTGATAAAGAAGTCCCTTATAATCTAGCCACTACTTAGTTTTACAATCTCATCACCCACTACTCACTTAATACTCTTTCTTCAAGTAAATCACTAAGGCCAAACATGAAGAAATTGAAGATTTTTACCAAATTCTGCACTCTGAAATTGATCAAACATGCAACCAATATTTATTAATTACTGATGAATGGGATGGAAATAAAGAAGGATCAGTAGTCAGAAAATACGGCTTGGTGATATAAACTATGCCTGAGATGGCATGACAGAATTTTGCAAGACCGATGACTTATTTGTTGTAAATACCTTTTTTCAACAACATAAATGATGACTATACACGTGGATCTCATCAGTTGCAGCAGTACATCAACCGGGAACTGCCAGAAATTCAAGCCTGGTTCAGAAGAGGGCGTGGAACGAGAGATATCATTGCTGAAGTCAGATGGATCCCGGCTGAAAACAGAGAATACCAGTGTCATGGATTGAATTTTGTCCCCCCAAACAATGTGTGTCAACCTGGCTAGTCCATGATTCCCAGTATTGTATGATTATCCACCATTTTGTCATCTGATATGATTTTCTTAAGTGTTGTAAATCCTACCTTTATAATGTTAATAAGGTGGAATTAATGGCAGTTATGTTAATGAGGCAGGACTCAATTTACAAGATTAGGTTGTGTCTTAAGTCAACCTCTTTTGAGACATAAAAAAGAGAATCAAGCAGAGAGACATGGGGACCTCACGCCACCAAGAAACAAGAGCCAGGAGAATAGCGAGTCATTTGGACCCGGTGTCCCTGCTCTGAAAAGCTCCCCAGCTGAGGAAAATTTATGACAAGGACCTTTCCCCAGAGCCAACAGAGACAGAAAGCCTTCCCCTGGAGCCAGGACCCTGAATTCGGACTTCTAACCTCCTAGGCTGTGAAAGAATAAATTTCTCTTTGTTAAAGCCATCCACTTGTGGTATTTCTGTTATACCAGCACTAGATAACTAGATAACTTTTTTTTTTTAGATAACTAAGACCACCAGAAAGATTTTCACCTGTTTTATTGACTGTACAAAGGCATTTGACTGTGTGTATCATAACAAATTACATATAACATTGTGAAGAATGGAAATTCCAGAACACTTAATTGTGTTCATGAAGAACCTGCACATAGATCCAGAGGCAGTCTTTTGGACAGAACAAGGAGATACTATGTGGCTTAAAGTCAGGAAAGGTGTGTGTAAGGGTTGTATCCTTTCACCATACTTATTCAATCTTCAGGCAGAGCAGATAATCCAAGAAGCCAGACTATAAGAAGAAGAATGTGGCATCATGCTTGGTAAAGCAGAGGGTCAGCAAAAAAGAGAAAGACCCTCAGTGAGATGGACTGACACAGTGGCTGCAACAATGGGCTCAAGCACAACAACAATTGTGAGGATGGCACAGGACCAGGCAGTGTTTTGTTCTGCTGTACATGGGGTCACTATGAGTCAGAACTGACTCAAAGGCACCTAACAACAACAACATAAATAGTATTGCTTTCCTGATTTTCTGCTGGTAGTTCTCTTTATTGGCGTATAGAAAGCCAACTGATTTTTGTATGTTTATCTTGTATTGTGCTACTCTGCTGAATCTTTCTATTAATTCCAGTAGTTTTCTTGTGGAGTCTTTAGGGTTCATATCATCGGTGAATAGGGATAGATTTACTCCTTCCTTACCAATTTGGATGACCTTTATTTCTTTATCTTGCCTTATTGCTGTAACTAGGACTTCCAGCACAATGTTAAATAGGAGTCATGATGAAGGGCATCCTTGTCTTATTCCCTTTCTCAGGTTGAATGTTTTCAGCCTTTTCAGCTTCCATTGAGAATGATGTTGAATGTTTGTTTTGTATAGATGCCTTTTATTATGTTGAGGAATTTCCCTTCTAGTCCTATCTTATTGAGAATTTTTATCAGGAATGGGTGCTGGACTTTATCGAATGCCTTTTCTGTGTCAATGGAGAGAATCATGTGATTCTTTTATTTATATGACGGATTATGTTACTTGATTTTCTAATGTTGAACCATTCTTGCATACCTGATATGAATCCCATTTGGTCATGACATATTACTTTTTTTATATGATGCTGAATTCTATTGACTAGAATTTTGTTGCAAATTTTTGCATCTATACTCATGCAATTTGGTCTGTAATTTTCTTTTTTTGTGGTGTCTCTGCCTGGTTTGGTATCAGGATTATGCTCGCTTCATAGAATGAATTGGAAAGTATCCCTTCCTTTTTTACATTCTGAAATAGTTTGAGTAGTATTGGTGTGAGCTCTTCTACGAATGTTTCGTAGAATTCTCCAATGAAGCCATCTAGGCCAGTGTTTTTACCACTTATCATTTCTAATAACATACCATGCTATCTCCCAGTTTAGCTCTTTAGACTAGAATATCCTTAGCTCTTTTGTCCATTGGAGAAACTCTTACTGTCTTTTAAGATTCAAGCATTACTTTTTCTTGGAACACTTCCATGAACTTTATCCTACCACCAGGCCAAGTAGTTGCCACTCTTTCTCATAAAGTATTCTGTACTGACTTTTCACAGTATGCTGTTTGTGTCCACATTTTCCTTCTCCTTACTATGAATGGGTGGGGATAGTGGGACGATTCTTATTAATTTCTATGCACTGGACACATTGAGGAATGACATAGCAGGCACTGGATAAATATTTATTAAATAAAAAAAGGAAGAAAGAATGGTGGATGTATAAAAAAATAGATGGATTAATACTTGTTGAAAGATTAATGGGTTGAGGTTAATCACTCACATTTAGTCTTTTTTCATAAATAAAGCATACTCTTAGGACAAATGATCACACATTTGAATTAGTTGAGTTCAAAATAATGGGATTTCTGAGTTTTCTTTTTCCTAGCTCACTACAAAATATACATGCCATTTTTGGCAAATATCTGACATTTTGTAAGGACTCAAAAGAGTCATTAAAGAAGTACAAATTTGGGGTTGCTAATGGACTCTATACTTTCTTCAATTATTTTGTCTTTGAAGAGAGATAAGGTCTATGTTTAAAATGTATGCTGTTGTCTTTATTTTACTGAAATGTTCACATTCTCCATAAGAAATAATGGGGTTTAAATTATGGTGTAAATCTTCACAGTGGCTCCATTGCTATTTGACCTGAACTTACTGCTTCTCAAAGCACTGGGAGCAAATGATCACATTATAATTCACAACCTATGGTTAAATTTTTGGCTTAATGTGGAATTAAATGCTAGATATAGTTCTAAGACTTATCCCTAAGGAACATGTAAATTTATGAAGTTCATACCTTGACACTTGTTCTTATTTTCTCATGCAAAAGAGAAACATTCAGTGGCTAAATTTATCTAGGCCCCCTTTTTTAAAGGAAATTAATAATTGAAAACATAAAATAGTTTAATATCTTCAGTTTCGATTCAGGGACAACTGTGGCTAACTGTAGATGATGTGCAGCCAAAGGAAATGGAAATGCATTTTGAAGTAATATTTCAATATTTTTTCAATCTATTACTAGCCATTTACTTTTGGGATTCAAAAATAGAATGTATATTCCTGGCAAATTGATTTTTACTAAGGCAATATTTTGTTTTGTTTTTCTTTTTCTCCCTTTTCCTTCCCAAGTGAAGCATGAAACCAGTAAAGTTTCTCATTGTAGCTAAATCTCTTTACCTAGAAATACTGTCAAAAGCATCAGAACAGCTATGTGAATAGTAATGTTGTTTGATAGTTGATTCAAAGAAACAGCAGAATCCTACAGTTAGATACAGAAATTCAAACTTTGTCCATCCATACATGCATTGAATCAGACCTAAAGACTAGAGTGAGGAAGGCTGCTTCAGGTAGACCAACTAGTAATCAGAGGGATGTTGGTTTGGAGGCAATTTGCCTACATGCTTTGTCACAAGTAATTTTCTTTTAATGACCGAGAGTGTCACATTTTATAAAGAATTTCTTTTTTCTTTTCAGTGCTTTGACTTTACCAAAAGTTTTTATTTAAGTAAAACACACATTCAGAAAAGTGTAAAAAAAAAAGTGCATGGATTAATGTAAACCCCATGTAACACTACCCAGTTAAAGAAGCCAAATATCACCAGCATCCCAGAAGCTCTATTCATGTCCCTCTCTATATGCTCCCTCCATCTTATATCCCAAGGGAACCATTATCTTGACTCCTAATAAAATAGGATTTTGTTTAATTTTGTGAAGTATGTATTCTTTTATGTCTGACTTCTTTTGCTCAGCATAATGATTTTGAGATTCATCTATGTCAATGTGTGTAGCAGAAAAAAAAACCCACATAGTTCATACAATTTCATTCCTAAGTAACATTCCATTCTATGGCTGTACCAACCTTTATTTTTACATTATCCTCTTGATGAACATTTGCTTTGTTTCCAGTTTGGGGCTATTATTACTAACTCTAGTTTGAACATTCTACTCTTTTTTTTTGCAAAAATATGCATGTATTTGTGTTACATATATATGTAGGAGTGGGATTTCTAGATTACAGACTATGCATTTCTTCAATTTTAGATGATAATGCCAAAGATTTTTACAAAGTGGTTTTAACAATTTAAACTCCCACTAGCAGGATATAAGATTCTCATTGTTCTACATTCTCACTAACACTTGGCATTGTTGGCTCTTTTTTTCTTTTAGCTATTTTGATGGATGTGTAGTTGTATCATGTTGTGGTTTTAATTTGTTTTGTTACAAATGTGGTTAAGCTCTTTTCTAATATTTATTGACCATTTGGATATCATATTTTGTAAAAGGCCTTTTTATGTCTATTTGACCTTTTTTTTCCTATTGGGTTATCTATCTTTCTTATTGTATGTAGGAAATATTTATGTATTTTCGGTACTGTTATGTCTCAAAAAATATGTGCTGTCACTTCACTAAAGAAGATATTCAGGCAGCTAACAGATACATGAGAAAATGCTCTCGATCATTAACCATTAGAGAAATGCAAATTAAAACCACGATGAGATTCCATCTCACTCCAACAAGGCTGGCATTAATCCAAAAAACACAAAATAATAAATGTTGGAGAGGCTGCGGAGAGATTGGAACTCTTATACACTGCTGGTGGGAATGTAAAATGGTACAACCACTTTGGAAATCTATCTGGCGTTATCTTAAACAGTTAGAAATAGAACTACCATACAACCCAGAAATCCCACTCCTCGGAATATACCCTAGAGAAACAAGAGCCTTCACACAAACAGATATATGCACACCCATGTTTACTGCAGCTCTGTTTACAATAGCAAAAAGCTGAAAGCAACCAAGGTGTCCATCAACGGATGAATGGGTAAATAAATTGTGGTATATTCACACAATGGAATACTACGCATTGATAAAGAACAGTGACGAATCTGTGAAACATTTCATAACATGGAGGAAACTGGAAGGCATTATGCTGAGTGAAATTAGTTAGAGGCAAAAGGACAAATATTGTATAAGACCACTATTATAAGATCTTGAGAAATAGTATAAACTGAGAAGAACACATACTTTTGTGGTTACGAGGGGGAGGGGAGGGAGGGAGGGTGGGAGAGGGTTTTTTTATTGATTAATCAGTAGGTAAGAACTGCTTTAGGTGAAGGGAAGGACAACACTCAATACACGGAAGGTCAGCTCAATTGGACTGGACCAAAAGCAAAGAAGTTTCCGGGATAAAATGAATGCTTTAAAGGTCAGCGGAGCAAGGGCGGGGGTTTGGGGACCATGGTTTAAGGGGACTTCTAAGTCAATTGGCAAAATAATTCTATTATGAAAACATTCTGCATCCCACTTTGAAATGTGGCGTCTGGGGTCTTAAATGCTAACAAGCGGCCATCTAAGATGCATCAGTTGGTCTCAACCCACCTGGAGCAAAGGAGAGTGAAGAACACCAAGGTCACACGACAACTAAGAGCCCAAGAGACAGAAAGGGCCACATGAACCAGAAACCTACATCATCCTGAGACCAGAAGAACTAGTTGGTGCCCGGCCACAATCGATGACTGCCCTGACAGGGAGCACAACAGAGAACCCCTGAGGGAGCAGGAGATCAGTGGGATGCAGACCCCAAATTCTCATAAAAAGACCATACTTAATGGTCTGACTGAGACTAGAGGAATCCCGGCGGTCATGGTCCCCAAACCTTCTGTTGGCACAGGACAGGAACCATCCCCGAAGACAACTCATCAGACATGAAAGGGACTGGACAGTGGGTAGGAGAGAGATGCTGATGAAGAGTGAGCTAATTATATCAGGCGGACACTTGAGACTGTGTTGGCATCTCCTGTCTGGAGGGGGGATGGGAGGATAGAGAGAGTTGGAAGCTGGCAAAATTGTCACGAAAGGAGAGACTGGAAGGGCTGACTCATTAGGGGGAGAGCAAGTGGGTGTACGGAGTAAGATGTATATAAACTTATATGTGACAGTCTGACTTGATTTGTAAACGTTCACTTGAAGCTCAATAAAAGTTAATAAAAAAAAATATGTGTTGTAAATCCTAACCACTTTGTCTTTGGCTATAATCCCATTTGGGAATGGGTTGTCATGTTAATGAAGCAGGATTAGTGTAGGTTGTATCTTGAGCCAATCTCTTTTGAGATACAAAAGAGATTAAACAAGAAAGAGAATCAGAGATGGGGCTAGAGAAATGCCAAGCCACATGAAGATCATCAGGAGCAGAAGTTCAAAGAAACAAGGACTCTCCTTCAGAGCCAACAGAGAGATAAAGCCTTTCCTTAGAGCTGGCACCCTGAATTTGGACTTCTAGCCACCTAAACTGTGAGATCATAATTTTTTGTTGTTGTTAAAGCACGCATTTGTGGTATTTCTGTTATAGTAGCACTAGATAACTAAGATAGGTACTAGGTTGTCGTTAGGTGCCGTTGAGTCAGTTCCGACTCATAGTGACCCTATGTACCACAGAACGGAACACTGCCCGGTCCTGTACCATGCTCACAATTGTTGTTATGCTTGAGCCCTTTGTTGCAGCCACTGTGTCAATCCATCTCATTCAGGGCCTTCCTCTTTTCTGCTGACACTGTACTTTACCAAGCATGATGTTCTTCTCCATGGACTGGTCCCCCCGACAACATGTCCAAAGTATGTAAGATGCAGTCTCACCATCCTTGCTTCTAAGGAGCATTCTGGCTGCACTTCCTCCATGACAGATGTACCTGTTCTTTGGGCGGTTCATGGTATATTCTGTATTTTTTGCCAACATCACAATTTAAAGGCGTCAATTCTTCTTTGGTCTTCTTATTTGTTGTCCAGTTTCACATGAGTATGATGCGATTGAAAATACCATGGCTTAGTCTTTAAGGTGACATCTTTGCTTTACAACACTTTGAAGAGGATTTTTGCAGCAGATTTGTCCAATGCAATGTGTCTTCATTACTTGACTGGTGCTTCCACAGCTGTTGATTGTGGATCCAAGTAAAACGAAATCCTTGACAACTTCAGTCTTTTTCCTTTTTATCATGATTCTGTTTATTGGTCTAGTCGTGAGGATTTTTGTTTTCTTTATAGTAAGGTGTAATCCATACTGAAGGCTATGGTCTTTGAACTTCATCAGTAAGTGCTTCATGTCCTCTTCACTTTCAGCGAGAAAAGTTGTGTCATCTGCATAGTGCAGGTTGTTAATGAGTCTTCCTCCAGCCCTGATGCCATGTTCTTCTTCATATAGTCCAGCTTCTCAGATTATTTGTTCAACATAGAGATTCAATAGTTATGGTGAAAGGATGCAACCCTGATGCACACCTCTCCTGACTTTAAACCACATGGTATCCCCTTGTTCTGCTCGAATGTCTGCCTCTTGATCTATGTACAGATTCCTCACGAGCACAATTAAGTGTTCTGGAATTCCTGTTCTTCCCAATGTCATCCATAATATGTTATGATCCGCATAGTCGAATGGCTTAGCATAGTCAATAAAACACAGATAAACATCTTTCTGGTATTCTGTTTTCAGCCAGGTACTATATCTGTTGATACATGCATTCTGTTGTCATATTCAATATATGGCAGTTAAGTCAATTTTGTTAACGACATACTCAAATCTTCTTGTCTTCACCAGTGTTTACGACAGTAAACTTCTTTATTTTATAAGTATTAGATTTTCAGAAACATTGGGAAGACAATAGAGATCCCATATACCGCACTCTCAGTTCCCACTATTATTATCATTTCACATTAGTATGGTATATATATTACAATTAATGAACCAATATTGACACATTTTATTAAGTAAACTTCATAGTTTATTCAGATTTCCTTAATTTTTACATAATGTTCTTTTTATGTTCCAGGATCTCCTCTAGGTTCCCACACTATGTTTAGACATCATGGATCCTTAGACTCCTCCTGTTTGTGACAATTTCTCAGACTTTCCTTGTTTTTGGTGTCCTTGGCAGTTTTGAGGAGTACTGTTAACATATTTTGTAGCATGTCCCTCAATTGGGATTTGTCTGGTGTTATTCTTAAGATTAAGCTGGGATTATAGGTTATGAGGAAGAAAACGAAAGATAAAATGCCTTTCTCATCACATCATTTCAAAGGTATATACTATTAACATAACTTATTACTGTTGATTTTGACCTTCATCACCAGGTTGAGGTGATGTTTGTCAGGCTTCTCCACTGTAAAGTCACTTTTGTTTGGTCTCTTTCCATAATGTACTATTTAGAAGGAAGTCTCTATGCACAGCCCACACTTAGCACACTTAAGAAGAGGGGAGTTATACTCCACCTTTTAAAGGAAGAGTATCTACATAAATTATTTGTAATTCTTCTGTATGGGAGATTTCCTTACTAAATTTATTTTCTGCTTGTTGTATTAGTTAGAAAAGGCATATGCTAAAATCTACCTAGAGGATTGTGGATTTGTCTCTTTTATTTTAGTCAATTATCACTTATATATTTTTAGGGCATGAATACAGATTTAAGATGGTTATGTAAACCTGATAATGTGAACATATTATTTTATTTTTAGTAATGCTTTTGGTCTTAATGCCTCCTTTGTCTGATCTTAGTAGAGTTCCACCAAATTTCTTTTACTTGGGGTTTGCTTGGTATACTTTTTACATTCTTTTACTTTCAATCCATGGTGGGTCTGTTGCAAGTAGTACATATTTCTTTCTATTTCTCCAATCTGACAATCTTTATCTTTCATTAGAATACTTGACCTATTAAAACTAATGTAATTACTGAGCCATTTGATTTAAACCTGCCATCTTCCTATTTACATTTTATTTGTCCCCCATGTTCTTATTCCTTTATCTATATTTTCCTGTCTTCCCCTGCATTTATTATTTATTATTGCGTCTTACCCTTGGTAGTTATATTTTATTTTATTTATGTATTTACCTTTCATTAAAAAATGTTTTTGGAATTTGGATTGGAATTGCATTTTATCTATAGATTGCTTTTGGTAGAATAGACATTTTTACAATGTTGAGTCTTCCTATCCATAAGCAAGGTATGTTTTTCCACTTATGGAGGTCTCTTGGTTTCTTGCAGTAGTGACTTATAGTTTTCTTTGTATAGGTCTTTTACATCTCTGGTTAGATTTATTCCTAAGTATTTTATCTTCTTGGGGGCTACTGTAAACAGTGTTGATTTGGTGATTGCCTCTTTAAAGTTCTCTTTGTTGATGTAGAGGAATCCAACTGATTTATGTATGTTTATCTTGTATCCTGATCCTTTGATGAAAACTTCTATTAGATCCAGTAGTTTTCTCGTGGTCTGTTCGGGGTTTTCAGTGTATAAGATCATATCATCTGCAAATAGGGATACTTTTACTTCTTCCTTACCAATTTGGATGCCCTCTACTTCTTTTTCTAGCCTAATGGCTCTAGCTAGGACCTCCAGCTCAGTGTTGAATAAGAGTGGTGATAAAGGGCATTCTTGTCTGTTCCTGTTCCAAGTGGAGTGTTTTCAGGCTCTCTCCATTAGGATGATGTTGGCTGTTGGCTTTCTTATGCTTTTTATTTTGTTGAAGAATTTCCCTTCTATTCCTATTTTGCTGAGAGTTTTTATTCATGAATGGGTGTTGTATTTTGTCAAATGACTTTTCTGCATCAGTTGATAAGATCATGTGGTTCTTTTGTTTTATTTATGTGATGGATCACATTGATTGTTTTTCTAATGTTGAACCATCCCTGCATACGTGGTATGAATCCCACTTGGTCATGGTGAATTATTTTTTTGATATGTTGTTGAACTCTGTTGGCTAGAATTTTGTTGAAAATTTTTGCATTTATGTTCATGAAGGATATTGGTCTGTAATTTTCTTTTTTGTGGTGTCTTTACCTTCTGTTGGTATCAGGGTTATGCTGGCCTCATAGAATGAGTTAGGGACTATTCCATCATTTTCTGTGCTCTGAAATACCTTTAGTAGTAGTGGTGTTAACTCTTCCCTGAAAGTTTGGTAGAATTCTCCAGTAAAGCCCCCAGGGCCAAGGCTTTTTTTGTTGCTGTTGTTGTTGATAGTTTTTTAAATACTTCTTCAATCTCTTGTTAGAGGTTCATTTAGTTTTTCTAACTCTATTTGTGTTAGTTTAGGTAGGTAGTGTGTTTCCAAAAATTTGTCCATTTCCTCTAGGTTTTCAAATTTGTTGGAGTACAGTTTTTCATGGTATTGTTATGATTCTTTTAATTTCAGTTGGGTCTGTTGTGATATTGCCCATCTCATTTCTTATTTGGGTTATTTGCTTTCTCTCCTGTTTTTCTTCTGTCAGTTTGGCCAAAGGTTTATAGATTTTGTTGATCTTTTCAAAGAACCAGCCTTTTTGTCTTAACTCTTCCAGTTATTTATCCTCTATTTCATTTATTTCTTCTCTAATTTTTATTACTTCCTTTCTTCTGGTGCCTGAGGGCTTCTTTTGGTGCTCTCTTTCTATTTGTTTGAGTTGTAGGGTTAATGTTTTGATCTTGGCCCTTCTTTTTGAATGTGTGCATTTATTGCTATAAATTGACCTCTGAACACCACTTTTGCTGTGTCCAAAAGTTCTGGTAGGATGTGTTTTCATTCGTATTTGATTCTGTGAATTTCTCTATTCCATCCTTGATTTCTTCTATAACCCAGTAGTTTTTGAGCAAGGTGTTGTTCAGTTTCCATGTATTTGAATTTTTTTTCCTTGCTTTTTCTGTTACTGATTTCTACATTTATGGCTTTACAGTCAGAAAAGATGCTTTGTAATATTTTGTTTTGGATTCTGTTAATGCTTGCTTTTTGGCCTAGTACATCATCTATTCTAGAGAATGTTCCATATGTGTTATTATGTTTATGCCCTCCTGGCATATTCACCCTTTAATCATTATATACTGTCCTTCCTTATCCTTTGTGGTGGATTTTGCTTCAAAATCTATTTTGTCAGAGATTAATATTGCCACTTCCGCTGTTTTTTTGATTATTGCTTGTTTGATATTTTTTTTCCTTCCTTTGAGTTTTAGTTTGTTTGTGTCTTTGAGTTTCAGATGTGTCTCTTGTAGGCAGCATATAGACAGATCATTTTTTTCATCCATTCTGCCGCTCTCTGTCTTTTTATTGGTGCATTTAGCCCATTTACATTCAGCATAATTACTGTTAGGTATGTTTACTGCTGTCATTTTTGATGCATTTTGTGTGTGTGTGTGTGTTGTTGGCAGTTTCTTTGTTCCACTGAATTTTCTGTGCTGAGTTGTTTTTCTTTATGTATTTTCTTTTCATGTTTTTCATTGTTGGTGATTATGTCTTTGCTGAGTCTTTATGTTTTTCTTGTTTTTTATTTTGAAGTATAGTATTGCTAGATTCCTTTTTGGTTACCTTAATAGTTACCTCTATTTTTCAAAGTTTAAATGTTTTATTTCTTTATATCGCCTTGACTTCCTCTCAGTATGAAAGTTCTATGGCTACACTATTTAGCCCCTCTTTTTTGTTTTCATGTTGTCATCTTTTACATATTGACATCCCTGTTTCCCTATATTCAGGGTGTTAGCTTTGATTTATTTTTTTGTCTTCCCTATCTGGGTTGATATTTGGTTGCTCTGTCCTGTGTTCTAGTCTTGGGCTGGTATCTGATGTTATTTTCTAAGCAGAGGACTCCCTTTAGTATTTCTTGTAGTTTTGGTTTGGTTTTTACAAATTTCCTAAACTTCTGTTTATCTGGAAATGTCCTAATTTCACCTTCATGTTTGAGAGACAGTTTTGCTGGATATGTGATTCTTGCCTGGAAATTTTTTTCCTTCAATGCTTTATATAAGTCATCCCATTGCCTGCTTGCCTGCATGGTTTCTGCCGAGTAGTCCAGGCTTATTCTTATTGGCTCTCCTTTGTAGGTGACTTTTCATTTATCCCTACCTGCTCTTAAAATTCTCTCTTTATCTTTGGTTTTGGCAAGTTTGATTATAATATGTCTTGGTGACTTTCTTTTGAGATTTAGCTTATGTGGAGTTCAATGAGCATCTTGGACAGATCTCATCTCATCTTTCATGATATCAGGGAAGTTTTCTCCAAAAAAGTCTCCAACAATTCCCTCTGCATTTTCTGTTATCCCCTTTCTTCTGGTACTTCAATCACTCATAGGTTATTCCTCTTCCCACATAATTCTTAGGGTTTCTTCATTTATTTTTTTTATCTGATTTTTCCTCAAATAAATTGGTGTTAAATGCTTTATCTTCAATCTCACTAATTCTAACTTCCACTGCCTCAATTTTGCTCCTATGACTTCTATGGAGTTGTCTAGATCTGAAATTTTGTTGTTAATCTTTTGAATTTCTGTTTGTTGTCTCTCTATGGATGCTTGAATTCTGTTAAATTTGTCGTTAGGCTCTTGCATAACCTTCTTGAGTTCCTCTGTTTCTTTTTGTGCTTTTTGTATTGGTCTGCATTTTGTCTGATCTCCTTCCTGATCTCTTGAAGGGTTCTGCATATTAATCTTTTGTATTTTACCTCCAGTAATTCTAAGAAGTTATCTTCATCTGGGAAGTTTCTTTGTTCTTTGTTTTGGTTTCTTAATGAAGCCATCATGGTCTGCCTTTTTATATGATTTGATATTAAATGTTGTCTCCAAGCCATCAATAAGTGATTATATTTATTTTATGTTTGCTTAGTGTGTCCTAGTTTCTTTTGTTTTGATATGCCCAAACTGTTCATGTGAGCTACTTTGATTATCAGCATCTTTTTTTACAAGAAATGTTTATTTATTTATTTTTATTGAACTTTAGATGCAGGTTTACAGAACAAACTAGTTTCTCATCAAACAGTACACACATTGTTCTATGGCATTGGTTAACAACCCCACAAAATGTCAATACTCTTCCTTACCAACCCCGAGTTTCCTACTACCAGATTTCTTGTTACATCCTGCCTTCCAGTCCCTGCCCCAGGGTAGGTGCACACCTTTAGTTTTGTTTTGTGACATGGGCCTGTTCAATCTTTGACTGAAGTGTGAACCTCAAGAGTGACCTCGTTACTGAGCTGAAAGGGTGTCCAGGGGCCATTTTCTCAGAGTTTCTCTAGTCTCTGTCAGGCCAGCAAGTCTGGTCTTTCTTTTTGAGTTAGACTATTTTTCTACATTTTTCTCCAGCTCTGTCCAGGACCCTGTATTGTGATCCCTGTCAGAGAAGTTAGTGGTGGTAGCCAGGCACCATCTAGTTGTACTGTACTCAGTCTGGTGGAGGCTGTGGTAGATGTGGTCCATTACCCCTTTGGACTAATCTTTCCTTGTATCCTTAGTTTTCTTCATTCTTCCTATTTCCCAAAGGGGTAAGAGGAGTGGAGTATCCTAGATGACTGCTCACAGGCTTTTAGGACACCAGACACTACTCACCAAAGTAGAATGTAAAACATATTCTTTATAAACTATGTTATGCCATTTGAGCTAGATGTTCCCCAAGACCATGGTCCCTACAGCCTATAGTCCAGCAATTCGGTTCCTCAGGGAGTTTGGATGTGTCTATAGCGTTACCATGACCTTGCCTTGTGTCATGGATTGAATTACATCCCCCCAAAAATGTTTGTATTAACTTGGTTAGGCCATGATTCCCAGTATTGTGTGGTTGTCCTCCATTTTGTGGCTGTGATTTTATGTCGAGAGGATTAGGGTGGGATTGCAACACCAACCTTACTCAAGTCGTCTCCCTGATTCAAAGTAAAAGGAGTTTCCCTGGGGTGTGGCCTGCACCACCTTTTCTCTCTCAAGAGATAAAAGGAAAGGAAAGCAAGCAGAGAGTTGGGGACCTCATACCACCAAGAAAGCAGCACCAGGAGCAGAACACGTCCTTTGGACCAGGGGTCCCTGTGCCTAAGAAGCTCCTCAGCTAGGGGAAGATTGAGGACAAGGACCTTCTTGCAGAGCCAACAGAGAGAGAAAGCCTTCCCCTGGAGGTGATGCCCTGAATTTGGACTTTTAGCCTACTTTACTGTGAGGACATAAATTCCTCCTTGGTAAAGCCACCCACTTGTGGTATTTCTGTTATAGCAGCACTAGATGATCAAAACACCTTGTATGGGTTGTGCTCGTTTCCCCAGTACTATGTACTGTCTTACCCTTCACCAGGTAAGTTTCCACTTATCTATTGTCTATTAAGTGTTTTTCCACTTCCATCCCCTGCCTCTTAACCATCAAACATTGCTTCTTTTTGTATGTAAAACTTTCATGAGTTTATACAGTAGTGATCTCATACAATATTTGTCCTTTTGTGATTGACTTATTTCACTCAGCAAAATGACCTCCAGATTCATCCATATTATGAGATGCTTCACAGATTGATCATTGTTCTTTATCACTGCGTAATACTCCATTGTGTGTATGTACCACAATTTGTTTATCCACCTGTTGATGGGCATCTAGGTTGTTTCCATCTTTTTGCTATTGTGAACAATGCCACAATGAACATGAGTGTGCATACGTCTATTTGTGTAACGACTCTTATTTCTCTAGGATATATTCCTAGGAGTGGGATTGCTGGATCATATGGTATTTCTTTTTCTAACTTTCTAAGAAAGTGCCATATCATTTTCCAAAATGGTTGTATCATTTTGCATTCCCACCAGCAGTTCATAAGAGTTCTGATCTCCCGCACAGCCTCTCCAACATTTGTTATTTCCTGTTTTTTTTTTTTTTTATTTGAACCAGTAATGCCAAGGTGAGATGGTATCTCATTGTGGTTTCAATTTGCATTTCTTGAGGGCACTGGGTTTTTTTTTTTTTTTTTTTTTAGAGATCGTGAGCATTTCCGCCTGTGTCTGCTGGGTGCTTAAATGTCTTCTTTGGTGAAAAAAAAAGTGTCTGTTTATTTCCTTTGCCAATTTTTTAATTGGATTATTTGCCTTTTTTGTAAAGGTGTTGGATTTTCTCATAGATTTTAGAGATTAGACCTTTGTCTGATTAGTATTAGCCAAAAATTTTTTCCCAGTCTGTAGGTTTTTTTTAATGTTTTGCTGATGTCTTTTGAGGAGTGTAAGTGTTTAATTTTTAGAAGATCCCAGTAATCTAGCTTATCCTCTGGAGCTTGTGTGTTGTTGGTTGTGGTTTGTATCCTGCAAATGCCATGTGTTAGGGCCTCTAGCATTGATCTATTTTTTCTTCTATGAACTTCATGGTTTTTGCTTAAATTTAGGCCTTTGATCCACTTTGAGTTAAATTTTGTATATGGTGTGAGGTATGGGTTCTGTTTCAATTTTTTGCAGATGGACATCCAGTTTTCCCAGCACCATTTGTTAAAAAGACTGCCTTTTCCCTATCTGATGGACTTTGGGTCCTTGTCTAAGATCAGGTGACCGTAGGTGGATGGATTTACATCTCGGTTCTCAATTCCATTCCATTGGTCAATATATCTGTCATCGTACCAGTACCAGGCTGTTTTGACAACCATAGCTGTATAGTAGGTTCTGAGGTAAGCTAGTGCGAGTCTTCCTACTTCATTCTACTTCTTCAATAGTGCCTTACTTATCCGTGGCTTCTTGCCTTTCCATATAAAGTTAATGATAAATTTTCCATTTCTTTAAAGAAGGTTGTTGATATTTGGATCGGGATTGCATTGTATTTATAATTTGCTTTGGGTAGAATCGTCATTTTCACTATGTTGATCCTACCTATCCATGAGCATGGTATGTTTTTCCATTTCTGTAGATTCTTTTTGGTTTCTTGCAGTAGTGTTTTATAGCTTTCTTTGGATAGGTCTTTTACATCTCTGGTTAGATTTATTCTCAAGTATTTCGTTTTTTTAGAGGTATTCTATTCCTGATTTCCTTTTTCTCATTCTCTTTATTGGTGTATAGGAATCCAGCTGATTTTTGTATGTTTATCTTATATTCTGCTACTCTGCTGAACCTTTATATTAGTTCCAGTATTTTTTTATTGAGTCTTTTGGATTTTCTATTTTTTTTTTTTTATGTATAGTATCATATCCACAAAGAGGGACAGTTCAACTTCTTCATTACCAATTTGGATGCCCTTTATTTCTGTTTCTTGCCTTATTGCTCTAGCTAGGACTACCAACAGATGTTAAATACAAGGGGTGATAAAAGGCATCCTTGTCTTGTTCCTGCTCTTAAAGGGAATGGTTTCAGCCTCTCTCCATTAAGAATGATGTTGGCCATTTGTTTTGCATATATACCCTTTCTTTTTTTTTATGTTGAGAAATTTTCCTTCTATACCTATTTTGTTGACAGTTTTTATCAGGAATGGGTGTTGGACTTTGTCGAATGCCTTTTCAGTATCGATTGAGACGATCGTGTGATTCTTTCTTTTCATGTGGTGGATTACATTGATTGATTTTCTAAAGTTGAACATTTCTTGCATACCTGGTATGAATCATACTTGGTCATAGTGTATTATTTTTTTGATATGTTGTTGAATTCTATAGGCTAGAATTTCCTTGAGAATTTTTGCATCTATATTCATGAGAGATATTGGTCTGTAATTTTCTTTTTTTGTGGTGTATTTGCCTGGTTTTGATATCAGGGTTATGGTGGCTTCATAGAATGAATTTGGAAGTATTGCTTCCTTTTCTACATTCTGAAATAGTTTGAGTGGTACTGGCATAAGCTCTTCTCTGAATGTTTGGTAGAATTCTCCAATGAAGCCGTCTGGGCCAGGGTTTTTTTTGTGTTGGGAGTTTTTCTTATTACCTTTTCAATTTCTTCTCTTGTTGTGGGTCCGTTCAGATTTTCAATATCATTTTATGTTAGTTTGAGTAGGTAGTGTGTTTCTAGAAATTTGTCCATTTCCTCTAGGTTTTCAAATATGTTGGAGTATAGTTTTTCATAATACTCTGTTATGATCTTTTTTATTTCAGTTGGGTCTGTTGTAATATTCCCCATTTCATTTTTTGTTTGGGTTATTTGCATCCTCTCCTGTTTTTCTTTTGTCAGTTTATACAGTGGTTTGTCAATTTTGTTGATCCTTTCAGAGAACCAACTTTTGGTTTTGTTGATCCCTTCTATTCTTTATTTCATTTATTTCTACTCTGATCTTTATTATTTCCATTCTTCTGGTGGCAGTGGGTTTCTTTTGACGTTCTCTTTCTATTTGTTCAAGTTGTGTAGCTAATGTTTTGACTTTGTTCCTTTCTTCCTTTTTCATGTGTGCACCTATTGCTATGAATTGACCTCTAAAGACTGCCTTCACCGTGTCCCGAAGGTTTTGATCTGATGTGTTTTCAATTTCATTGGATTCTAGGAATTTTTTGTTTCCGTCTCTGATTTCTTCTATTACCCAGTGGTTTTTAGGCAAGGTGTTATTCGGTTTCCATGTAAATTGATTTTTTTCCCTTAATCTTCCTGTTGTTAATTTCTACGTTGATGGCATTGTGGTCAGAGAAGATACTTTGTATTATCTCAGTGTTTTGGATTTTGTTAAGGGTTGCTCTGTGGCTTAAGATGTGGTCTATTCTGTAGAACGTTCCATGTACGTTGGAAAAGAATGTGTACTTTTTAGCTGTTGGGTGGAGTGTTCTGTATATGTCTATGAGGTAGAGTTGGCTGATTCTGCTCTGTAGCTCTTCTGTATCTTTGCTGAGTTTCTTTCTAGATGTTCTGTCCTTTACTGAGAGTGGTGTGTCGAAGTCTCCTACTATTGTTGTGGAATCATCAATTTCTCTTTTCAGTGCTGTTAGTTTGTTTTATGTATTTTGGAGCCCTGTCACTGGGTGCATAGATGTTTATTATGGTTAAGTTTTCATGAGGGATTATCCCTTTAATCATTACATAGTGCCCTTTTTTGTCTTTTATGGTAGATTTTTTTTTAAATCTATTTTTTCTGAGATTAGTATTTTTACTCCTGCTCTTTTTTGGTAGCTGTTTGCTTGATATATTTTTTCCCTCTTTTGATTTTTTAATAAATTTACGTATTTGTTTCTAAGGTGTGCCTCTTGTAGACAGCACACTGATGGATCCTATTTTTTTTAATACATTCTTTCACTCTGTGACTCTGTATGGGTAATTTTAGGCTGTTTACATTCAGTGTAATTATTGATAGGTGTGAGGATATTACTGTCATTTTGTAGTGCTTTTGCTTTGTGGTGGTAACATTTTCTTTGTTCTTCTTACTCTCCTGTGCTGAGTTCCTTTTGTTTGTGGATTTCTTTTGTTTTGTAGATTTTGTTTTATTGAGATTTTATGTTTTTCTTCTTTATTTTGATGAGTAGGTTTGTTAACTTTCTTTGTGGTTATCTTGAAATTTACCCTTATCTTCCTAGGTTTGAACCAGTTTATTATTACTTGGTTTTGCCCTGACTTCCTCTGCATTAGAAAGTTCTGTACCTATACTGTTTATTCCCTCTTTTATTGTTCTGACGTTTTCTCATTTGCAGATTAATCTCTCTGGTTCCTGTTGCAATTCTTTTGGTTTTCGATAGTCCTTGAGAGTTAATTTCCTATGTTGATATCTGGCTGATACAATCTTGCATCCTAGATTCAGGTTGTGGTCTGATGTTGTTTGTTCTCAGACTGAAGGACTCCCTTTAATAATTCTTGTAGGTTTGGTTTTTTTTTTTTTTTACATATTCCTTTAATTTCTGTTTATGTGGAAATGTCCTAATTTCACCATCACATTTGAACAAAAGTTTTATAGGATACATTATTTGTGGTTGGCAGAGTTTTTGTTTCCAGGTTTTATATATATCATGCCATTGCCTTCTTGCCTGCATGGATTCTGCCAAATAATCAGAGCTTAGTGTTGTTTCTTCTCTGTATATGGCTTCTTTTTTTTTCTCCACCTGTTCGCAGGATTTTGTCATTGTCTTTGGTTTTAGCAAGTGGTATTATTTTATTATGATATGCCTTTGTGCTTTTCTTTTGGGGTCTATCTTATATGGGGTTCGTTGAGCTTCTTGGATGGTCAGCTTTTCATCTTTCGTGATGTTAGGGAATTTTTCTGTCAGCAATTCTTCAATGATCCTCCCTGTGTTTTCTGTTTTCTCTCCCTGTTCTGGAACTCCAGTCTCTCACATATGTTTTCTTTTTTGATTGTATCCACATAATTCTCAGTGTTTCCTCATTTTTCGTCATTCTTTTTTTGATTTTTCCTCAAACAGAGTTGTATCCAAGTGTTTGTCTTCAATTTCACTGAATCTGTCTTCCATCATTTCAAAACCTGCTCCTTAGCCCTTCTATGACCCTGTCCATTTCTGAAATCTTGTTTATCTTTTGGATTTCTAGTTGTTTTTACGTGATTTCTAGCTGTGAATTTGTTTTGGCATTTTGTTTCTGTATTATTTTCCTGAATTTTTCCATTTTTTTGTCTGTATTTTCCATGAATTTGTCTGCCTTTTCAATAAATTTTTCTATTTTTCTTCATTTTTGTCTGCTTTTTGCTTCAACTCTTGGATAGCTCTGAATATTAGAGATTTTAATTCCCTGTCAGGCAGTTCTAGTGCCTTTTCTTTTACTGGAAAGTCATTGGTGTTTTCTTTTGAATGTCTATTGGAACCATCCTGTCCTGTTTTTTTATATGTTTTCATATTGTCTGCTGTCTTCAGGACATTCAGTAGTTATTTTCTTCATTTCTTGATTGTAGATTTGTTTATTTTGCCCTGTTTTTTTGTTTTATTTGGTTATGTCTGAGCAGGTGGGCCGTGCGTTCTTTTTTGTTTGTCCATGTGTAGTTGTGATACTTTTCACCCCCTTGTCCAATGGGTGTGACCAGTTACTCAGCTATGGTGCAGCAGGTCAGGTCCAGCTGAAGGGGAGGGACTGGGATGGGTTGTTTGTGGCATGTATTAAGGCCGACAGGATGGGTCAGGACTCACTGCTGGACAGGTTCTGGCAGGCTGTGCCTGTGCTGCTTGGGGGTGTGATGTTCAGTGCACAGTGTCAGTAGGTAGGAAAATGGGGGAGTTGTGATGTATGAAGCTAGTATGGGTATGGGAAAGAGGAGAGAGAAACGGGAGCCAGAAACAAAGGAAAAACAAGCAAACAGAAGAAAAGGGTGCAAAGGGAGCTTGTCATCGGAGTGGAGAGATGAGAACCCAAGAAATGGAGAGAAGCAAAAAAAAAGGAAGGAAGAAAGAAAAAGGAAAAAAAACTAGATAAAAATTTGGAAAAGAAGAAGAAGTAGAAAAGAAAACCCCCAGGAGTCCTACCAGTGCTGCTGTGTAGACCAGGGAAGTCTCCCAGTGCAGTATGGCCTGCCTAGAGGGGGTATAGATGTCACACAGCACCAGGTATTCAGGAGACAGGAAAAGAAGGTAAGTGTAGACAGATGAGAACTGAGAAATGAAGAAAGACAGGGAAAAAGGGAGAAGGAGAAAAGAAAAAACAGAAGTGCCTCCAGAGATCCCACCTACGCTGCTGTACAGATTGAGGAAGTGTCTCCTAGGCTGTGCAGTGCAGCCCAGCTAGAAGGGGCTCATAAGTGCAAAAAGAAAAAGAAAACAAAACAGAAAAAAGCAAAACAAAACAGGCAAAAAAACAAAACAAAACAAAACCCAGTTATCCCACTAGAGTGGTGTCGTGGGCCAGGGAATGGATCCCCAGTCAATCGTGGCTTCACAGCCTTTCAAGAAGAAGCAAAGATGGCACACAGAGCCAGGTGTTCAAGAGAAAGGAGGGGGAGGTGGTAGGAGGCACGGAAGAAACCAAAAGAGACAGAAAGAATTAACACCAGCTCAGGGACCCAGCCAGCGTGGACAGGGCAAATCCAAGTGGCCTGGGGCAGAAGCAGTTACCTCTTGGCTGAGAGACTGTGGCTGGTGGGAAGCAGAGGTGGCCAAAGGGGGAGGGAAAGAATGGTAGGAGTTAGGAAAGTGTATATCGCTTCTTACCGGCTGTTCTGTCTCCTGCTGGGAACTTTGTGAAGTTGCTTTCACGTACTCTCTGTTCACCAATCTGTGATGTGGGTGGGGCAAATCCCAGAGGCACGGAGGCTGCAGTTCCCAGCCAAGCCACCACAGCCAGCCAGGAAGCTTAGAGGTAGGGAAGTGGGGAGAGGATAGGGGTGGGTAAGAATGTATCACTAGTTACCAGGTGCTCTGGCTTCCGCTGGGAGCTCATTGAAGCTGCTTTCCTGCAATCCCTGTCAGCTGATCTCCAACAGGAGTCCCAGATGGTGGATCTGTGCTGCGTTAGCTGTTAAGGAACCTCAGCCCCTACCTCTCCTTGCTCTTAATCCTCTGTCAGTTTCTTATTCCATTTGGTGTTTGGCTGAGATCTTTATGTCTTCATTTGACACTACAGGTTCCAGGAATGACCTTTGTCTCTGTTTTACTTAGTTTTTCAGGTCTTTGCTGTGGAAGGAAGGCGTGGTGTTTCTGTCTATGGTGCCATGTTGGCAGGAAGTACTGATTATCAGCGTCTTTGAAGCTCTCACATCCTGTCACCAGGTGGTTAGAGTTGTTACTAGGTTTGTGAGCCCAGGAGTTCATTTACTTTTCTTGTGTGTATTCAGCACATGTGTCCAGGTCCTTGGTCACTAAGTGTGTGAAGCATGCTGTCACCTACAGTCCTAGATGGGCAGGGGTGATTGAAGTAGGCATGGGCATCTGGCTGCCATAGGGGGTCATGTGCGAAGGCAGAGTGCTCATGGCTGCCCCTGAGTGTCTGGGTGGAAGGCTTGTCTGTGTTTCCTAGAGCACATAAGTGGTTGGATTTTGCCTCTGGACTTTGGGCACCCAATGCTGTTGGCTGTAAGAACTAGGAGGCACCACTTATTCTCAGAGCCCTGTCTTGGGTATCTAGGTGGATTGGGTAGAGCCACCAGGCCTCAGGCACCTGATGTGGGTAAAAAAGGACCCTGCTTAATGGTCAGGGTGGTGTCAGATGTTACAAATCTGCCACTCCCCCTTAGCTGTTGTAGTTGAAAATAGGCTTCAGGTATATACCCTGTTGTACTCAGCTAATGAGGGCCTGCACTGTTGAAACGGGCCCACATGGGTTAGGCAGGGGTTAAAGGCATTCAAAATCTGTGGACCCTTTATGCCTATGTCTAGGCAAAGGGGCTGTGCCTGCCCTGAGTTCCTGGCTTAGGGGAGCTGGAAGATTATTTTTTCTTGTTTGCTAATTTGTTCCCTCTCCAAAGTGTAGAGAACAGCTCAGAGCACGTGACAGGTCCTACTTTTGCCCCAGCAGTTGCGGCATTCACTGAAGCCAGACCCGGATCCGGATCCGTAGCAGAGCAGGGAGGGGGCAGATAAATGGGAGGGAGGTGCTTCCCAGAGGAGGGAAGGGTTTTTTGATCCCGCACCATAGGTTAGACGCTGTACTTAACTTTAATCGATTCAGCCCTGCTTCTCTGTGGTTCCGCAGGCTTGCAGGCTTGCACAGACTCTCTACCTCTTGGTTTCTCTCAATGTGGGAAGCGTGTCCTGAGTGCTACTGCCTGGCTCAACCTGCAGCGTGCCGGTCAGTTTAGGTCTGGCAAATTCTCGCTGCTTCTGAACTGTGTCTCCCTCACCCTCCTGCTCAGTCTGACTCCTCAACTTTGTCTTTGATGTTCAGGGCTCCTAGATTGTCATATATAATTGATTTACTTGTTTTTTCACGTCTTAGTTGTGAAAGGGATCACAGGAAGCATCTGACTATTCTGCCATCTTGGCTCTGCCCCATTTGATTTATTTTAATAGTTTACAATTCTATGTCAAAATTCCAATTCTTATCTTCTAGTTGATGGTCCTATTATTTACAATTATTTTTAATTTCATACATAAATCTACATTATTTGGGTACTCTATAGGTCTATGTCAATTTTCTTTTTATTTTTTTTAGTCACATGGTCTAATTACGCATATACTTTGCAATTTCTGATTTGTATCATATGTTGTTTTTCCAAACATTCTACAGATAATCTGAGGCTCTGAATAATGTTATTGCTCTGCCTAGAGGAATTATGTACGTATTTATTTATACTTCTGACAGATGGTTAGCTAGGAAGACTAGCAATTCCTTATCAATTTAACCCAATCAGTATTGTTATGACTCATAATCGAGGTTCAGTTTCTGTAAGGTTAGTTTATTTCTAGTTCTCTCTTTCTCTTAGATTTTAGTCCTCTAGTGTCCCCAGTCAAACTCAGAATGGTTTCCCTAAGGTACTACTGCCTTAGAAGTCACTGAACTTCAAGATTGACATCCCTCCAGACCCGTGAGTTTACTGAAAGCCATGATCAACTTGTCAGTCTGTCAGCTGAACTTTCAGAATCAGTATATTCCTCTGGGAAAAAGTAGCCCCAAATTTTGAGCTCATATTAGTGGGCTTTCCTTCTGTCATGGATTTGAGTCCAGCAATGCTTCACTGAAATGGCAACATTTTAGTTACCTCATATGGATTTTTTTCCAATAGTTTTTTTAGTTTTTTCCGTGTTTCTCATTGAGGGGATTAGCCCAAAACACCCAGTCTACCATCACTAGAAGCAGAGTATGCTGCTTTACTCAAAGCAGTAGAGTCAATTCAAGGTTATTCCAAAATTACACTATTCTCACTCACAATCTAACATTTTGTCTTAAGAAAGGGGTAGATTTTTGTCAAATACAAAGGTAATTAAGTATTAGCTTGGGTGACCAATAGGAGTGTGAAACCATGTAAATGACAGCTCTACCTTCTGTGCGGAGGAAGAAAAATTGTTGAAGTCATTTTCTATGGAATGCGTAATCTAGTTTCATTTTGCATTCTTCTGTAAGTCTCCCAATCTTGTGAGACTTTAAATTCTATCTCTTAAATATTTGCCTTTTTTCTTTAGGGAAATCGTGTTTGTTTTTTCAAACCATTGCAAAGCCTGTTTGCATGGTGCCTTTATCTACAATTGATGCTATCATCCTTATCATCACATTAACATCACAGTCATCACTAAATTTTATTGAATATCTACTATATATAGGGTTTCACATATGATCACATTTAATCCTTACTCTCTGATGTAGATGAAAATACAAATCCACTATAAAAATAGTAGTAAATATTTTACAAGGGCAAGAGTGAAAGAAAAGAACTACTATTTACTGAATATCGGCTCTGTGCCAAGAACATTTTTAGCAACCTAAGAAGTAGATATAGATATCACTGATAGCTGAATATTTGTGGTGTCCTCAGGAGTTTGGTTTCAAGGTTTATGTTTTCTTCACTACTCAATGGTATCTCAACAGATGGACATTTTTAATAGCATAACACACATTTCTGAGAGCTAATTTATCTAACCCTCCTATCAACTCTATGAGATATACACTGTTGGTCTTGTCATCACAGTTGAGGAAACTAAGGTATTTATTTAATTTGCCTTAGTTCACATGGTTTGTTAGCCACAGAAGTGGGATTCCAACCCAGATATGTTCAATTTCAATCTATGCTTTTTACCAACACAGGGCAGGTCTCAGCAAGCTCATTTCTCTGTATGTGTTAGAAAAACTCTGAACATATTTTAAATATTCAACATCTGAATATTAGTCAAGTATGAATTTTAAAGAAAAAGTGATGCTTCTCTGAAGAAAACATGAGTCAACCTGAAACATGTAGTTTCATTCTTCAGGGTTCCTTTTGAGTACACATTACCATAGAGAAACTGAAACATGTAATAAATAAATAAATAGATAACACAAATCCAAACATGAACTTTGTTTTTACCAAGGTAGAACTAAAGTGTGATCTAAAAATAGATACGTTATTATACATTTTTAGTGAATTAGAATAGTTATGCTAAATTAGTTATAAAAATATTGTAATACAAATAGTTAACTTTAAGTTCAGTAGCATATAAGATGTGAAATGTATATAATTGTTACTGTTAATTTTGGGAAAAAAAGAAGGTACGTGAGAAAAAATAAATTTTATTTAGATGTTGGCTTTGTAAATACATCATTTATGTTACTAATGCACAGATACGCAAAACAATTGGCTCAGATATTTCAAGCCTTCCCTTCCTCATCAAAACACACTTGGGTTGAAAATAGGTGCTGAAAGTAAAGACGCTGCTTTTATTTGAATTTCTGAATACAAGTTATAATTCTCTATTTTAACTTGAATGTGTTAACATGAGCTGTTTTACACAGAGAAACACTTTCACATTTTCATTGCAAATCGGAGATTTTTTAATCATGCACATTAACAAATCTAAATTGGCCACCTTAAAATAAATGTTTCAAGGTGATAATTTTTTTAATGTGAAAATGAGCTTTGGTATCTTTTAAAGTTAATTAGTGTAAAAACAATTCCAACAATTTCTTTGATATAGGAATGAAGAATCAATTAAACACTGGAGTGTTAATTAAATTAACAAAATTTGAAGGCGTAATGAAGCAAAGATAAAAAAGTTACAACAGTGATTACTGTCAAACTTCATCCTCCTGATACTGTGCCATTATTATGTACAGCTCTATAGGCTTTATTAAAGAAATACATGACTTACTTAAAAGTAGATTACCAGTGACATCAGCAAAATGGCTGAATAGGGAAGTCCAAAAGTCTGCACCTCCACGAAAGTAATGAATTAATTGGCATAAACAGTCAGAATCACCTTTAATGGAACTGGAAACTAAAGAAAAGTTTATAGCAACAAGGAGAAAGCCTAATAAAGAAAAAAAAACTGAATCTTAGTAAGAGAGTTTGTGGAGTTTTACCTCACCCTAACCTAAAGCAAAAGGAAGAAATGATGAAGTAAAAGAACTGAACAGAAGATTTCAAAGGGTGGTTTGAGAAGACAAAATAAAGTATTATAATGACATGTGCAAAGAGCTGGAGATAGAAAACCAAAAGGCAAGAACACGCTCAGCGTTTCTCAAACTGAAAGAACTGAAGAAAAAATTCAAGCCTCAAGTTGCAATACTAAAGGATTCCATGGGGACAATACTACATGATGTAGGAAGCATGAAAAGAAGATGGAAAGAATACAGAGTCATTATACCAAAAAGAATTGGTCGGCGTTCAACAATTTCTAGAGGTAGCATATGATCAGGAACCGATGGTACTGAAGGAAGAAGTCCAAGCTGCACTGAAGGCATTGGTGAAAAACAAGGCTCCAAAATTGACAGAATACCAATTGAGATGTTTGAACAATTGGATGCAGTGCTGCAAGTGCTCACTTGTCTCTGCCAGGAGATTTGGAAGACAGTTACCTGACCAAACTGACTGGAAGAGATCCATATTTATGCCTATTCCCAAGAAAAGTGATTCAACCAAATGCAGACATTATTGAACAATATCATTAATATTATACGCAAGTAAAATTTTGCTGAAGATCTTCAAAAGTGGCCGCGGCAGTGTATCAACGGGGAACTGCCAGAAATTCAAGCCAGATTCAGAAGAGGATGCAGAGCAAGGGATATCATTGCTGATGTCAGATGGAGCCTGGCTGAAAGCAGAGAATACCAGAAAGATGTTTACTTGTGTTTTACTGACTATGCTAAGGCATTCAACTGTGTGGATCATAACAAATTATGGATAACGTTGAGAAGACCAGGAATTCCAGAACATTTAATTGTGGGCATGAGGAATCTATACATAGATCAAGAGGCAGTCATTCGAACAGAACAAGGGGATACTGCGTGGTTTAAAGTCAGGAAAGTTGTGTGTCATGGTTGTATCCTTTTGCCATATCTGTTCAATCTGTATGCTGAGCAGATAATCTGAGAGGCTGGACAGTATGAAGAAGAATGGGGCATCAGGATTGGAGGAAGAATTGTTAAGGACCTGTGTTATGCAGATGACTAAGATGCACCTGACCCAAGCCATGGTATTTTCAATCGCATCATATGCGTGTGGAAGCTGGACAATGAATAAGGAAGACTGAAGAAGAATTGACTCCTATGAATTGTGGTGTTGGTGAAGAATATTCAATATACCATGGACTGCCAAAAGAATGAACAAATCTGTCTTGGAAGAAGTACAACCAGAATGCTCCTTAGAAGCAAGAATGGTGAGACTACATCTTATATACTTTGAACATGTTATCAGGAGGGATCAGTCCCTGGAGTCGGACATCATGCTTCATAGAGTACAGGGTCAGTGAAAAAGAGGATGTCCCTCAATGAGATGGATGACACAGTGGCTGCAACAATGGGCTCAAGCATAACAACAATTGTGAGCATGGTGCAGGACCGGGCAGTGTTTCCTCCTGTGGTACATGGGGTAGCTATGAGTTGGAACTGACTAAACAGTACCTAACAACAACAACAACCCCACTATACACTCCCTACCTTGGCTGCAGCCTTAAAAACAACTGCTTATATTCTCAGTATAATTTCCTAAGGCCAGAGGGCACAGAATAGACCTTATATGTGAGGAATTGTGGTTATTGGTTGTGACATGTCTGGTGGGTCCCTGAAGGACCAGCTCAAAGGGCTTGCCTTTATTTCACTTAACGCAGAACTTTCTTAGGACTGAAATGGCTTTTGGCAAGGGGAGGATGTTTGTCAAAAACATTTAAAGAAAAATTCATTAGTTGCTGTCACCTGGGGCAAGGGATAATGGTTGGGGCAAACAGTATAAAAATTGAAAATCTTGAAATTAAAGGCTGGAGAATGAGACACTTTGGGGAATAAGGACTTTGAAAAGCTCCCATATATTCCTGGGAATCTAAAAGGCAATGAATATTCCCAGGGCTGGCTGCATGTTCAGAAAGGACCTGAGAAGACCTTGAGCTCTCACTTCTGGCTGACCTTCAGACTCTGTGCAAGCAGAAATTGAAGGAAAAGGCAGAATTGTAAATGGTAAACTGCTTGATTATGAGTGTTGAAGGCATGATGCAACATACACACACACAGAATCCATTCTCAAAGCCTGAGAGATTTTGTGTGTGTGTGTGTGTGTGTGTGTGTGTGAGTGTGTACGGTTCCAGGTGCTTAAAGAAATCTGTCAAATTGGTATCTGACCTGTAAGCAAATGGAAGAGACACTAAGTGTTCAGACATGACAAAGGATACAGACTTTACAAAATTAGTTCAGAAAAGTCCAAAACAAACTACAGCTAATACAATAAGCAACAACAGCAAAAAGGAAGGGAGGAGAATTGGACTTCCAGAATCAAAAAATTATACAGTTTTCAGTTTTCTACAAAAAATTGAGACACGCAAAGAAACAAGAAAGTCTGGCCCATATACAAGAAAAATAGAAATAAATAAAAACTGTACATGAGAAAGCCCAGACATTGCACTTTCTAGAGAAAAAATTAAAACAGCTGTTTGAAATATGTTCAATTAGCTAAAGAAAACTTTGTTTAAGGAACTAAAGAAACCTATGAGAATGATGTTTTACAAAATTTAAAAAAAAATTTTAAAAAGATAAAAATAAACCAAAGAGACATTTTGTGGTTTAAAAGTACAATAATTGAAATAAAAAAAAAAACAGCAGATTTGAGCATACCAAAGAAAGAATAGATGAACTTGAAAATAGGTCAAATAATATTATGCAGTCTGAGGAACAGAAAGAAAAAAAGAATGAAGAAAAATGAACCTGTGGGACACTGTCAAGTATACCAATATACCAATATTAAGAGTCTTGAAGGGAAGGAGACAGAAGTAGAAAGAATATTTGAAAAAATAATGTTCAAAATTTCCCCAAATTTGATGCAAGACATGGATCTTCATATTCAAGAAGCTAAAAAAACCTCAAATAGAATAAACTCAAGTTGATGCACATGAAGACATATTATAAGCAATCTGTTTAAAACTAAGTACAGAAAATCTTGAGAGTAAGAGAAAAGTGATTTGTCATGCACAAGGGATGCTCAGTAAGATTAACAGCTGATTTCTCATCATAAACCATGGAGGCCAGAAGGTAATGGGATGATACATTCAAAATGCTGAAAGAAAAGGAAAACAACTGTCAAATTTTTTTGTCTGATAAAACTAACCTTCAAAAATGAAGGAGAAATGAATTCATTTTAAGATTAAAAAAATTGAGGGTTTGTTGCTACCATATAAGAAACGCTAAAGGGACAATTTCAACTGTAAATCAAAGAATCCCTGACAGAAACTCAAATCCACATGAAATGAAGAAATAAAGAATACAAGAAAAGGTAACTATGTAGATAAATATAAAATTTAGTATTATACATTGCTTATCAGTAACTCTTTTTTTTCTATATGATTTAAAAGACAGCTACATACAACAATAGTTATAAACCCATATTGATGGGCACAAAATGTAAAAAGGTCTAATTTCTGACAGTACCAGCATAAAAGTGAGGAGGGGATAAAAAAAAGAGCATTTTTTGTATATTATTGAAACCAAGTTGGTCTTAATTCAAATTAGATTGCTATAAATTAAGATGTTACTGTAATCTCCAAGGCAACCACTAAGAAAGTAACTAAAAATATTTACTAAAATAAAGAGAGGAATAAAAATGGCATAATAGAATATATCTATCTACTAAAATAGAAGGCAGTAATGAATGAATTGAGAAAGAAAAACACATCGGACATAGAAAACAAATAGCAAAATTGCAGAAGTTAGTTCATACTTTTCAATAATTGCATTAAATGTCAGTGGATTACCATCTCCAATTAAAAGGGTTAAAAAAAAATAATTCTATTATGAAATCATTCTGCATCCCACTTTGAAATGTGGCGTCTGGGGTCTTAAATGCTAACAAGCGGCCATCTAAGATGCATCAATTGGTCTCAACCCACCTGGAGCAAAGGAGAATGAAGAACACCAAGGCCACACGACAACTAAGAGCCCAAGAGACAGAAAGGGCCACATGAACCAGAGACCTACATCATCCTGAGACCAGAAGAACTAGTTGGTGCCCGGCCACAATCGATGACTGCCCTGACAGGGAGCACAGCAGAGGACCCATGAGGGAGCAGGAGATCAGTGGGATACAGACCCCAAATTCTCATAAAAAGACCAAACTTAATGGTCTGACTGAGACTAGAGGAATCCCGGCGGCCATGGTCCCCAGACCTTCTGTTGGCACAGGACAGGAACCATCCCCGAAGACAACTCATCAGACATGAAAGGGACTGGTCAGCGGGTGGGAGAGAGACACTGATGAAGAGTGAGCTAATTATATCAGGTGGACACTTGAGATTGTGTTGGCAACTCTTGTCTGGAGGGGGGATGGGAGGATAGAGAGAGAGAGAAGCCGGCAAAATTGTCATGAAAGGAGAGACTGAAAGGGCTGACTCAAGAAGGGGAGAGCAAGTGGGAGTAGGGAGTGAGATGTATGTAAACTTATATGTGACAGACTGATTGGATTTGTAAATGTTCACTTGAAGCTTAATAAAAGTTAATAAAAAAAAGGGTTAAAAAAAAGATTCAACTGTATGCTTCCTATAAGAGATTCACTTTTGATGCAAAGACACAAATTAGTTGAAAGTGAAAGAATGGGAGAAGATATTTCATGCAGACTGTAACTAAAAGAAATCTGTGTTAACTGTATTAATATCAGAAAAAATAGACTTCAGGTCAAAACTGTTACAAGAGACAAAAAGACATTATATATTGATAAAAAAAAGATCAATCCATCAAGAAGATACAATTATAAATATGTACGCACTGAGCAAGACAGTCCTAAAATAAATAAAGCAAAAAATGACAGAATGGAAGGAGAAAAGAGACTGTTCTATAATAAGAGCTGGAGACATCATCATCCTATTTTCAATTATGGATAGAACAAATAAATGGAAAATAAATAAGGGAATAGAAGACTCAAATAATACTATAGACCTAGCGGACATATACAGAACATTCCAACCAACCACAGCAGAGTATACTTTCTTCTCAAGGGCAATGAAAAATTCTTCAAAATTGACCATATGTTAGGCCACAAAACAAGTCTAAATAAATTTTTAAAGATTGAGATAATACAAAGAACTTCCTCTGACACAATTAAACGAAATTAGAATTCAGTAACAGAAGGACAACTGGAACGTACACAAGTATATGGAAATGTAACCATACACTATTAAGAAACCAATGGGTCAAAGAAGAAATCACAAGGAATATTAGAAAATACTTAGTGACAAATAAAAATGAAAGTACAACATTCCAAAATTTATGGGATGCAATGAAGGCAGTGCACAGAAGAAAATTTATAGCTGTAAATTCCTACAATAAAAAAGGAAGATCTCAGATCAATAGTCTAACTTTATACCTTGAGGAACTAGAAAAAGAAGAGTAAACTAAAGAAGAGCAAAGCAAACAGAAGGAAGACAAGAATAAAGATTAGAGAAGAGATAAACGAAATAGAGAATAGAGAAAATCAACTAACCCAAAATTTGGTTTTTGAAAAGAGCAACAAAATAGGCAAAATTTTACCTAGGCTGACCAAGAAACAAAAAGAAGATTCAAAATTTGAAAGGGAAGTCTGGATGTTACTACTGACCTGACAGAAAAAAAAGAACTATAAGAGCATGCTATGAACAATTGTATACCATCAAATTAGACAACTCAGATTAAAAGCATAATTTCATAGAATTCATTGCATTAGTTTCTTAGGGTTGCCATTAGAAAATATCACAAAATGAGTGGCTTTGAGTAATAGAAATGTATTGTCTCACAGTTCTAGAGGCTGAGGGTCCAAGATCAAGATGTCAGCCATGTTGATTTCTTCTGGGTCTTAGAGGGAGAGTCTGCCCCATGACTCTCTCCTGGCTTCTGGTGGCTGCAGGCATTCCTTGGCTTGTGGTTGCAACATCACATTGCATCCTTCTTCTATCACTCTGTGTCCTGTTCTCTTCTTTTATAAGGACACCAATCAGATGGGATTATGACCCACAGAGTAAAAAAAAAAAAATTTTTTTTTTTACTCTGGCATGGCTTCATGTTAACTGATAATATCACCAAAGATCCTACTTCCATACAAGGTTATTTTCACAGATGACAGAGATAAGACTACAGCATATCTTTTTTATTGGGGTGGGGGGACATAATTCAATCCATAACAAAACAAACTACCAAAACTGATTAAAGAAGAAATAGAAAATATGATTCGACCTAAAATAAGAAAAGAGATTGAATCGGTAATCAAAAAACCTCCAACAGAAATAATCCCCAGTACCAGACGCCTTCACTACCAATGTTATACTGACCATTTAATGAAGAATTAATACCAATTCTTCTAAAACCTTTCAAAAAAATAGAAGCTGGGACACTTCCTAACTATTTCTATGAGGCCAGAGTTACCCTGATACCTAAACCAGACAAAGATATCACAGGAAAAGAAAACATAAAGGCCAACAACTTTTATGAATACAGATGCAAAAATCCTCAACAAAATGATAGCAAACCAAATATGCAGCATATTAAAAGGATTATACATCAAGTAGGATTTAGCCCAAGAATAAAACGGTGGTTAAACATACAAAAATCAATCAATGTAATATTAAAATCAATCTATAATACTAATAGAATAAGGAAAAACTGATCATCTCAAAAAGCATTTGACAAAATCCAACACCCTTTTATATTAAGACTCCACAGGATAGAAATAGAAGGGAACTTCCTCAAGGGCATCTAAGAAAATTTCAGAGCTAATATCATACTTAAGGGAGAAAGACTAAAATATATCCCCCAAGATCAGAAGCAAGACAAAGATGCCCATTCTCACCAGTTCTATTCAACACTTTACTGGAAGTTCTAGCCAGGGCAATTAGGCAAGGGAAGGAGATATAAAAGACAACCACATTGAAAAGGAAGAGTTAAAACACTTTGTATTTTCAGATGATGTAATTTGATGTATAAAAAATCCCAAGTAATTTAAAAAAAACAATTATTGCTAAAAAGTGAATTCAGCAAATTTGCAGGATGCAAGATCAACACAAAATAATTGTTCTATTTCTATACATACGAAACCCAAACCATTGCCATTGAGTCGATTCTGACTCATAGTGACCCTACCGGACAGAGTAGAACTGCCCCATAGGGTTTCCAAGGAGCAGCTGCTGGATTTAAACTGCCAACCTTTTGGTTAGCAGCCGAGCTCTTAACCACTCTGCCACCAGGGTTCCTTTCTATACACTAGCAATTAACAATTCAAAATTGAAATTAATAAAACCATTTCATTTACAATAGCACCAAAAAGAAAAAGTTACTTAGGAATAAACTTAAACAAGGAGGTGCAAGTCTTATACCCTGAAAACTACAAAATATTGTTGCGAGAAATAAAAAATTACCTAAATAAATGGAAAGGAATCTCATATTAAACTGATTGGAGGATTTAATATTGTTAAAATAGGATACTCCACAAAAGATCTACAGATTCAAGGTTCTCGCTATCAAAATTCCAACTTTTCCTTTTTTGTTTTTTGTAGAAATGAGCAAACTGATCCTAAAGTTTATATGAAGTATAAGGACTGATCCAACCAAATGCAGAAATTATCGAACAATATCATTAATATCACACACAAGCAAAATTTTGCTGAAGATCATTCAAAAATGGCTGCAGCAGTATATTGACAGGGAACTGCCAGAAATTCAGGCTGGATTCAGAAGAGGACGAGGAACCAAGGATATCATGGCTGATGTCAGATGGATCCTGGCTGAAAGCAGAGAATACCAGAAGGATGGTTACCAGTGTTTTATTGACTATGCAAAGGCATTCGACTGTGTGGATCATAACAAATTATGGATAATATTGTGAAGAATGGGAATTCCAGAATACTTAATTGTGCTTATGAGGAACCTTTGTATAGATCAAGAGGCAGTTGTTCAGACAGAACAAGGGGATACTGATTGGTTTAAAGTCAGGAAAGGTGTGCATCAGGGTTGTATTCTTTCACCGTACCTTTTCAATCTGTATGCTGAACAAATAATATGAAGAGCTAGACTATATGAAGAAAAACAGGGCATCAGGAGTGGAGGAAGACTCACTAACAACCTGCATTATGCAGATGACACAACCTTGCTTGCTGAAAGTGAAGAGGACTTGAAGCACTTACTAATGAAGATCAAAGACCGCAGCCTTCAGCATGGATTGCACCTGAACATAAAGAAAACAAAAACCCTCACAACTGGACCAATGAGCACCATCATGATAAACGGAGAAAAGATTGAAATTGTCAAGAATTTCATTTTACTTGGACCCACAATCAACAGCCATGGAAGCAGCAGTCAAGAAATCAAAAGACGCATTGTATTGGGCAAATCTGCAAAGGACCCCTTTAAACCGTTGAAGAGCAAAGATGTCACCCTGAAGACTAAGGTGTGCCTGACCCAAGCCATGGTATTTTCAATCACATCATATGCATGTGAAAACTGGACAATGAATAAGGAAGACCAAAGAAGAGTTGACGCCTTTGAATTGTGGTGTTGGCAAAGAATATTGAATATACCATGGACTGCCAAAAGAACAAACAAATCTGTCTTAGAAGAAGTACAGCCAGAATGCTCCTTAGAGGCAAGGATGGCGAGGCTGCGTCTTACATACTTTGGACATGTTGTCAGAAGGGATGAGTCCCTGGAGATGGACATTATGCTTGGCAGAGTACAGGGTTAGCAGAAAAGAGGAAGACCCTCAGAGACAGCTTGACACAGTGGCTCCAACAATGGACTCAAGCATAACAATGATTGTAAGGATAGCGCAGGCCCAGGCAGTGTTTCATTCTATCGTACATAGGGTCACTATGAGTCAGAACTGACCTGATGACAACAACAACATGTAAAATGATGTAGTCACTGTAGATTACACTTTGGCATTTTCTCAAAAAGTTACAGAATTAATATATGTTTCAGCAGTCACATTCCTAGGTATACACCCAAGAGAATTGAAAACAAAAATTTTTATACAATGTTTGTAGCAGCATTATTCACAATACCCCAAAACAACCCAAATTTCTACCTGTTGCTAAACAAATGTGGTATATCCATACAATGAAATATTATTCATCCATGAGAAGGAATGAATTATTAAAACATGCTACAAAATAGATGAACCTTGAAAACATCATGCTGAGTGAAAGAAGCCAGGCATAAAAAGCCACATACTCCATGATTCCATTTGTATGAATTGTCCAGGACAGATAAATCCATTGAGACATAAAACAGACTTGTGGTTGTGAGTGACTGGAGGGAGGGGAGAATAGAGTGATCACTAATGGGTATGGGGTTTTTTGGGAATTTTTGAAATGCTCTGGAATTATACACTGGTGATGGATTACTCTGGTGGCGTAGTGGTTAAGTGCTACAGCTGCTAATCAAAAGGTTGGCAGTTCGAATCCGCCAGGCTGCTCCTTGGAAACTCTATGGGGCAGTTCTACTCTGTCCTATAGGGTCACTATGAGTAGGAATCGACTCGACGGCACTGGGTTTGGTTTTTTTTTGGTTTGGATGGATTACTACGTTATAAATGTACTAAAAAAACACTGAATTGTACACTTTAAAATGTTGAATTTTAGGTTATATGAATTTTACCTTAATAAAAAGGCATCTTTTCAGTAATCATAAATAGAGTAAAATGATTAGTTATTAGCTCCTAGTATGGAAAATATATTTTAGAGAGCATTTTTTCATAGAAAAAAATCATATTAAACTATATTAGACATGAAATGTCACCATGAATGATGTATAATGGATTGCCATCCAACATCAAGGCACAATTTAAAAAATAATAGCTACAAAATCAAAAGCTTCTATTGTCATGAACAGAGTGTTGCTAGAAATGTGAATGTTAAATGTGTTTCTAGTGAGGCCTTAAAAGGAAATGAAGAACATTTTATTGGACACTAGTAGAAAGGCAACCCTTGTTATAAGGTGGCAAAAAGTTGTCTGGATTAAGTTGGAATGTTTTATGGAAAGTAAAATTTTAAGTGATGAACTTGGATATTTGGTTGAGAATATTTCTAAGCAAAATATTCAAGGTGCAGTGTGGTTTCTCCTTGCTATTTATAGTAACATGCAGGAGAAAAGAGATAAATCTCCATAATGTCAAAATTAAGAAAGCATGCTCTGGAGAGGACAGCTATGGTTCTAATCAACCATGTCAGCAGAAACACTCCCAGCTTAGACTGAAGAAGGCAGGGACAGGACAAAATGAAGGAAAGTTGTCCAATTCCTGAAATTTTACAGGCAGGAAATGGAAAGATTGGGCTACTTGGTGGCAAACAGCTATTATACTCCAAGAAAAGGAAAGAATGATCCTTGGAGCAGTTCAGAAACTAGCATAATTGTCAACATGAAGATGGGGGGCACAACTTCTTCAGTTTCAAAGGGTAGGCTGCCACTTCCTAGGTGTCGGAGGGTAGGGCCACTACCTCATTTTCAGGGGGTATGACTATCATCCTGGTGGGCCAGGAGAAAAGGACCACCACCAAAAGCTGAGTGGACAGGGCCAATGACAGGTGGACCAGGAAAACAGGGCCACCCAAAGGTGATAGGATGGGGCCAACACCCAGGGTCGAGGGTTCACTGCTTAGAATCTGGAGGATGGACCTACTATCCAGAGTTTGTGGGTTGGGACCATCACCCAAATATGCCTGGGACTTGGAAGCCTCGAAATTTAGTGGATTTTGCCCTGCTGGTTTTCAGACTTGCTTCGTACCTCTGACTCCTCCTTCCCCTCTAATTTCTCCCTTTTGGAATGGGAATGTCTCTCCAATGCCTGTTCCGTGATAGTAATTTGGAAGTAAATAACTTGAATCTTAGGTTACACAGGTCTACAGATAAAGAAAAAATTTTCCCCAGGATGGAACACACTGAGTCTCACCCATACCAGACTTAGATAATTCAGAAGATGAGCTTTTAGAATTAGAGTGGATGCTGGAATGAGTTAAGACTTTGGGGGATGCTGGGATGGGGTGGATATATTTCGCATGTGGGAAGGACATGAGTTTTGGGGTCCAGAGGGTGGAATATTATGGATTGAATTGTGCCCCCATAAAGATATGTTGAAATCCTAACTCCTCTACCTGTGAATGCTGCCTTGTTTGAGGAAACAGGGTCTTCCTTTGATATTATTATCAGTTAAGACATACCAGAGTAGGGTGATTCCTAATCCTAAACCCTTCTGAGTGGTGTTTTATAAAAAGGGGAGAACAAACATGGAGATAGGTTTGCACACACGGGACGACAGCATGTGAGGATCTGTCTACAAGCAAAGGAATGCCAAGAAACACCAGGGGCCACCAGAAGCTGAAAGAGACAAGGACAGTGCCCACAGAGAGGGAGCATAGCCATGCCATCACCCTGAATTCAGACTTCTAGCCTCCAGAACTATGAGACAATAAATTTCTGTCCTTCAGAGCCACTCGATTTGTGATTTTTTTTAATGAAAGCCTTAGGGAACTCAGAGGTGTCCCTGGGTAGTACAAACAGTTAATGTGCTCAGCTACTAACTAAAAGGTTGGAGGATTTGATCCATCAAGAGGCACTTTAGAAGAAAGGCCTGGGGATCTGCTTCTGAAAGATCAGCCACTGAAAACCCTATGGAGCACAGTTCTACTCTGAGACACATGGGGTTGCTATGGGTCAGAATTGACTCCATAGCAACTGATTTGGAGTCCCTGGGTGGCATAAGTGGTTAAAGCATTCAGGTATGAGGTTTGAGTCTACCCAGAGGACCTCAGAAGAAAGGCTTGTCTATCTATTTCCAAAAAAAATCAGCCATTGAACACCCTATGAAGTAGAGTTGTACTCTGACAGACATGGTGTCTCCATGAATTGGAATTGACTCAATGGTGACTTGTTTTTGGTTACAGGAACTAAGACAGTGACCTTCAACTCTGGAGCTCTTGACACCTATGAGACATTCCTGCTCAGAAGCATAACTGCAAACCTTGCAAGAATTTTTATTTAACAAGCCCTTACTATGGGCCAGATGCTGCTCTCAGACTTTGCAGTGATTATTTGCTCTAATCCTCATAGCAACACTATGAATCAGGCACTTTTTTCATCCTAATTTTCTTCTCCAGCAGAGAAAAGTGGAGGAAGAAAAGTTAAGAGGTTTTCCTGAGGCAGCAGTGAGTGACAGAGCTGGAATTTGAACCCAATTGCTTTCCAGGCCCACTATGCTTTCTGTATTAGTGAAGCTATCTTTCCATATTACTGAAACTCTGCTAATAGAGCTCATTTTTGTAGGCTTTCAAACTACTGGACAAGGAAGTCATCTGGACTTTCTTCCTAATTTTCCTTTGTGACATCAGGGAGTCTTTTTTGAGATGCCTAGCCAGATTAGAGGGATTGCATCTTTCATGGAAGTTACTGCTTTTTTGCTTCTATTTTCTTATCTCTGATAATGAAGGCAACCATTCCTACATGCAAGCCAGTGATTACAGCTAATATAACCAATTAACTGACTAGAGAACAGACCCATAACTGTGGTATTGCCAACTCTATGCCCTAATAAAACTTGACAATTAACCCTTGAGACCCACAATGGCAGCATTCCCAGGAATAAGACAATGACTTTGTTGATGAATAGCCTTGTTGAGAAATTTTTTCAGTACAATTTCAGCAATGTCTGTTTAAGCAACTGTTCTTGTGATATTTTATCCATTCTCTACAATATCTGCAAATAATTATGTTGGTTTATAAAACTCATGATCATGTGTTCATGTTCATAATAAAGAAAATTATCTTTTATTAGTCAAATACTGACCCAGAATATTATGGAGCATGTTCTCTAGTAACCTCTTCAGTACTTATGAACTGGTTTTGATCTCTTCAGATTCAGAAATAATGCATAGAATCTAGTGACTGCCTATTGATATCATTGGGGCCAACTAAATTCCCAAGGTGGGTAATTTAATTAAACAAATAATCAAAAACAAACAAACAAACAAAAACCAAATTCATTGGGATTAAGTCAATTCTGGCTCATAGTGACTCTAAAGGACAGAGTAGGACTGCCCCCTAGGATTTACAAGGCTATAAATCCTTACAGAAGCAGATTGCCACATCGTTCTCCCATGGAGCAGTTGGTGGGTTTGAACTGCAGACCTTTCAGCTGGTAGCCAAGCACTTCAACCACTGCGTCACCAGGGCTCCTGAATTAAAAAGATAGAACAATGAAAACTCCTATTCAATAATTGATTATACTTCTATCATTAATTAAGTGCAGATTTCTGTCCATTCGGCAAAGCCATGTAGTTATACTACTAATAATATGCCATAGTAAAAGCGTTCTGTATTCATCCAACATTTTTCAAAGATGCAAACCCTATGGCAGGACTCAAAATGAGAAGAAACAGCTGCAAACATCCATTAATAATGGGAAACTGGAAGGTACAAAGTATAAATCTAGGAAAAGTGGAAATCGTCAAAAATGAAATGGAACGCATAAACATCAATATCCTAGGCATTAGAGAGCTGAAATGGGATGGTATTGGCCATTTTGAATTGGACAATCATATAGTCTACTATGCTGGGAATGACAACAGGAAGAGGAATGGTGTTGCATCCATCATCAAAAATAACATTTCAAGATCTATCCTGAAGTACAACGCTGTCAGTGATAGGATAATATCCATATGCCTACAAGGAAGACCAGTTAATACGACTATTATTCAAATTTACACAACAACCACTAAGGCCAAAGATGATGAAACTGAAGATTTGTATCAGCTTCTGCATTCTGAAATTGATTGAACATGCAATCAGGATGCATTGATAATTACTGGTGATTGGAATGCGAAAGTTGGAAACAAAGAAGGCGGCTCGGTAGTTGGGAAACATGGCCTTGGTGATAGAAACAATGCCGGAGATCGAATGATCGAATTTTGAGAGACCAACGACTTCTTCATTGCAAATACCTTCTTTCACAAACATAAACAGTGACTATACAATTTTTTTTTTTATACACATGGACGTCACCAGATGGAACACACGGGAATGAAACTGACTACATTTGTGGAAAGAGACAATGGAAAAGCTCAATATCATCAGTCAGAACAAGGCCAGGGCTGACTGCAGAACAGACCATCAATTGCTCATATGCAACTTTAAGCTGAAACTGAAGAAAATCAGAGCAAGTCCACGAGAGCCAAAATATGACCTTGAGTATATCCCACCTGAATTTACAGACCGTCTCAAGAATAGATTTGACACATTGAACAGTAGCGACCGAAGACCAGATGAGTTGTGGAATGACATCAAGGACATCATCCACGAAGAAAGCAAGAGGTCATTGAAAAGACAGGAAAGAAAGAAAAGACCAAGATGGATGTCAGAGGGGACACTGAAACTTGCTCATGAACGTCGATCAGCTAAAGCAAAAGGAAGAAATGATGAAGGAAAAGAATTGAACAGAAGATTTCAAAGGGCGTCTCAAGAAGACAAAATAAAGTATTATAATGACATGTGCAAAGAGCTGGAGATAGAAAACCAAAAGGCAAGAACACGCTCGGCGTTTCTCAAGCTGAAAGAACTAAAGGAAAAATTCAAGCCTTGAGTTGCAATAGTGAAGGATTGTGTGGGGAAGATATTAAATGATGCAGGAAGCACCAAAAGAAGGTGGAAGGAATACAGAGTCATTATACCAAAAAGAATTAGTCAATGTACAACCGTTTCAAAAGGTAGCATATGATCAGGAACCGATGGTATTGAAGGAAGAAGTCCAAGCTGCTCTGAATGCACTGGCAAAAAAACAAGGTTCCAGGAAGTGACGGAATATCAACTGAGATCTTTCAACAAACAGATGCAGTGCTGGAGGTGCTCACTCGTCTACGCCAAGAAATATGGAAGACACCTTCTTGACCAACTGACTGGAAAAGATCCATATTTATGCCTATTCCCAAGAAAGATGATCCAACCGAATGTGGAAATTATAGAACAATATCATTAATATCACACGCAAGCAAAATTTTGCTGAAGATCATTCAAAAACGGCTGCAGCAGTATATCGACAGGGAACTGCCAGAAATTCACGCTGCTTTCAGAAGAGAACGTGGAACGAGGGATATCACTGCTGATGTCAGATGGATCCTGGCTAAAAGCAGAGAATACCAGAAGGATGTTTACCTGTGTTTTATTAACTATGGAGAGGCATTCGACTGTGTGGATCATAACAAATTATGGATAACCTTGCGAAGAATGGGAATTCCAGAACACTTAATTGTGCTCATGAGGAACCTTTACATAGATCAAGAGGCAATTGTTCGGACAGAACAAGGGGATACTGATTGGTTTAAAGTCAGGAAAGGTGTGCATCAGGGTTGTATCTTTCACCATACCTATTCAATCTGTACGTTGAGCAAATAACCCAAGAAGCTGGACTATATGAAGAAGAACGGGGCACCAGGATTAGAGGAAGACTCATTAACAACCTGCGTTATGCAGATGACAAAACCTTGCTTGCTGAAAGTGAAGAGGACTTGAAGCGCTTACTAATGAAGATCAAAGACGACAGTTTTCAATACGAATTGCACATCAACATAAAGAAAACAAAAATCCTCACAACTAGATTAATGAGCAACATCATGATAAACGGAGAAAAGACTGAAGTTGTCAAGGACTTCATTTTACTTGGATTCACGATCAAAAGTCATGGAAGCAGCAGTCAGGAAATCAAACGACGCATTGCTTTGGGTAAATCTGCTGCTAAGGACCTCTTTAAAGTGTTGAAAAGCAGGGATGTCACCTTGAAGAGTAAGGTGTGCCTAACCCAAGCCGTGGTATTTTCAATCGCATCATATGCATGCGAAAGCTGGATGAACGAGGAAGACAGAAGAAGAATTGACCCCTTTGAATTGTGGTGTTGGCAAAGAATATTGAATATACCATGGACTGCCAAAAGAATGAATAAATTTGTCTTGGAAGAAGTACAACCAGAACGCTCCTTAGAAGCAAGGATGGAGAGAGTTTGTCTTACATAATTTGGACATGTTATCAGATGGGATCAGTCCCTGGAGAAGGACATCATGCTTGGCAAAATACATGGTCAGGGGAAAACAGGAAGACTCTCAAAGTGGTGGACTGACACAGTGGCTGCAACAATGAGCTCAAGCATAGCGACGATTGTAAGGATGGCACAGGACTGGGCAGTGTTTCGTTCTGTTGTGCATAGGGTCGCTATGAGCCAGAGCTGACTCGACGGCACCTAACAACAACAAACCCTATGGAGCAGTTCTACTCTGTCTCATGGGGTTGCTATGAATCTAAATTGACTCAACAGCATCTAACAACCACAACATAGGCTTAGAATCCTTGAAGATATAAAAATGATCCTGAAAATGTTTCAATGTTTGGATAATAGGACTCATGATAATAGGTTGAAAGAACTAAGCTTATGTTGCCTGAAGTAGAGAAGACTGAGGGAAAACTTAATAATGGGTTTCAAGCACATGAAAGGTTGTTATACAAAGAATTCTATATCTGTCTTTCATCTCCACTGACAGCAGAGTAAAAAGAAATGAGCTAAAGCTATAGGGTTATGGATTAATTAAAATAAGCAATCAATTGAGACACTGGAAGTGTCAGTGACATGAGGTCGATTTCTTTAAGGAGAAATAAAACATTGTGAAAAATAATGTAAAACATTTTAAATATTGGAAGTTAGAATATTTCTTTTAACTATCAGAGGAAGGGAGGCTTTATTTAGTAAAACATTTAAGCATCTGAGAATGTCTTTCAGTAATAATGTGAAATTTGAACTCTGGTGCTCAGACTTGCAGAGAAACTTACCTTGAAGGCTTAAGGGATCCTAGTACAGGTAGTCCCTGACTTACGACGTATTTGAGTTACGACTAACTGCACTTACCACTGTTTTTTTCTTGGTACATCTTATCATTAGTAATATGTACTACATACAATGTTGCAGCATGTAATTTGCTGATGTTATCATTCTCGGTGTTCACTTGCAGATGTTTAAAGATTGGATTTATACTGTTAATAAAAGGCAATAATAATAAAAGCCAAAATAAAAAAAAAAAGATATTTGACTTATGTCAGAATGACTTAGGTTGGAGTCATCGAAATAGAACCCCATCCTAAGTTGGGGAATACCTGTAGTGAGGTTTCTGAGAACAAGAGCACGTGTCCTGGAACTGCTGTACACAAGGAAAAGAAGAGGCAATATGTTTGTACTTCATTCCACTCTGAAGGCCCTCAGATAAGCAGGCCATTACCTCAATGACACTGAACACCTTTCTACCATTTGTAATCTTATACATTTACTCTGTAAGAGGGTAAGACTGACTCTTAAGACAGTGTTTTCACATTCAGTATTTTTCTCATAATTTACAACATACCATTGGGATGCTGAGATTCACAGGGGGCATTTATTTCATCCACAATACCTAAATAATTACCTAAAATGAAATGTCCTCAGAATATTTTAATCTGAAAACTATGCCAGAGGTTTCATGTGTTTTGTGTACGTCTGTGTGGTCTCTGTCAGTGCTTGCCTGTGCTGGTAGAAGATTGCTAGTTTTTGAAAACAAATAGAATTTCTGACTCAATAGGGAAATTATGTATCTATTGGATTTATTATTATGGTTGTAAAAAAATTAAACCCAAGAGAATTGAACTTACAGTGGTTCATAAGTGCTACTTCCTACTGTTAAGTTAATGTTTTATGACATCATTATGCAACTTTTCACTTCCATTGGAGGGTTGTCCTCTATTCTCTCTTCTTGAATAAATAGCCTGAAACAATATCCTATGATAACTGTTCTGGCTGAAAATCATATCTGCACCCTGTTGAGAAATATGTTCAAATTTAAATTAGTATTTCCACTAAATATACACACACACAAAAAAGACACTTTCCAAAACATCTTCCAGGGAAGCTACATCACGAAATGATGTATTTTCTAAGGAATGCAGAATAATTTGTATTCAAGTCATTAAACTTTACAGCATATGGCATTTTCTTCAAAAGCAATGAGACAAAGGAAAAGAAACACACCGGAAAGGAAATAGTAACGGACTTTCCTTCGTATTATAATTTTTATGCCTTGCATTTTGTTTTGATGATAAAACAGTTTCCTTCACTCTATAAAGGAAAAAAATGGGCGCACATTTTGGATAATATTGTGAATCTGCATGCAGTGTTGATTCATTTAGTTTTCAACAGACAGAGTGAATGCTGAGGCAGCAAGACACTTTATAGTTTATTATTGAAAACAGTAATTCACTGAGAATTCAACATTTATTGATCTCCTATTGTGTGCCAGGCTTTTGTTCTTATCATTACATACACAGGGATAAACTAGATAGGATTCCAGATCTCATGGAACTTATAGTCAATGTAAACTGGAGTTTGGTATGGTTAGAGGAAGATAGAAAAACATGAATAAATCAATATGAAATTTTGTATAATGTTATGGGTTGAATGGTGTCCCATCAGAAGATATGTTGAAGCCCTCACCCCTGGTAACTGTGAATGTGACCTTATTTGGAAATACAATCTCTGAAGATGTGGTCATATGGAACAGGGTGGGCCTTAATCACGTTTGTCTGGCATCCATTTAAAAAGAGGGGGAGAGACAGACACAGAAAAATGCAGAGGGAAGATGGCCATGTGAAGATGGAGGCAGAGATTGGAGCGATGTATCTGCAAGCCAAGAATGCCAAGAATTACCAAGAAATACCAGAAGCTAGACAGAAGAAACAATATTCAGCTAGATCCCTCAGAGAGAGCATGGCCCTGCCAACACATTGATTTTGGATTTCTAGCTTCCAGAACTGAAAGACAACATATTTCTGGTATTTTAAACCACCCAGTTCATAGTACTTTGCAACTCTAGGAAACTAATACAGATTTTGATACTGGGAATGGGGTGCTGCTGTAACAAATAGCCAAACAAGTGAAAGTGGCTTTGTAATTGGTTAATGGGTAGTGGTTGGAAGAATTTTGAGGTATACGCTAGAAAAACCTAGATTGTCTTAAAGAGACTACTGGCAGAATTACGGATGTTAAAGGTGATTCCAGTGAGGACTCAGGAAGAAGTGTGGAGAACTGTAAAGAAAGCTTCTATTGTCTTAGGGAATACATAAGTGGTCATGGACAGAATGTTGCTAGAAATATGAACATTAAAGGTGCTTCTGAACAGGCCTTAGAAGCAAATAAGAAATATGGTATCGGATACTGGAAAAAAGGATATTCTTTTTATAAAGTGGTAGAAGATTTAGTCAAATTATGTTCCAGAATTTGGTGGAAAGTAGAATTTGTAAAGGATAAACAGAGGTATGTAACTGAGGAGATTTCTAAGAAAAAATTGGAAGGTTTCTGTGGAAGGGAGTCATCCAAACACAGCCTGTGAATAACGAATGAACCTTGTACTTAGGACATTATATACTGGCCTGGCTTCTTGGATGGGATGTAAGTGTGAGATGACTCCCTTTTCTGGGACATCTTGACCCAAAGCACATACCATAGCAGATACTGCCCTATTAGCGCATCCCTCCCATGTGGCCCTAAGCACGTATCAACACACCTAGGAACTGCTTAGCTATGCATAGGTGTTATACAGCACCTGGCCAACTCCACTTTTATATCTGTTCCTGGTGGGGAGGAAATGGGGTCCTTATTGTGCAGTGGAAGCTGACCTTGCTATCTCTTCTCTATGTGAGTAAACCATTGTTCCATCCAGTGCCTGTGTGCGAGTTGTGTCTTTCTTGGCAACCACAACACTTGCAAATTATAGAGTGGGTTACTATCCCCCATGTGATGGGACTCCTCCCACGGAGGTGGTCAAAGGTGTCACTTGCTCAACAATTTCTGCTTACTGTAAAATGTGAGAGGAAAGAGATAAAATTGAGTAATGAATGGTTATGCAAAAAAGAAAGAAAGAAGGAAGTTGAAAATTTGGAAAACTCTCAGCCTATCCATATTGTAAAAACTGAAAAAGTGTCTCTGGAGAGAACACCAAGGATGTGGCTGGATAAACATTTGCTAAAAAATTTTGGCATGTAACTTATACCAGCTTATATTAAAAGCGACAGAGACAGGATGGAAGAAGGAAGATTATCAGACTCCTGGAATTCTACAGGCAGAAAATGGGCTGACAGACTTACTCAGCTGTGAACATGTGTTATCCTTCAAGAAAAGGGAAGAATGACCCCAAAGGCAATTCAGAGGCTGGAAAGTCTGCCACTGCCAATACAGGCCCAGAAGGTACAGGCCCAGGGGACAGAGCCACTTTCTCCTTGTTTCCAGAGGGCAAAGCAGACTCCTTGGTTCTAGAAGACAGGGCCATCTCTGGGCTCAAGAGGACAGGGCTGCCACCCACAGCCAAGGGAGTGGACTACCATCCCAGTGGGCCAGTAGTTCAGGTGGGCCCAGGGAAGAGAGTATTATTTTCAAAACTTAAAATCCAATTGAATTTGCCCTGCTGGGTTTTGGACTTTCTTGAGACCTATGAAACCCTTTTCCCTCCAATTTCTCCCTTTTGGAATGGGAATGTCTATCCTATACCTGCCCCACCATTGTAATTTTGAAGCAGGTCACTCTTATCCCAGGTTTCACAGTCCACAGATGCAGAAGAATTTTGCCTCAGTATAGACAACACCCAGATTCTCTCCCATACATGATTTAGATGATTTAGAAGGTGAGATTTTAGATTTAGAGTTGATACTGGAATGGGTTAAAACTGTTGAGATGCTGGAATGAGGTGTATATCATTTGCACATGAGAAGGGCATAAATCTGGGGGGAGAAGAGACAGACTGTTATGGGTTGAATTTCGTCACTCCAAAATATGTTGAAATACTAGCGCCTAGTACTTGTGAGGAAACCCTGGTGGCGTAGTGGTTAAGTGCTACGGCTGCTAACCAAAAGGTCGGCAGTTCAAATCCACCAGGTGCTCCTTGGGGCGGTTCTACTCTGTCCTATAGGGTTGCTATGAGTCGGAATTGACTCGATGGCAACGGGTATGGTATTACTTGTGAATGTGATCTTCTTTGGAAATAGGGTCATTGAAGATGTTATTAGTTAACACGAGGTCATACTTGAATAGCATGGGTCATATAACTGGTGTTCTTACAAAAAGAGGGGAAGAGACATAGACAAGGACACAGGAAGACATCCACATGAAAACAGAGGTAGATATTGGAGTATCTACAAGACAAAAATCATCAGGGATGGGCAGGAACCATCATCATAAGCTAGGAAGAGGCAAGGGTTGATTTCCCCATAGAGCCTTCAGAGGGAACTTGGCCTTGCTGACATCTTGATTTTGGACTTCTAGCCTCCAGAACTGGAAGACAGTAAATATAATATGTTGTTTTAAGCCACCCAGTTTGTGGTGCTTTCTTACAGCAACCCTAAGAAACTAACAGATAGTAAAAGAAATTGTATGAACAAAGAAAATAAGGTAATGTGATAAACATTTCCTAGAGTGATGATAGAGTGACTTTTTGTGAATGAGATACTTATCTGATGATGTAATATTTGAACCAAGCCTTAATGATAAGATGAAACAAATCATGAATATCTAGAGTCAAAACATTTCAGGTGGAAGAGACAGGAGTTAGCTTCATACATTCAAGGAAACTAAAAATTAATGATGATAATTATCATTTGTTAAATCCCTCTTATATGCCTGATGAAAACCCTGGTGGTGTAATGGTTAAGAGTTTGGCTGCTAACTAAAAGTTCGGCAGTTCAAATCCACCAGGTGCTCCATGAAAACCTACAGGGCAGTTTTACTCTGTCCTATAGGGTCGCTATGAGTCAGAATCAACTCACGGCACTGGCTTATATGCCTGATGGAGGCCTGGTTGCACAGTGGTTAAGAGTTCGGCTGCTAACCAAAAGTTCGGCAGTACGAAATCTACCAGCTGCTCCTTGGGAACACTATGGGGCAGATCTACTCTGCCCTCTAGGATCTCTATGGGTTGAAATCAATTTGACGGAACAGGTGTGTGTATATATGCCTGATAGGCAGCCCTGGTGGAGCACTGGTTAAGTGCTCGGCTGTTAACTGAAGGATTGGGAGCTTGGATCCACCAAGAGCTCAAGAAGAGAAAGATGTGGCAGTCAGCATTCATAAAGATTATAACCTTAGAAACCCTATGGGGCAATTCTACTCTGTCCTATAGGTCGCTATGAGTCAGAATCGACTTAATGGCAACCGGTTATAGGCTGGATAGGATGATGTAAATTTTATAATAACTATATTTTAATATTTTAGTTTATTTTTAGACTAACTTTTTTTTTAAAAGGCCCTGACCTCCTAACTAATATGAATGAGTATGATGTTGTTGTTGTGAGGTGCCGTCAAGTCGGTTCCTACTCACAGCAACCCTATATACAACAGAAAGAAACACTGCCCAGTCCTGTACCATCCTCACAATCATTGTTATAGTTGAGCCCATTGTTGCAGCCACTGTGTCAATTCATCTCTTGAGGGTTTTCCTCTTTTTTGCTGACCCTCTACTCTACCAATCATGATGCCCTGCTCCAGGGACTGGTCCCTCCTGATAACATGTCCAAGGTATGAGAGACATGGTCTCAACATCCTTGCTTCTAAGGAGCATTCTGGCTGTACTTCTTCCAAGACAGATTTGTTCGTTCTTTTGGCAGTTCATGTTATATTCAGTATTCTTTGAAAACACCATAATTCAAAGGCATCAATTCTTCTTCCATCTTCTTTATTCATTGTCCAGCTTTCACATGCGTATGAAGTGACTGAAAACACCAGAGCTTGGGTCAGGCACACCATAGTCCTTAAAGCAACATCTTTGCTTTTTAACACTTTAAAGAGGTCTTTTGCAGCAGATTTGCCCGATGCAATGGGTCGTTTGATTTCTCGACTGCTGGGAGTTGATGTGGATCCAAGTAAAATGAAATCCTTGACAACTTCAGTATTTTCACTGTTTATCATGATGTTGGAAACCTGGTGGCATAGTGGTTAAGTGCTATGGCTGCTAACCAAAGGGGTTGGCAGTTCAAATCCGCCAGGCGCTCCTTGGAAACTCTGTGGGGCAGTTCTACTCTGTTCTGTAGGGTCGCTATGAGTCAGACTCAACTCGATGGCACTGGGTTTGGTTTGGTGGATCATGATGTTGCTTATTGGTCCAGCTGAGAGGATTTTTGTTTTATGTTGAGGTAACCCTTACTGAAGGCTATGGTCTTTGATTTTCGTTAGTGAGTACTTCAAGTCCTTTTCGCTTTCAGCAAGAAAGGCTGTATCATCTGCATATTGCAGGTTAATGAGTCTTCCTTCAATCCTGATGCCTCATTCTTCTTCATATAGTTCAGCTTCTTGGATTATTTGCTCAGCACACAGATTGAATAACTAAGGTGAAAAGATATAACCCTGACACACACCTTTCTTGACTTTAAACCACGCAGTATTCCCTTGTTCTGTTCGAACCACTGCCTCTTGGTCAATGTACAGGTTCCTCATGAGCACAATCGAATGTTCTGGAATTCCCATTCTTTTCAATATTATCCATAATTTGTTATGACCCACACAGTTGAATGCCTTTGCATAGTCAATAAAACACAGGTAAACATCTTTCTGACATTCTCTGCTTTCAGTCATGATCCATCTGACATCAGAAATGAAATCACTTTTTCCATGTCCTCTTCTGAATCCGGCAGGAATTTCTGGCAGTTCCCAGTTGATGTACTGCTGCAATCGTTTTTGAATGATCTTCAGAAAATTTTTAACTTGTTATGATATTAATGATATTGTTGGACAATTTCCGCATTCTGTTGCATCACCTTTCTTTGGAATGGGTACAAATATGGATCTCTTCAATTCGGTTGTCCAGGTAGCTATCTTCCAAACTTCTTGGCTTAGAGGAGTGAGCACCTCTGGCGCTGCATTCATTTGTTGAAATATCTCATTTGGGATTAGGTCATACCTGGAGCCTTGTTTTTTGCCAATGCTTCCAGTGCAGCTTGGACCTCTTCCTACAATACTATCAGATATTGATCATATGCTACCTCCTGAAATGCTTGAATGTCCACTAATTCTTTTTGAAACAGTAACTGTATGTATTCCTTCCATCTTCTTTTGATGCTTCCTGCATAGTTTAATATTTTCCCCACAGAATCCTTCAATATTGCAACTTGAATTTTTTCTTCTTTTCTTTCAGCTTGAGAAATGTCCCGTTTTGGTTTTCTAACTCCAGGTCTTTGCATATTTTGTTTTAATACTTTACTTTGTCTTCTCAAGCCACCCTTTGAAATCTTCTGTTCAGTTCTTTTACTCCATCATTTCTTCCATTAGCTTTAGCTACTCTACCTTCAAGAGCAAGTTTCAGAGTCTCTTCTGACATCCATTTTGCTCTTTTCTTTCTTTCCTGCCCTTTTAAATGGTCTCTTGCTTTCTTCATGTATTTCAAATGCGGAAAGGGTCACCCTGTTCACATTTGAAATACTACCACTTCTCTGTCAGTTTGTCATACTGTGGTGGCTTGTGTATTGCTGTGATGTTGAACGCTATGCCTCTGGCGTATGAGTATACAACTAATAAAATAAGAAATGTTCAAAGCAATTTTATTCTCATTGATAACAATTGACTTCTTTGAATGTTTTTTACCCAATTTGAACCCAATAGGTATAGAATATAAAATATGAATTTGTTCATTCATCCAGCCTTTTTGAGAACCCACTAAGGGCACTATTCTTGGTATTAGGGATAAACAGACAAATAAGGCACAGCTCCCACTTACGTGGAGACTAAAGTGTAACGAGATGTAAGAGAAAGTAACAGACATATACAGCTGTACGGAAGTGGATAGTGCATAATGTTAAAAAAGCACAAAACAGAGGTACCAACTCTGAATTTATGTAAATACAGAAAATAAAAGTGAGATAGATTGTGAAGTTTATTTTAGTACTAAAAGAGGATGGCTTCACTGAAGAGGTAGATTTTTTGACAATGTAATATGAAATAATCTGGGAGATGTAAAGGGGAGTTTGGTATATGAGCTAAGTTTTTAATTTTTTCAACGAAGTATATTAATTCTTTTTGATAAAACACCTGGTACAAGATCACTGCTTTGAATAGAAGCAAACCATTTATGCTTGTACAATCCCCAAATTATATATTATATGGATTAACTATATTACAAACACCACTTGAGGCTTACATGTCATTATGATGCTAAACGGGTTTCGGCGGAGCCTCCAGACAAAAATGAACTAAGAATAAAGGCCTCGAAATCTAATTCCAAAAATCAGCCAGTGAAAACCCTATGGATCACAACACTCTGATCCACAATCTTGGGGATGTCACAGGACTGGGTAGCGTTTCATTCCCTTGTACATGAGATCACCTTGAGTTGGGGGACAACTGGATGGCAACTAACAACAATGGCGAAAGGCTGACAGACTTGGAGTGATAAAATCTACCCAGGCTTCCCCTTGTGACATACTCAGATTTCACCTTATGAAATAAATCTCCTATTACACAAAAGAAAGAAGATTCATTTGTTCTCCATTATTTGCCCCCAGCACAATGTCCTAGAGTATGTACCATTTGGAAAATCATCTACTTACTGCAAGAATGCTATTTTTTTTTAAGACTGCAAAATATTACCCCTTCCTTTATGCTCCTCTTCCCTTGAATTCAGAGACAGAAAATCCCAGAAAATAACACATCAAGGAGGCAGTGGTATTTTAGCATCTGGAAAGGATAGTATCATTAAGTAAAGGATCATATTCATGAACAGAGTCCTAGATTGGAAGAGACTTAGTGACCATGCCTGATGGTGATGATAGGTATATATGTTTTTCCATGCACAACCTTAGTGTAAGAGTCAGGCAGTGGGATAGGAGTTTATCCTATGTAGCACAACAAAGGTACAATAGATTCATGAATACCTGATAGAAATTAAGAATGGACTGGGAATGGTGTCAAATGGAATGGAATGGCGTCAACCAGTAGTAAATCCTCAAACGAAAGGACAGTGACTTCTACTGTTTGAGGACAGATTTTGCCTTTCCATAATGAGTACAGAAAAAATGAAAGAATGATGCTGGTGCTCTTGAAGAACTGGGGTAATAAGAGAAAGAGAACACTACTCTGAAATCTCAGAAAGAGAGAACATACTTCTTAAAATGATCTATTTCAAGAAATAGAAGAATATTTTAGGAAACTAACACCATTACAGAATACAAGAAGATAGGGCCTCTATGAAAGGGAAGCCAGAAGAAAAAAGGAAAGGACAGGCAGAGATTTAAAAACAACAAAATGAAGAATAGTGAATATGATAAGTAATAATTTGCAAAGAATTTTTAAATGAGATAGGATTAGCATCCATTTTGGATTTAATAAAGATCAGATTAACACTGTGTAAAATATAGCCAATCATGGTTTGTATATACTCTCAAAGAATGAAGGGTAAAACAAGAAAATACATAAAAATGACTTACTGGGTAAAAATTAGGAATCCAACCTAAGAATTGTAGGTTTTAGAGGAAGAAAGAATTGAACCAGACACATTTTTTTCCTGAGTTGGTGTGTGCATATTAAAAGGGACCATTGAAATCTAAGCAAAAATAATTTTTAAAAGGAATTTATGAATTTATGGAGACTGTTTAAATTTCAGAATAAAGTCAGAAAAATTAAAAGCATTCAAGCAGGAAAACCATATTGCCCACAATGGAACAACAAAAACAACAATACAGCCCACACTCATACAACTGCTCTGCAACGCTAAACATCAGAAACCAATGAAGTAATGTTTAGAGTTTTGAGAGAAAAAATTCAGTACCTCACAAATTTTTACATAGTCAAGCTGATTTTATGTATGGAAAACAGGAAGAAATTCTCAAATATTTAAGGGTTTAGAAAATCAACCACTTCCGTACTAATAAAAAAAAAATCTTAACTTGAAAGCATATTCTAACATACTAAGAGATAGACCAAAATTAAGAGCTTAAGAAAGGGAGTAGCAATGGCACAAAAGAACAGGTGATAGGTATCCAAACCAATTAAGCATAAACATAAATTTTAAATTATTATTGAAAAGACAGTTGTCAAACTGAACACAAAATGCAGTCATATTGTTGAGAGAAAAATATATGATGCAAAATTAACCATTTAGTAAAAATTAAGTCAGTTAGGTCTAAGCTATGTTTACAAATGGTGAGAAACTATGAGGTGATATGGTGGTATTAAAGTGCATTTTATCCTTCATCTTATCTAGAGGACACAACATATGTTATAACCTTGAGTTCAGTGGAGGAACATAGTTTTAAATACTTCCACAAAACTTCAACATCAATTTAAAATACTAAGCAGGATGTTGTTGTTGTGAGTTGCCATTGAGTTGGTTCAAAAAGCAGGATATATACCAATAACAAAACCATGGTGAATATATAAGCAAGATGATATTTTCCCTATTCCAAATGAGAGAAAACAAGCAAAAAACAACATCAAGGGAACATGAAAACAGAAAGCATAAAGCATGTCAGTAAATTGCTTTATTTGAGTTAAAACACTTTTATGTCAGAAACTAAATCAAGTGACACTTTATTTCAAAGAATATTCCTAAAATAAGTGACACAAGGAAAAAAAAATCAACAGTATGATAGCTAAATTTAAACAAAACATAAGTACTAAATAATGGTAAATAACAAGTATAGTGGCAGTAAAAAAAAAAAAAGTAAAATTTAATGTAAATAGCATTACACAGAACAAATAGAATCATTCCATGATGCTTGGAAGTAAGGCCTGTCAATATTGTTCTAAAAGGTTGAGCCTCGGAAACCCTATGGAGCAGTTCTACTAGGACGTACATGGGGTCACCATGACTCGGAATTGACTCCATGGCAACTAACAATAACAACATAATGATTTCAATTCCAAAAAACAGAGTAATGGTTATATGACATTCACAAACTATTAAACGCTACATAAAATTACAACAAAATGCATTCAACAAATTTTTTTTAATATAAAGTGAAATGGAAAAAAATGGTTATGAAATATTTAGCACACTACTCTTAAGGGTTAACAAATTGCATAAAATTAAGCAAAGATATAGTGTTGCACTTGAACGGGTGGGAACAAGGGTCGTCATTAAAAAAACCTGGGGAGCATCTTTAAAATAAGCTAATTCACACAGAATTTAATCAATCAGAATGCCAGTTTGAAAAGATTTCCAGATTTTGGCACTGTTGTTGTTAGGTACTATCAAGTCAGTTCCGATTCGTAGGGACCCTACGTACAAAAAAAAAAAATTTTTTTTTTTTTACGTGGTCAAATCCTATACCATCCTCACAATCTTTGTTATGCTTGAACCCATTGTTGTTCACTGACCCTCCACTTTAGCAAGCATGATGTCCCCCTCCAGAGACTGGTCCCTCCTTATAACATGCTCAAAGTATGTGAGACAAAGTCTTGCAATCCTTGCTTTTAATGAGCAACATGGCTGTACTTCTTCTAAGACAGATTTGTTCATTCTTCTGGGAGTCCATGGTGTATTCAATATTCTTCACCAATACCATAATTCAAAGGCATCAATTCTTCTTCCATCTTCTATATTCATTGTACAGCTTTCACACGCATGTGAGGCGACTGAAAACACCATGGTTTGGGCCAGGAGAACTTTAGTCCTTAAAGTGACATCTTTGCTTTTTAACATCTTAAAGAGACCTTTTATAGCAGATTTGCCCAATGCAATGGGTCTTTTGATTTCTTTTTTTTTTTTTAATAATTTTTATTGTGTTTTAAGTGAAAGTTTACAAATCAAGTCAGTCTCTCACACAAAAAACCCATATACACCTTGCTACACGCTCCCAGTTACTCTCCCCTTAATGAGACAGCCTGCTCTCTCCTTCCACTCTTTCTTTTCATGTCCATTTTGCCAGCTTCTAACCCCCTCCACCCTCTCATCTCCCCTCCAAGCAGGAGATGCCAACATAGTGTCAAGTGTCCACCTGATCCAAGAAGCTCACTCCTCACCAGCATCCCTCTCCAACCCATTGTCCAGTCCAATCCATGTCTGAAGAGTTGGCTTCGGGAATGGTTCCTGTCCAGGGCCAAAAGAAGGTCTGGGGGCCATGACCACTGGGGTCCCTCCAGTCTCAGTCAGACCATTAAGTCTGGTCTTATGAGAATTTGGGGTCTGCATCCCACTGCTCTTCTGCTCCCTCAGGGGTTCTCTGTTGTGTTCCCTGTCAGGGCAGTCACCAGTTGTAGCCGGGCACCATCTAGTTCTTCTGGTCTCAGGATGATGTAGTCGCTGGTTCCTGTGGCCCTTTCTGTCTCTGGGGCTCGTAATCACCTTGTGTCCTTGGTGTTCTTCACTCTCCTTTGATCCAGGTGGATTGAGACCAACTGAGGCATCTTAGGTGGGTCTTTTGATTTCTTGACTGCTGGGCATTGATTGTGGGTCCAAGTAAAATGAAATCCTTGACAACTTCGATATTTTCCCTGTTTATCATGATGTTGCTTATTGGTGCAGCTGAGAGGATTTTTGTTTTCTTTATGTTGAGGTGTAATCCATACTGAAGGCTGTGGTCTTCCATCTTCATCAGTAGTGCTTCAAGTTCTCTTCACTTTCAGCAAACAAGGTTGTATCGTCTTTCATCTGCATATTGCAGGTTGTTAACTAAAAAATACCCTGTTAACATACCTGGCAAAGTTATACACACACACAAAAGACAGACCAATATTTTTTTGTTTTGAGATTCAAACATTTTAAGCTAAACACTAATCCTTGTTGTTGTCATCAAGTTGGCTCAGATCACGGTAACCTTATGCATAACAGAATGGAGCATTGCCAGGTCCTTTGTCATCCTTACAATTGTCGGTGTGTTTGAGCCCAATGCTGCAGCTATTGGGTAAAAATTGCCTAAGATTTTCACAGAGAGGAGATAAAAAGAAATTAAAATATCAGATACTAAAATGTATGGAGTTTGTAAGATAAATTTTGCATTTCAAATCAAGGTGAAAAACTTAGATTTTTTTTTAATTGGCAAGTAGATCAAAAGGAAATAGGAGAGTACAGGGGAAAGATTATTTGATAAATATTATTAGAAAAATTGATTATTTAGGGGAAAACTCATTATCTCAATAAAAATTAAAATAACTTCCAGATGGATTTTAAGATGAACTTGAGTAATTAAATTTAATATTTAAGTGTGAAAAATGAAACCATAAGTGAATTAGAAAAAGTGAACATTTATCTTTTCCCAGGATGGATGGAGGAGATTTTCATTAAGCATTAAAGAAGAAACTATAATGGCAAAGAAATATTTGGATATATAAAAATTAAAAAAAAATTTAATGGAACTAAAAAGTATCATACATCATAAACAAATTAAAAGGTAAATAACATTCTTACATGGTAGGTCTGTGTTCTATGTTCAACTTTTTGAGGAACTGCCAAACTGTTTCCCACAGTGGCTACACCGTTTTTACATTCCCACCAGCAATGAATAAGGGTTCTTGTTTCTCCACAACTGTTCCAACATCTATTGTTTTCCACTTTTTCTTATTATTGCCATTTTGATGGAGGTGAGATGGCGTCTCGTTTTGTTTTTGATTTGCATCTCAGTAATGGCTAATGATGTTGAGCATCTTTTCATATGCTTGTCGGTCATTTGAATATCCTCTTTAGGGAAATGTCTGCTCAAGTCCTTTGTCCATTTTTTGATTTATTGTTTGTCTTTTTGTTGTTAAGTTGTAGAAGTATTTTATATGTTTTGGATATTAGAACCTTATCAGATATATGGTTACCCAAAATTGTATCCCAAGATACATGTTGTTCTTTGTAATATTTCTAATAGTGAAAGACTGGAAATAATCTAAATATTAAACATTAGGAGAACGAATAAATTATGATACATTCATAAGGTGGCATACCATTTAACCATTTAAAAAAGCTTTCCAATAATATTTCATGTCATGGGAAATTCTTGTGATATGATGCTATGTAAAAAATAGCATGCGTCTATTACTATATTTCAATTTTCTCAAAAATTGAATTCCAATTTTTTTATTTCAAATGTGCAAATATGAATTAAAAGACAATTATAGAAGGATTTACAACGAAGTGATAACAGTGATTATCTCCAAGTAGGGGCTTTGTTGGTGGTATTTATCTTATTCTGTAAAAATTTTTTTTCCTTAAATTTTCACCATGAGCATGACCCTCTACAATGAACAAATGATAAAAAGTCCAATATCCGTTGTTTTTTTAAGCAGGGTGTGGAATGTTCAGCTTTGTAAGAAGAGGACAATTTTCTTCCATTGAGATAGGAGAATAAAAAGGGAAAAATTAATAACCAAACAATTGATTTGGGAGGATTGGTGGCAGTAAGAAAATTGGATTTCTTCAGTTTTCTGAGTCAAAAGGTAAATGATATATTCTTTGTGTGAAAGAGATCGGAGTGCTTGAAGAGCACTTGAATATCATATTCATTTGTCAATTTACCTGAAATTTTGTGGCTTACATTTAAATTTCACCTTACATAATGTTAAAAAAAAATTTTTTTTAATGTTTAATCTAGCAATTTTGTTAATTGTCTTAAATTGTTTTAAGTCTAATAAAGTACTTTTATCTAACATAATTTTTCTTTAATCATTCAGATGTTGTTAAATAATTTGAAGTATATATATTCATAAATACCGTTAAGTTTAGTTTAGCACTCACTATGCCTTCTCATTTATTCATATAAGCATTTTTTGACTACTATGATCATGGTTTATGAAACCCTGATGGTGCAGTAGTTAAGAGCTACGGCTGCTATCCAAAAGGTCGGCAGTTCAAATTCACCAGGCGCTCCTTGGAATCCTCATGGGGCAGTTCTACACTGTCCTATAGGGTCGCTATGAGTCAGAATTGACTAGACGTCAATGAGTTTATGATCACTGTTTGGCACATAATGGACACTCCAAGAGTTCAATCTGAATCTGAAATACTAAATATCTTTTTTCTCTCCTACCTACAAAATGATATCACAAACCTAAGGAAAAATCCGTCTTAGTATTTCAATTAGCATTGAACACTACAGCCTGAGAACAATGCTAAATCTATGAGTAGCATGACTTTTGCTCAATATTCATAAGCCATAGTGAACTAAATCTAGAGGGAATCATGTGATACCCCTTAATCAGAATATTTCGTTATCTAAAACATTGATCAAATATTAAATATTATTAAGCCAACTGGCATCATCCTGCAAGTTGCTACTTGATTTTACAGTCTAATGTAAAGCAAGTCATTGTTGCTTCTCTGCAAATGAACCCACCCACTTTTGCTGTTATGCAGAATCCTGTACGCCTTTGTGGTAAAATGTGTTGTGATTTTTTCAGGACACAGATTACCTTTAAATAAGATTTTCATGAAGTATATGCCTTTCTGGAAAATCAATATAACTGTTCTAAGGTGGCATTGGTCATTAAAACATATGGAGGTGAATTTCTTTTTAACTGTTAGTACACATATTGTTTTATGATGTTGGTTAACCCCACGACATGTCAACACTCTCCCTTCTCAACCTTGAGTTCCCTATTACCAGCTTTCCTGTCCCCTCCCTGCCTTCTAGTCCTTGCCCCTGGGCTGGTGTGCCCCTTTAGTCTCCTTTTGTTTTATGGGCCTGTCTAATCTTTGGATGAATGGTGAACCTTGCGAGTGACTTCATTACTGAGCTAAAAGGGTGTCTGGGGGCCATGCTCTCAGGGTTTTTCCAGTCTCTGTCAGGCCAGTAAGTCTGGTCTTTTTTTGTGAGTTAGAATTTTGTTCTACATTTTTCTCCAGCTCTGTCCGGGACCCTCTATTGTGATCCCTGTCAAAGCAGTCAGTGGTTGTAGCCAGGCACTATCTAGCTGTACTGGACTCACTCTGGTGGAGGCCATGGTAGTTGTGGTATATTAGTCCTTTGGACTAATCTTCCCCTTGTATCCCTAGTTTTCTTCATTCTCCCTTGCCCTTGAAGGGATGAGACCAGTGGAGTACCTTAGATGGCCACTCACAGGGTTTTAAGACCCCAGATACTACTAACCAAAGTAGAACGTAGAACATTTTCTTTATAAACTATGTCATGCCAGTTGAGTTAGGTGTTCCCTGAGACTATGGTCCCTACAGCCCTTTGTCCAGCAATTCAGTTCCTCAGGGAGTTTGGAAGTCTCTATGGAGCTTCCATGACCTTGCCTTGTACCAGTTGTGCTGGCTTCCCCAGTACTGTGTACTATCTTACCTTTCCCCAAAGTTACCACTTACCTATTGTCTACTTAGTGTTTTTCCATCTCCACCCCTCCTCTCCCTCGTAACCATCAAAGATTGTTTCTTTTTGTGTGTAAATCTTTTCATGATTTTTTATAGTAGTGGTCTCATACAATATTTGCCCTTTTGTGATTGACTTATTCCATGAAGTCAAATATTTAATCTTTCATTGTTAAAACAAAAATATTGACGTGTTATATTCCTTTTGAATTACTAAAGGAATGGGGAGGGTTTGGAGTCAGTGGAAAGCAGTCGGTGGAGAGCAGTGGTGCTCAGAAGGGGAGATTATAATGGTGAGATAGAAGCATTTCAGGAGATGACTTTTCAAAATAAAACTTGATTTTGTTTTGAAAATGTCAAGGTGAGGAAAAGCAACAGTTCTGGCCTTTTTAATTACTTGAGAATGTCAGCTTGGCATATATTTATAGTTCCCTTCTTCCTCATTATAGATAAAAATATTTTGCTCATTAGAACCATATAGCAAACTTTGGTTTCTTGGATGTCAGTTTAGAGATGTATTTTTTTTTCCCTTTTCCAGAGAGACAGTGTCTTTATACTCCATAAGAAATTAGGGGAAAAATTACAGGTAGAATCAAATCAAGAAAATTGATTAAAGCAGCTGGTACTGATACAATTCCTTACAACATGGGGCTGGGGGGCGGTGGGGAACACCTTGTTTTACAACTTCCTTTTAAAATGCTAGTTACACACACACACACACACAGTTTCATTTGACCATTGCAACTAATGAGACAAGATACAAACTTTGAAAGTTCTAGGTTAATTGCCAAGAGCCTGAGAAAGGAGGCAATTAAATCTTCTTTTGTCTGATATAGTCTCAGTTCGTATTTTTCAGATGTCATATTCTTCCTTGGACGCTGTATTAGTTTCCTAGAGCTGTCATAACAACATATCACAAATTGGGCAGCTTGTAAAAACAGATGTTTATTGTCTCACAGTTTTAGGGCTAGGAGTTCTAATTTAGGGCATCAGCAGGGCCATGTCTCTGCTCTAAGGGAAGATTTTTCCTCCTCTCTTCCAGGTTCCAGTAGCCCCAGGCATTTCCTGGCATTTCTTGGCTCGTAGGTGCATCTTCACCTGGCAGTTTCTCCTTTAGCTGTCTCCCTGTGTCTGTTCTCCTCTTTAATAAGGTTAGCAATCAGATTGGATTAGGACACACCCTAATCTGATATGACCTCAAGTTAACTGATAACATGTTAACTATTTCCAAATAAGTTCACATTCACAGGGACAGAGGTTAGGACTTCAACATATTTTTGGTGGGACAGAATTCAATCCATAACAGACACCAACTTCTTTTTGTATAGATACGAAGATATTATAATATAAAATATTTTGGGGCAAAGTGAAAAGAGGGGGAAATTTGTTAATAATTTCAGCATTACAACAAAATCACTCTTAATATTTTCTTCTCAGTGTTTTTCTAGTTAGGCATTTAGTTTTGTTGCATATATAACTTTATATCATTATCCATTTGAAATTATATCATTACTACATAGTCTTCATACCGAAACTAAACCTAAACCCATTGCTGTTGAATCAATTCTGACTCATGGCAACCCTACAGGACACAGTAGAACTGCCCAACAGGGTTTTTACAAGGGGCGCCTTGTGGATTCAAACTGCTGACCCTTTAGTTTGCATCCGAACTCTTAACCACTATGACACCAGGGTAACCATAGTCTTCATAGTTAATTATAATGATGCTTTTTTGAAATTTTTATTGTGCTTTAAGTGAAAGTTTACAAATCAAGTCAGTCTCTCATACAAAAATGTATATACACCTTGCTATATACTCCTAGTTGCTCTCCCCCTAATGAGACAGCACACTCCTCTCTACTCTCTATTTTTATATCCATTCAGCCAGCTTCTGACGCCCTTTGCCCTCTCATCTCCCCTCCAGACAGGAGATGCCCACATATTCTCATCCGTCTACTTGATCCAAGAAACTCAATCCTCACCAATATCATTTTCTATCCCATAGACCAGTCCAATCCCTGTCTGAAGAGTTGGCTTTGGGAATGGCTCCAGTCTTGGGCTAACAGAAGGTCTGGGGACCATGACCTCCAGGGCCCCTCCAGTCTCAGTCAGACCATTAAGTCTGGTCTTTTTACGAGAATTTGAGGTCTGCATCCCACTGCTCTCCTGCTCCTTCAGGGGTTCTCTGTTGTGTTCCCTGTCATGGCAGTCATTGGTTATAGCCGGGTACCATCTAGTTCTTCTGGTCTCAGGCTGATGTAGTCTCTGGTTTATGTGGCCCTTTCTGTCTCCTGGGCTCATAATTACCTTATGTGTTTGGTGTTCTTCATTCTCCTTTGCTCTGGTTGAGTTGAGACCAACTAATGCATCTTAGATGGTGGTTTCTTGCATTTAAGACCCCAGGTGCCACTCTTCAACAAAGTGGGATACAGAATGTTTTCTTAATAGATTTTACTATGCCAATTGACCTAGATGCTCTCTGAAGCCAGGGTCCCCAGACCGCCACCCCTGCTACCCTGGCCTTTGAAGCATTCAGTTTATTCAGGAAAGTTCTTTGCTGACTTCTCCTATACTGTGTGTTGTCTTTCCCTTCACCTGAAATAGTTCTTGTCTGCTATCTAATTAATGAATACCCCTCTTGCTCCCTCCCTCCCTACTCTTGTATCCATCAAAGAAAATTTTCTTCTCTGTTTAAACTATTTCTCGAGTTCTTATAATAGTGGTCTCATACAGTATTTGTCCATTGCAAATGACTAATTTCACTCAACATAATCCTGTCCAGATTCCTCCATGTCATGAAATGTTTCAAGGATTCATCATTGTTCTTTATCGATGCATAGTATTCCATTGTGTGAATATACCATAATTTAGTTATCTATTCATCTGTTGATGGGCACCCTGGTTGCTTCCATCTTTTTGCTATTGTAAACAGTGCTGCAGTGAACATGGGTGTGCATATATCTGTTCGTGTAAAGGCTCTTATTTCTCTAGGATATATTCCAAGGAGTGGGATTACTGGATCCTTTGGTAGTTCTATTTCTAGCTTTTTAAAGAAGCGCCAAATCGATTTCCAAAGTGGTTGTACCATTTTACATTCCCACCAGCAGTGTACAAGTGTTCCAGTCTCTCAACAATCTCTCCAACATTTATTATTTTGTTTTTTGGATTAATGCCAGTCTTGTTGGAGTGAGATGGAATCTCATTGTAGTTTTGATTTGCATTTCTCTAATGGCTAATGATCGTGAGCATTTCCTCATGTATCTGTTAGCTACCTGAATGTCTTCTTTAGTGAAGTGCCTGTCCATATCCTTTGCCCATTTTTTAATTGGATTATTTGTCTTTCTGGAGTTGAGTTTTTGCAGTATCATGTAGATTTTAGAGATCAGACGCTGATCGGAAGTGTCATAGCTAAAAACTTTTTCCCAGTCAGTAGGTGATCTTTTGACTCTTGGTGAAGTCTTTGGATGAGCATAGGTGTTTGATTTTGAGGAGCTCCCAGTTATCCAGTTTATCTTCTGGTGTTTGTGCATTGTTAGTAATGTTTTGTATACTGTTTGTGTCATGTATTAGGGTTCCTGGCATAGTCCCTATTTTTTCTTCAACGATCTTTACTGTTTTAGATTTTATATGTAGGTCTTTGATCCATTTTGAGTTCGTTTTTGTGGATGGTGTGAGGTATGGGTCTCGTTTCGTTTTTTTTTTTTTTTTTTGCAGATGGATATCCAGTTATGCCAGCACCATTTGTTAAAGAGACTGTCTTTTCCCCATTTAACTGACTTTGGGTCTTTGTCAAGTATCAGCTGCTCACATGAGAATGGATTTATGTCTGGATTCTCAATTCTGTTCCATTGGTCTGTGTACCTGCTGTTGTACCAGTAACAGGCTGTTTTGACTACTGTGACAGTATAATAGGTTCTAAAATCAGGTAAAGTAAGGCCTCCCACTTTGTTCTTCTTTTGCAGTAATGCTTTACTTACGTGGGGCCTCTTTCCCTTCCGTATGAAGTTGGTGATTTGTTTCTTCATCTCATTAAAAAATGTCATTAGAATTTGGATAGGAATTGCTCTGTATCTATAGATGGCTTTTGGTAGGATAGACATTTTTACAATGTCAAGTCTTCCTAACCATGAGCAAGGTATGTTTTTCCACTTATGTAGGTCTCTTTTGGTTTCTTCCAGTAGTATCTTGTAGTTTTCTTTGTACAGGTCTTTTACATCTCTGATAATATCTATTCCTAAGTATTTTACATTCTTGGGGGCTACTGTAAATGGTATTGATTTGGTGATTTCCTCTTCGATGTTCTTTTTGTTGGTGTAGAGGAATCCATCTGATTTTTATATGTTTATCTTGTATCTTGACACTTTGTTGAACTCTTCTATTAGTTTCAGTAGTTTTCTTGAGGTTTCTTTAGGGTTGTCTGTATATAAGATCATGTCATCTGAAAATAGAGATACTTTTACCCCTTCATTGCCAATCCGGATGCCCTTTATGTCTTTATCTAGCCTAGTTGCTCCGGCTAGGACTTCCAGCACAATGTTGAATAAGAGTGGTGATAAAGGGCATCCTTGTCTGGTTCCCTATCTCAAGGGAAATGCCTTCAGACTCCATTTAGGATGATGCCGGCTACTGGCTTTGTATAAATGCCCTTTATTATGTTGAGAATTTTTCCTTCTATTCCTATCTTGCTGAGAGTTTTTATCATGAATGGGTGTTGAACTTTGTCAAATGCATCAATTGATAAAACCATGTGATTCTTGTGTTTTGTTTTCTTTATGTGGTGGATTACATTAATTGTTTTTCTAATGTTGAACCATCCCTGCATACCTGGTATGAATCCCACTTGGTCATGGTGAATTATTTTTTTGATATGTTGTTGAATTCTATTGGCTAGAGTTTCTTTGAGGATTTTTGCATCTAAGTTCATGAGGGATATAGGTCTGTAATTTTCTTTTTTTGTGGTGTCTTTACTTGGTTTTGGTGTCAGGGATATGCTGGCTTCATAGAATGGGTTTAGGAGTATTCCATCCTTTTCTATTCTCCAAAATACCTTTAAGAGCATTGATGTTAACTCTTCTCTGAAAGTTTGGTAGAACTCTGCAGTGAAGCTCTCTTGGTCAGGGTTTCTTTCTGTTGGTAGTATTTTAATCACCTTTTCAATCTCTTCTTTTGTTTCAGGTTTATTTAGTTGTTCTAATTCTGTTTGTGTTAGTTTAGGTACGTAGTTTGTTTCTAGAAATTCATCCATTTCTTCTTGGTTTTCAAATTTGTTAGAGTACTATTTTTCATAATTATCTGATATGATTCTTTTAATTTCAGTTGGGTCTGTTGTGATATGGCCCATCTCATTTCTTATTCAAGTTATTCACTTCCTCTCCTGTTTTTGTTTTGTCAGTTTGGCCAGTGGTTTATCAAATTTGTTAATTTTTTCAGAGAACCAGCTTTTGGTCTTGTTAACTCTTTCAATTGTTTTTCTGTTCTCTATTTCATTTAATTCTGCTCTCATTTTTATCATTTGCTTTGTTCTGGTGCCTGAGGGTTTCTTTTGTTGCTCTCTTTCTATTTGCTCAAGTTGTAGGGATAATTCTTTGATTTTGGCCCTTCCTTCTTTTTGTATGCGTGCATTTATTGTTATAAATCGACCTCCGAGCACTGCTTTTGCCTTGTCCCAAAGGTTCTGATAGGAAGCGTTTTCATTCTCATTGGATTCTATGAATTTCTTTATTCCATCCTTGATGTCTTCTATAACCCAGTCATTTTTGAGCAGGGTATTGTTCAGTTTCCAAGTGTTTGATTTCTTTTCCCTGCTTTTTCTGTTTTTGATTTCTACTTTTATGACCTTATGGTCAGAGAAGATGCTTTGCAATATTTCAATGTTTTGCATTCTGCTGAGTCTTGCTTTATGACCTAATATGTGATCTATTCTACAGAATGTTCCATTTGCACTAGAAAAGAAAGTAGACTTGGTTTCTTTTAGGTGGAGTGTTGTGTATATGTCTATGAGGTCAAGTTGGTTGATTGTGGCATTTAGATCTCCCGTGTCTTTATCGAGCTTCTTTCTGGATATTCTGTCCTTCACTAAAAGTGGTGTGTTAAAGCCTCCTACTATAATTGTGGAGCTGTCTATCTCACTTTTCATTGCTGCTAGAGTTTGTTTTATGTATCTTGCAGCCCTCTCATTGCGTACATAAATACTTAATATGGTTATAATCTCCTGGTATATTGTCTCTTTAATCGTTATATAGTGTTCTTCCTTTTCCTTTTCCTTTTTAGTGGATTTAAATTTAAAATCTATTTTGTCAGAAATTAATATTGCCACTTCTGCTCTGTTTTGATTATTGTTTGCTTGATATATATTTTTTCCATCCTTTGAGTTTTAGTTTGTTTGTGTCTCTAAGTCTAAGATGTGTCTCTTGTTGCCAGAATATAGATGGCTTGTGTTTTTTTTTTTTAATCCATTCTGCCACTCTCCGTCTCTTTATTGGTGCATTTAGTCTGTTGACATTCACCGTAATTATGGATATGTATAAGTTTAGTGCTGTCATTTTGATGTCTCTTTTTGTGTGTTGCTGATAGTTTCTTTTTTCCACTTAATTTTTTTGTGGTGAGTATTATATTTTCATATATTGTCTTTTCCTCTTATTTGTTGTTGTTGATTTTGTTCCTGTTGAGTATTTTTTTCTTGTGTTTTATTTTGATGAGTAGGATTGTTAGTCTCCTTTGTGGTTACCTTAATATTTTTTTGAGCATTTTTTTTTATCTTGATTTATTTTTTTGATTTCCCTATCTGGGTTGACATCTGGTTGCTCTGTCCTGTGTTCTAGTCTTGGGTTGTTCTCTGATATTATTGATTTTCTAACCAGAGAACACCTTTTAGTGTTTCTTGTAGTTTTGGTTTGGTTTTTAAGAATTACTTAAACTTCTGTTTATTTGCAAATGTCCCAATTTCACCTTCATATTTGAGAGACAGTTTGGCTGGATACATGATTCTTGGCTGGCAATTTTTTTCCTTCAATGATTTATATAAATCATCCCATTTCCTCCTTGCCTGAAAGGTTTCTGCTGAGGGAATGACAATCATCCCCCGAGTGTCTGTGAGGAAAGTGCATCCCTGTTTCCTAGAGTGCACAGGTGGGTGTGTTCTGCAGACAGACAATGGGCACCCAATGCTTTTGGTTGTAAGGGCTGAGAGGTACCAGCTATACTTAGACCTTTGTCATGGCTGGCTGGGTGATGTGGGTGACCAGTCCTTAGGCCCCTGATGTGGATAGATGAACGCTGCTTAACAGGCAAAGCGATGTTAAACATCATACACCAACCTCTCCACCACACAGCTGAAACAGTTGCAGTCTGCAAATGAGGGCCTATTCTCCTCAAATCGGCCCACACAGGTACATGCAGGGGGAAAAGGTAGTCAAAGTCCACAGACCATTTATGCCTGGACAGTAGCCTCTTCTGTCTTGAGCTTCCTGGGTTAGTGGAGATGGCAGATTATCTTTTCACCTAATTGTGAATTTATTCCATCTCCAAGGCCAGAAGAATGGCTCAGAGTGCTCAACAGGACCTATCTCAGAACCAGGGAAATCGACAGCCACTAAAGCCTGCTTGGGGGCGGGGGGAGCAATAAAATATATGCAAGTACTTATCTTTTGCAATAGCACTGTTCTCCTCTGGTTCCAGAGGTGTGAGTAGGCCGTGTGGCTAGGTGTTTCTCCCTGAGGAAACTGCAGCCAAAATTCTACCACCAGGCCACCACAGTCACTCCCAGGAATGATGCCTGAGAGTTCCCGGCGATTCAGGTCCGGCACCTCCTCTATGTTTCTGAACCATCTCTCCCTCTCCCTGCTGCTCAGTCCGTTTTCTAACTTTGCCTTTGATGTTCAGGGCTCCAAGCTTGTCATAAATATAATCATTTCACTTGTTTTATTGGGTCTTTTTTGTAAGAGGGAGCACCTGACTACTCTGCCATCTTCACCCTCCTCCTGAGCTTTTTTATATTATTACATTTTTATATTTATCTGAATAGGTCAGGTTCATTTTTGAATGAAGTAGCATATATGACTAAATAAAAATCAAATAAGTCCTCTGAAAAGCTGTACAACATGTCAATGAACAAATCTGTCTTGGAGAAACACAGCCAGAGTGCTCCTTAGAAGTAAGGATACCAAGACTTTGTTTCAAATAATTTGGACATATTAGCAAGAGGAACCAGTCCCTGGAGAGGGATATCATGCTTGGTAAAATGAAGGGCCAGTAAAAAAGAGGAAGACCCTCAGTGAGATGTATTGACACAGTGACTGCAACAATGGGCTCAGGCATAGCAAAGATTGTGAGGATGGCGTGGGACAGGGAAGTGTTTCGTTCTGTTGTAGCTGAGATGCTGTTAGTCAGAATAAACTCAACGGCACCTAACAACAGCAACGACAATATGCCATTCAGTGAAAGTAGTGGTATTAACAATGATTTATCTATTATTGGGAAAATTTGTCTCTTCTATTTTTTCACCAATATAATATTTCAATGAGCATTTTCCTGCAAATTACTTTTTCAACACCTTGGACTATTTCCTTAGATTTGGTTTACACAATTAGGATTTCTAGATGGAAGGGGGTGAATATTTTTAAGTTTTTTGTTGGATACAAAAATACTGATTTCCAAAATTTCTGAGCCACTATACCCGGCCTGAAATAATGTACAACGAGGCCAATTTCTCATTAAAATTATTTAGCTTTAATACTTGGCTAGGATGGATAGATGGATAGATAGATGATAGATAGATAGATGATAGATGACAGATAGATAGATTATAGATAGATAGTTTAGATAGATAGATAGATAGATGATAGATAGACAGATAGACAGACAGACAGATAACAGGAAAAATTATGATATGGCCAGGGTTCGTTCTTCATTTCATTAGAATAAAGGCCATTTTAAAAAGTGGAATGGAAATTTTAGATATTTCAGCAAAAGTAGGGCTGTGAATTCCTAGGCTCACTATCTGTTATCCACAACATTTTGCCTGTAGTAGTCACCCTCCTGAGGTACCCCTAACTCTTTTCACCCTTATATCCTTCCATATAGTCATTATATAAAAATGAGTGGTCGACATTCAACCATTGCAAGAGGTAGCATATGATCAGAAACCGATGGTACTGAGGGAAGAAGTCCAAGCTGCACTGATGGCATTGATGAAAAACAAGGCTGTAGGCATTGATAGAATATCAATTGAGATGTTTCAACAGATGGATGCAGCAGCGGAAGTGCTCACTGGTCTATGCCAGGAGATTTTGAAGACAGCTACCTGGCCAACTGACTGGAAGAGACCCATATTTATGCCTATTCCCAAGAAGGTGATCCAACCAAATGCAGAAATTATCAAACAATATCATTAATATCACAGGCAAGTAAAATTTTGCTAAAGGTCACTCAAAAGTGGCTACGGCAGTATATCAACAGGGAACTGCTGGAAATTCAGGCCGAATTCAGAAGAGGACATGAAACTAGGGATATCATTGCTGATGTCGTATGGATCCTGGCTAAAAGCAGAGAATACGAGAAGAATGTTTACCTGTGTTTTATTGACTATGCAACAGCGTTTGACTGTGTGGATCATAACAAATTATGGATAATATTTGCAAAGAATGGAAATTCTGGAGCACTTAATAGTGCTTATGAGGAACCTGTACATAGATCAAGAGGCAGTTGTTCAAACAGAACAAGGGAATACTGCACGGCTTAAAGCCAAGGAAGGTGTGAGTCAGGGTTGTGTCCTTTCACCACACCTATTCAATCTGTATGCTGAGCAAATAATCTGAGAAGCTGGACTGTATGAAGAATGATGAGGCATCAGGATCGGAGGAAGACTCATTAACAACCTGCATTATGCAGGTGACACAACCTTGCTTGCTGAAAGTGAAGAGAACTTGAAGTACTTACTGATGAAGATGAAAGAACACATGGCCTTCAGTATGGATTGCACCTCAACATAGAGAAAACAAAAATCCTCACAACTGGACCAATAAGCCACATCATGATAAAGGGAGAAAAGATTGCAGTTGTCAAGGGTTTCATTTTACTTGGATCCACAATCAACATCCATGGAATCAGCAGTCAAGAAATCAAAAGATGCATTGCATTGGGCAAATCTGCTGCAAAAGACCTCTTTAAAGTGTTGAAAAGCAAAGATGTCACCTTGAAGACTATGCTGTGCCTGACCCAAGCCATGGTGTTTTCAATTGCATCACATGCATGTGAAAGCTGGATAATGAATAAGGAAGACTGAAATATTGATGCCTTTGAATTGTGGTGTTGGAGAAGAATATTGAATATACTGTGGACTGCCAAAAGAATGAACAAATCTGCCTGGGATGAAGTACAACCAGAATGCTCCTTAGAAGCAAAGATGGTGAGACTAGTCTTACATACTTCAGATATGCTATCAGGAGGGATCAGTCCTTGGAGAAGGACATCATGCTTTGTAAAGTAGAGGGTCAGCAAGAAAGAGGAAGACCCTCAGCGAGATATATTGACACAGTGGCTGCAACAATGGGCTTAAGTATAACAAGGATTGTGAGGATGGCACAGTTCTGGGCAGTGTTTCATTCTGTAGTACATAGGGTCGCTATGTGTCAGAACCGACTTGATGGTACCTAACAACAACAACATCCTTCCACAAACTCACTCCCTCACTCCTCAGAAATTGTAAGGCTACGAGAAATTTTTTTGGTGGTGATAGGCTTTTCTCCTGCCCTCTTTTCTTCTCGCCTTTTCTTCCTTCCTTTGTTTGTGATAGGTTTTTTTTTTCTACTAGTATTATTTAAGGATTTGTCATATAACTGCAAAAAAATTATATTTTCTTTTTAAGTCTAGCGACCCTATGGCAGAGAATGGTACTCATCACATTTGAGCCCGTATTTCCTAAACAATAAATATGTGTGGGCTAGGGAGATTTTGTTTTTTTTGACGATGAAATTCAAATAAAGAAGAAAAAAATAAGACAATAGCATTTCAGTAATAACAGTTTGCCACCTTCAAAGCAAGTTAGGACCTTCTACAAATACATAATCTAAATGTTTTCAGACTTCTATGTGAATACATTGTGAGCTGTACCTGCTATGGCTTTACTCCTTATAGTCTCCGTGGCAAAGCCTTTGAAGCCATGGTAGAGAGCAGGACCAACCAAATAAGCCACTGTCCAAATAGCCTAACCATCGAGTCTTTGTCATGTGTCATAATGAATTAAGGTAAACCAAGTTAATGATCAAGTTCAAACTGGGTAGAAAAAATGATTATAAATGGCATAGCCAAACCAGTTTATTCACAGCAAAATTGATCATCATTCAATAGTATATCTATGTAAATTTTAATTATACTATGGTGAGTTATCTAACCTTGAAGTTATTCAAATTCATTTTGATCTGAAAACATTGTTTCTTCTAACACTAAGTTAACTGTTTTCTCCTTCCAACTTTCCAGACCAAGCTGACCTTAGGCAAAACTATTATCCGAACATGTCACCTGAAAGGTCAACTTCAGAGATCATTTAGTTCAATATGCATTTTATAGGTGAAGAAATTACAGCCACCATATGTGACCTAAGGCATCCAAAATCACATGGCTGTTAAGTGCCAGAGAAGAGGCAGGAATCCAGTTCTCCCATCTACCAGCTAAAAAGCCTTCCCATTATCCTCCCTCTTCCATCCCTCCAATCACCACAAGTTTGTTAGTGGTGATTTTTCACCACTTGGCCACTTTCTAACCTCAGTGGGAATGAGTAGTGATGGACTAATTAGATAAGCTAATCCCTGCTGATGGATGTCTTATTCATTCATCAATTTATAGTGTTAGTTGTTAGGCCCTGGAGACAAAAGATAAAATAGAGTCTGAGACCTGCCTGCCCTAGAGATACTCAAAGTCTAGTGGGGGAAACAGATAATTACAGTAATGTGGTAAGTGCTATAATAATAGATTTTATGTGGTGCTGAGGGAGAACAAAGGAGAAAGTTCCCTACCACCTGCCTTGGTGGGAGAGGGTATGTATGTGAGGGAATTCACAGAGGAACTGAAGCTTGGGTTAAAATGAGATTATTTCCAATAATTTCTGAGCCCAGCATCAGACATCTGTGCAGAGTGCAGAAGTGCAGTTTCTGAGTCCACCATTTTCTGGGCCAAGAGAAACAAGTATTATGATCACTAGACTCAGAGTCCACCCTTCTCAGCAAATCTTTTCTTGACTTATCTACATCTATGAGGGGGGTATTTTCTCAATCTCCTTCCCACACCTGGCTGACAGAGGTGCCCCCCAGCCTACTCTGTATACTCACAGTCCTCTGTACTTTTCTCCATCAAGACACTGATGCTCGTGAACTGTGCTTGGCAAGTTTGAATCTGTCCTTCTCTTTGTCTGTGAGCTTGGTGACAGCAGGGTGACTGGCAAGTGCTAGGTGTTTATTGTTCAGTAAATGAATGCAATATTCTCTGATCCTCATTATGGCTGCCCTTTGTATTACCATATTCACTTACTCATTCAACAAATTTTTTTTTAAGCAATTAGTCTGTGTTAAGCCTTCTGCTAGGTGCTGGGACTACAAAGGCAGGAAAAGACCCATCCCTTCCCTCTCAGAGCTCACTGTATAGTGGATCTGGAGACACCCCTTCTTCTAACCCAACCCTCGTCCTAATCCTCCCCTCATTTTCCAGACCATTCCAATGTGCCTTCCAGAACTTCTGCTGCATAATCTACAGCTTGTGCTTTGTTTTTCACCACTTCTGTAAGGGTTCCTTACTGAAGACTTGGCTACCTCTGCAATCCTCGTGAATGGTGGCTCCATTTTTTCCTCTCACACCCCATAAACCTCAGGACGTTTGGTATTCTTCTTGGTCTTTTTGATATTTTGATGTCCCTTGTAAAAAAACAAAACCCCTATCTCCCAATGTCTGGCCCTTCCTTATTGAATCTCCATCATTACTCTCAAGAGGTAAATCACTCTCCTGACTTTTACGGTAATTATTTATTTGTTATACTTTATAGCCTTACCACTTACAGATATCCCTAAATAATACGGGTTGCCTTTGCCCATTTTTTAAGCTTCGTGTGAATGGAAATTTCACTCAAAGTATTATTTTCTTTTTCTGCTTTGTTCACATTGTCTTTATGAGAATCATTCATGTTATAATTGTAGTTTATTTTCGTGGCTGTCTTGGATTGAATTGTGTCCCCCCAAAATATCTGTCAACTTGGCTAGGCCATGATTCCCAGTATTGTGTGATTGTCCACCATTTTGTCATCTGATGTGATTTTCCTGTGTGTTGTAAATCCTACCTCTATGATGTTAATGAGGCAGGATTAGAGGCAGTTATGTTAATGAGGCAGGACTCAATCTACAAGATTAGGTTGTGTCTTAAACCAATCTCTTTTGAGATATAAAAGAGAGAAGTGAGCAGAGAGACAGGGGAACCTCATACCACCAAGAAAGCAGTGCTGGAAACAGAGCGCATCCTGGGGTTCCTGGTCAGAGAAGCTCTTAGTCTAGGGGAAGATTGATGACAAAGGCCGTCTTCCAGAGCTGACACACAGAGAAAGCCTTCACCTGGAGCTGGCACGCTGAATTCGTATTTACGGCCTCCTAGATTGTGAGAGAATAAATTTCTGTTTGTTAAAGTCATCCACTTCTAGTGTTTCTGTTATAGCAGCATTAGATAACTAAGCTAATAGCTGTATAGTATTTCATTGTATGAATAGAAACCCATTGCCTTCCAGTCAATTCCAGCTCATAGTGACCCTATAAGACAGAGTAGAACTGCCCCATAGGGTTTCCAAGGAGCAGTTGGTAGATTTGAACTGATGACCTTTTTGTTGGCGACCAAGCTCTTAACCACTTCACCACTAGGGCTCCATATCACCATTAATTTATCCATTTTCCTTTTGATAGACATAAGAGCTGTTTCCATCTTTCAGTTGTTGCAAATAAGGCTATTATGAGCATTCTTGTACATGTATCCTAGTACACATGTGTATAACTTTTCTAGGATATAATATACTTAGGAAGGGAATTGCTGGATCATAGATATGTGCATCTTTAAACTTCCTAGATAATGTCAGTTTTCTAAAGAGGTTGTGAAAAATTACATGCTCACAAGAGGTATATGAGACTTTTTGCCAACAGAGTATTTTCAAATGCTTTAATTATTTTTAATCTGGTGGCTGAGTTACAATGTCTCACTGCAAATTCGTTTATATAATGGCTAATGAGGCTTAAAAGGAGCCCTGATTGCACAATGGTTAAGCACTTGGGTGGTAACTGGAGAGCTGACACTGTGAACTCACTCAGTGGCTTCATGTGAGAAAGAACTGGTGACCTGTTCCCATAAAGATCACAGCATAAAAAACTCCTTGGGGCAGTTCTGCTCTGTCACATGTGGTTGCTGTGAGTTGGAATCACCTTGACAGCACCCAACAACAGTGAGGTTTAATATCTTTTTATATATTGTTGGGGACCATTTGGAAACCCTGGTGGTGTAGTGGTTAAGTGCTACGGCTGCTAACCAAAAGGTCGGCAGTTTGAATCTGCCAGGCGCTCCTTGGAAACTCTATGGAGCAGTTCTACTCTGTCCTATAGGGTTGCTATGAGTCGGAACCGACTCAACGGCACTGGGTTTGGTTTTGGTTTGGAGACCATTTAGTTGCCTTCTTTTATGAAATGCCTGTCCAAATCTCTAACTGAAAACCCATTGCTGTCGAATCAATTCCAACTCATAGTGACCCTATAGGACAAAGTAGAACTGCCCCATAGGGTTTCCAGGAGGGACTGGTCAATTTGAACTGCTGACTTTTTGGCTGCCAGCCAAGCTCTTAACCACTATGCCACTAGGATTTCCCTGCTAGCCATAAAAAAAAAAAAGCCATAGATAAGATAAAATCCTATAGTTATAAGGGACTCCCATCTAGGATGGTCTTTTTTCTTATTTATCTGTATGATTTCTTTACATAGCCTGGATACTAATTCTTATTAGTTATACATTTTTTAAAATACCTACCACCACTTAGTGGTTTATTTTTCACTCTCATTTGTTGTTGCTGTTAGGTGCCATCAGTTGGTTCCAACTCATACTGACCCTATGTATAACAGAACAAAACACTGTCCAGTCCTGTGCCATCCTCACAATCTTGTTATGAACCCATGATGTTGAGCCCATTGTTGCAGCCACTGTGTCAGTCCATCTGATTGAGGATCTTCCTCTTTTTCGCTGACCATCCACTTTACAAAGACATAATGTCCTTCTCCAGGGACAGGGCCCTCCTGATAACATGTCCAAAGTATAAGAGACACGGTCTCGCCATCCTTGCTTCTAAGGAGCATTCTGGCTGTACTTCTTCCAAGGCAGATCTATTCATTCTTTTGGCAGTCCATGGGACATTCAATATTCTTCGTCAACACCATAATACAAAGGTGTCAATTATTCTTCAGTCTTCCTTATTCATTGTCCAGCTTTCACATGCATATGATGTGATTGGAAACACTGTGGCTTCGGTCAGGTACACCTTAGTCTTCAAAGTGACATCTTTGCTTTTATAACAAGTTCAAGAGGTTTTTTGCAACAGATTTGCCCAAAGCAATGCATCGTTTGATTTCTTGACTGCTGCTTCCATGGGTGTTGATTGTGGAGCCAAGTAAAATGAAATCCTTGACAGCTTCAATATTTTCTCTGTTTATCATGATGTTGATTATTGGCCCAGATGTGAGGATTTTTTTTTTTTATGTTGAAGTGTAATCCATACAGAAGGCTGTGGTCTTTGATCTTCATTGTTAAGTGTTTCATGTCCTCTTCACTTTCAGCAAGCAAGGTTTTGTCATCTGTGTAAGGCAGGTTGTTAATGAACCTTCCTCAGATCCTGATGCTTCGTTCTTCTTCATATAGTCCAGCCTCTTGGATTATTTGCTCAGCATACAGTTTGAATAAGTGTGGTAAAAGGATGCAACTCTGACACATACCTTTCTTTACTTTAAACCAGGCAGTATCCCCTTGTTCTTTTTGAATGACTGCCTATTGGTGTATGTACAGATTCCTCATACGCACCATTAAGTGCTCTGGAATGCTCATTCTTCAAATGTTATCCATAATTAGTTATGAACCACACAGTCAAATTCGTTTGCAGAGTCAATAAAACACAGGTAAACACCTTTCTGGTATTCTCTGCTTTCAGCAATGATCCATCTGACATCAGCAATGATATCCCTGCTTCCACGTCCTCTTCTGAATCCAGCTTGAATTTCTGGCAGTTCTCTATGTACTGCTGCAGCTGCTTTTGAATGGTCTTCAGCAAAATTTTACTTGAATGTGATATTGATATTGTTTGATAACTTCAGCATTTGGTTGGATTACCTTTCTTTGGAATAGACATAAATATGGATCTCTTACAGTCAATTGGCCAGGTAGCTGTCTTCCCAATTTCTTGACATAGACAAGTGAGCACCCCCAGCGCTGCATCCATTTGTTGAAACATCTCAGTTGGTATTCTGTCAATTCCTGGAGCCTTGTTTTTTTCCCAATGCCTTCAGTGCATCTTGGAACTCTTACTTCAATACCATTGGTTCCTGATCATATGCCACCTCTTGAAATGCTTCAACATTGACTAATTCTTTTTGGTATAATGACTCTGTTTCCCTCCATCTTCTTTTGATGCTTCCTGCATTGTTTAATATTTTCCCCATAGAATCCTTCAATACTGCAACTGAGTCTTGAACTTTTTCCTCAGGTCTTTCAGCTTGAGAAACGCCAAGTGTGTTTTTTCCTTTTGGTTTTCTAACTGTAGGTCTTTGCACCTGGCATTATAATACTTTGTTTTCTGGAGCCACCCTTTGAAATCCTCTATTCAGCTCTTTTACTTCATCATTCCTTCCGTTTGCTTTAGCTACTCGACATTCAAGAGCAAGTTTCAAAGTCTCTTTTGACACCATTTTGGTCTTTTCTTCCTTTCTTGTCCTTTTAATGGCCTCTTGATTTCTTCATGTATGAAGTCCTTAGTGTCATTCCACAACTTGTCTGGTCTTCGGTCATTAGTGTTCAGTGTGTCAAATCTACTCTTGAAACGGTCTCTAAATTGAGGTGGGATATGCTCAAAGTAGTACTTTGGCTCTCCAGGGCTTGTTGTAATTTTCTTCAGCTTCAACTTGGACTTGCATATGAGTAATTGATGATCTGTTCCACAGTCAGCCCCTGGTCTTGTTCTGACTGATGATTTTGAGATTTTCCATGGTCTCTTTCCACAGATAGACAATTTAATTCCTGTGTATTCCATCTGGCGAGGTCCAAGTGTATAGTCACTCTTTATGTTGTTGAAAAAAGGTATTTGCAATGAAGAAGTCATTGGTCTTGTAAAATTCTGTCATGTAATTTCTGGCATTGTTTCTATGACCAAGACCATATTTTTCAACTCTCCATCCTTCTTTGCTTTCAACTTTTACATTCCAATCACCAGTAATTATCAATGCATCCTGATTGCATGTTCCATCAATTTCAGATTGCAGAAGTTGTCAAAAATCTTCAATTTCTTCATCTTTGGCCTTAGTGGTTGGTGTGTAAATTTGAATAGTAGTCATAATAACTGGTCTTCCTTGTAGACATATGGATATTATCCTATCATTGACAGCACTGTATTTCAGGATAGATCTTGAAATGTTCTTTTTGACGATGAATGCAATGCCATTCCTCTTCAAGTTGTCTTTCCCGGCATAGTAGACCGTATGATTGTCTGATTCAAAATGGCCAATACCAGTCCATTTTAACTCACCAGTGCCTCGGATATCAATGTTTATGCATTTCATTTTTGACAATGTCCAATTTTCCTAGATTCCTACTTCCCACATTCCACGTTCCGATTATTAATGGATGTTTGCAGCTATTCCTTCTCATTTTGAGTTGTGCCCTGTCAACAAATGAAGGTCCTGAAAGCTTGACTTTATCCATGTCATTAAGGTAGACTCTACTTTAAGGAGGCAGCTCTTCCCCACTCGTCTTTTGAATGCCTTCCAACCTGAAGGGCTGATTTTCTGGCACTATATCAGACAAGTTTCTGCTGCTAGTCATAGTTTTCACTGGTTAAGGCTTTTCAGAAATAGACTCCCAGGTCCTTCTTCATAGTCTGTCTTAGTCTGGAAGCTCAGCTGAAACTTGTCTGCCTTTGGTGACCCTGGTGGTATTTGACTACTGGTGGTATAGCTTCCACCATGAGAGCAACATGCAATCCACCACAGTACAACAAACTGACAGACGTGTGGGGGCATTCTCATTTAGGAATCTTTAATGAGTGAGAGCCAACTTGATGGCAGCTAACAAAGAAAACAACAACAAAGAACAGAAGACCAGAAGAATGGTGCAAACAATTAATGTGCTTGTCTACTAACTGAAAAGTTGGAGGTTTGAGTTCATCCAGAGGTGCTTTGGAAGAAAAACCTGGCAATCTGTTCCTGAAAAATCAGCCATTGAAAACCCTGTGGATCACAGTTTTACTCTGACCCACATGAGGTTGCTATGAATCAGAATCAATTTGACTGCAATTGGTACTGTTAATGAACAGAAATTCTTATTTGAATGTAGTTGGCTTATTTAACCAACCCAGAATAGAGCATGATGTGATATAGGGACCCAATTTCATTTTTTTTTTCCATATGAGTACTCAAATTTCCATGTACCATTTATTAATAAGATTCTTTTTTTTTCTGACCACTTCTCCGCAGTGCCACCTCTTTAATGTATATCATGTTCATATTTGCATGAGTTCGTTTCTGCCGTATCTATTACAGTGCACTGCTTTATTTTTCTATTCTGAAGGGAGAGGCTGTATCCATTTTCTTTTTAACTGTTGAATCTTTAGTTAATGGAATGTTTCCTAGGTCTTCATAGACATTCAATAAATATTTGTCAAATTAATAGTTGAGTGAACGAAGGGAAGAAGATGAGTCACTGATAATATTAGGAATCATGTCAGTGCATATGTATCATAACTTGATTATATCCCCAGGGAAATTGACTAGAAAAGGTTAGTGTTATATCTAGTTCATTATAATATAATGACTACTGTTTATATACTAATAAAATACTTGATGTTGCAAAAGGTCTTTCTTAAGGACACATCAAAATATATCATCTGTATTAAGCAAATCTCACATTACCAGGGAAGAGAGAACCGTTGTTAGAAAAATTAGATAAAGAAAGATCATATATTAGAGCCCAAAAGTATCTAGATCAATCTATACTCAATTTGGCACAGAAAAATTTGATCCTGGATCTCGAAAAATGGGGCCCATAAAATGAACATTTTTAAAAGTACTTATTAGACCCTTAGAACTTTATAGCTTAAAGGACCCTGAGAGTTCATCATCAAATTTAGCCCCTTGTTTTTACAGTTGAAGAAAGCAGCCAAGAGGAAAAAATGACTTATTTATGTTTGCTAACCTATTTATTTAACATAACTGAGACTAGAATGCTGATTTCCTAGATAATAATTTTTCTACAATACCAGCCCACTATGTAAATTGGATTTCAAAAGGTTAACACTCTTATTTTATTTTTTTTAATCTATAATTTAAAAAAGTTAACAAATGTTGGAAACCCTGGTGGTGTAGTGGTTAAGTGCTATGGCTGCTAACCAAAAGGTCAGCAGTTTAAATCCACCAGCCGCTCCTTGGAAACTCTATAGGGCAGTTCCACTCTGTCCTCTAGGGTTGTAATGAGTCAGAATCAACTCAACAGCAACGGGTTTGTTTTTGGTTTTTAAATTAATTTGAGATTCAATATAGTTTTATTATTATTATTATTACTATCATTAACTTGTGCTGTAACAGGCTGGTGTTGAAGTCAGTAAAGTGTTACATACATATTTTTAAAGCACACTTGCAAGATTCCAGAGCTACATGGTTGTAGAACTGGCCTACCACATAGTAATTCAAATACAGTGTTTTAAAATTAAAATCTTGTGATAAACCATCAACTGCAGCTCTCTGTATTTATGTAGCACCTTTACAATGGTACTATCTTTACCTCCTGGCAAATCTACCCCTCTTTCCCTAAAAAAATTTAGTGTGTCATTTGTTAGCACCTCTTGCTTATAATGTAACCTCTTTCCAGATGCAGTGCTAATTGTATTTTCGGATTAACTTTGCATTTTAGCTTAATTGGTTCTACTTTAATTTGAAGGGGTGCAGTTTGGAATCTGCTAACAATTTAAAGCTCTTTTTTAAAAGTTTAAAAGGAAGGCATAAAGAAATGCTCTTACCAAACTTGGTATTCAGTGACTTAGTATTGTATTTAAAAACTTGGCTGTGTAAAGTGAAGTGGTATGAAAAGAGAGTATAATGGGCATTAACAGTTAAAAAATAGTCTCTCTCTCTCTTTCTGTTAACAAAAGCATCATGTAGAAAATGAGTATAAGAAGTTTATTGACCCCTTATGTCTCTTGTTTTGTGCCATTTCAAAATGTGTGGTATCAGGCACTAAACAACACTTCTTGGCCTCCATCATGCAGAAATGAATTAAGATTGTGTAGTATTTTAAAATTTTTGCCACCTTAAAAACCTCTTCCTCTAACCCCATTCCTCTCTCCTCTTCTCGGTGACAGCTAGTGAGGCTCTGCTGTTCTCCTTTCCCTACCTCTCACCTCTGCTCCATCACCTTTGGGTTCTACGACATTGAATTAAGATGGTGTAAGGGTCATCTTCTAGTTGGACTGAGACATCCTACTAGAGAAGACATTTTATCTTTTCAATAATCTTGTAGGGAAAAAATCTGAACTGTTTATATTTGTACAAAAAGAAGTAGAGGAATGATGAAAGATGTGTATATTTGAAGAATTTGTCAGGTATTAATATGATTAAAAGAAACAACATAAAACTTGGTGCAAAACTGGAAAAGCGTCAACCAAGCTTTTCACCAGCCCTCCAACCTTGAGATTCTTCAGAAACGAGAAGAGAGAATCAGTTGTACAGGATGACATAGCCATCTGTCAGTTTCACATGATGCAATTTGGTTAAGTGATTCCGGGATATTCTTCCCATCTTGTATAGTCAGAAAAATAATGTTTCTGTGAGTCTATGTAGAGTGACATGTCATGGCAATATGAGGATTAGTCTGGGTGCTTTGGGAATATTGTCCCACTGTGCTGGAAATTAGATAATACATACTCAGAGATCAGATCATTTTATCTCTCAGGAAAGTAAATTAATTTCATGGCCCTGAAAAAAGATGTAATATAGTGGCTCCATCAAGTAACATACATTTTCTGTATTCAAGTTTTATCACTCCATTCATTCATTTATTCATCTATTCATTCATCTATTGAGCTCCTATTCTGTTGATTGCATAATATAATAGCAGTTTGAGGGCTACACAATGTGTAAGATTATTCTACTTTTGATTAAGATAGAAAACTAGTAAGACTTTTGGTTCCTAACCCCAACCCCAACACTGGAAGGACAGGCACTTTGGTGGTTTTAAAAACAGCAGTCAGCAAAAAGCACAAAAATATTGAAAAATCCCTGGAAAGATCGAAGTGGAAGGATAGGAATTCTTGTTTGCAGGAAATTGTGAACTAGAGCAGGAAAGGGGCAGGGGCCACAGATAAAGACTAGGTTGAGATACAACTTTCTAATTCATTAATTCATTTAAAAGTAATTATCGAGCAGCTCTTATGTGTCAGGTGCTATTCTAAGTACTGAGGATATAGCAGTGAACAAAACAAACATCCCTGCCCTTATGGAGCTTACATTCTAGTAGGAGTCAGACAATATACAAAATAAGTAAGACAGACATATGCCAGTTGGTGATATGTGATATCCAGAAAAATGAAGCAGGGAGGGGACAGGGAGCTGCAGGGAATGTATGAAAATTTAAATAGGGCAATCAGTGAAGGCTTTGATGAGGAGGTGATATTTGAGCAAAGACACAGAGGTAATAGGGAAAGTCATAAATTTTTGAGGGAACATTCCAGGATGAGCAAATAAACAAAGGCGGTGCTTGACTGGTGTGTGTTCAAGAAATAATAAGGTGGCTAGTGTGGATGTTACATAGTGAGAGAAGGCAAGAGTAACAGGACATGATGTCACAAAGACAATGGTGAATGGGACAGATCGTGCATAGCCTTGTAGATCAATGTGAAGACTTTAGCTTTTACTTTGAATAACATGGAAAGCCACTGGGGGTTTGTGAAGAAGGAGTGGCATGATATGACTTAATTTTTAACAAGATTACTCTAGTTGATATGTAAAATATAGACTGAAAATAAATAAGGTGAGAAACTGGGGGTGAGGATAATAAAACTGTTAGAATAATTCACGTGAGCAATATTAATTCCTGGGATCTGGACAGGGTTTATCAACCTTAGCACTACTGATATTTTGGGCCAGATAATCCTATGCTGTACGTGTCTTGCTGAGGGGGGCTCCTCTGTACACCATGGAATGTTTAACAATATGCCAGTAGCATCCCCCCTTCTCCCAAGTGTGAAATCCAAAAATGTCTCCAGACATTGCCAAATGTCCCCTATGGGGCAAAGTCACACTCATTTGTGAGAACCACTGGCCCAGGAAAATAGCAGATTAGGTGATAAAAAGTGGTATATCCTGGATACACATCGAAGGCAGAGGCAACATGATTTGCCAATGGATTTTATGTGGAGTGCAAGAGAAAGAGATAAGTCAAAGTTGTCTAAGAATTTTGATCTTAATAACTAAAAATAAACAAAGGTTCCATTAATGAGATAGGGAAAACTGCAAAGAACAGGTTAGGGGTGAGAACAGGAAGGGTCGAGTTTTAGTTATGTTAATTTTGAGATGCCTATAAGACATCAGGAGTCCAGGTGGCACAACAGATAAGCACTTGGCTGCTAATTGAAAGGTTGGCAGTTCGAATCTACCCTGTGGCTCCCCCCAAAGAAAAGACTTGGCAATCTACTCCTGTAAAGATTACAGCCTAGGGAAGTTCTACTCTGTAACACATAGGGTCGCTATGAGTCAGAATTGATACAATGGCACCTAACAACAACATAAGACATAAGAAAAAAAGTGAATATTGTACCCGTTTTCTTAACTTTGTGTTGTTCTGAGTGGATCATGGAGGAAGAGAGCAAGAGAATCAGATAAACTCCAGTTAGAGGTCCTGTGCTTATCTCTGGAGAAATATTCCAGGGCAGAGGGAACAACTGGTGTAGAGGTAGTAACATGAGAGCAGTGCTGGGGCCTAGTTGACATGGGGAGACAAAAGCACTATGTACAACAGGCTGATACATATTCCTCCACACCCAGAAGCCTAGGTACTTTGTGTGACATGTTTCCTAGGGGATATCACACATACTATGTATTCTAAGCACAATGAAGTAAATGAAAAACCAATAAAAAAAATTGTTGTTGTACCTAGGTGCTAGTTAGTTCTGACTCATAGCAACCCTACGTACTCCAGTAAGAAACACTGCCCGGTCCTGCACCGTCCTAACAAAATAAAAAAAAATCTCCCCTGAATCCCATGTATCTTGATGCAAAAAAATAATCAAACCAAAATAGAAACTATTTAGTGAGGAAATTATAATATCACAGCTAACTGACAATGAAAGTAATATTTGCCCAAATTTGTGGTATTCTGCTAGAACAGTACTTTAAGGGAAGTTTATAGCTTTGGATACACATATCAGAAAATGAGAAAGACAGAAAATAGCTGAGTAAACATTCAATTCAAGAAGCTAGGAAAAGAGCAACAGAGTAAACAAAGAAATAAGAAGAAATTACAGAGAACAATTATATGTTCAAGATGATTTATAAAATCAAAATCTGGTTCTTTGAAAGGAATGGTAAAAAGGATAGCTAGCTAGCCAGATTAATCAAGAAAAAATTGTAGAGACCAAATACAAACTTAAAAGTGGATAACAGCTACAGGTAAAATAGAGATAACAATGTGAAATAATATTTTAACCAACATATGCAAACATTTGAAGAAAAAATAAATGAAGTTAATACATTTCTGAAAAAATACACAGTGCCAAAATAATCATGCAATAAAGCAGGAAAATTGACCTTTGCCATCGAGTCGATTCCGACTCGTAGTGACCCTATAAAAAATTGAAGCATACAAATAAGCATCATATAAATTGAATTGATAATAAAAAAAGGCTCCTAGTACTCCACATATCACTACCAACAACCCCAAAATCAATTTTATAGTTGAGATCTACCAAACATTCAAGAAACATATAATACCTATTCCTATATTTTACTAATAGTTCCAGGGCATAGAAGAAAAATAAATGAATGAATGAATAAAAGAAGGAAAGTTGTCCAAAAATATTTCACCAGCTCTATTGAGGTATATTTGAGATATTGTTAAGTGCTGCTAATGATTTCGGGAAATAGGAAACTTCATATACTGTCAGAATGATAATGGATGCCCATTTTGGGAAGCAAACATACCGTGCTTAAATGAATTTAAGAATGTATATATCCTAAGACGTATGGTTCCATTGCTGTGTATATATCACAGAAAAACTATCATACATATTCAAAAGAAAATAAGTGATAAATATCTTTTAATAAGTCACCTAACGTGATAGCTGTTTCTTTTGTTAAATGAAAATCTACTGCCAAGATAAATACCAGTATTGCTTAGAATGCATGGTTAAAAATGTATATTCAAATCTGTATCTGGCCATTATTATTCAATAGGTCTGGGGTGTCACCCAGACATGGATATTTTGAAAAAAGCCTAACAGGTGAATTTGGCATTATAGCCCTGGTTCAGAATCAGCGATGTAGTGGAATTAACACATATGTGAATGAATCTTCTTCCACAAATTCAGTTAAAGGATTACCATAGTCCACCATGAAGAAAGAGGAAGCTTGAAGGAATAGGTAAAGGAACAAAGAACATAGGTCAGGCAAAGTACCCATTCTCTAGTTTTCCCTTCATCATTAGGTTGTCTATTTACATGGGCAGGCAAGCCAGGAAATCCATCCCATAAATCCTGGTATAACACTTGTTGGAACAGAGTAAGCATGTTATGAATCCCAAACATATTGAGACTCACCCCACATGAATTTGGTTTTTTCCCAGGATTGTTTTTGTAAAAGAAATAATCCATTTGGGAAATTTCCTTTGGTTATTTGGGAAGCCCAGAAAGACTTTTATTTCTCCTACCAGTATCACACATTCTGTGTCCAGAGTTATTATCAGAAATTCCAAATCTTTTCCTAAAGGTCAATGGCAGGAAATAGCCTCTGAGTACTAGAGCTCACTGGTTGGTGGTTGAGAGTGCAGGGAAAATGAGAAGTCCTCTGCAAGTCTGTGGTTTAACACTACTCCTCACTCCAACACTTGAATAACCCAGGAAGAATTATATCAGGTTGATCTTCGGAACCTGTTTGCTGTGGGGCTTCAGACAGGTTCATCCTATTTGAACGCCTGCTGAGATTCTGTATTTCTAACAAGTTCCCAGGCTATGCTAATACTGCTTGGTTAGGGACCAGTTCTGAGAACCACTAGTAAAGCAGTGGTTCTCAAAATTTATTATACATAAGAATCACCTGGGGACCTTGTTAAACTGTAGATTGGGATTCAGTATATCTCAGGTGGAGATGCAAATTCTCAGCAGGGGTTCAAACTGGAATGAACCCATTCAAAGCCCTGGTTTGCTGACCGGATGTGATTTCAACCACATGTTCCCTGCCTCCCACCCCTCCCACCTCCAAATCTCAGGTCAAAGGGATCTGTGTATTCTTGCTAAAACTCGAAGTTCCTCAATCTTGGATAAAATCTTACCTTCCCATCTGAAAGAGTTGAAATATAATAAGCCAATCAACCAAAAGCTTAACACACTCGTTATGATCTTTCCATTCTGCAAAGAGAGAAAGGGGTGAAGAGAAGATCTGACACAGGATCTGGGAGTGGAGAGGAAAATGGTGAAGAAAAAGAGCAGAAAGAAGAGTATATATTCATGACTGATTTCAAGTATATATAGAGTGGATTCTTCTCTCTCTTGGGCAAGCACAAATAAAGGAGCAATATAATAATTGTCTGACTGACAGCTGTAAATATAAGCTGCTGTGCCTCACAGGGCTAGTGCAGATTTGTTTTAAAGCTAGATTTCAGAAAATGTTTATTTGGGAAAATTTTATTGGAAATCGTTGCACTTTATAATTCTAACTTCATTAAAAAGAGTATTTATTACGTGACACCATTCAAAGTGCTGTAAAAGTATCTGATTAAACTGAATGTACTCTTTGCCTATGCTGGATAACAGAAGAGCTTCCCTCCCAATGAAAAATTCCCTATGGGCTTTGTGATGAAGCAAAGTAAACTTGCAAAATAAAAGTGAAATAATCCCAAACAGAAACTGTAGCTGAAAATGAAAACTCTTTTCAGTCAATAGGCTTGTCTTTAGAGGAGTTCTACTCCATGCACATTTGGTTTCAGCCTGAGGTGATGAGAGAAAATAACATTTGGCACTGTAACAAGAAACCAACCTGAAAGATTATTTTTATTTGAAAGCTGGAAAATTGATAATAGAAACTGAATAGTGGTGGAAAATTGGGTAGGCTATGGCAGTGCTAATATTCTGGTGTCATTCTGTCCTCCGAGCAAGCAAACAGGATATCTCAATACCCCCCATATTTCCCTGGCTACTACATTCAAGAAAAGTGGGAGGATAAGCACTATTCTTTAGTGATGGTAGAGTAACAGTGTGGTTATATTATAAGCAAAGGGCTCATTACAGAGAAAAAGTGTAGGTAGTGGAATGAAGTGGGGGCTTGGTGATAAACAGACCTGAGTTTCAATCCTGGCTTTAGTACTTATTTATACCATGAGTTGGGCAAGTAATTTATATCCTTATCTTGGAGTGTCAGTGGTGCGCTGCTACTGAAACATCGGTGGTTAGAACCCACACAAGGTGCCTTGGAAGAAAGTCCTGGTGATCTGCTTCTGAAAGGTTACAGCCATGAAAACCCGATGGAGCACAATTGTACCCATGTTGCCATGAGTTGGAATCAACTTGAGGGCCACCATTTTGTTTTGTTTTTTTTCCTTATCTTTAAAACTGCAATATTAATAACAGCTTGCAGAGTTGTTGTAAAGCTTAGAAATAATATATATAAAACACTTTGTACAATATATGTGCTCAGTAAATGATAGTGATTATCGTTACCTTTCCCAGCCCCAAGGAGAGTTTGCTGAGACAAATCGCAAAAGCAAACCCATCTTGTAGTGTGCTTTTGCTACTACTTTTTTTTTTGTAGTAGTAAATGTCCTGACAAAGGAACAGTATTTCCAACGAATTTTCCTACCTGATTATCAAACTAAATTGCCTTATTATTTTTAAAAGTTCAGTTCTTAGTGCTCTGGGAAGAAAATTGGGTTTTAAATCATAAATAACCATACAACTGAAGCGTGCCACAGGGCAATGCATGAGAGTACCACGGGTAAATAACGTGGAATAATTTAAAAAATGGAGATGCTATGACTGCATTGTATTTTGCTTCTTTGTTGAGGCATTTTTTCCCCAAGGCTGTGCTCAAAGTAAACATCTGCAAATGTACTTAGTTCACATTGCATAGACTTCCTAACAAGCCTCTCCTATAAAGCAACAATCTCTGGCCAAAAATAAAATAAAATAAACTGATAAATTTTCTCTAGAGCAAAGAAAAACTGTGTGCACATATAATTTGAAGCAGAATAAGCCAGATCAATTTATGAACTTTGGTGTTCCGTAGTTAAAACTGTTCTTCATTACCTTGGATTAAGCATGATATTGGACAAAATAAGGATTTTTATGGAGTACAACTTGTTACCAACTTAGAGGCTTAATTTATGTGATTTAAGGAATTAAAAACTTATTTATTTTAGACACGAACATAAAAGTTACTAAAGATAATTTCAAAATTCATACCAATCAAATCAAGGGTAATTTAAATCACTCATGCTATTTGCTTTTTCAGAAACGATTTTCAAATGCATTTTTAATATTATTTTTTATTTATTTTGTTGTTGAGAATACACACAGCAAAATGTACATCAATTCAACCATTTCTACATGTACAGTTCAGTGACATTCATCACATTCTTTGAGTTGTGCATCCATTCTCACCCTCCTTTTCTGAGCTGTTCCTCCCTCATTAACATAAACTCACTTCCCCTTAAAATTCCTATCTAATCTTTCAAGTTGCTGTTATCACTTTGATTCCATACTTTTAAAGGTCACTAGAGAACAAAAAATGGCGAAATAGAATGGAATAATGGGTAGTAGAGGCTTCACTTCAAAAGATAAACAAATAAACACCATCTCTTTTTTTTTTTAAGTTAGGATAGCAAATGATTTTACATGATATCTAGAATCTAGAACAAATTGAAAAACAGTGTAACTGAGAATAAAATGGATTTATGAATATGAAGAAGGAAGTGAAGATAAAAAGGGAAAGTTAGTGATCACAGTGAAGTGGCCAGAAATGTCAAGAAGACGATGAGGTGAGGTGTGGATAGAAAGGAAGAGGGCAAAAATAGACCAGGCAAGGACCTGGATTTGTTCTCGTCTAGTCAGATGAAGAAATATGCACAGCATTTTTTTTTTTTGGAATGTGAACTTCCATATACGGTCTTCTGGCCTAAAACATGTATACTGCTTGTATCACAGATTTTCACAGTAACTAATGGGTTTTTTTTAATAAAATTGTACAGTGAACACAAAACCCAAACAGACTGGAAAAGAGAAAGAATAGTAAAGACAATGGTTGTTCATGGAAAGGGGAGCATTGAGGCCAAAGTGATGAGACAGAAGCTTCAGAATTTTGGATAAGCTTAGAATGGGTCATCAAATTTGTAGCAGTTTCTGGTAATAAAAACAAATGATACATATTCAAATGCTATTCTATAGTTTATATTCTAGTAGTTTGCCTAGTCCCCAGTCTTTTCATAAGTCAAGACCCTACCACCATAAGACATATCCAATTGATATCTATTGCCTACTTGCCAGGACTTTGAAGCATTGCTTGCCCCAAATTTCCCATTACTGTGCTCTAATTACCCATTGCGATGTCCAGATACTTTATCTTGACCTTTTATTCATCACTAAGTGCATACCGAGAGAACAAAATTCTATTACCACACACTTGTGGGTGCTATATTTTATCTAACAGAGTAAAATATTCCTCAGAGACTACTCCTGGGGCTGTTTCTCTAGTACTTTCCTTGCCTTGGAGGGTACATATCCATTCCCTTGTGCTGGGTTGGGAAACAGGCCATGTCTGACTAAAAAGTGAGGCAGAACATTTTATTTATGTCCCTTTCAATTAATACCTTTTCTCCATTTGCAGAGGCACATCTATTTAAATGAATTTCCTGAAATTTTAGGGGAAAACCTGGTGGTGTAGTGTTTAAGTGCTACAGCTGCTAACCAAAAGGACCAGGCGCTCCTTGGAAACTCTATGGGGCAGGTCTCCTCTGTCTTACAGCATCGCTATGAGTCAGAATTGAATCTAAGCCAATGGGCTTGATTTTTTTGGTTTGCACATAGTGACCATGATCCCAATACCTTGCTGATTCCAGAAGGCATTTATATATTTAGTTGAAGTATGAGCCACAGCTAAAGATCATCAGAATCACTTCTGTATAGCCTGTTATACATCTAAGTTTCCAGAGCTCAACCTCATAATCTTTGACATTGGTCCTAGGAAACTGCATTTAAAACAGGCTCTTCAGCTGATTCTTCTGTATGAAAAATTTTGAGAACCACAGGTTTAGAACATTTTAGAGATGAAAGATAAATCTTTTAGATGGTATTTTATCCTGTTGTTGCAACAAATTGTGAAGGAATGTCATCACTTGCTAATGTATTAATTATTTTCCACTATCCACCTCAGTATTTTCATGTACATTTCAAGTTCACAGTATAGGGAAGTATTCTCTCAACAATATTACCAGTTTACATGGAGGAACATGTCTGGTGATTTCAGATTATCTTTTATGAGATTTGTTCTTTCACATCTTCAATATTTAGAAATAAATGGTGTAGAAAAGATCAACGTAAAGATGAGACTATAAGAACACTAAGTAAATAAGATTTGTAAGGATACTGGAGATTGATTCTCCTCATCAGTATATATGGCTCTAGTCAGGCCAGGGACATCAGATGTAAGCTTATAGAGCTGTGGGCTTAAAACAAGTATAACTCACTGGAAGGAGAGGGTTAGCAATATTTTGCTAGATTTAATTATTATTGGTTATAGAATTAAATGAGGCAACACTTGCAGGTATTTGGCTTTTATTGCTAGCGTTGGGACTGGTCAGAGTGTTTTAACATATTTATTGAGATAGACAATATTTCAAGAATCTTAATTCATGATTCATTTTCAATAAATAAGGTATTAGTGGAGGTGGGGCCAAAATGGCAGAGTAGTCAGATGCTTCCAGTGAACCCTCTTACAACACAGACCCAAAAAACAAGTGAAACAATTATATTTATGACAAGCTAGGAATGCTGAACATCAAAGGCAAACTTAGTAAACAAACTGAGTGGCAGGGGGAGGGAGAGGCAGTTCAGAAGCAGAGAGGAGTTGCTGGACCTGAATCACTAGGAACCCTCAGGCTGTGGTGGGCTGGTGGTAGCATTCGGCAGCAGTTTCCTCATGTAGAAACAGCCAATCGCACAGCCCACTCACACCTCTGGAACCAGAGAAGAACAGCGCTTTCGGCAAAACTTAAGTACTTGCATATATTTTACTGTGTCCCCTGTCCCCAGTGTTTTTTTTTTCCCTGCCCCCAAGCCGGCTTCAATTGCTGTCGATTTCCTTGGGCCTGAGATAAGTCCTGCTGCGCATCTTGAGCCATTCCCCCAGCCTTGGAGAAGGAATAAATTCACAACTGGGGAAAAGATAATCTGCCAGGTTCACTAACCTGGGGAGCTCTGGACATAAGCGGCTCCTGTCCAGGCATAAATGGTACATGGACTTTGAATACCTTTCCCCCCTGCTTGGACCTCTGTAGGCCTATATCAGAATAGGCCCTTGTTGGCAGACTGCAACTGTTTCAGCTGTGCGGTGGAGATGTGGGTGTTTGATGTTTGACACCATTTTGCCTATTAAACAGAGTCCTCACCTACCCACATCAGGGGCTTAACACTGGCAGCTCCATTCAGTCACCCAGCCACCCATGACAGGGGTCGAAGGATAACTGGTAACTCCCAGTCCTTACAAACAAAAGCATTGGTTGCCCTGGTCCATCTGCAGAACCCACCTGCCTGTGCGATCTAGGGAACAGGGTTGCGCTTTCCACACAGACACTCGGGAGATGGTTGTCAGCCCCCTGATTTGTTCAGAGCGTGACACCCTGATGCAACCAGATACCAGTACCTACACCAATCACCACTGCCCCTCAAAGACTGTAGGACAGAGCCTGTAACACATACTTGATGACCAACTACCTGGACACCTGAGCTGAATCCATACAAGAAAAATGAATGGACTCCTAGGCTCATATGCCTGATAACAGCTCTAGCCATCTGGAGACAGGACATTAGAGCTTCAAAGGCAAAAATAATCAAGCTAGCTCACTCAAGCAGCCTATTTGGACATATCAAAACAAAAAGAAGAAAGAAGCTAGGATACGGTAAGCAAACATAAAATAAACTAATACACTAAATAATAGATGGCTTGGAGACAACAGTCACTATCAAATCACATAAAGAAGCAGACCATGATCTCTTCAACAAGCTCTCAATCAAGGGATCTTCTGGATGAAGGTGCCTTCCTGGAATTACCAGATGCAGAATACAAAAGATTAATATACAGAACTATTCAAGACATCAGGAACGAGATCAGGAAGGAGATCAGGCAATATGCAGAAACAACCCAAGGAAAACACAAATGAAGCAGTTGAAGAAATTAAAAAGGTTATTCAAGAACATAACAAAAAATTTAATAAGTTGAATCAATAGACAGCAATCAGAAATTCAGAAAAATAACAGTAAAATTACAGAATTAGACAAATAAATACAAAGCCAAAGTCGTAAAATTGACCAAGTGGAAGGCAGAATTGCTGAGATTGAAGACAAAGCACTTTGCACCAATATATTTGAAGAAAAATCAGATAAAAGAATTAAAAACAATTAAGAAACCCTGAGAATCATGTGGGGCTCTATCAAGAGAAATAACCTACGAGTGATTAGAGTACCAGAATAGGGACGGATAACATAAAATACAGAGAGAATTGTTGAAGACTTGTTGGCAGAAAACATCCCTGATATTGTGAAAGATGACAATATAACCATCTAAGATGCTCACTGAACGCCACATAAGGTAGATCTGAAAAGAAGACACATTATAATCAATCTTGACTAAAGGGAGTTCTCTGGTTAGAATATCAATAACATCAGATATCAACCCAAGACTGGAACACTGGACAGAGCAATCAGATGTCAACCCAGACAAGGAAATCATAAAAAGAAATCTAGACAAAAAAAAAAAAACTCAAAACAGGGAAACAGAGATGTCATTACATAAAAAAAAGACAAACTAAAACACTAAGTAGGGACTAAAAAATGTAGTCATAGATCTTTCATATGGAGAGGAAGACAAGGTAATATAAAGAAATAAAAGTTAGGTTTAAACATACCAAAATAGCGGTAAATATTAAGGTAACCACAAAGGAGAATAAGAACTCTACCTGTCAAAATAAAACACAAGAAAAAAAAAATAGAGACTCAGCAGAAACAAAATCAACAACAACAAGTCTGAGGAAAAGACAATATATAAACACAAACTCAGCACAAAAAATTAAGTGGGAAAAAGAAACTGTCAACAACACACACAAAAAGACATCAAAATGACAGCACTAAACTCATACATATCTAGAATTACGCTGCATGTAAATGGACTAAATGCACCAATAAAGAGACAGAGAGTGGCAGAATGGATATAAAAACATGATCCATCTATATGCTGCCTACAAGAGATACACCTTAGATTTAGAGACACAAACAAACTAAAACTCAAAGGATGGAAAAAAATATCAAGCAAACAACAATCAAAAAAGAGCAGGAGTGGCAATATTAATTTCTGACAAAATAGACTTTAAAGTTAAATCTACCACAAAGGATAAGGAAGGACACTATAGAATGATTAAAGGGACAATATACCAAGAAGATATAACCATATTAAATACTTATGCACCCAAAGACAGGGCTTCAAGATACATAAAACAAACTCTAACAGCATTGAAAAGTGAGATAGACAGCTCCACAAGTATAGTAGGAGACTTTAACACATCACTTTCAGTGAACAACAGAACATCCATAGAGAAGCTCCATAAAGACATGGAAGATCTACATGCCACCATCAACCAACCTGACCTCATAGACATATACAGAACACTCCACCCAATAGCAGCCAAGTATACTTTCTTTTCAAACGCACATGGAACATTCTCTAGAATAGACCACATATTAGGTCATAAAGAAAGCCTTAGCAGAATCCAAAACATCAAAATATTACCAAGCATCTTCTCTGACCATAATGCCATAAAAGTAGAAATCAAAAACAGAAAAAGCAGGGAAAAGAAATCAGACACCTGGAAACTGAAAAATACTCCACTCAAAAAAGACTGGGTTATAGAAGACTTCAAGGATGGAATAAAGGAATTCATAGAATCCATTGAGAATGAAAACACTTCCTATCAGAACTTTTGGGACACAGCAACAGTAGTGCTCAGAGGTCAATTTATATCAATAAATGCACACATACAAAAAGAAGAAAGGGCAAAAATCAGAGAATTATCTCTACAGCTTGAACAAATAGAAAGAGCGCAACAAGAGAATCCCTCAGGCACAAGAAGAAAGCAGATAACAAAAATGAGAGCAGAATTAAATGAAGTAGAGAACAGAAAAACAATTGAAAGAGTTAACAAGACCAAAAGCTGGTTCTTTGAAAAATTTAACAAAATTGATAAGCCATTGGCCAAACTAACAAAAGAAAAACAGGAAAGGAAGTGAATAACTCCAGTAAGAAATGAGATGAGCAATATCACAACAGACCCAAATGAAAATAAAAGAATCATAACAGATTACTATGAAAAATCGTACACTAACAAATTTGAAAACCTAGAAGAAATGGATGAATTCCTAGAAACACACCACCTACCTAAACTAACACAAGTAGAACAACTAAATAAAGCCATAACAAAAGAAGAGATTGAAAAGGTAATTAAAATACTCGCAACAAAAAAAGCCGTGGCCCGGACACTGCAGAGTTCTACCAAACTTTCAGATATCTGTTAACACCACTACTACTAAAGGTATTTCAGAGCATAGAAAAGGACGGAATACTCCCGAACTCATTCTATGAAGCCACCATATCCCTGATACCAAAACCAGCCAAAGACACCACAAAAAAAGAAAATCAACGACCTATATCCCTCATGAACTTAGATGCAAAAATCCTCAACAAAATTCTAGCCAATAGAATTCAACAACATATCAAAAAAATAATTCACTATGTCCAAGTGGGATTCATACCAGGTATGCAGGGATGGTTCAACATTAGAAAAACAATTAATGTAATCCATCATATAAATAAAACAAAAGACAAGAATCACATGATCTTATCAGTTGATGCAAAAAAGACATTTGACAAAGTTCAACACCCATGCATGATAAAAACCCTCAGCAAAATAGGAATAGAAGGAAAACACCTCAACATAATAAAGGGCATTTATACAAAGCCAATAGCCAACATCATCCTAAATGGAGAGAGTCTGAAAGCATTCCCCTTGAGATCAGGAACCAGACAAGGATGTCCTTTAAAATCACCATTCTTATTCAACATTCTGCTGGAGGTTCTAGCCAGAGCAATTAGGCTAGATAAAGAAATAAAGGGCATCCAGATTGGTAAGGAAGAATTAAAAGTATCTCTATTTGAAAATGACATGATCTTATACACAGAAAACCCTAAATAATCCTCAAGAAAACTACTGAAACTAATAGAAGAGTTCAGCATAGTATCAGGTTACAAGATAAACATACAAAAATCAGTTGGATTCCTCTACACCAACAAAAAGAACATTGAAGAGGAAATCACCAAATCAATACCATTTACAGTAGTAAAATACTTAGGAATAAATCTTACCAGAGACATAAAAGACCTATAGAAAGAAAACTACAAGGCACTACTGGAAGAAACCAAAAGAGACCTAAGTAAGTGGAAAAACATACCTTGCTCATGGATAGGAAGTCTTAACGTGTAAAAATGTCTATTCTACCAAAAGCCATCTATAGATACAATGCAGTTCTGATCCAAATTCCAACAACGTTTTTTAATGAGCCAGAGAAACAAATCACCAACTTCATATGGAAGGGAAACAGGCCCCAGATAAGTAAAGCATTACCGAAAAAGATGAACAAAGTTGAAGGCCTCACTCTACCTGATTTTAGAACCTATTATATTGCCGCTGTAGTCAAAACAGCCCAGTAATGGTACAATACAACAGATACATAGACCAATGGAACAGAATTGAGAATCCAGACATGAAGCCATCCACATATGAGCTGCTGGTATTTGACAAAGGCCCAAAGTCAGTTAAATGGGGAAAACACAGTCTCTTTAACAAATGGTGCTGACATAACTGGATATCCATCTGCAAAAAAATGAAACAAGACCTATACCTTACGCTGTACACAAAAACTAACAAAAAATGGATCAAAGACCTACATATAAAATCTAAAACAATAAAGATCATTCAAGAAAAATAGGGACATTTCTAGGAGCCCTAATACATGGCATAAACAGTTTATGAAACATTACTAACAATACACAAACACCAGAAAAGAAACTAGATAACTGGGAGCTCCTAAAAATCAAACACCTTTGCTCATCCAAAGACTTCACCAAAAGATCACCTACTGACTGGGAAAAAGTTTTTAGCAATGACATTTCCAATGGGCATCTGACCTCTAAAATCTGCATAATACTACAAAAACAGACAAAAAAGACAGATAACCCAATTAAAAATGAGCAAAGGATATGAGCAGGTACTTCACTACAGAAGACATTCAGGTAGCTAACAGATACATGAGGAAATGCTCACCATCATTAGCCATTGGAGAAATGCAAATCAAAACTACAATGAGATTCCTTCTCACTCCAACAAGGCTGGCGTTAATCCAAAAAACACGAAATGATAAATGTTGAAGTGGTCATGGAGAGACTGGAACACTTATACACTGCTGGTGGGAATGCAAAATGGTACAACCACTTTGGAAATCGATTGGGCCCTTCCTTAAAAAGCTAGAAATAGAACTACCATAGGATCCAGGAAACCCACTCTTTGGAATATATCCTAGAGTAATAAGAGCCTTTACATGAACAGATATATGCACACCCATGTTCACTGCAGCGTTGTTTACAATAGCAAAAAGATGGAAGAAACCAAGGTGCCCACAGAGCGATGAAAGGGTAAATAAATTATGGTATATCCACACAATGGAATACTACGCATCCATAAAGAACAAGGATGAATCTGTGAAACATTTCATAACATGGACGAACCTGGAAGGCATTATGCTGAGTGAAACTAGTCAGTTGCAAAAGAACAAATATTGTAGGAGATCGCCATTATAAGAACTCAAAAAATAGTTTAAACAGAGAAGAGAATATTCTTTCTTGGTTACAAGAGCAGGGAGGGAGGGAAGGAGAGGAGTTTTCACTAATTAGATAGTAGATAACTATTTTAGGTGAAGGGAAAGACAACACACAATACAGGAGAGGTCAGCGACACTTGACTAAACCAAAAACAAAGAAATTTCCTGAATAAACTGAACACTTCGTAGGCCAGCGTAGCAGGGGTGGGAGTTTGGGGACCATGGTTTTAGGGGATATCTAAGTCAATCGGCATAATAAAATCTTTTAAGAAAACATTCTGTATCCCACTTTGGAGAGTGGCATCTGGGGTCTAAAATGCTAGCAAGCAGCCATCTAAGATGCATCAAATGGTTTCAACCCAACTGGATCAAAGGAGAATGAAGAATGCCAAAGACACAGGGTAACTATGAGCCCAAGAGACAGAAAGGGCCACATAAACCAGAGAGTACATCAGCCTGAGACCAGAAGAGCTAGACAGTGCCTGGCTACAACCGATGACTGCCCTGACAGGGAACACAACAGAGAACCCTTGAGGGAGGAGGAGAGCAGTGGGATGCAGACTTCGAATTCTTGTAAAAAGACCAGACTTAATGGTCTGACTGAGACTAGGACCCTGGAGGTCATGGTCCCCAAACCTTCTGTTAGCCCAAGAGAGGAACCATTCCCAAAGCCAACTCTTCAGACAAGGATTGGACTGGACTATGGGACAGAAAATTATACTGGTGAAAAGTGAGCTTGGATCACGTAGACACATGAGACTATGTGGGCAGCGTCTGTCTGGAGAGGAAATGAGAGGGCAGAGGGGATCAGAAGCTGGCCAAATGGGCATGAAAATAGAGAGTGGAGGGAAGGAGTGTGCTGTCTCATTACAGGGAGAACAACTAGGATTATATGACAAGGTGTATATAAGTTTTTGTATGAGAGACTGACTTGTTTTGTAAACTTTCACTTAAAGCAATAAAAATTAAAAAACTAAGATATTAGCAATTAGAATAATTAAACAAATTAAAACATGTTAACATTTTCTAATTTAATATTTCCAATGGACAGGAAGTTATACTTTTATTTGCTTAAGTAAAGACAGGAATGAGTTTGGTTACAATTATTTTTCCATCTGTGAAAAAGTATTTCTCTACGTAGCACTATTAAATAGATAGCTGAAGGTATCCCACCTTGGGAATTTCAGATATTCCGAAAGAAGCTCCCTCTCAAAATAAGGAAAATATTTTATGAGTAGAAATGCAATGTTGGAGAAAAACTCCACAAATTGCAAGGTATAACTCCTAACAATAACCAGAATTACAAAATCATAAAAATACGACAGTTGCTGAATGTTACAGAGAAACGTGCATTTATATGACAACCTGAGACATATATTAGAGGAAATAATCTCCTCTTTAGTCAGCACAACTGGTCACTTTAAATTTACTATTACAAATTAGCATTTCATCCTAGATTCATCAAGGACTTTGTATGTTAGAGAAATAACAATTGACTCCAAAATTAAAACCATAACCTTGTAGTACTTAAAATATATTGCATACTAGTACCTATTGGAAACCCAGGTGGCATAGTGGTTAAGTGCTACAGCTGCTAACCAAAGGGTTGGCAGTTCGAATCCGCCGGGCGCTCCTTGGAAACTCTATGGGGCAGTTCTACTCTGTCCTACAGGGTCGCCATGAGTCGGAATCGACTCCATGGCAATGTTTTTTTTTTTTTTAATTCTGTTTCAACATTCCCTCCATGCATAGCTCAAGTAAGATACAAGTCAAATGTTCATATAATAAAATCAATTGTGTCTGGTCAAATTGGATATAAGCTGCGAAAGTTTCAAGAAACTTTTGACAAAAGCAAAATTTTATTGCCACAAATTAAATAATAATAACAATACTAATCTTGTTGTTGTTGTTAGGTGCTGTCGAGTTGGTTCTGACTCACAGCAACCCTATGTACAACAGAACGAAACACTGCCCAGTCCTGCGCCATCCTCACAATCACTGTTAGGTTTGAGCCCAGTGTTGCAGCCTCTGTGTCAATCCATCTTGATGAGGATCTTCCTCCTTTTTGCTGACCCTCTACTTTACTAAGCATGATGTCTTTCTCCAGGGGCTGGTCCCTCCTGATAACATGTCCAAAGTATGTGAGATAAAGTTTCACCATCCTCACTTCTAAGGATACTTTTCTGGCTGGACTTTTTCTAAGAGAGATTTGTTGATTCTTCTGGCAGTCTGTGGTATGTTCAATATTTTTCACCAACACATAATTCGAATGCATCAATTCTTCTTCAGTCCAATCAAGCAGCTAACGTTTGTTGAGTGTTTATTTTGTGCCAAGCAAGGTGTAATATTATCCTTACATTCTTTACTTTTAATGAATCATTACATTTATTCATTCAGTCCTCACAGCTACCTGTTAAGGTTGCTATTACTATTTTCTCTGTTTTAGAGATGATGAGATTTTGATGCCTGGAGAGGTTAACTAACTTATTTGAGGCCACAAGACTAGAGTAAGTGCTATAGATGGAATTAAAAACATAGTTCTTTTTGAATTCCAGGGCTAGAGCACTTAACTACCAAACCATAGTATATTATTAAAGTCTTATTTATATCATACTTTCTCTCAACAGTACTGAAATAATTGACTGGTTAATGTCTGAAAGGGCACTGAAGCTAAGTAGGTGTGTTTTAAGTATAACTATTCGAAAGAACTTCAGGGTAAATGTATTCAAATTACACACACTCTGGGGTCTTGTATACTAGCTGGTCACCAGGACACATTCACAATTCTAAAAGATTTCATGCTACTAACCCAGATGGGAACAATCTCCTCATTTTTATCCATAATGGTAAAGCATTTGACACTAGTTCAAAGTTACACATTTACTGAAGTCAAAGGGGACTTATCTGGTACCTTCCCTAAATTTGTTGTTGTTGCTAGTTGCTGTCTAGTTGGTTCCAATCCATCATGTTGATCGCATGTACAACAGAATGAAACGTTTCCTGGTATTGTAACATCTTCACAATCCTTGCATGTTCAAGTCCATTGTTGCGGCCACTGTGTATATTGAGTGCCTTCCAAATTAAGGGGCTCACCTTCTAGCACTATATCTATATCAGACAAAATTCTGTTGTGACCCATAGGGGTTTCATTGGCTAATTTTTAGAAGTAGATTTTCAGGCCTCTCTCCCTAGTCTGTCTTAGTTTGGAAGCTCTGCTGAAACCTGTCCAGTATGGATGACTCTGATTTTACTTGAAATACTGGTGGCACAGCTGCTGTCATCATAGGAACATACAAGCCAACACAGTATGACAAACTGACAGATGGGTAAAACCAAAAAATTCAAACCCATTGCCATCAACTTAATTCTGAGTCATAGCAACCATATAGTACAGAGTAGAACTGTCCCATAGGGCTTCCAAGGAGCAGCTGGTGAATTCGAACTGCTGACCTTTTGGTTAGCAGCTAAACTCTTAACCACTGTACCACCAGGGCTCTGACAGATGAGTAAAAAAAATAAATACAAGGACTGTTAAATTGGTCTGAAAATTAGGAATTTGCTACTCCCCAAATTCAATAATTAAGTTAAACATACAGAATATTTCCATACCTTTCATGAGGTTTAACTTGCAAACACCATATGGAAAATTCTAATATAACAAAATAATGGATTTGAGGTTCAGAACACTTATATAGCCATGCAAAACATGAGTCAAGAATCTCTAGTAAAATCACAACTAGTCATGGCAAGATATATGGGCATGTTTATGCACGTTGAATGAGCATTCCTGCAAAAATTATGATTTAGTATAATGTTGGGATATTAATTTAGCCAAAATATTGATTATTATCTCATTTTAACAAAGACAAAAATAAATCAATTTTATTGAGGTGATAATGGATTTTCCTGATCCTAGACAATGAATAAATCTGTATTTTACGTTCATTTGGCCATTAATGCAAGAATGCATTTGAAAAGCTGTTAAGCACTTACTGTTAAAAACTCAGTATAAGAGGATGCTGTTTATAGGCATCCTTGTACAGTAGAAAGAATTTAAATTTTGGGGTCTGTGTTAATTAATTATTGCTGTGTGCCAAATTACCCTAAATGAAGCATCTTTAAAAAAATTAAGTTTTTTTCTTTTTCAATCTCACATGTTTTCTGAGGATCAGGAATTTAGGAGCATCTTTGCTGAGTGGTTCTGGTTTAGGATCTCTCACGAGGTGGCAGTCCAATATATCACCCAGGGCTGCAGCCCAATCTGAGGGTTTGGCTGGGGCTGTCAATCTACTCCTAAGTTGGCTCACTCACATGGCTGCAAGTCAATGCTGATTATCCGTAGGAGGGCTCAGCTCCTGCTTCATTGGTCTCTCCATGTAGCTGCTTAAGTGTCCTCATGATATAGCAGCTTGTTTCCCTTAAAGCAAGTGATCCATGAGAGCAAAGAAAAAGTTGCAAAGTGTTCTATAACCTTGCCTCAGAAGTCTGGAAATAGACAAAGAACACCTAAATAAGAACAAAGTCTATTTATTCAGAGTTTGCCAGCAGTTTGAATCTACCAGGTACTCCTTGGAAACTCTATGGGGCAGTTCTACTCTGTCTTATAGGGTCGCTATGAGTAGGAATCAACTCGACGGCACTGGTTTTTTTGGTTTTATAGCAAGGAAGTCAGCCACCATCACTTGTGTTGGTAGAGACCCAAAAGTAGGCAAGAGAGTGGGAAAGCTCTAGAGAGGAAAAAAAGGAAGGCTTTAGGTATGCCCTGACTAAAGGCTGTTGGCACAGGGAAACTGGGCACAGGTTAATTAGAAGTGGGGCATCTCATGTGCTTGGTTGTTCTTTTTGTTGTTAGCTGCTACCGAGTCAATTCCAACTAATGATGACCGCATATGACTCGCTAGGGGAGCATATTTGGCTTTTATTGTTTGGTCCTAAGTTAGAAACAGGGACAAAAACTAAGGAAGCTGTCAGTTATTAATCAAGTCCTGGACATTTGGGGCCCATTGTTACAGCGATTGTTGTTTGGCTTCCTGAACTGGTAGCTGTAGATAGTGGTTTGACTTCCTGGGTTGGTTGCTGTAGGTTATGGGTCAGAGTTCTACTTTTATTTATGGTCTGGTCACTGTCTGTTAACTCAGTCTCTCAGATCTCTCAGAAGTCACACATTGCAATTCTTCACTATCCTATTAGTTACACTGCTCTGCTCTATCCTGTGTAATAGGAAACTACACATGAGCATGTAGTCCCCTATCATGTAGGAGGCAATCTTAGAGTTGTCCAAAATCACAGGGCCATTCACTAGCTCTGTGATTTTGGACAACTCATTGTTAATCTCTTTGATGCATCCTATTCCTCATTTGTAAAATAAGGGTATCAATTATCTATTGCTGTATAAAAAATTACTCCAAGATGTTTTTGTTTTTGTTGTTAGATGCCAACCAGTCAGTTCCAATCCATAGAAACTATATGTACAACAGAAGGAAACGCTGCCCAGTCTTGCACCATCCTCGCAATCATTGCAGCGTTTGACCTTGAAATGTAGTGGCCTGAAGCAATGGGAATTTATTTCTCATAATTCTGTGGGTTGACCAGAGAGTTCTTCTACTTTACATGTTCTTGGCTGAAATCAGTCAAGAGGCTACACTGTGTTGGGAGTTGACTGGGTCTCCAATGTTACCTGGCCCTTTTCTCTACACAGTGTCTCATTCTCCAGGAACTCTCTACATGGACTTTCCCTCCAACGTGATAGCTTGTTCTTCTTTACAGCATGGCATCTGGGTCCCAAGAGGAAGTGCTTGTCAAACTTCTGCTTGCATTGTGTTCCATTGGACAAAGCAAGTCACTTGAACAAGCCCAGAGTGGGAGGGGACATGAAGTATACAGGGGCGTGAATTCTAGGAGGTGAGGTTCACTGGGAACCATCAATATAACTATATACTACAAAAGGTAACAATACCTATTTGTAGGATGTTTGTAAGCATTAGAAAAATATACATTTGTATAGTAGATATTGAATTAAAAACAAACAGATAAACCAGTTGCCTTCCAGTCGATTCCAACTTATGGTAACCCCATGTGTGTCAGAGTAGAACTATGCTCCATAGGGTTTTCAGTGGCTGGTTTTTCAGAAGTAGATGACCAGGCCTTTCTTTTCTAGCACCTCTGGGTGGACTCGAACCTCCAACCTTATGGTTAGCAGCTCAGCGTGTTAAGTGTTTACACTACCCAGGGACTCTATAGTTATTAGTTATTTATAGGAGAGCAGCACAGCTTTGAAGTAGGTATGCCCGATATAGATAATACAATCTTTTGTTCAGGACTAATGGCAGAGTGGAAAATAGAGATGGTCACTACGCATTTCTGGGAACTGACAAAGGAAACGCAATGCAAATTGGAGACAGAAACAACGTCTCAGGAAAAGGTGTAAATTGTGGAAAAGTGTAAAACATGATAATGTTGAGAAGTGTTTTCACTGTCTTAAAAACAGAAAATAAGTCCCCAGTGCACAATCACTAGCACCATGTTGCCAAGTCCCCCCCTCCCCCGCAACACCCATTCCCTGTTAGCAGTCTGGCACTGCTTCTTTAGGTGGTAAAATAAAAATTTTAAAAATCTACAATGTAATTTCCTTTTGTAAATAACATGTAATTCTTGGCTTAATTCTTATGTTTGTGAATGGTCTAGTATTAACGCATAAATTTCATGGGGGCAGTTGGCAGTTTGAGGAAAAACGTATCACTTTTCCCAACAGGAAGGAGGAAGCTGCTGAATTATGGTTCTGGGAATCAAGGGACTTTTGTTGACAGCATTTATTCAATCTATTATGATTTTAAAATTAGTAATTTTCCCTTCCTTATTTCTAAAATGAGGGTTTTTGTTGTTGTTTCTTTGGATGTTGTCAGAGAAATTGGAAGAATATTTACACACATTGCAATCAGCTGAGTTTATGTTCTTGGAATGCAGCAAAATCTAGCTTTATTACAATTCCAAAATTCATCAGCTGGAATTTTAATTTACACTGTGATGGCAATTTCTCTATGAAATATGGCCAGGAAATAAGCTCAAATTCTCCATTCAGCTGATTTCACCTGATTTCTTGTTTTTGTTTTTTTCCTTTCCCTGCATATTTTCAGTTGATCTTTCCCGAAGATTCTTTCTAAAACTGCTGTAACTAGGGATTCAAAATCAGGACAGCTGCACAGAGGAGGGATAGCAGGTGTTGTTTAGTGATGTTTGCCCCAGATGAAATAATTACGATTCACACCTCTGCTTTTTAATGCTAAAGAATAGAAACTGAGAATTAGTCAGCTGTGCTGTCCCAATGAAATGGAAGCATTTGAAGTGAACAAGGACTTAACACATGGGTCAGCTTGGCTTTCTAGAAGAACTAGCATTACTAACTCTAAAACTTCAGTGTACATGAGAATCACCTGGAGTACTTGTTGAAAATGAGAATTCTTGTGCCTCAAGCTGGAGACCCTGCTTGAGGAGATGGGGAATGGGGACTGGAAGTACACCTTTCAAACAAACACACTCAGGGGATGCTGATGCAGGTGGTCCCTAGACTACACTTTGCCCTAGGCAGCTTCATGCCTCAGCCTCCCAAGGAATGTGGATTGTTCCGTGGAATTTTCTATCCCAGGGCCTCTGAAGACTTCAGCAAAAGAACCCGAGAGAAGCACACCCCCCGCTCCTCAAAGAAAAGGGGCCGGACAGTGTCAAGGGTCAGTTGGTACTGTCTGAGTGGGCCAGCCCAAGCAGCCTGGCCAAGGCCCCATGATGCAGGAGATGGCACAGAGTCTCCACAGGCAAAGGGGGAGGGGAAAGGCATTTTAGGGTGAAGAAACAGTTGGATAAAAACACAAGTAAGAGGTTCAGAGCACGGGCTTTGTAGTCAGGGCCACTTGAATTCATACTCTATCTCTGCCATTTAATTGTATATGTCTGTCAAACCTCCTGTTTTCACACCTCACACCATCAAGCTCACATTACCCTAAAATATAATATTCTCATAACTGCTTATGCTCAATTAGGATGTTAACTATTCTTCTCTGTCTTTAATCAAGAAAAACTTTCTCAAGGGTTTTATCCCTACTTCTCCTTTATTGTGAAAGTTTTTGTCTGAAAGTCTAGCCATTTTGTCTCAATTTCATCCTAAGGCTCTCTAGTGGAATTGGCAACCATCTCCTCCTCCAAACACAGATCCTATGTGGTTGATTACTTATTTGCAGAATTTTCAGCTTTGTATTCCAAACACAAATACAAAACTTAAGTGCAAATCTTGGATGCTTCCCAACAACTTTCTCTTAGATGACTACCCCAGTACCCCCAAGACTCCCCTTTACCCCAGTTCTGATGCCTTCTTCATCCTGTGTTATAGCTTCAGGGAAAATCACATCTGCTGAAAAGAGATGGAATCAGGGATGGCTTCAGAGAGTAGGCTGCATATGAGCTGAACTGTAAGGGTTGGGCAGGATTTCTGCAAAAAGAAAGACATTCTAGAAAGAGGCAATAATGTGGACAAAAGCAGGATCTTCAGAGACTGATTCAACAGGTCTGAGATAGGGTCCAGAGATCTGAATTTTTAAACGAGCTCCCCAGGTGATTCTAATACAGATGGTCCAAAGAATACACTTTGAGCAATAGTACTTGGATTCATTGTGTAGTCAAATCTAAGCTATAAGGCTCTGTTCTCTTGCTTCAAGTTGCATGCCATAATACACCCAACTACTGATTTTTCCATCTAATAGACGAGGGTTTGTGAAGAAGGTCGATGGTAACTAACCTCAACAATATTTACAAAACAGGATAGAAACAGCTAGCATCTAGTCCAAATAGAAAAACTGAAAGATTCAGGCCTGAGGTTTTAGAGGTTATTTATTTGGAACATTCCAACTTTCTATCTAACAAAAAGACTCTTCTGCCAGTCTAATACAGGTGACATATTGCAAAATCGAATGAATGAAAAATAAAACAAAACATGTCTGCCTCAAGAGAGCCTTGTTTTACAAAGAAAAGAAGAAGGAGGTACTGGTATTTCTCAACAGTGCTTGAATTAAAGAAATATTTGTTTTTTACACTGAAAAGCCAGCCTCAGAAAACACTTCCCCATAGTTTTAAATATAATCCGGGTAGGAGGCTGTAGGAGGAATACAGTGAATATGAAAAACAGAAGCAAAATTCACAGATCTGGTCATTGTCCAGTTTTTAGAGAGAAACAAGGTGAAAAACATGCAGTAGCAGAGAGATAGGCCTGGCCTTGGGCTTTGACAAAGGACATCTAAGATGAAAGATGCTGTAGAGCAGAAGCAGTATGAATTGATGTCAGGATGACTTATTATCTCCTCCCTTTTCTGGTTCATCATGCAGCTTCCCTTGTGATCTCTTGTATAAATCAGAAAGGCTAGAGTGAAATGGACACAAAATTGCATACCTGAAAAATTGCACAAATGCCTAGTCTTATTATTGTACAATCAACACACATGTTTCTCTACAAAGGCAATTTGTATTTGGTCTCTGTTTGTTTTGCACTTGTTGGCACACTGGGATGTAATTTTCTTCCAATTGTTCTCTGGGACTGCATCTTCTTTCCCCAACTGAACTTCAAACTCCTCAAGGCCAAGGCTCATGCCTATGATTTCTTTGGTAGTCTCTCACAGAGTCTAGCACAGCACTCTGTGCACACAGCGGGATCTTGAGTTGTGCTCGAGAACTGCCTCGATGCAATAATGAAAGGCAGCTGTAAACTCTTCTGCATTTTGTGCAGCTGCCAAAATGAAGAGCCTAAGGCTAAATGGCATGTTTTGTATTAATAAAGCTGCAGCCTTGTCAGCAAGTACTTCAAATGATAACTGTCTCTCTCCATCACGGGATTGTCAGGGAGATTAATTTATGCTTTCGGATTGGTTCCTGACAGTAACTGAAATTGTAATTTTTGTCTGTACTAACATTGCTGAATTTATGGGAGCTTTTCACCTTTTTTTTTTTTCTTTTTTTTCACCTTACTACGTAGCTTTATAAGGCTATTTCATTTTAAGAAAGTGCTTCTGCAGACTAAATAATAGAGGGTTATTTAGGAACTCTCTAATAACCAATTTATCCAAAAAGGGGCTCTCTTTTTTCAGAGCTGAAGGACAGACCTAGAATGGTATGTAGGTCTTGTATGAAAGACTCTGAAAATTTTCTACATTCAGAAGGATTTTATCATTGGCTTTGATTGCATATAACCAGCATTGTTATTCCATATAGCATGTAAGATAGAAAATATAATGAGGCAGATGTTTTAAAGGAAAAAAACTTTCCTCAAATGAGGAAAGTTTTTATATAATACTATATGAACAAAGGTGCATTGAATAGCTGTTTGAAATGAGGCCAAAAAAAAAAACTTATTAACATCTCAAATCATAAATAAAATTCCTTCCTGGAGATTTTAATTAAAATACATTTTAAAGACAAATTCAATGATTTTGGACTTTGATAGTAGAAAGAAGACATAAGAGTGTGGTAACCTGGGTCTGTAATAAGTAAGAGTTGTTTTGGTAGAATTCCCTTGGAAATATCGTTAATTGAATAATACAATACCCTTCTTATGCAGAGAAAGCTTTCCTAGACACTCCCATCAGTACCATCTGAGATGTGCTTGAGAGTGGTTAATCTGGGCGTAGGAATGAGTTAGGATTCATAGTTACTTTCTTTCTCATCCATGTCTGATGGCAAGTCAAGGTCAGGAGAAAACTCAAAGCATGAATCTACAACTTTGACCTCTGAAGCATGGCAATGGTCCTTTTCCAGCTCAAAGTAAATCGTAAATCTATGAGCAGTCCCTAGGGCTACTGAATCCTGACTATCTGATCCTAATCCTGTAAAAAAAAAAAAAAAATCCTGTAGGTAGATATAATGGGTTGACATTGTGGTCCTATATAACATGCCTATTTACATTGAATTTCCGATTTTCTTTGGTTTTGGTCATACGTACAAGGAAAATATTCAGGTCATAGGTTCTGATTTTTGGGTAGGGAAATACAGTTACTGTGACTATGGTATAAATGTTCTACATGGCTCATATGGGGGATCTTTCACTAAATATGACAATAACAAAAACAATAACCATATAAACAGCAGCAGAAGCAATATGACAACTATAATAACAGCTAATATTTGTTAAGCACTTACTGGGTATGCAAGGGACTATGCCAAGCAATTTGTATGCATTAGCTTCATAATTACATGTAATACTCTTAAACTCCCTATTCTGTCCTCTTATTATTTTTTAATTGTGATAAATATATATATAGCAAAACATTTACCATTTTTCTATCTTGGGAAATTATCTATGTACAGTGGAAAAGAATGTACATTGTGCTGTTTTTTGGATGAAGTGTTCTTTATAGGTCTGTTAGTTCTAGTTGGCTTATAGTGTCATTCTAGTTCTCTATTTCTTTATTGATCTTCTTTCTTGACCTTCCTTTCATTATTGAAAGTAGTATACTGAAGTCTTCAACAATTATTGTAGAACTATTTCTCCTTTCAATTCTGTCAGTGTTTGCTTTTATATATTTTGGGGCTCTGATGTTAAGTGTATATATATTTATGATTGTTATATCTTTTCAATGGATTGACCCTTTCATCATAAAATAATGTCCACCTTTGTCTCATAACAGATTTTGTCTTAAAGTCTCTTTTGTCTGATATTAAAATTGCAATGCCACCTTTCTTTTGGTTACTATTTGCATAAATATTTTTCCATCCTCTTGCTTTTAACATGTTTTTGTCCTTGGGCCTAATATGTATCTCTTGTAGAGGGCATATAGTTGGAGCTTGCCTTTTACCCATTCTGTCTCTATCTGCCTTTTGATTGGAACACTTAGTCCATTTGCATTCACGTAATTACCAATAAAAAAAAGTATCAGTAATTAAAAAATTTTTCTTTGCATGTATCTTATGCTTTCCTTGTCCCTCATTCCCTTCAATGTTGCCAACTTTTATGTTTTGTTCTTTTTTTTTTAATGAACCATTTTGATTTCCTTCTCTTTTCCTTTTGTGTTTGCATTTGACATCTTACATTTATAACAACCTGGTTTAAATTGGTACCAACTTAGCTTCAGTGACATACTAAATCTTTATACTGTTCCTACCTCCTCCCTGTTTTTGTTGTTGTTATCACTTATTACGTCTTTATACAGCATGTGCCTTGTAACAGAAATTTATACTTATTTTTACGCATTCATCATTATGAAGCATGGAAGACATAACAATTGGAATTATGATGCAAAAGTACCTTAAAACTTGCCCTTATACTTTCTCATAAAATTACCTTTAATGAAGATCTTTCTTTCTATGTACAGCTTCAAGTTATTTTCTAGCACCATTTCTTTCCTATTTGAAGAACCCCCTTTAGCATTTCTTGTAGGGCCAGTCTAATGGATATGAACTCTCTCAGCTTTTGTTTATCTGGGAATGTCTTGATTTCAACCTCATTCCTGAAGGACAGTTTTGCCAAATATAGTATTCTTGGTTGACACTTATGGCCAGACTGAGGTTTTAGTCCTTTAGCAGCTCCCAGACATATCAGAAAATACACACTAAATATCCACCCTCAGGAGTGTGCAGCCTTTAGTCTCTGCTTACCACATCCTCCCCAACTCTGTGAGGGCTCTGATTCTAGCCAGACAAGGTTTCGGTCCTTTGTTCTTTTTATTGTTAGTTGCTGTTGAATAGACTCTGACTCATGGTGTCATTACGTATAACAAATTGAAATGTTGCCCAGTACTGTGCCATTCTCATGATCACTGGTATGTTTGAGCCCATTTTTGTGGCACTTATGTCAATCCATATCATTGAAGGTTTCTCTTGTTTTTGCTGACACTCCACTTTACCAACAATGATGTCCTTTTCTAGTGATTGGTCTTTCCTGATGATGTGTCCAAAGTAAGCAAGTTGAACTCTTGCATTCCTTACTTCCAAGGAGCATTCTGGTTTTACTTCTTTTTTATTTTTTAATAATTTTTATTGTGCTTTAAGTGAAAGTTTACAAATCAAGTCAGTCTCTCACACAAAAATCCATATACACCTTGCTACACACTCCCAGTTACGCTCCCCCTAATGAGACAGCCTGCTCTCTCCCTCCACTCTTTCTTTTCATGTCCTCTTTGCCAGCTTCTAACCCCCTCCACCCTCTCGTCTCCCCTCCAGGCAGGAGATGCCAACATAGTTGCAAGTGTCCACCTGATCCAAGAAGCTCACTCCTTACCAGCATCCCTCTCCAACTTATTGTCCAGTCCAATCCATGTCTGAAGAGTTGGCTTCGGGAATGGTTCCTGTCCAGGGCCAACAGAAGGTCTGGGGGCCATGACCACTGGGGTCCTTCCAGTCTCAGTCAGACCATTAAGTCTGGTCTTCTGAGAATTTGGGGTCTGCATCCCACTGCTCTCCTGCGCCCTCAGGGGTTCCCTGTTGTGTTCCTTGTCAGGGCAGTCATGGGTTGTAGCCAGGCACCATCTAGTTCTTCTGGTCTCAGGATGATGTAGTCTCTGGTTTATGTGGCCCTTTCTGTCTCTTGGGCTCGTAATCACCTTGTGTCCTTGGTGTTCTTCATTCTCCTTTGATCCAGGTGGGGTGAGACCAATTGATGCATCTTAGATGGCTGCTTGCTAGTGTTTAAGACCCCAGACGCCACTCTTCAAAGTGGGATGCAGAATGTTTTCTTAATAGATTTTATTATGGCAATTGACTTAGATGTCCCCTGAAACCATGGTCCCCAGATCCCTGACCCTGCTACGCTGGTCTTTGAAGCATTCAGTTTATTCAGGAAACTTCTTTGCTTTTGGTTTAGTCCAGTTGTGCTGAACTCCCCTGTATTGTGTGCTGTCTTTCCCTTCACCTAAAGTAGTTCTTATCTACTACCCAATTAATGAATACCGCTCTCCCACCTTCCCTCCCTCCCCCCTCTCATAACCACAAAAGAATGTTTTCTTCTCAGTTTAAACTATTTCTCAAGTTCTTATAATAGTGGTCTTATACAGTATTTGTCCTTTTGCAACTGACTAATTTCACTCAGCATAATGCCTTCCAGGTTCCTCCATGTTATGAAATGTTTCACAGATTCCTCACTGTTCTTTATTGATGCATAGTATTCCATTGTGTGAATATACCATAATTTATTTATCCATTCATTTGTCGATGGGCACCTTGGTTGCTTCCATGTTTTTGTTATTGTAAACAGTGCTGCAATAAACATGGGTGTGCATATATCCGTTAGTGTAAAGGCTCTTATTTCTCTAGGATATATTCCAACAAGTGGGATTGCTGGATTGTATGGTAGTTCTATTTCTAACTTTTTAAGGAACTACCAAGTCAATTTCCAAAGTGGTTGTACCATTTGACATTCCCACCAGCAGTGTAGAAGTGTTCCAATCTCTCCACAGCCTCTCCAACATTTATTATTTTGTGTATTTTGGATTAATGCCAGCCTTGTTGGGGTGAGATGAAATCTCATTGTAGTATTGATCTGCATTTCTCTAATGGCTAATGATCGTGAACATTTCCTCATATATCTGTTAGCTACCTGAATGTCTTCTTTAGTGAAGTGTCTATTCACATCTTTTGCCCATTTTTAAAATGGGTTATTTGACTTTTTGCATTTCAGTTTTTGCAGTATCATGTAGATTTTAGAGATCAGGTGCTGATCAGGAATATCATAGCTAAAAACTTTTTCCCAGTCTGTAGATAGTCTTTTTACTCTTTTGTGAAGTCTTTGGATGAGCATGAGTGTTTGATTTTTAGGAGCTTTCCCAGTTATCTAGTTTTTCTTCTACATTCTTTATAATGTTTTGTATACTGTTTATGCCATGTATTAGGGATCCTAACGTTGTCCCTATTTTTTCTTCCACGATCTTTATCATTTTACCCAGTACCCAGTGCCGTCGAGTCAATTCTGACTCAGCATCCCTACAGGACAGAGTAGAACTGCCCCCGTAGAGTTTCCGAGGAGCGCCTGGCAGATTTGAACTGCCGACCCTTTGGTTAGGAGCCATAGCACTTAACCGCTTTGCCACCAGTGTTGTCTTTTTAGATTTTACATTTAGGTCTTTGACTCATTTTGAGTTGGTTTTTGTGCATGGAGTGAGGTATGGGTCTTGTTTCATTTTTTTGCAGATGGGTATCCAGTTCTGCCAACACCATTTGTTAAAAAGACTGTCCTTTCCACATTTAACTGATTTGGGGCCTTTGTCAAATATCAACTGCTCATATGTGAATGGATTTATGTCTGGATTCTCAATTCTGTTCCATTGATCCATGTGTCTGTTATTGTACCAGTACCAGCCTGTTTTGACTACTGTGGCGGTATAATAGGTTCTAAAATCAAGTAAAGTAAGGCCTCCCACTTTGTTCTTCTTTTTTCAGTAATGCCTTATTTATCCGTGGCCCTGGTTTTACTTCTTTGAAGACTGAGTTGTTCATTCTTCTGGAAGTCCACAATATATACTGTATTCTTTTCCAACACCACAATTCAAATGCATCATGGCTCCCAAATTACTGAAAAAGCACACACTAATCTATCCTCAGGTGTGTATAGCTCTCAGTTATTGTTCACCGCTGTCTCCCCTACTTTGTGAGATTTTCTATTCCAGCCAGATCAAGGTTTTAGTCTTTCAGGCTACCTCCACACTGGTCAGAAGATACACCCGAATAGTCTGTTAACAAAATATGTCCTATTTACTTTGTAGCCAGAGGTTGGGGCTCTTTCCAGTTTACAGGAGACTTGTGGAGTGACTGGGGCTGCAGCTGCAGCTCCACTGTTGCCATCAGTCTGCTGTGCTGAGAGGGTAAGGATCAGGGACAGTGTAAGAAGCATTTTTTCTACTGCTTGGGATTTGTCCTTACCTTGATTCATTTTATAGCTCCTTGCTGTGGTGCTTTGCCCACTATTCCAGAGTTCCCACAAGGCTGACTGAATAGACTTCTAGTTGCTTTCTTTGGTGTTTGTGTGGGGAGAGTCAGAATCTTAGACCTACTTATGCAGTCATCTTCCAGAATTCCCATTATTGCTTTTTGTATAATACCTTTAAAAGTCACATGGTGTATTATTATTATTGTCCCAATATTACAGATGAGAAATCTTCTAGGCCTAAAACATTCAGTTATTAATGACCAAGAAAAATATTAGATAGGGCCAATTCAAACCAGCTTTGGCTCTTTTTTTTGGCTCAGTGGCCCCTGGTGCACCAAAATTTTCTGCAATTTTGGGGGTCAAAGAACTATTGGTAACTCTATTCAGTGGTTTGGCATCATGGGTATTATCCCAACTGTCTTTATGATGATTGCCCTTTGCCAGTTGTCTTAGGCTGGGTTCTCTAGAGAAACAAAATCAGTGAAGTGTATAAATATATAGAGAGATTTACATCAAGGAAAATGGCTCATGCAGTTGTAGGGGCAGGAAAGTTCCAAGTCTGTGGGTCAGGCTGGAGGCTTCTCCTGACTCACTCAGCTGCAGAAGCTGGCAAACCCAAGACTGGCAGGTCAGACAGCAGGCTTTTGGCTCACAGGCTGCAGAGGCTGACAAATTCCAAGATCGGCCAGTAAGATGGCAGGCCGCCTCTGGATCATAGGCTGCAGAGGCTGACACATCCCAAGATTGGCAGGTAAGCTGCTAGCTCAAGTTCCAAAAACCAGACATCAGATGGGAAATGAGCCAGCTGCAGGGTCCAGACCAAGCAAAAGCCTACAAGCTTTGCCAGAAAGCCCAATTGAATTTGATGAAGGGCACACCTCCAAGGAAATTCCTCCTCAACTGATTGGCTGCTCATAACAGATCTCATCATGGAGGTGATTACATCAATTCGGATCTCATTATGGAGGTGATCACATCACCACACAGCTGCCAAACTATATTGTGATTGCCAAACCACTTGAGAATCATGGCTTAGCCAAGTTGACACACAGCCTTAACTGTCATACCAGTTATGGAGTTATAAAATTTGTGCATTATATCTCAAATCTATTCAACTCTCCACAGCATATTTACCATTATCATAATCTTTTATGTAGTTGAATTTCACAAAGTGTTCATAAGTTTCCTTCCTGCAAAGAATCTGAGGAACCAAACAGCTAAGAGCAAAGCCCTGGTAATTAGCCTAGAGCCTATCTGTCTGATGGGAGCCATCAGGAAGGAAAATGAGAAGTAATCAATGAAAGGACCTCTGTCACAAGAACAGAAAGGAACCGGCAAGATTTTAACAAACATGACCTAACAGCCAACACTCAAAATCTCTATGCATTTCAATGACATATGGATTTAGAACATTACATAAATCATGAATATATACAAGACCATTAACTAAAAATCTTTTAGGCTATATATATATATATATATACATATATATAAAATATGACATCATGTTTAACAAAGTAGAGAGTTAGTGAAAAAGAGGAAGACCCTCAATGAGATGAATTAACATAGTGGTACAGTGGCTATAATGATCAATGGGCTCAAACAGTAATGATTATGAGGATGACGCAGGACTGGGCAGGGTTTTGTCCTGTTGTATATAGGGTTGTTAAGAGTTGGCACTGATTCCAGGGAACCTAACAACAACTATGTACATATATATATATATATATAACATTTGAACTAACCACATTGACCCAATGAAACAAACGGTTTAAAAGATCCACTTGGCAAAGAGCCAAAGAAAATAAACACAAACTAGTCCTGCTTTGAATTCACTGCTGTTAGAGCAATGTTTAAAGATTGAAAACTCCATTTGGCAGTATGCTAGGCCACAGAATGCCAGGCAAACATGTACCTATATATCTCAGCGATTGTAATCAAATGTTAATAATATACATTTACATCAATCTCTCTATAGTTTATAAAATCTGTTCAAGAACATTGTAGAACATATGCAGAACCCACAAGATAATGAAGACATGAAACCCAACATTTTAAAACAAACAAAAAATAACCTCTAACACTGAAAAAAATGGAAAAATAAATAAATAATTTATATAAGAAAACAAGGCTGAGTACATCAGTTTGGTAATATTGAAGACAATATGTTTGAGAATGTTAATTAATGTGTTAGTTACTAGAAATAAGTCGAATAAGACTGTACTAAATCCACCTTATTCTGAGAAACAAGCAGACAGAGGGTAAAAATTATGTTGAACCAACACTACCAAGGAGTGTTTTCATCTATTCTGAGGATTGAAATTAAGATCATAAATGAATTAGGAGCTACAGACATTGAAAGATGATAAAAGTCTCATCCCCAAGAGCAGCTCTCAGAGGAGTACTAGGGGTACAATACATATACTTTAAAAGTTGACTGTTTTTATTCAGACAGAACATTGTATTTTGATTTAGGTAATAATGGTAAAGAATGAAGAAAACTACAAGCTCTGCAAGACAAAGGCAAAAAGTGACAAGACATGGTTTAATCTCTTGCTCCTACACTCATTCATACTCCCAATTACTCCTTCTCTTTATCCCTTTCTGAACTTTCATACTCCAATTTATAAACCTCTACGTAACATTTTAGCTATCTGTATTGATGCTTAATTATGGTGATTCCATTGATTTTTGCTCACCATTCATTTACTCAACAAATATTTATTTAGTATAATCCATATGTAAAATACTGTGCTAAGCATTAAGATATGATGATGAACAAAATTAGGTAATGTTTTTTATCCTCATGGTGTTCACTCTCTATCCAGAAATACAAGTATTAATTAAATAAATAAATATATAATGATATAAAAAAATGATATACATATTATTAAATGTGTGTATTCACAGAGTTCCCCATCCCAGCTATTTGCAAGGAAAAAAATAAAATATATTATAGGTAGAATATTAAGAGAAAAACTGCTAGAATAGACCAAAAACCACACTCCCCACACTCTGCAAGAGTTATATACCACTCCAGTAAACTGTACATTGGCAGCACACTGTGTGGAGCTGCACATACTATGAAGAAGAGAGATCAAGGCATTAAGGTGTTTGAATAAAATAGCATACTTAGACAGTAAATTCTGTTGATATGGAAGATCAAGAAATCCTAGGAATTTTAGAGAATATGGGAAGATGAAAAAACAAACAAAAAGAAGTTGCCATGGAGTGCCCAGGGTGGGTGGTTTGTCAGAGACTTTCTCGTAGAGCAGATAGGGTTTGAGATAGAGCTTTAAGGAAGCATATAATTCTGATAAGCATCATAGGGACAGAGGTTGATGGTGATGATGAAGGGCATCTTTTTTTTGAGGGGAACTGAATGAGAAAAACACTGATATGTGGGAGTGAGGGGCATGTTATGAATCCAGTGAGGTGACAATTTTGGAATCCTAGAGATTAGTTATAAGCCTACGTGGGATGTCATAAGATCCTGAGCTAAAACAGTAATGGTGAAGATGGTAAAACATGGGGATTCAGAAAGCACATCCAGTGAAAAATATATAGGATTTTGTGGTTAAGTAGATATGAAGGGTCAGGGAGCTAGAGAAAAAGAAAGGTTTGCTTTATACTAGAGTAATTAGGAAGATAAGCACCAAATGAGAGGTATTGTTGGCTTTTTATACTTAGTTTTCAAATAGTCCTCACTTTCACACACTTTACATTGACATCCTAAAATGTCTTTCTTTTATCTAACTTGGACTTTTATCAGTTGACAAATGATAATTATGAGTTATTGCATGCTGGTCCTCCTTGCCAGCCAGTTATTCAGTTTCAGTTGCATCTTCTTTTGTGTCTGTAGAGAAGCACCTGCTTGTACAAGTGTTTGAATATTTAAATACATTTTAATTTCATTTTATGACAAATGAGAGTGAAACTGGAAAAAAAAACTGCTAACACTTGTAATAGAAGTAAGGTCTCAAATAAATTCAAACAAGATGAAGATAAAAATCAAGTGGACTAAAATCTATGTCTTTAAAGTTGATAGATTTAAACCTGTGTTCAATTTTGAAAGGAAAATGTTTTTTGAAAAGGTAAAAAATGCCATGAATATGCCAATAGACATGTATCTAAAAGAACAGTTGGGCCAATACACCTCAAGCGCAGCTACCAACTATCTGTCAGTGGAGGCTTGCATGTTGCTATGATGTTGAACAGATTTGATTAGAGCTTCCAAACTAAGATGAACTAGGAAGAAAGGCCTGGTGATCTACTTCTGAAAATTAGCCAACAGGGATGGCACAGGACTAGGCTGTTTTTTGTTCTATTGGGCATGGGGTCACCATGAATTGGTGGCTGACTGAAGGGCAGCTAACAATAACATCACTACTATATTCCCTAAGTTTTGGTAAACTCAACTTTCTCCATCTCTGTGCATGTTCAATGGTGTTTTAATACCCTGCACAGCTGTCCAACCCTTCAGTCTATCTCTCGATCCCTGCACTGACCCTACAGACACTCTTTTTACACTATATGCTGTTTTCTTACTTCTCCAGATCCTGACAGACTATAACCTCCATAAGAGCTGTATTTTTTAATTCCACCACTAGTACATGCCATATCCTGGCTAGTATTAAGCGCTCAGTAAGAATTGGTTAAACAGATATAAATGTATTTCCTTTGGATTTTAAGCTCCCCAAAGGGAAGGATGTTACCTACCTCTTTTACTGCAGTATTATCAGAGCAGTGCCTGACACATAGAAAGATATATAGACTAGTATTATTATTTCCCTTGACTTTCCCACTGAAAGCCTCTGACAAACCACCCACCCTGGGCACTTAACCTCCTCTCTTGGGGTTCGTAAGCTGGATTGTTCACTCCATCAGTATAACTATTTGTTTACTCATCATTCATGCATCTATCCTTTCAACAAATATGGTTTATTTGTTTTTAAATAGGCTATGTAATAAATATTTCTAGGTACATAAATTATGCTCATAGGGCTACAATTTCTAAAATCTTTGCATTTTTTCTTTTTGTTACCCTTGTTCATCATCTTGACAATATTCTCTAAAGATTTTCTATTACACTTTGAGTCAAACACAAATTCCTGGGTACTTCTTAAAGGCATTTCCCACCTTGATCAGACCTCTCTGACTGTTTTCATCTCCTACTCTAACTTAGCCTTCACCTTCTAATCCAAGGTCTAATCCACATAAATTTATTGTCATGTAGTTCCTTCCACTGGTTCTTTCTATCCTGGCTGCGAGCCTTTGCTCAATTTTTTCCATGTATATGAAACAACAGCCAAACCACACCTTTGCCTCTTTAAATCACAGCTCAAGGACCAACTGCTCCAAGAAGTTTTTCCACCCATCTTCCAATCCATCAGATCATCATTAATCCAAACTTCTACAAAAAAAATCTTGAAATGACTGAATTTATAAGTACAGTGTGGCTGTAGTCCAATTTGTCTCTTACATCAATACTAATTGCCCAATCTCAGTACTAATCAATGTTAAATTTGGAAAGATCCAAAAGAAATGTTTAATATTGTCACTAAATCAGCATTTTTAAAAATTAAAAATGTAAATGAAGAGTAGTATTTCAAGAATTTTATTTTATTTTATTCTCTTTAAGGAGAGAAGCCCCTATGTAGTACAAAATTCTGGGGTTTGTTTTTCACATATTTGAATTTGCCATGTTTTTACAAGTACATATTAAAGTAAAAAAAAAAATACTACCTGTAAGAAATCTAGAGAAAGAAACTAGTTTTATTTGTTTGTTTTTTGGCATAAGCAGAATTAATTTTGTTTTTGAGATGTAGAGTTTGATGTGATGGTGGACATCAACGTGGAAATATCCAATGTCTTAGTCTGGGTTTTCTAGAGGAGCAAAGCCAGTGAAGTATATATATAAACATAGAGAGAGCTTTACTTCAAGGAAATGGCTCGCGTAACTGTGGGGGCTGGCAAGTCCCAAATCTGTGAGTCAGGTGGTGGGCTGAAGACTTCTGCTGGCTTATGTGGTTTCAGAGGCTGATGAACCCAAAATCTGCAGGGCAGGCAGCAGGCTGGGGGGCTTTGCTAGCTCATGCGGTTGTGGGAGCTGGTGAACACAGGCTTACATTCTAAGAATCGGAGGTCAAGCAATAAGAAGAGTGCAGGGTAGAGAGAGAGATAGCCTTGCTGGAATATGCATTTATATACTGGAAGCCAGCCACATCTCCAAGGAAAATCTTCTTTCAAGTGATTAGCTGATCACATCAGATCATGTCACGGAGGTGACTACCTTATATTATATTACAAAAGAGCAATCAGTCCAATGTCTCCCAAAACACTGAGAATCATAGCCTAGCCATGTTGACACATAACATTAATCATCACTTCCAGTAAGAAGTTATAAATGTAGGACTACAGCTTAGGTTGGAATTAAACATTTGAGACCTATGAGGCCACAGGTATACAGACCATGAGTGTGGAACTCAAATGGCTCATGGGATAACATATCCAGGTATAGTTTATAGACACTAATGTTTTAATATTTATATAAATAAAGGGGGCAAGGTTTGGTATCCCTGAATGGTTGATGCCTACACCTGAGTTCTCTGCAAAAAGGTTGGAGCCAAATTTTTGTAAAACAGGTATTAAAGTATCTGTACCCAAGGCAGAGCCAAGATGGCAGAATAGACAGATGCTTCCGATGAGCCCTCTTTACAACAAAGACTAAAAAAAACAAGTGAAACAAGTATATTTATGACAAGCTGGGAGCCCTGAGCAACAAAGGCAAGCTTATAAAATGAACAGAGGAGCAGGGGGAGGGAGAGACAGTTCAGAAGTGGAGAGGAGCTACCAGACATGAGTGGAAGGGAGCCCTCAGACACCATTCCCAGAGTGATGGCGACAGGCTGGTACTAGCGTTCGGTTGCAGTTTCCTCATGGAGAAGCAGCCAACCACACAGCCTACTCACAACTCCGGAACCAGACAAGAATGGCACTCTCAGCAAAAGCTAAGTACTTGTGTGTATTTTACTGTACCACCCCACCCTCAAGCCGGCTTCAGCGGCTGAATTCCCTGGGCCTGGGCAGGGCACTGCTGAGTGCCTAGAGCCATCCTCCTGGCCTTGGAGAAGGAAAAATTTGCATTTGGGGGAAAAGATAACTTGCCAGCTCCACTAACTGGGGGGAGCTCAGGACAGAAGCAGCTCCTGTCCAGGTATAAACAGTCCATGAGCTTTGAAAAACTTTCCCCTCTGCATGGACTTGTGTGGGCCTATTTCAGGAGAATAGGCCCTTGTTTGCAGACTCCAACCTTTTCAGCTGTGCGGTGGACAGGTAGGTGTTTGATGTTTGACATCGCTTTGGCTATTAGACAGGATCCTCACCTACCCACATCAGGGGCCTAAGGACTGATAGCTCCACTCAGGTCACCCAGCCACCCACGACAGGGGTCCAAGGATAACTGGTACCTCCCAGTCCTTACAACCAAAAACAGTGGGTGCCCATGGTATGTCTGCAGAACTCACCCACCTGCACACTCTAGGGAACAGGGATGCACTTTCCTCAGAGACACTCAGGGGTCAGTTCTCAGCCCCCTACCTTGTTCAGAGTGTGACCCCCTGCTGCAATCAGATACAGATACCTACACCAATCACCCATGTCCCTCTAAGACTGTAGGACAGAGCCTGTACCACACACTTGATGATCAGCTCCCTGGACACCTGAGCTGAATTCATACAAGAAAAGTGAATGGACTCCTAGACTGATATATCTGATAACAGCTCTAGCCATCTGGGGACAGGACGTCAGAGCTCCAAAGGCGAAAATAAGCTAGCTCACTCAAGCAACCCATTTGGGCATATCAAAACAAAACAAAGCAAGAAGCTATGACACAGTAAGCAAGCATAAACTAATACAATAACTTATGTATGCTTGGAGACAACAGTCAATATCAAGTCACATAAAGAAACAGGTCATGATCACCTCAACAAGCTCTCAAAACAAAGAATCCAGGGATCTTCTACATGGAAGTGCAACCCTGGGATTACCAGAGGCAGAATACAAAAGATTAATATACAGGACCCTTCAAGACATTAGAAGGAAATGAGGCAATATGCAGAACAAGCCCAGGAACGTACAGATAAAGCAACTGAAGAAATTAGGAAGATTATTCAGGAACATAATGAAAAATTTAATAGGGTGGAAAAATCCTTAGACAGACAGCAAAAAGAAATTCAGAAGATTAACAATAAAATTACAGAACTAGACAACACAATAGAAAGTCAGAGGAGCAGAAATGAGCAAGAAGAAGCCAGAATTTCTGAACTTAAAGATAAATCACTTGCCACTAATATATTTGAAGAAAAATCAGATAAAAGAATTTAAAAAAATGAAAAACCTTAAGAATCATGTGGAACTCTATCGAGAGAAATAACCTACAAGTGGTTGGAGTACCAGAACGGGGAGGGATAACAGAAAATACAGAGAGAATTGTTAGAGATTTCTTGGTAGAAAGCTTCCCTGATATTGTGAAAGATGAGAAGATATCTATCCAAGATGCTCATCAAACTCCAGATAAGGTAGATGTTAAGAGAAAGTCACCAAGACATATTATAATCAAACTTGCCACAACAAAAGATAAAGAGAGAATTTTAAGAGCAGCTAGGGATAAACGAAAAGTCTCCTACAAAGGAGAGCCAATAAGAATAAGCTCAGATTACTCAGCAGAAACCATGCAGGGAAGAAGGCAATGGGATGACACATTTAAAAAATTGAAGAAAAAAATTGCCAACCAAGAATCATATATCCAGAAAAACTGTCTCTTAAATATGAAGGTGAAATTAGGACATTTCCAGATAAACAGAAGTTTAGGGAATTCGTAAAAACCAAACCAAAACTAAAAGAAATACTAAAGGGAGTTCTTTGATAAGAAAATCAATAATATCAAGTATCAACCCAAGACTGGAACACTGGGAAGGGGAATCAGGAGTCAACCCTGACAGGGAAATCAAAAAAACAAAGCAAGATTTCAAAAAAACAAAAAAGCTCAAAAAAGGTTAACAGCGATGCTATTATATAAGACAACATTAAAACAACAAAGAGGGACTAAGAAATGTAATCATAGATCTTCCATATGGATAGGAAGATACGGCGATACAAAGAAATAAAAGTTAGGTTTAAATTTAGAAAAATATGGGTAAATAATAAGGTAACCACAAAGGAGACAAATTATCCTACTCATCAAAATAAAATACAAGAAAAAAATAGAACAGAAGAAACAAAATCAACAGCAATGAATATGAGGAAAGGACAAAATATAAAGATAATCTACTCAGCACATAAAATTAAGTGGGAAAAAGAAACTGTCAACAACATACAAAAAAAAAATCGAAATGATAGCACTAAATTCATACCTATCCATAATTACCCGGAATGTAAATGGACTAAATGCACCAGTAAAGAGACAGAGAGTGGCAGAATGGATTAAAAAACAGGATCCATCTATATGCTGCCTACAAGACACACACCTTAGACTTAGAGACACAAACAAACTAAAACTCAAATAATGGAAAAAAATATATATCAGGCAAACAACAATCAAAAAAGAGCAGGAGTGGCAATATTAATTTCTGACAAAATAGGCCTTAAAGTTAAATCCATCAGAAAGGATAAGGAAAGACACTATGTAATGATTAAAGGGACAATTACCAAGAAGATATAACTGTATTAAATATTTATGCACCCAATGACAGGGCTGCAACGTACATAAAACAAACTCTATCAGCATTGAAAAGTGAGATAGACAGCTCCACAATTGTAGTAGGAGACTTCAACATACCACTTTCGGTGAAGGACAGGACATCCAGAAAGAAGCTCAATAAGACACAGAAGATCTAAAAGCCACAATCAACCAACTTGACCTCACAGACATATACAGAACACTCCACCCAACAGCACCAAGTATACTTTCTTTTCTAGTGCACATGGAATATTCTCCAGAATAGACCACATATTAGGTCATAAAGCAAGCCTTAGCAGAATCCAAAACATTGAAATATTACAAAGCATCTTCTCTGACCATAAGCCCATAAAAGTGGAAATCAATAACAGGAAAAGCAGGGAAATCAAACAGTTAGAAACTGAACAATACTCTGTTCAAAAAAGACTGGGTTAGAGAAGGCATTAAGGATGGAATAAAGAAATTCATAGAATCCAATGAGAATGAAAACACTTCATATCAGAACCTTTGTACACAGCAAAAGCAGTGTTCAGAGGTCAATTTATACCAAAAAATGCACACATCCAAAATGAAGAAAGGGCCAAAATGAAAGAATTATCCCTACAACTTGAAAAAATAGAGAGCAAGAAAAGAAAACCTTAGGCACCAGAAGAAAAAAAAAAATAACAAAAATTAAAGCAGAACTAAATGAAATAGAAAACAGAAAAACAAAAGAATTCACAAGACCAAAAGCTGGTTCTTGGAAAAAATCAAGAAAATTGATAAACCATGGGCCAAACTGACAAAAGAAAAACAGGAGAGGAAGCAAATAACCCAAATAAGAAATGAGATGGGCAATATTACAAAAGATGCAACTGAAACTAAAAGAATCATATCAGATTACTATGAAAAATTGTACTCTAACGAATTTGAAAACCTAGAAGAAATGGATGAATTCCTAGAAACAGACCACCTACCTAAACTAACACAAATAGAGGTAGAGGAATTAAATAGATCCATAACAAAAGAAGAGATTGAAAAGGTAATCAAAAAACTCCCAACAACAACAACAAAAAAACCCTGGCCTGGATGGCTTCACTGCAGAGTTCTACGAAACTTTCAGAGAAGGGCTAACACCACTATTACTAAAGATATTTCAGAGCATAGAAAAGGACGGAATACTCCCGAACTCATTCTATGAAGCCAGCATACCACTGATACAAAAGCAGGCAAGACACCACAAAAAAAGAAAATTAGTGACCTATATCCCTCATGAACTTAGATGCAAAAATCCTCAACAAAATTCTAGCCAATAGAATTCAACAACATATCAAAAAAAATTCACCATGTCCAAGTGGGATTCATACCAGGTATGCAGGGATGGTTCAACATCAGAGAAACAATTAGTGTAATCCATCGGATAAATAAAACAAAAGACAACAATCACATGATTTTATCAATTGATGAAGAAAAGGCATTTGACAAAGTTCAACACATATTCATGATAAAAACTCTCAGGAAAATAGGAATAGAAGGAAAATTCCTCAACATAATAAAGGGCATTTACATAAAGCCAACAGCTAACATCATCCTAAATGGAGAGAGCCTGAAAACATTCTCCTTGAGATCGGGAACCGGACAAGGATGCCCTTTATCACCGCTCTTATTCAACATTATGCCGGAGGTCCTAGCCAGAGCAATTAGGCTAGATAAAGAAATAAAGGGCATCCAGATTGGCAAGGAAGAAGTAAAATTATCTCTATTTGCAGACGACATGATCTTATACACAGAAAACCCTAAGGAATCCTCCAGAAAACTACTGAAACTAATAGAAGAGTTCAGCAGAGTATCGGGATACAAGATAAAAAAAAAACAAAAATCAGTTGGATTCCTCTATACCAACAAAAAGAACATTGAAGAGGAAATCACCAAATCAATACCATTTACAGTAACCACCAAGAAGGTAAAATAATTAGGAATAAATCTTACCAGAGATGTAAAAGACTTATACAAAGAAAACTACAATACGCTTCTGCAAGAAACCAAAAGAGACCTACATAACTGGAAAAACATACCTTGCTCATGGATAGGAAGACTTAACATTATAAAAATGTCTATTCTACCAAAAGAAATCTATATATTTAATGGAATTGCAATCCAAATTCCAACATCATTCTTTAATGAGATGGAGAAACAAATCACCAACTTCATATGGAAGGGAAAGAGGCCCCAGATAAGTAAAAAAAAAAAAAAAAGAAAGCATTATTGAAAAAGAAGAACAAAGTGGAAGCCCTTACTCTACCAGATTTTAGAACCTATTATACCGCCACAGTAGTCAAAACAGCCTGGTACTGGTACAACAACAGATACATGGACCAATGGAACAGAATTGAGAATCCAGACATAAATCCATCCATATATGAGCAGTTGATATTTGACAAAGGCCCCAAAACAGTTAAATGGGGGAAAAGACGGCCTTTTTAAAAAAATGGTGCTGGCATAACTAGATGTCCATCTGCAAAAAAATTAAACAAGACCCATACCTTACTCCATGCACAAAAACTAACTCAAAATGGATCAAAGACCTAAATATAAAATCTAAAACGATAAAGATCATGGAAGAAAAAATAGGGACAATGTTAGGAGCCCTAATACATGGCATACACAGTATACAAAACATTATAAAGAATGCAGAAGAAAAACTAGATAACTGGGAGCTCCTAAAAATCAAACACCTATGCTCATCCAAAGACTTCACCAAAAGAGTAAAAAGACTACCTACAGACTGGGAAAAAGTTTTTAGCTATGACATTCCTGATCAGCGCCTGATCTCTAAAATCTACATGATACTGCAAAAACTCAACTTCAAAAAGACAAATAACCCAATTAAAAAATGGGCAAAAGATATGAATAGATCACTAAAGAAGACACTCAGGTAGCTAACAGATATATGAAGAAATATTCACGATCATTAGCCATTAGAGAAATGCAGATCAAAACTACAATGAGATTTCATCTCACTCCAACAAGGCTGCCATTAATACAAAAAGCACAAAACAATAAATGATGGAGAGGTTGTGGAGAGATTGGAACACTTATACACTGATGGTGGGAATGTATGATGGTACAACCACTTTGGAAATCGATTTGGTGTTTCCTTAGAAAGCTAGAAATAGAATTACCATACAATCCAGTAATCCCACTCCTTGGAATATATCCTAGAGAAATAAGAGCCTTTACACGAACAGATATATGCACACCCATGTTTATTGCAGCACTGTTTACAATAGCAAAAAGATGGAAGCAACCAAGGTGACCATCAAGGGAAGAATGGATAAATAAACTATGGTATATTCACACAATGGAATACCACGCATCGATAAAGAACAGTGGTGAATCTGTGAAAAATTTCACAACATGTAGGGACCTGGAAGGCATTATGCTGAGTGAAATTAATCAGTTGCAAAAGGACAAATATTGTATAAGACCTCTATTATAAGAACTCAGGAAATAGTTTAAACAGAGAAGAAAATATTCATTGATGGTTACGAGGGGGGAGGGTGGGAGGGTGGGAAAGGGGTATACACTAGATAGTAGATAAGAACTACTTTAGGTGCCGGGAAAGATAACACACAATACAGGCAAGATCAGCAAACTTAAAATCTATTAAGAAAACATTCTGCATCCCATCTTGAAGAGAGGCATCTGGGTTCTTAAACGCTAGCAAGTAGCCATCTAAGATGCATCAATGGTCTCCACCCACCTGGATCAAAGGAGAATGAAGAACACCAAGGACACAAGGTAATTATGAGGCCAAGTGACAGAAAGGGCCACATAAACCAGAGACTACATCATCCTGAGACCAGAAGAGCTAGATGGTGCCTGGCTACAACTGATGACTGCCCTGACAGGGAACACAACAGAGAACCCCTGTGGGAGCAGAAGAGCAGTGGGATACAGACGCCAAAGTCTCCTAAAAACGCCAGACTTAATGGTCTGACCGAGACTAGAAGGACCCCGGTGGTCATGGCCCCCAGACCTTCTGTTGGCCCTGGACAGGAACCATTCCCAAAGCCAACTCTTCAAACAGGGATTGGACTAGACAATGGGTTGGAGAGGGATGCTGGTGAGGAGTGAGCTTCTTGGATCAGGTGGACACTTGAGACTATGTTGGCATCTCCTCCCTGGAGGGGAGATGAGAGGGCACAGGGGGTTAGAAACTGGTGAAATGCACATGAAAAGAGAGAGTGGAGGGAGGGAGCGGGTTGTCTCTTTAGGGGGAGAGCAACTGGGATTATGTAGCAAGGTGTATATAAGTTTTTGTGTGAGAGACTGACTTGATTTGTAAACTTCCACTTAAAGCACAATAAAAATTGAAAACAAAAAAAACTGTACTCACTGGCCTAGGGACTCAGAAAGGAAGATGGCCTTCTTGACAGTGTTGCAAAAAAGAATCTCCTATAAGGAATAAGAACCCAAAGTCAGTGCCACATGCAGAAAAATATCCAAATCCATACTATGTAAAGAGAATGAAAATTGCAAACCAAGAAATTAATATAAAACTAATCTCAGAAACATTGAGACCCAAAGAGGCCAGAAAAAGTGAATATGAAATTTCTTGAAGTAAGAATGCATATTCCAGGGACTAGAGAAATCTCATAGAAAACAACTATTCTGATGATGAGTTTACAGTTAAAATTTCATAACACACATAATAAAAAACCACCATGACAGTCAGCAATCAAACATAAGAAGTAACACATTGTGAACTATAGATATTTCTTGTTGTTAAGTGCCATCGAGTCAGTTCTGACTCACAAAACCCACTTTAAAAAAAACCCAGTGCCATATACTAGAGAAGGAAACACTGTCCAGTCCTGCACCATTCTCATAATCCTTGCTATGTTTGAGCCCATTGTTGCAGCCACTGTGTTAATCTCTCTTGGTGAGGGGCTTCCTCTTTTTCACTGACTCTCTACTTTTTAAGCATGATGTCCTTCTCTAGGAACTGGTCCCTCCTGATAACATGTCCAAAGTATGTGAGACAGAATCTCACCATCCTTACCTCTAAGAAGCACTCGGATTGTACTTCTTCCAAGACAGATGTGTTCCTTCTTTTGGCAGTCCTTTTTTTTTTTTTTTTGGTATATTCAGTACTTATCGCTGGCACAATTCAAAGGCATCGATTCTTCTTCAGTCTTCCTTATTCCTCATCCAGCTTTTGTGTACATATGAGGCAACTGAAAATATCATGGCTTGGGTCAGGCGCACCTTAGTCTTTAAGGTGACATCTTTGATATTCAACAATTTAGAGAAGTCTTTTGCAGCAGATTTGTCCAATAAAATGTGCCATTTGGAGGAGGCGGAGCCAGGATGGCGGACTAGGCAGACGCTACCTCGGATCCCTCTTACAACAAAGACACAGAAAAACAAGTGAATCGATCACATACATAACAATCTACGAACCCTGAACAACAAACACAGATTTAGAGACGGAGAACGAACTAATACGGGGAAGCAGCGATTGTTTCCAGAGCCTGGAGCCAGCGCACCAGTCAGGTACGGCACAAGCACAGAGACCTGCTCCACCCTCCTGAACTAACCCCGGGAGGGGGACCAGCCGGTTCCACGGGCGGCATGGGACGCAGCCGGTAGGAGAAGTCCCCGGGAGGCACTGACTACTCTTGGAGCAGAAAGAGCAGCATCTGAGCCGGGGAACCGTCCCGCAGGGATTTGGACTGGACGCAGCGGATTTTCTGGAAAAACTAGTTTCCCAGTGATGGCTCGGAGACAATAATCCATATCAAACCACTTAAAGAAGCAGACCATGACAGCTTCTCCAACCCCCCAAACAAAAGAATCAAAATCTTTCCCAAATAAAGATACAATCCTGGAATTATCAGATACAGAATATAAAAAACTAATTTACAGAATGCTTAAAGATATCACAAATGAAATTAGGATAACTGCAGAAAAAGCCAAGGAACACACCGATAAAACTGTTGAAGAACTCAAAAAGATTATTCAAGAACATAGTGGAAAAATTAATAAGTTACAAGAATCCATAGAGAGACAACATGTAGAAATCCAAAAGATTAACAATAAAATAACAGAATTAGACAACGCACTAGGAAGTCAGAGGAGCAGACTCGAGCAATTAGAATGCAGACTGGGACATCTGGAGGACCAGGGAATCAATACCAACATAGCTGGAAAAAAATCAGATAAAAGATTAAAAAAAATGAAGAAACCCTAAGAATCATGTGGGACTCTATCAAGAAGGATAACCTGCGGGTGATTGGAGTCCCAGAACAGGGAGGGGGGACAGAAAACACAGAGAAAATAGTTGAAGAACTCCTGACACAAAACTTCCCTGACATCATGAAAGACGAAAGGATATCTATCCAAGATGCTCATCGAACCCCATTTAAGATTGATCCAAAAAGAAAAACACCAAGACATATTATCATCAAACTCACCAAAACCAAAGATAAAGAGAAAATTTTAAAAGCAGCCAGGGAGAAAAGAAAGGTTTCCTTCAAGAGAGAATCAATAAGAATAAGTTCAGACTACTCAGCAGAAACCATGCAGGCAAGAAGGGAATGGGACGACATATACAGAACACTGAAGGAGAAAAACTGCCAGCCAAGGATCATATATCCAGCAAAACTCTCTCTGAAATATGAAGGCGAAATTAAGATATTTACAGACAAACACAAGTTTAGAGAATTTGCAAAAACCAAACCAAAGCTACAAGAAATACTGAAGGATATTGTTTGGTCAGAGAACCAATAATATCAGATATCAACACAACACAAGGTCACAAAACAGAATGTCCTGATATCAACTCAAATAGGGAAATCACAAAAACAAACAAATTAAGATTAATTAAAAAAAATACACATAACAGGGAATCATGGAAGTCAATAGGTAAAAGATCACAATAATCAAAAAGAGGGACTAAATACAGGAGGCACTGAACTGCCATATGGAGAGTGATACAAGGCGATATAGAACAATACAAGTTAGGTTTTTACTTAGAAAAATAGGGGTAAATAATAAGGTAACCACAAAAAGGTATAACAACTCTATAACTCAAGATAAAAGCCAAGAAAAACATAACGACTCAACTAGCATAAAGTCAAACACTATGAAAATGAGGATCTCACAATTTACTAAGAAAAACGCCTCAGCACAAAAAAGTATGTGGAAAAATGAAATTGTCAACAACACACATAAAAAGGCATCAAAATGACAGCACTAAAAACTTATTTATCTATAATTACCCTGAATGTAAATGGACTAAATGCACCAATAAAGAGACAGAGAGTCACAGACTGGATAAAGAAACACGATCCATCTATATGCTGCCTACAAGAGACACATCTTAGACTTAGAGACACAAACAAACTAAAACTCAAAGGATGGAAAAAATATATCAAGCAAACAATAAGCAAAAAAGAAGAGGAGTAGCAATATTAATTTCTGACAAAATAGACTTTAGACTTAAATCCACCACAAAGGATAAAGAAGGACACTATATAATGATAAAAGGGACAATTGATCAGGAAGACATAACCATATTAAATATTTATGCACCCAATGACAGGGCTGCAAGATACATAAATCAAATTTTAACAGAATTGAAAAGTGGGATAGATACCTCCACAATTATAGTAGGAGACTTCAACACACCACTTTCGGAGAAAGACAGGACATCCAATAAGAAGCTCAATAGAGACACGGAAGATCTAATTACAACAATCAACCAACTTGACCTCATTGACTTATACAAAACTCTCCACCCAACTGCTGCAAAATATACTTTTTTTTCTAGCGCACATGGAACATTCTCTAGAATAGACCACATAGTAGGTCATAAAACAAACCTTTGCAGAATCCAAAACATCGAAATATTACAAAGCATCTTCTCAGACCACAAGGCAATAAAACTAGAGATCAATAACAGAAAAACTAAGGAAAAGAAATCAAATACTTGGAAAATGAAAAATACCCTCCTGAAAAAAGACTGGGTTATAGAAGACATCAAGGAGGGAATAAGGAAATTCATAGAAAGCAACGAGAATGAAAATACTTCCTATCAAAACCTCTGGGACACAGCAAAAGCAGTGCTCAGAGGCCAATTTATATCGATAAATGCACACATACAAAAAGAAGAAAGAGCCAAAATCAGAGAACTGTCCCTACAACTTGAACAAATAGAAACTGAGCAACAAAAGAATCCATCAGGCACCGGAAGAAAACAAATAATAAAAATTAGAGCTGAACTAAATGAATTAGAGAACAGAAAAACAATTGAAAGAATTAACAAAGCCAAAAGCTGGTTCTTTGAAAAAATTAACAAAAGTGATAAACCATTGGCTAGACTGACTAAAGAAATACAGGAAAGGAAACAAATAACCCGAATAAGAAACGAGAAGGACCACATCACAACAGAACCAAATGAAATTAAAAGAATCATTTCAGATTATTATGAAAAATTGTACTCTAACAAATTTGAAAACCTAGAAGAAATGGATGAATTCCTGGAAAAACACTACCTACCTAAACTAACACATTCAGAAGTAGAACAACTAAATAGACCCATAACAAAAAAAGAGATTGAAACGGTAATCAAAAAACTCCCAACAAAAAATAGCCCTGGCCCGGATGGCTTCACTGCAGAGTTCTACCAAATTTTCAGAGAAGAGTTAACACCACTACTTCTGAAGGTATTCCAAAGCATAGAAAATGACGGAATACTACCCAACTCATTCTATGAAGCCACCATCTCCCTGATACCAAAACCAGGTAAAGACATTACAAAAAAAGAAAATTATAGACCTATATCTCTCATGAACATTGATGCAAAAATCCTCAACAAAATTCTAGCCAATAGAATCCAACAACACATCAAAAAAATAATTCACCCTGATCAAGTGGGATTTATACCAGGTATGCAAGGCTGGTTTAATATCAGGAAAACCATTAATGTAATCCATCACATAAATAAAACAAAAGACAAAAACCACATGATCTTATCAATTGATGCAGAAAAGGCATTTGACAAAGTCCAACACCCATTTATGATAAAAACTCTTACCAAAATAGGAATTGAAGGAAAATTCCTCAACATAATAAAGGGCATCTATGCAAAGCCAACAGCCAATATCACTCTAAATGGAGAGAACCTGAAAGCATTTCCCTTGAGAACGGGAACCAGACAAGGATGCCCTTTATCACCGCTCTTATTCAACATCGTGCTAGAAGTCCTAGCCAGGGCAATTAGGCTAGACAAAGAAATAAAAGGTATCCGGATTGGCAAGGAAGAAGTAAAGTTATCACTGTTTGCAGATGACATGATTATATACACAGAAAACCCTAAGGAATCCTCCAGAAAACTACTGAAACTAATAGAAGAGTTTGGCAGAGTCTCAGGTTATAAAATAAACATACAAAAATCACTTGGATTCCTCTACATCAACAAAAAGAACACCGAAGAGGAAATCACCAAATCAATACCATTCACAGTAGCCCCCAAGAAGATAAGATACTTAGGAATAAATCTTACCAAGGATGTAAAAGACCTATACAAAGAAAACTACAAAGCTCTACTACAAGAAATTCAAAAGGACATACTTAAGTGGAAAAACATACCTTGCTCATGGATAGGAAGACTTAACATAGTAAAAATGTCTATTCTACCAAAAGCCATCTATACATTTAACGCACTTCCGATCCAAATTCCAATGTCATATTTTAAGGGGATAGAGAAACAAATCACCAATTTCATATGGAAGGGAAAGAAGCCCCGGATAAGCAAAGCACTACTGAAAAAGAAGAAGAAAGTGGGAGGCCTCACTTTACCTGACTTTAGAACCTATTATACAGCCACAGTAGTCAAAACAGCCTGGTACTGGTACAACAACAGGCACATAGACCAATGGAACAGAATTGAGAACCCAGACATAGATCCATCCACGTATGAGCAGCTGATATTTGACAAAGGCCCAGTGTCAATTAATTGGGGAAAAGATAGCCTTTTTAACAAATGGTGCTGGCATAACTGGATATCCATTTGCAAAAAAATGAAACAGGACCCATACCTCACACCATGCACAAAAACTAACTCCAAGTGGATCAAAGACCTAAACATAAAGACTAAAACGATAAAGATCATGGAAGAAAAAATTGGGAGAACCCTAGGAGCCCTAATACAAGGCATAAACAGAATACAAAACATTACCAAAAATGATGAAGAGAAACCCGATAACTGGGAAAAAAAAAACTCCTAAAAATCAAACACCTATGCTCATCTAAAGACTTCACCAAAAGAGTAAAAAGACCACCTACAGATTGGGAAAGAATTTTCAGCTATGACATCTCCGACCAGCGCCTGATCTCTAAAATCTACATGGTTCTGTCAAAACTCAACCACAAAAAGACAAACAACCCAGTCAAGAAGTGGGCAAAGGATATGAACACACATTTCACTAAGGAAGATATTCAGGCAGCCAACAGATACATGAGAAAATGCTCTCGATCATTAGCCATTAGAGAAATGCAAATTAAAACTACGATGAGATTCCATCTCACACCAGCAAGGCTGGCATTAATCCAAAAAACACAAAATAATAAATGTTGGAGAGGCTGCGGAGAGATTGGAACTCTCATACACTGCTGGTGGGAATGTAAAATGGTACAACCACTTTGGAAATCTATCTGGCGTTATCTTAAACAGTTAGAAATAGAACTACCATACAACCCAGAAATCCCACTCCTGGGAATATACCCTAGAGATACAAGAGCCTTCATACAAACAGATATACGTACACCCATGTTTATTGCAGCTCTGTTTACAATAGCAAAAAGTTGGAAGCAACCAAGGTGTCCATCAACGGATGAATGGGTAAATAAATTGTGGTATATTCACACAATGGAATACTACGCATCTATAAAGAACAGTGACGAATCTGTGAAACATTTCATAACATGGAGGAACCTGGAAGGCATTATGCTGAGCGAAATGAGTCAGAGGCAAAAGGACAAATATTGTATAAGACCACTATTATAAGATCTTGAGAAATAGTAAACCTGAGAAGAACACATACTTTTGTGGTTACGAGGGGGGGAGGGAGGGAGGGTGGGAGAGGATTTTTTATTGATTGATCAGTAGATAAGAACTGCTTTAGGTGAAGGGAAAGACAACACTCAATACATGGAAGGTCAGCTCAATTGGACTGGACCAAAAGCAAAGAAGTTTCCGGGATAAAATGAATGCTTCAAAGGTCAGCGGAGCAAGTGCGGGGGCCTGGGGAACATGGTTTGCGGGGACTTCTAAGTCAATTGGCAAAATAATTCTATTATGAAATCATTCTGCATCCCACTTTGAAATGTGGCGTCTGGGGTCTTAAATGCTAACAAGCGGCCATCTAAGATGCCTCAGTTGGTCTCAACCCACCTGGATCAAAGGAGAATGAAGAACACCAAGGCCACACGACAACTAAGAGCCCAAGAGACAGAAAGGGCCACATGAACCAAAGACTTACATCATCCTGAGACCAGAAGAACTAGTTGGTGCCCGGCCACAATCGATGACTGCCCTGACAGGGAGCACAGCAGAGGACCCCTGAGGGAGCAGGAGATCAGTGGGATACAGACCCCAAATTCTCATAAAAAGACCAAACTTAATGGTCTGACTGAGACTAGAGGAATCCCGGCAGCCATGGTCCCCAGACCTTCTGTTGGCACAGGACAGGAACCATCCCCGAAGACAACTCATCAGACATGAAAGGGACTGGTCAGCGGGGGGGAGAGAGACGCTGATGAAGAGTGAACTAATTATATCAGGTGGACACTTGAGATTGTGTTGGCAACTCTTGTCTGGAGGGGGATGGGAGGATAGAGAGAGAGGGAAGCCGGCAAAATTGTCAAGAAAGGAGAGACTGAAAGGGCTGACTCAAGAGGGGGAGAGCAAGTGGGAGTAGGGAGTGAGATGTATGTAAACTTATATGTGACAGACTGATTGGATTTGTAAATGTTCACTTGAAGCTTAATAAAAGTTATAAAAAAAAATGTGTCATTTGATTTCTTGATTGCTGCTTCCATGGGTGTTGATTGTGAATCTAAATAAAATGAAATCCTTGACAACTTCAATCTTCTCTCCATTTATCAGAACGTTGCTTATTGGCCCAGTTGTGAGGATTTTTGTTTTATGTTGAGGTGTAATCCATACCGAAGGCTGTGGTCTTTGATCTTCAGCAGTAAGTACTTCAAGTTCTCTTCACTTTCAGCAAGCAAGGTTGTGTCATTTGCATAATATAGGTTGTTAATGAGTCTTCCTCCAATCCTGATGCCTGGTTCTTCTTGACATAGCACAGGCTCTTGGATTATTTGTTCAGCATATGGATTGAATAAGTATGGTGAGAGGATACAACCCTGACACACACCTTCCTTGACTTTAAAATTTGCAGTATCCCCTTATTCTGTTTGAATGCCCACCTCTTGATCTATGTACAGGTTCCTCATGAGCACAATTAAGTGTTCAGGAATTCCCATTCTTCACAATGTTATACATAATTTGTTATGATCCACACAGTCGAATGCCTTTGCATAGTCAATAAAACACGGGTAAACATCTTTCTGGTATTCTCTGCTTTCAGCCAGGATCCACCTGACATCAGTAATGATATTCCTGGTTCCATGTCTTCTTCTGAATCGTGCTTGAATTTCTGGCAGTTCCTTGTCGATATACTGCTACAGCCATTTTTTAATGATCTTCAGCAAAATTTTGCTTGTGTGTGATATTAATGATCTTGTTCCATGATTTCCACATTCGGTTGGATCATCTTTCTTGGAAATAGGCATAAATATGGATCTCTTCCAGTTAGTTGGCCAGGAAGCTGTCTTCCATATTTCTTGGCATAGACAAGTGAGCACCTCCAGTGCTGCATCTGTTTGTTGAAACATCTCAGTTGATAATTTCATCAACTCCTGGAGCCTTGTTTTTGCCAATGTCTTCAGCACCATCAGTTCCTGATCATACGCTACATCCTTAAATGGTTGAACATCTACCAGTTCTTTCTGGTATAGTGACTCTGTGTATTCCTTCCATCTTATTTTGATGCTACCTGAGTAATTTAATATTTTCTCTGTACAATCCTTCCATATTGCCATTCAAGGCTTGAATTTTTTCTTCAGTTCTTTCAGCTTGAGGAATGCTGAGCGTGTTCTTCCTTTTGGTTTTCTAACTTCATGCCTTTGCACATGTCAGTATAATACTTCACTTTGTCTTCTTGACCTGTCCTTTGAAATCTTCTGTTCAGTTCTTTTACTTTAGCATTTCTCCCGTTTGCCTTAGCTACTCAACATTCAAGAGCAAGTTTCAGAGTCTGTTCTGACATCCATTTTGGCCTTTTCTTTCTTTCCCTGTCTTTTTAATGACCTCTTGTTTTTTTTCATGTATGATGGCCTTGATGTCATTCCACAACTTGTCTGGTCTTTGGTCACTAGTGTTCAGTGCATCAAATCTATTCTTGAGATGGTCTCTAAATTCAGGTGGGATATACTTAAGGTCATACTTTGGCTCTCATGGACTTATTCTAATTTTCTTCAGTTTCAACTTGAACCTGCCGAGGAGCAATTGATGGTCTGTTCTGCACTCGGCCCCTGGCCTTGTTCTGACTGATGATATTGAGCTTTTTTTAATTCTAGATACTATAACAAAGTAAAAAGATTTTAAAATAAGTATGTTTAATGTAGTCTAGAGTTAAAGGAAAGAAACCATAAGACAATATTAGGACACACAGGAAAAAGGAAAAATAAACAAAATTTTCTCAAAATGAAAGTATAGGAATTTGAAAAAATAAATTCAGGGAGAGAGAAAAGTAGACTAGACACAGTTGAATAGACAGTTAGTAAAATATAATATAGATATGAGGAAATCAGACAGATTGCAGCACAAAGAGTTAAAGAGGTAGATGATATAAAAGAGAAATAATACAAGTGATATGGAGAACAGATATCTTAGAAGATTCAGCTAAGTAATATCTAATAGGAGTTCCAGAAGGAGAGAATAAAGAATGTGAGAAAGATACAACTTTCTAAGAAAAAAATGGCTGAGAATTTTCCAGAATTGAGAAAAGACAAAACTTCTCAGCTTTAATGAATACACTAGGTTCTGAAGAAGATACATAAAAACAAACCTACATTTGTACCCACCAAGTGGTAAAAATGAGAACTATCATAAAGCAAAGAAAAAATCTTAAAGCCTATCAGAGAGAAAAGACTAATTATCTACAATGAAACTGTAATTAGACTTACGTAAAAGTTTCATTGATAACAATAAATGTCAGAAGAAAATGGAATAATCTGCAAAGCACTAAGAGAATATAACACTGAATCTTAAATTATAAGCTAAGACAAAGTGCCATTCAAGAATGAGTATGAAACAAAGGCATCTTCAGACTTATGAAATTTGACAGTTTACTACTACTGAGTGTACTCCAATATGAAAGAAAGTGGACCAAAAATGAAGGGTTAGGATTCTAGAGCAATGGTGAAGAAGAAATAAGTAAAATTTGTTGGTAAATTTAAACAAGCAGTGTCTAACTCTAGGTGGAAAGAATCAATATGATAATAATGATGATTGGAGTTCTGGTGGCATACTGGTTAAGAGGTTGGCTGCTAAACAAAAGGTAAGCAGTCCGAATCCACCATCTGCTCCTTGGAAACCCTATGGAGCAGTTCTACTCTGTTCTACAGGGTCGCTATGAATTGGAATAGACTCGACGGCAACGGGAATAATAATGATTATAGTAGAATTTAAAAACAATGTGCATCTAAAATGCTAGACAACAATAATATGGAAGGGCAAACAAAATCTGTTGCTATCAAGTTTATTTCGACTCATAGAGGCCATATAGGACTGAGTAGAACTGCCCCATAGGGTTTCCAAGGAGCAGCTGGTGTATTCAAATTGCTGACCTTTTGGTTAGCAGTTCAGTTGTAGCTCTTAATCAATGCACCACCAGGGCTCCATATGGAAAATAGGAGAAGATATATTTAAGTCAAAGTACTGTAAGATCTTCGTCTTTTGGGGAAAGAGGATACAGACACTGACTAATTTTAACTTTATTATGATAAGTACACATGTTAAAAATGTAGAAGAAAACACAAAATAATAGAAAGAGAAAATAGAAAATTCCAAACTAGTAAAAGGGTGGGAAAAATGTATGATGAAAACTTGATCAATTCAGTAGACGAAAAGAAAGGAAAAAAAATAGCAATGAGAAATTCTGATACATAAAAACAAAATATTACATAGTAGAAATGAGTCCAGTTATGTAGTAATCACAAATAAGCACGATTAAATTATTTATAAAAAGGCAAGTAAAAATAAGATCCAGATATGTGTTAATTAAGATACCCATACTTGTGGTAGAGTCCATTCTGACTCATAGTGACCCTGTTGGACAGAGTAGAACTGCCCCCTAAGGTTTCTAAGACTGTGAATCTTTACGGAAGCAGACTGCCACATCTTTCTCCCTTGTTAATTAAGATAGATCTACCAGAATATGGAAAATATACACCACAAGAGCACTAATAGTATTAACTAACAGCAAACCAATGCATAGGGTGGAATACTACTTTGTAGTGTTTATAACAAACCAACTTTATTATTTATCTATGTTAACATTGTCAGACAGCAAAAATGTGATGGTAATTTAAAAAATTACAGAATGATATCATCTATGTAAAGTTACAACTTCAAAAGCACTTTATATTATCTATGAATGTATATATATATACATATATATGTATATATACATGGTAATATGCTGAACATTAGAGGGAATTTCAACTATACCTGTAATGTTTCATTTCTTCTTAAAAATATCCAAATGAAGATGATGATAACATCATATTATTTCATATTTATTCATTATTTAGTATTACTCGACACTGTTCCAAGCATTTTATAAGTTTTAAGTTATTTAGATTTATAGCAGCCCTATGAGGTTGATTACATTTTTTAATACTCTGCTTTAGATACTTAGGTGTTTGTTATACTACTCTTTATAATTTTCTTATGTTTTAAATATTTCATGATGATAACAATAACAAAACAAAAGATTCTGAATGGTTACAATGTCAATGGTGATTTGAGAGTATAGTTTCAATGGAAAGAAGTAAAGCCAATGAATATGTTGGCAAAATAATAGCAGTGAACTTAACTCACTTAAAAAGTTCTAGTTTGTGTCTTCTTTCGTTCACACATGAAATATAGATTTGCAAATAAAGAGCATACTTTCTAAGCATAAATAGTGTGTTTGGTGTTTTATTTTTATCTCCACATGACACTCAGCAATGGGCTCTAAATCAAAATGGTCTCAATAGACGTTGATTAAATACAAAAGAGAGATGGATGATATATTTTAAGCTCCAGGCAAGCAAATTAGTAGCTATTTTTAGGAATTTGCTATTTCAAAAGTCAATACACTTAAAACTTTTCTCATTTTCAAATATGCTAGTAATAGTTCAGTGTTTGCGGTCTTCCACTGCTGAAGGGAATGCAATGGATTCACTTAGAGTAAGATGTTAACTTTAAGCTGTTTCTCAAGAAGCAGTGCAATGCTTATGCCAGACTAAAAACTCAGTGATCATGCATATGTATTTACAATATGCCTAGATGGTCTGGAGATCTGATCTGTGCCTGAGGTACAAGGGTATTCCAACTACAGCATGAGGATAAAAAAATCCCCAAACAAATTTTTATCAAGCACTTACTTTATCAAGGCACCTTACTAGGTGTTCATTAATAGGTGCTTTACCCAGTTGAGTTCAGCTGTTAAATTTGGCCTGGTAGAATTTTAAATACATTCCCTTGACAAGATCAGCATATTGGTATTTCTGCTAATTCTGCAACACAATACCATTTTTCCAGAGCTCAGTTAATGGCTTTCACCACATTGGGAAGCAGAGGAAAGAATACAGGCATGAGTAGACCAGATTCTTTAGCACACTAACTCATCTTGAGCAAGTTATTTCTCCTCTCTGGGTCTCTAATTTTCTTTTATATAAACTGAGGGCATTAAAATAGATGATCCTGAAGATTTTGCCCCTGAATGACTCCTAGAGAGTAATAATAATAATAAAAAAGTGAATCTGTATCTTAAAATCCTACCCTAATTTGAGAAACTAAACAAAATTTTAATTTTAAAAGTGTTGCAGATTTCATAAAAATAAGACAGCTGAGCCACTGTTATTTACAGTAGAGAATCTAGGCTCTAGGGACGCGTGATTTGGAGAACTGACATTTTCACATAGCCCTAATAAAATGTTTGATGAATACCATTGTGATAAATTTCATATTCTGGATAACTTGAGGGGATGGTTGGAGATTTGTATTGTATATGTAGAATCTACTGGGTTGAATAATTTGGTTAATAATGAATATGTAATAGCAGCACCTGCACTATTTCAAGCATCAATCAATGGCTTGATTAATGACTGTGAGAGGGACAGGAAGAAAACTTTATATAAAAGAAGCAGTCTAAGGCATCTGAAGGAGGCATAATGATTGCACTTATGAATCTATGTTTCTGCCCTACTACAAATAAGATGTGGCTATGTTATCCAGTTACCAAATATTTTGATAGTTATTTAGAAAATATGAACATGTCACTCTTTCCTTCTTGGAAAATTTATCCTGCCAGGGAGTTTCTCATCTGGGCTTTCTGTGGAAGTAATAATCCCCTTTCATGTGTGGGTGCTTTAGAATTAACAAATCAAACAGTTCATTTTATTTACGCATCTACTAGATAAAGTGAGAATGCATTTCCTCATTTCACAGATGTAGAAATAAAAGCTTAGAGAAGTTAGGCACTCTATTAAATGGCAGAATGAGGAATAAGAACCTAGGTCTTCCTGTCTCCATCATCCACATGTTAAATTGCTTCCTATGTAGCTGTTTTGCCCAACCCCTTTTAATGGACGTTTTCTACTCACATTAATAAACATTGCCTTTAAGAGCAATAGCAATATCTCACCATTATCAGGCATCACTAATTCCTCACTCCTTTGGGAGGAATGGGCCATTGACACAACTCTTTCCTCTATCTGCTCTTTGACTCAGTCTGCCCTCAGAAAGAATACATTTTGTTCAGCTCTCTAGGTCATATGATAAACCTAGAGAGAAGGGCTTTCTTTTTTAGAGCTTCCAGCGAGTAGGTGGACAAGTTTAACCAATTTTGGGGAATGCTAGAAAGCACTGATAACTGTACACCACCGCCTTCAATTTAGGTTTTAATTGTAAAAAACAATGATACTTTGATCTTGATTTTTCTCACTCCTGAGCATATCTCTCAACTGGTTCCAACTACAGAGGAGAAGAATGGGGTGCTTTTGTTGGGCCCGCTAAAACACTCACACTCGCCATTAATTGAATGATAAATTTTCCTGACTATCTCCACTGCAAAGGGATTATTGGGCACTTGGAAAACAGAGATGAATAAGACATGTTCTTATAGTCTAGTAGTAAGAAATACCCACAGTTTTAATATCAAATATCTCTGATCCAAAAAAAAAGTATTCCTTTTCCGGTTTACTCATTCTTACAATCCAGCAAAACAAAAACAAAAAAATTCATAGTGGCCCCAAGGAAATTTTCTTTCAAATATAGGGCTTGTGAATGGCCAGTGGCAGGATGTGATTAAGAACCAAAATTTGACAGACTAACTGGAAGGATTTAGACAGCAGGTCAGGATAGATCTAACAGCAGGAAATGCAAGGAATCCTAGAATAATGGGCAATTGCCATCAAGGAGGCCCAGCAGGAGACCTCAAAGAGAGGTGGTTAATACCTGATATCAGAACAACTTTATATAAGGATGATTTAATCAACAGTGGAACTCAGGAAGTTGAGATTCAGCCTGGGGACTGAAGGAAGACACCAGTCTTTAGGGCAATACAGTAGAGTAAGTCAGACCCTGGTCTAGAATCCATGTTATGACTCAAGCTTAGAAAAAAGGACAAAGGACTAATTCTTTGAAGGTAGAGGGTTGGTTGACAGGAAGGGAGAAAAAATTCAGTAACAGAACTAGGGCATAAGGTTAGAGTGGCAAGCCTGACTGGTTGTTTTTTTACTAGCTCCAAAGTCTAATTCAGGGTTATGCCTGCAAATCAGAGTTAAATCGTCCCAGCTTTGAGGACTAGGGCAAGGAGCCAGGGCAATTATCACAATGTGTAGTGCAATGCCATGCTTCCCGTGATTATTAGTGAACACTGGATGAGATATAATGTCATGATATTGAAACAGAACAAAACAAAAAAACCTACATTAGGAGACAGGAAGCCTGAATTCTAATCCAGGCTCTGCCAATAACAAGGTAGGCAATTTTGACAAGTCACTTAGACACTTTCCCTCCCTGGCTTTATACACATACACACACACACCCATGCGCAACACATATACATGTATTTATCACTCTATGGAATTATATCCACTCTGTTTTTTTTCTCTTTAGGACAAACATTCTATGATGCATGACTGACTCTACCTGCGATCAGAATGTGCTTATACAATTAAACAATATCTGGATTTGTATTTTTATTCATTTGAATATATCCAGCAGGCACTGTTAAAGATGTCATTCTTGTTTTGACTTTGTTTGTTTCCCCTCTCCCTTTTTTAGGCCAAGATTCAAATGATGTCACTTAGTATCTACAGGACAATATAGAATGAGTTTTTCTTTGTTTGTTTTGCAACTGAGACAAACATTTCATGCTTCTTGGAAAATAGTTGATAATATTTGGCACAGGCCATCTCCATTTAAGTTATTAGCAGGTGATTGTTAAACTGTGTTTTTGATAGGTTTCCCTAAGTAATGAATATTTTGTTTTTCCTCTGAATTTCATCCAAACTATTATGGTTCTCTCTGCTATTAGGTCCACAGATTTGATTTAGAAGTACTTCCAGAATGAAATACGTCTGATATTTTCATCTTCCAGGTACAAGAAGGAAAGGTAATGGTATCCACTCTTGTATGATTTTTCTTAACTTTTAATGTTACATGTTAGTTTGGGAAGGCTTTCTGGCCAACAATGTCCCTCTGGTCTGGCAAAATTACATCTGTCGGACAACACTATTCATGCCTCATTTGACAGTGCCTCAGAATTTATAGCATTGCTGTCAATTCTTCAGTAATGTCCACTTGGTATGCCTTGCAATTCCTTGACTCAGGGTGGCAAGGAAATAACAAGAAAAGGTTCCTACCCCTGAAAACTTCCTGGCTTCCCCGAAATCATTTTATTCTTTGCTTGCGAAGTATCTAGACACCTCACTCCCGTCAATCCTATTCTAAGCTTTAGGCTCCTTAGTTGAAAAGTCAACACTTGAGTTTTATTTTGAAACACATATCTCTATTAAAATGCATGAAGACAATAATTCCTTGATATTTTATTTCTAAAAAAAAGTGAGAAAGTAAGCAAAGAATTGAGTCCTCATTTTATTTTGGCCATTAAGGAATGATTTTATGAAATCAGTAACAATATAGAAAACAAGACCTTTGAGAACAAAAACATTAAAGAATATGCATTCTAACATAGTTTACAACATACTAAAATGTTCATTTTAAGATTTTTCAAGGACCCCTCAAAAAGATGTATTTAACTATAATTACAGTAATGCATTATCGTACTTGTCGAGCTTGTGGCTCAAAAGTTGAAGTGCTGTAGTTTCATAAATTTCATATGGCACATAGATTTGATATTTATAACTGGATGGCTCCTGTCATCTTTCATTTCACTGACAGTTTGTCATCTTTCTTATGCAATAAAGAAAAAAATGTTTATCTAACCACATTGTTCACAAAAATAGCAATCCCCAAGCTTTAATAATCCCCTACTGTGGGACTTAACCACAATGTTTCTACCAATATATGCACATTTATATAAGGTCTATCCAAAAAAGACAGTAGGTCATTAAATGATTCTTATTCTTGTGGAAATGATGGAAAACTAAATTATGCAATTGGGAGAGGAATTTTTTTTATTGTACTTTAGATGAAGGTTTACAGAACAAACTAGTTTCTCATTCAACAGTTAGTACACATATTGTTTTATGACATTGGTTAACAAACCCGTGACATGTCAACACTCTCCCTTCTGGAATTTTTTTTTATTACCAGCTTTCCTATTCCCTCCTGCCTTCTAGTCCTTGCCCCTGGGGTGGTGTGCCCCTTTAATCTCCTTTTGTTTTATGGGCCTGTCTAATCTTTGACTGAGGGGTGAACCTGGGGCGTGATTTCATTACTGAGCTAAAAGGGTATCTGGGGGCCATACTCTCAGGGTGTCTCCAGTCTCTGTCAGGCCATTAAGTCTGGTCTTTTTTTTGTGACTTAAAATTTTGTTCCACATTTTTCTCCAGTTCTGTCCGGGGCCCTCTATTGTGATCCCTGTCAGAGAAGTCGGTGGTGGTAGTCAGGCACCACTTAGCTGTACTGGACTCAGTCTGGTGGAGGCCGTGGTAGCTGTGGTCCATGAGTCCTTTGGACTAATCTTTTCCTTGTGTTTTTGGTTTTCTTCATTATTCCTTGGTCCCAAAGAAGTGAGACCAGTAGACTATCCTAGATGGCCACTCAGAGGCGTTTAAGACTCCAGACGCGACTCACCGAAGTAGAATGTAGAACATTTTCTTTATAAACTATGTTATCCCAATTGAGCTAGATGTTCCCTGAGACCACAATCCCCGCAGTCCTCAGCTCAGGAATTCCGTCCCTCAGGGAGTTTGGATGTGTCTATGGAGCTTTGGTGACCTTCCCTGGTACAGGTTGTGCTGGCTTCCTCAGTATTCTGTACTTGTCTTACCCTTCACCAAAGTTACCACTTATCTATTGTCTATTTGGTGTTTTTCCATCCCCACCCCTCCTCTCCCTCGTAACCATGAAAGATTGTTTCTTTTTTGTGTAAACCTTCTCATGAGTTTTTGCAGTCATGGTCTCATACAATATTTTTCCTTTTGGATTGACTTATTTCATTCAGCATAATGCCCTACAGTTTCATCCATATTATGAGACGCTTCACAGATTCATCATGGTTCTTTATCATTGTGTAATACTCCATTGTGTGTATGTACCATAGTCTGTTTATCCGTTCATTTGTTGATGGACATCTAGGTTGCTTCTATCTTTTTGCTATTGTGAATAATGCTTCAATAAATATGGGTGTGCATATGTCTATTCGTGTGATGACTCTTATTTCTCTAGGATATATTCCTATGAGTGGGATTGCCGGATCATGTGGTATTTCTATTTCTAGCTTTCTAAGGAAGCACCATATCCTTTTCCAAAAGGGTTGTGTTATTTTGCATTCCCACCAGTAGTGCATAAGAGTTCCAATCTCCCTACAGCCTCTCCAACATTTGTTATTTCCTGTTTTTTTGATTCTTGCCAGTAATGCCGGGGTGAGATGGTATCTCATTTGGTTTTGATTTGTATTTCTCTAATGGCTAGTGACTGCGAGCATTTCGTCATGTGTCCATTGGCTGCTTGAATGTCTTCTTCGGTGAAGTGTCTGTTCCTTTCCTTTGCCCATTTTTTAATTGGATTATTTGTCTTTTTGTTGTAGAGGTGTTGAATTTTCCTGTAGATTTTAGAGATTAGACCTTTGTCTGATTTGTAATAGCCAACATTTTTTTCTCAGTCTTTAGGTTCTCTTTTTTAATCTTTTGGTGAAGCCTTTTGATGACCATAAGGGTTTAATTTTTAGAAGATCCCAGTAACCTAGCTTATCCTCTGGAGCTTGTGTGTTATTGGTTGTGGTTTGTATCCTGTTAATGCCATGTATTAGGGTCTCTAGCGTTGATCTTATTTTTTCTTCTGTGAACTTTATAGTTTTTAGCTTTATATTTAGGTCTTTGATCCATTTTAAATTAGTTTTTGTGTATGGTGTGAGACATGGGTCCTGTTTCATTTTTTTGCAGATGGACATCCAGTTTTGCCAGCACCATTTGTTGAAAAGACTGTCTTTTCCCCATCTGATGGACTTTGGGCCCTTGTCGAAGATCAGGTGACTGTAGGTGGATGGATTTACATCTAGGTTGTCAATTCTGTTCAAATGGTCAATGTATTTGTCATTGTACCAGTACCATGCTGTTTTAACTACGGTATCTATATAGTAGGTTTTGAGGTCAAGTAGTGTGAGTCCTTCTACTTTATTCTTCTTCAATAGTGCTTCACTTATCCGGGACTTCTTCCCTTTCCATATAAAGTTAGTGATTAATTTTTCCATCTCTTTAAAGAATGTTGTTGGTATTTGGATCAAGATTGCATTGTATTTGTAAATTGCTTTGGGTAGAATCGTCATTTTCACGATGTTGATTCTACCTATCCATGGGGATGGCATTTTTTTCCATTTATGTTGATCTCTTTTGGTTTCTTGCAGCAAAGTTTTGTAGTTTTCTTTGTATAGGTCTTTTACATCCCTGGTTAGATTTGTTTCTAAGTATTTTTTTTTAGGGGCTATTATAAATGATATTACCTTCCTGATTTCCTTTTCATCGTTCTCTTTATTGGTGTGTATGAATACAACTGATTTTTGTATGTTTATCTTGTATCCTATACTCTGCTGAATCTTTCTATTAGTTCCAGTAGTTTTCTTGCAGAGTCTTTTCAGTTTTCTATGTATAGTATCATATCATCCACAAATAGGAAGAGTTTAACGTCTTCATTACCAATTTGGATGGCCTTTATTGCTTTTTCTTACGTTATTGCTCTAGCTAGAACTTCCAGCACAATATTTAACAGGAGTGGTGATAAAGGGTATCCTTGTCTTGTTCCTCTTCTCAAAGGGAATGTTTTCAGCCTCTCTCCATTAAAAATTATGTTGACTGTTGGTTTTGCATAGATGCCCTTTATTATGTTGAGAAATTTCCCTTCCATAACTATTTTATTAAGAGTTTTTATCAGGAATGGAGGTTGGACTTTGTTGAATGCCTTTTCTGCAACTATTGAGATGATCATGTGATCCTTTTCTTTCCTTTTATTTATGTGGTAGATTATGCTGATTGATTTTCTAATGTTGAACCATCCTTGCAAACTTGGCATGAATCCTACTTGGTCGTGGTGTAATATTTTTTGATATAATGCTGAGTTCTACTGGCTAGGATTTTGTTGAGAATTTTTGCATCTATATTCATGAGAGATATTGGTCTGTAATTTTCTTTTTTTGTGGTGTGGTTGCCTAGTTTTGGTATCAGGGTTATGCTGAATTCATAGAATGAATTTGGAAGTATTGCTTCCTTTTCTAAGTTCTGAAATAGTTTGAGTACTACTGGTGTAAGCTCTTCTCTGAATATTTGGTAGAATTCTCCAGTGAAGCCATCTGGGCCAGAGCTTTTTTCTGTTGGGAGTTTTTTTTTTTTTACCTTTACAATCTCCTCTCTTGTTATGGGTCTGTTCAGACTTTCAACATCGTTTTGTGTTAGTTTACATTGGTAGAGTGTTTCTAGAAATTTGGCCATTTCCTCTAGGTTTTCAAAATTTGTTGGAGTATAGTTTTTCATAGTACTCTGTTATGATCCTTTTTATTTTAGTTGGCTGTGTTGTAATGTCCCCTATTTCATTTCTTCTTTGGGTTATTTGCATCCTCTACTGTTTTTCTTTTGTCAGTTTGGCCAGTGGTTTGTCAATTTTGTTGATCCTTTCAAAGAACCAACTTTTGGTTTTGCTGATTCTTTCTATTGTTTTTCTATTCTTCATTTATTTCTGCTCTGATCTTTATTATTTCCTTTCTTCTGGTGGCTGTGGGCTTTTTTGGCTGTTCTCGTTCTGTTTGTCCAAGTTGTGTACCTTGTGTTTTGATTTTGTCCCTTTCTTCTTTTTGGATATGTGCATCTTTTGCTATAAATTGACCTACAAGGATTGCCTTTGCTGTGTCCCAAAGGTTTTGGTATGATGTGTTTTCATTCTTGTTTGATTCTAGGAATTTTTTGATTCCATCTCTGATTTCTTCTATTACCCGGTGGTTTTTAGGCAAGATGTTATTCAGTTTCCATGTAAATTTTTTTTTTTTTCCCTTACTCTCCTGTTGTTAATTTCTATCCTGACATGGTTGTGGTCAGAGAAGATACTTTGTATTAGATCAATGTTTTGGATTTTGTTGAGAGTTGCTCTGTGGCCTAAGATGTGGTCTATTCTGGAGAACGTTCCTTGTGTCTTGGAAAAGAATGTGTACTTTGTAGCTGTTGGGTGGAGTGTTCTGTACATGTATGAGGTCAAGTTGGCTGATTGTGCCCTTTTGCGCTTCTGTATCTTTGCTGAGTTTCTTTCTAGATGTTCTGTCCTTTACCCAGAGTGGTGTGTTGAGGTCACCTACTCTTACTGTGGAACTGTCAATCTCTCTTTTCAGCACTGTTAGAGTTTGTTTTACATATTTTGGAGCCCTGTCATTGGGTGCGTAGATATTTATTATGATTATGTCTTCATAACAGATCATCCCTGTAATCATTATATAGTGCCTTTCTTTGTCTTTTATGGTGGATTTTGTTTTAAAATCTATTTTATCTGAGATTAGTGTTGTCAGTCCTGCTTTTTTTTTGGTAGCTGTTTGCTTTATATATATATTTTTTCCATCCTTTGATTTTTAATAAATTTATGTGTTTGTTTCTAAGGTGTATCTCTTGTAGACAGCATATTGATGGATCCCGTTTTTTTTTTTTTTTTAAATCAATTTTGTCACTCTGTTTCTTTATGGGTATATTTAGGCCATTTACATTCAGTGTAATTATTGATTGGTGTGAGTTTATTTCTGTGATTTTGTAGTGCTTTTTCTGTGGTACTGACGTTTTCTTTGTTCCTCTTACTCTCCTATGCTGAATTCTTTTTGTTTGTGGATTTTATTTTCATTTGTTTTGTTTTTTTAGATTTTGTTTTTACTGAAACAAAAACAAAAACAAACCCACTGCCATCGAGTCAATTCCGACTCATAGCAACCTAATAGGACAGAGTAGAACTGCCCCATAGAGTTTCCTGAGACTTCATGATTTTCTTCTTTATTTTGATGAGTAGGTTTGTTAACTTTCTTTATCGTTACCTTGAAGTTTACCCTTATCTCCCTAGGTTTGAACCAGTCTATTATTACTTGGTATCACCTTGCCTTCCTCTCCATTAGAAAGTTCTACACTTACACCTTTTATTCCCTCTTTTATTGTTCTGATGTTGTCATCATTTACAGATTAACCTCTCTGGTTCCCTGTTGTAATACTTTTGGTTTTGTATAGTCTTCGAGAGTTCATTTCCTAGGTTGGTATCTGGCTAGTGTGATCTTGTGTCCTAGATTCAGGCTGTTATCTGATATTTTTTTCTTCTCAAACCAAAGGACTCCCTTTAATAATTCTTGTACATTTGGTTTGGTTTTCACATATTCCCTTAATTCCTGTTTATCTGGAAATGACTTAATTTCACCATCATATTTGAATGAGAGTTTTGCAGGATACATTATTCCTGGTTGGCAATTTTTTCCCCAAGGTTTTATTTATGTCATTGGATTGCCTTCTTGCCTGCATGGTTTCTGCCAAATAATCAGAGCTTAGTCTTATTGTTTCCCCTCTGTATGTGACTTCTCATTTTTCTCGAGCTGCTCTCAGGTTTTATCTTTGGTTTTAGCAAGTATAATTATGATACACCTTGTGATTTTCTTTTGCGGTCTATCTTATATGGGGTTCATTGAGCTTCTTGGATGGGCAGCTTTTCATCTTTCATGATATTAGGGAAGTTTTCTGTCAGGAATTTTTCAATGATCATCTCTGTGTTTTCCATTTCCTTCCCCTGTTCTGGAACTCCAATCACTTGCAAATTTTTGCTTTTGATTTTAGCCCACATAATTCTCAGGGTTCTTCATTTTTCTTCTTTCTGATTTTTCCTCAAACAATGTTGTAATCGAATGTTTGTCTTCAATTTTGCTGATCTTGTCTTCCATTATTTCAAATCTGATCCCCAGCCTTTCTATGACACTGTCCATTTCTGAAATCTTGTTGTTTATCTTTTGGATTTTCTAATTGTTGTTTTTGTGTGATTTCTAGTTGTGAATTTATTTTGATATTTTTTCTTGTATTATTTTCCTGAATTCTTCCTTTTTTTTCCTGTATTTTCCATGAATTTGTCTATTTTTTCCTCATTTTTTGTCTGCTTTTTGCTTTCAACTCTTGGATAGCTCTGGATGTTAGAGATTTGAATTCCTTATCAGATAGCTCTAGTGCCTTTTCTTCTACTGTAAAGTCATCTGGTGTTTTATTTTGGATGCCTACTGGAACCATCCTGTCCTGTTCTTTCATATGTTTTGATATTGTCTTTTTTTTTTTTTTTGTCTTTGGGCCATTCAGTAGTTATTTTCTTTATTTACTGACTGTAGATTTGTTTGTTTCATCCTACAATTTTGTTTTATTTTGTTATGTCTGAGCATGTGGGCTGTGTGTTCTTTGTTGTTTGCTTGTCTGTAGAAATGATAGTTTTCACCTCTTTGTCCAATGAGCAGGGCCAGTCGCTCAGCTATGGTGCAGCAGGGCAGGCCCAGCTGAATGGGAGGTGCTAGGATGGTTTGTTTGTGGCATGTACTAGGGCCGACAGGGTGAGCCAGGAATCAGTGCAGGGCAGGTTCTGGTAGGCCATGCCTGTACTGCTCTAGAGTGTGATGTACAGTGCATGCTGCAAGTAGGCAGAAAGGGGGGGGGTTGTGATGTGTGGAGCTAAGATGGGTTTGCAAAAGGAGAGAGAGGAGAGCTAAACAGAAGCCAAAAACAAAGAAAAAAAAGAGTGCTAAGGGAGCTTTTCATTGGAGTGGAAAGATGAGAAATTGAGAAATGGAGAAAAACAAAAAGGAAAAATAGAAAAAGAAAAACATAAGAAATAAATAAAAATTAGAAAGAAAAGCCCCAGGGATCCCACGGGTGCAGCTGCAAAGATCAGGGAAGTTGCCCCTAGGCTGTGCAGTGCAGCCTGGTTAGAAGGGGTTCCCAAGCCAAGAAAAAAAAAAACAAAGAAACAAACAAAACAAAGCAAATAAATGCCTCCAGGAATCCCACGTATGTGGCTGTGAAGATTGGGGGAATGGCTCCCAGGCCGCGCAGTACAGCCTGGCTAGAAGAGGATCCAAAGCTATGAAAAGAAAAACAAACAAAACAAAACAGATAAGCAAACAAAAAAAGAAATGTCCTCAGGGGACCCACTGGCGTGGCTGTGCAGACCGGTGAAGTGGCTCCCAAGCCGAGCAGTAGAGCCCAGCTAGAAGGGGACCCTAAGCTTTGAAAAGAAAAAGAAAACAAACAAAAAAGCCCCTGGGATCCCACCAAAGTTGTGGCACAGTCTAGGGAAGGAGTTCCCCAGCCCAGTGGCTCTTCACAGTGTTTCAAGAAGAAGCAGAGCTGGCGCACAGAGCCAGGTGTTTGAGAGAAAGGAGCAGGAGGTGGTGAGAGGCAAGGAGGAAACCAAAAGAAGTGGAAAAATGCAACACCAACAACAAACAAATGGCAGTGATGGTGCCGGCCAGTGTGCACAGGGCGAATCCAAGTGGCAAGGTTCTTCCTGGCCAAGAGACTACAGCCGGCAAGAAGCAGTGGAGGCCCATGGAAGGAAGAAGGGTGGGAGATGGGAAAGCATATATTGCTGGTTACTGGGTGTTTCATCTCCTACTGGGAGTTCGGTGAAGCTGCTTTCCTGTACTCCCTGTCTGACGATCTCCAGTGTGGGTGGGGTGAATCCAAGAGGCATGGACCCTGATCTTCCTGGCTGGCCTAGCGACCACAGCCAGCTAGGAAGTGGTGGGAGTCAAGCAGCAGGGAGGAGAAGGATGGAGGGTGGGAAAGAGTATATTGCTGGTCACTGGGTGCTCTGTCCCCTGCTGGGAGCTGCGTGAAGCTGCTTTCCCGTATTCCCTGTCCGCGGATCTCTGACAGGAGTCCAAGATGGTGAATCCATGCTGCATTAGGTGATGGGGGACCTCCGCAAGTATCTCCCCTTGCTCTCTGTTTTCTGTTAGCTTCTTATTCCATTTGGTGCTTTGCTGAGTTCTTTACCTTTTCATTTGACACTCAGAGTTCCAGGATTGATGTTTGTCTCAGTTTTACTTAGTTTTTTGGGTCTTTGCTGTGAAGGGTCAGCATAGTGCTTCTGTCTATAGAGTCTTGTTGGCCTTCTAGGGAGAGAAGTTTTAGTGGGATAAGTTTCTTTAATTTACTCTGAAATAGTCTGATTAGTGGCTGACAACTAAATTTTTCGTATGCTGAAGACATTACTAATATGGTGACAATTTTTTGCCAAGGGACTTTTTAAGTTCTGTTTTTCTTTCCATGAAACAAAAAAACCATTTATTCATTCAATGAGTATTAACTGAACACCTAATATTTGGGAGTCAATGTGCTAAAAGTTGGTTAAACATGGATGAGGCTCTAAATAAATATTTGTTACATAAATATATGAAAGATAGACTCCTTGACTTAAAGGAGCTTAGAATATCATGAGTGCTACAGATAGGTTACTGTTGTTGTGTTCTGTTGAGTCAACCTTGACTCACAGTGACCCTATAGGACAGAGTAGAGCTGCCCCATGGGGTTTCCAAGGCTGTAAATCTTTACAGAAGCAGAGTGCCACATCTTTCTCCAGTGGAATGGCTGGTGGATATGAACCATCCATCTTTCAGTTAGCAGCCAAGCACTGTGCTTAACCACTGTGCCTACAGGACTTCTTACAGATAGGTACACAGGCAGTTATAACACAGAATGGTATGAACACACATTGGAGAGGCCTCTAACACAGACTTGAATTAACAGGAAAAGCTTCATATAGAAAGAAATGTTTCAGTTGATAGCTGAAGGATGAATAGGTATTAGCTGGTTGATGGCAGTGGAAACAGCATGGGAGGGAGATGAAAATGTCCCAAACAAAAGGAATAGTATGAGCGCCTAAAGCTACAAAGATCATAGTGCATTTGAGGTCCTCCTAAAGCAAGTATAATTAACTTTTGATAATCAATGATGTACAATACATGTGAACATATTCAGATTTGTATACTTATATTTTTCCATTCCTTGGAGCCCTGGTGGTACAGCAGATAAGAGCTCAGTTGCTAACCAAAAGGGTGGCAGTTCAAATCCACCAGCTGCTCCTTGGAAACCTTATGGTGCAGTTCTACTCTGTCCTATAGGGTCACTGTGACTCAGAATCAACTCGACAGCGATGGGTAAAACAGGTAACCTATTTATAAGGAGCCTTGGTGGTGCAGTGGTTAAGCATTTAGCTGCTAATCACAAAGTCAGCAGTTCAAATCCACCAGTTGCTTCACAGGAGAAAGATGTGGCAGTCTGCTTCCATAAAGATTACAGCTTTGGAAACCCTATGGGGCAGTTCTACTCTGTCTTATAGTGTTGCTATGAGTTGGAATTGATTCAATGGCACCAGGTTTTGGTTTTAACCTATTTCTGGTTTAACCTGACTTCTAGTAGCCAGTGTCGCAGATAATAAAGCTAAGCAAGAGAGAATATCCCATTGTCATTGAGTTGATTCCAAGCCCCTTTCTACAATCACCTTGTCATCTTAATTGCTTTTGAGGAGAAAAGAATAGTAAAGGAAGAGATAAAAGTAAGCACTTTAATAAGTGCATATAGATGCACATGCAGAAAGTGAGGCAATTATAACCACTAATATGTGTAGAACATTAGTCAGTTGAGTGCTTTCACATGTTTTATCTCATATTGGCCTTACAACAACTCTGAAGGGTAGGGAGGTTATATACGCAAGGCTGAGTGAGTCTAGTGTGTTTTCCCAGCACCGCACATTAGGACTCAAACTAGATTTTCTGATGAGTGTTCTATCACAAAGCAATGTCTCTCCAAATTTCCCTAAAGCAAATAAATAAGCAAACTATCTGGTAATTGGTCCTTTTCTCCTGTGTACTCCATATAGGGAAAGAAAGTTGTAATCTGCCATATAGCCTATGACTATCTGAGTATGTGAAGATTGGAAATGAACTATTACAAGCAACAAAAATACCTACTGAGCATTTGAGAGGCTCTGATAGGGTTACATGGGAAGAAAGAAAAATAGAACTATATGAAAAAAGCATGCATGGAACAACTGGAGAACAATCAATTGTGTGGTTTTAAATGAAACTGCAATAGGAATTGAATCCCCTATTTAAAAAAAAATTGTGCTGTGAAAATGAAGTCAGTTAATTCACATACAGTTTAATGCAGAGCAACAGTTCTAGAGCAAGTACAACTGATTTGCTGTCCACAGGAACTGGAAACGGTCATATTTCCTGGTAAAAAAAACAAGATGATGTCAAATGCTGTGTAAAGGGAAATCATCTCATCTAGTTTATTTTTAAAATTTGGATTATCTTAGTCTCTCCCAAACAACACATGGTGCTGTCTCAAGACACTTCTTCTGGCCTATCAGGCATCATTAATTCCATTCATATTGTTGCATTAAAGATCTGTGGGAGCTTTTGTGCCATAGGAAATACAAAATAGCTTTAGCTATTCAAGAAAAATGAAATAGCTCACAAAGGTATCAGTAGGGTATTTTTCATTTCAGTTTAGAGTGGGAAACATGCTGGATTTGTTTTGATTTATCAGTAAAACAAAATTTAAAAAATCAGGTTTATAAGATGATGCACGCATGGGAAATAATGATGGAGACCATTTGCTGATAGTAACAGTCTGCTAATTGGTTCAATCCACAGAAAGCAGAGAGTTCCCCCAAATATTCTGTCTTTTCAGACAACAACAACAACAACAAAAACTAAACCTATTGCTGTCTAGTCACTTCAACTCCTAGCAACCCTATAAAAAAAAAAAAAAGGACAGAGTGAACTGACCCATTCCAAGGTTGTAATCTTTACCAAAGCAAACTGCCACATGGAGTGGCTCATGGGTAAGCAGTCAAGTGCTTAACCAGGCTTTTTAAATTAGCAGTGACACAAGTTAAGGTGACTCAGTGCACCTTCTTAGTGTCAAGGGATCCCAGCAACATTCGTGTTGTAATGGCATGGTTGCTACTACCTGCACCCAGCTGTCCCCACAAGGATGAATGGTTTCAGAGAGTGAAGGCAGCTCTGAAAGAGTGTGCAAAATGTGACACATTTATTGACTATTTGGTAATGACTTTATACCCCTGGGGCACAACCACCTCAGGTTCATTCTCGGTGTTGTTCTGTCATTATTCTCAAAATGGACAGGACAAGCCTGAAAGGTCTTTATAAAACATTATCTTCCCACCATGCTGAGGTCATATTTCCGTGGTCATGACTCTATGGATAATGGAACCCGCTTTACATAGCCTAGGTCAATGGCTTTCAAACTTGTTTTTACTTAGGCCCATGGTAAGAAATAGTGAGAAACACATTTTACATAGAAAATTGTTAAACACAAAAATAACTGAAAAAATATTTAATGGAACAAGTCTTTGCTAAGTGCAAAGTTCTCTGACATTTTCTATTTGATTTCATATTTGTTTTTAAAAATTGTTGGTTAGTTCCAACTTAATGCATTGCAGAACTCACTGATGCATTTCTAAACAGTTTGCAAAAAATTGGTCTAGGAAATTCTTGTACTGGCAGGTCCAGTATTTCCAACCTATTTCTTCACTATACAACAAAAACTTAAAACAACTATGAGTGAATGGTTTAGCCTAAATGTCCAATCATGGATGAAGATTTATAAAAATCATGAGTTATCATCACATTTATATGTTACTTTCAAATTTTACATGTTCAATTTGGCCATGCAAACAGGTTGATCCATGTAAATCTATTAAAAAACCTTGCCTCTACTGTGCAATTCAAAGACATTTGGAAGATTCAAATTAATTGAAATGCATTAATGGTCATAAAAATCCTATTTGATAAAGAAATGATTAGCTCATTTAATAGAAATGTAAGTAATTACCCTTCATGGCTTGTTTTTCTGTTGCCTCGACTGTTGTTGTTGTTATGTGCCATCCAGCTGGTTCTGAATCATAGTAACCCTATGTACAACAGAACGAAACACTGCCTGGTCCTGTGCCATCCTCACAATCATTGTTATGCTTGAGCCCATTCTTGCAGCCACTGTCAATCCATCTTACTGAGGGTCTCCTTTTTTTGCTGACCCTCTACTTTACCAAGCATGATGTCTTTCTCCAGGGACTTGGTCACACTTGATAACATGTCCAACATACATGAGACAAAGTCTCCCCATCCTCTCTTCTAAGGAGGATTCTGGGTGTACTTCTTCTAAAACAGACCTGTTCATTCTTCTGGCAGTTCATGGTATATTCAATATTCTTTGACAACACCATGATGCAAAGGCATCAGTTCTTCTCCGGTCTTCCTTATGCATTGTCCAGCTTTCACATGCATAAGAGGCAATTGAAAACACCATGGCTTCAGTCAGGTGCACCTTAGTCTTTACAATGACATCTTTGCTTTTTAACACTTTAAGGAGGTCTTTTGCAGCAGATTTGCCCAATGCAATGCATGGTTTGATTTCTTGACTGCTGCTTCCACGGGCATTGATTGTGGATCCAAGTAAAATGAAATCCTTTACAACCTCTGTATTTTCTCAGTTTATCATGATGTTGCTTATTGGTCCAGTTGTAAGGAATTTTGTTTTATTTATGTTGAGGTGCAATCCATATTGAAGGCTGTGGCCTTTGATCTTCACCAGTAAGTGCTACAAGTCCTCTTAACTTTCAGCAAGCAAGGTTGTGTCATCTGCACAATGCAGGTTGTTAATGAGTCTTCCTCCAATCCTGATGCCACGTTCGTCTTCATATAGTTCAGCCTCTTGGATTATATGCTCAGCATACAGATTGAATAAGTATGGTGAAAGAATACAACCATGACGCACACCTTTCCTGACTTTAAACCATGCAGTATCCCCTTGTTCTGTTCGAACAACTGCCTCGTGGTCTAAGTACAAGTTCCTCATGAGCACAATTAAGTGTTCTGGAATTCCCATTCTTCCCAATATTATCCATAATTTGTTATGCTCCACACAGTTGGATGCCTTTGCATAGTCAATAAAACACAGGTAAACATCCTTCTGGTATTTTCTGCTTTCAGTCATGATTCATCTGACAACTAGCAATGACAAATTCATTCCATACTATTGCTCATCATCTTTGCATTAAATGTATATAGATGAATGTCATATATTCATCAAAACTATCAATGCAAATACTGTGAGAAATCAAGGAAATAATATATTTTGATACTGTGTTATTGCTTACAGTTCTTGGTGCCTATGGGGTCTCATCTTTTTAAAGTTTTAATATGTGTCTGAAAGTTTTACTGTGTCTTCCCTTACATCCATAAAGAGTTCTTTCCCGGTTATTTATTTGGTATTTTATTTTTTTAATTATATATATATATATATAGTATCAAGAGATCCCATTTAAAGAAATACATAAAGAGTCTAGTACAAGGTAAAATGAGTAAGGACAGTAGTGACTGGCACACAGTAGGAGATCAGTAAATATTCGGTTCCTTGATAATCATATCCAGACTGAATGACCAAACATACAATCCTGAGTGTTGGCCTTTCCTTTTTGTATTACATATTTATTCTTCACCATGATATGAAGAAAGCAAAGTTTTCTTAAACATAACTAGATAAGCACTTTCCCCAGCAGACTGTAACTCTACTGCCTCACTATTTCTCATTGTAATGTCTTTTAAATTTCCCTGTTGGTCTCTTCCCTGGTGTCATGCTCAATCTCATTGCATACATTTATTTTAGATTAGGAGACAATAACATAATACAACATGACTGATGCAAGTGAACATGATTCATTACAATATTTCACATCATTCTGGGAAAATTTGATCAGATGTGGCTAGAAAAACTGCCTTTCAAGTGATACCTATCTCTCATCTTTTACTTTGAATATATACAAGGCTCTAATAAAAAAAAATTCAAAGTCTATATGCAAATAGAAGCAATGCAGAGCTTGCTACATTAAGCTATTTTATATATTTATTTAAGACTATTTCTCTGTTCTTACAGAAGGAGCTTGAACTTTTTGATGCTGTAAAAGTTATAAATGGAAAATTAAATGTTCAAATTATGCCTTTTCTTTGGGGTACAATTTAGGATATGTAATGAAACCCAAAAGCTAATTGTTATAATGGCATCATCTTGATTTATTTCAAAAATGTTTTCCCTAAGTCCCAAGGCATGGATACCTTTCTTGGGCTACCATATTCAGATATATTGTGCTGCATATATGCAGTGGACTTGATATCAAATAAGGTATAGCCTCCTAATTCTGTATTTACTTGGATTAGGTAAATTCAGTTATATGTACTCCAAGTACTAAAAGAGAACTGCCTTTAGGACTTTATCTTGCCTGAAGATGAGCTGTTTCTTTGCCTTATACATTGAGGAGATACACTAGAGTACATACTGAAGTGTTGGAACAATTCAAACCTGTGGATTAATGATAAGCAGTAGGCTCTAAAGGAGAAATTGGAGATACTTCCTCACAGTAATCATGTGGTCCTACAGAAAAAAAAAAAGATCAATTGAATCTCAGATCTTGACTGGCTGAGGCCAAATGAATGAGTCAACTTTGCCACTACTCTTCTGCTCATGATAGTGGCTTGCAGACTCAATTTGAGGCCCAGCAGATGAGACTGAAAGAGATTCTTGCTCAATTCCTATATCAAATTTTGGAGACTGTTTATCCCAAATCAGTCAACAAAACTTCAACAGCTCAATAACAAAAAGACAAACAACCCAATTAAAAAAATGGGGAAATGACACAAACAGATGCTTCACCAAAGAGGACATTCAAGCAGCCAACAAACACATGAAGAGATCCTCATGATTGTTAGCCATTAGAGAGATGCAAATTAAAACTACAGTTAGCTACGATCTCATCCCAGCTAAAATGGCACTGATAAAAAAAAAAAACAGATAAAAACAAATATTTGTGAGGATGTGGGGAAACTGGAAGCCTTATCCATTGCTGGTGGGAATGTAAAATGGTACAACCAGTATAGAAAATGGTATGGTGCTTCCTCAAAAAAAACTAGAAATAGAAATACCTTATGATCCAGCAATCCCAGTCCTAGGTATATACCCTGGAAATCTAATAAAGGAGACATGGACAGACATATGCACACCTATGTTCATTTCAGCAATACTCACAATAGCGAAGAAATGGAAACAGCCAAACTTCCTTCAACAGATGAATGAGGAAGCAAAATGTGGTACATACATACAATGGAAAAAAAAAAACACAACCATAAAAAACAATGGTGAGTCTATGAAACATATTATAAAATGGATGAACCTGGAGGACAAAATGATAAGGGAAATAATTCAATCACTTAAGGACAAATATGGTATGATCCCACTTTTATAAGAAGACAAGAATAGATATATACACAGAGAACAATGTTCGTTGGTGGTTTTCAGGAATAGGGGGAAGGGGAATCACTCTCTAGACTGTAGATACTTATTATTTTTGGTGATGGGAAAAGTAGCACTGAATGTGAGTATAATAAGAACAGCTTGACCAGAGTAAACAATGCCACTAAGAAGCACACAAGAGGAAAGGATGTTTGTGCTAAAGAATATGACATATATAATTTGGCAACAACACCGATAAAAACCAAAAAACGGGTGGGTATATGGCCACATATGTATGTGTACAGGCATATATGTGTATGGGTAGGTACAGGTGTGTACATATGTGTGCACAGATAGAAGTATCTATATGTATGTATACGTACAGATATACACATATATATTCATAGAGGACACAATTACAGATACTTCTGACATAACCAAACACCTAGTGAGACAGGTTTTCTGGGTTTGAAGGCTTTGGACCTTAGTCTCAAGGAACAACTCAGTCAATTGGCATAGAATAGTTCACAAAGTTCATGTTCTGCATCCTAGTGAGGTGAGCACTGTCTGGGGTCTTAAAAGCTTACAAGTAGCTATCTAAGATACAACTATTGCTCTTTTCTCCTCAGGGGGAAAAAAGTGAAAGAAGGAAACCGAAGTCTCAGAGAACAAACTAGTTTACAGGGCTAATAACTTACATGAACCACAGCCTCATCTACCCTGAGACCAGAAGTACTAGATGGTACCCAGCTACCACAACTGACCATTCTGATCAGGCCACAATAGATGGACTCTGATAGAATGGGAAAAAAATGCAGAACAGAACTAAATTTCTTAAAAAGCTCAGACTTACCGGACCAACTGAGACTAGAGGACTTCCTGAGATTATTGTCCTGAGATACTCTTTAAACTTTGAACCAAAGCTATCCCCTGAGGCCACCTTTTAGTGAAATAACAGATTAGCCCACAAAATAAAGGATATTACCCATTAGTACAGTGCTCCATTAAAAAAAAAATCTCTATGATACCAAAAGGCCAACAATTACTTTAAAGCAAAGATGAGAAGATAAGGGGGCATGGAAACTAGAGTACTGGAAACAAAACAACCAGAACACAAAGAAAATATTGACTCATTGTGAAAAATGTAACTAATGTCACTGAATAATTTCTAGAGAAATTGACAAATGGGAACCTAGTTTATTGTGTAAACTTTCACCTAAAACACAGTTCTCTGGGTCCAGCATTGTATCAAGTGTAGTAACATATGAAGTCATTATTATGCAGAAGCATGCATTGTTGTTAACGGTGTTGATTTCATATAAATCTGTATGCACACAGCCTGAATTTCCCTTGAAAGTTTTCAAACCAATTTATCATCCAGTTTAACATAGCAGCTCCTAAAATGATCTAAAATTAAGTTATGATTTCAAATGCCCTACCTTGTCCATCCCTGTTATGGAAATTTGGTAACGCAAGACAAATAGATTTTCAAACAAATTAATTATGCAGTATATGAACAATTTTCTACACCTCCTTTAAGAAATGATTCTAGTTGAAATTACTTTGAAGACACTGTTTAGCTCCTCTGACCAATATATATTTTATTTAACTTACTCCATTTCTACTCATTTTCTCACTTACAAGTCACTCCTCTGTTTTTTCTTTATAAATTGGTAGTGTTATTCACCTTTCATCATCTAGTCCTACTTCCACAGCCCTATTAAATACAATTTAAGTTAACAGTTTTCGTCACAATAATTAACATGAAAGAAAACTGGAATAAACTAAAATGAAAATTGAGGCTAATTCAAAAAGCAAGTGACACAAAAACTAATAGCTATTATATTTGATGTTTATATGAGTCATAAGTTTCATCACTGACTGTTATGTCTCTAGCATAGTTTTATTAGCATCCTTTGAGCCACAAGACACTTTATCCTAATTCACAGTTTTCCAATTGAAGGTAATAAAAGCTTATTTTTATGCAACAAAGCAGTGCTTTGTGATTTTGTTCTTTTCTCTTATAGGGTCTTTCAGTCTTCTTAATACCACTGTGCCTCCCACCACACAAAGGAAAGATGAATACATTTCTTCCAAATCAAAGGACTATTCACGTAAGACCCCAAATAATTCCTCATCGTATCTTACGCCAAACATAATTCAAAGCTGCAGAATAAACTTTAATGTTATGGTGACATTTTACTGACTTGTTCCCTTTTCTTGCATAGATTGGGCAATAAAATGCAATGAGGAAACTGCAGGCAGGAGATAATCCCAGAAGTCTCACCACCTACTATGCTCTGCTCAGTGCACCAGACATATTGTTCACAAACCAGCACAACTGACTGGCTGGGCTGTCAATCAAAAAAGCATAAAATGATAATGGAAAATAACTCTAGTTTTGTATGCTTACAGATCTTAGGATCTGCTTCCAAAAAGAGGCATTGTAAGTCAGTGATTCCCAATTTGTTTTCTGTTTACGGCATAATATTGAAAGAAAAAAAAAGTAACATTCATGAAGGGATTAAAAAAGTCCCCAAACAATATTGAAGAAACTCGTTATACTTATAACAATGTCACAACAACACCAATCTGATAAATCTCATGATATTTGGCTGAGTAGCTCCAGTAATTGCACCATTCACTTGGTGGCTTTTAGGCATGGTGTCACTCTTCGTTTGAAACTGCTTAATGTGGGTAATGTAAACAAAGTGAAGTTCTTTTGTGTTTCAAGAAATACATGATTGTTCTTTGGTTTGACTTTATATCTGATAAAATTGTCATGAAAGGATGTTTAGTTACTAGTAGCAAAGCTGTATTTTAAACATTAATCACAATTTGGCAGCATATCCAGTTGCCATGGGAATACCTGTTGTGGACCACTGTTGTGGGTCCTCTTTTAAAATAGTAACTATTGTTCCCAATTCTGTGACTGACTTGAAGAAAGAAGAGTTTTTAGATTCTTAGTACTTTTCTCTACCAAAACAACTCTAGATCTCTTTACAGCGTCTTTCTCTGGGAACTCTCTCTTAAATATCAGTGTCATCATCATTGTCATTATTATTATTAATAATATATTCCTGAATTTTTATCCTTTCTTATTATGTTTTTGGAGTATATTTCCACATGACTCAGTGGAGCAAAGCAAAAATATCAATAGATAGTTAAGCCCTTGTCTCCTTGGGTAAGTCAGTTAAAACTTGCCTTCCTCCCCAGTAGCCATCCAGTCGATTCTGACTCATGGTGACCTCATGTGTGTCAGAGTAGAGCTGTTCTCCATAGGGTTTTCAATGGTGGGCTTTTCAGAAGTAGAGCACCAGGCCTTTCTTCCAAGGCACCTCTGGGTGGACTCAAGCCACCAACCTTTTGGTTAGTAGCGGAGTGCATTAACTGTTTGTGCCACTCAGGGACTCCAAAATCTGCCTTAATTTCTTTATAATCATAATGGGGGTTTTAAAATGATATTATTAATATAATCCCCCAAATAATAGTCCAAGGTTCATACTACATATGGCAGGGATTTTTATCTCCATAACACAACCGAAGAAATTCAGACTGAAGAAGATTTTGACTTATGTAAAAACTCATAGCAACTCAGCTACCAAGATTTTCCTGGGCTTATTTACCATAATTACCTATATAAAAAAAAATTACCTATACTTTAAAAAAAGTCTGTCTGGATAAAATTTCCCAAAATCTGTTTTACAAAATAAATCTTAAAATTGTTTTTTTAAATAATTTTTATTGAGCTTTAAGTGAACATTTACAAATCAAGTCAGACTGTCACATATAAGCTTATATACACCTTACTCCGTACTCCCACTTACTCTCCCCCTAATGAGTCAGCCCTTCCAGTCTCTCCTTTCGTGACAATTTTGCCAGTTTCTAACCCTCTCTACCCTCCTATCTCTCCTCCAGACAGGAGATGCCAAAACAGTCTCAAGTGTCCACCTGATACGAGTAGCTCACTCTTCATCAGCATCTCTCTCCTACCCATTGTCCAGTCCCTTCCATGTCTGATGAGTTGTCTTCGGGGATGGTTCCCGTCCTGTGCCAACAGAAGGTTTGGGGACCATGACTGCTGGGATTCCTCTAGACTCAGTCAGACCATTAAGTCTGATCTTTTTCATGAGAATTTGGGGTCTGCATCCCACTGATCTCCTGCTCCCTCAGGGGTTCTCTGTTGTGCTCCCTGTCAGGGCAGTCATCGGTTGTGGCCGGGCACCATTTAGTTCTTCTGGTCTCAGGATGATGTAGGTCTCTGGTTCATGGGGCCCTTTCTGTCTCTTGGGTTCATAGTTATCATGTGACCTTGGTGTTCTTCATTCTCCTTTGCTCCAGGTGGGTTGAGACCAATTGATGCATCTTAAATGGCCACTTCTTAGCATTTAAGACCCCAGATGCCACATTTCAAAGTGGGATGCAGAATGTTTTCATAATAGAATTATTTTGCCAATTGATTTAGAAGTCCCCTTAAGCCATAGTCCCCAAACCCCCGCCCTTGCTCCACTGACCTTTGAAACATTCAGTTTATCCTGGAAACTTCTTTGCTTTTGGTCCAGTCCATTTGGGCTGACCTTCCCTGTATTGAGTATCGTCCTTCCCTTCACCTAAAGTAGTTCTTATCTACTTACTAATCAGTAAATAACCCTCCCCCACCCTCCCTCCCTCCCCTCCTCGTAACCACAAAAGTATGTGTTCTTCTCAGTTTATACTATTTCTCAAGATCTTATAATAGTGGTCTTATACAATATTTGTCCTTTTGACTCTGACTAATTTCACTCAGCATAATGCCTCCCAGGTTCCTCCATGTTATGAAGTGTTTCACAGATTCCTCACTGTTCTTTATTGATGCATAGTATTCCATTGTGTGAATGTACATAATTTATTTAACCATTCGTCTATTGATGGACACCTTGGTTGCTTCCATCTTTTTGCTATGGTAAACAGTGCTGCAATAAACATGGGTATGCATATATCTGTTCGTGTAAAGGCTCTTAATTCTCTAGGGTATACTCCAAGGAGTGGGATTTCCGGGTTGTATGGTAGTTCTATTTCTAACTTTTTAAGAAAACGCCAGATAGATTTCCAAAGTGGTTGTACCATTTTACATCCCCACCAGCAGTGTATAAGAGTTCCAATCTCTCCGCAGCCTCTCCAACATTTATTATTTTGTGTTTTTTTGGATTAATGCCAGCCTTGTTGGAGTGAGATGGAATCTCATCGTAGCTTTACTTTGCATTTCTCTAATGGCTAATGATCGAGAGCATTTTCTTATGTATCTGTTAGCTGCCTGAATATCTTCTTTAGTGAAGTGTGTGTTCATATCCTTTGCCCACTTCTTGATTGGGTTGTTTGTCTTTTTGTGGTTGAGTTTTGACAGAATCATATAGATTTTAGAGATCAGGCGCTGGTCGGAGATGTCATAGCTGAAAATTCTTTCCCAGTCTGTAGGTGGTCTTTTTACTCTTTTGGTGAAGTCTTTAGATGAGCATAGGTGTTTGATTTGTAGGAGCTCCCAGTTATCTGGTTTCTCTTCATCATTTTTGGTAATGTTTTGTATTCTGTTTATGCCTTGTATTAGGGCTCCTAGGGTTGTCCCTATTTTTTCTTCCATGATCTTTATCATTTTAGTCTTTACGTTTAGGTCTTTGATCCACTTGGAGTTAGTTTTTGTGCATGGTGTGAGGTATGGGTCCTGTTTCATTTTTTTGCAAATGGATATCCAGTTATGCCAGCACCATTTGTTAAAAAGGCTATCTTTTCCCCAATTAACTGACACTGGGCCTTTGTCAAATATCAGCTGCTCATATGTGGATGGATTTGTATCTGGGTTCTCAATTCTGTTCCCTTGGTCTATGTGCCTGTTTTTGTACCAGCACCAGGCTGTTTTGACTACTGTGGTGGCTGTATAATAGGTTCTAAAATCAGGTAGAGTGAGGCCTCCCACTTTCTTCTTCTTTTTCAGTAATGCTTTACTTATCCGAGGCTTCTTTCCCTTCCATATGAAGTTGGTGATTTCTTTCTCCATCACATTAAAAAATGTCATTGGAATTTGGATCGGAAGTGCATTGTATGTATAGATGGCTTTTGGTAGAATAGACATTTGTACTATGTTAAGTCTTCCTATCCATGAGCAAGGTATGTTTTTCCACTTAAGTAGGTCCTTTTGAATTTCTTGTAGTAGAGCTTTGTAGTTTTCTTTGTATAGGTCTTTTACATCCTTGGTAAGATTTATTCCTAAGTATCTTATCTTCTTGGGGGCTACTGTGAATGGTATTGATTTGGTGATTTCCTCTTCTATGTTCTTTTTGTTGATGTAGAGGAATCCAAGTGATCTTTGTATGTTTACCTTATAACCTGAGACTCTGCCAAACTCTTCTATTAGTTTCAGTAGTTTTCTGGAGGGTTCCTTAGGGTTTTCTGTGTACAAGATCATGTCATCTGCAAATAGATAATTTTACTTCCTCCTTGGCAATCCGGATGCCCTTTATTTCTTTGTCTAGCCTAATTGCTCTGGATAGGACCTCTAGCACAATGTTGAATAAGAGCAGTGATAAAGCGCATCCTTGTCTGGTTCCTATTCTCAAGGGAAATGCTTTCAGGCTCTCTCCATTTAGAATGATGTTGGCTGTTGGCTTTGTATAAAAAAAAAGATGCCCTTTATTATGTTGAGGAATTTTCCTTCAATTCCTACCTTGATGAGAGTTTTTATCATAAATGGGTGTTGGACTTTGTCAAATGCCTTTTCTGCATCAACTGATAAGATCATGTGGTTTTTGTCTTTTGTTTTATTTATATGGTGGATTACATTAATGGTTTTTCTAATATTAAACCAGCCTTGCATAAAAAAAAAAAAAAACCTGGTATAAATCCCACTTGGTCGTGGTGGATTTTTTTTTTTGTTATGTTGTTGAATTCTATTGGCTAGAATTAAAATTGTTTTTAATTTGGTATATGAGTGCAACAAATATGACTTGGCACATTATTATACATCTTTGAATGTAGGCTAGGTTAGGTTATTTTTTCCTGAAAGCATAACTGTAAGTTGTAAATGTTGTTTCAAATCCGATATTGTATGACGTAGGTATTAAACCCACCTCACAATATTGGCATTTTATTAGTAGGCAGGAAGTGCAGATTTGAACTCAAAACCAGAGGAATCCAAGGATATATTAAATCCATCTAGAAGGTAAAACAATCTTCCCTACACCCTAAACTTATGCATTCTTTTAGAAAATTTGGAAATAAGGTGGTAGTGATTGTGAGTTGTAAAAAAAAAACGAAAAAAAAATCACTTCCAAACCAAGAATAATAGTGAAAAAGAAGTGGCTTCGTATACTGTGATTTAGTTATACTCCCTCATATCCCACATCCCGTTCTGCCATCTCCTAGTGTCTGTCCATTGAATTTGAAAGCATACGGCAGGCATCTTGCAAAAATATTAACTCCTGTTACCCAGAGCAAGAAAAATTGCCTCAGCACATGAAAGATGAATGAATTTATTAAAATATTGTATGTTGCTTCCAAGCACTAAACAGTAAGAGACATTCCCTCATCAAGTGGATAAATGTCTCATTATGACAAATTATTTCCTATTTTCTATAAATTGTGGCCTCTTGGACTTGTTAAAGACACCAGAGAGTGAAAGTCTTATTAATTCTTATCATCTCACCCTTCTGTTCTCAAAATGACTCTAAACGTTCTTCATTGCTCATTGTCAGTAGTCTGACTGATAAATATGAGAAAAGAGAGCTGCCAATTTTAAACGCATGGAAGACTAAGGAACACTAGAGAAAATCCTGGATGCGAAGGACAAAAGAATCAGCTTCTTCGGAACTGAATTGTTAGAGCTCTTTCTTAACAGTGATCAACATTCTCAACTTGGCTCTATGACATGCTCACCTTTTTCTTCAATCTTTAAAAGATATGTCAATTGATTTCCTTTCCTATGATTTAGAACATTATACATAAATTATTAAAAGGATATATAATTGTCTTTTGCTGATAGCATTAGATTAGCTTCAAACCGAAATACAGAAAGATTAAGAAACGTGATTTGTGAACTATTCCTTGCTGCTTTGGCCTTCTTTGTCATTTGTCCTTTAAAGAAAGGATATGGAATGTGAAGTATTAAAACTAAAAGGAGTTCAACATGACTCATTTTATTTTATAAATCAACATTAACTCAATTTTTTTTCCATAACTGTTGGTGGCAGTCCCCACGCCTTTGGAGATAGTTGTCACATTTATGGATACTTGGGTTTTTCCTAGATGTCCGTCATTTAGTCAACTGATATCAGGCTAGTTTTACCTTCTTAGCATTTATCTTTGGCCTCATTTTTACCAGACGTTGACAACTAAAAAAATACATTTTTGCACAGAAACTGTTTTCCGATTTAATTTTTTTTTTTTTAAGCCCAGGTTAATGTTTGTTTCTTAATGTGATGGATAATCCATTGTTAGTTTTCTTCTAGTATGTACATTGTCTAGCTTTTGTTATGGTCTAGCATTAATTTCTAACTCTTTAAGTGCATTACATTTGCAACCCTGATTTCATTAAAATGTGGAAATAAACTATTTAGCACACAGTTCCTGGCACATAATATTTCTCAAAAAATTCAGTTATTATAAAAATAATATTATTGCCATTGAATCCTTCCTCCTTTACACTTCTCTTAGCCAAAAACCAAACTTGTTGCCATCAAGTAGATTCCAGCTCATAGCAACCCTTTTGGACAGAGTAGAACTGCCCAATAGGGTTTCCAAGGAATAGCTAATGGATTCGAACTGCTGAACTTTTGGTTAGCAACTGAGCTCTTAACCTCTTCACTACCAGGGCTCCTCTTAGGGATGTAGAATTTTTATTTCTGTAATCATGTTAGAAATTACTTATGTGTTGGAAGGTTAGTGTAACATAAATTTAGGCAATCCTTGTCTTTCTCAATCATTTTAAAAGTGAAACAAAAATTATAACAATTGGCACTGGAGAAGATGCAGAAAAGGGGGATCAAACAACCAAATGTGGAAATTATTTCTCAGATACTTTGCAGGGGTTCCAACCTGGCTGCAAGTTAAATGAACTCAGGCTGCAAACTATTTTGTTTGGCAGTAGAGTGTTTATAAAAGAATAAATTTAATACCTTCAGATGAGGCATGTGCTTTCTTGTTGCCACGAAATTCATACCACTCTACTGGCTTGTCTTCTTTCCTTCCCTCCTTCCTTCCTTCTTCCCTCCCTCTATTCCTCCTTGCTAACTTCTTTTCTTCACTTCACAAATATTTACTGGGCACTTACCATCTGCCAGGAATTGTTCTAGACTCTGGGAATACAGCAGTGAGCAAAAACATTTTTCTCCAGTTATGTGACAGCACACTCCCCCTTTCCACCCTAGATTTCTCATATCCATTCAACCAACTCCTATTCTTTTCTGCCTTCTGGACAGGAGCTACCCATTTAGTTTTCTGTATCTGCTTGAACTAAGAAGCACACTCTTCACAAGTATCATTTAATGTCTTATAATCCAGTCTAATCTTTGTCTGAAGAGTTGGCTTTGGAAATGGTTTTAGTTCAGAAAAACAGAGAGTCTGGGGGCCATGTCTTCTTGGGGTTCCTCTAGTCTCAGTCAGACCATTAAGTCTGTTCTGTTCTTTTTATGTGAATTTGAGTTCTGCTCCATCAGAGACCCTCTGTTGTGTTCCCTGTCAGGGCAGTCATTGATGATAGCCAGGCACCATCTGGTTCTGGTCTCAGGCTGATGGAGTCTCTGGTTTATGTGGCCCTTTTTGTTCCTCCGGCTAATATTTTCCTTATGTCTTTTGTATTCTTCATTCTTCTTTGCTCCAGGTAGGTTGGGACCAATTCATGCATCTTAGATGGCTGCTCACAAGCTTTTAAGACCCCAGATGCCGCTCATCAAAGTGGGATGCAGAACATTTTAATAAACTTTGTTATGCCAATTAACCTAGATGTCCCCTAAAGCATGGTCCCCAGACCCCCGCCCCTGTTACTCTGTCCCTCAACGTGTTTGGTTGTGTTCAGGAAACTTCTTTTGGTTTAGTCCATTTGTGCAGACTTCCCCTGTATTGTGTTATCCTTCCCTTCACCTGAGATAATTCTTGTCTACTATCTAGTTATCGGAAACCCTGGTGGCATAGTGGTTAAGTGCTACGGCTGCTAATCAAAAGGTCAGTGGTTCAGATCCACCAGGCTCTCCTTGGAAACTCTGTGGGGCAGCTCTACTCTGTCCTATGGGGTCGCTATGAGTCAGAATCAACTCGACGGCAGTGGGTTTGATTTTAGTGGGGTTTACTATCTAGTTAGTGAATTCCTCCCTCCTTCCCTTCCCACCCTGATAACCACCAAAGAATATTTTCTTCTGTGTTTAAACCCTTCCTTGAGTTCTTATAATAGTGGTCTCATACAATATTTGTCCTTTTGCAACTGACTAATTTCACTCAGCATAATGCCTTCCAGATTAATCCATGTTATGAGATGTTTCAAGGATTCATTGTTCTTTATTGTTGCATAGAATTCTGTTGTGTGAATATACCACAATTTATTTATCCACTTGTCCATTGATGGGCACCTAGGTTGTTTCCATCTTTTTGCTATTGTAAACAGTGCTGTAATGAGCATGGGTGTGCATATACCTGTTCGTGTAAAGGCTCTATATTTCTCTAGAATATATTCCAAGAAGGAAGACTGCTGGATTGTGTGGTGCTTCTATTTCTAGCTTTTTAAGGAAGCGCCAAATGGATTTCCAAAGGGGTACCATTTTACATTCCTACAGCAGTGCATAAGAGTCCCAGTCTCTCCACAACCTCTTCAACATTTACTGATTTGTGTTTTTTGGATTAGTGCTAGCCTTGTTGGGGCGAGATGGTTTCTCATTGTAGTTTTGATTTGCATTTCTCTAACGGCCAATGATCCTGAGCTTTTACTCATGTATCTGTAGGCCGTATGAATGTCTTCTTTGGTGAAGTGTCTGTTCATATCCTCTGCCCGTTGTTTAATTGAGTTATTTGTCTTTTGGTTGTTGAAGTTTTGCTGTATCTTATAGATTTTAGAGATTTGATCCAGGTCAGATATGTCACAGCCAAAAATTGTCTTTTTATTCTTTTGGTTAAGTCTTTTGAAAAGCATAAGTGTTTGATTTTGAAGAACTCCCAGTTATCTAGTTTCTCTTCTGGTGTTTGTACGTTGTTAGTGAGGTATTGTATTCTGTTTATGCCATGTTAGGGCTCCTAGCATTGTCCTTACTTCCTCTTCCATGATCGTTATCATTTTACATTTTATATTCAGGCCTTTGATCCATTTTGAGTTAGTTTTTGTATATGGTGTGAGGCATAGGTCTTGTGTCTTTTTTTTTGCAGATGGATATCCATTTATGCCAGCACCATTTGTTAAAAAGACTGTCTTTTCCCCCATTTAACTGACTTTGGGCTTTTGTCAAATACCAGCTGCTCATATGTGGATGGATTTATGTCTGAATTCTCAATTCTGCTCCATTGGTCTATGTATCTGTCATTGTACCAGTACCAGGCTGTTTTGATTACTGTGGTGGTACAATAGGTTCAAATGTGAGGCCTCTGACTTTGTTCTTCTTCTTCAGTAATGCTTTACTTATCCAAGGCCTCTTTCCTTTTCATATAAAGTTGGTGATTTGTTTCTCCATCTCATTAAAAAAAAGTCATTGGAATGTGGATCAGGATTACATTGTATCTATAGATCACTTTGGGTAGAATAGATATTTGCACAATGTTGAGTCTTCCTATCCATGAGCAAGGTGTATTTTTCCACTTATGTAGGTCTCTTGGTTTCCTGCAGTAGTGTCTTGTAGTTTTCTTTGTCCTAACTGTTTTACATTTTGAGGGGCTATCGTAAATGGTATTAATGTGGTGATTCCCTCTTCGACATTCTCTTTGTTGGTGTAGGGGAATCCAACTGATTTTTTTTGTATGTTTATCTTGTATCCTGATACTTTGCTGAAATCTTCTATTAGTTTCGGTAATGTTCTTGTGGATTCTTAGGGGTTTTCTGTGTTTCAGATCATATCATCTGCAAATAGGAATACTTTTACTTCTTCCTTACCAATTTGGATGTACTTTATTTCTTTTTCTAGCCAAATTGCTATGACTAGGACCTCCAGCAAAATGTTGAATAAGAGTGGTGATAAAGGGTATCCTTGCCTGGTTCCCACTCTCTAGGGGAATACTTTCAGACTCTCTCCATTTAGGATGATGTTGGCTGTTGGTTCTGTATAGATGTCCTTTATTATGTTGAGGAATTTCCCTTGAATTCCTATTTTGCTGAGAGTGTTTGTCATTTCATGAATGGGTGTTAGACTTAGTCAAATGCCTTTTCTGCATCAATTGATAAGATTGTGTAGTTCTTGTCTTTTGTTTTATTTATGTGATGGATTACTTTGATTGTTTTTATAATGTTGAACCACCCCTGCATACCTGGAATGAATCCCACTTGGTCATGGTGAATTATTTTTTGATACGTTGTCGAATTCTATTGGCGAGAATTTTGTTGCGAATGTTTGCATCTATGTTCATGAGGGATATTTGTCTGTAATTTTCTTTATTTTTGTGGTTTCTTTACCTGGTTTTGGTATCAGGGTTATGCTGGCTTCATAGAATGAGTTCGGAAGTATTCTATCCTTTTCTATGCTCTGAAATACCTTTAGTGGTAGTTATGTTAAATCGTCTCTGAAAGTTTGGTAGAATTCTCCAGTGAAGCCTTCAGGGCCAGGGATTTTTTTTTTGTTGGGAGTTTTTCAGTGACCTCTTCAATCTCGTTTTTTATAGGTTTATTTAGTTGTTCTATCTCTATTTGTGTTAGTTTAGGTGGGCAGTGTGTTTCTAGAAATTTGTCCACTTCCTTTAGGTTTTCAAATTTATTGAACTGTAATTTTTCATAATATTCTACTATGTTTCTTTTAATTTCAGATCGGTCTGTTGTGATATCACCCAACTCATTTATTATACAGGTTATTTGCTTCCTTTCCTATTTTTCTTTTGTCAGCTTGGCCAATGGTTTATCGATTTGTTGATCTTTTCAACGAACCAGATTTTGGTCTTGTTAACTCTCTCGATAGCTTCATTTATTTGTTCATTTATTTCTGCTCTAATTTTTATTATTTGTTTTTTTCTGGTGCCTGAGGGTTTCTTTTGCTGCTTTTTTTTTTCTATTTGTTCAAATTGTAGGGTTAATTCTTTGATTTGGGCACTTTCTTCTTTTTGGATGTCTGCATTTATTGCTACAAATTGACCACTAAGCACTACTTTTGCTGTGTCCCAAAGGTTCTGGTAGGATATGTTTTCATTCCCATTTGATTCTGTGAATTTCTTTTTTCTGTCCTTGATTTGTCCTCCAACCCAGTAGTTTTTGAGCAAGGCGTTGTTCAGCTTCCATGTATTTGATATTTTTTTCTTGCTTTTTCTGTTATTGATTTCAACTTTTATGGCTTTATGATCAGAAAAGATGCTTTGTACTATTTTGATGTTAAGGCTTGCTTTGTGGCCTAATATGTGATCTATTCTGGAGAATGTTCCATGTGTGCTGAAAAAGAAAGCATACTTGGCTGCTGTTGGGTGGAGTGTTCTGTATGTGTCTATGAGATCAAGTTGGTTGATTATGGCATTTAGATCTTCTGTGTCTTTTTTTTTCTTTATTGTGCTTTAAGTGAAAGTTTACAAATGAAGTTAGTCTCTCATAAAAAAAATTTGTATACACCTTGCTGTGTACTCCTAGTTGCTCTCCCCCTAATGAGACAGCACACTCCTCTCCACTCTGTATTCCCATGTGCATTCACCCAGCTTTTGTCACCCCCTGCCTTCTCATCTCCCCTCCAGACAGGAGCTGCCCACATAGTCTTATGTGTCTACTTGAGCCAAGAAGCTCACTCCTCCCGAGTATCATTTTCTTCCAGACCAATCCCTGTCTAAAGAGTTGGTTTTGGGAATGGCACCAGTCTTGGGCTAACAGAAGGTCTGGGAACCATGACCTCCAGTGTCCTTCTAGTCTCAGTCAGACCATTAAGTCCGGTATTTTTACAAGAATTTGAGGTCTGCATCCCACTGCTCTCCTGCTCCATCAGGGATTGTCTGTTGTGTTCACTGTCAGGGCAGTCATTAGTTGTAGCTGGGCACCACCTAGTTCTTCTGGTCTCAGGCTGATGTAGACTCTGATTCATGTGGCCCTTTCTGTCTCTTGGGCTCATAATTACCTTGTGTCTTCGGAGTTCTTCATTGTCCTTTGTTCCAGGAGAGTTGAGACCAATTGATGTATCTTAGATGGCCAAATTGCTAGCATTTAGGATCCCAGATACCACTCACCAAAGTGGGATGCAGAACATTTTCTTAATAAAATTTGTAATGCCAATTGACCTAGATATCCCCTGAAACTATGGTCCCCAGACCCCCACCCTTGCTAAGCTGGCCTTCGAAGCATTCAGTTTATTCCGGAAACTTCTTTGCTTTTGGTTTAGTCCAGTTGTGCTGACCTTTCCTGTGTTTGTGTGTTGTCTTTCCCTTCACCTAAAACAGTTCTTGTCTACTATCTAATTCGTGAATCCCCCTCTCCGTCCATCCCCACTCTCGTAACCATCAAAGAATATTTTCTTCCCTATTTAAACTATTGCTTGAGTTATTATAATAGTGGCCTCATACAATATTTGTCCTTTTCCAACTGACTAATTTCACTCAGCATAAAGCCTTCCAGATTCTTCCATGTTATGAAATGTTTCATGGATTCATCATTGTTCTTTACCAATGCCTAGTATTCCACTGTGTGAATATATCATACCTCATTTATCCATTCATCCTTTGATGGGCACCTCGGCTGCTTCCATCTTTTTGCTATTGTAAACAGTGCTGCAATGAACATGGGTGTGCATATATCTGTTAGCGTAAAGGCTCTTATTTCTCTAGGATATATTTCATGGAGTAGGATTGCTGGATCGTATGGTGGTTCTATTTGTAGCTATTTAAGGAAGCGCCAAATCAATTTCCAAAGTGGTTGGAACATTTTACATTCTAGCCAGCAGTCTATAACTGTTCCAGTCTCTCCACAACCTCTCTAACATTTATTATTTTGAGTTTTTTGGATTAATGCTAGCCTTGTTGGAGTGAGATGGAATCTCTTTGTAGTTTTGATTTGCATTTCTCTAATGGCTAATGATCATGAGCATTTCCTCAAGTATCTGTTAGCTGCCTGAATGTCTTCTTTGGTGAAGTGCCTGTTTATATCCTTTGTCCATTTTTTAATTGGGTTATTTGTCTTTTTGTACTTGAGTTTTTGCAGTACCATGTAGATTTTAGAGATCATACATTGATCAGAAATATAGCTAAAAAATTTTTCCCAGTGTGTAGATATTCTTTTTATTCTTTTGGTGAAGTCTTTGGATGAGCATAGGTGTTTGATTTTGAGGAACTCCAAGTTATTTAGTTTCTTTTCTGGAGCACTGTTAGTAATGTTTTGTATACTGTTTATGCCATGTATCCAGGCTCGTAGCATTGTTCCCATTTTTTTCTTCCATGATCTTTATAGTTTTATAATTTATATTTAGTTCTTTGATCCATTTTGAGTTAGTTTTTTGCAGGTGTGAGGTATGGGGTTTTTTTGCAGATGGATATCAAGTTATGCCAGCACCATTTGTTAAAGAGAGTGTCTTTTCCCCATTTAACTGACTTTGGGGCTTTGTTAAATATCAGCTGCTCATATGTGGATGGATTTATGTCTGGATTCTCAATTCTGTTCCATTGGCCTATGTATCTGTTGTTGTACCAGTACCAGGCTGTTTTGACTACTGTGGCAGTATAATATCTTCTAAAATCAGGTAGTCTGAGGCTTCCCACTTTGTTCCTTTTGCATTGTATCCATAGATCGCTTTCAGTAGAATAGACATTTTTACAATGTTGAGTCTTCCTATCCATGAGCAAGGTATGTTTTTCCACTTATGTAGATCTCTTTTGGTTTCTTGCAGTAGTGTCTTGTAGTTTTCTTTGTATAGATCTTTTACATCTCTGGTTAGATTTATTCCTAAGTATTTTGTTTTTCTTGAGGGCTACTGTAAATGGTATTGATTTGGTGATTTCCTCTTCAACATTCTCTTTTTTAGTGTAGAGGAATCCAACTGATTTTTGTATGTTTATCTTGTATCCTGATACTCTACTGAACTCTTATATTAGTTTCAGTAGTTTTCTTGAGGATTCTTTAGGGTTTTCTGTGTATAACTAGATCTTCCATGTCTTTATTGGGCTTCCTTATAGGATGTTCTGTCCTTCACCAAAAGTATTGTGTTGAAGTCTCATATTATTCTTGCGGAGCTGTCTATCTGATTTTTCAATGCTGTCATTGGATGCATAAATATTTAATATGGTTATATCCTTCTGGTATATTGTCCCTTTAATGATTATATAGTGCCCTTCCTTATCCTTTGTGGTGTATTTAACTCTAAAGTCTATTTTGTCATAAATTAATATTGCCACTCCTGCTCTTTTCTGATTGTTGTTTGCTTGATATATATTTTTTCCCTCCTTTGAGTTTTAGTTAGTTTGTGTCTTTAAGTCTAAGTTGTGTCTCTTATGGGGAGCACATAGACAGAATTTTTTTTTAATCCATTCTGCCACTCTCTGTTTCTTTGTTGGTGCAGTTAGTCCATTTACATTTCAGCGTAATTATGAATAGGTACGAGTTTAGTCCTGTGATTTTGATGTCTTTTTTTGTGTGTTGTTGACAGTTTCTTTTTGCCACTTAATTTTTTGTGCTGAGTAGTTTATCTTTATATATTGCCTTTTCGTCTTATTCATTGTTGTTGATTTTGTTTTTGCTAAGTCTTTATTTTTTTCCTGTATTTTATTTTGATGAGTAGGATTATTAGTCTCCTTGGAGTGGTTTGTTTTTGGAGTGGTTACCTTAGTATCTATCCCTATTTTTCTAAGTTTAAACATAACTTTTATTTTTTTTTATTTCACCTTGACTTCTCCATATGAAAGATCTATAAGTACATATTTTAGCCCCTCTTTATTGTTTTAGTCTTATTTTCTTTTACATAATGACATCACTGTTCCCCTGTTTTGAGCATTTTTTTATCATTGTGTGTGTGTGTGTGTGTGTGTGTGTGTGTGTGTGATTCCCCTATCTGGGTTGACACCTGGTTGTTTTTTCCTGTGTTCTAGTCTTGGGTTGATATCTGATATTATTGATTTTCTAACTGGTAAACTCCCTTTAGTATTTCTTGTAGTTTTGGTTTGGTTTTTACAAATTCCCTAAACTTCTGTTTATCTGGAAATGTCCCAATTTCACCTTTATATTTGAGAGACAGTTTTGCTGGATATGTGATTCTTGGCTAGCAATTTTTTTTCCTTCAATGCTTTATATAAGTCATCCCATTGCCTTCTTGCCTGCATGATTTCTTCCATGTAATCTGAGCTTACTCTTATTGACTCTCCTTTGTAAGTGATTGTTTGTTTATCCTTAGCCACTCTTAAAATTCTCTCTTTATCTTTGGTTTTGGCAAGTGTGTTTATAATGTCTTGGTGACTTTCTTTTGAGATCTACCTAATGTGGAGTTTGGTGAGCAACTTGGATAGATATCTTCTCATTTTCATGATATCAGAGAAATTTTCTGCCAACAAATCTTCAACAATGCTGTCTGTATTTTCTGTTATCCTGCCCTGTTCTGGTACTCCAATCACTCGTAAGTTATTTCTCTTGATAGAGTCCCACATGATTCTTAGGTTTTCTTCATTTTTTTTAATTCTTTTATCTGATTTTTCTCCGAATATATTGATGCCAATGGTTTTATCTTCAATCTCACTAATTCTGCCTTCCATTTCCTCAATTCTGCTCCTCTGACTTTCCATGGAGTTGTCTCATTCTGTAATTTTATTGTTAATCTTCTGAATTTCTGATTGCTGTCTGTTTGTGGACTCTTCCAGCTTATTAAATTTTTCATTATGTTTCTGAATAACGTTTTTAATTTCTTCAACTGCTTTATCTGTGTGTTCCTTGGCTTGTTCTGCATATTGCCTCATTTCCTCCCTGATGTCTTAAAGAGTTCTGTATATTAATCTTTTGTATTCTGCATCTGGTAATTCCAGGAAGGCATTTTCATCTAGAAGATCCCTTGATTCTTTGTTTTTAGAGTTTGTTGAAGCAATCATCCTCTGTTTCTTTATGTGGTTTGATATTGACTTTTGTCCCCAAGCCATCTGTAAGTTATTGTATTAGTTTATTTTATGTTTGCTTACTGTATCCTAGCTTCTTGCTTTGTTTTGTTTTCATATGCCCAAATAGGTTGCTTGAGTGAGCCTGCTTGATTATTTTTGCCTTTGAAGTTCTAACGTTGTGTCACCAGACAGCCAGAGCTATTACCAGGTATAAGAGCCTAGGAATCCATTCACTTTTCTTGTATGGATTCAGCTCAGGTGTTCAGGTATTTGTTCATCAAGTGTGTGGTACAGGCTCTGTTCCACAGTCTTAGTGGGGCAGGTGTGATTGGTTTAGGCACAGGTATCTGGTTGTGGCAGGGGGTCACATTCTGAACAATTGAGGGGCAGAAAACCATCCCCAAGTATCTGTAAGGAAAATGGGCCCCTGTTCCCTGGAATGTACAGGTGGGTGGGTTCTGTAGCCAGACCATGGGCACCCACTGCTTTTGGTTGTAAGGACTGGGAGGTACCATTTATCCTTGGACCCCTGTCATAGGTGGCTAGGTGACATGGGTGGAACCACCAGTCCTTAGGCCTCTGATGTGGGTAGGTAAGGACCCTGTTTAATAGGAAAAGTGGTGTCAAACATCAAAAACCTACCTCTCCACTGCATAGCTGAAACAGTTGCAGCCTGCCAACAAGGGCCTTTTCTCCTGAAATGGGCCCACACATGTCCACGCAGGGGTGAAAGTTATTCAAAGTCCATGGACTGTTTGTACCTGGATAGGAGCCACTTCTGTCCTGAGCTCCTCAGCTTAGTGGAGGCGACAGATTATCATTTCCCCCAGTTGTTAATTTATTCCTTCTCCAAGGCCAGGAGAATGGCTCAGGACACACAGCAGAACCTACCTCAGGCCCAGGGAAATCGACAGCCACCGAAGCCAACTTGGGGGCTGGGGGCACAGTAAAATAAATGCAAATACTTAGCTTTTGCCAAGAGCACTGTTCTTCTCTGGTTCCAGAGGTTTGAGTAGGCTGTGCTGCTCGTTGTCTCTCCCTGAGGAAACCACATCTGGAACACTACTGCCAGCCCCACTGTGGTCACTCCAGGGGATCATGCCTGAGGGTTCCCGCCTAGTGAGGTCCAGCAACTCCTGTTGCTTCTGAACTGTCTCTCCCTCCCCCTGCCACTCATTCCATTTTCTAACTTTGCCTTTGATGTTCAGGCTTCCTAGCTTGTCATATATATAATCATTTCACTTGTTTTTGGGGGTCTTTGTTGTAAGAGGGATCACTGGAAGTGTATGACTACTCTGCCATCTTGGCCTTGCCTCTGTCATTATGCTCTTGTATAACCTCCTTAAGTTCTTCTGTTGCTTCGTCTGTGAGTTACTTGGTTTGGTCTGCATTTTGCCTGGCCCCCTCCCTAATCTCTTGAAGAGCTCTGTATATTAATCTTGTCAGTTCTACCCTCAGTAATTCCAAGAAGTTATCTTCCTCCAGGAGGTTTCCTGGTACTTTGTTTTGGTCGCTTGCTTAAGCCATCATGGTCTGCCTCCTTATGTGATTTGATATTGACTGTTTCTCTGAGTCATCAATAAGTTATTATACTTATTTATTTTATGTTTGCTTACTGTGTCCTAGCTTCTTGGTTTTTTTTTTTCATATTCTCGAATAGGCTGATCGTGTGAGCTACTTTGATTATTGGCATCTTTGAAGCTCTTGTGTCCTGTCACTGGGTGGTTAGAGCTGCTACTAGGTATGTGAGCCCGGGAGTCCATTTAGTTTTCTTGTGTGGATTTAGTTCAGGTGTCCAGGTTGTGGTCACTGAGTATCTGGTGCAGACTCTTATCTACAGTACTAGATGTGCAGGGGTGACTGGAGTAGGCACAGGTATCTGGCTGCAGTAGGGGGTCATGTGCTGAGCAAGGCAGGGGGCTGACAGCTGCCCCTGAGTGTCTGGGTGTAAGGTGTGTCTCCATTCCCTAGAGTGTATAGGTGAGTGAGTTTTCAGCCAGATTTTGATTATCCAGTGCTGTTCGATGTAAGGACTGGGAGGCACCACTTATTCTTGGACCCCTGATGTGGGTAACTAGGAGTGGGTAGAGCCACTGGTCCTCAGGCCTCTGATGTGTGTAGGTGAGGACCCTGGTTAATGGTCAGGGCAGTGTCAAGTGTTCTGAATATGCCGCTCTCCCTTATGGCTGTTGCAATTGAAAATAGGCTTCAGTCCTACACTCTGTTGTATTGTGCTAATGTGGGTCTATGCTGTTGAAAGGGGCCCACACAGGCCTATGCACGGGTGAAAGGCATTCCAAGTCTGTGGACCCCGTATGCCTGTGCCTAGGCAAAGGGGCTGTGCCTGTCCTGAGTTCCTGGCATAGGGGAGCTGGCAGATTATTTTTTTCCTGTTTGTTAATTTGTTCCCTCTTCAAAGCCTGGAGAATCCTTTGCCCACTTTTTAATTGGATTATTTGTCTTTTTTGTTGCAGAGGTGTTGGATTTTCCTGTAGACAGAGATTAGACCATTGTCAGATTTCTCATAGTCAAAGATTTTTCCCAGGATGTAGGTTCTCTTTTTACTCTTTTGATAAAGTCTTTTGATGAGCATATGTGTTTAATTTATAGAAGATTCCAATTACCTAGCTTATCTTCCATTGTTTATGCATTGTTAGTTTTGGTTTGTATCCTGTTAATGCTGTGTATTAGGGCCTGTAGCATTGACCCTATTTTTTCTTCTATGATCTTTATAGTTTTTGGTTTTATATTTAGGTCTTTGATTCATTTAGAGTTAATTTTTGTGTATGGTGTGATATATGGGTCTTGTTTCATTTTTTTGCAGATGAATGTCTAGTTATGTCAGCACCATGTTTAAAAAGACTGTCTTTTCCCCATTTGGTAGACATTGAGCCCTTGTTGAAGATCAGGTGACTGTAGGTGAATGGATTTACGTCATGGTTCTCAATTCTATTCCATTGATCAATGTACCAGTACCAGGCTCTTGTAACTACCATAGCTATATAGTAGGTTCTGAGGTCAGGTCCTCCTACTTTTTTCTTTTTCTTCGGTACTACTTTACTTATCTGGGCCCTCTTCCTTTTCCATATAAAGTTAATGATTACTTTTTCCATCTCTTTAAAGAATGTTGTTGGTATTTGGATCAGGATTACATTGTATTTGTACATTGCTTTAGGTAGAATTGTCATTTTCACAATGTTAAGTCTACCTATTCATGAGCATAGTATGTTTCTCCATTTATGTAGGCGTCTTTTGGTTTCTTGCAGTAAGTAGTGCCTTGTAGTTTTCTTTGTATAGATCTTTCACATCCCTGGTTAGACGTATTCCTAAGTGTTTTATTTTTTTAGGGCCTATTATAAATGGTATTGTTTTCCTGATTTCCTTTTTGTAGTTCTCTTTATTGGTGTATAGGAATCCAACTGATTTTTGTATGTTTATCTTGCATCCTGCTACTCCGATGTTTTCTATGTATAGTATCATATCAACTGCAAATAGTGACAATTTTACCTCTTACTTACCAATTTGGATGCCCTCTATTTCTTTTTTTTGCCTAATCGCTCTAGCTAGGACTTCCAACACAATGTTAAATAGGAGTGGTGGTAAAGGGTATCCTTGTCTTGTTCCTGTCCTCAAGGGGAATGTTTTCAGCCTCTCTCCATTAAGAATGATGCTGTTGGTTTTGTATAAAAAAAAAAAAATTTTTTTTTTTTTTTGCCCTTTATTATGTTGAGGAATTTCCCTTCTATACTTATTGTATTGAGAGTTTTTAGCAGGAAAAGCTGTTGGACTTTGTCAAATGTCTTTTCTGTGTCAATTGAGATGATCATGTGATTCTTTTATTTTATTTATGTGATAGATTCCATTGATTGATTTTCTAATATTAAAACATCCTTGTATACCTGGTATGAATCCCACTTGGTGATGGTGTATTATTTTTTTGATATGATGCTGGGTTCTATTGGCTAGAATTTTGCTGAGAGTTTTTGCATATATATTCATGAGAGATACTGGTCTGTAATTTTCTTTTTTGTGGTCTCTTTGCCTGGTTTTGGTATCAGGGTTATGCTGGCTTCATAGAATGAATTTGGAAGTATCACTTCCTTTTCTATGTTCTGAAATAGTTTGAGTAATACTGGCGTGAACTCTTCCCTGAACATTTGGTAGTTCTCCAGGGAAGCCATCTGGGCAAGGGCTTTTTTGTTGTTGTTGTTGTTGGGAATTTTTTTTATTACCTTTTCAATCTCTTCTTTTGTTGTGGGTAAATTCAGATTTTCAACTTCAGTTTTTGTTAGTTTGGGTAGGTAGTGTGTTTCTAGAAATTTGTCCATTTCTTCTATGTTTTCAAATTTGTTGGAGTATAGTTTTCCATAGTACTCTGTTATGGTCCTTTTTATTTCAGTTGGGTCTGTTGTAATGTCCCCCATTTCATTTCTTATTTGAATTATTCACATCCTCTCCTGTTTTTCTTTTGTTAATTTTGCTGGTGGTTTGTTGATTTTGTTGAACCTTTCAAATAACCAACTTTGGTTTTGTTGATTCTTTCTATTGTTTTTCTACTCTCTATTTCATTTATTTCTCTCTGATTTTTCTACTTTTATGGCACTGCAATCAGAGAAGATACTTTGTATTATCTCAGTGTTTTGGATTTTGTTGAGGGATGTTTGTGGCGTAAGATGTGGTGTATTTTGGAGAACTTTCCATGTGCATTGGAAAAGAATGTGTACTTTGCTGCTCTTGGATGGAGTGCTCTATATATGTCTATGAGTTCAAGTTGGGTTTTTTTTGTGGCCTTTAGATCTTCTGCATCTTTTTTGAGTTTCCTTTTAGATGTTCCGTCCTTTATCAAGAGTGGTGTGTTTACGTATCCTGCTATTATTGTGGAACTGTCAATTTCTCTTTTCAGTGCTGTTAGAGTTTGTCTTATGTGTTTTGGAGCCCTGTCATTGGTGCACAGGTATTTATTATGGTTATGTCTTCTTGATGGGTTATACCTTTAATCATTATATAATGCCCTTCTTTGTCCTTTATGGTGGATTTTATTTTAAAGTTTATTTTATCTGAGATTAGTATTGCCACTCCTTCTTTTTTGGCAGCTATTTGCCTGATATATATCTTTCCATCCTTTGATTTTTAATAAATGTATGTCTTTCTTTCTAAGGTGTGTCTCTTGAAGACAGCGTATTGATGGGTCTTTTTTTTTTTAAATCCATTCTGTCACTCTCTGTCTTTTTATGGGTGCATTTAGGCCATTTATGTTCAGCGTGATTATCAATATGTGTGTGTTTATTGCTGTCATTTTGTAGTGCTTTTTTTGTGGTGCTGACGTTTTCTTTGTCCCTCTTACTCTCCTGTGATGAATTCCTTTTGTTTGTGGATTTTTTTTTAATTTGTGTACATTTTGTGTTTACTGAGACATTATGCTTTTATTCTTTTTTCTTCTGATGAGTAGGTTTGTTAACCTTCTTTGTGGTTACCTTGAAATTTACCCCTATCTTCCTAAGTTTGAACCGGTTTTTTGTTACTTGGTATTGCCTTGACTTCATCTCCATTTGAAAGTTCTATACCTATACTGTTTATTTCCTCTTTTATTGTTCTGATGTTGTTGTCATTAAATGAATCAATTTCTGGTACATCTTTTAAATCCAATTGTTATATTTAAAACAAGACCATACATTTTCATGGAACAAGTATAAAAAGAATTAGATCTAAAAACTCTAGGTGAATGCTCATAATCCAAAATTATATCTTTCTTTTTTTCTTTTATTAAGCAGAAAAGACATTTACATGCAAAGCTTAGGTGGTACATTCTTATCTAATCACTGTTTGTGCTTATCTGCTGCAATGAATCTGAAAAATTCTGGGCAGTTTGCTCCTATTATGCACTAAACCCAAACCCAGTGCTCACTAGAGTAGCCATTACTTGAGGTAGCAATTAGGCAAGTGTTGCTCCTAATGAAAACTTCATTTCTTTTTCCTTCTCTCTTCATGTCAAGATGGATTTATTTAGAAGTTTTTTCTGCATCCAACTCAGGAACTGTATTTACCTAAAGCACATCGAATAGAAATGAAATGTCTTTTTACAGTCCGTATACCAACAGTTTGGAAACCCTGGTGGTGTAATCATTAAGAGCTACAGCTGTTAACCATAAAGGTCAGCAGTTCAAATCCACCAGGTGTTCCTTGGAAATCCTGTGGTGCAGTTCTACTCCATCCTATAGGGTCGCTATGAGTCAGAATTGGCTCAACAGCAATGGGTTTTTGGTTTTTTATACCAATAGTTTTACTTTCTTTGCCCTTCTTAGATTTCTCAAGGGACTACCAAAGGAAGGAACACGACACTATACCTTTGCTAAGTGAAGTGTACATTCTTTCATTTGTTCAAGAAAGTACATTAGAACAATAAGGACAATTATGGGGTGAGGGGAGGTAGAGGGTGGTTCTTATAAAAGAAGCAGGTATTTCCAACTTTTCACTGAAGTACTCAAAAAGACATTAAAAAAATTAAAAGTCTTAATAAAGAGTAGCTGAAAATCTATTGCCAAAATTTATGGAGTGTTTCCACTACTTATAAGGTCTCAGGAAAACAATTGGTGACTGATCTATGAAACATGACACAGCTTGAAAGAAGCTTTTTTTTTTTTTTCATTTTCCACTGAATGCCACATTTTACATAGACCCAGAGTAGTTACCAAGCAGATATTTGGGTGCCTATTTTTTTTTTTATTCTTTCATCATAGCGATTATTGTCTTCATTCTGTCTATCATCTATCTATCTATCATCTCTCTATCTATCATCAATCTTTCATCTATATATTGCTCTATTTAACTATTCTGTCTATCCATTCATTTGGTAAACCTTAATCCCTGGGCAGTGCAAACAGTTAATACGATTGGCTGCTAACTGAAAGGTTGGGTGGTTAAGCCCACTCAGGGGCACCTTGTAAGAATGGCATGGTGATATATTCCCAACAAATTAGACAATGAAAATCCTATTAAACATGATTCTACTCTGACACACATGGAGTTGCCATGAGTCAGAATCCACTCAAGGTGGTTGGTTTATCTCTAGAAAACATTGGGAAAACTTTCAGAGACTGAATGTGAAATTCTTGCAGCAGTAGTCCCAAAAAGTAAACTCCTAAATGGGAAAATAGAAGAGCCTGTGTGGAGTGAAGATCAAAAGTGTGTTCCATTTCCCAGGCTCAATCAGTCAAAAATTATCTTATTCTTACATGGATTTATTTTGCTTCATCATTATTGTTATGGATTGAATCGTGTCCCCCCAAAATATATGTTGTAAGTCCTAAACACCGTATCTGTGGTTATAATGCCATTTGGAAATAGCTTTTCTTTGCTATGTTAATGAAGCAGTATTAGTGTAGGATGTGTCTTAAATCAATCTCTTTTGAGATATAAAGGAGCAGATTAAGCAAGCAAGGACAAACACAGGGGAAGATATATGCCATACGATTGCCAAGGAACCTGGGAAGAGAAGCTGAAAAAGAGACAAGGACCTTTCCCTAGAGAGGACAGGGAGAGACAGCCTTCCCCTAGAGCCAGCACCCTGAATTTGGACTTCTAGCTTCCTAAACTGTGAGAAAATAAATTTCTGTTCGTTAAAACACACCCACTTATGGTATTTTTGTTACAGCAGCACTAGATAAGTAAAACAACTATTTAACATATTTTAATTGGTTGTTACTTATAAGTTGAATAAGAGTAGAGATTCAGTCTGTTTTTGTCTACTTCTTTATCTTAAGTACCAAGAACAGCGTCTGACACACTGAGATAATCAATTTTGAATGACTGAAGAAAGGTTTCTAATATACTGTTAAGGGAGAAATCCAAATCCAGTCCCCACTCTAGATCTACAGTTTGTCTTTCTCTGACCTATCCTGGTATCCAAGTTTCTTCAGGGTACATAAATACCTTATTTGTCTTTAAACACCCAAGCACAGTGCAGTGCCAGATTATAAGCAAATGTTTACTGAGTTAATGGAAGATTCATATTCAAAAAAAAATATAATAATCTTGTAGATATAGGACATGAAATTAGGAAATGTTTCAAAATGTATTGAAAAAATGCTAGTAGTTAATAATGATCATTGAGTTTTCATTGAGTCTAATTTCATTACTTATATGATCTTATTCGACAGCACTGGGTTGATTGGATGATCTTATTTAATCTTTACAACACCAAATGAATTAGGCAGTATTATTATCTCCATTTTACAGAGGAGGATTTTAAAGTAGTTTAAGATTGTACTTCTTCATAGTAGTTTATAAAACTCGCTGCTGTCAAGTTGATTCCAACTCATAAATGATCCTATAGGACAGAGTAGAACTGCCCATAGGGTTTCCAAGGAGTAGCCAGTGAATTCGAACTGTTGACCTCTTGATTAGCAGCTGAGCTCTTAACCCTTGTACCACCAGGGCTCCTAGTAGTTCATAACTCCCAAAAAACTTCAAATCAGAACCAAAATTTAAGCCTTAGCATCTGCAACCCTTTATTTTCAAGAGGCTGTATGCCTAATATGCAAATTCCATGAGGAAAGGACATTTGTCTCTTTTATTCATCATTGTATCACCAGAGCCTAGTACATTGCAGTACCCCTATAAACATTCAGTATTTGTTTAATTAATTGCATTATATGATTTGGATTATATATTTTGAGTTCAGTAAAGATAAGATTAGAAATATATATTTAGAAGTCACCATTATAGATGTTACTTGAAGCTTTTTCATTAATATAGTGAACAAATATTTAATGATCTCATATTCTCTGCTAGTCACTGATACCAGGGATATAGCAGTGAGCAAGGCAAATTGCTATCCCTGCTTTTATGTGGTTTACAGCATAGTGAGACTAGATGGGATTACCCATAGGATGTGTGTAGTGAAATAAGACAAGAGAGTAAATGCCTAAATCATTGGAATACTACCAGTCCAAAAACCAAAAAACCAAACCTGTTGCTGTGGAGTTGATTCTGAGTCACAGCAGCCCTATAGGACAGAGTAGAACTGCCCCATATGGTTTCCAAACAGCAGTTGGTAGATTTGAACTGCTAACCTTTTGGTTAACAGCCATATCTCTTAACCACTGTGCTCCAGGGCTCAGATGGAAAGCCTGAAGTTTATTGTGCCAAGTGCCAAGGAAGAAGAGAGTTACAAAAAGAGCTGAGAAAGCAATATTGTCAAATGTAGCAGAGATTTCAAAGACTGAAAAAAAAAGGTGTCAAATTTTAATAATTAAATCATTAATAGCCTCTGATACATCGATTTCATTGGCAACATGGAGGCCAGATTTCCATGAACACTGTAATTCAAGATGGTTATCATAGTGATTTCCAGCACACTGGTATTGGTTGTGGAGTTCTAAATACCACATAACATTTTAAAAAAGAAGAAATATTTGTTGAATTATTGACTCAGGGAATTATAAATGATTGAATTTACAGGCAGCATCCCCTTATCTATCTAGGTTTGTCTCCAATTATCTTAATATCAAATTGCTATTAGAGATTTTAAGTAAAACACGAGGCTGTTTTTCATCTGAGTCTTTGTTCATGCTATTCTAACCACCAGAGATGTCCCTATTTCAATTTTCTTATCTGCAGCCTACACTTTTTTCCCTTAAATCCAGTTTGTTTCACTCCTTCTTCACTGAAAATTCTTCAATTATTTTATTTCAAAATTGTATCTACCAGATTTGATTTCCTATGTAGCATTTAGAGGCTATGCTAAACATTCTCACACTTGATCATCTATCTGTTCTTATCTACATTTTCTCCCCAACAAGATGAATAGCTTCTGGAGGACTGGGCACAGTTAACCACATGGAAATTATGTGCTCAATACATACATGATAACTTGATTTGAATACTTATTCAAATGAATCTGATTTTAACATTCAGTAAAATTCAAATGTGAAGCAATATTCCTTAGTAAATCATTGGAAGGTATTCATTTTTGCTCTTCTCCAACTTTGACATGAATAGCATTTCCCAAATCCTAGAAGGACTTCCTGATGTGGGAATAAAAAAGAAAATTAAAACACAGTGTTAGATTGCTTCCCTTGATAAACATGATTTGTTGTCTAAATAAAATTGATTTAGTCAGTCATGCAAATGTTGACTTTGTGTTTTGCTGGAATTTAAATTTAGTGTTAATCGCTGAAATCTTTTGGATTGGGTGGTCTTGCCTATATTAACATGTGGTTATACAAACAGAAATGAAATGGGAATTTGAAATGCTTGTATAGACATAGAAAATAATAACCCTGCTTGGTATTTTTCTTTGCTTTACAAAGTTAACCAATTGAGTCTTTTTTCATTATTATTGATAAACACATCTGGGTTTTTTAAATTGCCATTATTCTGAGTTCAACGGAAGGCGTAGCAGGAGACAAAAATGTGAACATTAAACCACTTCAACAGCCAGTTCTTAAAAGAATCCTATTTAGAGCTTTGCTGCATTTCAATTTCCTCATGTCGTTTTATGAATTCATGACTTTTGGAGGTCAGCCTGGACCATCTGCTAGTTGTTCTGTATGAGTTTACCAGAGCTTGAGATGAGCAGGGAGCAGGTGAACCAGACAAAGAGAGGATGACTCCCTGAATGAAACAGGATATAACACCTGGGTTCTTTTATTAGGCTCATATTCTCTTCCTACTACTGAAGGCCCGTCACCCTTTCTTTCCACCATATTGAACTTCATATTCCTTTTTTCCTAGTTTCATCCCCTTTCTTGATTGTATTTCCTACTTCCTCCCTCTCTCCAAATAACAAATGGGGAGGGGTGTGGATAGCTAATATCTTTTGAATTTTCTATACTAAGAAATGAGATTTGTGACTGTGTCTGTGTATGTGTGTGTGATAACAATAACTTTTACTGAGTACTTAATATGTGCTAGGCACCAAAACAAGGGCTTCACATAGAGTCTGACGTGATCTCCTCAACAAACCTAGAGTTGGCTGCTATGGTTATCTCAATTTTACAAATGAAGTTAAGGGGCCTGTCTGAAGTCATACAGCTAATAATGGACAGAACCCAACTTTCAAGCCAGTAGGAGAGGGTTTTGGGAATTGAACAGGTTTAAACCCATGCCTTACTAACTCTAAAGCCCCATTCTCATAACCACTATGCTATCTTGTTATTGTGTCATTTGCTGATTTGACCAGCCTGTCATCTAGATTTATCCAGGTCACTGATACAAATGTGAGACAAAGTAGGCCAATGGCTCGCCATCAGCTATGTTTCTTATCATTGGTTAAGTATTCTGGAACATCAGTATGCTAATATTTAGGTACTAACTTGTAAATATTCCATATTCCTGCCCTGGGTTCTTACCCATTCCACATGCAAGTGCTAAGAACACGTGATAAATACTTAACAAATATTCTTACTGAATATTAAAGAAGGTATCAAAACACAAGACTACAAACTGGTTTAAAAAAAGAAAAAAAAAAAGCAACCAAATCAAAATAGGTATTTTTTTTTTAACCATCAATGCAATGTTTCTTACTAGTTTGACAGTGCTCTGTCCTATACAGAGCTCTACTACTACTATGACTTTAATATAATAGCATAATGCCTCTTGGGAATTTTATAGGTTTATTAAGAGCAGGAATACGTTCAGAAATCCTTAGGCAGTTCACTTATTTTTAGTGTTTTCTTGTCTATAAAACAAAGATACCAATAACTATGTTTCAAGGTTAGCATGAGAATTAAGATATTATACCCAAAGTGCCTGAAACACAGTAGAATTTAATAACTGCTAGCTGCCATCAACAACATCATCGTCCCCATCATGGCCATCATTGTGATCCTATTGAACAATGGGCATATTTTGCTGATTCATCTATAGTGGATTCTTTCTCCTTTACTTTTTGTGTTGCCATGGCCTTTTGTGGGTTTCAGGCTAAACGCTGACTACAGGTAGCGCTGGGCAAAGCTGCAATAGTAAAATATTCTTGTTATTTATACAGTAGGATGAAGAGGCTATTGATAGTAGAATTTAAAGGGGACTGGTCATTCCTCAAATTATTTTAAGAAGTTATCTCCTTTTTCTCTCAAGAAAATTCACACCAAGGAAATATGTACCTGTTTCTTACAGTTTATACATTGGCATTCAAATGTAATCAATATCACTAAGACCTAATCTTACCTGCAGCAACTCAGTGAAAATAGTCTCCAGTGTGACAAATGTGACTGTAAAGTGTGCTCTAAGTATGAGACCATTTACTGTCATTAACAATGACAATCAGCAAACTTGGAATTTGGATAAAACTATCTCTATTTTTTGGGAACTTTGTAGGCTGCATTCCCAAAGATGGAGAGGAGACATATTTTAATAATAATAGGTATGTTTTATTGAATGCTTACTATGTGCTTACTTCATTGCATTCAATGTTTTATTTAATTCTCACCACAACCCTATATGGTAGGTATCATTATCGCCATTTTGCAAATTAAAAACAAACAACAACAACAACAACAAAAATCCTGAGGCTTAGAATAAGGCTGATTCACTTGGTTACTGAATCATATCCACTTTGTTCTGGATTCAGGATTGAAACGCAAGTCTGTTGGATACCAACATTTGAGCATTTCACTGCACTTGTTCTCCTTCTAAAGGCTTCCCCAGATTCCTTCCACCTACTCTATTTGGCAGCCACACAGAACTTCTATCTGCTCTTCTAACAATAATAATACTCTGTCTTGTCTTCAGGACTTTGAATGTAATGCTCTTTTTTTATCCTTTTGATTGAAGAAAACCCCATTTGTGGCAGATTTTCTGTTTAGACTATTTGTACTCTGGAGAGTTTTCACTGATCCCTCTGAACAGGTTGGCTGTTCCTGTCAGTGCGTTCACATAATATTGTGTGACCCTTTCTATCTTGTTTTGTTGTAAAGATCATCATTTGTTTGCTCTTGCCTGGATTATAAACTCCTTAGGTGTATGTGCCGTATTTAACTTGCTCACTGTTGACTAGCATACTTTCTAAAACATGGTAGACACTGAAAAGTGTTAGTTTCTGAATAAAAGAGCTGTATAAAATTTGGATATTCTTAGAAGCGTTTGCACGTGCTCATGCTTTTTCTTTTACTGCTATAATATATCCGCAAGTTCCTTTTTTTTTCTTCCTGGAGCAGTAGCAGCCACTGAAGTCATATATCAGTAGCAGTTTTAATATAGTCATTGTTTTAAACCACGGCTGTGACAACCTAAGATAGATTTTTCATTTATTTTATTTTTTTACAGAGTGGATTTTTTTTAAAACCGTGGTGAGTATATTCATACTAAAAATCTCAATTTCAACATTTTTTACATGTCCACTATTTATTTCCAATTTTTTTCATCACCCTCGACAGAAGCTCAAACCCAAAACCAAACCCTATGCCGTCGAGTCAATTCCAACTCATAGCGACCCTACAGGACACAGTAGAACTGCTCCAAAGGGTTTCCAAGGAGCACCTGATGGATTCAAACTGCTGACTTTTTGGTTAGCAGCCATAGCTATTAACCACTACACCAGCAGGGTTTACAGTATGTATTTTTGGGGGACACAATTCAATCTATAACAACCAGGTTGCATGTTTGTAGATATAAAGCATAAACAACTAGATAGAAGTGATATGGCTGGCTCTTTACACATTAATATCGACATTATTTGTGTAACAAAGACAAGAGATACTAAAAATGTTGTCATAGGCAAAGAGTCTTAAGGATTTCCCAGCAGCAAATGAGAGACATCTTCATTGAACCCAAATGTTTCTTAAACGTTTCAAGGCAATGTGTATAAATACTCCTAAATGTTTATACTTTGCACCTAAAATACACTACTGCCTTTGAGAAGATAGCTCTAATTTTTCATCAGCTAGTAAGTGTCTTTCTTACCTTGTGTATTCAGTATTTAAACATTAACCTCTGTTATAGGGAAATGTAGATAGGAATTTGGAAGACTGTGTTCATGAATGAAATGAAAATACATTCTCCTTTCCCATTCAAGCACTTAAGACCAATACTAATGTGTGGGCCTATTTGTACTGCATTCTCTAAAGACACTTGTAAATACATCTTACCTATTTCAGGTCACTGTTTCTAAGTTGCAGCAGGAACTGAATAACTAATGTTGCATGATTACTGATGAATAAACAGTAGAAAGTGTAAAGTAAAGAGAAATAAATAAATAAATGTAGCTTCAATATGTTGATATATATGTGTTGTTGTCTGCTGTTGAGTTGCCTCCAACTCATGGCAACCCCATGCACAACTAAACAAAACACTGCCCATTCCTGGCCATCTCTATAATTGGTTGCAGATCAGACCATTGTGATCCACGGGGGTTTCATTGGCTGATTTTTGAAAGCAGAACCTCCAGACCTTTTTTCCAAGTCCATCTTAGTCTGGAAGCTCTGCTGAAACCTGTTCAGCATCATAACCACCTGCATGGCTCCACTGACAAATGGGTGGTGGCTGCACATGGGATGCATTGGCCAGGAATCAAATCCAGATCTTGAGCATGACAGGTGAGAATTCTACCACTGAACCACTAATGCCTCATGTTATATATATACAGGCAGTCCCCAGATTACGAACGTCCGATTTACAGACAACTTATTATGCCTTCTAATGTTATGTAAATTTGCCCTCACTTTGAAATAATTGAACCAACCCTACTCATAACAAATTCTTCATCACAATCACCTTCACTTGCTACATATGCTGCTTTTAAATCATTAAAAAGTCTTCGAGCTTTTTCTTGCACTAAAGTAAGGATAAATAAGAACCATATGCACTTGTCCCAAGTTGCCTAAAATATGACTTAAAGACACAGTTAGAAACGGATCTTGATTGTCCTTGTCCATAACCCGGGACTGAATGAATGTATGTGTGTGTGCATATATGTGTGTGTGTGTATATACACACTGTTTTGTTCTATGCTAAGCTACATATATATATATGATTTATTTACATATATATGATTTATTTTAACTAAGAGACAAAAATATTGTTTGTTAGCATTTCATCATTTCTACACTGAAAAAAAAAATTTCCAACTAAACTGGAAGTAAAAAAAAGTACTGCTCACCTATGGAGTCACTCTTTCTAAAGTCAAAATCTCAAGAAGTTCGAAACAATTTTGGCATTTTGTATTTTTTTTAAGTAGGAAATTGTTTATATGTATACTTTTTTAAGACAAATCTGCAGAAATACAACTCAATATACTTTGAAAAAGAAAATGGTGTCTACCCTCTCCTCCCTCAATGCTGTTACATGCTTCCTCTACTTAATTCAGCCATTGGAAAAAAAAAGCATTCAAGAAGATTTAATATCCCTCTTGGCATGTTATATGTATCTAGCTACTTATTGACCCCTTGACTGCCATACATAAGTGGGTAGATCAATTTTAGGTCAGCTTTGTGCAAACATTATATATTCTAAATTAACATGATCCAAATTAATCTGGTATTGTGGCTTTACTGGTCCTTCCACAGCATCAAGCAGGTGCCACCATTCAGACTGTACAATTTTAAATGCATTACATGTGTCCATATTACTCAAATGGTTCATAAAGGGGACAAATAAATAATTCAAGGAATTTAGGCATTTCCATTCATAGAACCACAATAATAATGCTAAATTCAGAAATGAAGTTCACTTAATATTTCACATATTTTTCATCTAAAGATATGGATATACCCCAAATTTCAGTATATAACTTTTTCCCCATGTGCATACAAGCACATATTCTTCAGAAAAATTCCTTGGTTTTCAAAGGCAAGTTGCCTAAATAATTAAGGAAGTACACTGGCATTCATAATTAAATTATTTTTCTATTGATCATTTTTATTGCTCTATTTCACATTTTACCCTATTATTTATAGGACACAGTAATGAACTTCCACTGCTTTATTGCATTATTTGGTAAACAACGTAACAAACCAGAGAACTAGAGCAATAAAATTAAGGTGATTTAGCAATAAAGCAATTCCCTAGATTTTAATTAAATTATGGAAAGTTATGTTCTAAAGACTGTAAACTAGGACTCTATAATATAGGTCTGGGGCATCAGAGATGAAACAATATGACTCTGAAAATGCAGATCATCTAAAATATTTGGCTTATTTTGATGAAATATTAAAAAATAAAAAAGACAAGAGAGATAAATAATGTCTACAACATTTCCTTTTCCCTTGAATGGGGATCCCTGGCAAAAAGCACAACTCCTAGCACTTAAGATGCTCTAAATGAGTGTTTCTAAATGAATGAATCCAAATATGTAGCAATTTTCATATAGGTCTTTGAAGCAACTGACATACTAGTTATTTCTCAAGTGTGCTTTTTTAGATATATTTCCTTGAATGCTTTCTGTGAAGAGAATGTACATCTAGGTAGATGATCAAGAAAGTGGAAAAAGCTCAATTTTTAAATGGAATTAGAACATATAAAATATTTGGAGACATGGAAATAGCTTACTCTTTGATAAATATTGAAGAACAGTAAAAATAATTCCTAAAAGACAGAGTAGTACTGTGCTGTAGAGTTTCCAAGGAGCACCTGGCGGATTTGAACTGCCGACCCTTTGGTTAGCAGCCGTAGCACTTAACCACTACACTACCAGGGTTTCCTTCAAAATGCTGGTCCCTATTAAATTAAAAAAAAATTAAATAAGTTAACCTAAATTCGGGGAAAATTTCTTTGTGTTCATCTGATCATCCAATTTAAGGTATCCTATTTTTTTTTCACTGCACTTGAAACTTTACTAATGATTACAGTGCACAATAACCGAACCAAACTTGCTGTAGTGGAGTAGATGCCAACTCATAGCAACCCTACAGGACAGAGTAGAACCGCCCCACAAAGATTCCAAAGCTGTAATCTTTACACAAGCTGACTGATTAATTTCTCTTCCGTGAAGCAGCTGGTGGATTAAACTGCCAACATTTTGGTTAGCAACCCAGCGCTTAGCCACTGGGAAACACGGCCTCCTCCACAACGCACGTTAAGGACTCAGCATGATTAACATACTGCAAATTTATCTATCTACCAAGAATCTACATCATATATAAATAGGCGAAATCTTGTTTGTAGCCAGATAACTGATAACTGGAAAACCAGGAACAGTTAAGTATAAGGTCATTTCTGATATGGTAACGGAATAAGAATTATTTGTTTGTTTATCCTTGTCAAAAAACTATTGCCTTCGAGTCGATTCTGACCCATAGCGACCCTATAGGACAGAGTAGAACTGCCCCATAGAGTTTCCAAGGAGCGCCTGGTAGATTTGAACTGCCGACCTTTCACTTAACCACTAAGCCACCAGTGTTTCCTTCTCCTTGTCAGAAACCTAAAATAGTTTCAAAAATGACTGCACTCCTCAAGGTTACATTCTTAAAAGATTCCTTAAATACATTCTCTACTTATTTATCTGGGCCTTCTCAACATTTTTTCTCGACATTAGAATTTAATGATCTTAAGGTTTTGTTTTATTTTTTTCAGTCTTCTTGGGCTGAAATCTGGGTCTTATTGGCTAGATAGATGCAATACTGGCCTCAGGGACCTAGTAATATCAATTAGTCCCTTTTTACATTAACTCTACTTTAGGAATTTAATCTTTCTGCCACATTCTGTACAAGTGTTACCTTATATGTATTAATGCACTTATTTTTCAGATTGACCCTTCTGTGTCTAGCTTTTTGTTGTTGGTTGTTTTTAAATTGTGTTTCCATGTGAACAATCATTATAGTACATCCATCCCCTGCTTGGCCCATAAATATTGATGCTCTCCAGGATGGTATGCTTGGCCATGTTTTCATTCTATATTCCCTTCTTCAGTGCATCTTCTCTTTTAACCATTATTTAATTACTATATTTTTTTTACCATAATTAAAAAAATGCTTTATTGATAACAACTACTAACCATCATCTGAGCCTTTGGTGAGTCATAATGTTTTTCTTGGTGGAGAGTTTTACCTTGATGTTGATGGCTACTGACTGATCAGCAATCAGGGTGGTGGGTGATGAAAGTTGGGTTGGCTGTGGCAATTTGTTTTTAAAAAAATAATTTTTATTGTGCTTTTTTTTTTTAAGTGAAAGTTTACAAATCAAGTCAGTCTCTCACATATAAACTTATATACACCTTACTACATACTCCCATTAACTCTCCCCCTAATAAGTCAGCCCTCTCCCTCCTTCCAGTCTCTCCTTTCATGACCGTTTTGCCAGTTTCTAATACTCTCTACCCTCCTATCTCCCCTCCAGACAGGAGATGGCAACACAGTCTGAAGTGTCCACCTGATACAAGTAGCTCACTCCTCATCAGCATCTCTCTCCAACCCATTGTCCAGTCCATTCCATGTCTGATGAGTTGTCTTCGGGAATGGTACCTGTCCTGGACCAACAGAAGGTCTGGGGACCATGACTGCCGGGATTCTTCTAGTCTCAGTCAGATCATTAATTCTGGTCTTTTTATGAGAATTTGGGGTCTGCATCCCACTGTTCTCCTGCTCCCTCAGGGGTTCTCTGTTGTGCTCCCTGTCAGGGCAGTCATCAATTGTGGCCAGGCACCATCTAGTTCTTCTGGTCTCAGGATGATGTAAGTCTCTGGTTCATGTGGCCCTTTTTGTCTCTTGGGCTCATAGTTATCGTGTGACCTTGGTGTTCTTCATTCTCCTTTGATCCAGGTGGGTTGAGACCAATTGATGCATCTTAGATTGCCACTTGTTAGCATTTAAGACCCCAGATGTCACACTTCAAAGTGGGATGCAGAATGTTTTCTTAATAGAATTTATTTTGCCAATTGACTTAGATGTCCCCTTAAGCCATAGTCCCCAAACCCCTGCCCTTGCTCCGCTGACCTTTGAAGCATTCATTTTATCTTGGAAACTTCTTTGCTTTTGGTCCAGTCCAGTTGAGCTGACCTTCCCTGTATTGAGTATTGTCCTTCCTTTCACCTAAAGAAGTTCTTATCTACTATCTAATCAGTAAATAACCCTCTCGCACCCTCCCTCCCTCCCCCCTCTCGTAAACACAAAAGAATGTGTTCTCAGCTTGTACTATTTCTCAAGATCTTATAATAGTGGTCTTATACAATATTTGTCCTTTTGCATCTGACGAATTTCACTCAGCATAATGCCTTCCAGGTTCCTCCATGTTATGAAATGTTTCACAGATTCATCACTGTTCTTTATCGATGCATGGTATTCCACTCTGTGAATATACCATAATTTATCCATTCATACGTTGATGGACACCTTGGTTGCTTCCAGCTTTTTGCTATTGTAAACAGAGCTGCAATAAACATGGGTGTGCATATATCTGTTTGTGTGAAGGCTCTTGTATCTCTAGGGTATATTCCGAGGAGTGGGATTTCTGGGTTGTATGGTAGTTCTATTTCTAACTGTTTAAGATAATGCCAGATGGATTTCCCAAGTGGTTGTACCATTTTACATTCCCACCAGCAGTGTATAAGAGTTCCAATCTCTCCGCAGCCTCTCCAACATTTATTCTTTTGTGTTTTTTGGATTAATGCCAGCCTTGTTGGAGTGAGATGGAATCTCATCGTAGTTTTAATTTGCATTTCTCTAATGGCTAATGATCGAGAGCATTTTCTCATGTATCTGTTAGCTACCTGAATATCTTCTTTAGTGAAGTGCATGTTCATATCCTTTGCCCAGTTTTTAATTGGGTTGTTTGTCTTTTTGTGGTTGAGTTTTAACAGAATCATACAGATTTTCGAGATCAGACACTGGTCGGAGATGTCATAGCTGAAAATTTTTTCCCAGTCTGTAGGTGGTCTTTTTACTCTTTTGGTAAAGTTTTTTTTTTTTTTTTTTTAGATAAGCATAGGTGTTTGATTTGTAGGAGCTCCCAGTTATCTGGTTTCTCTTCGTCATTTTTGGTAATGTTTTGTATTCTGTTTATGCCTTGTATTAGGGTTCCTAACATTGTCCCTATTTTTTCTTCCATGATCTTTATCGTTTTAGTCTTTATGTTTAGGTCTTTGATCCACTTGGAGTTAGTTTTTGTGCATGATGTGAGGTATGGGTCCTGTTTCATTTTTTTGCAGATGGATATCCAGCTATACCAGCACCATTTGTTAAAAAGGCTATCTTTTCCCCAATTAACTGACACTGGCCCTTTGTCAAATATCAGCTGCTCATATGTGGATGGATTTATATCTGGGTTCTCAATTCTGTTCCACTGGTCTATGTGCCTGTTGTTGTACCAGTACCAGGCTGTTTTGACTACTGTGGCTGTATAATAGGTTCTAAAATCAGGTAGAGTGAGGCCTCCCACTTTCTTCTTCTTTTCAAGTAATGCTTTACTTATCCAGGGCTTCTTTCCCTTCCCTATGAAGATGGTGATTTGTTTCTCCATCACATTAAAAAATGTCGTTGGAATTTGGATTGAAAGCACATTGTATATATAGATGGCTTTTGGTAGAATAGACATTTTTACTATGTTAAGTCTTCCAATCCATGAGCAAGGTATGTTTTTCCACTTATGTAGGTCCCTTTTAGTTTCTTGCAGTAGTACTTTGTCGTTTTCTTTGTATAGGTCTTTTACATCCTTGGTAAGATTTATTCCTAAGTATTTTATCTTCTTGGGGGTTACTGTGAATGGTATTGATTTGGTGATTTCCTCTTCGATGTTCTTTTTGTTGATGTAGAGGAATCCAACTGATTTTTGTATGTTTATCATGTATCCCGATACTCTGCTGAACTCTTCTATTAGTTTCAGTAGTTTTCTGGAGGATTCCTTAGGGTTTTCTGTGTATAAGATCATGTCATCTGCAAATAGAGATAATTTTACTTCTTCCTTGCCAATCCAGATGCCCATTATTTCTTTGTCTAGCCTAATTCCTCTGGCTAGGACCTCTAGCACAATGTCGAATAAGAGAGGTGATAAAGGGCAACCTTGTCTGGTTCCCGTTCTCAAGGGAAATGCTTTCAGGCTCTCTCCATTTAGAATGATGTTCGCTGTTGGCTTTGTATAGATGCCCCTTATTATGTGAGGAATTTTCCTTCAATTCCTATTTTGCTGAGAGTTTTTATCATGAATGGGTGTTGGACTTTGTCAAATGCCTTTTCTGCATCAATTGATAAGATCATGTGGTTTTTGTCTTTTGTTTTATTTATATGGTGATTACATTAATGGTTTTTCTAATATTAAACCAAACTTGCATACCTGGTATAAAATCCCACTTGGTCGTGGTGAATTATATTTTGATATGTTGTTGAAATTCTATTGACTAGAATTTTGTTGAGGATTTTTGCATCTATGTTCATGAGGGATATAGGTCTGTAATTTTCTTTTTTTGTGGTGTCTTTACTTGGTTTTGGTATCAGGGATATGCTGGCTTCATAGGATGAGTTAGGTAGTATTCCATCATTTTCTATGCTTTGAAATACCTTTAGTTCTAGTGGTGTTAACTCTTCTCTGAAAGTTTGGTAGAACTCTGCAGTGAAGCCGTCCGGGCCAGGGCTTTTTTTTTTTGTTGGGAGCTTTTTGATTACCTTTTCAATCTCTTTTTTTTTTATGGGTCTATTTAGTTTTTCTACTTCTGAATGTGTTAGTTTATGTAGGTCGTGTTTTTCCAGGAATTCATCCATTTCTTCTAGGTTTGCAAATTTGTTAGAGTACAATTTTTTGTAATAATCTGATATGAGACTCTCTCTCTCTTTATTGGTGAATTTAGTCCATTTACATTCAGCGTAATTATAGATAAGCATGAGTTTAGTGCTGTCATTTTGATGCCTTTTTGTGTGTGTTGTTGACAATTTCATTTTTCCACTTACTTTTATGTGCTGAGACCTTTTTCTTTGTAAATTGTGTGTTCCTCATTTTCATAGTAGTTGAATTTCTGTTTGCTGAGTCATGTTTTTCTTGGTTTTTATTTTTAATTATGGAATTGTTAGAGCTCTTTGTGGTTACCTTAATATTTACCCCTATTTTTTTAGTAAAAACCTAACTTGTATCGTCCTGTATCACCTTGTTTTCCTCTCAATATGAAAGATCTATGCCTCCTGTATTTAGTCCCTCTTTTTGAGTATTGTGATCTTTTACATAATGACTTCAATGATTCCCTGTTTTGAGCATTTTTTTCTTTTTTAAATTAATCTGAATTTTTTTTGGTGATTTCCCTATTTGAGTTGGTATCAGGATGTTCTGTACTGTGATCTTGTGTTGTGTTGTGTATCTGATATTATTTATTCTCTTACCAATTTCCTTAAGTAATTCTTGTAGCTTTGGTTTGGTTTTTGCAAATTCTCTAAGCTTGTGTTTATCTGTAAATATTTTAATTTCACCTTCATATTTCAGAGAGAGTTTTGCTGGATATATGATCCTTAGTTAGCAGTTTTTCTCCTTCAGTGCTCTATATATGTCATCCCATTGCCTTCTTGACTGCATGGTTTCTGCTGAATAGTCTGAACTTATTCTTATTGATTTTCCTTTGTAGGAGACTTTTCTTTTATCCCTGGCTGCTTTTAAAATATTTTCTTTATCTTTGGTTTTGGCAAGTTTGATGATAATATGCCTTGGTGATTTTCTTTTTGGATCAATCTTATATGGGATTCAATGAGCATCTTGGATAGATATCCTTTCGTCTTTCATGATGCCAGGGAAGTTTTCTGCCAACAGACCTTCAACTATTCTCTCTATATTTTCTGTTATCCCTCCCTGTTCTGGAACTCCAATCACATGCAAGTTATTCTTCTTGATAGAGTCCTACATGATTCTCAGGGTTTCTTCATTTTTTTTGATTCTTTTATCTGATTTTTCTTCAACTATTGGTATCAATTGCCTTATCCTCCATCTCCCCCACTCTGCATTCCAATTGCTCGATTCTGCTTCTCTGACTTCCTATTGCGTTGTCTAATTCTGTAATTTTATCATTAATCTTTTGGATTTCTGAATGCTGTCTCTCTATGGATTCTTGCAGCTTATTAATTTTTCCACTATGTTCTTGAATAATCTTTTTGATTTCTTCAACTGCTTTATCAGTGTGTTCCTTGGCTTTTTTTTTTTTTTTGTAGATTGCCTTATTTCATTTCTGAGGTCATCCCTGATGTCTTGAAGGATTTTGTATATTAGTTTTTTTGTATTCTCCATCTGGCAATGCCAGGATTGTATCTTCATTTGGGAAAGATTTTGATTCTTTAGTTTGGGGAGTTGTAGAAGCAATCATGGTCTGCTTCTTTATGTGGTTTGATATCGACTGCTGTCTCCAAGCCATCACTAAGATATTGTAATAATTGATTTTATATTTGCTCACTGAGTCTTGTTTTGTTTTCTTTCAATATACACAGATAGGCTAATAGATTGCACTGTCTTGATTGTTGTAGCCTTTGAATCACTTATGTCCCCTTACCAGCTGGTTTGGGCTGTTACCAGATATATAAGCCTAAGAGTCCATTCACTATTCTTGAATCGGATCTGATTTTGGGTCACCAAGTGTGTCTTGTAGACTGTCACCTATTAACTTAGAAGAGTAGTGGTGATAGTTGTGTGCACCAGATTCTAGTAGCAGCAGGGGGTCACACTCCGGGGGGGGCAGGATGCTGACAGCCTTCCCCCACATGCCAGTGAGGTAGGTGTGTCTCTATTCCTAAAGCACTTTGGTGGGTGGGCTCTGCAGCTGTACCTTAGGCACCCAATGCATTTACCTCTAAGGATTGATAGGTGTCAGTATCCTCAGACACCTTTAGCAGGTGGCTAGGTGGTTTGGGTGGAGCTTCAGCCCTTAGTTCCTGGTTGTGGATCAGTGAGGGCTCTGTTTAATAGGTAGAGATATCAGACCTGGAAAACTTGTCTTTCCAGTGATCCCCTAAAACAATTACAGTCAGATCTCTATCAGAGTTGCATTTGCATTGTAATAGCCACCTTGTTCCCTGTAGGGATGAAAGCCCAAGACTGTGGATCTCATATGCTTGGCTGGAGCTGGTTCTGTATTTTTATTCTAATTTAGGGAAGTCAGGGAAGGATTTTTGGTCCCTCGGTTTTTAGTAGCTGCTCCTCTCAGGCCAGGAGAATGAGTTAGGAAAAGACAAAACAAACAAACAAAAAACCGCAGAGCACTTCACTCCCTGGCCCAGGAAATTCCAATGTTAATGAAGCCGCCTGGGGCAGGGAGGGGAGGGCTCAGATAGATAGGAGAGAGTAGCATCCAGCAATATAGACAAAGTTACTTATCTTGCTTGGTGTTGACTGTATTATCTGAGATTCCCAAGGGGCATGTAGCCCGTATGCACTGGCTGGGTTGAGATTGCCCCCGAGGGTCAGGCCTGCGAGTCCCGTGTTTGTGCTGTCTCAGAAGCCTTGGTCAGCTCCTCCGCTCCCAGTCCAAAGCCCAGCACCAAGGTTCCCCAGCTGGGACGCCACACTCCAGGCTCCAAAACCAGTTGCTGCCTCCCAGTGACTTCTCCTGTCATTTGCGTCCTTGCACTGCTTGCATGGGCTGGCTGGGCTTCCCCTGAGGTCACTTCAGGGGGCTAGGGCTGCATCCTATGTTTGCACTCTCAGGAAGCCATGCTCAGCTACCCTGTGCCCAGTCCAAAGCCCGGCACCAAGGTTTTCTGACTGGGACGCTGGCTCCAGGTTCTGAAAACCGTCACTCCTTCCCCGTGGTTGCTCATTCTCTCATTAGCCACATCAGTGTGCAGCCTTCTTGCGCTGGCTGAGTCTCTACCGAGGTTACCCCAGAAGGCTAGGGGTTAGGGCTGTGTCCCGTGCCTGCCCTGCCTCAGCAAGCCACAATCAGCCCTGCCACTCGGCACCAGGGAACCGCGAGAGCTCAAGACTGTGGAGCGGGATGCCAGTTCCAGAGGTGGTCGCTGCTTCAGGACGCAGCTTTTCTCTCCCCTGTCACTCAGGTCAACTCTTTAGATCTGTGTTTGATGGTCAGTGTTCGTAGATTGTCATGTATGTAATCGATTCAGTTGTTTTTCCAAGTCTTTGTTGCAATAGGGATCCGAGGTTGCTTCTACCTAGTCAGCCATCTTGGCCCCTCCTGGCCTTAATTACTATTTTTATGTTAATGCTGGACAAATCTCTATTTGCAAAGATAATTTTTCCTAAAGATCTACTGGACACTCCCCTTTGGCTGTCTCACAGGCATGTAAATTTAAAACATGCCAAATGGCCACCCTAAGCTCCCTAACTTGAGGCTGTATTTCATGAAAACAAGGGCTATATTGTGGTCACATCTGTACCCCAGCAGCTAGCAGAGTATAAAGCATCTATTAAGCAGTGAATAAATATTTTTTGAACCGTGCTGCTCAGAACCGATCTCTTCACACCATAGCCTGTTCTTTCTTGTGTAAACTCTGTCTGTGTATTCTGCTTGGATTTTAATCCTTGGCCAGCTCTGCTACTTCAAGCAAGATACTTTACAGCTCTCAGCCTCAGGCCTTCTTCTATAAGATGAAAATAAGTAGAATAGATTATGTCTAAAGTTTATTCTAAATCTGACATCCGTTGAAATAGAAACCAGGTGCTATAAGAAAGGAGGAAGAAGTTAATAAATAATTACATTGAGCACTGAGGTATCAGTTGACTTTGTCCCTTAGATTTTCTATTTACTTTTTTTATAACAAACTTATTGATAAATAATTCACATGACACACAATTCATGTTTTAAAATGTACAGTTCAATGGTTTTTAGTGTATTCACAGACTTGTGAAACCATCACCAAAATCAATTTAGAACATTTCTATTGTCCCAAGGAGAAACCCCGTATCCATTAGCATTTACTCCTCATTCTGCCTAAATCGCCCCCCGCACACACACCTGCCCAGCCTTAGGCAACCACAAATCCATTTTCTATTCCTACAGAGTTTATAAATTTGCTTATTCTGTACATTTAATAGAAATGGAATCAAATACTATGTGGGGTTTTGTGACTGGCTTCATTCATTTAGCATTGTTTTTTTTTATTAACTTTTATTAAGCTTCAAGTGAACGTTTACAAATCCAATCAGTCTGTCACATATAAGTTTACACACATCTTACTCCGTACTCCCACCTGCTCTTCCCCTATTGAGTCAGCCCTTTCAGTCTCTCCTTTCGTGACAATTTTGCCAGCTTCCCTCTCTCTCTATCCTCCCATTCCCCCTCCAGACAAGAGCTGCCAACACACTCTGAAGTGTCCACCAGATATGATTAGCTCACTCTTTATCAGCATCTCTCTCCCACCCGCTGACCAGTCCCTTTCATCTCTGATGAGTTGTCTTCGGGGATGGTTCCTGTCCTGTGCCGACAGAAGGTCTGGGGAGCATGGCCACCGGGATTCCTCCAGTCTCAGTCAGACCATTAAGTATGGTCTTTTTATGAGAGTTTGGGGTCTGCATCCCACTGATCTCCTGTTCCCTCAGGAGTTCTCTGTTGTGCTCCCTGTCAGGGCAGTCATCGGTTGTGGCCGGGCACCAACTAGTTCTTCTGGTCTCAGGATGATGTAGGTCTCTGGTTCATGGGGCCCTTTCTGTCTCTTGGGCTCTTAGTTGTCGTGTGACCTTGGTGTTCTTCATTTTCCTTTGCTCCAGGTGGGTTGAGACCAATTGATGCATCTTAGATGGCCGCTTGTTAGCATTTAAGACCCCAGACGCCACATTTCAAAGTGGGATGCAGAATGTTTTCATACTAGAATTATTTTGCCAATTCACTTAGAAGTCCCCGCAAACCATGTTCCCCAGACCCCCGCCCCTGCTCCGCTGACCTTTGAAGCATTCATTTTATCCTGGAAACTTCTTTGCTTTTGGTCCAGTCTAATTGAGCTGACCTTCCATGTATTGGGTGTTGTCTTTCCCTTCACCCAAAGCAGTTCTTATCTACTGATTAATCAATAAAAAACCCTCTCCCTCCCTCCCTCCCTCCCCCCTTCGTAACCACAAAAGTATGTGTTCTTCTCAGTTTTTACTATTTCTCAAGATCTTTTATAATAGTGGTCTTATACAATATTTGTCCTTTTGCCTCTGACTAATTTCGCTCAGCATAATGCCTTCCAGGTTCCTCCATGTTATGAACTGTTTCACAGATTCGTCACTGTTCTTTATCGATGCATAGTATTCCATTGTGTGAATATACCACAATTTTTTTAACCATTCATCCGTTGATGGACACCTTGGTTGCTTTCAGCTTTTTGCTATTGTAAACAGAGCTGCAATAAACATGGGTGTGCATATATCTGTTTGTGTGAAGGCTCTTGTATCTCTAGGGTATATTCCGAGGAGTGGGATTTCTGGGTTGTATGGTAGTTCTATTTCTAACTTTTTAAGAAAACGCCAGATAGATTTCCAAAATGGTTGTACCATTTGACATTCCCACCAGCAGTGTATGAGTTCCAATCTCACCGCAGCCTCTCCAACATTTATTATTTTGTGTTTTTTGGATTAATGCCAGCCTTGTTGGTGTGAGATGGAATCTCATCGTAGTTTTCATTTGCATTTCTCTAATGGCTAATGATCGAGAGCATTTTCTCATGTATCTGTTGGCTGCCTGAATATCTTCTTTAGTGAAATGTGTGTTCATATCCTTTGCCCACTTCTTGATTGGGTTGTTTGTCTTTTTGTGGTTGAGTTTTGACAGAATCATGTAGATTTTAGACATCAGGCGCTGGTCGGAGATGTCATAGCTGAAAATTCTTTCCCAGTCTGTAGGTGGTCTTTTTACTCTTTTGGTGAAGTCTTTAGATGAGCATAGATGTTTGATTTTCAGGAGCTCCCAGTGATCTGGTTTCTCTTCATCATTTTTGGTAATGTTTTGTATTCTGTTTATGCCTTGTATTAGGGCTCCTAGGGTTGTCCCTATTTTTTCTTCCATGATCTTTATCGTTTTAGTCTTTATGTTTAGGTCTTTGATCCACTTGGAGTTAGTTTTTGTGCATGGTGTGAGGTGTGGGTCCTGTTTCATTCTTTTGTAAATGGATATCCAGTTATGCCAGCACCATTTGTTAAAAAGACTATCTTTTCCCCAATTAACTGACACTGGGCCTTTGTCAAATATCAGCTGCTCATACGTGGATGGATTTATATCTGGGTTCTCAGTTCTGTTCCATTGGTCTATGTGCCTGTTTTTGTACCAGCACCAGGCTGTTTTGACTACTGCGGCTGTATAATAGGTTCTAAAATCAGGTAGAGTGAGGCCTCCCACTTTCTTCTTCTTTTTCAGTAATGCTTTGCTTATCCGGGGCTTCTTTCCTTACCATATGAAATTGGTGATTTGTTTCTCTATCCCCTTAAAATATGACATTGGAATTTGGATCGGAAGTGCGTTAAATGTATAGATGGCTTTTGGTAGAATAGACATTTTTACTATGTTAAGTTTTCCTATCCATGAGCAAGGTATGTTTTTCCACTTAAGTATGTCCTTTTGAATTTCTTGTAGTAGAGCTTTGTAGTTTTCTTTGTATAGGTCTTTTACATCCTTGGTAAGATTTATTCCTAAGTATTTTATCTTCTTGAGGGCTACTGTGAGTGGTATTGATTTGGTTATTTCCTCTTCGGTGTTCTTTTTGTTGATGTAGAGGAATCCAAGTGATTTTTGTATGTTTATTTTATAACCTGAGACTCTGCCAAACTCTTCTATTAGTTTCAGTAGTTTTCTGGAGGATTCCTTAGGGTTTTCTGTGTATAAGATCTTGTCATCTGCAAATAGTGATAACTTTACTTCCTCCTTGCCAATCCGGATACCCTTTATTTCTTTGTCTAGCCTAATTGCCCTGGCTAGGACTTCAAGTACGATGTTGAATAAGAGCGGTGATAAAGGGCATCCTTGTCTGGTTCCCATTCTCAAGGGAAATGCTTTCAGGTTCTCTCCATTTAGAGTGATATTGGCTGTTGGCTTTGCATAGATGCCGTTTATTATGTTGAGGAATTTTCCTTCAATTCCTATTTTGGTAAGAGTTTTTATCATAAATGGGTGTTGGACTTTGTCAAATGCCTTTTCTGCATCTATTGATAAGATCATGTGGTTTTTATCTTTTGTTTTATTTATGTGATGGATTACATTAATGGCTTTTCTGATATTAAACCAGCCTTGCATACCTGGTATAAATCCCACTTGATCAGGGTGAATTATTTTTTTGATGTGTTGTTGGATTCTATTGGCTAGAATTTTGTTGAGGATTTTTGCATCTATGTTCATGAGGGATATAGGTCTATAATTTTCTTTTTTTGTAATGTCTTTACCTGGTTTTGGTATCAGGGAGATGGTGGCTTCATAGAATGAGTTGGGTAGTATTCCGTCATTTTCTATGCTTTGAAATACCTTCAGTAGTAGTGGTGTTAACTCTTCTCTGAAAGTTTGGTAGAACTCTGCAGTGAAGCCGTCCGGGCCAGGGCTTTTTTTTGTTGGGAGTTTTTTGATTACCGTTTCAATCTCTTTTTTTGTTATGGGTCTATTTAGTTGTTCTACTTCTGAATGTGTTAGTTTAGGTAGGTAGTGTTTTTCCAAGAATTCATCCATTTCTTCTAGGTTTTCAAATTTGTTAGAGTACAATTTTTCATAATAATCTGAAATGATTCTTTTAATTTCAGTTGGTTCTGTTGTGATGTGGTCCTTCTCATTTCTTATTCGGGTTATTTGTTTCCTTTCCTGTATTTCTTTAGTCAGTCTAGCCAATGGTTTATCAATTTTGTTAATTTTTTCAAAGAACCAGCTTTTGGCTTTGTTAATTCAATTGTTTTTCTGTTCTCTAATTCATTTAGTTCAGCTCTAATTGTTATTATTTGTTTTCTTCTGGTGCCTGATGGATTCTTTTGTTGCTCAGTTTCTATTTGTTCAAGTTGTAGGGACAGTTCTCTGCTTTTGGCTCTTTCTTCTTTTTGTATGTGTGCATTTATCGATATAAATTGACCTCTGAGCACTGCTTTTGCTGTGTCCCAGAGGTTTTGATAGGAAGTATTTTCATTCTCGTTGCTTTCTATGAATTTCCTTATTCCCTCCTTGATGTCTTCTATAACCCTGTCTTTTTCAGGAGGGTATTGTTCAGTTTCCAAGTATTTGATTTCTTTTCCCTAGTTTTTCTGTTATTGATTTCTAGTTTTATTGCCTTGTGGTCTGAGAAGATGCTTTGTAATATTTCAATGTTTTGGATTCTGCAAAGGTTTGTTTTATGACCTAATATGTGGTCTATTCTAGAGAATGTTCCATGTGCGCTAGAAAAAAAAGTATATTTTGCAGCAGTTGGGTGGAGAGTTCTGTATAAGTCAATGAGGTCAAGTTGGTTGATTGTTGTAATTAGGTCTTCCGTGTCTCTATTGAGCTTCTTACTGGATGTCCTGTCCTTCTCCGAAAGTGGTGTGTTGAAGTCTCCTACTATAATGGTGGAGGTGTCTATCTCACTTTTCAATTCTGTTAAAATTTGATTTATGTATCTTGCAGCCCTGTCATTGGGTGCATAAATATTTAATATGGTTATGTCTTCCTGATCAATTGTCCCTTTTATCATTATATAGTGTCCTTCTTTATCCTTTGTGGTGGATTTAAGTCTAAAGTCTATTTTGTCAGAAATTAATATTGCTACTCCTCTTCTTTTTTGCTTATTGTTTGCTTGATATATTTTTTCCATCCTTTGAGTTTTAGTTTGTTTGTGTCTCTAAGTCTAAGGTGTGTCTCTTGTAGGCAGCATATAGATGGATCGTGTTTCTTTAACCAGTCTGTGACTCTCTGTCTCTTTATTGGTGCATTTAGTCCATTTACATTCAGCGTAATTATAGATAAATAAGTTTTTAGTGTTGTCATTTTGATGCCTTTTCATGTGTGTTGTTGGCAATTTCATTTTTCCACATACGTTTTTGTGCTGAGACATTTTTCTTAGTAAATTGTGAGATCCTCATTTTCATAGTGTTTGACTTTATGTTAGTTGAGTCGTTATGTTTTTCTTGGCTTTTATCTTGAGTTATATAGTTGTTATACCTTTTTGTGGTTACCTTAGTATTTACCCCTATTTTTCTAAGTAAAAACCTAACTTGTATCGTTCTATATCGCCTTGTATCACTGTCCATCTGGCAGTTCAATGCCTCCTGTATTTAGTCCCTCTTTTTGATTATTGTGATCTTTTACCTATTGACTTCCGTGATTCCCTGTTATGTGTATTATTATTATTATTTTTAATTAATCTTAATATGTTTGTTTTTGTGATTTCCCTATTTGAGTTGATATCAGGACATTCTGTTTTGTGACCTTGTATTTTGCTGGTATCTGATATTATTGGTTCTCTGACCAAACAATATCCTTTAGTATTTCTTGTAGCTTTGGTTTGGTTTTTGCAAATTCTCTAAACTTGTGTTTATCTGTAAATATCTTAATTTCGCCTTCATATTCCAGAGAGAGTTTTGCTGGATATATGATCCTTGGCTGGCAGTTTTTCTCCTTCAGTGCTCTGTATGTGTCGTCCCATTCCCTTCTTGCCTGCATGGTTTCTGCTGAGTAGTCTGAACTTATTCTTATTGATTCTCCCTTGAAGGAAACCTTTCTTTTCTCCCTGGCTGCTTTTAAAATTTTGTCTTTATCTTTGGTTTTGGCGAGTTTGATGATAATATGTCTTGGTGTTTTTCTTTTTGGATCAATCTTAAATGGGGTTCGATGAGCATCTTGGATAGATATCCTTTCGTCTTTCATGATGTCAGGGAAGTTTTGTGTCAGGAGTTCTTCAACTATTTTCTCTGTGTTTTCTGTCCCCCCTCCCTGTTCTGGGACTCCAATCACCCGCAGGTTATCCTTCTTGGTAGAGTCCCACATGATTCTCAGGGTTTCTTCATTTTTTTTAATTCTTTTATCTGATTTTTTTTCAGCTATGTTGGTGTTGATTCCCTGGTCCTCCAGATGTCCCAGTCTGCATTCTAATTGCTCGAGTCTGCTCCTCTGACTTCCTATTGCGTTGTCTAATTCTGTAATTTTATTGTTAATCTTTTGGATTTCTACATGCTGTCTCTCTATGGATTCTTGCAACTTATTAATTTTTCCACTATGTTCTTGAATAATCTTTTTGAGTTCTTCAACAGTTTTATCGGTGTGTTCCTTGGCTTTTTCTGTAGTTTGCCTTATTTCGTTTGTGATGTCTTGAAGCATTCTGTAAATTAGTTTTTTATATTCTGTATCTGATAATTCCAGGATTGTATCTTCATTTGGGAAAGATTTTAATTCTTTTGTTTGGGGTTTGGAGAAGCTGTCATGGTCTGTTTCTTTATGTGGTTTGATATGGACTGCTGTTTCTGAGCCATCACTGGGAAACTAGTTTTTCCAGAAAATCCGCTAAAAAAAAATGCAGTCAGATCCCTATCAGAGTTCTCCCTCTGGCTCAGGCTATTCGGATGTTAATGAAGCCGCCTGGGGAGGGTGGGGGAAGGATCAGAGTGATAGGAGAGTAGCACCTCAGAATATAGGCGGAGTTGCTTGTCTTGCTTGGAATGACTATTATATCTGAGATTCCCGAGGGGCGTGTCGCCTATGTGTGCTGGGTGTGTGGAGATTGCCCCCGGGGGGTCTGGCCCACTGGAGTCATGGTCAGATCCTCTGCTGCCAGCCTGGGACAGTGCACTCCTGACTCCGAAATCAGTCGCTGCCTCCCAGGAACTCCCCGTCCCGCCTGCCGCATCACCGCGCTGCCCCCGCCAACTGGCTGGGCTCCCCCCGGGGTCAGCTCCGGCGAGCGGAGCTGCTCCCTGTGCCTGCGCCGCGACCGCGCATCCCGGCTGGGATGCCACTCTCCCTCCTCCAAGACCCGTCACTGTCTCCCGGGGACTTCTCCCACCAGCTGCGTTGCAACGCCCCCTGCGTGAACCGGCTGGGCCCCCTCCCGGGGTTAGTTCAGAGGGGTGGAGCAGCTCTCCGCGCCCATGCCCCACCAAAATCCCGGTGGGACGGCTCCCCGGCTGGGACGCTGCTCTCCCCGCTCCAAGACCAGTCACTGCCTCCCGGGGACTTCTCCCACCGGCTGCGTTGCCACGCCGCCCATGTGAACTGGCTGGGCCCCCTCCCGGAATGAGTTCAGGGGCTAGGGCTGGGCTCCTTGTTTGTGCCGTCTGCCCCCCTGGGCTCTGCCCCAAATCAGGCGCCAAATGTCACCTGACTGGTATGCTGGCTCCAGGCTCTGAAAACAATCGCTGCCTCCCCGTATTTGTTCGTTCTCCGTCTCTAAATCTGTGTTTGTTGTTCAGGGTTTGTAGATTGTTATGTATGTGATCGATTCACTTGTTTTTCCGAGTCTTTGTTGCAAGAGGGATCCGCGGTAGCGTCCACCTAGTCTGCCATCTTGGCCCCCGCCTCCTCATTTAGCATTGTTTTTAAGGCTCATTGATGTTGTAGCATGTATTGGTACTTCATTTCTTTTTACTACTGTGTAATATTCTATTATATGGACATGCTACATTTTATTTATGCACTCATTAGTTGATGGGCACATACAGTTTTGTATGCATGTGAGGACATATGCTTTATTGCTGGGTCATATATTAACTCTATGTTTAACATTTTGACAAACTGCATGCTGTTTTACAAAATTTCTGCATCATTTTACATTGCCACCAACAGTGTATAAATGTTCCATCCCTAACACTTGTCTTTTTCAATATAGCCATCCTAGTCGATGCGAAGTATCGCATTGCAGTTTTGGTTTGCATTTTCTTGATGGCTAATGATGTTGAGCATCTTTTCATGTGCTTATTGGCCATTTGTGTAGATCCTTTGGAGAAATGTCTGTTCAAATCCTTTGCCCATTTGTAACTGGATTATTTGTTTATTGTTGACTTTAATGGGTTCTTTATAGAAACCATATACATGTTTTTATCAGATATATGATTTGCAAAAGTTTTCTTGCTCTGTGGGTTGTGTTTTTATGTTCTTGATCATCATGTTTTTTGAAACAAAGAAGATTTTAATTTTGATGATGTCCAATATATCTATTTTTTCCTTTTCTTGCTAGTTCTTTGGTGTCATATCTAGGAAGCCACTGCCTAGTCCAAGGTCAAAAAGATTTGCATGTATATTTTCTTTTAAAAAATTTATAGTTTTAGTTTGTACATTTACATATTTTATTCTTTTTGAGTTAATTATTATATATGATATGAAGGAATGGTCTAATTGTGTTCTCTTACAGGTGGATATCCAGTTGTCCCAGCACAATCTGTTGAAAAGACTATTTTCTTTCTATTGAATTGTCTCTGCTACACTATCAAAAATCACCTGACCATAGATGCATGGGCTTATTTCTGGACCCCCAATTGTATTCCATGAATCTATACATTTGTTTTCATGCCAGTACCACACACTGTCTTGATTACCACTGATTTGTAGTAAGTTTTGATTATTTTCGCTGTTCTTTTTCCTTTGCATTTTCCTATGAATTTTAGCATCAGCTTATCAATTTCTGCAAAAAAAAAATCTAGCTAGGATTTTCTTACAGATGTTGAAACTATAGAACAGTTTGGGAAGTATTGCCACATTAACACTATTAAGTCTTCCAGTGCATGAACATGGGATGCCTTTCTATTTATTTAGGTTTTCTTTCAATTTTTTCAACAGTGTTTTGTAGTGTTCAAAATATAACTTTTGAACTTCTGTTATTAAATTTCCTCCTGTGGAAGAAATAACCTAAATGCCCATCAACAGATGAATGGCTAGACAAAATGTGGTACATACATACAATGGAAAACTACTCAACCTGTAGGAGAAATGAAGTCTTGATACATGCTACAATATGGATGGAGCTATAAGACATTATGCTGAGTGAAATAAATCAATCAACAAAGGACAGATATTGTATGACTTCACATATAAAAAGACAAGAAAAGGCATATATATATAGAACAAAGTTTATTAGTGGTTACTAGGGGCAGGAGGGGGGGGAAGAGGAGGTTAAAGGTGGTGGAAATATTGCATTGTTAAAGGTAGGGTTGCAGAGTCGATTATTTTTAAGTGCTGTCAATAAGTTGTATACCTGTAAAAAGTTGAATTAGCAAAAGTTGTGTGATAGATATATTTACAACAAGGACAAAAAAAAAAGTTGCTGCTGAAGCTGCTTGTGTACAACCAAAAACCTCACAGGATTTGGTTTCTTGATTTGGAGGCTTAGGGTCATGGTTTCATGAGACATTCCAGTTAATTGTCATAATAACAAGTGTAGTGCCTCTGTTCTACCTCCTTGTTCGATGTGTAGTGCCTGAGGGTCTTAAAAGCTTCCAAGTGGCCATCTAAGACACAACAATTGGTCTCTATTTGCCTGAAACAACAGAGGAAGAAGGAGAGTCAGGAATAGAAGGAGGATATGGAATGTGTGGCTAATTGTCTCCATGAACAACTACCTCCTTCGCCATGAGACCAAAAGAATTGGATGGTGCCTGGCTACCACTACTGAACATTTTGAATCAAAGATTCCATAGAAGAATCCTGATCAAAAGGGGGAAAATGCAGAATAGAATTTCAAATTCTCATGGACTCCAGGCTTTTGGAGCTAAGAAGGTTGGATGAATCCCTGAAACTACTGCCCTGAGATAATCTTTCAATCTTAAAGTAAAATATCCCCTGAAGTCTTCTTAAAACCAAACAATAGTTTAGCTTAACTAGTAAAAAATATGTGCCTTAAGCATTATGCTCTTTTAAGAACTCTCTATATAGGATCAAACTGACAACAGCAACTCGAAAGATTAGATAGGAACCTTAGGCGGCAATGACCTTATGTTAATGGGAGAAGAACAACTCATAAAAGGACACCGAGAATGGTTACACAACTCAAAGTATGTAATCAGTGTCACTAAATGGTACATGTAGAAACTGCTGAATTGGAGTATGTTTTGCTGTGTATATTCTCAACAATGAAATAAATAAAATTACTTTAAAAAATTTTCTCCTATGTATTTTATCCTTTTGATGTTATTTTAAACATAAATATTTTCTTAATTTCATTTTTGGATTGTTCATTCCCAGTGTATAGAAATATAATTGATTTTTGCATGTAGATCTTATATCCTGCAAAATTGATGAACTTGTTTATTACGTATTTGTCATGGATTAAATTATGTCCCCCCCCAAAATGTGTGTATTAACTTGGTTAGGTCATGATTCCCAGCAGTGTGTGGTTGTCCTCCATTTTGTGACTGTAATTTCATGTTAAAGGATTAGGCTGGGATTGTAACACCAACCTTACCCAGGTCACATCCCTAATCCAATGTAAAGGGAATTTCCTTGTGGTGTGGCCCACGCCACCTTTTATCTCTCAAGAGATAAAAGGAAAGGGAAGCAAGCAGAGTTGGGGACCTCATACCACCAAGAAAGCAGCACCAGGAGCAGAGCGTGTCCTTTGGACACGGGGTCCCTGTGCCTGAGAAGCTCCTTGACCATGGGAAGATTGAAGACAAGGACCTTCCTCCAGAACCGACAGAGAGAGAAAGCCTTCCCCTGGAGGCAACACCCTGAATTTGGACTTGTGACTTACTAGACTGTGAGAGAATAAATTTCACTTTGTTAAAAACACCCACTTGTGGTATTTCTGTTGTAGTGGCACTAGATGACTAAAAATTTTATGACTAGGACACTATTAATAGGAGATTCCTTACTATTTTCTACACATAAGACCATGTCATATAAGAAGATAGTTTTATTTCTTTCTTTCCAACCTGAATGTCTTTTATTTCTTTTTCTTGCCCAATTTTCCTAGTTAGAAACTTTTTTATAATGTTGAATAGAAGTGGCAAAAGTGAGCATCATTGTTGGTTCATGGTCTTAGAGTAAAAGCCTTCAGTTTTGTCCATTAAGTATGATCTTTATCTGTAGACTTTCATAAATGTCTATTATAAAGTTAACAAAGCTCCCTTCTGTTTATAATATGTTGAGTATTTTTATCATGAAAGCTGTTGAATTGTGTTAAATATTTTTCTGTTTCTATTGAGATGGTAATACTTGCTTCATGAAATGAGTTATGAAGTGTTCTATCCACAGGGTTTTTTTTTTTTTTTTTTGGAAGAGTTAGAGAAAGATTGTTAATTTTTCTCTTTAAACATTTGGTAGAATTCATCACTGAAGCTATCTAGCTTGGGGTTTTTCTTTGCAGATCCCTTTTTGATTAGCAATCAATGTCTTTAACATGGTATAAATCTATTCCTATTTTCTATTTCTTCTTGAGTTAGTTTTTGTGGTTTGTGCCTGTCTAGGAATTTGTCCATTTTACTGTAAGTCATCTAATTTTTGACATAAAGTTGTTGATGGTGTTCTTTTATAATCTTTTTATTTATCTAAGATGGCTTGTAAAAATCCCTTTTCATTTGTGATTATAGTTTTTATATATTTTTTCTGGTCTAGCTAAATGCTTGTCTATTAAGTTGATCTTTTCAAATTACTGAGTTTTGATTTTGTTGATGTTCTCTCCCGTTTTCTGTAACCTATTCTTTTTTCCCCATTCTAATCTTTCTCAATTTTTTCCTTTTTTACTGTTTTTGGTGTACTTTGCTCTTCATTTTCTACTGTGTTAATGTGGAAAGTTAAATAATTTATTTGAGATCTTTCTTCTTTTTAATGTAGGGATTTACAGCTCTAAATTTCTCTCTTATCACTGATTTAGCAGCATCTCTTAAGATTTGGTATGTAGTGCCTTCATTTTATTTCATCCAAATGTATTTTCTAATTTTCCTTGTGCTTTCTTCTTTTACCCATTGTTTATTTTGAAATACATTGTTTAATTTCCATCTCTTCATGCTTTTTTTAAATTTCTTTCTGTTATTGGTTTCTAATTACATTCCATCATGGAATGTAATTTTGTATATTTTCAATATTTTGTATAATTTTAATTATTTTAAATTTATTGAGGCTTATTTGATGACCAAGCACACTATCTTGAAGAATGATCCATATACATTAGAGAAATATATATACTCTATTATTAATGGGTGGAATGCTCTATAAATGTCTGTTAGTTTATTTATAGTATTGTTTTAGTATCCTACTTCCCTATTGATCTTATGCTTAGTAGTTCCATCTATTATTGAAAGTGGTTATTGAAGTCCCCAACTACTATTCATAAATTGTCTATTTCTCTCTCTACTGTTGTGTCAGTTTCTGCTTCATGTATTTTGAGACCCTCTTGTTAGATGAATTTATACTTTTATAATTGTTAGACCTTTCTTACAGATTGACTCATTTGTCATAAAATTTCCTTCTTTATCTCCTGCAGCTTTTTTTTTCCTTAATATATTTTGTCTGATATAAGTATAGCCCTTCCAGATTTGTTATGGTTGTTTGCATGATATCTTTTCCCACTCTTTTGCTTTTAGCCTATTTGTATCTTTGATTCTAAAGTATGTTTTTAGACAGCACATAGTTAGATTTTGTTTTTACCCAGTCTTACAATCTTTGCCTTTTGAATGGATAGCTTATTATATTGGTATTTAATGTTATTATTGATACAGTTAGATTTATATCTGCCATTTAAATTTTTGTTTTCTATATGCCTCATGTCTTTTTTGTTCCTCTATTCCTCCTATACTGCTTCCTTTTGCAGCAACTGAATATATTCTTGCCTATTATTTTAATTCATTTCATGATTTCTTATTACATTTTTTGAGTTATTTTCATAGTTATTGCTCTATGGCTTGCAATATACATCTTAACTTATCAGAACCAACTTCCAATTTATACTCAATTCCAGTGAGATATAGAAACATTACTTCCATATAGCTGTATTCCATCTTCCTTCTTTTTGTGCTATTATCCTTATAAATATTACAACTTTATATATTAAAAACCCAAAAATGTAGTGTTATAGTAATTATTTGTATAATTTTATATCTATTAAAAATCCAAAAAAGGAAAGGAGAAAAAATATATAATTATCTAGTTTGTAGTATTTACTGTCTTATTTATCATTATTTTATCTTATAAATTTATCTTATAAATTAAAGCTACTCTCTGGTGAAATTTTCTTACTGTAATACAGCTATGCTCCCATCCACCTTCTTTCTGGTGTTATTGTCAAATATATTACATTTCTATGTGTTATAGGTCCAACAATACACTTTATACATAGTTTCATACAATTACTTTGAAATCAGTTAACAAAAAACAGAAGCATAAATATGTATTAATACTGTGTTTTGTAACTGTATAATTACCCTTACAGGTGCTCTTCGTGCATGTTTGTATGTGTATTGAAATTACTGTCTGAAGTTACTTGCTTTCAGCTTGAATAACTTCCTTTAGTATTTCTTATAAGGCAGATCTACTCACAACAGGGTTTATTTTTTGTTTTATCTAGGAATGTATTTATTGTGGCATCATTCTTGAAAGATAGTTTTGTTGGATATTAGATTCTTGGTAAAATTTTCTTTCCAGCACTCCAACTATGCCATTCTACTGACTTCTGGTCTCAATTGTTTCTGTGAAAAATAGCTATTGATTTTATTGTGGTTCTTTTTTGTGATGAGTCAATAACACAAGAACGTGCTTCTTAGTTCAATCAAGTATACAAGACCAAACAGGCAACACCAACCCAAAAGCAAAGATGAGAATGCAGGAAGGTACAGGAAAACTGGACGAATGGACGTAGGTAAGCCAGGGTGTAAAGAGATGTATAAATTTTTGAATGAGAAACTAATTTGCACTGTAAACTTTCACCTAAAGCACAATAATTTTTTTTAAAAAAGGAAACCATTAAAAAAAATGTCATTTAAGGATCTAGTATCCAGAATATATAAAGAACTCTTCCAACTTTCAACAACAAAAAAAGAAAAATTACCAAGTTAAAAATGGGCAAAGGTGCAGCTGCTGTTGAAGACAATTTCATAGTTCCTTGAAAAAGTTAAATGTAGAATTACTGTATAAACAAACAATTCCACTCCTTGGTATATGCCCAAAACACTTGAAAGCAGAGACTCGGAAAGATAGTTGTACACCAGTATTCATTGCAGCATTATTCACAATAGCCAAAAGGTGGAAATAACCCAAGTGTCCATCGGTGGATGAATGGATAAACAAAACATGGTGTATACATACCCCGGAATATTATTCAGTCATAAAGAGAATGATCAAAGCATTTCAAAAAGCCCATTAGCCAACTTCACTCATATGTCATTGGTCACACAAATATTCTTAAACCAATCACTGGCAAGAAGGATGCAATTACCATGAATGAATTGAACTAAATTTTATTCATCCCCTAGAGCTTGGGATCAAGTCAACTTCCATTGAAGGACATGATCAAATGCTGAAGGGTGGATAACTAAAGAAAATCAGTTTTCTCTTAGGAATGAGAAGGAGGGTAATGCATGTTGTACATCTGTTGCATCATCTTAAAAAATGTTAAGAATCTCAAAGAAGGCTTTGGAAAAATAGACTATGTCAACACAGAGAAACACATTGAAAAGTCACGTGGAATATTTAAGACCCGGGATATCTGGCATCATTTGACAGCTCTCACGGTGAAACTGTGTTTTTAGGCAAATTGTTAAAAAATACCTGAGCCTTAGTTTCCTTGCCTGCTTAGGGATAATATTACTTACATATCACTATTCAAATAGACATTGCAATGATAATATGAAGTAACAGATATGAACTTCTTTGACATAGAAATTCTATCTTATTTTGAAAAGGTTTTTAGATATATTTGAGAAAGGATATGCAACTCTTTCATGTGGCAATCAATACACTTAGACATAATCCATTAAAAATACAGTCAAAGAGAACTCTTTAAGTCAGTTGTTTTTTTAACAACTTTGGTAGTTCTCTTCAGTATTCTATTAAAAGATGGAATGAGTCAAACAATCTTAAGATCATCTTTGTTTATCTCAACAATCTTAAGACTTCTTGAAGATGATAACGTGTATTTTTGATGAGCTTGCAAGCAAGACAGGGGCCTGAAATCTAACAACTCAGTCAATATAATGCTTACAGTAACAGAAATGACAAACTGTCAGTGATGACTGAGATGACAAATGACAATATGCATATTAATAAGCAGTAGACTACATTCAATCACTGTCCAATATTCTTAGTCATGCTGAAGGACAACACAATCTTCAAAATGCAGCATATCACAGAGGAGGTGTGGCCCCACCAAACAACTTCTACAACTTAGAAAGTCAGCAGAAAAGTGGCCAGGTTATACCTACCATTGTAGAGGGGTTAATGACACCTGCACATTTTTCATAGTCATCCTAAAGGGCAAAAATGATAGCCCTTAAATTATTATATAGAGTCATTTTTATACACAGCATCAGTTTAGGCCTTTCAACTCAATTGAGCAATCAATAATATTAAAATATCTGTTTGTTTACCTACCTACCTATATAGGCATTTGAACTGAATTGCTGGTTTGATTGATCAGTTCTGTTAAAGTAGTCCATCTAGTCCATATCTATGTGGTCCAGTATGACAAATCTAATTATGTGATGCAAATGGTATGCATATTTGCACATATATGTATGTAATACACAGATACTTTACATTCTCCTTACAGGATTTGTTTTTCCTTCTTTATATAGAGAAATATTTGCTAAAGAAATTTATTATCAACATATAATGCATTTAAATAATGTAGAGACTTGACAAAACATACAACAGCCTGACAAAAAAAAGCCCTGAGGTGGACAGTCCAGTCCAAAAGCTTATTGTTTACTAGAGCTACAGGCATAGTTCCCTGTGCTTTTGTTGATGCATTTCATATCCCTAATGTTAGTCAACATATATTTTGAACTGAATATGAAAATCTGTCCAAAAACTCTTTGTGTGCCTGGGATTGGAAATAAATGTATAATGAAGACTCAATTTTTCAGCTCTTATGCTCATTTCTTTTCTACTAAAATCAACAGATCTTTTTTTTTTTTTTTTTTTTTTGCTACACAGGCAATATGTAAGCTATGTTTCAGAGGTAGGTGGGCATTCCAAATGTACTTTCTTGAACTAATCACATTAAGAATGGCTATATTAGGACTGGACTATGGGATAGACAATGATATGGGTAAAGAGTGAGCTTCTTGGATCAAGTAGACTCATGAGGCTATGAGGGCAGCTCCTGTCTGGAGAGAAAACGAGAGGGCAGAGGGGGTCAGAAGCTGGCTGAATGGACACGAAAATACAAAGTGGAGGGAAGGAGTGTGCTGTCTCATTAGAGGGAGAGCAACTAGGAGTATATAGCAAGGTGTGTATAAATTTTTGTAGGAGAAACTGACTGGATTTGTAAATTGTAAACTTCCACTTAAAGCACAATAAAAATTAAAAAAAAATAGTTACACTAAATAAAATGTCAACTAACTGTGCTCCAAAGATAAGAAATTGCCTATCAAAAATGTGAGGGAGAGTTGGCTTTTCTGTATAACTATTATCTTTGGCAGAGCTAGAGGAGTATGCCATCTGTTTTGAGGAAACGGTACCTTATTTTCAACTAAATTCAATTTAATTCAGTAAGTGCTTATTGAACATGTACTCAGTGAGAAAACACGTAAAACAGTACATTTTTTTCTGGCACATAGTTTGTGCCAGTAAATATTTGTTATTATTAGCTTCTTGATATATAAAATTAAAAGGCAGAAATGAAAAAGAGAGAGAGATGGAGGTCTATTCCGGCTTTAGAAGAACATAAAAGAAATTGTTGGAGGGCAAAATAGAGCCATATGAAATTAAATAAAGCACACTATATAATCTAGTATTAAAAGTGACATTATAGATAATTAGTGTTACTAAGGAGAAGGGGAAGAGACTTGTGGGCAAGAGTTTGTGAGAAAGATTTGCGACAGAATTTAATTTGGAATGGGCCTTGAAGAGGAAACATGGTGGAAATCCCAGGCAAAGAAATCAGTGTGAGCAAAGGCACAGGTGTGGGAATGAACATATTGTAGAGAAGGTTCATTTTACAACTCCTCCCTCCCCTTCCCAAGAGCCAAGAGCTGGATGACAAACCCAACATTCAGCTTGCAGCCTATGCAATGTTTTATGGTCATTGCTACAAGGATACTCAGTATTAATTTATTATTTGGAATTTCAAGGAACATGTCCTCAAAAATATTAAGCCAGCATATATTTCTGATTCATGTTTATTCGTACTCCCTTATAAACTTGCTAGCAGTACATCTATAGAAAAGTCTGTCACATGTAGAGAAATATGAGAGACAAAAGCAATAGATCTAGATGAAGTTACAACTTCTTTAAGAGGCTGCTAATAATCAAACAGAGCCCTGTGGTGCAGTGGTTAAGATCTTGGCTGCTAACCAAAAGGTCAGCAGTTCAAATCTATCAGTTGCTCCTTGGAAACCCTATGGGGCAATTCTACTCTGTCCTATAGAGTCGCTACGAGTCGGAATAGTCGGAATAGACTTGATGGCAATGGATTTTTTTTTTTCAGAATAAGCAGACATCAGAAATGTGGAGTTAGGCCAGATGCATATTTTGTGAGGGTTTCTTTGCAAATAAAGAAGTATAAATTTATACTCTAATTCAAATACCAGGTTCAAATTGTCTTATGGTTTGCTCAAAATCTCCAAGAAAGAAATACAGAGTATTTAAGAAAAAAGTACACATACACACACATACGCTTACATACCTATGTCTATATACCTCATATACATATAATTTTGGTAGTTTTGTGTCAAAATTGCCCCATGAGTAAAAATGGAAAGCTGGCATTAAAATATGTTGATAATATGGATCAGAGACAAAGGGTAAGATATATATCTTATACAGCTGCTTATCATTTCCATATACTAGCTTCACAGTCCATTATTTCCTCTCTGCATACAGCGCATTCTGATATTATTGAAAGATATTATTTGATATCACAGGCCAGAAGGGGTAGGTTTGCATATCAGATGGTCCTGGGCTTTGTTTATAGTTGATAGTACCATGGTCATCCACCTGACCCAAACTGGGATGGTCTGATTTATTTCTTCAGGAAATTTGGAATTGAGATACCGAGACTGAAATAGTCAAAGGGTGTTGGGTGCTTAAGCCTGGGATGTAAAGTCAAACAGAGATGGGCCAGAGGTAGTACCCACGGCAACCTCAAAACACAAGCAAGATCAAAATAAAGAATTCTGTAGAGGAACCCTGTCTGTAGACAGATGAATGGACTGTATAGACACAGAAAAAAGAGAACTCCAAGCACGTAGAACACGGTGAGAGAAAAAAAAAAAACAGAGGTAGAGTTAAAAGATTTACATGTGAGGAGTGGTTATAACTTCTGAAAAATGTTTTCTGTCTTCATGCAATAACATCCATTCTTCTAAGCAAGCCTGAGTTTTTCTCTGCAATGAAAGAATCCCTGAGCAGAGAATAGTTTTTGGCTTTGCTTATATGGGCTTTAGAATTCCCACAACTACCCCAGAAATAAATGTGTTTGTTTAGACACTGTTTGCTTAGAGGCAATAGGGCATTTGCCTGTTGTATAAGGAAAACCTGCAACGCGTGTTGCCGACTCTCAAAAGATACTGAATGGATGGAACAAAGGCTTCAAGTTTGCACTCATCCAACGGGAACATAAACAGTATTATGACATTCTGCCATTTAATCCCAACTTAAACCTCCACTTATAAAGACTGATTTAAAGTGGCCAGAACATATAGAAATATTTCATAATCTATCAATTTGTATGACAGCTGTTTTTTAGTATAATTCTTAATTCATATATCACTGCCGTAACAAGAATCTTTCTTCCCTTAAATAACTCTCTTTCAGTCATTGTTCACCAGAGAGGAAATAGCAAAAATAACATAAGTAACTATAGCATAGCCAGTGCATGGCCTAGTGGACATTTTTATTTAATGTTTTTTTTAATGAAGTTCCTTTGAGTCCTAGACTAAATAATTTTTTTTTGTAAACTGCTCCATAGTTTGCATCTATAAGTTTGCCCTCTTTTTCCGTTTCTAGTAATTGCTCCATTAAAAAAAAAAAAAAGAGGAGGTGTATATTTAACCTCTACTCCTTTAGACATTTTTTAACTCCAGATTTAACCTTTCTAAAATTGGCGTGGGCACAAGGTTTATGACTAATTCAACCCTGTTAAACGCAGTGCTGCAAAGAGAACACTCTCTCAAATTCCGTACATGAAATGCTCCAATAAGTACTAGATTTTAGGCTCTATCCATGGGTGTGGGAGTCATTTTGTATCACTGACTTCTGCTTTATGTAGAATTGTTGCCTTATGTAGAATGGCTTTATAGACAACAGACTTTTTAATATTTAGAAGACTCTACCTTCACTGTACTATGTTGTATCATGGGAGAAGGCATGAATGGAAAGCATATTTGCCGCTTTCCTTCCTTTTTCAGAAAACTTATCTTGCTTTCATTTAAGCACTGATGTGCAAAAAATTACACTCATTTACACAAAAATAAACCCCATTTCTTGATTTTTCTCCAGATCTCCTGTTGAAGGATAATAGTTGTAGTGATAGGAATAATAATAAACTTCAAAGGCATTTAATGAGGCTTTTATAAGAAGATCATTTTCTTCATGCAATGTCCTAGGATTTTGCTCATGGAAATACAGCACCTCAGAATGACGTTTCTCTTCGGTGATCATGTCACCAATTCTCTGTCATCTCCAAAGCATGTTTTTGTCATCCCCCAGATGTCTACCAGTTGCCATTGAGTCGACTCTGAATCATGGCCACCTCATATGTGTCAGAGTAGAACTCTGCTCCATAGGGATTTAATGGCTGATTTTTCAGAAGTGGATCACCAGGCCTCCCTTCTGAGGAACCTCCAACCTTATGGTTAGCAGCTGAGCATGTTAGCCATTTACACCACCCAGGAGCTTCTCAGGCTCCCCTTTTTTCAGGACGATAATAATTATTATCATGATGATGATAATTATAATGGTAATAATGAAAGCCATTAACGTTTGCAATATCATAATGATAACAATGAGAGTGATTATTTACTGTGTCTTTAATGCATTTTCTCATGTAATCTTTAATATAATCCTATAAGGGAGATATTACTATTACCTCCCATTTGCAGAGGAGGAAATTGAGACAGAAAATTCCACACAGCTAGTAAGTGGCAGATGTTGTTTTGTTAGGTGCCGTCGAGTTGGTTCCAAAAGAATGAAACACTGCCTGGTCATGCGCCATTCTCACAATTGTTATGCTCGAGCCCATTGTTGCCGCCACTGTGTCAATTCATCTTGTTGAGTGTCTTCCTCTTTTTTCCTTGACCCTCTACTTCACCAAGCATGATGTCCTTCTCCAGGGACTGGTCCCTCCTGACAACATGTCCAAAGGTGAAGTGTTGCCATCCTTGCTTCTAAGGAGCATTCTGGCTGTACTTCTTCCCAAACAGATTTGTTTGTTATTCTGGCAGTCCATGGTATATTCAATATTCTTCGCCAATACCATAATTCAAAGGCATCAATTCTTCGGTCTTCTTTATTCATTATCTGGCTTTTGTATGCATATGAGGCAATTGAAAACACTATGGCTTGGGTCAGGTGTACCTTATTCCTCAAAATAACATCTTTGCTTTTTAACACTTTAAAGAGGTCCTTTGCAGCAGATTTGCCCAATGCAATTCATCGTTTGATTTCCTGACTGCTGCTTCCATGAGTGTTGATTGTGGACCCAAGTAAAATGAAATCTTTGACAACTTCAATCTTTTCTCCATTTATCATGATGTTACTGAGTCTTTAATGGATTTTCTCATGTAATCCTTAATATAATCCTACAAGGGAGGTTTACTTCTCATTTGCAGAGGTGGAAATTGAGGCACAGAAAATGCCACATAGCTAGTACGTGGCAGATAGGTAACTTAATTCCTACGCTGATTATCTATCCAGTTATACCGCCTCCTGATTTGTAATCTGAGCTTTCTCACTCTCATCCTTCATAAAAGCCTGGTTGTTCTATGCCCCAGTCTAACTACTTTCTGATGAACTATCTGTGTTGGGATGCTACTGGCTGATAATAAGTAAGGAACCACCTGAGCTTTGATTAGAACTCTCACTTATATTTAAGCTTCACAACAATAACTCCTGAAATTATTGAAGGAAAAAAAATAGAAATTTTAGCCACAGGCGACCAGATGAGGTAGATATTTTGGTCATTGGGACCTTTCAGAGACCCTCACGTCAGATAAAAACAGCAACTTTTTACTCCACCTACACATCAGGTTGATCCTAACCATTGCTCCACAGATTAATTAGCATCCTTAAAATAATATTGGTGAAATACTGATGAATCAAAACTAAAGTGCTTAAACATTTCATTTTGAATTTGTGTGAGACTCCTTGCTCATCCTTGTGAGCACTGAAGGATTTAATGTTTTTTTGTAATAAACAGACATACAGGCCAGAATTTTTTATAAACATTTGAAGGTCATTACGTTCAGCTCAGTGATGCATGATTATCTCTAAATTTCTCTTCCGCAAAATTATTTCCCTTTTCCAAAGCCATTATGGAGCTTGAATCCAAAGGATGTTAATTTTGGTTATTAGTTATTTTTTTCTAGTTGGAACAACACCATTTGCAGAAATATTTATGGCATTATGATTAAGTGCAATTCAACCTTCTGTCCCTTTATTCTCCTGCTACATCTGCTTTATAAACTTGGTTTAAGTTAAATGACTTATCTACCTTATCTGCTAGAAAACATCATAAAACCATGAGGATAGGAGCAAACATGAACTGAGCCCTCAGGGCTTCTTTTCAAAATTATTATTATATACCTGCTAAATACCCCCACACACACGGCAAAGCAGCAATTCCAAAAATTGAACACCCTTCATGAATCCTCTATTTCTCCCGTCACTCTCATTAGATAACTTGCTCTTCTTCACGGACCAAACAGAGGCTAACTATACTGTGTTCTCTTTTCCTCAGTCCTACTACAAATAAATCACTTCTGCATCCTTCCTCTCTCCTTCCTTCCCCCTTCCCTCCTTCCCTTACTTACAAAGAGGTGGTCATTTTGCTTTTCAAGGTAAGTTCAACCTCCTTGATTAAAACCACTCAGTCTCTTCCAATATATTGTTCTATGATTACCAATTCTCTCTCCCCTACTCCTATTCCACTTCTTTCTGTTGCTATATAAATGAATCCAATATTTTATCTTTAAACAAAACAAGAGGGAAAATCCTTCATGATCATATTACCCTTTCAAGCTTCTAACCACTCAAGTTCCTTTGTATATAAAACAGTGGTCCTCAAACTTAAGCATTTATCTGGATAACCTGGAGAGCTTGTTAAAAGCCAGATGCCTGGTTTATAATGCCAGAGTTTTTCATTCGCTAGATCTGTGGCAAAACAAAACAAAACAAAATCCATTACTAACAAATTCCTAGATGATTCTGATGCTGCTGGTCTGGGGTCCAAACTTTAAGAACCACTGGTCTAGGAAAGCTCTTTTCTCTTTCTTTTATTTAAAACTACTATAGCATATCTTCTACCCCAACTATTTGGCTGCAAGTGCTCTTGCCAAATTTGCCCATGACTGCCTTTTTTCCAAATCCAAGAGATGTTTTTTAAACTTTATTTCACTTGACCACTCTTCAGCATCTGACAAGGATGGCTATTCCCTTTTCATAACTCTTTTCTATTTTGGTCATAAGATAGCACATGTACAATTCTCAGGTTAAGGGTAAACAAACAGAAAGCCCATTGCCATCGTGTCGATTCTGACTTATAACAATCCTATAAGACAGAGTAGCGCTGTCCCATAGGGTTTTCAAGGAGCACCTGGTGAATTCGAACTGCTGACCTTTTGGTTAGCAGCAGAACTCTTAACCACTGTGCCACCAGGGCTTCCAAGTTAAGGGTAGAGTTGTTTAAATGTCTCATCATAAATTAGCATGTGGAAGTTATGCAAAATAAATACTGCAATGTTTCATTTTTAAGTGCCTACTACTACTAGTGAACAGTGTGCTAAGTGCTGCAAATATATTATGAACAAATTAACATGATCCTTGACTTCAAGCTCACCATCTAATAGAAAAGATAAGGCAAATATATGGTTCCAGATTGGTTCTGAGAGGGCATTGGTAGTTCATTGGAAGGATTCTCGTCTTCCACTCCAGAGGCCTAAGTTTGATTCCTGGCCAGTGTACCTTATGTGCAGCCACCACCCATCTGACAGTGGAGACTTGTGTGTTGCTATGATGCTGAACAGATTATAGCAGAGCTTCCAGACTAAGATGGGCTAGGGAGAAAGACCTGCAATCTACTTCTGAAAATCAGCCAATGAAAACACTATGGATCACAACGTTCCAATCTGCGACTGATCATGGGGATGGCACAGCGGCAGGCAGCATTTCATTCCCTGATGCACAGGATCACCATGAGTCAGGGGTCAGCTCAACAGCAGCCAATAGCAACAACAAAGATTGATTCTAGGCTGTAAATTGTAAAGTCAATAACAAAGATATGAGTTTTCTCTGTCTGGAGAACAAGGTAGCCACCTGAATCTGAACATCTCCAAATCCACACAGCCTTCTAAAGTGTCACAGACTAATAAGAAGAGCAAATAAAACCTCACATAATTCACAATCTCAGGATTACTAGAAGACAGAGAATACCGTGAACTTCAAATTACCTTTGAGAAATAAACACAAGCTTCAAGAGATCTTCTGCTGTTACTACAAGCCTATGGGTATGAAGAACATGAAGAACAGGTGGAAAATAAGAGTCAGAGGCCTTTATGATAAAGAGGCAGAAGAGTGGAAGAGTTAAATGAAAAAAAAAAATGAAGCACAGAAAAATTCATCTGTAGAAAGAGAAAGCCCAATAAAAAGTGACAAATTACTAAACACAGGTCTGAGACACTAAACACAGGTCTGAGACTTGGTAGTTCAAACCACCAGATACAGGAAAGGGGCTTGAAAGCATAGTGAGTGACACTGAAAGTGGAAGTATTAAGGAAGCTTTATTCTCAGGAAGGAGCTAGAGATTACAATGGTGCCTTGGGAAGCATGGCAGTGGAAATGAAGAAGTAAAAGGAGAAACATCAGGATCCTGAAGAAACTGAAGAGCAAAAAAGATACAACAACTCCTCCCTTTACTATCACCACTATCCATTAAAAAAAAAAAAGTAGAAATATTGTCCATAACATGCTATGAATAGGACACACACACATACACATATACAGAGAGAGATGTTTCCTATACAAAGCAACTGGAAAAATAAACTAGGTAATATGAATAAAATTATTTCAGATGATTAAAAAAAAACCATCTTCAAACAACTTCAAAGGGAAAACAATGTACCACATAATGTCAAACTAAGTGACATATCCTCCTAAGCATATAGACACCTATCTATCATTATCTATCAATCTATCAATCTATCAATCTATCATCTATCAATCTATCTATCTATCTATCTATCTATCTATCTATCTATCATCTATCTATCTATCATCTATCTATCTATCTATCTATCTATCTATCATCTATCTGTCTGTCTATCTATCATCTATCTATCTATCATCTATCTATCATCTATCTATCATCTATCTATCATCATCATCTATCATCTATCTATCTCTCTATCTCTCTCTTTCTCTATCAAATCTACCATCTACCATCTACCTACCTACCTACCTACCTATCTGCCTACCTACCTATCAATCATCTATCTAATCTACCTATCTACCATCTACCTATCTATCATCTATCTACCTGTCTATCTATCTATCTATCTAATCTACCTACCATCTACTTATCTATCTATCATCTATCTATCTAATCTACCTATCTACCTATCTATCTATCTAATCTAGTCAGAAACTGAAAAACTAGGAGCAGGATTTGAATTTGATAAAAAGGAAGGAATGCAAAGAAAGTTAAATTTGGAAAAAAGTATTAAACTAGACAAATATATTTTAGAATGCTAAAAGCCATATCCACAAAGAAGATAACAATAAAAATAGATACATGTATACACCCAGTGACACAATAATCACCTGTATAAAGCAGAAACTACAGGTGATGTTTGGAGAAATAGGTAGAAATATTAATAATAAGATATTTTAACATACCACTGTCAATATAAGACTGATTGAGTGAACAAAAAACAAGTAATAATATAGGAAATAGAAACAACATAATTAATATAGTAGAACTTATAGAAAGATACCAAACACTAAAAATATAATAATAGAAATTCTTATAGAATATCTCATATTTGATAAAATGTGAGGCCTCAAATAAAATATCAGGAAATGCCATAAGTGGAAGTATTATAAATAATGTTCTCTTATCACAATATGGGAAACCCTGGTGGCATAGTGGTTAAGTGCTACAGCTGCTAACCCAAGGGTAGGCAGTTTGTATCCTCCAGGCGCTCCTTGAAAACTCTATGAGGCAGTTCTACTCTGTCCTATAGGGTCGCTATGAGTCAGATTTGACTCGATGGCACTGGGTTTGGTTTTTGTTTTTATCACAATATGACTAATCTGGAAAGAAAACATAAAAAACTAAAAATTTTTCATCTGAAAATTAAAATAAAAAGCTATTAGACAATTTTTGGAGGACATAACAAGAAAATTATAAAATTTCTGAAAAGTAATGAATATTATTTGACAGTAAACTGAGAAAATTTAATGAACCCAAAAGCAACTAAAAAAGCAATGGTGTATAGGCAATAAGTCAATAAATAATAAAGGTCAAAGGGACTTTTAAAAAAATTCATTTAATCTTAAGAAATTCAGGAAAATACAAGAAACAAACAAGTCAAGAAAGGATGGGTCATGTAGGAAACAAATAGCAAGATGAAATATTTAGACCCAGTTACCTCAATAAGTACATTAAATACCAATGGGCTAATCATCCTATGAAAGCTAAATATTTTCAGGAAAGATACAAAAGCAAAACCCAACCAATGTTCTTTCTACAAGAAACTCCCTTTAAATAGAAAGATACAAAGATGTTAAAATTTTAAAAAATAGAAAAATATCCCAAACACCACCTTAACTGGGTGATCAACCTTAGCATCACTAAGTCTGTCATTAGTGCTTCTTGATAAAATACACTGTGAATTAAATAGCACCACTAAGGAGTATGCTTGCCAAAAATGTTTAATCTGAATTTAATCAAACTTCCAAAGTTATCTTCCAGTTTATAAATATAGGGAACAGAGAAGCAAGTTATAAAAAACAAAAGCAAAAAAAAAAAAAAAAAGTGTGGAACCACTCAAACAAGTCCAGAAAATGACGCATTCTACAAAACAACTGATCTGGGCAATTTTAAAAAGATGAATTTAATGGGAAAAAATGGAGGGGGGCTCTTCTAAATTAAAGAAATTATACAGATAACCAAGTGCAATTCTTGTATCTTGATTGGACCTTGGTATACCCTAACCGAAACAAAAAACTCAGGAGGTATTTTTGGGACAGCTTGGAAAAATGAGGAGCCCTGGTTGCACGGTAGATAAGGGCTATGGTTGCTAACCAAAAGGTCAGCAGTTGGAATCCACCAGCCGCTCCTTAGAAACCCTATGGGGCAGTTCTACTTTGTCCTTTAGGGTCACTACCAGTCTGAATTGATTAGACAGCAACAGGTCTTAATGGAAAAATAAATACAGACTGGATATTTAGTTGATACGATGAAACTATTGTTCATTTTCCTAGGCGTGATGATAGTTGTTAGGTACCATTGAGTCGGTTCCAACTCATAGCAGCTTGATACAACAGAAAGAAACACTGCCCGGTCCTGTGCATTGTCACAATCACTGAGCCTGTTGTTGCAGCCACTGTGTCAATTCATCTCGTTGAGGGTCTTTCTCTTTTTCGCTGACCCTCTACTTTACCAAGCACGATGTCCTTCTCCAGGAACTGAGGACCTCCTGATAATACATCCAACTTATGTGAGACAAGTCCTTGCTTCTAAGGAGCATTCTGGTTGAAATTCTTCCAAGATAGGTTTGTTCTTTCTTCTGGCAGTCCGTGGTATATTCAATATTCTTCGCCAACACCGTAACTCAAAGGCGTCAATTCTTTGGTCTTCCTTATTCATTGTCCAGCTCTCACATGCAGTGCATGAAAAAAAAAAAAGTGTATGAAAAGCAACTGAAAATATCATGGGTTGGGTCAGGCATACCTTAGTCTTCAAAGTGACATCTTTGCTTTTTATCACATTGAAGAGGTCTTTTGCAGCAGATTTGCCCAATGCGATATGTTGTTTGATTTCCTGACTACTGTTTCCATGGGCGTTAATGTCATAATATTGTAGTTACATAGAAGAATGCCTTTATTCTCAGTAGATCCATGCTAAAATATTTATGAGGGAGACAGAGAACAAGAAAGACAGAGAGAGAGAGAGAACAAGTGTCAAATTTGTCAAAATGTTGACAGCTGTTGCATATGAATGGACAGTATATAATTGGGAATTACACTATTCTTCCAAGTTTTCTCTGCTTAACTTTTTAATAAAAAGTTGCAAAAAATATACACAGCATGATGTTATTTATGTAAATATTCCATATATATAAAATGATACCATGTATTATTTATAGGTAAATTGATCATATGTGATAATACAACAGGTCAATTTCAAGTCTGTTGTGATTAACTCTGGAGAACAGTATGGGAGGGATGGGGGTGGTGGTGGTGAGGCTTGTTTTATTTGTTTAACCAAAAGCAGAGAGAGAGAACAAGACTCAGCTCATATGGCAAAATATTAAGTCTTATTAAATTTAGATTGCAGTGCATGGGCTTGTTATAATATATCCTGTATTTTCTACGTTTAATTATTTCATAATAAATATTTTGGCTTAAAATGTCTCAATAAAAACAGAACTTAACGAATTTTTACTTTTATTTTTCTGTTATGAATAAAATAACTATCCAGAAATAAAAGAGAGGGAAAGAGAAAGAAATCTAGATGACATAAATATACAATCATTCTAACTGCTGATAACTTCCTGAATTTTTGATCTGAAAGAAAATTCATATCCTAGGAAGCTAGTACTCTGCACCATGACTACAAAGTCAACACTGTACTCTGGGAGTTTTCAAAATGTTACTGTGCTGGTAATGCCATCTTTCTTATAATAAAGGAGCCATGCATATAATTGAACATTTTTTTTATATAAACAGGATTGAAGCAGTTAGAGGTAAATTGTGACATAGTTTTCCAGAAATAATGTACGTTCAATACTCACTCTTTAGTAATAAGATTGCTGGTTGAAATTTCATACCTGAAAAAAAAATCATTATGCGATTGCATTTGATTAAAGTTTTATTACGTAATTCCAGACTCATGAAACTATGACATTTTCTTCCTCTGATAACAACTCCTAGAGAAAATCACTTTGAAATGACCTATTTCGCTATGTAGTGTACTTTCAGCACCTACATTTTGCTAATTAGCCAATCACGTGTGTTTTGAAGAGTGTTTTAACCTTTCTTTCATGTGATAATGTTAGAAAAACTGGCAGAATAACTTACTTTATACAAGAAATTACCCTTCCAGCCCAATCAGTTTCTGTGTTGTATTAGCTGAAGTTCAAAACCTGTTAGGCTTTAAAATACAGTTACAGAATTACCCACTTAAGACTGAAGCCATTAATCTAATATTTTCAATGTTATTCTTTCAATATCCACTAGCCCAAATTCTAGAAGATTTGAAGCAAGATTATCCCATCATACTAAAGTGATATCTAAGTACATACGTGATAGTTAAGAGTAGGTTGTCTATCATATGTAGGAATACATTCTTAACCTACGTTAGAAATTTAAAATATAGCAAATTGATCAAATGAGACTTGTCCTTTTCCCCACTTCCCTGCTCCAACAGTTAGAAAAGACAAACCTCTCTCTCTTTTTTCCAACAGGTAGCGCTAAAAGGATTTGAGATGAGTACATTCCACTGGTGTGCTGGAGCTGACTTATACTGGCTTATGAGAGTCAGTTGCATGCTTCTATTCCCAACTCCGTGTTCAGTGAAGTCCCATTGGTAGTTTGAAATGAACCATAACCCCTCCCCCCCAAAAAAAAACCAACCCGTTGCCGTAGAGTTGATTCTGACTCATAGCAACCCTATAGGACAGAAAAGAGCTGCCCCATAGGGTTTCCAAGGAGCACCTGGTGGATTCGAGCTGCTGACTTTTTGGTTAGCAGCTGTAGGGTTGCTATGAGTCAGAATCCACTCCACAGCAACAGGTTTGGGTTTTTGGTAGCCCTTAACCACTATTTTTAACCACTATGACACCAAGGTTTTCAAATGACCATGGTGGGAGTAGGTACATCATGGAATTGGCAAACACTATAAATTAGAGCTCTTATCCCCAAGACCGCCAGTTGTTAAACATTTACCAGCACACTACTGCAATTCCTATGTAGCCAGCGTTATGTTGGTAAGCCAGCTCTCTGAAACTTCTTTTTAAAAAGTCCTGGTTTGTACTATATGCTAATTTCCATGGTTTAAATACTCCTATCATGGCTGATTTTAGGCTATCAACATGACCACACTGACAGCTGAGTTTGGGAGAGATGTACACAAACAACTGTCTTGAGTCAGTGTAAGCCAGCTCTAGTACACCACTGGAATGTACTCATCTCAGTACTCAGAACTCAATTTCAGATTGTGTGAGGGATTTCAGTGCTACATGCTGGGAAAAACCAGGGGAGAGAGACCTGTCTTTTCTAACTGTTGGAGCAGGGACAGGGAAGTAGGACAAGGCTGCCTGGATCATTTTGCTACATCTTGAAACCCTAACATAGCTCAAGAATATATTCCTACATATAATAAAACACCTACTCTTGACTGTCGTGTATGTACTTAGTTATCACATTAGTACTATAGGATAATCTTGCCTTAATTCTAGGATGTGGGATAGCAAATTTTATTGAAAAAATAACATATTGAAAATATTAGATAAATGGCTTCAGTCTTAAATGGATAATTCTGTAACTATGTACAAGCAATCCTGAGATTATTAACGAGTTCCGTTCTTAAGTCTGTCTTTAATTTGAATTTGTACGTAAGCAGAAACAGGTACGGTTAATATCCAACATCAGGTACTCAAATGTTTTTCTTAGTATATATAGTATAATGTGTACCTTTCTATGCATAAAAAACATTAAAGAAACATTTCCAGATATACTAAAACATCTTTAACATAATAATATAGCAATAATAATGTTTTGATGCACGTTGCAAAGTACCACCTGTTTACTATTACAAGCCATTGTATGTACCTCAAATTTTTAATATAAGAGGCTTTATAGGGGTTGGTTTGTAACTATGGGTTGTACGTAAATTGGACATTTGTAACCCAGGGACTGCCTGTGCTTTAAAGTAACAGGTTTTGAACTTCAGCTAATACTCCATAAAACTGATTGGGCTGGCAGGTAGTTTCTTGTATAAAATAAGTTATTCTGCCAGTTTTTCTAACATTACCACATGAAAGAAAGGTTAAAACACTCTTCAAAACACATGAGATTGGATAATTAGCAGAACATAGGTGCCGAAAGTACACTACATTGTGAAACAGGTCATTTCAAAGCGATTTTCTCTAGGATTTGTCATCAGAGGAAGAAAATGTCATAGTTTCATGAGTCTGGAATTACATAATAAAACTTTAATCAGATACAATTGCATAATGATTTTTTTTTCAGGCATGAAATTTCAACCACCAGCCATATTACTAAAGAGTGGGTATAGAATGTACCTTATCTCTGGAAAAATATGCCACAATTTCTTTCTAAGTATGAGAATTTGGAAACTGTCTATTGAAAGTCAATGAAAAAGGAGAAAATTGGAGAATCATGGGCATCCAGTGTATTTAAAATGTACCTCTATAAAACAATATTCCATATAGTATAAAACAAGAATTTGTTATAATTAGTAAAAAGTTTGCAAATCTTGCATAATTCTGGATAGTATCTTTGCTCAAGCATGCATTAGGAATGACACGGTAGAGATAAGAATAAGGCAAAAATGCGTGTGTAGATTTCCCAATGATAGTTCCTATTTCAGTAATAAAGACCCGAGTTAGTATACAGTAAGTCTCCGAATTACGAACTTCTGACATACTGACAGCTCATACTTGCCTCTTAATGGTATGTAAATGTTGCCCTCATTTTGAAACTATCGAAACAACCCCTACTGGCAACAAATGCTTCATTACAATCACCCTCTCTTGCTGCATTTGCAGCTTTTAAATCATTCAAAAGGCTTGAAGCCTTTACTTGCACAAAAGTAAGGCTAAATATGAACTGTATGCACCTGTTCCAACTTATCTACAAATTCAACTTAAAGACACAGGAACGAATCTCGTTCATAACCCAGGGACTTCCTGTATTTATGATTAACCAAAATTCCTGAGAAATATTATGTTTTGGTTAATGGAGTGTTGTGGATACTGATAACAAGCTTTGTTGTTGTTGTTGTTGCTAGATGCCATCGAGTCAGTTTCAACTCATAGCAACCCTATGTAAACAGAAGGATGCACTGCCTGGTCCTGCAACATCCTCACAATCACTGTGATGTTTGAGCCCATTGTTGCATCCACTGTGTCAATCCATCTTGCCAAGGGTCCTCTTTTCGCTGCTGACCCTCTATTTTACCAAGCATAATGCCTTCCTCCAGAGACTGGTCCCTCCCCCTGATAACATATACAAAGTATATAAGATGAAGTCTCATCATCCTCTCTTCAAAGAGCATTCTGGTGTACTTCTTCTAAGACACTTGTTCGCTCTTTTTGAAGTTCATGTTATAATCAATATTCTTCGCCAACACCACAATTCAAAGGCATCAATTCTTCTTCAGCCTTCCTTATTCATTGTCCAGCCTTCTCATGCATATGAAGTGATTGAAAATACCATGGCTTGGGTCAGGCGCACCTTAGTCCTCATAGTGGCATCTTTGCTTTTTTTAAACAGGTCTTTCACAACAGATTCACCAAATGTAATGTGTATTTCGATTTCTTGACTGCTGCTTCCATAAGCGTTGAATGTACATCCAAGTAAAATGAAATTCTTGGCAATTTCAATATTTTCTCCATTTATCATGATGTTGCTTTTTGTTGAAGTCTGAGGACTTTTGTTTTCTTTATGTTCAGGTGTAATCCATACTGAAGGCTTTGATCTTCATCAGTAAGTGCTTCAATTCCTCTTTGCTTTCAGCAAGGAAGTTTGTGTCATCTGCATAAGGCAGGTTGTTAGTGAGTCTTCCTCCAGTCCTAATGCCACATTCTTCTTCATATAGTCCAGCTTCTCATATTATTTGCTCAACATACAGATTGGATAAGTATGGTGAAAAGATACAACCCTGACACACACCTTTCCTGATTTTAAACCACAGAGTATCTCCTTGTTCTTCTTGGTTTATGTACAGGTTTCTTATAAGCACAACTTAGTGTTCTGGAATTCCCATCCTTCACAATGTTATCTATAATTTGTTATGATCCGCACAGTCAAATGCCTTTTCATCATCAATAAAACACAGGCAAACCTCTTGCTGGCATTCCCTGCTTTCAGCCAAGATCCATCTGATATCAGAAATGATATCCCTTATTCCACGTCCTCTTCTGAATCAGGCTTGAATTTCTGGCAGTTCTCTGTTGATGTACTGCTGCAACCATTTTTGAATGATCTTCAACAAAATTTTACTTGCATGTGATATCAGTGATACTATTTGACAATTTCCACATTCTGTTGGATCACCTTTCTTTGGAAAGGGCACAAATATGGATCTCTTCCAGTCAATTGGTCAGATAACTGTCTTCGAAGTTTCTTGGCATAGACTAGTGAGCTCTTCCAGTGTTGCATCTGTTTCTTGAAACATCTCAATTTGTATTCCGTAAATCCCTGGGGCCTTGTTTTTCACCAATGCCTTCAGTGCAGTTTGGACTTCTTTCTTCTGTACCACCAGTTCTTGATCATATGCTACCTCCTGAAATGATTGAATATCAACCAATTTTTTTTGTAAGATGACTATACATTCCTTCCATCTTCTTTTGATGCTTCCTGGGTCATTCAGTATTTTGCCCATAGAATCTTTCAACATTGCAACTCGAGGCTTGCATTTTTTCTTCAGTTCTTTCAGCTTGACGAATGTTGAACATGTTCTTCCCTTTTGGTTTTCTAATTCCAAGTCTTTGCCCATTTCATTATTAAACTTTGTCTTCTAGAGTTGCCCTTTGAAATCTTATGTTTGTTTTTTTTTTTTTTTACTTCGTTTCCTCCATTCTCTTTAGCTACTCTATGCTCAAGAGCAAGTTTCAGAGACTCTTCTGACATCCATTTTGGTGTTTTCTTTCTTTCCTGTCTTTTTAATGACCTTTTGCTTTCTTCATATATAATGTCCTTAGTGTCATCCCACAGCTTGACTGCTCTTCGGTCATTAGTGTTCAATGTGTCATATCTATTCTTGAGAACACTAGCAGTCACTTGTCAGTTTGTCGTACTGTGGTGTCTTGCATGTGGCTGTGAGGCTGGATGCTATGCTACCAGTATTTCAAATGCCAGCAGGGTTATCCATGGTACAGGTTTCAGTGGAGCTTCCAGACTAAGACCAACTAACAAGCTTTAGGACTCATGTATAAAATACTTGAACAATGTAACATTCACTATATAATGTTTTTCTCACAGCATAAAGCAGATTGAGATCTCTAAGAAGCAGACTCTGAGGCAGAATTTAGCATGCACAATGTTTATTATTTAGTTCTCTTAGAATCACCACCTGTGGAAAGGAGAGGGGAAAAAGGAGGTTATGCAAAAGGAGAAATTGAACTGTGATATAATCCCAAGTGTCTTAGGTCGGGTTCTCTAGAGAAGCAAAACCAGTAAAGTGTGTGTATATATATATATATATATATATATATATATGTATACATATATATATAATATATATGTATACATATATATATGTATAATATATATATATACACATATAGATTTATATCAAGGAAACACCTCACATGATTGTAGAGGCTGTAACATCCCAAGTCCTTGGATCAGGATAGAGGCTTCTCCTGCTTCGTGTAGCCGCAGGGGCTGGTGAACCCAAGACTGGCAGGCCTGAGAGCAAGGCTCTTGCTCACAGGGTGTGAAGATCGACAAATCCCAGGATCAGCAGATAAGCTGCTAGGTCAAGTCCCAAGAACTGAAGGTCAGATGAACAGGAGGCAGCTGCAGCATCCAGAGCAGGCTAAAGCCAGAACAGCCACTTAAACTTGGATGCAGGTCACACACACAAAGAAATTCCCTTTCAACTTATTGTCTACTCACAGCAGATCCCTCATGGGAGTGATCACATATAAGCACTGAGAATCATGGCTCAGCCAAGCTGACATGCAATCTTAACCGTTACACCAAGTAATGCTTCAACCAACCCTTATGGGAAGCACTAGAGCTGGAATGGCCCTTCAGAGTCATCTGAATAAAAAAAAATAAGACCAAGGGAATTGGGCATTTGTATCTTCACACTAATCGGTAATTGGATGCAGGGTACCACAATTAAGGGCACCATGGGTGAGGCAGTTTCTTTTAGCAGAGACGATCCTCAAAAAGTGCTAACAGCTGAGGGACAACAGCTGCCGGGTCAAATCTATCATTCCAAAAGGGAGATGTGGGTGAAGCATGAAGCATCACAGCTCTCTCATGAAACAAGAAAAAGTGGTCATACTACCAACAGATTGAAAGGATTTTCCTCCACAGTTTCAGAGATGTATACATTAAAAATTTCATCTGTCCGCATCCATTCATCTACTGTTTTCTTCCTATGTCAGGCCATTAAAGTATACACTTTAGGAAGAGAGTAATGACCCTGCTCTGAACTATGCAATAATAAACAGTAAATACCATATGATGATAAAGCAATGCTGAGGTGATAAAAATTAATTCAGATATTGAATATTTCTACTTGGTTTTTCTCACCTCTGTGTATGGCATTGACACAATACATTGCATGTGTTTTTAATATTACTTAATGTGCACATGTAAATATCGACTTTTCTAGCTGATTCTACAAGAGAAATAATAGCCTCCCTAGACATATTGGACCCAATAAGCAAAATACTCATCCTTAATATTTAAAAGTGTTTACCCTTGGTACACTGTTTATGTTTTCACTGTTTCCTATTTCACAGTTTTTCTGCTTTTCATGAGAAGGCTAAACAAATAGGAGCGCAAGGTACTCTCAGTAGACAATAAAGTATATAGTAATCTGTAAAACCTAGATACATAAAATTCTTTTTGTTTCTATTTTTACCCCAAAGACAGAGCAAAACAGTACTATAGCCATTGTGTGTAGCCTACTATGCTGTGATGGGGTGTCACTGCAGAAGGAAGCCCAGTGGGATAATTTAGTGTGCAATAAAAAAACTTGGAAACACTTTTACAACATATGTTGTAGGGGATAACCACATCAGTGAAGCAGTTCAGTGTCAATTATAGCATGTGTTTTCAGATCTTTCTGTTATGTAATTCTGGGAAAGAGGTAATATGTGCTACCTTTTAGTTTTCTCATACTTCCTCTTTATTTTGCATGCTGCTCTCATCTTTCATTTCTACTTTAATTGCAGTCTGAAAGAAAAGGAATGGGGTACAATATTAAACTGGCCTTTACTAGCTTTTATCCAACAAACCTCAATAGACTGTATCATATTAACTTCCTTTCTCTTCTTACAGAGGATTTGCCATCTTATGTAAAATAGCATCCCATCCCATCTTCCCCCACACTCACAGGCTTTATATTTCTTCATGGATTAGCACTGACAGTGTATGATTTGTTTGTTTGTTTTTTGCCTGCATCCTCCAGTAGAATGTTATATTTATCAGAACAAGAAGGTTGTGTCTTTTGAGTCTAGCTGTTTCCCCAGTGCTGGCACATAAAAAAAAAAATAGGCTGAATTAAATAGATAGAATTTGCAATTTATGTATATTTCCCTAGTTATGTCACTGTCTTTAAACTTTAAGACTTAAGATGTGATGATTGCATGGGTCTATCTCATGGTCTACTCACATGTTTTACTGTGTGTAATGTATTTTAGCCACTAACTCCTGTGAGTAAAAGCATGGCATATATATATACACACACACACACACACACACATATATATATATATATATGGTTGGGGGTATATATATATATATATATATATATATATATATATATATATATATATATATATATATAAACCCATTGCTGTCAAGTTGATTCCCACTCATAGCGACCCTACAGGACAGGGTAGAACTGTCCCATAGAGTTTTCAAGGAGCGCCTGGTGGATTCAAATTGCCAGCCATTTGGTTAGCAGACAAACTCTTAACCACTAGGCCACCAGGTTTTCCTATACATATAGGACATTTTCTCCTTTTCTCTTTTCTGAAACTTTTTATTAGGAAAATTTCCAACATATGTAAAAGTGGAGAAAATAGCATAAAGAAATTCTATGTACTCATCATCCAGCAAAAAACAATTACCAATATCAACTAATGACCAAACTTATTTCGTCTATACACCTATATACTTCCACACACATCAGATTGTTTTGAAGCAAATGTTAGAACATTTTCTTGTAGAATTAGCAGTAATGACATTCACAGCTGAAGAGATAACATTTTGGGGGAGTCTACCGTCCTGAATTTGTGAGGTATAAACAAACCCTGTCTTGCTTCAGTCCTTCTGCTCTCAAAGCTCTGAGAAGGCCTGAGAAAGGTCACCTTTAATATAGGTTATCTTTATTACCTTTTATTTCCTTTGACTAGCTGTAGTGTTTTTCCTCAGTACAGCTGACACCATGACTAACATAGATTTCTTCAAAGGGATGTTGCTTCAGCTAACCATAAAATTGAATGAGAAGTTTATATCCATGATATAATCCTTCTGCTGTCTGTTTCCAGCTCTCCTCTAATGCGAATAATGAGAGCACAGTTTTCTGTACAACAGAGCATGTGTTGCATTAAGCATACAGTGTTCAAGTTCCCAACTATTCCCTATATGGTCCTTTGGCAAAATGTTCTTAATCAAGATAAAAAAATAGACTTTTCAAATCTCTAATAACTATAATGTGTTTGTCCTTGACTTGTGATTGTCTTAGTTTAAAAAGGACTCTCAGATGCACAAAGATACAGCCCCCAACTCTGTCACAATTTTTAAATTATTTAGAAGAGATAGATATGTATTGTCTGTAACCACTAACCACCAATGTAACATACACTCTTGTGATTTTTCACATTAACCATTGTTTTCAACTTTAAGTGTAATCAAAGTATACAATAGTGCATATATTTAAAGTGAAAAACTTGATAAATTGTGTTATATGTATGTACTTGTGAAGACGTCATCAAAATCAAGATAACAAATATTTTGGTCACCCTGAAAGTTTCCTTGTGCCCTTTTGTAATCCCACCTCCATCTCCAGGTAGCTACCACTTTGCTTTCGGTTAGTATAGATTAAATTGCATAATATTTTTTGATAATCCAGTGCCATCGAGTCGATTCTGACTCATAGTGACCTGATAGGGCAGAGTAGAACTGCCCTCGTAGAGTTTCCAAGGATATCAAATATCAAAAAATATTTTTGATATGTGCATATATTTAATAATGAAACTATTCATCAACAACAAAAATACTAGAAGAATTCATGAGACCTCAGTGTTGTGAAACAGAATGGGAAAATAAAGGCAATAAGATATAGCAAGTGATTCAGAAAGCCACGTGAGGAGTGAAGCAAAGGTAAATTTGGCTAGGATAGTATTATATGCTCTTGGAAAGGAGAATGGCAGTTATTTCACTGCTTGGAAGCAGGCAGCCTTACTGTATGCCACATGGAATGGAGGCAAGAGCCTAGGGAGAGTTGAAAAAGAGAGGGAAAAGAGCAATTTTTTTTTGCTGAGAAAAACAATAAAGAGGGAAAAATAGAAAAGACAGGTTTGAAGGTGTATCCAACAGCAGTGAAAAAGTATGGAGTCAAGATCTGGAATATGACTTAAATTCATAGAGGTTATCCTGAAATCTTGAACTTTATATACTATGAGCATTTTCTGATTCCAGGAGAGGCAGCTGATATGCTCAGACGAGCTTCTGAGAGCCTAATGCGATTAGGGTATCAAGAATTGGAGTCTCGTGTCAGTCAAGAGTTGACCTGGGAAACCACCCATACTACTCCATATGAGTAAGTTAAAAGAGCCCAGGCTCAAATTTTCTTAATCTTTACAATTGAGTTAAAGTGAACCTGCATTACTAGTGATACCAGTCACCTGTCAACCCAAAATAATCTCTGGAGGAAGATAATATCAAAATTTTCAAATTATTTTTTGATTTTTCTATATTAGATGAATATTATATATAAAAATAACCAGGTACATGGGGAGGTAAGAGCATGAAAAACAATAAGAATGAACAGCATCAAAATCACAAGAGAAAGAGATCCACTGTTATTCCAGATAAACAGATATCAGACATATTTTTAAATAACTTAATTTGTTTAGAGATATAAAATTCAAGGTTGATACTTTTCTCCAAGAATTGAAAGCTGAAAGAAAATACAAAATTCTAGAGTTGAGAAGTATAAAGCTAATATTAATAAATTTGTGGGTGTTTTTTACGAGAAATTTAGACATCTAAACATATAATTAGAAATCTAGAAATATGTAGAGCAAAAGAAAATGTATAAAATGAAGTCAGAAAAAAAGGATGGAAAATACATAAAAAAGTAACAGGAACAGAAGATAAAGTGAAAAACTCTTACATATATGTAAGTTTAATCCAAGAAGGGGAAAGGAGGATAAAGCAGAAGTTATATTTAAAGATATAATAGATGAGAATTCGGTAAAATTTATGAAAACCATCAAGTTACAGATATAAGAATCCCTGTGGCTCCACACAAGCATAAATTAAAAAAAAAACAAAACAAAACAAGAACACCTAGGAGCATGAGAGTAAAAATATTGAAAAACAAAGGCAGAAAAATTCTTAAAATCTTCTGGAGAAAAAAGCCATTATTTTCAAAGGAGCAACAACAACTTCTCTTCAAAAATAATTGTCTTAGGCTAGGTTCTCTAGACAAGCAAAACCAGTAAAGCATATAAATATATATATAGAAAGCGATTTATATCAAGGAAATGGCTCATGTGGTTGTAAAGGCTGGAATGTCCCAAGTCCATGGGTTAGAATAGAGGCTTCTCCTTATTCACATTGCCATAGGGGCTGGTGAACCCAACATCAGCAGGTCAGAGAGCAGGGCACTTGGTCACAGGCTAGAAAGATTGATGAATCCCAAAATTGATAGGCAAGACGGCAGGTGAGCTGCTAGATACAGTCCCAAGAACCAGAGGTCAGATGAACAGGAGCCTGCTGCAGGATCCAGCACAAGCAAAAAGTCCTCGAGTGCCAGAATGTCCACATATATCCGATGCACACCCTTTCATCTGATTGGCTACTCACAGCAGATCTCATTATGGGAGTGATCACATATCAAATCTCAACATAAAAGTGATCACAAGGTTATAAGACTGCCAAAACATTGAGAATCATAGCCCAGCCAAGTTGACACACAATCTTAACATCACAGTAATGGAAGTATAATATAATGGGAATGATACCTTCATTGTGCTGAAAGGACTTAATAGCATACATAAAATTCTATACCAAGAAAAAACAGCTTTAAAGAATGAAAGTGGAATAAAATCATGTTTGGCAAATAAAAATTATTAATTTGGTCACCAGCAGACTTGCATTAAGGAAATAATAAGGGATTCTTTAGGCAGAAGAACAATGTTACTAGATGGCAGCACAGCAATTCAAGAAACATTGAAAAGAGTAAATATATTGGCATATATAAATGAGTTTTGACTGTATTCATCAATAACTAAAATACACATATTGTGGGGATTGCAACCTATGTCACAAAACAATCTGTGTATAAATTTTTGAATGAAAAACTAATTTGCACTGTAAACTTTCACTTAAAACACACAAAAAATTTAAAAACTAATAATTAAAATACAAGGCAACATTAATATGTAAATTGTGAGGGGCAAATAGATTGAAAATGGTTTAGGGTCTTTTCATTTTCCAGAAAGAAGATAAGAATACCAAGTAAATGAGACTTTGACAAGTCAAGAACACACATCATAATGTCTAATGTAAACGTTAAAATGATACTGAAATAATTTATAGATACCATGTTAAGTTGGGGGGACTGAAATAAAAAAATAGTCAATACATACAAAAAACTAAAGACAGAAAGGGGGCTCAAATACGAAGGAAAAATAGAACGCCAAAAGTGAGAAATTGAGATGGTAGATTTAAACTCAAATATATTAGACATTAAATTAAATTTAAATATAATAAATGCTCTAATTAAAACAAAAAATAGCTGTGAGACTTGATATAACAAAGATTATGTATTATTTAAAATAAAAGAGTACAAAATAAAAGGATATAGAAAGTTTTAAGGTAAACTTATGAATAAAATAGCATGCAAATCAGAACGATAATAAAATTTCAACTCATTGTGGAGATACAACAATACTAAACTTGTATGCCCTTAACAACATGCTCTTGAAATACGAAAGGAAGAAAAAACAGTTTTAACAAAATTATGTGATCATGTCGAGCAAATGCAATAAAAGCATTTCATAAAACTTTAACATAAAGAGGCAGAGCAAAATGAAAATATGAGCAGCTCCATGCTCCTATCCACAAAGAAAAACACCAAAAAAAAAAAGGGGGGGGCATAAATTGGCAGAACCAACTTTGTCAGAACTCTGGGAACCCTCTTTCCAGCTCAGTGCTATCTTAAAGAAAGTTGTAGTGGCCTGCATTCCCAGAAAGGGAGCCTGGTCACTGAATCCTGAGGGAGTATAGCATACTTAAATAAAAAATCATTGTGTGTGTCTTTTCTAACCCATCTGGGGACTGCCTAAAGAATTTAAGTAAGGCATTTAATCTCAATTTGGCCTATCTCAGAGCTCTTGCTGGGCACAGGGGAAGAGGGCGATACCTGAAGTCTATAATCACCTATAGATACCTGGGATGAAGGAGTGTGACTAAGGCATACCCCCCAAAAAGAAAAGAAATCTAAGAACTAGGAGGAGAAGCCAAGGAAACAGTTTCTTTGGGAAATTAGGGCATTCGAAAAGGAGTGCTGGTGGCACAGTGATTAACCTGCTAACCAAAAGGTCGACACACTATACACACGCAGAGCAAGATGAATCCTCAGAAGCTACCTGAGAATACAACTATGCTTTCATCTCCAGCCTATGCCAACGCTCAGTTCAAGCCTTGAGAAGTGATTAAGGAATGCCCCATCACAGAGCCAATCAGCAAAGACTGGGAGAGGTTATTGATTGCTTTTTTTTTTTTTTTTGGTTTTTCCAACCCAGGCATTCAAGCAAAATGCTAGCTGAACGCAAGCTACAGAAAAGAGAATTCAGTGTCAAAACACAACCAGGAAGGCAGTCTTTGATAAAGTCAGGGGAAGTCACTAAAGAAATGAATCACTACATTAAAAAAATAAAAGACCAAACTTGTTGCCATCGAGTTGATTCCAAATCATACCGACCTTATAAGACAGAACAGAACTGCTCTGTAGGGTTTCCAAGGAGCACCTGGTGGATTTGAACTGCCAAACTTTTGATTAGCAGCAGTAGGTCTTAACCACTATGCAACCAGGTTTTCTGAGCCACTATATAGCCTTCAACAATTAAAACAAAACAGTAAAACCTGGGGAAGGGGGGAAATATGATTTCTAGAGTCACCACGTTATAGTACTCAAATGTCCTGTTTTCAACAAAAAATAACAAGGCATATAAACAAATAGATAAAGATGGCCCATTCAAAAGAACAAAATTAGAATGACAAAAACGTTTTCAGTCAAAGCCAAGAAAGGTACCAACTAGAGAAAAACTTTAAAACAGCAGTATTAAATATGCACAAAGAACTAAAAGAAAACACAAAGGACTAAATGAAATCAGAAAAAAAGATACAGGAACAAAATGAGAATATCAATAAAAAGAAAGAAATTATAAAAATAAAACAAACAGAAATACTAGAGCTGAAAAGTACAATAACTAAAATGAAAAAATTACTAGAGGAGTGCAACAGCAGTTGTGAGCTGGCAGAAGAAAGAATCAGCAAACCTGAAGATAGCACAATTTAAATTACCAAGTTGAACCCACCAAAAACCAGTGCCGTCGAGTCGATTCTGACTCATAGCAACCCTATGAGTCCTTCAAGTCTGAAGAAGAAGAAAAACAGAAGGCAGAAATGCAGAGACCAAGGGACTTGTGGAATACCATCAAGTGGACCAACATACACATTATGAAACTCTAAGAAGCAGAAGAGATGAGAAAAGGAAGAATATTTGACAAAATAATTTCCAAAACTTTTCACATTTGATGAAAGACATTTATCTACAAGTTCAGGAAATCCAAGAAACTCCAAGTATGATAAACCCAAAGAGATTCACATCAAGATGCAGAATAATCAAACTACCAAAAACAAACGTAGAGAATATTGAAAGCAGCAAGGCAGAAGTGAATCATCACGTACAAATGATCCTCAAAAATCTTATAACACTGATTTCTCCTCAGAAACCATGGAGGTCAAAAAACAGTGGGCTGACATATTTAAAATGCTAAAAATAAAGTAATACCAAGAATTCTATATCTGGCAAAACTGTACTTCAAAAATGAGGGTAAAATCAATACATTCTTAGGAAAAGAAAAGCAGAGGGAGTTCATTCTCACTAGACATACCCTGGTGGCGTAGTGGTTAAGTGCTACGGCTGCTAGCCAAAGGGTCGGCAGTTGGAATCCGCCAGGCACTCCTTGGAAACTCTCTGGTGCAGTTCTACTCTGTCCTATAGGGTCGCTATGAATCAGAATCAACTCGACGGCACTGGGTTAGGCATACCCTGCAAAAAACTCTAAAGACAGTCCGTTTTGTTGAAATAAAAGGACACAGACAGTAAACTGAAGCTGTATGAAGAATTAAAGATCTCCAGTAAGGGTAATTTCGTGGACAAGTACAAAGGACAATTTTACTATATATTTTGTTTTTAACTATACTTGTGTCCCACAAAATTAAAAAGAGAAATGCAAAAATACAATTATAAATTTATTTTATCAGGCATATAATGCATAAGAATGTTATTTGTGATAACTACATCATAAAGGAGGGAAGAGCTATATAGGAACAAAATTCTTGTATGCAGTATTGAATATCATGGTGGCTGTCTCACATGTTGCTGTGATGCTGGAAGCTATGCCACCAGTATTTCAAATACCAGCAGAGTCATCCATGGTGGACAGTTTCCATGGAGCTTCCAGACTAAGGCAGAATAGGAAGAAAGACCTGGTGGTCTATTTCTGAAAAAAAACTGGCCAGTGAAAACCTTATGAACAGCAGTGGAACACTGTCTGATATAGAGCAGGAAGACGAGCTCCCCAGGTTTTAAGGCACTCAAAATACAACTGGGTAAGAGTCACCTCCTCAAGGTAGAGTCAACCTTAATGATATGAATGGAGTAAACCTTCATTTGCTGATGTGTCATTCAAAATGAGAGGAAATAGATGCAAACATCCATTAATAATCAGAGGGTTAAATGTACAAAAAATCTAGAAAAGTTGGAAGCAGTCAAAATGAAATGGAATGCATAAAGATTGGTATCTTAGCCATTAGTGAGCTGAAATGAACTGGTATTGGCCCTTTTGAATTGGTCTACTATGCTGGGAATGACAAATTAAAGAGGAATGGCATCATATTCATCATCAAAAACAACATTTCAAGAATTACCCTGAAGTACAACACTGTCAGTGATAGGGTAATATCCATATGCCTACAAGGAAGACCCCCCATGTGTCTGTCAGTTTGTCATACGATGGGGGCTTGCATATTGCTGTGTTGTTGGAAGCTATGCCACCAGTATTCAAAAACCAGCTGAGTCACCCATGGCAGACAGGTTTCACCTGAGCTCCCAGACTAAGACAGACTAGAAAGAAGGACCTGGTGGCCTATTTCTGAAAAAAAATTAGCCAGGGAAAACCTTATGAATAGCAGTGGAACACTGTCTGATATAGCACTGGAAGATGAACCCCCAAGGTTGGAAGACATTCAAAATATGACCAGGGAAGCGTTGCCTCCTCAAAATAGAGTCGACCTTAATGATGTGGATGGAGTAAAGCTTTTGGACCTTCATTTGCTGATGTGGCATGACTCAAAATGAGAAGAAACAACTGAAAACATCCATTGATAATCATAACATGGAATGTAAGAAGTATGAATCTAGGAAAATTGAAAATCATAAAAAATGAAATGGAACACATAAACATTGATACCCTAGGCGTTAGTGAGCTGAAATGGACTGGTATTGGCCATTTTGAATCAGATGATCATATGGTCTACTACGCTGGGAATGACAACTTGAAGAGGAATGGCATTGCATTGCTCGTCAAAAAGAACATTTCAGGATCTATCCTGAAGTACAATGCTGTCAGTGATAGGATAATATCCATATGCCTACAAGGAAGACCAGAAATTTAGGCAGGATTCAGAAGAGGACATGGAACCAGGGATATCATTGCTGATGTCAGATGGATCCTGGCTGAAAGCAGAAAATATCAGAAAGATGTTTACCTGTGTTTTACTGACCACGTGAAGGTATTCAACTGTGCGGATCATAACCAATTATGGATAACATTGCGAAGAATGGGAATTCCCGAATACTTAATTGTGCTCATGAGGAACCTGTACATAGATCAAGAGGCAGTTGTTCGGACAGAACAAGGAGATACTGAGTCATTTAGAGTCAGGAAAGGTGTGCATCAGGGTTGTATCCTTTCACCATACCTATTCAATCTGTATGTTGAGCAAATAATTTGGGAAGCTGCACTATACAAAGAAGAATGGGGCATCAGGATTGGAGGAAGACTCGTTAACAACCTGTATTATGCAGATGACACAACCCTGCTTGCCAAAAGTGAGGAGGAGTTGAAGTACTTACCGCTGAAGATCAAAGACCGCAGCCTTCATTATGGATTGTACCTCAACATAAAGACAAAAATCCTCACAACTGGACCAATAGGCCACATCATGCTAAACGGAGAAAGGATTGAGGTTGTCAAGGATTTCATTTTACTTGGATCACAATCAACACCCATGGAACCAGCAGTCGAGAAATCAAAAGATGTGTTGTATTGGGCAAATCTGCTACAAAGGACCTCATTAAAGTGTTGAAAAGCAAAGATGTCACTTTGAAGACTAAGGTGTGCCTGACCCAAGCCATGGTATTTTCAAACACATCATATGCATGTGAAAGCTGGACAATGAATAAGGAAGACCAAAGAAGAATCGTTGCCTTTGAATTGTGGTGTTGGAGAAGAATATTGAATATACCATGGACTGCCAAAAGAACGAACAAATCTGTCTTGGAAGAAATACAACCAGAATGCTCCTTAGAAGCAAGGATGGTAAGACTGTGTCTTACAAACTTTGGACATGTTGTCAGGAAGGATCAGTCCCTGGAGGACATCATGCTTGGTAAAGTACAGGGTCAGCAGAAAAGAGGAAGATCCTCAATGACATGGATTGACACAGTGGCTGCAACCACAGGATCAAGCATAACAACGATCGTAAGGATGGCACAGGTCTGGGTAGTGTTTCGTTCTGTAGTACATAGGGTCACTATGAGTCAGAACCGACTTGACGGCACCTAACAACAACAAGGAAGACCACTTAATACAACTATTATTAAAATTTATGCACCAACCACTAAGGCCAAAGATGAAGAAATTGAAGATTTTTACCAACTTCTGCAGTTTGAAATTGATCAAAAATGTAAACAGGACGCATTGATAATTACTGGTGATCAGAATGCAAAAGTTAGAAACAAAGAAGAAAGATCAGTAGTTGGAAAATACGGCCTCGATGATAGAAACAATGCCGGAGGTTGCATGATAAAATTTTGCAAGACCAATGACTTCATTGCAAAAACCTTTTTTCATCAACATAAACGGTGACTATACACATGGACCTCACCAGATGGAATACACAGGAATCAATTCGATAATATCTGTAGAAAGAGACAATGGAAAAGCTTAGTATCATCAGCGAGAACAAGACCAGGGGCCAACTGTGAAACCGACCATTAATTGCTGATATGCAAATTCAAGTTGAAACTGAAGAAAATTAGAACAAGTCCAGGAGACCCAAAGTGCCACCTTGAGCATGTTCCACCTGAATTTAGAGACCATCTCAAGAATAGATTTGATGCATTGAACACTAATGACCGGAGACCAGATGAGTTGTGGAATGACATCATAAACAAAGAAATAACAGTTCATTAAAAAGACAGGAAAAAAAGAAAAGACCAGAGTGGATGTCAGAAGAGACTCTGAAACTTGCTCTTGGAAGTCGAGTAGCTAAAGAGAAAGGAAGAAATGATGAAGCGAAAGAGCTGTACAGAAGACTTCAAAGGGCAGCTCGAGAAGACAAAGTATAATATTATAAAGACATATGCAAAGACCTGGAGACAGAAAACCAAAAAGGAAAAAGACACCAGGCATTTCTCAAACTGAAAGAAGTGAAGAAAAAATTCAAGCCTCAAGTTGTAATATTGAAGGATTCTATGGGGAAAATATTAAACGACCCAGAAAGAATCAAAAGATGGAAGGAATACACAGAGTCACTATACCAAAAAGAATTGGTCGATGTTCAAACATTTCATCAGGGAGTGGACGATGCGGAACTGATGGTACTGAAGGATGAAGTCCAAGCTACACTGAAGGAAATGGTGAAAAACAAGGCTCCAGGAATTGACGGAATAACAATTAACATGTTTCAACAAACAGATGCAGCCCTGGAAGTGCTCACTCGTCTATGCCAAGAAATTTGGATGACAGCTATCTGGCCGCTCAACTGGAAGAGATCCATATTTATGCCTATTCCCAAGAAAGGTGATCCAACCGAATGTGGAAATTATCGAACAATATCATTAATATCACACTCAAATAAAATTTAGCTGAAGATCATTCAAAAGTGGCTGTAGCAGTACATCAACAGTGAACTGTCAGAAATTCAAGCAGAATTCAGAAGAGGATGTGGAACGAGGGATATCATTAATGATGTCAGATAGATCCTGGCTGAAAGCAGAGAATACCAGAAAGATGTTTAACTATATTTTATTGACTATGCAAAGGCATTTGACTGTGTGGATCATAACAAATTATGGATAACATTGCAAAGAATGGGAATGCCAGAACTCTTAATTGTGCTCATGAAGAACCTGTACGTAGATCAAGAGGCAGTTGTCCAGACAGAACAAGGGGATACGGAGTGGTTTAAGTTCAGGAAAGGTATTCATCAGGGTTGTATCCTTTCACCATACCTATTCAATATGTGTGCTGAGCAAACAATCCAAGAAACTGGGATATATGAATAAGAATGGGGCATCAGGATGGGAGGAAGACTCATTAACAACCTGCATTAAGCAGATGACACAACCTTCCTTGCTGAAAGTGAAGAGGACTTGAAGCACTTACTGATGAAGATCAAAGACCACAGCCTTGGGTATGGATTACACCTCAACATAAAGAAAACAAAAATCTTCACAACTGGACCAATAAGCCACATCATAATAAATAGAGAAAAGATTGAAATTGTCAAGGATTTCATTTTACCTGGATCCACAATTAACACCCATGCAAGCAGCAGTCAAGAAATCAAAAGACACATTGCATTGGGCAAATCTGCTGCAAAAGACCTCCTGAAAGTGTTGAAAAGCAAAGATGTCACGTTGAAGACAAAGGTGTGCCTGACTCAATCCATGGTGTTTTTAATAGCCTCATATGCATGTAAAAGCTATACTATGAATAAGAAAGACTGAAGAAGAACTGATGCCTTTGAATTGTGGTGTTGGCAAAGAGTATTGCATATATCATGGACTGCCAAAAGAATAAGCAAATATGTCTTGGAAGAAGTGCAACCAGAATGCTCCTTAGGAGCAAGGATGGGGAGACTATGTCTCATGTACTTGGGGTATGTTATCAGGAGGGATCAGTCCCTGGAGAAGGACATCATGCTTGGTGAAGTAGAGGGTCAGAGAAAAAGGGGAAAATTCTCAGCGAGATGAATTTACACAGTGGTTGTAACAATGGGCTCAATCATAGCAAGGACTGTGATGATGGAGCAGGACTGGGCAGTGTTTCCTTCTGTTGTGCATAGGGTGGCTATGAATCAGAATCAACTTGATGGCACCAACAAAAACAACAAGGAAGACCAGTTAATATGGATATTATTCATATTTACGCATGGACCACTAAGGCCAAAGATGAAGAAATGGAAGATATTTACCATCTTCTACAGTCTGAAATTGATCAAACATGCAGTCAAGATGCGTTGATAATTAATGCTGATGGAATGCAGAAGTTGGAAAGAAAGAAGAAGGATAAGTAATTGGAAAATATGGCCTTGGTGTTATAGACAATGCCAGGCCCAATGACCGACTCACTGCAAATACCTTTTTTCAACAACATAAATGGAGACTATACACGTTGACCTCACTGGATGGAATACACAGGAATCAAATCTACTACAGCTGCGGAAAGAGACAATGGAGAAACTCAATATCAGTCAGAACAAGGCCAGGGACCAACTATAGAACAGACCATCAATTGCCCATATGCAAGTTTAAGTTGAAGCTGAAGAAAATTAAAACAAGTAACAAGAGCCGAAATACAACCTTGAGTATATCCCACCTGAATTTAGGGACCATCTCAAGGATAGATTTGATGCACTGATCATTAAAGACCAAAGACCAGACAAGTTGTGGAATGACATCAAGGACATCATACAAGAAGAAAGCAGAAGGACATTAAAAAGACAAGAAAGAAAGAAAAGGCCAAAATGGATGTTAAAAAAGACTCTGAAACTTGTTCTCGAATGTAGAGCAGCAAGAGTGAATGGAAGAAATGATGAAAAGACCTGAACAGAAGACTTCAAAGGGCAGCTTAAGAAGACAGTGTAAAATATTATAATTAAATGTGCAAAGACCTGGAGTTAGAAAACCAAAAGGGAAGAATGGGCTAAACAATTTTCAAGCTGAAAGAACTGAAGAAGAAATTCAAGCCTCAAGTTGCAATATTGAAGGATTCTATAGGCAAAATATTGATTGATGCAAAAAGCATCAAAAGAAGATGAAAGGAATACAGAGTCACTGTCCGAAAAAGCATTGGTTGACGGTCAACCATTTCAGGATGTAGCATATGATCAAGAACTACTGGTACTGAAGGATGAAGTCCAAGCTGCATGGAAGGCAATGGCAAAAAAAAAAAGGCTCCAAGAATGACGGAATGCCAATAGAGATGTTTCAACAAATGTATGCAGTGCTGTCGGTGCTCACTCATCCATGCCAAGAAATTTGGAAGACAACTACCTGGCCAACTGGCTGGAATGGATAAATATTTATGCCCATTTCAAAGAAAGGTGATCCAACAGAATGCAGAAATTATTGAATAATATCATTAATATTACACACCAGTAAATTTTTGCTGAAGATAATTCAAAAGCACTTGCAGCAGTACAACAGCAGGGAACTGCCAGGAATTCAAGCTGGATTCAGAAGAGGACGTGGAAGGAGATATATCATTGCTGATGTCAGATGGATCTTGGCTGAAAACAAAGGATACCAGAAAGATGTTTACCTGTGTTTTATTGACTATGCAAAGGCATTCGACTGTGTAGGTCATAACAAATTATGATTAACATTCCAGGACACTTATCTGTGCTCATGCAGAACACGTACATAGACTAATGGGATAATGCTTGGTTTAAAATCAGGAACAGTGTGCATCAGGTTTGTTTTGTTTTACCATATTATTCAATCTGAATGCTGAGCAAATAATCTGAGAAGCTGGACTATATGAAGAACATGGCATTGGGATTGGAGAAAGACTCATTAACAGCCTGCTGTATACATATGACACAATCTTCTTGTTTGGTGAAAGTGAAGGAAGGGGACTTGAAGCACTTACTGATGAAGATAAAAGGCTACAGCCTTCAGTATGAATTTCACCTCAATGTAAAGAAAACAGAAATCCTCACAACTAGACCAATAAATAACATTATGATAAACAGAGAAAATATGGGAGTTGTCAAGGATTTCATTTTGCTTGGATCCACAATCGACACCCAAGGAAGCAGAAGTCAAGAAATCAAAAAATGCATTGCATTGGGCAACTCTTCTACCAAAGACCTCCTTAAAGTGTTAAAAAGGAAAGATGTCACTTTGAGGACTAAGGTGCGCCTGACCCAAGCCATGATATTTTCAATCCCCTGATATGCATTCGAGAGTTGGAAGACTGAAGAAGGATTGGTGCCTTTGAATTGTGGTGTTGGTGAAGAATATTGAATATACTATGGACTTCCAGAAGAATGAACAAATCTATCTTGGACGAAGTACAGCTGGAATGTGCCTTAGAAGCTGAGGATGGTGGGACTTTGTCTCACGTACTTTGGACATGTTATCACTAAGGACCAGTCCCTGGAGAAGGACATCATGCTTGGTAAAGTAGTGGGTCGGTGGACGACCCTCAACAAGATGGATAGACACAATGGCTGCAAAGATGGGCTCAAGCATAGCAATGATTGTGAGAATGATATAGGACCGGGTAGTGTTTTGTTCTATTGTACGCAGGGTCACTATGAATTGAACAGACTGAATGGCACCTAACAACATAACAACAAATTGAAGTTAAGTTGGTATCAATTTAAACTAGATTGTTATAAATTAAGATGTTATTTATAGTCCACATAGTAACCACAAAGAAAATACCTAACATTATGAGCAAAAGGATACAAAAAAATATGTATTGAGTATTTTCTATGTTCCAGGACCATAACAAAGAATTTTATACCATTTCTTTCATTCAATACTATAACTCTGTAATAGTAGGTAGGTCCCTGCTGGCATGAACAGTTTGTGCTTGACTACTAACCGGAAAGTTGGCAGTTAGAATATATATATATTATATATATATTTGTATACCTCTTCACTACACACTCCCTTCCTAACTTCATTGAATATAATAACTGCTTAATTTCCAGATCCATCAAGCACTTTACTGACTTTTTTCTGATAACCTCTCAGCAATATTTGGCTATCATGACCTTTTTTCTTTTTTTAATATTCTCCTCTCCCCACAAGCTCCTTTTCAGATACCTTTCTCTCCTAGCTCTCATTGTATCTGCCTGATCACATCTTCTCTGTCTTTTTTAGCTCCCCTTTCTTTGCTCACCCTTTAATTATAGATATTCTCTAGTGTTTTGAAGTTGGCTCCATTCTCTTTTCATTCTTTATTTCATCTTTTAAACACATGGCTTCACCTTCTTATGGGCTTAACACATTCAAATTCATATCTCTTGGACCCACCTCAAGAATTACTTCAGTATCACCTTCTCAATGAAATCATTATTGATTGTCATCAACACTAAATAATTTTTTTCTCTTTACTCCCATAACACTATACCATACTTCGTTTGGGAGCTAGCAACCATTGATTGGTTGCTTGTATTCAGACTAGCTATTTACATGTGTATATCCCTCCCTTTCTCCTGTCAGTGCTTTGGGAGCAAGGACCAAGTCTTTGCCATCCCCATATGCTGATTAGTATTGGATCAGTCTCTTTTCCCATGGGAGACATTTCCTGAGACAAATTTCCTCTTTGTTAGGTGTCACATTTCATCCCGATGCTATCACTAGCATCGTCTATAGATGGGTGTTTTTAGATTCCAGCGCTATTGAACATTTGCCAGGAGCCAAATTTTGCTCTGCCTCATGGAGATTCAGCCTTGCTTTAATTTCCATGCCAAAGGAAACTGTAGACAATGACAAATTTTCTCTTTGAATTTTACTGTATTAATTCTAAGTGCTACAGTGTCCTAGCCACAGACTTGCCCAAAGAATGTGTGTGGGTGAGTGCATGTGTGTGTGTGTGTAAAATTATTCAGTCAAGTCTCAAACATCCTTCCAAATAGGTAGCTAGCAAAAGACTCAATTCCTGTAAGAGGTAACAGAACAAGATTCCTGCTGGTTTGGTGAATGACTGCTTCATTTATTAAAACTTTGCCCAGTACCCAGGCAGTTGTTTCACATCTCTATGTTCTTATCTTTTTATGTGTTTGTTTATTAAAATTTTTCAATTATATGTATTGTACGGTTATCTGAAATAAAATAAAATCACAATTTTGGTTGATATTTTCTCAACAATTTCAGACAGGGAAATGCACTCTTTTTTTTTTTATATATACCTCTCTCTTTTCCACTTAAAGTACGCTCAAATGGAGCTAGAAAGGCAAATTTGAGTTAGTTTTTTAGTTCTATGATTTCTTTTTTTTTTTCTCTTATTTCATCTTCATGTGATCACCAGAATTGAATGTACAATTTTACGTTAGGTCTTATCAGAGAATAAGGGAATCCAATTAAAATTCCCTTCCATTAATATGCAGCTCTTCTTGATATTTTTTCTTTGCATTCTTTGGTCTTAAAAAAAAAATAACTACCTCAACACTAGCATAGAAATACAGTTTAAAATTAATCATTATGGAATCAGCAGTAGTCAGTGTTTTTTTTTTTTTTTTTCAATATCCTTTACTTAGCTTATATTAGGTTGTTCTCAAGTGGCATGCAGTACAAAATGGCAAAGTGAACTTATTACGGAGTTACTATAGGGTACTCCCTCACCTTCTGGAAAGGTTAGTAGAACTTCTTGATTTAGATGTGCCCTCATCAAAGACTAAATTTTTAAGAATGTTACAGTACAACTGGATTTTAGACAGTACTTCTTTAAATAAACAAAGCTCAAAATGTAATGTTGATTTTCATTTTATAATTTTGTTTTAGAATCATTTCCAAAGTTTCTTCGTATTTGTTGGCCCACAAAATGTGAACTAGAACTTGCCACGTAAAATTCAACAGGATTTAAATCTAGTAGGTATTGTCACCTACCCACCATTTTACCAATCTGATCTGTAATTGGAAAATAATAAATAAGCATTTGCAAGATGCCTAGTGCTGATTAGGAGAGAACTGTACAGAGTCCTTCTAGTAAGCCTGTCACTTCCTCCATGCATAGTTATCCTAGAATATACAGGTTCCTTTAAGATGACTAATGTTTCCCTTAGGAAACCATCTTGGATAAAATGGACATTTAGGAACCAAAAACTTCATCATTATCATTGTCTTCTACATGGTATATCAAAGATGGTTATCATGTTATGCAATAAGGGTTTCTGTTCCTTTAATTTTTCATGCAAGAAAAGGTTCTTTTTTTTCCTTTCTTCCCTGATTTTTTTCAAGTTAATGAAGAGGCTAAAACAAAAATACAGACAGCATAAAGAAGCTTCAAATGGAAGATAAATGATATGAAATATTTTAATTGAATTAGGTAGTGAGTTAAACTGAATGAGCATACAAAGGTTTAGAAGTTTGTTTGTGTGCTTGTTTTCCTATAGCTGTGATATTTAATCACTGAATACCTACATCTTCCTTGCTGACAACAGAAATATGATGTAGTAATTGAGATGTTGGATGATGAAACGGACCATCATAGGTGTTTGGGAAAATGGTACATCCCTACCTCACCATAGTAAATGACAAAGTGATTCAAATCAGTTAAGTGGTCTATCTGTCTAAGCATCTTTGACCAATGGAACATTCATTATTCTAGTTTCGAAGATATAAACTCCATAAATGACCCAGATAGCATCTGTATAAAACAAACAATAACTTTGACAACATAGTTGTTTTTCTCAAACATCTACAATCCAATCAGATAGGTGTAGATTGAAGCTACTATTTAAGAATGTATCTAACACTACTTTGAATTTTTACATACTTTCAGCAAATGCCTTTTTTGGGAGACAACACATTTATCATGTGATTGTTATCTACTGCCAAAATGGATACTTTCAATGATTCTAAGATACTTCTTTCAAGCTTCACATTATGCTTGCATTTCAAGGCCCTGAACACCTTTGCCACCCACTTGTTGGTATTATAAAATTTTATCATATCTCTCAAAGAGTTCATCTTCCTAGATTCACAAGCCCTGATATTGTTGCCTGAGTATATATGAGTGTTTCTTCAAATTTTCCATTACTCCATTTGCCCTTTTCTAGGTCCTTTTCTGCTGAGTTTCTCTGGACCCTGTTTTAGTGCTCCATAATAAAGTGTCTGTCAAAGGAAGATACTTTTCCTAGCTGATATTGTCAAACAATCCATAAAGAAATAACTAATTCTTCATCAACTATTTATTTTAGTTCCTACCAGGCTATGGCTATGTGTAATCATGATTACTGACTTGGCTTCTGTAGATGAAGAGGAAGTGGAAGGAGCAATATAACCAATAGCTTAGTGTAATTTTATTTAGTGGATTTACGAGATAATTACACTTAAGGATAAATATCACCATTAATGCTTAAAATCCAAGTGGCTTGGATTCACTTGTACAAGCAGGAAGTATAAAACCCAAGCAATGTTTAAAAACTATGACATAAATGGATTAATCTCGTGTATATAGGGTCGCTATGAGTCAGAATCGACTGGATGGCACTGGGTTTGGCTTTTGTTTTATACCTAAATTGGTTAAACTACCTACAGTTATATATTTTAAATTTATAGTTTTTGAAGTATTGAATTTTTTCTTCCTTTATAATTAAAGGCAAATGAAATGCAGATAGTATTTAGGAAACCAAATACAATATTAAGAGAGAAAACAATAGTTTAGTTTGAACTGTGAGTCTTCCGCTATTCACTTTGCTGTTAATTTGCTCCATGACCTTCAGTCAGTAACCTCATTGTATCTCAGAGGATATAATAATCCTGACCTGCTTCACAGGGGCGTGCTGTACCTTAATTGATGTGTGCTAAGCACCTGGAGGTACTTTAATGAAAGCCATTATTGAAATGCAATTATTAACATTTGGGATAATGAAGTTAGCTTAGATGGTTTAGCTAAGCCTGGTGTGAAGATGGCTTCTAAGTTCAAGAGCACAAACTTCCCTGTTGCAAAACTTTTTTAAAAAGGCCTAAAAAAGCAAAAATAGAAAATGAAACCGTAACTGGCTTATTTGCTGACTTTAGCAGCATCAGGGCCTGCAGTTTATTGCTTTGTCTCTGATCAAGTACATTGCAATCAATGCGGATTACTACAGAGATGCTAGGAGATAATTTTGCAAAAATGTCAAAAATGCAAAATTTGGGAGAGCTGGATGGGCTAGAAATGACTATATCGATTTTGTAAAGGTTTGTAAATTACTACAATACCACCTTACTTTAAGGTAGATCGCAAATCTTGCATTTTAAGCAAGATCAACTCTAATTTTAAACTTCAAGAAAGGCTTAGTGTATTACATACGTTACTTTCATCCATGAGAAATTTAGAAGTCATGTGCTTACCTAGTAGAAACAAGCTGCGAAATTCCCAATAGGGCTCATCCTTCTGCTCAACAATTCCTTCTTGTCTATACATTTCAGCAGGGCTTGTCTTTACAATCAGAGAACAATGAGAGCAGAATAGAAATGAGTAAAATAAACACCTCCTTGCTCTACAAAAAGGTCTGAAACAAAAAAAGCATTTTTCAGAAAAAGGTTTGAATAATGGTCATTCAATCTTAAATAGTGTCTTACTGGCATTTGTTTTTTTTAATTAATGGAATTTTTAAATGCTTTCAATTGCATTTAAATACCATAATGACACCTAGAACGTAAGGGTTACACTAACTGAAATTTCCAGAATTATAGGAAGTTTCTCCAATTAGACCTTTGTCTTCAAGCATTGTGAGGAAAGTTGCAGTGCTTCTAAAATTATATAATTTAATCGTTTTATTAGTGATCCTTTTATGTTTATATATACTTGTTTAAAATTTCAGAAAAATATATAGAAAACTGCAACAAACACCAATAATATGACTTCTTAAAATTGATAAAATTTTTCATTTTTCATTTTTTTAATTTATTATCTTCTGTGTTACTTAACACACAGAATATTGTTTAAATTGTCTTTGTTTTTGTCTTCATTCCAACCCTCCTCAACCTCATCAAAGGATAGCACTATTATAAACATTTCTATAGTTATAGTATATGATTTAATACTTATATATATGTGAACAATATATAACATTGGGAGTTTTGTTTTTGTATGCTTTAAATACATATTATTGGCATTATACTGTATCATTATGCAACTTATTTTTTCACTTTATATTTTTTTCTTTATATGTATTCATGTTGATATATATGCTATACTTTATATATATATATGTACTGATGGACATTTCAATTGAATTCAGTTGTTTTCTGTTTTTTTTTTTTTTGCCATTACAAAGAGCACTTTTATGAATGTCTCTTTGTGTACATGTGTAAGAGTTTCTCTTAAGCATATACCTAGGAGTTGAATTAATAGGTAATGAAATATGTATAGTGTAAACATTGCCACATATTATAAATTGCTCTCTGATGAGCTTGTGTCAATGTAAATAGTCATAAATAAAACATAAGAAATTTCTTTTGCATATTTACATTATACCTTAGCAAGGGGATGCAGAATAATGGATAGTGGCTGGATAGATAGATGATAGATAGATAGATAGGCAGACGGATGTACAGACAGACAGATATATATATTTATAGATAGATATGTAACCAAAAACCCAAACCAAACCTATTGCTATCAAGTTGAATCCTTGTCATAGAGACTGTATAGGACAGAGTAGAACTGCCCCATAGGGTTTCCAAGAAGCACTTGGTGGATTCAAACTGTCGATCTTTTGGTTAGCAGCCGTAGCTCCACTATGCCACCAGGGGTTCCATAGATATATAGTTATCATATAAATATACAAAATTTTGGAGAAAATATTTGTCCTAATAGCTGAAAATGAATTAATGTACTTCATATCAACATGCTAAAGAAAAAAACTATATGACCATATCAATACCATATCAATATATACAGAAAAAGCATTTGACAAAATCCAACACCCTAATTAAAACTCTCCTAATTCCTAATAAAAACTCTCAGTAAACTAGGAATAGGGAACTTCCTCCACTTGATAAAGAACTTCTACAAAAACCCTGCAGCTAACATCATACTTAATGGTGAGAAACTAGACTTTTTCCCCCTAAGGTAGGAAATAAGACAAAGATATCCCCTCTCACCACTCCTATTCAACATTATCCTATAAGTCCTAGCTAATGCAATTAGAGAAGAAAAGGAAATAAAATGTATACAGATTGCTACAACAAAAAACATCATTAGATCAGTTCTCTTAGCCAGTCAATTGATCTAATATTGTTTTTAATGTTTCTGTTCTACCCCCCTAGTTCAGTGAGTAGTGCATGGAGGTCTTAAAATCTTGCAAGCTGCCGTCCAAGTACAACAATTGGCTTCTACTCACCTGGAGCAGCAGATGAAGAAAGAGAGTCAGGAATAGGAGGAGGAAATAGACTGCAGGTCTAACCGCCTCCAAGAAATACTCCTTTGCCATGAGACCAGAAGAACTTGATGGTGTCCATCTACCATCACTGAATGCTTTGATCAAGAACTCAATAGATGAAACCTGACCAAAAGCAGTGGTGGGGGTGGGGGGCAGGATAGGAAACAGAATTTCAAATTCTTAGAAAATCCAGGCTTACTGGACCCATTGAGACTGGAAGAACTCCCGAAGCTATTGTCCTGAGAAAATCTTTAAACCTTAAACTGAAACTATCCCCTGCATCTTTAAACTACAGTTTAGCTAAATTAGTAAGAATGTTTGCCTTGAGCACTGCACTCTATTGAAGAATTATCTATATAAGATCAAATTGACAATAGTAATCCTAAAGCACAGATGAGAAGTTCAGGAGGGAGTAAATCTAAGTCAAAGGTGGTGAAACAATATGGGTAGAGACAGTGAGAAGGATGATACAACTTGAAGAATATAAACGATGTCATTGAACCGTAAATGCAGAAAATGTTGAATGGGTCTATGTTCTGGCTGTGTATAATTTTACCAAGAAAAAGACTAGACCAAAACCTTAAAAAAAAGAAAGGTATAAAGGCTGAAAAGGAGAAAATAAATTCTGCTTTTTCTTTCACAGAAGATATAATTGATTGTCTACGTAGGAATTACAAAGAATTGAGAAAATAACTCCTGGAACTAATCATCAATTATAGCAAGGTTGCAGTTTACATATTTAAAAATACAAAAGTCTATTGCTTTCCTATAAGCTAGCAATGAACAACTGGAACTTGAAATTAAAAACATAACACCACTTACATTAGCTCAAAAATAAAAGAGAAATAGGTATAAATCTAAAAAAAAAAAAGTACAAGATCTACATGAAGAAAACCACAAAACTCTGATGAAGAAAATAAAAACTAAACAAAAGTAAGATATTCCATGTTCTTAGATAGGAAGATTTAATATTATTAAAATATTAATTCTTCAGAACTTGATCTATAGATTCAAAACAATCCCACTCAAAATTCCAGCAAGTTATTTTGCAGATATCCACAAAATGATTCTAAAATTTACATGGAAAGGCGAAAGACCCAGAACGGCCAACAAAACAATGAAAAACACAGAGCTAGAGGATTGATACTACTTAATTTCAAGACTTAACAATAAAGCTACAGTGATGAAGACACTGAATATATCCATGCAATTGGAGTCCAGAAACAGACCCACACAAATATGTCTTTGACAAAGGAGCAAAGCAAAGGGAATTCAGTGGAGAAAGGATAATCTTTTCAACAAATGGTGCTGAACAACTGGGCATTCTCATGCAAACAAAAAAAGAATCTAGACACAGAGCTTATCTCTTTTACAAAGATTAACTCAAAATGGATCATGGACCTAAATGTAAAAATACAAAACTATACAACTCCTAAAAGATTACATAGGAGGAAATGTAGGTAACCATGAGTTTGGCGATTCATAAGAGAAAAAGCATGATTCACAAATGAAAAATATTTGATAAGTTGGACATCATTAAAATTAAAAACTTCTGCTTTGGGAAAGACACTGTTAAGAATATGAAAAGACAAGCCATACACTGGGAGAAAATATTTTCAACACATGTATCTGATAAAGGACTTGCATCCAAAACATACAAAGAACACTTAAAACTAAACAATAAGAAAACAAGCAACCCAATTACAAAATGAGCAACATATTTGAAGAGAAACCTCACCAGAGAAGATACACAGATTTTAAATAAGCATATGATAAAAATTTTTCAATTATCATGTATGATTACGGGATTGCAAATCAAACATGAAATACCACTACACACCTGTTAGAATGGCTAAAATTCAAAACATTGGCAAAACAAAACAAAATGCTGGCGAGGTTGTGGGGCAACAAGAACTCTCATTCATTGCTGGTGGGAATGCAAAATTTGGACTTTAGATAATAATGATGAATCAATATTCGTTCATCACTTGTAACAAACATACCACATAAATGTAAGATGTTACTAATAGGAGAAACAATGTGCACAGGGGAGGGGCATATATGAGAAATCTGTACTTTCTAAGGAGTCCTGGTTGCACGCTGCTTAAGTGCTTGACTGCTATCCAAAAGGTTCGTGGTTCGGACTCAGCAGCCACTCTGCCAGAAAAAGATGTGGCAGTCTGCTTCCACAAAGATTTAAAAAAGCAAACCAACCATTATAGTGAGTGAAATTAGTCAGTTGCAAAAGGACAAATATGGTATGAGACCACTATTATAAGAACTCAAGAAAAGGTTTAAACACAGAAGAAAACATTCTTTGATGGTTACAAGGGTGGGAAGGGAGAGTGAGAGGTATTCATTAACCAGGTAGTAGACAAGAATTATCTTAGGTGAAGGGAAGGACAACATGCAATATAGGGGAAGTCAGCACAACTGGACTAAACCAAAAGCTAAGAAGTTTCCTGAACACAATCAAACAGTTTGAGGGACAGAGTAGCAGGGGCAGGGGTCTGGGGACCATGGTTTCAGGAGACATCTAGGTCAATTGGCATAACAAAGTTTATTAAGAGAATGGTCTGCATCTCACTTTGGTGAGTAGCATCGGGGGTCTTAAAAGCTAGCAAGCAGCCATCTAAGATGCATCAACTGGTCTCAAGACACCTGGAACAAAGGAGAATGGAGAACACCAAAGACACAAGGAAAATATTAGCCAAAGAGATAGAAAGGGCCACATAAACCAGAGACTTCATCGCCCTGGAATCAGAAGAACTAGATGGTGCCTGGCTACCACCAATGACCGCCCTGACAGGGAACACAACAGACAGTCCCCAATGGAGCAAGAGAAAAGTGTGGTACGGAACTCAAATTCTAGTAAAAAAAAAAAAAAGACCAGACTTAATGGTCTGACTGCAACTGGAGGAACCCCAGAAGACATGTCCCCCAAACTTTCTTTTAGCCCAAAACTAAAACCATTTCCAAAGCCAACTCTTCAGACAAAAATTAGACTGAACTGTAAAACATAAAATGATACTTGTGAAAAGTGTGCTTCAAGTAGATACATGAGACTAAATGGGCAGCTCCTGTCAGGAGGCGAGATGAGAAGGCAGAGAGGGACAGGAGCTCGTTCAATGGACACGGAAAATACAGGGTGGAAAAGAGGAGTGTGCTGTCACATTATAGGGAGAGCAACTAGAGTCACATAACAATGTGTGTACAAATTTTTGTAGGAGGAACTAACTTGAACTGTAAACTGTCACTTAGAGTAAAACAAAAAATAAATAAATTAAAAAAAAACCCACTGTTGTCAAGTCAATTCTGACTCATAATGACACCTTAGGACAAGGTAGAACTGTCCCATACGGTTTCCAAGGCTGTAATCTTTAGGAAGCCGACTGCCACATCTTTCTCTCTCAGAGTGACTGGTGGGCTCAAACCGCTGAACTTTCAGTTAGCAGCGGAGCACTTAACCACTACGCCAACCAGTGCTCCTTTCCATTATGGTTACAGCCTTGGAAACCCTACAGGGCAGTTTTACTCTCTCCTACAGGACCGCTATGAGTTGGAAAGGACTAGATGGCAATGGGTTTGGTTTTTGACTCTACTTTTCTGCACAACTTTTTTATAAACCTAAATCTGCTTTAAAAAATAAAGTCTATTAAAAAAAATCATTAGCTGCCATTATCAGATGGGAGTTGTGATTTTTTTTTTTTGAAAATAAAAGCACATTCACACTTTAAGATTTAGGTAGTAAAAGATCAGGAAATAAGGAGGAACTTACTTTTTAAGAATGTGCCTCCTTCCTACATCTTTCGACTCACCTGTCTCAACTCTTTCCAAGGAAGTCATGAACATATTCTACTAAAAACTGGAGGGCTGTTATCAGAATTTCAAAGAAAGGTTGCTAATGAACCAAATTTTCTAAATCCAGTCAGATTTCACAGTTCTAAATTCTAGGGAACAAGAATGATGAAGTACTTCAAATGAGATAATGCATGGGAAAATGCTTTGAAAATTATTATAATATGTAATGTGATAATACAACTGGAAAATAAATTGAGACACTCCACATGCAAGCAACACAAATCTAAAGAAAGCCGTTGATAACTAAATATAAAATTTGGAGGTTTTTTTTTTTTTTTCAAGCAGTTAAAAGGAGTACGGTGTACTTTTGGCTAATTTTTCTAGATATGTCAAATGAAAGCCTTATAGGAATCGGGAGTCAACTGAAGTACTAGACAGGGTTTTTCGGATAGTAGTCACGTTTCACATCACTTAAAAAAAAAAAAAAAACTTGGCTTGAAAGTCTCAGATATAAAGTCTTTCCTTTATCAAGAAACCACTGATTGTATTTTTATTTCCCTGCCTCAGTACTGATTTGCTTTAGCTCTTGTGATTCTGAGTTAAAACTCTGTAGCACACTATGAGTTTGCTTTTCTTTAACTGAATCTTTCATCATTTTCATAAATAACAATCCCCAAATGCCAAGTGTCACACGTATGAAAATAAATATGTCACAGATTCCATGCTTGCAATGATAACTATGACAAACCACCTCTCATTTTAATTCAAAATGTCATCTATCTTACTCTTCTGATGGACTACACAGGCTAAAGCCCTTCAAGAAGCATGGACTTTATCTCTTTGGTAATATATTCTCATGTTTGAAAGACTTCCTGAGCAAAGAAAAAAAATTCAGTATAGTAAACCAACATACTTAATATCCTCAATGAAGTTATGATAATTATAAAATAGATTCTCCTCTGTTTTATATAGAATAAGTAGTCATGAAACATTTTTGCAAAAGTTAATCTCAATATAACAATCTTCTTTGTTAAGGATAGATTTATAGATTTGAATAGAAGTTTTGCAAATGAAAACATGTGTGGTTCGTGAGTTTATAAAAATACCATGACGTCTCTGTACTCAGAGTACCCCAGATACAGTCAACACATTTCAAATCCTAGGTGTTCTATAGTTAAAATATTTTATTTTCAGAAAAATAAATATTTTTACTAGTTTTATTAAATTCAACAAGGGATCAGTCTTCTCTCCTGTTTGATTGGATGACAGAGATTGCATCTGGTAAAATGATTTGATTAGAGAGCAATCATCATTATTAGATTAGAGGGAATTAAATTACAATTACTAAAAATTACAGGTAATTACAATACAGCTTAATTTCAAAGCTAAACTCATCCTCCAAAGAAAAACATTTTATCTATGTGCTTAAAATATGCCTGTATATCTATTAATGTGATGCATAATAATTGCTTTGGTCATTTGAAAGCTAAAAGTATGTAACTGAACAATTATTACAGCCACACGGCCTGAAGGCACTATTTGTCAAGAGAGTTATATGATGGCCAATTATATCCACTCAACCTTGAAGGATAATTCTATCATCTGATGGGAACAAATTACCGTTCCACTTCTTTTTTTTTTTCCCAAAGTTTAAGTATTGGTTTTAACAATGTAAATTTTCTAAAATGACTACTTTTTTTTTTTTAAGCTTCATACTTGCTTTGACTTAAAGGAAGCTTTCTAATAGACAAAATTATCAGAACGTTTTATATAAATATCCAAAGAAAATTATAATAAAACCTTAGTCCTCAAGAACATAGTCACAATTAAAGAAATGGAAGGGAAAAATTGTGAGTTCTTAAGATAGCAGTTACAAAATTCTAGCATGAAATGATGTATTTTTCTCAATCGGAGACATCTTTACTTTGCTTTAACATAGAGCCCAGTCATCTAGTTTCTTAGCTCAGAAGAGGTCAGAAGTAACAAGCCAGAAAGAAACTAGAAGAAACTGTTAAAGGCATTATGATGTACACCAGGAGAAGTAACAGCTCAAAATGTGAGTTCAAGGAAGGGGACAGAATTATTTAAAAACAGTCATGAACTCTTCTCTTAGTACAATAAAGAATGCTCATGTTTATTCTAAGTTACCAAGAAATAGTTAAATTATTTTCAGTATCCTTTTCGGAATACCAGGGACTATAATACATTTTAGCAATGTTCACATCAAAAATGACTATTTTAATTGTACTTTTGTAATCTTGAAACTTAGTTATTCACCTTCTGTGAAGTCACATAAAGTAAGCATTATTCTACATTTATGTAACATAAAATAGGATTTAATATTCCAGAAAGAATAGTGCTTTCTTGTGACACTAAGCTACACTTTCATGCATAGTTATTTTATTTTCAAAATGTCCATTTAAATTTTCAAATATTTCATGGGATTACTTAATAATATCTGGCTTGTAAATATGTTCTGTATATCATAACCCGTCCATTTCTTTCTTTGAGATCCAGGAAACAATTTAGAGCAGGATTTGCCAATCTATGTCATATCAGGGAATTTTGTTTGGCATTCTTTTGGTTCCTGCTGACACCAGGAGTAAAAATTAAAGACACACATTGCGAGGCGGGGCCAACATGGTGGAATAGATAGAAGCTTCTGGCAAGCCCTCTTTGCAACAAAGACCCAAAAAAACAAGTGAAACTAGTATATTTATGACAAGCTAGGAGCCCTGAGCATCAAAGGCAAGCTTAGAAAATGAACTGAGGGGTAGGGTGAGGAAGAGACTGTTAGAAGTGGAGAGGAGTTATCAGACCTGAATTGCGGGGAGCCCTCAGGCACCATTCCCGGGAGCAGTGGTGGGCTGGTACTAGCATTTGGCTACAGTTTCCTAAAGGAGAAGCAGCCAGCCACACAGCATAATCGCACCTTCGAAACCAGAGAAGAAAGGCACTTTTGGCAAAAACTAAGTACTTGGGTATATTTTACCTTGCCCTCCCCCCTGCCCCCCCCCCCGCTGCTCCCAATCTGGCTGCAGCGGCTATTCATTTCCCTGGGCCTGATATAGGCAATGTTGAATGCCTAGAGCCATCCTCCTGGCCTTGGAGAATGAATAAATTTGCAACTGGGGGAAGAGAAAATTTGCCAGCTCCACTAACCGGGGAGCTCAGGAAAGAAGCAGCTCCTGTCCAGGCATAAATGGTCCATGGACTTTGAGTACATTTCCCCTCTGCATGGACCTGTATGGGCCCATTTCAGGAGAATAGGCCCTTGTTGACGGGCTCCAACCATTTCAGCTTTGCAGTGGAGAGGAGAGTGTTTGATGTTTGACATTGCTTTGCCTATTAAACAGGGTCCTATCTACCCACATAATGAGCCTAAAGGACTGGTAGCTCCACTCAGGTCATCCAGCCACCCAAGACACAGGTCTGAGGATAACTGGTACCTCCCAGTCCTTACAACCAAAAACCCACCCACCTGCATGCTCTAGGGAACAGGGACACGGTTTCCTCAAAGATACGTGAGAGACAATCCTCAGCCCCCTGTCTTGTTCAGAGTGTGATCCCCTGATGCAACCAGATACCAGTACCTACACCAATCACACCTGCCCTTCTAAGACTGTATGATAGAGCCTGTACCACACACTTGATGATCAGCTACCTGGACACCTGGGCTGAATTCATACAAGAAAACTGAATGGTCTCTTAGACTGATATACCTGATAACAGCTCTAGCCATCTGGTGAAAGAATGTCAGAGCTCCAAAGGTGAAAATAATCAAGCTAGCTCACTCAAGCAACCCATTTGGGCATATCAAAACAAAACAAAGCAAGAAGCTATGACAAAGTGAGCAAACATAAAATAAACTAATACAATAACTTACAGATGGCTCAGAGACAACAGTCAATATCAAGCCACATAAAGACACAGACCATGATCACCTCAAGAAACTTTCAAAACAAAGAATCAAGGGATCTTCTATATGAAAGTGCATTCCTGGAATTACCAGAGGCAGAATATAAAAGATAAATGTACAGAACCATTCAAGATATCAGGAAGGAAATGAGACAATATGCAGAACGAGCCAAGGAACACACAGATAAAGCAACTGAAGAAATTAAAAAGATTATTCAGGAACATAATGAAAAATTTAAAAAGCTAGAAAAATGCATAGACAGAGAGCAATCAGAAATTAAGATTAACAATAAAATTACAGAAGTAGACAACTCGATACAAAGTCAGAGGAGCAGAATTCAGCAAGTGGAACCCAGAATTTCTGAACTTGAAGATAAATCACTTGGCGCTAATATATTTGGGAAAAAAAAAAAAGAAAAAAGAATTTAAAAAATGAAGAAACCTTAAGAATTATGTGGGACTCTATCAAGAGAAAAAAACCTATGAGTGACTAGAATACCAGGACAGGGAGGGATAACAAAAAATACAGAGAGAGTTGTTGAAGATTTGTTGGCAGAAAACTTCCCTGATATCTTGAAAGATGAGAAGATATCTATCCAAGATGCTCATTGAACCCCACATAAGGTAGATGTTAAAAGAAAGTTACCAAGCCATATTATAATCCAACTTGCCAAAACCAAAGATAAAGACAGAATTTTAAGAGCAGCTAGGGATAAACGAAAAGTCACCTACAAAGGAGAGCCAATAAGAATAAGCTCAGGCTACTCGGCAGGAACCATACAGGCAAGAAGGCAATGGGATGACTTATATAAAAAATTGAAGGAAAAAAAATTGCCAACCAAGAATTGTATATCAGCAAAACTGTTTCTCAAATAGGTAGGTGAAATTAGGACATTTCCAGATAAACAGCCAAACCAAAACTACAAGAAATACTAAAGGGAGTTCTTTTGTTAGAAAATCAATAATATCAGGTATCAACCCAAGACTAGAACACTGGGCAGAGCAATCAGATGTCAACCCAGAGAGGGAAATCATGAAAATAAATCAAGATAAAAAAACACTCAAAACAGGGAAACAGTGATGTTATTATATAAAAGAAGACAACATTAAAACAATAAAGAGGGACTAAGAAATGTAGTCATAGATCTTCCATATATAGAGGAAGACAAGGTGATACAAGAAATAAAAGTTAGGTTTAAATTTAGAAATACAGGGGTAAATAATAAGGTAACCACAAAGGAGACAAACTATGCTACACATCAAAATAAAATACAAGAAAAAAATAGACACTCAGCAGAAACAAAATCAACAACAATGAATATGAAGAAATGATAATATATAATCTACTCAGCACATAAAATTAAGTGGAAAAAAGAAACTGTAAACAGCACACAAAAAAAAGACATCAAAATGATAGCACTAAATTCATACCTATCCATAATTACACTGAATGTAAATGGACGAAATGCACCAATAAAGAGACAGAGAGTAGCAGAATGGATTGAAAAACACGATCTGTCCACATGCTGCCTATAAGAGACACACCTTAGACTTAGAGACACAAAAAAAATTAAAACTCAAAGGATGGAAAAAAATATATATCAAGGAAACAATAATCAAAAAGGAGGAGGAGTGGCAATATTAATTTCTGACAAAATAGATTTTAAAGTTAAATCCATCATAAAGGATAATGAAGGACACTACATAATGATTGAAGAGACAATATACCAAGAAGATATAACCATATTAAATGTGTATGCACACAATGACAGGGCTGCAATGTACATAAAACAAACTCTATCAGCATTAAAAAGTGAAAGAGATAGCTCCATAATAATAATAGGAGGCTTCAACACACCATTTTCGGTGAAGGACAGGACATCCAAAAAGAAGCTCAATAAAGACATGGAAGATCTAAATGCCACAATCAACCAACTTGACCTCGTAGACATATACAGAACACTCCACCCAACAGCAAGCAACTATACTTTCTTTTCTAGTGCACATGGAACATTCTCTAGTATAGACCACATATTAGGTCATAAAGCAAGCCTTAGGAGAATCCAAACCACTGAAATACTACAAAGCATCTTATCTGACCATAAGGCCATAAAAGTGGAAATCAATAACAGGAAAAGCACGGAAAAGAAATCAAACTCTTGGAAACTGAACAATACCCTGCTCAAAAGAGACTGGGTTATAGAAGACATTAAGGATGGAATAAAGAAATTTACAGAATCCAATGAAAATGAAAACACTTCCTATCAGAACCTTTGGGACACAGTGAAAGCAGTGCTCAGACATCAATTTATATCAATGAATGCACACACCCAAAAAGAAGAAAGGGCCAAAATCAAAGAATTATCCCTACAACCTGAAAAAATAGAAAGAGAGCAACAAAAGAAACCCACAGGCACTAGAAGAAAGCAAATAATAAAAAGTAGAGCAGAACTAAATGAAATAGAAAACAGAAAAACAGTTGAAAGAATTAACGAGACCAAAAGCTGGTTCTTTGAAAAAATCAACAAAATTGATAAACCATTGGCCAAACTGACAAAAGAAAAACAGGAGAGGAAGCAAATAACCTGAATAAGAAATGAGATGGGCGATATTACAACACACCCAACTGAAATTAAAAGAATCATATCAGATTACTATGAAAAATTGTACTCTATCAAATTTGAAAACCTAGAAGAAATGGATGAATTCCTAGAAACACACTACCTACCTAAACTAACACAAACAGAGGTAGAACAACTAAATAGACCCATAACAAATGAAGAGATTAAAAAGGTAATAAAAAAAAAAAACTCCCAATAAAAAAAAAAGCCCTGGCCCTGATGGGTTCACTGCAGGTTTCTACCAAACTTTCAGAGAAGAGTTAACACTACTACTACTAAAGGTATTTGAGAGCATAGAAAAGGACGGAATACTACCAAACTCATTCTATGAAGCCACCATATCCCTGATACCAGAACCAGGTAAAGACACCACAAAAAAAGAATATTACAGACCTATATCCCTCATGAACATAGATGCAAAAATCCTCAACAAAATTCTAGCCAATAGAATTCAACAACATATCAAAAAAATAATTCACCATGACCAAGTAGGATTTATGCAGGGAGGGTTCAAACATTAGAAAAAATTGTAACCCATCATATAAATAAAAAAAAGACAAGAAGCACATGATTTTATCAATTGATGCAGAAAAGGCATTAGACAATGTTCAACACCCATTCATGATTAAAACTCTCAGCAAAATAGGAATGGAAGGAAAATTCCTCAACATAATAAAGGGCATTTACACAAAGCCCTGGTGGCGTACTGGTTAAGTGCTACGGCTGCGAACCAAAAGGTCAGCAGTTTGAACCCACCAGGTGCTCCCTGGAAACTCTATGGGGCAGTTCTACTCTGTCCTGTAGGGTGGCTATTAGTCGGAATCAACTCAATGGCACTGGGTTTGGTTTTTTTTTTTTTTTGGTTTTATGCAAAGCCAGTAGCTAACATCATCCTAAATGGAGAGAGCCTGAAAGCATTCCGCTTGGGATCAGGGAGAAGACAAGGATGACCTTTTTCACCACTTGTATTCAACATTGTGCTGGAGGTCATAGCCAGAGCAATTAGGCTAGATAAAGAAATAAAGGGCATCCGGATTGGCAAGGAAGAAGTAAAATTATCTCTATTTGCAGATGACATGATCTTATACACAGAAAACACTAAGGAATCCTCCAGACAACTACTGAAATTAATAGAAGGGTTCAGCAGAGTATCGGGATACAAGATAAACATACAAAAATAAGTTGGATTCCTCTATACCAACAAAAAGAACATCAAAGAGGAAATCACCAAATCAATGCCCTTTACAATAGCCCCCAAGAAGATAAAATATTTAGGACTAAATCTTACCATAGAAGTAAAAGACTTATACAAAGAAAACCACAAAACACGTCTGCAAGAAACCAAAAAAGACTTAAATAAGTGGGAAAACATACCTTGCTCATGGATAGGAAGACTTAACATTATAAAAATATCTATTCTACCAAAAGCGATCTACAGATTTAATGCAATTCCGACCCAGATTCCAATGACATTTTCTAATGAGATCGAGAAACAAATCACCAACTTCAAATGGAAGGAAAAGAGGCCCCGGATAAGTAAAGCATTACTGAAAAATAAAAACAAAGTGGGAGGCCTTACTCTGCCTGATTTTAGAACCTATTATACCACCACAGTAGTCAAAACAGCCTTGTACTGGTACAACAACAGATACATAGACCTATGGAACAGAATTGAGAATCCAGACATAAATCCACCCACATATGAGCAGTTGATATTTGACAAAGGCCCCAAAACAGTTAAATGCAGAAAAGACAGTCTTTTTTAACAAACGGTGTTGGCATAACTGGATATCCACCTGCAAAAAAATGAAACAAGACCCATACCTCACTCCATGCACAAAAACAAGCTCAAAATGGATCAAAGACCTACATATAAAATCTAAAAAGATAAAGATCATGGAAGGAAAAACAGGGACAATGTTAGGAGCCCTAATAAATGGCATAAACAGTATGCCAACATTAATAAAAATGCAGAAGAAAAACTTGATAACTGGGAACTCCTAAAAATCTAACACTTATGCTCATCAAAGACTTTACCACAAGAGTAAAGAGATTACCTACGGACTGGGAAAAAGTTTTTGTTATGACATTTCTGATCAGCACCTGATCTCTAAAATCTACATGATACTGCAAAATCTCAACTACAAAAAGACCATAACCCAATTAAAAAATGGGCAAAAGATATGAACAGACACTTCACTAAAGAAAACATTCAGGTAGCTAACAGATACATGAGGATAATGTTCACGATTATTAGCCATTAGAGAAATGCAGATCAAAACTACAGTGAGATTCCATCTCACTCCATCAAGGCTGGCATTAATACAAAAAACACACAATAATAAATATTGGAGAGATTGTGGAGAGAATGGAAAACTTATACACCGCTGGTGGGAATGTAAAATGATACAACCACTTTGGAAATCGATTTGGCGCTTCCTTTAAAAGTTAGAAATATAACTACCATATGATCCAGCAATCTCACTCCTTGGAATATATCCTAGAGAAATAAGAGCCTTTACATGAACAGATATATGCACACCCATGTTTACTGCAGCACTGTTTACAATACCAAAAAGATGGAAGCAACCAAGGTGCCCATCAAGGGATGAATGGATAAATAAATTATGGTATATTCACACAATGGAATACTACACATCGATAAAGAACAATGATGAATCTGTGAAACATTTCACAACATGTAGGAACCTGGAAGGCATTATGCTGAGTGAAATTAGTCACTTGCAAAAGGACAAATATTCTATAAGACCACTATTATTGCGTCTGGGGTCTTAAACGCTAGCAAGCAGCCATCTAAGATGCATCAATTGGTCTCAACCCACCTGGATCAAAGGAGAATGGAGAACACCAAGGACACAAGGCGATTATGAGCCCAAGAGACAGAAAGGGCCACATGAACCAGAGACTACATCATCCTGAGACCAGAAGAACTAGATGGTGCCCGGCTACAACCAATGACTGCCCTGACAGGGAACACAACAGAGAACCCCTGAGGGAGCAGGACAGCAGTGGGATGTAGACCCCAAATTCTCAGAAGACCAGACTTAATGGTCTGAGACTGAAGGACCCCAGTGGTCATGGTCCCCAGACCTTCTGTTGCCCCAGGACAGGAACCATTCCCGAAGCCAACTCTTCAGACAGGGATTGGACTGGACAATGGGTTGGAAAGGGATGCTGGTGAGGAGTGAGCTTCTTGGATCAGGTGGACGCTTGAGACTATGTTGGCATCTCTTTCCTGGAGGGGAGATGAGAGGGTAGAGCGGGTTAGAAGCTGGCAAAGTGGACAGGAAAAGAGAGAGTGGAGTAGAGTGTGGGCAGTCTCATTAGGGGGAGAGAATTGGGAGTATGTAGCAAGGTATATATAAGTTTTTGTGTCAGAGACTGACGTGATTTGTAAACTTTAACTTAAACCACAATAAATTTTTTTTTAAAAAAAAGACATACATTGCGTCTTTGGTTTTTGAACTAATGCTTGGGAAACACTGAAATGGTCCTTTTAGAAATAATATGTCCTGATTGGAGGAACTCCTTTGGAACCCACAGAACTTTCTTGTCAGCTTGGATTTGGGTTACACGCATGGCGCTAATTGCCTTCTCTTTGCCCTGCATGGCTAAGTGAGAATTTATATAAAGAATTTTTAATTGTAATAAATAAATGAAAATAATATGTCCGGTGACTATAATTAATTTAAAGTGAAAATAAATACAAAGCAAAAAAAAAAAAAAAAAGACATTAACACTTGCCAACTGAGAATAAGTTTTTAGAATTAAAAAAAATACATATTTTTTATTTTAGAGGTATGTTTTCAAAACCTGACTGCCTTCTAAGAGATTTCTTCTCATAGGGTCAAAATATTATGGGAAAATATATAATATCAAAATGCAATAAATACTAGAGTTAGAATATATCCTAGCTTTACTTACTTGGAGGTGGATATATTTTGTCTTTCTACGACAGTCTATGTTCTACTTTCCGTCAGCCTGAATCAGTCCTGTTTATTTGGCTTCACCAATCAATCCGAACCAGTTACCATAATTTTCATGTAGCCTTTTCTGTCTAATAGTACTTCTGGTTCTGCTTCCCTCAATCCTTTATCATTTCTGCTTCCTTTCTGCACTCAACTCCACTTTGAAGTTCCATGGGAAACTACTATGTGAGAAACGGTTTCTCACCCTAGCACAGCGGGCTAATCACAGACAACATTTTCTGAAGGCTTGAAAGAGATTGTGATTTGGGTCTGTTATGAGTAGCTAAAGGCAAAGAACAATCTCAGTACAGATCCATGGAAAAATCAGGAAACCTCACTGCTTATGTATTATTTTGGGCAAATCTCTGGGCATTGGATACTTTGACTATAAACCTGGGGTTTGAAGTAGATGCCTCTTCATAAACTCTAAAGCACTGTGAATATGCTAGCAAACTATGGATTCCTAGATTTTCCTGTGTGATCCATTAATTTTTTTTTAATCACTTGCTATCATTAAACATACACAATGGGTAAATACCACAGCAACATCCATTGTAAAATTTTAAAAGGAGTGCAAATATAGGCACGGAATAGATAACTTTTTTTTTCAGTCCAGTACCATTCTACTCCAAGGAACTAATAGTAAACCTAAACATTAACAACCTTCCTCAGAAGAGTTAGTCCTACTCACCTTTCAATCATACGACTTTTCTAACCCAGCTACATTGTGGAAGAGGGCCGAATTTTGAAGTAAAAAGGCCTGTAGTCATGCTTGAGAAGAAACAGGTCAGGCATTTGGTGAAAAAATTTCTAATTTCTTTTTAAGGTTTAAAAACCAACCAATAAAGGAAATTAGATTTTTTCTACTGTCAAGAGCTCTCAAACACTACATCAGCAATTTACAAGGGAGCAAAATAAAGTTGTCACGCAGTACTGCAACTATATGAGCAACAACAACAAAAATGTGCACAGATGAGCCTTTGTGAAAAAGAGGATGATTCTAGAGAATACAGCACATTGAATAGAAAATGAAGATGTTAAATATAGTCAGAAAAATCTAGGATATTCTTACACAACCCTCTTTTTCTGGTACATTTTTACCACTTAAGTAAAACGGTCACTCTGGGAAATGTCAGATATAATTTGTCACCACTTATCTTTAAAAAAATAATAATACTGCTTTTCAAAGGACACAGTTTTCCAGGGAAGTCAAAGAAACATGGACAAAGAATATACTAAAGTTCAGGCTTCTTCCTTAACTCACTTTTAGTTAACTTTAATATTTATTGAGTTCCTGTTACTGACTACGCTAGGTTTGGGGAAGGATATAAAGATAATCCAGACTGATTCACACCTTTAAAAAGTTTCCTTTGCTTTTGGCTCTGCAAGAAACAACTAAGGGATTCAGAGGATTTTTAGCTTACTGATTAAATTCTTGTAAAGGTCCATATTTCTCTAAGGATGTTATCATTTGCACCTAGAAAACGATGATGCTTACCTTTACATTTCCAAAAGCAGATTAAAAATCTCCTTCATTTTAGGCCAGTGGCATAAATTATTTTAATTGCATTCAGCTTGAAATGAGGATATTTAGTATATTACCATTCGCCATTAATTTGCTTCCAACTCATGGTGACTCCGCTTGTTACAGAGTAGAACTGCACTGCATAGGGTTTTCATGACTGTGACCTTTAGGAAGCAGACTGCCAGGCCTTTCTTCTGAGGCACCTTTGGATGGGTTGAAACCACCAGCTTTTTAATTGGTAGCTGAGCTTTCAACTGTTTGTGCTACCCAGGCTTGTTTAGCATATTTGGAAAAGTTAAACTATATTCATTATTTTGCTAGATGTCAAAGGGTTATCTTTTGAACTTAATCTATAATTTATTCAAAAGACTGAGTTAATAGAATAACACAAGCTCCAGATCATCTGGTTTTTAAACTGTACTAAACTATTTATTAGCTGTGCGGTCTTAAGCAGTTTACTAATCGTATTAGTTTCCTAGGGCTGCCATAAAGAAAAAAAAAAGACAGCCTAGGTAGCTTATAAGAACAGAAATTCATTATCTCACAGCTCTGGACCCTAGGACTCCAAATTCAGAGCATCAGCAGGGCCACGCTCTCTCTCTCTGTCCTTGTCTCTTCCAGATTCTGGTAGCATCAAGGGTTTCTTGGTGTTTTTTAGCTTGTAGATACATCTTTACCTGAGCCACTCCCCCCTCCACCACCTCCCCGTGTGTCTCTCTCTGGCTCTTCTCTTTTATAAGGAGGCCACTCAGATGACATCAGGACTCACTCTACTCCTGTATGATCTCAGGTTAACTTAACTGATAACATCTTCAAAAGACTTACTTCCAAACAATGTCACATTCACAGGTACTGGGGATTAGGACTTCAACATATGTTTTGGGGGATACATAATTTAATCCATAGCAGTTTGCCTCTGCCCTCCGAATTCAAGCCCTTCCCACGTGCAAAATACATTTAACCTATCCCAGCATACCCAAAAGGCCCAGCCCAATCCAGCATCAACTCTGTCCAAAATCTCATCTTCTAAATCACCTAATCAGGTATAGGTGAGACTCTGAGTATGGTCCATCCTGGCACAAAATTTATATCCATTGGTGGAACTGTGAAACCCAGAATACAAGTTATCTGTTTCCAAAATATAATGAGGGACAGATAAAAAGATACACGGTAAATAATCCCATTTCAAAAAGGAGAAATTAGAGGGGAAACTGGGGTCACTGGTCCAAGGCAAGCCCGAAGCCGAGAAAGGTAAATTCTATTACAATTCAAGGCTTAAAAATAATCCTCTGTCCTCTAGCTTCACTTGGGCCTCGGCCTTGTCTTCTAAGCCCAACTGGGAAATGGCCTTGTTCCGCTAGCACACTTAGGTGGTGATCCCATCCCTCCCAGAACTGAGCTAGCAGGGGTCTCATCCCTTGGACCTGTGTCAGCAGCCCTGCCAAATTCTGAGCCACTCTAAAGATCATCTTTTCCTCTTCAGGAAGAAAAACAGATGTTTACAGCCAAGCAGCTCCACTGGCCAGGGTCCTGCCTGTAAGGTTGCAGTAGTCTGACAGCCTTACTTCATTTCATCCCACCTTTTTTCCCTTCAGTCTAAGCTGGCAGCCATTCTGCTGAGATGGTTGATTAGATCTATGTCACATGGTTAATCTCTTTAGCAAACAGTTGTCCAGTCATACCCTGGTTTCTTCTGCAGAGCATGTGTTCTCATTTTTTACAATATAGACAGGCTGAGAATTTTCCAAATCTTCAAGTTCTATTTCCCACAAACATTCAAATATAATTCAGACAAGTTCTTGCCACTTTATAATAAGGACCACCTTTCTTCCAGTGTTTATTAACATGTTTATCATTTCCTTATAAGATCTCACCAAAAGCATAGTCAATGTCCATATCTTTAGCAATATTCTGTTTATGATAACAGAAGTTTTCTCTATAGCTCTCCTCATTTCCTTCTGAACCCTTACTAGAATCACCTTCAATGTCCATAATCCTACCAACAGTTTCCTGAAGGCAATCTAGGCTTTTACTGTCAAGCGTTTCAAAACGCTTCCAGCCTATGTGTATCACTCAACTACAAAAATACTTTCACATTTTTAGGTGTTTATTATAGCATCATCCCACTACTCAGTACCAAAATCTTTATTTCTTTCCTAGGACTGTCATAACAAAATATCACAAACCGAGTGGCTTAAAAAAACAAAAATTGTCTTACAGTTCTGGAGGCTAGGAGTCTGAAATAAGGATATCAGCACGGTCATGCTCTTCTCTGTCTGTTCTAGGGGAATATCCTTTCTTGTTTGTTCCAGCTACAGAGGAATAAAGACCACCCAAATCTATAAATAAAAGGTAATCATAAATATATATACATATTTTTTTCTTTCATTAAAAAAAATTTAAGAGTATAAAGCAAACATAATAATGCATTATTATTTCATAACATATATAGAAATAAATGCAAGACAATAAATAATGTCATGAAGAGCTAGATGTGGGTAATAGAAGTATAACTAATAATAGTGGAGATAAAAATGGAATACTAAAAATATTCAATTGATCAAAAGAAGGCAGGAAAAAAGGAATAAAGAACAGATGAGGCAAATAGGAAATTGGTAGATTTAAACCCACTGTGTCAATAAATACATTCCATGTACACGTAAATCTCCAATTCAAAGGCTCAGATCATCTTATTGGATACACAAAACAAAACAAAAAACAACATATGACTCTATTCTATCTTTAAGAAACTAACTTTAAATATAAAGGAAATATAGGTTAATAGCAAAAGTGTTGAAAAAAATATTTCAAACATACATTAATCATAAGAAAGTTGAAGTGGCTATATTAATATCAAACACCATAGACTTCATAACGAGGATTATTAGGAATAAGAGACACACTTCATAACGATAAAGGAGTCAGTTCATCAATAAGCCAGTCAATAGCCATGTGCATAATGCATAGCTTAATAAAACATAAAACTGTCACTACACAAAGAAGGAATAGACAAATCCACCATTATAGTTGTGTATTTTAACACTTTTCTCTAAGTAATTGATAGAACAGGAAGACATAAAATCAATAGTTTAGCAGATTTAAATAACACTATAAATAACTAAACTTAATTAATATTTATAAAACACTTTTCCAAAAACAACTGAACACACATAATTTTCAAGTAAACACAGAACATTAACCAAGATAGACCATATACTGGAGTATAAAGTAGGTCTTAATAAATTCAAAAAGTATGAGATCATACAAATTATGTTTTCTGATCACAATGACATTGAATTAGGAAAAATAACAGAAAGATACATGGAAATTTCCAAATATATGAAAATTAAACAACACACTTCCAAATAGTTCATGGGATAAAAAGGAAACTTCAAGGGAATTAAGAAAACACTTTAAACACAGAAGAAATTGAAAGTGCAACCTATTAAAAGTTATGGTGTACAGCAAAAGCACTGAACCAGTGTTTAGAGGGAAATTTGTAGCTTTAAATGTTTATATTAGAACTAAAGTACAAATGAAAGTCAATGATTTAAGCTTCCACCTAATGGTGCTAGAAAACTTACACCCGAAGTGCAAAGATGGAAACAATAAATATAAGGCAAGGAGCATTGAAATACAACATGGGCAAATGATAGAGAAAAACAACAAAACTAAGAAAGGGTTCTTTGATAAGTTTAACATCATTTACAGACTCTGGTTAAGCTCATAAAGAAGAAGAAAAGACACAAGTTACTAATATCAGTCATGAAAGAGGGCACATTGCTACCAAGACTAAAAATATTAAAAAGAATGAACATCATTGATGTCATTGAGCTGTACATGTAAAAAATGTTGAAATGGCAAATGTCTTGTTACATATATATTAACCACCAAAAAAAAAAAAACATACACCCACTGTCAAAAAAATTTAAAAAGAAAATAAGGGACTATTGTGAACTAAATTTGATAACCTAGATAAAATACGAAAATGTCCTGAATGACACAAATTACCAAAACTGACTCAAGAAAAAATAGAAAATCTGAAAAACCCTATGCCAATTTAAATAAGATTTCAAAATTAAAAACCTTTCCCCAAAGTAAAGTCCAAAGTCAGTTGGCTTCACTGGTGAATTCTATCAAACATTTTTGCGTCCATTTCTCACACAGAGTCTGACATTTATCGAATAAACTAATCGAAGAATGAGTAAACTAATTAAAGAATGAAAGACATGTATTCAGGAAACTCAAGTCTATCTTTGTTTTATTAAATTCCTGTGGCATATAGCATATGTCATTTCAGCTCCTGGAAAAGAAAGCCCCAGAATGCATAAGAAACACTCCCAAAGAGTGACCCTAATGGTTTGACTCTTCGTCTATCTGCTCATATCAGACATATTTATTCTCATTTTTTAATAAGTTATTTATGCAGAGCTCATAGTAAATGTCAAGGCCACAGGTCATCTGCGTATGAATTTTCGTTTAACTTTCTTCCATAGCCATAGCCACACTTGACTCTAGTCAGGAATCTGTGTATCATTAATCACAAGGATTATCAAACTAAATGATACAGTTAAATTAACTCATGCAACCCAAAATGTTTGCATTTGGGTTTCCTTTTTTTTTCTAATGAACAGGAGCAGAGGTAGAGTGTTTTAATGAAATGTAAATACAAGCGGATTATTCTTAATATATTTATTTTAATATAATGTCGATAATTTACATGATTATTTGATATTATGTTTTGTAATTCTTGATATATTTTCATTGTAAATTGTAGAGAAAGTAGGACCACAAAAGGGAAAAATGCAGTTGTTTGCCATAAATCAGATTGAAAGAGTTAGTGGAGAAAAAATATTGCACTACAAAGATACTAAAGAAATGAACGTGAAACAGAAACTCAAACACAGGCAAGTACTTCAAGCTTGTATATGCAGCGGGATGAAAAAATATTTTCTAAACAGGTGGAAATAGAATTCCTCTTGAGGAGAATTTTCTTTGTTTAGGAATACTTTAATAAGCTTCATGGGAAGGAAAATGATACTTGGAAGGATGTGTTTTAGCAGAAACAAGGAAAAAAAGAGGCAACTGTAAACTATTTTATATTAGAAAGGATAAAGAATTTGGGAGTGGGTGAGAACACAAAAAAAAAAAAAAAAAAGGGGAGAAATGACCTCACAATATTGTGGAAAACAAATACCAGGGAGTTTCTGAGTGTGAAACCTAAGGAAAGATACTCACTCAATTCCCACTTTGGAATCACTCAAGGGAAGACAGAAAAGAAGAGATTCAACATTCATAAAGAAAGGAAATAACTAGGAGCCAGAGTCAACCATGCAAATGTAGCATCCCAGCCTAGAAATTTGCAGAAATCCTAGAAATAGCTTCAGAATTTCCCCTGGGCAATTCAAACATATCAAGGCCTTAAAAGGATGTTTTACATATAAATTTTGATAGGGCAGATCTGGACATTTTACATTGATGACACGAAGAAAAACAGAAATGTCTAAAAAAAAAAAGAAACTGCACCTATGTTTTTCTTAATGTACCATGTTCACAGAAGAGAAGCCTATTGGAACAATTGTTTATTAAGCTAAGTGTTTGATTTTCAAATGTTACCTGTTTCTATTGCAAATATGTCACGTATTAAATACTTTCTGCTTGTGATATCTTTGCACATAGCAGTTTATTATTATTTATATTAGTTTACTTAACTTTAACAATATCAGAGTAACGCCAGGGGCTTCAGAGAGTTCTTGTAGAGAGAAATTATACAGCTGGAAGGCAAGGGGAAAAAAAAAAAAAAAGGAAGTTCTGCTCTGTGTAGCCTGTATGTCTGGTCTGTGCTTCTCCCTTCACTTCTACCCAAAACTTTAAAATGGAGTAAAGCCTTCCATAATCTTGCAGGTTTTTGTCTGTGTAAAGAAAATCTCCACATACTTTGATGCCCCCTGCTGGTTACAAAAACAAAATAAAGGGACGTATTTGGCCAACACCGCAAACATTAATGTGCAGAACATCAATTCTTCCCTCTTTTCCTTCCCTTCCTAATTAGCTTGGTGGGGAAGTAGGGCAAAGCTAGGTCTCAGAGAAAAGCAGCCTTGTGGTAAGAATGTTCCAAGCATACTCCACAATTAAGAAGCTGATGGGAAATTATCCAACACCTTGCCATATGCCAGGGTGAATGGCTGAAACATTTTCCATTTTTAGTAAACACAACAAATATTGAATAAGAGATTATGCTTGAAATCTGAAAGCTCAGGCTTTCCAAATAAAAATATTTTAGGAATCTACTATGTATTTGATGGCCATCATTAATTATCACTGCAATTCAGAAACCAGAACTGGAATGTATAGAACAGATGTCCCTATAATAAAAGTGTTCCTTGAGATAATATATAGTAATATTAACAATAATAAATCAGAACATATTCTGAGTTAAGCACTGTATTAAATATTTAATTTCATTATCTTATTTAATCCCCACAAAAACATTTTGTCATCTGCATATTTCAGATGAGGAAATAAGGCATAGAGAGATTAATCACTTGCCCAAAATTCTAAGCTAGTACCAAATGGATGTGTGTGAGTACATATATTTGCAAATGGGCAGGTGCGTGCATGCCTGTGAGTGTGTGTGTGTGTGCGTGTGTGATCACACGGTGTTACTAAAGGTATGAACGGGTGCAGGAAAGTAAGTGGATGATAAAAGAGAAGTAGCAAGTGGCTAGATCATGGAAAGTCTTTATGTTATGCTAAGGAGCTTGGGATTTATCCTGTAGTCCTGTAGTTTCTAGATCTGTGTTGGCCCTTGAAGTATATATTTTTAAAATATACATATTTACAATAAATTATTTTTAAGTACATGTTATTTCAAGAAAAATAACCATTGTATAATTAAAAGTGTTAAGCACAGGTGTGACATGACTAGAGCTGAGTTTTAGAAAATTGATGCTTGAAAAAAAAATAGGAAAGGGACTGGAAAGCAGTGACATATTTTACCATGTTATTGCAGTAATGCGGTAAATGATAAAGGTAACAGTGGCAGAGGGAATAGAAATCAAGGGAATGTTTTTGGAGATGTTATTTGAGGAAATATAGTGGTTAAGAATGTTTGCTTGCACTGGGTCCCAGCTTTCCCAAAATTCTTAGGCAGAAACGTGAACTAGTTACATAACATCTCTAAGTCTTGGTTTCCTTATTTGAAAAATGACTAAATTTGTACATTTTAAGCAATAATAAGAAAAACAGCATAGGTATTTTAAATGAGGTAGGCTCTATTATTATACCTACTTTTTTACAATAAAAATAGTCTCAAAAACAAACAAACCCACTGTTGTTAAATGGATTCTGACTCATAGCAACCCTGTAGGACAGAGTAGAACTGCCCCCAAGGGTTTTCAAGGCTGTCAATCTTTTTTTTTTTTTAATCTTTATGGAAGCAGACTGCTACATCTTTCTCTTGTGGTGCACGACTAATGGGTTCCAACAGCCGCACTTTTGGTTAGCAACCGCGCACTTTAACCACTGTGCCACCAGGTCTCCCTAAGAAACAGCTTAAAAAAAAAGAAACAGCTTAGAGAGGTTAAATATCATTGTTCAAGGTCAAACACCAATACAGTGAGGAATCAGAATTCAAAATCATGTCAACTGAATCCTCTATTTTGAGGTTATTGGATACAACGAAGAGCAGACCATGTTCTTCACAACTACTTTATGGAATAACAGTGACAATGACAACAAAAAATAGTAACTAACACTTATAGAGTAATTACCACAGTCCAGTTATTGTTCTAAGAACATTCTATATACTTATTTAATTCACACAACAGTCTTTATTAGCCTAATTTTACAGATGAACAAACCAAGTTGAGAGAACAAATAACCTGTGAAAGATCACCCAGGTAACAGGTGGTATGACTAGGATTTACACAACTAAATTAACTAATATATATATATATGTTTCCCAGCTGATTTCCCACAATTATTCCGATTTCTGTTTATGTATTCAAGACTTAAGGATGCTATTCCTATTTGGCATTTTAGTCATGTTAGACATTTCCTCTTACTAAGTTTCAATAAATTGACTTCTAAAAACTATCTACAACTTAATTAAAACAACTCTTATTAATGTCATGTTTCTAAGAAAACCCTTTGGTAAACTAAGTAGCCTCCAGCTTTGGAAGTAATCACAATTAAGACTGTCAATACTCATTAACTGCTTTATGTACAGAGAGGCAAAAATAGGTTACTAAGTGCCTTCAATGGTAGGAGGCTCTATAAAATACAATAATCTGCTTCTGATCTAGAAAATTGAGAATGGACTAAGTACCCAATATTGCCAAAGTAGTGGCACAGAAGAAGGTTGAAAGCCCCGGATTTCTTTAAGCTACTTGAATTTATGTCGAATCTGGGAAAATACTTGAAGATATCTGTAGCAATGGAATAGAAATATCTTAATGGCATAAAAAGTCATGATGCAAATGAGGGTGGTCATCTTTGTAAAAAGATTTGGACTCATCTATTGGTTCTAACTGCCAGAAATTTAAGCAGGATTCAGAAGAGGATGTGGAATAAGGGCTATCATTGCTGATGTCAGATGGATCTTGGCTGAAAGCAGGGAATACCAGAAAGAAGTTAGCCTGTGTTTTATTGATTATGCAAAGGCATTCGACTGTGTGGATCATGACAAATTATGGATAACATCGTGAAGGATGGGAATTCCAGAACACTTAATTGTGCTTACAAGGAAGCTGTACGTAGACCAAAAAGCAGTCATTCAAACAGAACAAGGGGATACTGTGTGGTTTAAAGTCAGGAAAGGTGTGTACCAGGGTTGTATCCTTTCACCATACTTATTCAATCAGTATGCTGAGCAAATAATCACAGAAGCTGGACTTTATGAAGAAGAACATGCCATCAGGATTGGAGAAAAGCTCATTAACAACCTGCATTACGCAAATAACAAAACCTTGCTTACTGAAAGTAAAGAGGACTTGAAGCACTTACTGATGAAGATCGAAGACTATATCCTTCAGTATGGACTACCCCTCAACATAAAGAAAACAAAAATCTTCACAACTAGACCAATAAGCAACATTATGATAAATGGAGAAAAGATTGAAGCTATAAAGGATTTCATTTTATTTGGATCCACAATCAATGCCTGCGGAAGCAGCATTCAAGAAATCAAATTATGTATTACAATGGGCAAATCTGCTGCAAAAGACCTCCTTAAAATGTTAAAAAGCAGCCGAGAGGCAGAGCCAAGATGGCGGAATAGACAGACGCTTCCGTGGAGCTCTCTTTACAACAAAGACCCCAAAAAACAAGTGAAACGAGTATATTTGTGACAAGCTGGGAGCCATGAGCATCAAAGGCAAGCTTAGACAACGAACTAAGGGGCAGGGGAAGGAAGAGGCCCTTCAGAAGTGGAGAGGAGTTACCGGACCTGAATCACAGGGAGCCCTCAGGCACCATTCCCGGAGTGGCAGAGGGCTGGTCTTAGCGTTCGGCTGCAGTTTCCTCAGGGAGGAGAAGCAGCCAGCCACACAGCCCACTCACACCTCCAGAACCTGAGCAGAAGGGTGCTCTCAGCAAAAGCTAAGGACTTGCGTATATTTTACCGCGCCTCTCCCAGCCCCAAGACAGCTTCAGCGGCCGAATCCCTAGGACTGAGATAGACCCTGGTGAGCACCTGGAGCCATACTCCTGGCTTTGGGGAAGGAAAAAATTTGCAACTGGGGGTAAAAGATAATTTGCTAGCTCCATTAACTGGGGGAGCTCAGGACAGAAGCAGCTCCTGTCCAGGCATAAACCATCCGTGGACCTTGAGCATCTTTCCCTTCTGCATGGACCTGTGTGAGCCTATTTTGGGACAATAGGCCCTTGTTGGCAAACTCCGACCATTTCAGCAGTGTGGTGGAGAGGTGGGTGTTTGACGTTTGGCATTGCTTTGCCTATTAAACAAGGTCCTCACCTACCCATGACAGGGACCTAAGGACTGGTGCCTCCACTTGGGTCACCCAGCCACCTGCAACAGGGGTCCAGGGATAGCTGGTACCTCCCAGTCCTTACAACAAAAACTTTGGGTGCCCATGGTCCATCTGCAGAGCCCACCCACCAGCACGCTCTAGAGAACAGAGATGCGTTTTCCTCAGAGACACTTGGGGGTCGGTTCTCAGCCCCCTGACTTGTTCAGAGCATGACCCCCTGCTGCAATCAGATACTGGTATATATGCCAATCACCCCTGCCCCTCTAAGACTGTAGGACAGAGCCTGTACCATACTCTTGATATCAGCTACTTGGAAACCTGAGCAATTCACACAAGAAAACTGAATGGACTCCTAGACTGATATACCTGATAACAGCTCTAGCCAGTTGGGGACAGGACACCAGAGCTCCAAAGGCAAAAATAATCAAGCTAGCTCAGTCAAGCAACCCATAGGGGTATACCAAAACAAAACAAAGCAAGAATCTACGACACAGTAAGCAAGCATAAACTAATACAATAACTTATAGATGGCTCAGAGACAACAGTCAATATCAAGCCACGTAAAGAAACAGACCATGATCACCTCAACAGGCTCTCAAAACAAAGAATCCAAGATGTATATGGGTTTTTGTGTGAGAGACTTACGATTTGTAAACTTTCACTTAAAGCACAATAAAAATTATTTAAAATTACTTTTAAAAAGTGTTAAAAAGCAAAGATGTCACTTTGAGGACTAAGATGCACTTGACCTAAGCCATGATATTTTCAATTGCCTCATATGCATGTGAAAGCTGGACAATGAATAAGGAAGAATTAAGAAGAACTGATGCCTTTGAATTACGGTGTGGGTGAAAAATATTGAATAAACCATGGACTGCCAGATGAATGAACAAATCTGTCCTGGAAATACAGCCAAAATGATCTTTAGTAGCAAGAATGGCAAGACTTCATCTCACATACTTTGGACATGTTATCAGGAGGGGCCATTCTCTGGAGAAGAACATCACGCTTTGTAAAGTAAAGGGTCAGGAAAGAGAAGAAGACCCTCAACAAGATATATTGACACAGTGGCTGCGACAATGGGCTCAAACATAGCAACTGTTGTGAGGATGGCACAGCACCAGGCAGTGTTTCATTCTGTTGTACTTAGAGAGTCACTATGAGTTGGAACCAACTCGATGGCACCTGACAAAAAAAAACTGGTTCTGAGCCTAGTTTTATCACTAATTGAGTGAGCTTAGATAATTCACTTAAATTCTGTAAATTCAAAACTATAATTTATCTCCTACCTACAAATTCTTTTTTTTTTTTTTTTTTTACAAATAGTGTCATTTTGAGATTCAAAATTAAGTATTTTCCCCATACCAGCTCCATCTTTAAAATCACTCTATATCTCTTAAAGGTAATTACCATTGATTACTGCCTGCATTCTCCCCTTCCTTTACACACACGCAGAAATCTGACTGGTCACCCATTCCTGTTGATTTTTCATTCACAATGCTCTTGAATATGTACCTTCATCCTCTTGATCACTGACACCACCCTACAATTAGACTCATCATCTTACATATGAACCAATTCAACAGTCTTTTGTCTGCCTACCTTTGATCACTCCCACCCTCAGATCTAATCTGAAGAAAAAAAAATTTTTTTTTGAAGAGTTTCCTAATATTAATCTCCCTTTAAGTACCATTTTGTCACAACCCTTCTTCAAAATCTTTAAAAGCTACAGGTTTCCTCCAGTATAAGGTTGAAATACCTTTGAGTAAATTTCCAATCTTACATTTTAATACACCTCTTTACAAATTAATTCTTTTCAACACACCCCCAGGCAAAATTAGAAAGTTAGTTGAGATTAATTGTGTTATCCATACCGTCTCACCAACAACTTTGTAACATTAATCCTAAACAGGAATGTGGTCACTAATTACAGGTGCTTCGCTACCCCCAATTATTTCCTTCTAGGCTCTCTACCCCTTTATTTAAACTCCGCTTCTGCCCTCACCTCTTTTATGTCCCTATATTGTTCCTGATTTTTTTTCCATTCTACACATCAACACTAACTCTTAGAAATGGATTTGCTAAATTATCAATGCAGATCAGTTATCCTTTCATATCCTGCTTTCATGCACATGGAAATGATTTCAAACTTTACCTTTATCCTCAGGTCCCATACACTCACTCCTTGTAGACGATTTTCTCCTAAAAGAAGGTAGAGAAGAAATTTACTGGACATAATTTTCCTCCATCTTTTAATCTACTTGTAGCCATCTTTTCTCAGGTGTTTCCCAAAATATTTTCACCTGATCCCTCTGACCTTTTGGTTCTCTTTCCATCAAGATCATTGCTGCCCTATACCCTCAATTTCCCATTTCTTATTAGCCTGTATACATGCTTAAATCTCTCCTATCCTAAAACAAAGAAAACATAATGCATGAACACACACACACAACCTTTTGTAAAAAGGCACTCTGAAACGCTGTGACTGTAAATAAGTATAGCTATTTTAAATGAGATGTGCCCATAGCATTGGTCTCTGTGTGGCACAAGTGGTTTGTGCTCAGCTACTAACTTAAAGGTTGGTGGTTCTGATCTGCTTCCATAAAGATTACAGCCATCAGACTTCCACCCAACTTGGCACCATAGACAGAAGCACCATACCATCCCTCCATAGCAAAGACCTGAAAAACTAAGTAAAACACAGACAAATACCATTCCTGGAACCCGAAAAGTCAAATGAAGAGATAAAGAACTCAGCCAAACACCGAATGGAATAAGAAACTGACAGAGGGCGAGGAGAGATACATGAGAAGGGCTCCTATCAGCTAACACAGCACAGATCTGCCATCTTGGACTCCTGTTGGGGATCAGCAGACAGGGAGCACAGGAAAGTACCTTCACAGAGCTCCCAGCAGGAGACAGAGCACCCAGAAACCAGTGATACACACTTTCCCACCCCCCATCATCTCTCCACTGCTCTACCTCTGAGCTTCCTGGCTGCCTGCAGTGGCTCGCCTAGCTGGGAAGTGCAGTGTCCATGCTGCTTGGATTCACCCACCCATATTGGAGATGAGTAGACAGGCAGTACGGGAAAGCAGCTTCACAAAGTTCCCAGGAGGAGACAGAGCACCCAGTAACTAGGATATATGCTTCCCTAACTCCCCCCTTTGGCCTCCTCTGCTTTCTGCCAGCTGCACTCTATTGGCCAGGAGGGAGCTGCTTTGGTCTCAGGCTGCTTGGATTTGCCCCACCCGCACTTGTCAGCCCCCTGGGCTGGTGTTGATTCTTTTGGTTTCTCCCCTGCCTCCCACCAGTTCCCCCTCCTTTCTCTCTAACACTTGGCTCTGTGTGCCATCTTTGCTTCTTTTTGAAAGGCTGTCAAGACTCACTCGACTGGGGAACCACCCCCCTGGGCTGCAACACCACACTGGTGGGATCCCTGGAGCTTTTTTTTTTTTTTTGCTTGTTTTGTTTTCTTTTGTATTGTTCCGTTTGTTTTCTTTTTCACGGCTTGAAAGTAACTTCTAGCCAGACTGCACTGCATGGCTTAGGAGCCACCCCCCATTCTGCCCGGCAGCATAGGTGGGATCCCTGGGGGCATTTCTTTTTTCTTTATTTTTTTCTTCATCTTTCTTTTTCTGTCTTTCTTCATTCCTCAGTTCTCATCTCGTTATACTTACATTCTCTTTCTGTCTCCTGAATACCTGGTACTGTGTGACATCTATACCCCCTCTGGCCGGACTATACTACGCAGCCTGGGAGCCATTTTCCCAATCTTCACAGCCCCACTGGTGGGACCCCTGGGGGCTTTTCTTTTCTTTTTCAAATTTTTATCTAATTATTTTTTTTCTTTTTCCCTTTTTCTTTTTTTTTTTTTCCTTCTTGCTTTTCTCCATTTCTTGGTTTCTCATCTCTCCACTACAATGGCAACTTCCCTTAGCACACTTTTTTTCTTCTTTTTTTTTTTTTTTTGGCTCCTGTTTCTTTATCATCTCCTTTTCCCCATACCCCTATTAGCTCCACATATCACAATCTCGCCCCTCTTTCCTGCCTACCTTCAGTGTGCACTGAACATCACACCTCCAAGCAGCACAGGCATGGCCTACCAGAACCTGCCCAGCACTGATTCCTGGCCCACCCAGTCAGCCCTAGTATGTGCCACAAACAAAGCATCACAGCTCCTCCCCTTCATCTAGACCTGCCCTGCTGCACCATAGCTGAGTGACTGGCCCTGCCCATTGGAGAAGGCCATGAAAAGTATCATGACTACAGATGAGAAAAAAACAAAGAACACACAAGCCTGCCTCCTCAGACATAACCAAATAAAACAAAAAAGCAGGATGAAACAAACAAATCTACAATCAAAAAATGAAGAAAATAACTACTGCAAGTCCTGAAGACAGCAGACAATATCAAAACATATTTTAAAAAACTGGACAGGATGGTTGAAGTAGGTGTCCAAAATAAAACACCAGATGACTTTCCAGTAGAAGAAAAGGCATTAGAACTACCTAATAGGGAATTCAAATCTCTAATATTCAGAGTAATCCAAGACTTGAAGCAAAAAGCAGATAAAAAGGAGGAAAAAATAGACAAATTTATGGAAAATACAGACAAAAAAAAGGGAAGAATTCAGGAAAATAATACAGGAACAAAATGCCAAAATAAATTCACAACTAGAAATCATACAAAAACAACAATTAACAAGATTTCAGAAATGGACAGTATCATATAAGGGCTGAGGGGCAGGTTTTAAATGATGGAAGACAGAACTAGCGATATTGAAGACAAACACTTGAATACATCTCTGTTTGAGGAAAAATCAGAAAAAAGAACAAAGAAAAATGAAGAAAACCTGAGAACTATGTGGGATACAATCAGAAGCAAAAATTTACAAGTGATCAGAGTTCCAGAACAGGGAGAGAAAACACGGAGAGGATCATTGAAGAATTACTGATTGATAGAAAACTTCGCTAATATGAATGATGAAAAACTGACCATCTGAGAAGCTCAACAAACCCCATATAGGGCAGACAACAAAAGAAAATCATAATCACACTCACTAAAACCAAAGGCAAGAAAAAGTCCTGAGAGCAGCTCAAGAAAAACAAAAAGTCACATACAGAGGAGAAACAATAAGACTAAGCTCTGATTATTTGGCAAAAACCATGCAGGCAAGAAGGCAATGGGACAACATATATAAAATCTTGAAAGAAAAATATTGCCAACCAAGAATAATATACCCTGCAAAACTCTTGTTCAAATATAGTAGTGAAATGAGGACATTTCTAGATGAGCATGAATTAAGGGAATATGTAAAAACCACACCAAACTTACAAAAATTATTAAAGGGAGTCCCTTGGTCTAAAAACAAAAACATTAGACTACAGCCTGAATCTAGGATGCAGAGTGACAGACCCAAACAGGATCCATCAATGTGCTGTCTACAAGAAACACACCTTAGAAACAAAGATGTAAATTTATTAAAAATCAAAGGATGGAAAAATATATCAAGCAAATAACTACCAAAATAGAGCAGGAGTGGTAACGCTAATCTCAGACAAAATAGACTTTAAAACAAAATTCACCATAAAAGACAAAGAAGGGCACTATATAATGATTAAAGTGACAATCCATGACAAAGACTTAACCATAATAAACATCTACACACAAAATGGCAGGGCTCCAAAATACATTAAGCTCTAATAGCACTGAAAAGAGAAGTTTGCAGTTCCACAATAATAGTAGGAGACTTCAACACAACACTCTCGGTAAAGGACAGGACACCTAGAAAGAAACTCATCAAAGACACAGAAGAGCTAAAGAGCACAATCAGCCAACTTGACCTCATAGACATATATAGAACACTCCACCCAACAGCTACAAAGTACTCTTTCTTTTCCAATGCACATGGAAGGTTCTCCAGAACAGACCACATCTTAGGCCACAGAGTAAACCCTCAACAAAATGGAAAACACTGAGATAATACAAAGTATCTTCTCTGACCATATAGCCATCAAAGTAGAAATTAAAAACAGGAAGAGTAAGGAAAAAAAAAAAATCAATTACAAGGAAACTGATTAACACCCTCCATAGAAACCACTGGGTAAGAGAAGAAATCAAAGATGGAATAAAAAAATTCCTAGAATCAAATGAGAATGAAAGCACATCATACCAAAACCTTTGGGACACAGCAAAGGCAGTCCTCAGAGGTCAATTTATAGCAATAGATGCACACAACAAAAAAGAAGAAAGGGACAAAATCAAAATATTAGTTACACAACTTGAACAAATAGAAAGAGAACAGCAAAAGAAGCCCACAGCCACCAGAAGAAAGGAAATAATAAAAATCAGAGCAGAAATAAATGAAATAGAGAACAGAAAAATAATAGGGCATACATAGAAAATCCAAAAGACTCCACGAGAAAACTACTGGAACTAATAGAAAGAGTCAGCAGAGTAGCACAATATAAGATAAATGTGCAAAAATCAGTTGGATTCCTATACATCAATAAAGAAAATGATGAAAAGGAAATCAGGAAAACAATACCATTTATAATGCCCCTAAAAAAATAAAATACATGGGAATAAATCTAATCAGGAATGTAAAAGACCTATACAAAGAAAACTATAAAACACTACTGCAAGAAACCAAAAGAGATCTACATAAATGGAAAAACATAACAAGCCCATGGACAGGTAGATGCAACATTGTGAAAATGACAAATCTACCCAAAGCTATTTACAAATACAATGCAATATCAATCCAAATACCAACAACATTCTTTAAATGTTGTTTAAAAAACTTATCATTAACTTCGTATGGAAAGGGAAGAAGCCCCAGATAAGTAAAGCACTATTGATGAAGGAGAATAAAGTAGGAGGACTCACACTACCTGACCTCAGAACCTACTATACAGCTACGGTAGTCAAAACAGCCTGGTACTGGTACAACAGATACATTGACCAATGGAGCAGAATTGAGAACCCAGATGTAAATCCATACACCTATGGCCAGCTGATCTTTGAGGACAGCCCAAAATCCATCAAACAGGGAAGAGACAGTATTTTTTTAATAAACGGTGCTGGCAAAACTGGATGTCCGTCTGCAAAAAAATGAAACAGGACCCATACCACACACCATATACAAAAACTAACTCAAAATGGATCATAGACCTAAACATAAAGCCAAAAACTATGACGATCTTAGAAGAAAAAATAGGATCAGCACTAGAGGCCCTAATACACTGCAGTAACAGGATACAAATCACAACCAACAACACACTAGCTCCAAAGGATAAGCTAGATAACTAGGATCTTCTAAAAATGAAACAGTTATGCTCATCAAAAGACTTCACCAAAAGAGTAAAAAGAGATCTATGGACGGGGAAAAATTTTTGGCTATTACAAATCAGACAAAGGTCTAACCTCTAAAATCTACAAGAAAATCCAACACCTCTACAACAAAAAGACAAATAATCCACTTAAAAAATGGGCAAAGGAGATGAACACATACTTCACCAAAGAAGACATTCAAGTGGCAAACAGACACATGAGGAAATGCTCATGATCTCTAGCCATCAGAGAAATGCAAATCAAAACCACAGTGAGATACCATATCACCCTGGCATTACTCACACGAATCAATAAAACAGAAAATAACAAATGTTGGAGAGGCTGCAGGGAGATCGGAACTCTTATGCACTGCTGGTGGGAATGCAAAATGATACAACCATTTTGGAAAATGATATGGTGTTTCCTTAGAAAGCTAGAAATAGAAAAACCATATCATCCAGCAACCCCACTCCTTGGAATATATCCTAGGGAAATAACTGTTGTCAAATGAATAGATAGTTTTACATCCATGTTCGCTGCAGCATTGTTCACAATACCCAAAAGATGGAAACAACCTAGATGCCCATCAACAGATGAATGGATAAACAAACTGTGGTACATACACACAATGGAGTATTATGCAATGATAAAGAACAGAGATGAATCTATGAAGCATCTCATAACATGGATGAATGTGGAGGTCATTATGCTGAGTGAAATAAGTCAATCACAAAAGGACAAATATTGTATGAGATCACTACTGTAAAAACTCATGAAAAGGCTTACATACAAAAGGAACAATCTTTGATGGTTTTGAGGAAGAGGAGGGGTGGGGATGGAAAAACACTTAATAGACAGTAGATAATTGGTAACTTTGGTGAAGGGTAAGACAGTACACAATACTGGGGAAGCCAGCACAATCTGTACAAAGCAAGATCATGGTAGCTCCACAGACACATCCAAGCTCCCTGAGGGACCAAATTGCTGGGCTGAGGGCTGTGGGGACCATGGTCTTGGACAACATCTAGCTCAATTGGCATAATATAGCTTATAAAGAAAGTATTTTACATTCCACTTTGGTGAGTAGCGTCTGGGTTCCTAAAAGACTGTGAGCAGCCATCTAGGATACTCCACTGGTCTTGCCCCTTCGGAAGCAAGGAAGAATGAAGAAAACTAAACATACAAGGGAAAGATTAGTTCAAAGGACTAATGAACCACATCTATCACGGCCTCCACCAGAATATGTCCAGTACAATTAGATGGTGCCCAGCTACCACCACTGACTGCTCTGACAGAGATCACAATAAAGGGACCCAGACAGAGTTGGAGAAAAATGTAGAGCAAAATTCTAACTAAAAAAAAAAAAAGACCATACTTGCTGGCCTGACAGAGACTGGAGAAACCCAGAGAGTATGGCCCTCGGACACCCTTTCAGCTCAGTAATGAGGTCGCTCCTGAGGTTCACCTTTCAGCCAAAGATTGAACAGTCCCATGGAACAAGACTAAAGGGGCACACCAGCCCTGGGCCAGGGACTGGAAGGTAGGAGGAAACAGGACACCTGGTAATAGGGAACACAGGGTTGAGAAGGGAGAGTGTTGACATATTGTGGGGTTGTTAACCAATGTCACAGAACAATGTGTGTACTGTTTTATGAGAAACTAGTTTGTTTCTAAACCTTCAACTAAAGTTCAGGAAAATAAAAAATAAAAAAGATTACAGCCAAGAAAACCCTATGGAACAGTTCTACCCTGTAACACATGGGGCCTCCATGAGTCAGAATCAGCTGAACAGCAAAAGGTTTTTTTGTTTTGTTTTGTGTTTGGTTTGGTGCCAATATCTATCAACAGTTTAAATATGCATACATGGTAACCTAGCAGATTATCATTTTTCACTTTTGGTAGTTTATCCTGTAGAAATGTCCATACAGGTGCCCGGACATTTATGTTCAAGTGAATGAATTGTCAGATTGCCTCCAAGAGCAAAAAAAAAAAAAAAAAAGGAACCAACCTAACCCAATTGTCGCTTACCCAATTGTCCCTTACCCAATTGTCCCTTAGTAGGAGAAAGTTTTAATGGATTACATTTCATTCATGGTGTTGAATACTATCTTGCTATTAAAAACAATGCAGTATATGTAAATATACTAACACAGGATGCTCTCCAATATATATTACTGAAAAAAGTAAATCTCAGCATAATAATATGTTAGATTATTTCTAATTATACAAAAAATGCATTCAGGATAGACTGGGGGATGATGAAGAAGGGCTTCATCTATCGATTTTGTACAATGAACTTAATTTTCATACTAATTTCCTGTGTGCAGATGTATATATAAATCTTGAAAATGTTTACAGTTGATTATTTAAAAAATCTTTCTGTAAAAAATTTAGAAAGACAAAGGAGAGGAAAAAAAAGGTTAACCACAATTCCAGAATCTAACACTATCATTTGGACCTTACATACCTTCTATACCAAAATGGGAATAGAATAGGCATCAACAAACTGCAACACACCACCTGTTTGTGTACATAAAGTTTTACTGAAACACATTTGTTTACGTATTGTCTATGGTTGCTTTTGTTCACAGTGGCAGAGTTTAGTAGCTGCAACAGAGAATTTATAACCCACAAAGCCTAAAATATTTACTTCTGACCCTTTTCAGAAAAGAAATTGGGTAGAACACATTATCACAGTAGTATATTTTACATAGTCATAATCAATGTCAATAGAGTTTTGTACCCCTTGCCATTGAATATCATAGCAAATGGATTCCCATAACCCAGTAAATGGATTCCCATACTGCTATTTTTATGAGCATAATCTTTAATGAGTCATTTGTCAGATATGACATCATAAGAACATTTCTTTTTTGTTGAACATTTAGCTGCCAAATTTTCAGTTTTAAAAGTAACCCTCAGAAGAATAACTCTAATGAGTATTTTTGGCATATTTTTGATAATTTCCTTATGGTAGATCTTAAGAAATTGAATTAGTGGGTCAAGGGGTATGAATATTAAGTATTTTTCATAAAAATTACTATATAGACTTCCAAAAGGTTTGTGCCAATTGATAAGAGCAGTGCAATGAATGACACTACCAAATTCATTTGACGATGCCAGAATAGAGTATGGGGTATGGGATTAAGATATATACATTTATAACTGACACACATCTGTCAGTTTGTCATACTGTGGGGACTTGCATGATGCTTTGATGCTGGAAGCTATGCTACTGGTATTCAAATACCAGCATAGTCAGCCATGGTGGACAGGTTTAAGCAGAACCTTCAGACTAAGAATAGGAAGAAGGATCAGGGGGTCTACTTCTGAAAAGAATTAGTCAGTGTAAACCTTATGAATAGCAGTGGAACATTGTCTGATATACTGCTGGAAAATGAGCCCCTAAGGTTGGAAGGCACTCGAAAGATGAACTGAGAAAGAGCTGCCTCCTCAAAGTAGAGTCAGTCGACCTTAATGACATGGATGGAGTCAAGCTTTTGGGGCCTTCATTTGCTGATGAGGCACAACTCAAAATGAGAAGAAACAGCTGCAAACATCCATTAGAAAATTAGAATGCAGAGTGTACGAAGTACGAATCTAGGAACATTGGAAGTCATCAATAATGAAATGGAAGGCATAGACATCAATATCCTAGGCCTTAGTGAGCTGAAATGGACTGGTATTGGACATTTTGAATTGAACAATCATATGGTCTTCTATGCCAGGAATGACAATGAAGTGGAATGGCATCACATTCATTGCCAAAAAGAACATTTCGAGATCTATCCTGAAGTACAAGTCTGTCAGTGATAGGATAATATCCATACGCCTACAAGGATGGCCAGTTAATAAGATTATTATTCAAATTTACCCACCAACCACTAAGGCCAAAGATGAAGACATCGAAGATTTTTACCAACTTCTGCAGTCTGAAATTGATCAAACATTTAATCAGAATTCATTGATAATTACTGATGATTGGAATGAGAAAGTTGGAAACGAAGAAGGATTGGAAAATATGGCCTTGGTGATAGAAATGATGCTGTAGATCACATGATAGAATTCCACCAGACCAATGACTGCTTCATAGAAAATATCTTTTTTCAACAACATAAACGGCAACTATACATATGGATCTCACTAGATAGAATCCACAGGAATCAAACTGACTACATCTGTGGAAAAAGACAATGGAAAAGCTCAATATCATCAGTCAGAAAAAGGCCAGGGGCCGACTGTGGAACAGACCATCAATTGCTCATATACAAGTTCAAGTTGAAACTGAAAAAAATTAGAACAAATCCATGAGAGCCAAAGTATGACCTTGAGTATATCCCACCTGAATTAAGACCCATCTCAAGAACAGATTTGATGCCTTGAACACTAATGACTGTAGACCAAATGAATTGGTTGTGGAGAGACATCAAGGACATCTAAAGTTCAATAAAAAAAAATAAACAAAAAAGATTACAGTCAAGAAAACAAGACAGGAAAGAAAGAAAAGACTAAAATGGATGTCAGAAGAGACTCTGAAACTTGCTCTTGAAAGTAAAGTAGTTAAAGCAGAAGAAAGAAATGATGAAGTGAAAGAGAGCTGAACAGAAGATTTCAAAGGCCAGCTCAAGAAGATGAAGTAAAGTATTATAATGAAATATGCACAGAGCTTCAGATAGAAAACCAAAAGGGAAGAACATTCTCAGCATTTCTCAAGCTGAAAGAACTGAAGAAAAAATTGAAGCCTCGAGTTGCAATACTGAAGGATTCTATGGGGAAAATATTAAACGACCCTTGAAGCATTAAAAGAAGATGGAAGGAATACATAGGGTCACCATACCAAAAAGAATTGGTCGACGTGCAACCATTTCAGCAGGTAGTATATGATCAGGAACTGATGGTTACTGAAGGAAGAAGTTCAAGCTGCCCTGAAGGCATTGGCGAAAAACAAGGTTCCAGGAATCGATTCAATAACAACTGAGATGTTTCAACAAATGGATGCAGTTCTGGAACTGCTCACTCATCTATGCCAAGAAATTTGGAAGACAGCTATCTGGCCAAGCAACTAGAATAGATCCATATTTATGCCTATTTCCAAGAAAGGTGATCCATCCAAATACGGAAATTATCAAACAATATTATTAATATCACAGCCAAGTAAAATTTTGCTGAAGATTATTCTAAAATGGTTGCAGCAGTATATCGACAGGGAACTGCCACAAGTTCAAGGCAGATTTAGAAGAGGTGGAACCAGAGTTGTCATAGCTGATGTCAGATGGATCCTGGCTGAAAGCAAAGAGTACCAGGAAGATATTTACCTGTGTTTTATTGACTATGCAAAGGCATTTGACTGTGTGGATCATAACAAATTCTGGATAACATTGTGAAGAATGGGAATTCCAGAACACTTAATTGTGCTAATGAGGGACCTGAACATAGATCAATTGGCAGTCATTCAAAAAGAACAAGGGGATATTGGGTGGTTTAAAGTCAGGAAACGTGTGCATCAGGTTTGTATACTTTTACCATACCCATTCAATCTGTATGCTGAGCAAATAATCCAAGAAACTGGAGTATATGAAGAGTGGGGCATCAGAACTGGAGGAAGACTCCTTAATAAGCTGCAGTATGCAGATGACACAACCTTGCTTGCTGAAAGAAGACTTGAAGCACTTGTGAAAGAATGTTATGCTCTCTTCCAAGTAGTTACATGTGTTAGGCATATAGGGGGCTTTGTTCCCTGAGGTCAAACAGGAACCCAGTTTCCTTCTATATTGTTACCACTATATCAACTCGTAAGATGTTTCTTTTGTCTAAATTGTAAACAGCTTCCTTTTAGGGATATGACCTGAAAGTTGTACACCCTACTTCTGCTCATATTTCTTCTGCCAGTATTTAGTCATGTGGCCAAATCCAGGGGCAAAGGAGTCTAGGGAATGTAGTATCTAGCTGGACAGCTGTCTTAGGCCAGATTTCTCTAGAAACTGATTTCAAAGAAGAGAATTGCCTGTAGGAATTTAACGGGGTGAGTGATCTTGGGAACAATAAATATAAGGATGTATTGGAAGCAAGACTGGTAACATCAGAATTGAACTGCAATTCACTTGCCACAGAGACTTCAGCTGATCCCACAGGAAGCTTTGAAGGTGTGATGATCCATCAGAAATGTCTAGAATTGAGACAATTCTGGACCAAAAAATGATTGGACAGGAGTTGCCTCTGGGAGGGGACATAACTTTGGATGAGCCAGCTCCCTTCGGCCAAGGATAATTCTTAAGAAAGCCATTAACAGCTATCACTCCTAATATCTGGGAAACCAAGTGTCTTGATCCTGAAGGTCAAATTTATGTGGTGAGTCTCAGCACCCATTACAGCAGCTGTATGCTCAGTTAAAACTTGAGAGGTTCTCCTACAAAAAGGGAGGGAGGTATATTGGGGGACGACATTAGTGTTCTATTGCTTTGTGACAAATTTCCACAAACTTACCATCTTAAAACAAAACCCATTTATTATCTCACAGTTCTATAAGTCAGAAGTCCAGGTGGGCTTTGCTGGTTTCTCTACTTAGGGCCTCACAAGCATAGAATCAAGGTATTAGTTGAGCTGTGCTCTTATCTGGAGGATCTGAAGGAAGAACTTGCTTCCAAGCTAATTTAGGTTTTTGGTAGAATCCAGTTTTTTGCAGTTATAAGACTGAGGTCCCCATTTCCTTGGCAGCTATCCTCAAGTACTCACGGCTACCCACTCCTTCTCATGTGGATCCCTCCATCCTCAAAGCAGCAATAACTTGTGGAATCCTTCTCATGTTTGAAATCTATCTGGTTTCTTTTTTTGCCACGAGACAGAGAAAACTCTCCACTTTTAAGGACTCATATGATTAGATCAGACCTACCTGGATAATCTCATTATCAACTGTGCCATATAATATAACATAATCATGAGCATGATACCATATTCACAGGTTCCAGGCATTAGGGCATGGGATCTTGGGGAGGGAGCAATTTTTATAATTTCTTCTATCACAAAGGACTTTAGCAGTTATTACCTTATTTTCTAACAGAGGAAATCATTAAAAATGCTATTGCCACACAAACTTAAATATTAAAAATAAAACAGTAAAACTAAAGCCATACAATTTTCTACTCCATACTGTGTAATTCGACAAATATTTTTAAAAATCATCAGTTAATCATTTCCTAACATATGTATGGAGCCCTGGTAGCACAGTGGTTAAGAGGTACAGCTGCTAACCAAAAGGTCAGCAGTTCGAATCCACCAGCCACTCCTTGTAAAGCTGATGGGGCAGTTCTACTCTGTCCCATTGGGTGGCTAAGAGTCAGAATTGACTGGATGGCCATGGGTTTGGGGCTTTTTTTGGTAATATATGTACATGCCCATTTTGCAATGATTCATCAGGTTATTCTTGAATCTAGATATCATTGGTTTTGGCCATATATGAAACAGAAAAGTCAGTATAGAATATGCATAGAATTTTTAAAAAGGATCCAGTCATTAAAAATGATCTCTTTAGAAGTCTCAATATTAATTTCTGACAAAATAGATTTTCAGTTACATCTATCATAAAGGATAATGAAGGACACTATATAATGATTAAAGGGACAATATATATTTTTTTGGTTTTGTTTTGTTTTGTTTTATATCGAGAAGATATAACCATATTTATGCACCCAATGACAGGCTGCAAGATACATAAAACAAACTCTATCGGCATTGAAAAGTGAGATAGACAGCTCCACAATAATACTAGGAGACTTCAACACATCACTTTCGGTGAAGGACAGCACATTCAGAAAGAAGCTCAATAAAGACACAGAAGATCTAAATGCCACAATCAATCAACTTGACCTCACAGACGTATACAGAACACTCCACCCAACAGCAACCAACTATACTTTCTTTTCTAGTGCACATGGAACATTCTCAAGAATAGACCACATATTAGGTCATAAAGCAAGCCTTAGCAGAATCCAAAACATTGAAATATTACAAAGCATCTTCTCTGACCATAAGGTCATAAAAGTAAGAATCAATAACAGAAAAAGCAGAGAAAAGAAATCAAACACTTGGAAACTGAACAATACCATACTCAAAAAAAAAAAAGAAACTGGATTATAGAAGACATTAAGGTTGGAACAAAGAAATTCATAGAATCCAGCGAGAATGAAAACACTTCCTATCAGAACCTTTGGGACACAGCGAAAGCAGCGCTCAGAGGTCAATTTATATCAATACATGCACACATACAAAAAGAAGAAGGGGCCAAAATCAAAGAATTATCCCTACAACTTGAACAAATACAAAGAGAAGAACAAAAGAAACCCTCAGGCACCAGAAGAAAACAAACAATAAAAATTAGAGCAGAACTAAATACAATCAAAAACTGAAAAACAATTGAAAGAATTAATAAGACAAAAAGATGATTCCTTGAAAAAATCAACAAAATTGATAAACCATTGGCCAGCTGACAAAAGAAAAACAGAAGAGGAAGCAAATAACACAAATAAGAAATGAGATGGGCGATATTACAACAGACCCAAATGAAATTAAAAGAATCATATCAGATTACTACGAAAAATTGTACTCTAACAAATTTGAAAACTTAGAAGAAATGGATGAATTCCTAGAAACACACTACCTACCTAAACTAACACAAACAGAGGTAGAACAACTAAATAGACCCATAACAAAAAAGAGATTGAAAAGGTAATCAAAAAACTCCCAACAACAACAACAACAACAAAAAGCCTTGGCCCAGACAGCTTCACTGAAGAGTTCTGTCAAACTTCCAGCGAGAGCTAAGAGCTAACACCACTACTACTAAAGGTATTTCAGAGCATAGAAAAGGATGGAATACTACCAAACTCATTCTATGAAGCCACCATATCCCTGATACCAAAAACAGGTAAAGACACCACAAAAAAAGAAAATTACAGACCTATATCCCTCATGAACTTAGATGCAAAAATCCTCAACAAAATTCTAGCCAATAGAATTCAACAACATATCAAAAAAATAATTCACCATGACCAAGTGGGATTCACACCAGGTACGTAGAGATGGTTCAACATTAGAAAAACAATTAATGTAATCCATCATATAAATAAACCAAAAGACAAGAATCATATGGTTTTATCAATTGATGCAGAAAAGGCATTTGACAAAGTTCAACACTCATTCATGATTAAAAACTCTCAGCAAAATAGGAATAGAAGGGAAATTCCTCAACATAATAAAGGGCATTTATACAAAGCTCTTAGCCAACCCCATCCTAAATGGAGAGAGTCTGAAAGCATTTCCATTGAGACAGGGAACCAGACAAGGATGCCCTTTATCACCACTCTTACTCAACATTGTGCTGAAAATCCTAGCCAGAGCCGTTAGGCTAGTTAAACAAATAAAGGGCATCCAGATTGGCAAGGAAGAAGTAAAAGTACCTCTATTTGAAAATGACATGATCTTATACACAGAAAACCCTAAGGAATCCTCCATAAAACTACTGAAACTAATAGAAGAGTTCAGCAGAGTATTGAGATACAAGATAAACATACAAAACTCAGTTGGATTCCTCTATACCAACAAAAAGAACATCGAAGAGGAAATCACCAAATCAATGGCATTTACAGTAGCCCCCAAGAAGATCAAATGCTTAGGAACAAACTTACGAGAGATGTAAAAGACTTATACAAAGAAAACTACAATACACTTCTGCAAGAAACCAAAACTTCTGCAAGAAACCAAAAGAAACCTACATAACTGGAAAAAAATACCTTGCTCACGAATAGGAAGACTTAACATTATAAATATATCTATTCTACCAAAAGCGATCTACAGATTTAATGAAATTCTGATCCAAATTCGTACGACATTCTTTAATGAGATGGAGAAACGAATCACCAACTTCATATGGAAGGTAAAGATGCCCCGGATAAGTAAAGCATTACTGAAAAAGAAGAACAAAGTGGGAGGCTTTACTCTATCTGATTTTAGAACCTATTATACCGCCACAGTAGTCAAAACAGCCTGGTACTGGTACAACAACAGATACATGGACTGATGGAACAGAATTGAAAATCCAGACATGAATCCATCCACATATGAGCAGTTCATATTTGACAAAGGTCCCAAAACAGTTAAATGGGGAAAAGACAGTCTTTTTAATAAATGGTCCTGGCATAACTGGATATCCATCTGCAAAAAAATGAAACAAGACCCATACCTCACTCCGTGCACAAAAATGAACTCCAAATGAATCAAAGACCTAAATATAAAATCTAAAACAATAAAGATCATGGAAGAAAAAATAGGGACAACATTAGGAGCTGTAATACATGGCATAAACAGTATACAAAACATTACTAATAAAGCAGAAGAAAAACTAGATAACTGGGAGCTCCTAAAAACCAAACACTTATGCTCATCCAAAGACTTCACCAAAAGAATAAAAAGACTACCTACAGACTGGGAAAAAGTTTTTAGCTGTGGCATTTCTGATCAGTGCCTAATCTCTAAAATCTACATGATACTGCAAAAACTCAACTACAAAAAGACAAATAACCCAATTAAAAAAATGAGCAAAAGATATGAATAGACACTTCACTAAAGAAGACATTCAGGTAGCTAACACATACATGAGGAAATGCTCAGGATCATTAGCCATTAGAGAAAAGCAAATCAAAACTACAATGAGATTTCATCTCACTCCAACAAGGCTGGTATTAATCCAAAAGACACAAAACAATAAATGTTGGAGAGGCTGTGGAGAGATTGGAACACTTCTACACTGCTGGTGGGAATGTCAAATGGTACCACCACTTTGGAAATCGATTTGGTGCTTCCTTAAAAAGCTAGAAATAGAACTACCATATGATCCAGCAATTCCACACCTTGGAATACATCCTAGAGCAATAAGAGCCTTTACACGAACAGATATATGCACACCCATGTTCATTGCAGCACTGTTTACAATAGCAAAAAGATGGAAGCAACCAAGGTGCCCATCAACAGATGAATGCATAAATAAATTATCTTATATTTACACAGTGGAATACTACCCATCGATAAAGAACAGTGATGAATCTTTGAAACACTTCATAACATGGAGGAATCTGGAGGCATTATGCTGAGTGAAACTAGTCAGTTACAAAAGGGCAAATATTGTATAAGTCCACTATTATAAGAACTTGAGAAATAGTTTAAACAGAGAAGAAAATATTCTTTGATGGTTACAAGAGGGGGGAGGGAGGGTGGGAGAGGGATATTCACTAATTAGATAGTAGATAAGAACTACTTTAGGTGAAGGGAAAGACAACACACAATACAGGGGAGGTCAGAACAATTGGACTAAACCAAAAGCAAAGAATTTTCCTGAATAAACTGAATGCTTTGAAGGCCAGCCTAGCTGGGGCAGGGATTTGGAGATCATGGTTTCAGGAGACACCTAAGTCAATTTGCATAATAAAATCTATTAAGAAAACATTCTGCATCCCACCTTGGAGAGTGGCATTTGGCGTTAAATGCTAGCAAGCGACCATCTAAGATGCATCAATTGGTCTCAACCCACATGGAGCAAAGGAGAATGAAGAACACCAAGGACACAAGGTAATTACGAGCCCAAGAGACAGAAAGAGCCACATAAACCAGAGACTACATCAGCCTGAGACCAGAAGAACGAGATGGTGCCCACCTACAACCGATGACTGCCCTGACAGGGAACACAACAGAGAACCCTTGAGGGAGCAGGGGAGCAGTGGGATGCAGACCCCAAATTCTCATAAAAAGACCATTATTTTTTTTTAATGGTCTGAGACTTGAAGGATCCTGCTGTTAATGGCCCCCAGACCTTCTGTTGGCCCAGGACAGGAACCATTCCCAAGGTCAACTCTTCAGACAGGGGTTGTGCTGGACAGTGGGTTGGAGAGAGATGATGGTGAGGAGTGAGCTTCTTGGATCAGGTGGACACTTGAGACTATGTTGGCATCTCCTGCCTGGAGGGGAGATGGAAGGGTAGAGGGGGTTAGAAGCTAGTGAAATGGACACGAAAAGAGAGAGTGGAGGGAGGGAGCGGCCTGTCTTATTAGGGGGAGAGCAATTCGGAGTGTGTAGTAAGGTGTATATAAGTTTTTGTGTGAGAAACTGACTTGATTTGTAAACTTTCACTTAAAGCACAATAAAAATAAAAAAAAAAGAACTTGGTGTAAATAAACCATAAAAAATGCTCTTTTAAAATTAATATTCTTATATTGCATTGTGGGCAGAATATTTCCTGTAATAATTTCTGCTTTTGGGAATTTATCAAAATTTTCTTTGTAGCCTGAAAAGCAACCACTTTGTGTAAAAAGCCCATGAATATTCTGTGGATATTTGAGATGAATATGAAATCCTTAGGATATAAACCTCTGTATATTTGCTAAATTAAGCTCATTAATTATTAATAATTTTTGTATATTATCAGTAATTTTGTACCTAATGGATCTGTCAAGACTGAAAAAATACCTAGTTTTGCCTTAAGGATTATCAGTGTGGCCTTGCTTTGCTTTATATTTTGTATTATAAAATTTTTTGCTTATTAATCTCAAATGTGGATAGTATATTTATCAATATAAGATAAATTACTTCATGTATTTTTTCCTTAACATTAATTTATATAAAAATTATATTATTTTTTCTACTCTCCTTTTGTTTGTATTTGTGTATATTGTCTTTACCCGTTCCTTTATTTTTAACTTTTTTGTATTGTTTTATTTTAGCAGTGTCTGTTTAAAATAACATAAAGTTGGGTTTTGTTTTTCATCCAATTTGAGAGTCTGTCTTAACTGGGCCACTTAACTGTATGAACTATGATAACTGAAATATTACTGTAGTATAGTAAATTACTATTATATGGTCCTTTTTTTTTTTTTTTTTCCTAGCCGTGGTCTTGTGGCTCCCCCAAAATGACTGGGTGAGAATATGCAAATAAAGTACTTGTGGCCCACTAAGAGGATTCAGCAGCCTGCTACTCATGCAAATAAGACTCATGGAGGTCTTGTGGGGCTAGGACTATGCAAATAAGGTACATAGAACCCTTGTAGGGGATTGGTCAGTTTTGCAATCCCCCTAGCCTTAAAGGGAGCCAATCCCAGAGGCTGAGAGGTAAATCCCAGTACCATCAAGAAGAGCCAGGAATAGAGAGTATCATTTGGACCCAGGATCCCTGTGTTGAAAATCTCCTAGACCCAGGAGATAGAGCTATAACACTGGAGAAGGTGGGAGATGGCAAGAAGCTGAGGTGAGCTTCCTGGCTCACAGAGTCAGGCAGCTACCATGGGCATGCAGACCCACGGAGTGAGACTGCTGAACACCTCTGGGCAGGAGACTTGCTGGTGGAGTAGGGTGCCTCCAGGATTTCAGTGGCAGAACTAAAAAGCCATAACACTTGCCTGAGCAGGGCAGAGGCCAAGCCCGAATGGGGACTCAGGCTGAGAGCGAGTGCTGGTGGCAGCAGCCAAGAAGAAACTGTCCTGACTGAAGAACTGTATCCTGCGTTGTTCCTGTTGCTTCCAAGTTGATCCTGACCTTGAATTGTAACCTGTTACTTCCCTAATAAACCCCATGACTGTGAAAAAATGATCTCTTACCAAAAGTTAAAGAGCCATGATTTTTTATTGCATATGTAGAGAAATTAACGAACACTACCACTGTGCTTTTGTTCATTTTCTTCATTACTGAATGGTGTAGTTCCACAGTCCATGGAACTACAAAACAATAGGCACCTCAGCTCACAAATACATGGCCGTCTCATCTAACTTTGATTTATTTTTCTTTAAAATAGTATTTATGTGTTTTTTGTTTTGTTTTTGCCTTTTTATTTTTATAATAAATATGTTATTGTTGTTTTGAATAAAGTATATTTGAGGGATTAGTGTAATTCAACATGAATATTTTTAAACCAGCTCCCTCAGTTGAGTTTATTTTTGGTCCTAAAATGGTATATCTAGAAATGTTTCTGAAAGAGTGGCTATCTATTATGGAGTCTAACTCCTAATTCAGTCATTTAATGAAAAATTTTTATGATTTTTAAAAATTAATTTGGGGGTAGAAAGATAAATGCCAATCTATAAGTCAACAATAAAACAAGTATTTATTTTATTGTATATTTTCTGTATGCTTATTATTCAACAATAGCACTATGCTGAATATTGGAGGTATAATGTTAAACAACATAGAATGACTTCTTCCCTTATAGAGTCTAAAATAAAGTCATATCTGCTTCAGCAGTCCTTTGTCTTGAATAGGTTTTGTGTCTGTGAAAATAGCCCAGAGTGCTTAAACTATTTCTACCAGATTATTTAATCATACCTGCCCAATCTGAAAGTAAGGCTGGGACACTGACAATTAAGGAAATAGTTAACTGATACTTACTTAGGTGTTTGAATTTGCTGAATCCTTTAATGTCAGTTTTAAAGTCTGAGGGAAAAAAATTGAGCCATAACTTTAAATTAAATTTAGTTCAATTTTTAAAATTTGAGGTAAAAATTTTGGTCAACAAAATTACCTCATCTTTTTTCCCCTTTGCCTTGATGTAAAGACAAAACCATGATCCAAAAAAGAACAAAGAATGACTATTTATTCCTTGAATTTTCCATTTAGAAAGATTAGTGTTCAGTGCTCTCTTTTGCATATTTTAACAACAAACAACAATGCAAAAAAAATGATAAGCATATCACTGGGTAAGCTTCTACTTCTTTAAATGAATTATGTTCTAAAGGACATAAATAATACAGAGAGAGCAATAACAAAGCATTATACAAAAATAACATCACAAAAAAAAATCCCTAGTAGAAGGGCTAGAATTAGCTACTTTATAGCCATTAATTTTGTGCTTAATCTTTATCATCGTATATCAGAACTTTATGCAACTAGAAAGAAATGTATGCAGGTAACAAGAAAGTATGTTTGAACATAGTGTCAAGAATAAAGGAATAGGTAAAGGCAGGATAATGTAAATTAGCCCTTTAAATTATTCTGCATTTTGAAATGTCATGATTATAGCTTTGTAGCAACCTGAAGAGATGATATAGAAGATGAAGTCTAAGAGCCAGAAGAGACCATAAAGGATTCATTTTACATGCTAATCAACATCTTACTGGATAAACATAGGGCAAATGCGATCAAAACAAGAGAAAATTAGTGAAGGAGATTTTTATTAAGTAGATAAAATCCCAGGTGAATTTAAAAATAGAAGAATCCAGAGCACTCAAAACATCTTGTTATAGCAGCCATTTCTACCTAAAAGCACTTCAGGATTATGTAAAACAGTTTTTCAAGTTTCCCCTAGCTTATGGAAGGATCAATGACTATAACTAGAACATTCTCTTCATAATGAGGAGATACTGAAAGGTATTATCTCTACCATCTTCAAAAAACTCTTGTGCCACTCAATCATTTCTCACCAGATGAAAATGGTCAAACATAAATGCAATGTCAAATTAAAAAAAAAAAAAACTGCTCAAGTGCTATACTGTACCTTCCAGAAATGATTACTAAAGACTCATCCCTATAAACCATCTTTGATTATAGTATTCACTTGGAAAGCACCTCCATCAAACTCAGTGCTAAGAAAAGAATATAAACTACTTCTTTATCAGAAATTTGGTGTGGACTAGATCACTCACTGCATTCTTAAACACAAATTCAGCCAAAGTTAATTGGATTCTTCCGATGGCACAACTTCAGAGCTTATGTCAGCAATGGCATTCACTACTTTTGCAAAGTTGCAATGAAAAGGACAACTTTAAAAAGCACCATTCTTTGAATTTGACCAGAGGTCAGGTTGAACAGCTTTTAATAGCAGTGATCTCAATTCAGGTGTTTGAAGGGGATTTCAATAAGAACACTCTTCTTAAAAGAGTCAAATATAAGAGTATAGTCAGTGTTTTTCTGTTTTTGAGAAAATAGCACTAACCTTTCCTAACCTGACAACAAATTCCAGTGATAATATATTTAATATAAAATAGAGATCATTGACTTTACTCATGCATTCATTTGTGGAAGGCTGAATTATACACAATAAAATGGCATAATGAAGTCACTCCAGTAATTTGGAATTTATGCTCACTTGGATGTGCTTGGTTAAGGTTTGCCTTTGCTCTCTATTAAAAAAAAAAGTATTTTCAGCAAAATCACAGTGACTATAAGGAAAGAGCTTTAAGAATAAAGACCAAGTACCTACTAATTTAGAAGTAGCATTAATAGACAAATATTGCCTGTGCTAATGAAAAAGAGCTTCTAGACAAGTACATTAATTTATTATTTTTTTAAAAACAGATATTGGTATTTAATCAGGCCTTGAATGACATATACCCAATAAAACCTAGTGCTGTTGAGTCGATTCCAACTCATAGCGACCCCATAGGACAGAGTAGAACTGCCCCATACAGTTTTCAAGGAGTGCCTGGTGGATTTGAACTGCTGACCCTTTGGTTAGCAGCCGTAGCACTTAACCACTACACCACCAGGGTTTCCTGAAGGACATATAGGACCTAAATAATACCACATTCTAATAGAGAAGGAAAGGGCATTTCAGGGTGGTGGAATAGCGTCAACTATGACTTAGATAGCAGAAGTCCCGTATGACAATCCTTCCTGAATATTCTACCTCTTAACAGTGGTCTAGGCAGCCACTATCAAATAATCAGGGTTTTCAGATAAAAACTATTTTCCATACAGGGTATAGGGACAGGAATGCATATAGCATACTCTTGGGAAGATAAATTACCTAGCTGAGCTGGAAGTGAAGCTTCATGTAAGGAATAAAATATATACGTTGAAATACATAACGGTCACGTTGTGGAGGGCTATGGAAGGTGGGCTAAAGCGTTTATATTTCTATCTTGTAGCAACTCAGTTCCCAATCTTCTTTCCTTCACAGGGTATCTAATGAGTGGTATTCAGTTGAACAAAGAATTCCGCGGGTGTACCCAGAGATATATGCAATTCCTAAATTGGAAGTCTAGCCGCACCCCTCTCTCTCCCACAAAAGAAAGCATTTCTGAATATGAGTGAGAAAATTATTACAGGGATAATCATGAAGCCAGTCAAATTTACTACTTAAATGATTTGTAAATGGTCCTGTAGAGTTAGTAAGGAATTACTTCTTATACACATCACAATTGACCATAGTGGGAAAAGAGCCAATGTTGTATTGATGTTTTTGTGAGGAAATAAGTCACATGTACGCAGTGTGTGTGTACATTTGTTTATCATAGCATTGAGGCAGCAAACCAATTAGGTAGCAACTCTGGGATTCCAGACTTGAAGTGATTTGAGACTCTCCAGACTAGAATAAAACTGTAAACATGGAAAGGATAAGACAGTAAGATATGCATTGTAAAGAAAAAATCCACAGTTTTTATTTATATATTTCTCATTTCCATTGCAAATAAAGAATGAAGATTCATTTTGGTTGAAAATTTGTATAGCAATATTTTAAAGTTTTAACAATTGTGTAGAAATTCAGATTTATTTTGGCACCAATCTGGTCTAAGTGGATAACATCTTTAGTTAGGATGAACTGCATGAAATTGCTGATATTTGAGCGTTTGGCTTACAAAAAAATTAATTTAATGTGGTTCGGTCTAATGTAATCCATGTTTCTGTGGCAGATTTGTGGAGAGAAGAATAGGTTTTGATCAAGCAAAGTACAACCAACAATAAATTGGCACACTTTGTGAAAGATAAATGGAAAAATAAACTAAATGAAGATCTGAAACGTAAAATTTCAATTCCCATAGATATACAAGAGGCTTGGAATTCTCAAGGAAAAATGGTCAAAAAGGTAAAACAAAAAGGAGGATTGAGTGTTAAACTATATTTTTAGCTATATGATTCCAAAAAACATTCAGTCATACTGATGATTCCAAGTACCAGATAGGTGAAATAACCAGATCTGTATTCAATATCAATACATCTTTTTCTTCTAGATGTCTAAAACCAAAACAAACAAAAAAAGCCTGTTGCTGTCGAGTCAATTCCCACTCATAGCGACGCAACAGGACAGAGTAGAACTGCCCCATAGGGTTTCCAAGGAGCGGCTGGTGGATGATTTGAACTGCCAACCTTTTGGTTAGCAGCCTAGCTCTTAACCACTTTGCCACCAGGGCCCCTCTAGATGTCTAACCCAGTGCCCAGTGCCATCTAGACATACTCAGTTTAAGATGGGATTTCAAAGAGTAGGAATTAACTCCATAAACCATACTAAAAAAACCATATCTCCTTTTTATATGTTCCTCTTAAAGGAAAAAAAAATGCAAGGAAGACTAATGTAAGATTAAGAAAATTGATTTAAAAAAAAGTGAGTGAATAGCTTTCCTTATGTTTAAAAGCTAAACTGTGACAGCTAGTCTATATATAGACAAGTAAAGGAAACAAAGTGGCAGATTACAGGCATGTGTTTTATTTGTGAATAATAATGGCAATAATTATTAGTTTTATAATAATTAATTTAAATACAGTTTTGGTGTTTGAAAATTTGAGAGAGTGTCCATAAAAATTGTATTTCTAGTCTCTCTTGAACACCTGAAAGACCTAGCAACACTGGTCTCACATTTCCAGATGTCAACAATTAGCCAAAAGTGAGGAGCAGATACACCCTTTAGATGAAGCAAGCCATCTAATTTTCTGGACACCCTTCCCAGTTCATTTCATTCCATTGACTTCTTGGTCCCTATAATCGTTGGAGTTTGTGATTACTAGCCTAGGGTTTGAGGACTAAATATGGACAACTGGTATGGATAAGGGCAAAGAGAGGAATTGTAACTCAATGGGAATACTCTAATTCCACATTCTATCCCTACTGCTCTGTGGAAATGTATGTATGGTTGAAGATGAATGATGGTAAAACTACGTACTTAAAGGATATAATTTGTATTTAAACACTTACCATTTGTGGAGAAAATTATTTTGGTAGAGGAGAGGGGAAGCTCTTTTCCATAGCTTTTCAAATAATATTGCATAGACATCCACTTTACCTTGTATGTATAAATGATGATTCCTTCATAGAAACCCTAGTATCAGTCTTATACAAGGAAAGAAGACACAACTGCTGAGGCTTGCGGGGAAAAAAAATGAAGAGCTATGTGATCTATTCATCTGCTTTAGGGCCAGGCATCCTGTATGTTTGCAGCCAAAAGTGCTTTCTCTTAACAGAAACATCTGGAAGGAAGGCTATGATAAAGAAATTTAGTCTTCAGACCTACTTATTACATTATGTTATAGTATTTAAGGACTTTGAGTCAAGTTATAACAAACATTTGACTGTGCCATAGACCACGTAAAGAGGAAGTAAAAGACTTTACTGCAATGGTGAGTTTGAGACAATAAAGGGACTTTTCTTGTTAGTTGACTTTTAGTTTCTTCTAGATTGAAGGAGGTAAAGAGATGTGGGCCCCAGAAGAAGGCGGAAGAGAATGACAATGAGTTTGAGATAAGGGAGAGCCTTAGGTGGGGGTAGGGAAAGAGGAGAGAGTGAGCTCCAGAAGGAACACATCAGGTGGGAACTAAGGAAGGAGATGGAGGTATAGGTAGGAAGAAATTGTCTGAAAGATCAAGACAGACAGATTTTAGAAATAGAGGCATTAGGTATTCAATTTTCAGTTTGTTTTTTTTTTAAATATATGTATATTAAAAAAAAGACCAGACTTACTGATCTGACAGAGAGTGGAGAAACCCCAAGAGTATGGTGCCCAGACACCCTTTTAACTCAACACTGAAGTCACTTCTGAGGCTCACCCTTCAGCCAAAGACAGGCCCATAAAACAAACAGTAATACATGTAACTCAACCATATATGAGACTAAAGGGCACACCAGCCCAAGGGCAAGAATGAGAAGGCAGGAGGGGACAGGAAAGCTGGATGAATGGAAATGGGGAACCCAGAGTTGAGAAGGGGAGAGTGTTGACATGTCATGGTGTTGGCAACCAATGTCACGAAACAATACATGTATTTACTGTTTAACGAGAAACTAATTTGCTCTGTAAATTTTCACCTAAAACAGAATTAAAAAAAAAAAATCTATGTGTATTTTCTTTTGTTATCCTTATACTTCCAGTAATGTTTACTAAACATTACAGCCTACAGTCAGCAGTGCTTTGGGCAATACAGGCATCTGGGCTGCATTTCCATAAGGATAAAGCCAATTGGGAGAAGCAGGCCAGGCAAGCAACTAGAGCATTTTTGGAAGCTATTATAAGATGGCCATAGATGAGTTGCAGGGAAGCCCAGAGCAGAGATTCTTAATGAGAGGGGAAAACAACAGTGAGGAGACTAAAAGTGGGTACTGGGAATGCTCAGAAGTTCTTAAAGAAGAAATTGGACATTCTGTAGTCATCCAAGATAGAATTTTACACGATGATTAGTTGAAAATTAAAGGAGAGGACAGACTCAAATGGCTGTAGGATTTGGGGATACTTGCATTTCCTGTGTTTAAATATATTTCAGTGACTATTTTCCATGATTGAAGCCAGATATTGTTACTTATTGATCTTTGTAGCCCCATACATGTATCTGGCATTGAAGTCCACAATAAACATTTTTTAAGTGGGTATATTTTTTATGATATAGGGTCGCTACGAGTTGTAATCGACTCAACGGCACTGGGTTTGAGTATGATATGTACATTTGGGGGTGAGGGTATGGTCAACTGGAAATAGCCCTGAGAACAAATTAATTTCCAAACCTGACTTAATTCTCCAAAATGCAAGAACTGATGAATCTTCTGGTAGAAATTCTGGATAGATGATTCTAATGCATCAGAGCAGCTAAAATCTATTCTGTTTGGAAGTCTGCATAGGAAAGGGTCATAAAAACAGGATCACTCATAGTAGCAAGAGGAGAAAATCCTGCGAGCGCTGGGCCTTTAGTTTCCTCCCTGTACCCTCCTCCATTATGAATAAAGTATATAAAGTTATATTTTTTTATTGTTACAAAATGATTGAACTAGTTCTGTGTAATCTTGTCCTTTTTTTAGTTTTATTTTCGTATATTTCCTTAAATATTGTTTTTGAAAGCATTTTTTATTTGTTGGGGGTTTATTCATATTTCCTCAAAGTTTTTCACTTCAGGGAAACATTAAGCCAATATTGGCTGGGGCTGGAGACAGAGGAATTCATGAGAGTGAGATATGATTCCAAGATGCCTTGCCAGTTTGGTAAATCAGTATACAAAATCCTCAGCTTGGAGCTTAGAACAAGCCCGCCAGGCTGCAAGTTCTTCTGTGTAGTCTGGTGTTTGATTTTCTGCTTATCCATTAGAGTGAGTGATGGGTCTCAGTCTGGTAGACAAGCTTATCTAGACACAGTATAATCAGAACAGACACCATTGTTGATCATTTTACATTTGCTTTTACTCAATGTTATACCAAGAGGGATCAAATGGGGGAGGGGGAAAGCAGTCTGCCACAGGTGCACCAAATAAGAGGGTGCTTTGTTTATAGAGAATTTAAAAACAAAATGTTTATAGAGAATTTAAAAACAATAATGAAACAGATGAAGAGTTAGTCTGCTGTTTATCACCAAGGCCCAGGGCTTCTAAACATTGTCAATGATAAAATATTTCTTCCTACCAGGGCTGACTGCTGCCACCATTCCTCCCACATTGGTAAAAACCAAAGCCAAAGTCATTGCCGTCGAGTCGATTTCGACTCACAGCGACCATATAGGACAGAGTTGAACTGCCCGATAGGGTTTCCAAGGGCCACTTTGGTACACCACTGCTTTTACTTCCTGTTCTTCCTTTTTAATTAAATTTACAAAGTAACTAAAATCGTGGACACGAGAGCTAGATTTCTTGGGTTCAAAGACCAGCTTTGCCACTTACTAGCTATGTTAACTTGGGCAACACACTTAATCTCTGTGGAAATATTGATATTACCTACTTCAATGAGATGTTGTGACAATTGAATTAGTTAATTTAATTACAGTGCTTATAGCAATGCCTAGAACATAATAAGCACTTAATATGTTAACTAGTAGTAGTAGTAATATTCCACTGGGGACTCAATGGTTAGTGTTTTGAAAGGAGGGAATAAAAGACTAATGGTTTATTACTTTTGGAATTTGGTTGCAAGAATATTTGTTGCAGTTGTATTACTCCTGGATATAATCAAACAATTCAGGGTTAAAGTAGAAGCTGATCCTTCTTTCACTAAACTCTGTAAACACAGGAACCAATGCAAAGAGGCTGATCTTGCACAGAAAATCTTCAGTCGTGAGTGGGAGAATATCATTGGAGTGTTTATTGAATGCTGCCTATATGCCAGGTACTGCGAGTGATATCAAAAAGGGAAATGTCATCTCTATCCTTACAATCTAGTAGGTAAGATTAAGCCATGCCAATACCTGTATTTACACAAAATCACCTCTTTCTTTGGTCATGGAAGATACCGCTAATGGGTCACTACGCTATTTTCAATACTAATGGCTCAGTAATCCTCTGAATATAAAATTCTAAGTAGCCCTCACTTATTTATGCCAGTTTCTAGTGAAGATAAAATCAATTTGCTCTTAGGGGTCAATACATTACCCAACTGTTAAATGAATAGTCTATTCAGCAGGAAGTCATAATAGAGGAATAAAAGAGCGAAAACTTTCAAGGGAGGTAACATTTAGCTGTACTTAAAGAATGAACTCCTATGTAAAATGACCTGTAATGTAGTACTGTTCCTTTTCACTGCCATCAAAACTGCTGCCAACTCATGGTGACCCCAAGGACAAGTGAACAAAATGTTGTCTGGTCCTGTGCCATTCCCATCGTCAGATGCACATTGCTCCATTGTGATCCATAGGATTTTCATTGGCTGATTTTTCAGAAGTAGATCTCCAAAACCTAGTCTCGCTTAGTCTGGAAGCCCTGCTGATATCTGTTGAATATCATAGCAATAGCAAGCTCCCACTGATAGATGGGTGGTAGCTGGGCTTGAGGTGAAGTGGCCAGAAAGTAAACTGGGGTCTCCCATAGAGAAAGCAAGAATTCTATGCCTAAACCACAAATGTACCTAACATGTAACATAGTGTTGTTGTTGTTAGGTGCCATTGAGTAAATTCTAACTAATAGCAACCCTATGTGCAACAGAAAGAAACACTGCCTGGTTCTGCACCATCCTCACAATCATTGCTAAGTTTGAGGCCATTTTTGTAGCCATAGTGTCAGTCCATCTCATTGAGGCCCTTCCTCTTTTTCACTGACCCTCTAATTTACCAAGTATAAAAAAAAAAAAAAATTTTTTTTAATGTCCTCCAGAGACTGGTGCCTCCTGATAACATGTTGAAAGTATGTAAGATGAAGTCTCTTCACTGTGGCTTCTAAGGAGCATTCTGGCTGTACTTCTTCCAAGGCAGATTTGTTCATTCTTCTGGCAGTCCATGGTATATTCAATATTCTTCACCAACATCACAATTCAAAAGCATCAATTCTTCTTTGGTCTTCCTTATTCATTGTCCAGCTTTGCCATGCATACCAGGCAATTAAAAATACCATGGTTTGGGTCAGGAGCACCTTCATCCTCAAAGTGACATCTTTCTTTTTTAACACTTTAAAGAGCTCTTCTGCAGCAGTTTTGCCCAATGCAATACATCCTTTGTTTCTTGGCTGCTGCTTCCATGGTCATTGATAGTGGGTCCACATAAAATGAAAATCTTGAGAATTCAATATTTTCTCCGTTTATCATGATGTTGCTCATTGGTCCAGTTGTGAAGATTTCTGTTTTCTATGTTAAGATGTAATCCATACTGAAGGTTGTAGTCTTTGATCTTCATTAGTAAGTACTTCAAGTCCTCTTCGCTTTCAGCAAGCAAGGTTGTATCATCTGCATATCAAAAGTTGTTAACTGAGTCTTCTGCCAATCCTGATGACATGTTCTTCTTCATATAGTCCAGCTTCTCAGATTATTTGCTCAGCATACAGATTGAAGAACTATGGTGAAAGGATACAACCCTGACACACATCTTCCCTGATTTTAAACCAAGCAGTATTCTCTTGTTCTGTTGGAACAACTGCTTCTTGGTCTATGCACAGCACAATTAAGTGTTTTGGAATTTCCATTCTTTGCAATGTGATATAGCAGGGTTAAGCAAATGTTTTAATAGATATATATGCATGGCCACTTATTTTTAAGCACATACTTATATTTCAAAGACAAATAAATTCAAGAAAATGAAGAATTCTCATGAAGTCAAGCAATATTTTCTGAGATTCTCAGGACCAGTCGTAGCCCAGTTAGTGTTCTATAGGTTAAATTGATCAACTATATTTATATCCCTTTATAGAAAAGACCCAGGAATCCTGGTGATACAGTGGTTAAAACTCTCGGCTGCTAACCAAAAGCTGGGCAGTTTGAACCCGTCGGCAGCTCTGCTTGAGAAAAATGTGCTAGTCTGCTTCTTTAAAGATTTGCAGCCCTGGAAACCTTGTGGGGCAGTTCTACTCTGTCCTACAGTGTTGCTATGAATAGGAATCAACTTGACGGCAGTGGGGTAAGATTTTTTGGGGTTATTGAAAAGCAAAGGAGCCCTGGTGGTATAGTGGTTAAGTGCTCAGCTGCTAACTGAAAGGCTGGCAGTTTGTAGCCACTCCAAGAGAGAAAGATGTGGCAGTCTACTTCCATGAAGATTACAGCCTTGGGAACCCTATGGGGCAGTTCTACTCTGCCCTATAGGGTTGCTAAGTGTTGGAATCGACTGAATGGCAAATTTTATTGAAAAGACCTGTTTGGATTAAAAAGTCGGAAAATAAATTAGAATAATGTTTTAAAGTTGTTTTATTCTTACTGTTTAGAAAATCATATAGCAGGATACCTTTAATTTTCATAGGCAATACATAGAGCTCCTAAGTAAAATAATAATAATAGTAATAATAATCTCATATATTTGTATACATTATATGTGTGTGCGTATGTGTGTACAAACATATCTACACACATGGGTGTATACATTTTTTCTCATGGTCTTCTGATTATTTCTTTTTAAAATGCCAATTTATGACATGTGTTTCAAAACGAAACCAGAAACTATTTCTTATGAAAGCTAAGCATGACCTATTTTTGGAAAAAATAGAGCTTTTTCATCACACCTACACATAGCTTATTTGCACAATAAGTGTATAAGGAGTCAAGAGTTCAAGATACAAAAGGTCAAATGGATAATTAATTTTAATATAGCATTAACTACTCTTTAAAGTTTCGGAGATAACATGGTATGCAATCCACAATTCACTTTTCTTTCTATCCCTTCAACAGGAATTTCCTAACAATATGTTCTTAGTATGGGGAAATACAACTATAATTAGCATTATAATTAACATTTCTTACTGCTGCCTTATGGTCTTCTCAATTAATATTCCCCTGCCTGGGATAGCCATAGGGGTTATTCCCCCACTTCTTAAACATCTCTTCTCAAATACTACCTTATCAGAGCGAGCTTCTTTGGCCACATTTTTTTTCCTTATCCCACTAGAATGTGTGCATTGTGAAAATGAAAATATTATTCTGTACACTATACTGAGGGCATTGGTGAAAAAAAGGCTCCAGAAATTAAAGGCATACCAACGGAGATATTTCAATAAACAGATACAATGCTGGATGTGCTCACCAGTCTACGACAAGAAATTTGGAAGCCAGCTAACTGGCCAACTGACTGGAAGAGATTCATCTTTATGTTCATTCCAAATAAACTTAATCCAACAGAATGTGGAAATTATCAAACAATATCATAAATACCACATACAAGTAAAATTTTGCTGAAGATCATTCAAAAGCAGTTGCAGCAGCACACCATCAGGGACTGCCAGAAATTCAAGCTGGATTCAGAAGAGGATGTAGAACAAGGGATATCACTGCTGATGTCAGATGGATCCTGGTTGAAAATAGAGAATACCAGAAAGATGTTCACCTGTGTTTTATTGACTATGCAAAGGTATTTGGCTGTGTGGACCGTAACAAATTATGGATAACATTGCAAAGAATGGGAATTCCAGAACACTTAACTGTGCTCATGAGGAGCCTGTACATAGAGCAAGAGATAGTTGTTCAAACAGACCAAGGGGATACTAAGTGGTTTAAAATCGGGAAAGGAGGGAGAGCAGAGCCAAGATGGCGGAATAGACAGACACTTCTGTCGAGTCCTCTGTACAACAAAGACCAAAAAAAAAAACAAGTGAAACGAGTATATTTGTGACAAGCTGGAAGCCCTGAGCATCAAAGGCAAGCTTAGACAACAAACTCAGGGGCAGGGGGAGGAAGTGGCCGTTCAGAAGTGGAGAGAAGTTACCGGACCTGAATCACGGGGAGCCCTTAGGCACCATTCCCAGAGCGGCGGTGGTGGCGGCCGGCTGATCCTAGCATTCCACCGCAGTTTCCTCAGGGAGAAGCAGCCAGCCACACAGACTACTCACACCTCCGGAACCTGAGGAGAACGGCGCTCTCGGCAAAAGCTAAGTACTTGCGTATATTTTACCGTGCCCCCCTCAACCCCCAACCCAGCTTCAGTGGCCGAATTCCTAGGCCTGAGATAGACCCTGGTGAGCACCTGGAGCCGTCCTCCTGGCCTTGGGGAAGGAAAAAATTTCCAACTGGGGGGAAAAGTTAATTTGCTAGCTCCATTAACTGGGGGAGCTCAGGGCAGAAGCGACTCCTGTCCAGGCATAAACCATCCATGGACATTGAGCACCTTTCCCTTCTGCATGGACCTGTGTGGGCCTATTTCGGGAGAATAGGCCCTTGTTGGTAAACTCCAACCATTTCGGCAGTGCGGTGGAGAGATGGGTGTTTGGTGTTTGACATTGCTTTGCCTATTAAGCAAGGTCCTCACCTACCCACATCAGGGACCTAAGGACTGGTAGCTCCACTCAGGTAACCCAGCCACCTGTGACAGGGGTCCAAAGATAACTGGTACCTCCCAGTCCTTACAACCAAAAACTTTGGGTGCCCATGGCCCCTGTGCAGAACCCACCCACCAGCACACTCTAGGGAACAGAGACACGTTTTCCTCAGAGAGACTTGGGGGTCGGTTGTCTGCCCCCTGCCTTGTTCAGAGCATGAACCCCTGCTGCAATCAGATACCAGTATATACACCAATCACCCCTGCCCTTCTAAGACTGTAAGACAGAGCCTGTACCACACACTTGATGATCAGCTACCTGGAAACCTGAGCTGAATTCATCCAGGAAAACTGAATGGACTCCTAGACTGATATACCTGATAACAGCTCTAGCCAGCTGGGGACAGGACACCAGAGCTCCAAAGGTGAAAATAATCAAGCTAGCTCACTCAAGGAACCCATAGGGGTATACCAAAACAAAACAAAGCAAGCAGCTACGACACAGTAAGCAAGCATAAACTAACATAATAACTTATAGATGGCTCGGAGACAACAGTCAATAACAAGTCACTTAAAGAAACAGGCCATGACCACCTCAACAGGCTCTCAAAACAAAGAATCCAGGGATCTTTTAGATGAAAGTGCATTCCTGGAATTACCGGATGCAGAATACAAAAGTTTAATATACAGAACCCTTCAAGACATCAGGAAGGAAATGAGGCAATACGCAGAACAAGCCAAGGAACACACAGATGAAACAACTGAAGAAATCAGAAAGATTATTCAGGAACATAATGAAAAGTTTAATAAGCTGGAAAAAATCCATAGACAGACAGCAATCAGAAATTCAGAAGATTGACAATAAAATTACAGAATTAGATAACTCAATAGAATGTCAGGAGCAGAATTGAGCAAGCAGAAGCTAGAATTTCTGAACTCGAAGAAAAATCACTTGGCACTAATATATTTGAAGAAAAATCAGATAAAAGAATTTTAAAAAATGAAGAAAACTTAAGAATCATGTGGGACTCTATCAAGAGAAATAACCTACCAGTGTTTGGAGTACCAGAACAGGGAGGGATAACAGAAAATACAGAGAAAATTGTTGAGGATTTGTTGGCAGAAAACTTCCCTGATATTGTGAAAGATGAGACGATAACTATCTAAGATGCTCATCGAACTCCACATAAGGTAGATCTTAAAAGAAAGTCGCCAAGACACATTAAAATCAAGCTTGCCAAAACCAAAGATAAAGAGACAATTATAAGAGCAGCGAGGGATAAAAGAAAAGTCACCTACAAAGGAGAGCCAATAAGAATAAACTTGGACTACTCGGCAGAAACCGTGCAGGCAAGAAGGCAATGGGATGACATTGAAAAAATTGAAGGAAAAAAATTGCCTGCCAAGAATCATATATCCATCGAAACTGTCTCTTACATATGAAGGTAAAATTGAGACATTTCCAGATAAGCAAAAGTTGAGGGAATTCGTAAAAACCAAACCAAAACTACAAGAAATACTAAACGGAGTTCTTTGGTTAGAAAATCAATAACATCAGGTATCAACCCAAGACTAAAATACTGGGCAGAACAACCAGAAGTCAACCCAGAGAGGGAAATCCAAAAAAAACAAAGCAAGATTAAAAAAAAAAAAAAAAAGCCCAACAAATGGTAATGGCGATGCTATTATATAAAAGAAGACAAAATTAAAATAAAAAAGAGGGACTAAGAAATGTAATCATACACCTTCCATATGGAGAGGAAGATATGGCGATACAGAGAAATAAAAGTTAGTTTTAAATTTAGAAAAATAGGGATAAATAATATGGTAACCACAAAGTAGACAAATTATCCTACTCATCAAAATAAAATACAAGGGAAAAATACAGACTTAGCAGAAAGAAAATAGATAACAACAATAATGAGGAAAGGACAATATATACAGAAAATCTACTTAGCACATAAAATCAAGTGGGAAAAAGAAACTGTCAGCACACAAAAAAAGACATCAAAATGATAGCACTAAATTCATACCTATCCATAATTACCCTGAATGTCAATGGACTAAATGCACCAATAAAGAGACAGAGTGGCAGAATAGAATAAAAAACAAGACACATCTATATGCTGCCTACAAGAGACACACCTTAGACTTAGAGACACAAACAAACTAAAACTCAAAGGATGGAAAAAAATATATCAAGCAAAGAACAATCAAAAAAGAGCAGGAGTGGCAATATTAATTTCTGACAAAATAGACTTTAAAGTTAAATCCATCAGAAAGGATAAGGAAGGACACTATATAATGATTAAAGGGACAATACACCAAGAAGATATAACCATATTAAATATTTAGGCACCCAATGACAGGGCTGCAAGATACATAAAACAAACTCAGCATTGAAAAGTGAGATAGACAGCTCCACAATAACACTAGGAGACTTCAACACATCACTTTTCGTGAAGGACACGACATCCAGAAAGAAGCTCAATAAAGACAAGGAAGATCTAAATGTCACAATCAACCAACTTGACCTCGTAGACATATACAGAACACTCCACCCAACAGCAAGCAACTATACTTTCTTTTCGACCACACATGTCACATTCTCTAGAATAGACCACATATTAGGTCATAAAGCAAGCCTTAGCAGAATCCAAAACACTGAAATATTACAAAGCATCTTCTCTGACCATAAGGCCATAAAAGTGGAAATCAATAACAGGAAAAGCAGGGAAAAGAAAATCAAATGCTTGGAAGCTGAACAATACCCTTCTCAAAAAAGACTGCATTATAGAAGACATGAAGGTTTGAATAAAGAAATTCATAGAATCTAATGAGAATGAAAACACTTCCTATCAGAACCTTTGGGACAGAGCAAAAGTGGTGCTCAGAGGCCAATTTATATCAATAAATGCACACATCCAAAAAGAAGAAACGGCCAAAATCAAAGAATTATTCCTACAACTTGAACAAATAGAAAGAGAGCAACGAAAGAAACCCTCAGGCACCAGAAAAAAACAAATAATAAAAATTAGAGCAGAACTAAATGAAATAGAAAACAGAAAAACAACTGAAAGAATTAACAAGACCAAAAGCTGTTTTTTTTGAAAAACTCAACAAAATTGATAAACCACTGGCCAAACTGACAAAAGAAAAACAGCAGAGGAAGCAAATAACCCGAATAAGAAATGAGATGGGCGATATTACAACAGACACAACTGAAATTTAAAGAATCATATCAGATTACTATGAAAAACTATACTCAAATTTGAAAATCTAGAAGAAATGGATGAATTCCTAGAAACACACTACCTACCTAAACTAACACAAACAGAGGTAGAACAACTAGATAGACCCATAACAAAAGAAGAGATTGAAAAGGTAATCAAAAAACATACAAAAGAAAGCCCTGGTCCACACGGCTTCACTGCAGAGTTCTACCAAACTTTCAGAGAAGAGTTAACACCACCACTAATAAAGGTATTTCAGAGCATAGAAAAGGGTGGAATACTACCAAACTCATTCTACGAAGCCACCATATCCCTGATACCAAAACCAGGAAAAGACACAACAAAAAAAGAAAATTACAGACTTGTATCCCTCATGAACTTAGATGCAAAAATCCTCAACAAAATTTTAGCCAATAAAATTCAACAACGTATCAAAAAAATAATTCACCATGACCTACTGGGATTCATACCAGGTATGCAGGGATGGTTCAATATTAGAAAAACAATTAATGTAATCCACCACATAAATAAAACAAAAGAATCACGTGATTTTATCAATTGATGCAGAAAAGGCATTTGACAAAGTTCAACACTCATTCATGATAAAAACTCTCAGCAAAATAGGAATAGAAGGAAAATTCCTCAACATAATAAAGGGCATTTATACAAAGCCAACAGCCCACATCACCCTAAATGGAGAGAGCCTGAAAACATTCCCACTGAGATCGGGAACCAGACAAGGATGCCCTTTATCACCACTCTTATTCAACATTGTGCTGGAGGTCCTAGCCAGAGCATTTAGGCTAGATAAACAAATAAAGGGCATCCAGATTGGCAAGGAAGAAATCAAAATATCTCTATTTGCAAATGACATGATCTTATACAGAGAAAGCCCTAAGGAATCCTCCATAAAACTACTGAAACTAATAGAAGAGTTCAGCAGAGTATCGGGATACAAGATAAACATACAAAACTCAGTTGGATTCCTCTACACCAACAAAAAGAACATCGAGGGTGGGAGAGGGTTTTTTACTGATTAATTAGTAGATAAGAACTGCTTTAGGTGAAGGGAAGGACAATACTCAATACATGGAAGGTCAGCTCAACTGGACTGGACCAAAAGCAAAGAAGTTTCCGGGACAAACTGAATGCTTCAAAGCTCAGCGGAGCAAGGGCGGGGGTTTGGGGACCATGGTTTAAGGGGACTTCTAAGTCAATTGGCAAAATAATTCTATTATGAAAACATTCTGCTTCCTACTTTGAAATGTGGCGTCTGGGGTCTTAAATGCTAACAAGCAGCCATCTAAGATGCATCAACTGGTCTCAACCCACCTGGAGGAAAGGAGAATGAAGAACACCAAGGTCACACGACAACTAAGAGCCCAAGAGACAGAAAGGGCCACATGAACCAGAGACCTACATCATCCTGAGACCAGAAGAACTAGTTGGTGCCCGGCCACAACCGATGACTGCCCTGACAGGGAGCACAACAGAGAACCCCTGAGGGAGCAGGAGATTAGTGGGATGCAGACCCCAAATTCTCACAAAAAGACCATACTTAATGGTCTGACTGAGACTAGAGGAATCCCGGCGGTCATGGTTCCCAAACCTTCTGTTGGCACAGGACAGGAACCATTCCCGAAGACATCTCATCAGACATGAAAGGGACTGGACAGTGGGTAGGAGAGAGATGCTGATGAAGAGTGAGCTATTTATATCAGGTGGACACTTGAGACTGTGTTGGCATCTCCTGTCTGGAGGGGAAATGGGAGGATAGAGAGAGGTGGAAGCTGGCAAAATTGTCATGAAAGGAGAGACTGGAAGAGCTGACTCATTAGGGGAGAGCAAGTGGGAGTACGGAGTAAGGTATATATAAACTTATATGCAACAGTCTGACTTGATTTGTAAACGTTCACTTGAAGCTCAATAATAGTTAATTAAAAAAAAAAGAATATCGAAGAGGAAATCACCAAATCAATGCCATTTATAGTAGCCCCCAAGAAGATCAAATACTTAGGAATAAACCTTACCAGAGATATAAAAGTCTTATACAAAGAAAACTACAGTACACTTCTGCAAGAAACCAAAAGAGACTTACATAAGTGGAAGAACATACCTTGCTCGTGGATAGGAAGACTTAACATTATAAAAATGTCCATTCTACCAAAAGCGATCTATACATTTAATCCAATTCTGATCCAAATCCCAAGGACATTCTTTAATGAGACAGAGAACAAATCACCAATTTCATATGGAAGGGAAAGAGGCCACAGATAAATGAGGCATTACTGAAAAAGAAGAATAAAGTGGGAGGCCTTACTTAGAACCTATTATATCTTCACATTAGTCAAAACAGCCTGGTATTGGTACAACAACAGATAACATGGACCAATGGAACAGAATTGAGAATCTAGACATAATTCCATCCACATATGAGCAGTTGATATTTGAAAAAGGACCCAAAACCGTTAAATGGGGAAAAGACAGTCTTTTTAACAAATGGTGCTGCCATACCTGGATATCCATCTGCAAAAAAAATGAAACAAGACCCATACCTCACTCCTTGCAAAAAAACTAACTCAAAATGGATCAAAGACATAAATATAAAATCTAAAATGATAAAGATCATGGAAGAAAAAATAGGAACAACGTTAGGAGCCCTAATACATGGCATAAACGGTATTCAAAACACTAAAAAGAATGCAGAAGAAAAACTAGATAACTGGGAGCTCCTAAAAATCGAACACCTATGCTCATCCAAAGACTTCATCAAAAGAGTAAAAAGACAACCTACAGACTGGGAAAAAGTTTTTAGCTATGACATTTCTGATCAGCGCCTGATCTCTAAAATCTACATGATACCGCAAAAACTCAACTAAGGAAGACATGCAGGTAGCTAACAGATATACGAGGAAATGTTCACGATAATTAGCCATTGGAAAAATCCAGATCAAAACTACAATGAAATTTCACCTCACTCCAACAAGGCTGGCATTAATCCAAAAAACACAAAGTAATAAATGTTGGAGAGGCTGTGGAGAGATTGGAACACTTATACACTGCTGGTGGGAATGTAAAATGGTACAACCACTTTGGAAATCGATTTGGTGCTTCCTTAAAAAGCTAAAAATAGAACTACCTTATGATCCAGCAATCCCACTCCTTGGAATATATCCTAGAGAAATAAGAGCCTTTACTCGAACAGATATATGCACACCCATGTTTATTGCAGCACTGTTCACAATAGCAAAAAGATGTAAGCAACCAAGGTGCCCATCAATGGATGAATGGATAAATAAATTATGGTATATTCACACAATGGAATACTACGCATCGATAAAGAACAGTGAGGAATCTGTAAAACATAACATGGAGGAACCTGGAAGGCATTATGCTGAGTGATATTAGTCAGTTGCAAAAAGACAAATATTATACAAGACCACTATTATAAGAACTTGAAAAATAGTTTAAACTGAGAAGAAAATATTCTTTTGTGGTTATGAGAGAGGGGAGGGAGGTAGGGTGGGAGAGGGGTATTCACTAATTAGATAGTAGATAAGAACTACTTTAGGTAAAGGGAAAGGCAGCACACAATACAGGGGAGGTCAGCACAATTGGACTAAACCAAAAGCAAAGAATTTTCCTGAATAAACTGAATGCTTCGAAGGCCAGCATAGCATGGGCAGGGGTCTGGGGACCATGGTTTCAGGGGACATCTAAGTCAACTGGCATAATAAAATCTATTAAGAAAACATTCTGCATCCCACCTTGGAGAGTGGCGTCTGGGGTCTTAAACGCTAGCAAGCAGCCATCTAAGATGCATCAATTGGTCTCAACCCACCTGGATCAAAGGAGAATGAAGAACACCAAGGATACAAGGTGATTACGAGCCCAAGAGACAGAAAGGGCCACATGAACCAGAGACTACATCATCCTGAGACCAGAAGAACTAGATGGTGCCCAGCTACAACCGATGACTGCCCTGACAGGGAACACAGCAGAGAACCTCTGAGGGAGCAGGAGAGCAGTGGGATGCAGACCCCAAATTCTCATAAGACCAGACTTAATGGTCTGACTGAGACTAGAAGGACCCCGGTGGTCATGGCCCCCAGACCTTCTGTTGGCCCAGGACAGGAATCATTCCTGAAGCCAACTCTTCAGACATGGATTGGACTGGACAATGAGTTGGAGAGGGATGCTGGTGAGGAGTGTGCTTCCTGAATCAGGTGGACACTTGAGACTATGTTTGCATCTCCTGCCTGGAGGGGAGATGAGAGGGTGGAGGGGGTTAGAAGCTGGCAAAATGGACATAAAAAGAGAGAGTGGAGGGAGAGAGCAGGCTGTCTCATTAGGGGGAGAGTAATTGGGAGTGTGTAGCAAGATGTATATGGGTTTTTGTGTGAGAGACTGACTTGATTTGTAAACTTTCACTAAAAGCACAATAAAAATTATTAAAAGAAAAAATATCAGGAAAGGTGTGTGCCAGAGTTATATCCTTTCACTACCCAGTGCCATCGGGTCGATTCCGACTCATAGCGACCCTATAGGACAGAGTAGAAGTGCCCCATAGTTTCCATGGAGCGCCTGGCGTATCCTTTCACTATATATTATTTAAGCTGTATGTCGAGCAAATAATCTGAAAAGTTGGATTGTATGAAAAAGAACACAACATCAGGATTGAAGGAAGACTCATTAACAACTTACGGTATACAGATGAAAAAGCCTTGCTTGCTGAAAGGGAAGATGACTTGGAGCACTTACTGATGAGGGCCAAAGACTATACAGCCTTCAGTACGGATTGCACTTCAACATAAAGGAAACAAAAATTCTCATAACTGGACCAATTAGGAACACCATGATAAACAGAGAAAAGATTGAAGTTATCAAGGATTTCATTTTACTTGGATCCACAATAAACGCCCATGGAAATAGCAGTCAAGAAATCAAACAATGTATTGCATTAGGCAAATCTGCTGCAAAAGAACTCTTTAATGGTGAAAAAGCAAAGATGTCATTTTGAGCATGAAGGTGCGCCTGACCCAAGTCATGGTGTTTTCAATCACCTGATATGCATGGGAAAGCTGGACAATGAATAAGGAAGACCGAAGAAGAATTAATGCCTTTGAATTATGGTGCTGGTGCACAATATTGAGTATACCATGGACTGCCAGAAGAACGAACAAATCTCTTTTGGAAGAAGTACAGCCAGAATGCTCCTCAGAAGCTAAGATGGCAAGACTTCGTCTCATGTACTTTGGACATGTTATTAGGAGGGACCAGGCCCTGGAGAAACACATTGTCTTAGTTACCTAGTGCTGCTATAATAGAAATAACAGAAGTGGATGGCTTTAACAAAGAGAAATTTATTCTATCACAGTCTAGGAGGCTAGAAGTCTGAATTCAGGGTGTCAGCTCCAGCGGAAAGTTTTATCTCTGTTGACTCTGGGGGAAGGTCTTTGTCATCAATCTTCACCTGGTCTAGGAGCTTCTCAGTGCAGAGATTATTTCTCCAAAGGACATATTCCATTCCTGGTTCTTCATTTGATGGCATGAGGTCCCCATGATTGGGGATCGACTTGATAGCAAGTGTCTTAGGTTGGGTTCTCTAGAGAAGCAAAACCAGTGAAGCACCTAGAGAAAGAGAGAGAGAGAAATAGCGAGAGAGGTCAAGGAAATGGCTCACGTGGTTGTAGAGGCTCAAAAGTCCCAAATTGGTGGGTCAGGCTGGAGGCTTTCCTTGAGTCACAGAGCTGCACGGGCTGGCGAACCGAAGATCCAGACCAGAGGCTGATGAATCCCAAGATCAGCAGACAAGCAGCTAGCTCAAGTCCCAAGAACCAGAGGTCAGAGCAACAGGAGCCAGCTGCAGGACCCAGAACAAGCAAAAGCCAGAGAGTCTACCAATATTGGATGCAGGTCACATACCCAATGCAACTCCCTTTCCACTGGTTGGCTACTCACAGTATACCCCATTGTGAAGGTGATCACATTATATCAGATCTCAACATGGAGGTGATTACATATTATACGACTGCCAAGCTACATCATAGCTGCCAAATCACTGAGAAATATGGCCCACCCAAGATGACATACAACTTTAACCATCACAGATATCATGCTTGGTAAAGTAGAGGGTCAGCGAAAAAGAGGAAGATCCTCAACAAAATGGCTTGACGCAGTGGCTGTAGCAATGGCTCAAGCAAAGCAATGATTGTGAGGATGGCACAGGGTCAGGCAGTGTTTCATTCTATTGTACATAGGGTCACTATGAGTAGGAACTGACTTGGCAGCACCTAACAACAACAACAACACTACTATATCCCCATTATATTTAAATATTTAAGGCAGTTGCTGGCATATAGGTGAGGATTAATAAATATTGGTAGAGTGGCTGAATAAAATAATATGAAAAAAAACAGTGGAAAAATAACTGATATTCTGTACTGTATAATGTTGTATATTTGTAAGTGGCATACATAAAAATAAGCATACATAGGAGGTCCAAAAAGAGAAAGATTCCTTGTGGTCTGAAAGAAGTGAGTACTGAATTGGCTTTGGAAGATAAAAATGGTTTTGAAAAGGAAAATAATTTTCGTTACGGAAAATAGAACAAGCAAAGCACAGACGTACCAGTAAAAACTACATTTTTAATGGCCAAGAGTCCATTTTTATTGGCAAATAATAGATTTCTTTAGATTAAGTGTTAGAGAAACTGTCAGTGCTTCTCTTTGCCTTAGCTGTGATGGCAATATGATGATATAAATCTGTGGCATTACTTCTAAAAATTAAAGACATAATTTGGAAAAGTGACCTTGATTTTCATTTTATCAAATAGCTAATTATTTCCTAGATTAATTTGGCTTTAGATACACAGGCACTTTGGTTTTGTTTTGTTTTTTCACCAACTAAGGTATCTTAGAGATAGACCACTGAGGAGTCATTAGCACCACCTGCATAGACACTCACAGAGTATACTTTTTTTGGTCTAGTTTGTAGTTCTGTTCAAAGAAGTAGAGGAGATTATAATGGAGAAAATACTTTTTCAGCTTGCTGTGCTATGAGGACACCTTTTTTCTTTTTAATTTTTCTTCCAAGAAAATAGGTCTGGTGGTTTTTAGAGCACTGGTTTAAACAGTTACTTTGTGGGGTTGAAAATCTAGTAGAATACTGTCTGATATATGGATGAGTTTTACAGAAACAGGGAATAAAGAGCAAAACTTACCTTTTTTTCTCCTTTCTTTATTAATATCCCAGTGCTTAACGCAGGGCATGCATGCCAAGGGTGGGTATTTAATGAATGAATGAATGACAAGGTAATGAGAGCAAACTGGATCATGGGGCTTTCATACTGGACACAGAATTGGTTGAAATAATTGTTAAATTCTTTGGCTAATATTAATTTCCTGACTCATTACACTCTGCTGAGCGTATGTGTCTAGTCTGCAGAATCTTTTACTTTCCTGAGTTGGTCCTCAGACCAAAATGTGTTTTTTTTTTTAAGCAAATACTTAACCACTTTTAGATCCTTTGAGAATCTGATAGCAACTATATTCTCCTCAGGAGTGGAGGCGAGGTGCACAGACAGGCAAGCTCTTGCATAGAGTTTCAAGGGATTCATTAACATCTCAAAGCTCATCCCTATATCCTATATTAAGTATCTGTGAAATGCAGAACAATATTCATTCACATGGAATGCTCTTAATACATAGTTCTCCACCATAATGAGCTAGTCACTTTGGAAAGTTAATTAACTCTTCCAGAAAACTGCAGGACACTCAACTATAGGTATAGGGAATATCTCCATTAAGCACTTAAGGCATTTACATTAGTATTTCAATCATCTAATTATTGTAGTGCTTAAAACATTAAAAATAAGAAACACAGATACTTAGGAGCCAAGAAATAAGGTATGTCTCCAATATTTAAAGTAAGTGCACGATAAAGGTAAAAATTTATTATTTTCAAGGAGAGGATAAATAAAACAAAGCCAAAACCATGAGTTCTGTTACACTTGGTTCTGTGTTCATAGGAAATCCCTAAAGTACATAAATAAACCTTGAGAAATGATTTCCACAAGGTGAGGTGGGCAAGATTTGTCATCTTAGATAGATTGATTACCCAGTAAACAAGGTAAGCACTTGCTTAGGGCATCACCAAACAGGGGCACCAGTTGTCCAAAGCAAAGATCCTTAGATACCAGGCAGACAGGACACAAGGAAAAGTGAGCATCACAGTGGAAGGGAACTGGAAGGGCACTAAATGAAATTGGTACCAGCCCTGGTGTTCGAGAATGTGCTAGCCAGAAATAAAGTTCACACAGGGAATGAGGATGTCTACATGAAAAATTGTTTAAGCTATGAGGCACCTACCACTTCAACATCTTCACTGATGCCTGTCTCCTATGGTTCCCCTCTTATGTAATTGAAACTCTTTATCTTGGCAGGCCTCTTGGGAATATACTATTTCTTTCTCATACACAAGAGCTAGGGTGGGTTGTGGAGTCTGACTCTCACTACATACACCCAATATGCAACTTGATTCAACATGAGTAGTTACTGGGCAAGGACAGATTATATTAGTAGATAGAAGGTCTGTGATCCATTTTGAGAGAACCGTCTTGCACATCCTCATCTGCTGATCCAGCAACTCCAGCCAAGTGGGCCAGCAATGCTCTTTGGCATGATACAAATACAAGGGTATGCTCTTGCTCATGACCTGGCAGACAATCAATAGGAACTCCAGTCCCAGATGACGCACAAAAGCGAGGGAACTCGAATAAGTTGACGATTTCAATGAACTCAGTCAAGTTACTTTTTAACTATATAGCATTTATGTACAGAGTTATGTCCTAAGGTTTGTAAACAACAATATTTATAAATTTAACTTCAAAATGTGTTTGGCATACACATAGACACAATCTAACACACATTTAATATAATACTATCATGGGTAATAATTTAATATAATACTAACATAGCAAACTTCCAAAAAATACTGGAAATATTAATAGTCATTTAACATTAAAAGTTTTAATTTATGTATCAAGCGAGCTTCGGTTTCTATTGTCTGTTGCATGGGACACAGTGCTTGATATTGCTCTATATATGCTAATAAATGGAGTGTTAGGCACATTAAGTAAATATTTGTCATGCAAAATATGTTTCTGTTTTGCAACAATGAGTGTGTTTCTAAATTTGTCTTCCAAGAAAGCAACAAAGGGTGTTTATCAGAACATTATATTTTATCAGAATATTTACATAGCTCTGTGTAAGAAAATGGAACAATTTCTCAAGGAAATGAATATTTAGATAATAAACATTATATAAATGTATTTTATTTTCCATTTCCCTTCAGATTGACTTTCTTTGAAGAAATTGATTGATATTGTTAAGACTCGCAAAACAAACTTGCTTGTCAAGAAGTGGTGCTGTTGTTACATCAATTATGTACGTATCTCTGAATATGGAAGTTGAACAATTCCACAAAAAAATAAAATGTATAATTTATAAATTTTTATACAATGACAATCATTTTACTTTTCATTTTGGATCGATGTGGTATAACCTCACATTCACTTCTCTCTTCTCGACCACATAAGAGCACGCAGGTGTAACTATAATCATGTGACCCATGATGTATCTGGTCCCGTCCTGCTCAAAGGGAACCAAAATGCACGTTCAGATTGATCACACACTTGTATTTGTATCATGCTGTTTACAATCGCTCTCGCCCCTGTCAGATAACAGCAGTAGTCCACTGAAGATGCAGCATCAAAGGACAGAAAATGAGTGTGCAAGTTTTTAAGTATTATTTCAAGATGAAAAGCACTCGTGGAGATCCACAAAGGGCTCGCCAACAAACATTGTATGACAAGCCAATGAAATTATTTCTGACTGCCTAGTAAGTACTATCTCTTCTATCTCAAACCCAAAGAACAAAATTACATGTTCCAAATCAAATTTTTTTTTACTTACTAACTTACAAATATAAATTTTGTGTTTACATCCAAATTGGAATGCAAATTTTATTTTATAAATTTTAGTTGTTTTATAAATTTTATTTGTTTTCAATTATTCAAGTGTATTTGCTACAGTAGGACCAAATTGAAAAAGTGACATAATTTTATATTCAGGCAAAACAAAACAGGAAGAAAGAAGTGAAGTGCAAAAACGAAAGCTCACAGAAGATAAAAAGAAAAGGATGTGTAAATCCCTAAAGACAATCCCAAAATTAACTTCCTTTTTAAAATGTAACTAATCAGAAGAGACTTCTTCCATTGAACACTCAAGTGTAATCAGTGCCAATCTTTGTACTAGTACTGCTAGTGCTGAAATTACTAATATAATAGATTACATAATATAAGAGAATTTGTTCAAAACACTGCATCCATTCCTTGCTGTAGTAAAAAAATTAATAATGATGTAGAAAGTACGACTATTTTAGAACCTGAAAATATCACATCAGCAGACCCCATAAATAACAGAAATACAGATGCTGCTTTGTGGAAAATTTTTTTTCTAATGACGTAAATTACTGGATTGAGAGAGGGCCAAATGATTATCAACTCACAGTGAAATATTTGAAAATGTGTGTCAAAAATTTCTGGATGATAGACAAGCAATGTTGTGTAGCCAGAATATATTTCTAGGGTGCGAAGCTAATGGGGAAAATTATAAGAGGGAATGTTGTTGTTAGGAGCTGTCAAGTCAGTTCTGACTCATAGCTAACATGAACAACAGAACAAAACACTGCCCAGTCCTTCGCCATGCTCACTATCGTTGTTATGCTTGAGCCCATTGCAGCAGCCACTGTGTCAATCCACCAACTTAAGGGTCTTCCTTTTTTCTGCTGACCCTCTACTTTACCAAGCATGGTATCCTTCTCCAGGGACTGGTCCATCCTGATACCATGTCCAAAGAATGTGACATGAAGTCTCGCCATCTTCACTTATAAGAAGCATTCTGGTTGTACTTCTTCCAGGACAGATTTGTTCGTTCTTTTGGCAGTCCATGGTACATTCAATATTCTTCACCAACACCACAATTCAAAGTCATCAATTCTTCTTTGGTCTTCTTTATTCATCATCCACCTTTTGCATGCATATGAGGACACTGAAAACACCATGGCTTGGGTCAGGCACACCTTAGTTCAAGGTGACATCTTTGCTTTTTAACACTTTAAAGACGTCTTTTGCAGCCAATTTTGACCAATGTGTCTTTCAAATTTTTGACTGCTGCTTCCATGGGTGTTGATTGCAGAACCAAGTAAAATGAAATCCTTTGACAACTTCAATCTTTTCTCGGTTTATCACGATGTTGCATATTTGTTCAGTTGTGAGGATTTTTGTTTTCTTTATGTTGAGGTATAATACGTACAGAAAGCTGTAGTCCTTGATCTTCATCAGTAAGTGCTTCAAGTCCTCTTCACATTCAGCAAACAAGGTTGTGTCATCTGCATAACACAGGCTGTTAATGAGTCTTCCACCGATGCCGATGCCCCATTCTTCCTCATATAGTCTAGTTTCTCAGACTATTTGTTCAGCATACACACTGAATAGGTATGGTGAAAGGATACAACACTGACACACACCTTTCCTGATTTTAAACCACAAAGCACCCCCATGTTCTGTTCCAACGGCCAGCTCTTAGTCTATGTACAGGTTCCTCATAAGCACAATTAAGTGTTCTGGAATTCTAATTCTTCACAATGGTATCCATAATTTGTTATGATCCACACAGTCGAATGTCTTTGCATAGTCAATAAAACACACGTAAACATCTTTCTGGTACTCTCTGCTTTCATTCAGGATCTATCTGACGTCAGCAATGATATCCCTGGTTCCATGACCTCTTCTGAATCCAGCTTGAATTTCTGGCAGTTACCTGTCGATATACTGCTGCAGCTGCTTTTGAATGATCTTCAGCAAAATTTTACTTGTGTGTGATATTAATGATATTGGTTGATAATTGCTGTATTCATTTGGATCACCTTTCTAGGGAATGTGCATAAATATGGATCTTTTCTAGTTAGTTGGCCAGGTAGATATCTTCCAAATCTCTTGACATAGACCAGTGAACACTCTCAGCACTGTATCCATTTGTTGAAACATCTCAGTTGGTATTCCATCAATTCCTGGAGCCTTGTTTTTCACCAATGCCTTCAAGTGCAGCTTGGACTTCTTCCTTCAGTACCATCAATTGCTGATCATATGCTACCTCCTGAAATAGCTGGATGTCAGCCAGTTCTTTTTGGTATAGTGACCTTATGTATTCTTTCCATCTTCTTTCGATACTTCTTGCGTCATTTAATATTTTCCCCCATGAGTCTGTCAGTTTGGGGGCTTGTGTTTTTCTGTGATGCTGGAAGCTATGCCACCAGTATTCAAATACCAGCAAGGTCACTCCTGGCGGACAGGTTTCAGCTGAGCTTCCAGACCAAGCCAGACTAGGAAGAAGGACCCAGCAGTCTACTTCTGAAAAGAATTAGCCAGTGAAAACCTTATGAATAACAGCATAACATTGTCTGATATAGTGCCAGAAGATGAGCCCCTAAGGTTGAAAGGCACCCAAAATATAACTGGAAAAGAGCTGCCTCCTCAAAGTAGAGTCAACTTTAATGACGTGGATGGAGTCAAGCTTTCAGGACCTTCATTTGCGGATGTGGCACGACTCAAATAAGAAACAGCTGCAAACATCCACTAATAATTAGAATGTGGAATGTATGAAGTATGAATCTAGGAAAATTAGAAATTTTCAAAAATGAAATGGAATGTATAAACATCAATAGCTTAGGCATTAGTGACCTGAAATGGTCTGGTACAGGCCATTTTGAATTGAACAATCATGTGCTCTACTAGGCCGGGAATGACAAAGTGAAGAGGAATGGCATTACATTTATCGTCAAAAAGAACATTTCAAGATCTATCCTTAAGTACAACCCTGTCAGTGATAGGATAACATCCATATCTCTACAAGGAAGACCAGTTAATAAGACTATTATTCAAATTTATGCACCAACCACTAAGGCCAAAGATGAAGAAATTGAAGATTTTTACCAACTTCTGCAGTCTGAAACTGACCTAACATGCAATCGGGGTGCATTGATAATTACTGGTGATTGGAATGCAGTGCGAAAGTTGGAAACAAAGAAGGATCAGTAGTTGAAAAATACGGCCTTGGTGATAGAAGCCAGAGATTGCATGATAGACTTTTGAAAGACCAATGACTTCTTCACTGCAAATACCTTTTTTCAACAATATAAATGGTGATTATACACGTGGACCTCACCAAATGGAATATACAGGAATCAAAGCTACTATATCTGTGGAAAGAGACAATGGAAAAGCTCATTTTCATCAGTCAGAACAAGGCCAGGGGCCAACTGCAGAACAGACCATCAATTGGTCATATGCAAGTTCAAGTTGAAACTGAAGAGAATTAGAACAAGTCCATGAGAGCCAAAATACAACCTTGAGTATATCTCACCGAATTTAGAGACCATCTCAAGAATAGATTTGATGCATTGAACACTAATGACAGAAGACCAGATGAATTGTGGAATGGCGTCAAGGACTTCATATATGAAAAAAGCGAAAAGTCATTAAAAGGTCAGGGAAGAAATAAAAGACCAAAATGGATGTCAGAAGAAACTCTAAAACTTGCTCTTGAATGTTGAGTAGCTAAAGTGAAAGGGAGAATTGAAGAAAAATAGCTGAACAGAAGATTTCAAAGGGCAGCTGGAAAAGACAAAGTATATTATTATAATGACATGTGCAAAGAGCTGGAGATAGAAAACCAAAAGGGAAGAATACAGTTGGCATTTCTCAAGCTGAAAGAACTGAAGAAAAAATTCAAGCCTCAAGTTGCAATATTGAAAGCTACGGGAAAAAAAGAGGAAATGGCTACTGTACTCTCCATCAGTTGGCTCTATGTATTGTCTTATTTGCAAACTACTCAGTCTTTAATCATTTAATTCTTGGTTTGACGTGAATGGATTTAGTGATTGGCGCAACTAGAATATGATTTATAAACATGGAAACAGTTCAATTTGCAGAGATTCTATGTTGTCATATTTAAACTGAAGACATGGTTTTTGCTTAACTCATGAACCGGAAACACAAATTAACGAAGAACATCAGTATTGGAAAGCCATTTTGCAACACATGTGACTGTCCTAATAATCACTGAAAGTGGACTATCTTTTTTTTTGAGGAAGAAATGAGGTATTTGGGTCCCCACAAAATGAAAATTGTTACTTGAAATTGTTGCTCAATTTGATCCATTTTTATGAGGTCACAACTCAAAATATGGTAACACAGGAAAGGGCAACCCATCATCTCTGTCTAAAATAATGTGTGAAAAATTAATAAACTTAATAAGTGATCAATTACCATCAACTATTTTCAGTGAAATAAGTGTAGCTTGATATTTCAGTTTGTCCATAGATTCCACTTTTGATCTTTCTCATACAGATCAGCTAAGCATTGTTTTAAGATATGTATCTTCAACAGATGGAAAGCCTGTTGAGCAACTGATCACATTTGCTAGCTTAAAGATTCACACCAGTAAAAAAGTTGCAGATCAAGTACTTCACTATTTTTGTGAAGTCTGCAAAATTGTTTTTTCCAACTGCAGAGGCCAGTTCTACGATAACGCTGTCAAAACGTCTGGGCAGTATAAATGCATTCAACAGAAGATTTTAGTATGTAATGAATATGCCGTTTTCACACCATGTGCTGTGCATTCACTTAATATCATAGAATGCAGCACAGTAGATTGTTGCCCCGAAGCAGCTGATTTTTTTTTCTACTGTTCAATTACTGGAAACCTTGGTGGTGTAGCGGTTAAGAGCTACGTCTGCTAACCAACAGGTCAGCAGTTCAAATACACCAGGTGCTCCTCGGACACTCTATGGAGCAGTTCTACTTTTCCCTATTGGGTTGCTACGAGTTGGAATCAACTCAACAGCAACAGGTTGTTTTTTGGGGTTTTTTTGGTTCAATTCTCACATTTTTTGCCACCTCTACTCACCTATGGGCAGTTCTTAAAACATATTTAGGCAATGATTAAGTATAAAAATGTCTTTTCTAATATACGTTGAGAAGCACATGCTGTAGCGATGAGTGCAATCCTGGAATTATACATTCAGATTCTAGATGCCTTAGAAAATATTCCTGATCAGTTTTGCATAACCACATACTACACCATCATTGACACACTTGAATCTTGCATGAAAAGAAGGGCAAAAGTATATGAAGTTCTTTCAAAGAGATTTTTCTACATATATATAAAACACATGTAAATATATAACTCACATATTCCATTTGTTATGGATTGAATTGTGTCCCCCCAAAATGTGTTTCAACTTGGCTAGTCCAAGGTTCCCAGTATGGTGTGATTGTCCACCATTTTGTCATCTGATGTGATCTTCCTGTGCTATAAAACCTAAAACCTACCGCTATGATGTTAATGAAGTCAGATTAGGGGCAGTTATATTAATGAGGCAGGGCTCAATCTACAAGATTAGGTTGTGTCTTAAATCAGTCTCTTTTGAGATATAAAAGAGAGAAGCGAGGAGAAGATGGGGATCTCCTACCACAAAGAAAATAGTGCCAAGAGAAGAGCCTGCCCTTTGGACCCAGGGTCCCTGCTCTGAGAAGCTCCTTCCTAGTCCAGGGGAAGACTGATGAAAAGGACCTTTCTCCAGAGCCAACAGAGAGAAAAAGCCTTCCCCTGGAGCTCACGCCCTGAATTTAGACTTCTAGCCTACTAGGCTATGAGAGAATAAACGTCTGTTTGTTGAAGCCATCCATTTGTGGTACTCCTGCTAAGCACTAGGTAACCAAGACAGTATCTTTATTGGGTTTCTTTCTAGATGTTCTGTCCTTCATTGAAAGTGGTGGGTTGAAGTCTCCTATTATTATTGTGGAACTGTCAATTTCTCTTTTCCATGCTGTTAGAGTTTATTTTATGTATTTTGGAGCCCTGTCATTGAGTATGTATATATTTATTACAGTTTTGTCCTCCTGGTATAAAAAAAAAAAAAGACCCTTTAATCATTATACAGTGTCCTTCTTTATCCTTTATGTTGCATTTTGCTTCAAAGTCTATCTTGTTGGAGATTAATATTGCCATTCCTCCTCTTTTTTGGTTGTTTGCTTGATATATATATATATATATATATATATATATATATATATTTCTATCCTTTGAGTTTTAGTTTGTTTATGCCTTTGTGTATAAGGTGTGTCTCTTTTAGAGAGTATATAGATGGGTTGTGATTTATATCCATTCTGCCACTCTCTGTCTCTTTACTGGTGCATTTAGGCCATTTACATTCATTGTATTATTGATAGGTATGAGTTTACTGCTGTTGTTTTGATGTAGTCATGTGTGTGTATGTGGTGTTGACAGCTTCTTTTTTCTGCTTAATTTTCTGGGCTGAATTCTTTTGGTTTATGTATTTTCTTTTCATCTCTTTCATTATTGTTGATTTTGTGTTTGCTGAGTCTATGTTTTTCTTCTTTTTTATTTTAATGGGTAAGTCTGTTAGCTTCCTTTATGGTTACCTTGAAATTTACTTTTATTTTCTAAGTTTAAACCAGTCTTTTATTCCTGGATATCACCTTGATTTCCTCTCCACATGGAAGTTATATGGCTACACTGTTTATTCCCTTTTTCTTGTTTTGACGTTATTATCATTTACATATTGACGTGTCTGGTTCCCTATTTTCTGTCTTTCAGCTTTGATTTGTTTTTGTGAATTCCCTATCTGTGTTGATAACTGTTTTATCTGTCCTATGTCCTAGTCTTGGATTGTTTTCTGATGTTGGTGGTTCTCTAAACAAAGCAGTCCCTTTAATATTTCTTGTAAGTTTGGTCTGGATTTTAAAAATTCCCTTAATTTCTGTTTATCTGGAAATTACCTAATTTCTTCATCATATTTGAGAGACAATTTTGCTGGATATATAATTCTTGGGTGGGAGCTGTTTTTTTTTTTTTTTTCTTCAAGGCTTTATATATGTCATCCCATTGCCTTCTTGTCTGCATGTTTTCTGCTGAGTAGTCAGAGCTTAGTCTTATTGGTTCTCCTTTGCAGGTTACTTTTCATTATCCCTAGCAACCCTCACGATTCTTTCTTTGCCTTTGGTTTTGTCAAGTTTGATTATGATATGCCTTGATGACTTTCTTTTGGGATCTACCCTGTATGGGGTCCTTTGAGCTTCCTGGACAGACATCTTCACATCTTTCCTGATATTTAGGGAAGATTTCTGCCAGCAAATCTTCAACAATTCTCTCTGTGTTTCCTGTTATTTCCACCCAGTTCTGGAACTCTGATAACTTGTAGATTTTTCCTCTTGATGGTATCCCACATAATTCTTAGGATTTCTTCATATTGTTTTCATTCTTTTTTCTCATTTTTCTTGAAACAAATTGGTGTCAAGGCATTTATTTTCAATCTCACTAATTCTGATTTCCATTGTCTCAATTCTGCTCTTATGATCTTATACTGAGTTGTCTAGCTCTGAAATTTTATTGTTAATCTTTTGGATTTCTAGTTGCTGTCACCGTATGGTTTCTAGCAGCCTGTTCATTTTGTCATTTTGTTCTTATATTGTTTTCCTGAATTCTTCTATTGCTCTGTTTGTGTGTTCCTTGACCTGGTCTAAGTTTTGCCTGCTCTCCTTCCTGAACTCTTGGAGAGCTCTGTATATTAGTCTTTGGAATTCTTTATCAGGAACTTTCATTACCTTATCTGCCTCCAAAACATTTTCTGATTCTTTATGTTGGTCACTTGCTGGGGCCACCTTGTCCTGCTTCTTTTTTTTTTTTAATACATTTTATTGTGCTTTAAGTGAAAGTTTACAAATCAAGTCAGTCTCTCAAACAAAAACCCATATACACCTTGCTACACACTCCCAATTAATCTCCCCCTTTTTAATGAGACAGCCTGCTCTCTCCCTCCACTCTTTCTTTTCCTGTCCATTTCGCCAGCTTCTAACCCCCTCTACCCTCTCATCTCCCCTCCAGGCAGGAGATGCAAACATAGTTGCAAGTGTCCACCTGATCCAAGAAACTCACTCCTCACCAGCATCCCTCTCCAACTCATTGTCCAGTCCAATCCATGTCTGAAGAGTTGGCTTCAGAAATGATTCCTGTCCTGGGCCAACAGAAGGTCTGGGAACCATGACCACTGGGGTCCTTCTAGTCTCAGTCAGACCATTAAGTCTGGTCTTATGAGAATTTGGGGTCTGCATCCCACTGCTCTCCTGCTCTCTCAGGGGTTCTCTTGTGTTTCCTTTCAGGACAGTCATCGGTTGTAGCTGGGCACCATCTAGTTCTTCTGGTCTCAGGATAATGTAGACTCTGGTTCATGTGGCCCTTTCTGTCTCTTGGGCTCGTAATCACCTTGTGTCCTTGGTGTTCTTCATTCTCCTTTGATCCAGGTAGGTTGAGACCTAATCAATGCATCTTAGATGGCTGCTTGCTAGCGCTTAAGGCCCCAGACGCCACTCTTCAAAGTGGAATGAAGAATGTTTTCTTAATAGATTTTTTTTATGCCGAATGACTTAGATGTCCCCTGAAATGATGGCCCCCAGATGCCTGTCCCTGCTACACTGGCCTTCGAAGCATTCAGTTTATTCAGGAAACTTCTTTGCTTTTGGTTTAGTCCAATTGTGCTGACCTCCCCTGTATTGTGTGCTGTCTTTCTCTTCACCTAAAGTAGTTCTTATCTACAAATTAGTGAATGCCCCCTCTCACCCTCCCTCCCTCCCTCCTCTCATAACCACAAAAGAATATTTTCTTCTCAGTTTAAACTATTTCATAAGTTCTTATAATAGTGGTCTTATACAATATTTGTCCTTTTGCAACTGACTAATTTCACTCAGCATAATGCCTTCCAGGGTCCTACATGTTACGAAATATGTCACAGATTCCTCACTGTTCTTTATCGAAGTGTGGTATTTCATTGTGTGAATATACCATAATTTATTTACCCATTCTTCCATTAATGGGCACCTTAGTTGCTTCCATGTTTTTGCTATTGTAAACAGTGCTGCAATAAACACGGGTGGGCATATATCTGTTTGAGTAAAGGCTCTTATTTCTCTAGGATATATTCCAAGGAGTGGGATTGCTGGATCCTATGGTAGTTCTATTTCTAGCTTTTTAAGGAAGTGCCAAATTGATTCTCAAAGTGGTTGTTCCATTTTACATTCCCACCAGCAGTGTAGAAGTGTTCCAATCTCTCCACGGCCTCTCCTACATTTATTATTTTGTGTTTTTTGGATTAATACCAGCCTCGTTGGAGTGAGATGAAATCTCATTGTAGTTTTGATTTGCATTCCTCTATTTTTTTAATGGCTAATGATCTTGAACATTTCCTCATATATCTGTTAGGTACCTGAATGTCTTCTTTAGTGAAGTGTCTATTCATATCATTTGCCCATTTTTTAATTGGGTTATTTGTCTTTTTGCAGTTGAGTTTTTGCAGTATCATGTAGATTTTAGAGATCAGGCGCTGATCAGAAATGTCATAGCTAAAAACTTTTTCCCAGTCTGTAGGTAGTGTTTTTACTTTTTTGGTGAAGTCTTTGGATGAGCATAGGTGTTTGATTTTTAGGAGCTCCCAATTATCTAGTTTTTCTTCTGCATTCTTTATAATGTTTTGTATACTATTTATGCCATGTATTAGGGCTCCTAACGCTGTCCCTATTTTTTCTTCCATGATCTTTATCATTTTAAAATTTATATTTAGGTCTTTGATCCATTTTGAGTTAGTTTTTGTGCATGGAGTGAGGTATGGGTCTTGTTTCATTTTTTTGCAGGTGGATATCCAGTTCTGCCAGCACCATTTGTTAAAAAGTGTGTCTTTTCCCCCTTTAACTGTTTTGGGGCCTTTGCAAAATATCGACTGCTCATATGTGGATGGGTTTATGTCTGGATTCTCAATTCCATTCTTTTGGTCCACGTATCTGTTGTTGTACCAGTACCAGGGTGTTTGGACTACTGTGGAGATATAATAGGTTCTAAAATCAGGTAAAGTAAGGCCTCCTACTTTGTTCTTCTTTTTCAGTAATGCCTTATTTATCTGGGACCTCTTTCCCTTCCATATGATGTTGGCGATTTGTTTCTCCATCTCATTAAAGAATGTCGTTGGGATTTGGATTGGATTAAATGTATAGATCGCTTTTGGTAGAATAGACATTTTTATAATGTTAAGTCTTCCTATCCATGAGCAAGGTATTTTCTTCCACTTATGTAAGTCTGTTTTGGTTTCTTGCAGAAGTGTACTGTAGATTTCTTTGTATAAGCCTTTTACATCTCTGGTAAGATTTATTCCTAAGTATTTGATCTTCTTGGGGGCTACTGTAAATGGCATTGACTTGGTGATTTCTTCTTAGATGTTCTTTTTATTGGTGTAGAGGTATCCAACTGATTTTTGTATGTTTATCTTGTATCCCAATACTCTGCTGAACTCTTCTATTAGTTTCAGTAGTTTTCTGGAGGATTCCTTAGGGTTTTCTCTGTATAAGATCATGACATCTGCAAATAGAGATACTTTCACTGCTTCCTTGCCAGGCTGGATGCCCTTTATTTCTTTATCTAGCCTCATTGTTCTGGCTAGGACTTCCAGCACAATGTTGAATAAGAGTGGTGATAAAGGGCATCCTTGTCTGGTTCCCTATCTCAATGGAAATGCTTTCAGACTCTCTGCATTTAGGATGGTGTTGGCTAATAGCTTTGATAAATGCCCTTTATTATGTTGAGGAATTTTCCTTCTATTCCTATTTTGCTGAGAGTTTTTATCATGAATGAGTGTTGAACTTTGTCAAATTCCTTTTCTGCATCAATTGATAAAATCATGTGATTCTTGTCTTTTGGTTTATTTATATGATGGATTACATTAATGGTTTTTCTAATGTTGAACCATCTCTACATACCTGGTATGAATCCCACTTGGTCATGGTGAATTATTTTTTTGATATGTTGTTGAATTCTATTGGCTAGAATTTTGTTGAGGATTTTTGCCTCTAAGTTCACGAGGGATATAGGTCTGTAATTTTCTCTTTTTTTGGTGTCTTTACCTAGTTTTGGTTTCAGGGATATGGTGGCTTCATAGAATGAGTTTGGGAGTATCCCGTCCTTTTCTATGCTCTAAAATGCCTTTAGTGTAGTGGTGTTAACTCTTCTCTGAATGTTTGCTAGAACTCTGTAGCGAAGCTATGTGGACTAGGTCTCTTTTTTTGTTGGGAATTTTTTGATTAACTTTTCAATCTCTTCTTTTGTTATGGGTCTATCTAGTTGTTCTACCTCTGTTTGTGTTAGTTTAGGTAGGTAGTGTGTTTCTAGGAATTCATCCATTTCTTCTAGATTTTCACATTTTTTCAGTATAGTTTCTCATAGTAATCTCATATGATTCTTTTAATTTCAGTTGTGTCCATTGTAATATCGCCCCTCTCATTTCTTATTCAGGTTATTTGCTTCTTCTCCTGTTTTTCTTTTGTCAGTTTGGCCAGTGGTTTATCAATTTTGTTGATATTTTTGAAAAACCAGCTTTTGGTCTTGTTAATTCTTTCAATTGTTTTCAGTTTTCTATTTAATGTAGTTCAGCTCTAAATGTTATTATTTGTTTTCTTCCGGTGCCTGTGGGTTTCTTTTGTTGCTCCCTTTCTGCTTTTTCAAGTTGTAGGGATAGTTTTGGCTCTTCCTTCTTTTTGGATGTGTGCATTTATTGATATAAATTGAACTCCGAGCACAGCTTTTGCTGTGTCCCAAAGGTTCTGAAGGGAAGTGTTTTCATTCTCACTGGATTCTATAAATTTCTTTATTTGATCCTTAATGTCTTCTATAATCCAGTCTTTTTTGAGCAAGGTATTGTTCAGTTTCCAAGTGTTTGATTTCTTTTTCCTGCTTTTCCTGTCATTGATTTCCACTTGTATGGCCTTACGGTCAGAGAAGAAGCTTTGTAATATTTCAGTGTTTTGGATTCTGCTAAGGCTTGCTTTATGACCTAATATGTGGTCTATTCTAGAGAATGTTCCATGTGCACTAGAAAAGAAAGTATGGTTGGTTGCTGTTGGGTGGAGTGTTCTGTATATGTCTACGAGGTCAAGTTGGTTGAATGTGGCATTTACATCTTCGGTGTCTTTATTGAGCTTCTTTCTGGATGTCGTGTCCTTCACCGAAAGTGATGTGTTGAAGTCTCCTAGTGTTATTGTGGAGCTGTCTATCTCACATTTCAATGCTGATAGAGTTTGTTTTACGTATCTTGCAGCCCTGTCATTGGGTACATAAATATTTAATATGATTATATCTTCTTGGTATATTGTCCCTTTAATCATTATGTAGTGTCCGTCCTTATCCTTTTTGATGGTTTTATCTTTAAACTCTATTTTGTCAGAAATTAATATTGCCCCTCCTGCTCTTTTGTGTTTGTTGTTTCCTTGATATATTTTTTTTTCCATCCTTTGAGTTTTAGTTTGTTTGTGTCTCTAAATCTGTGTGTCTCTTGTAGGCAGCATATAGATGGATAGTGTTTCTTAATCCATTCTGCCACTCTCTGTCTCTTTATTGGTGCATTTATTCCATTTACATTCAGGGTAATTATGGATAGGTTTGAATTTAGTGCTATCATTTTGATGTCTTTTTTTGTGTGTTGACAGTTTCTTTTTCCCACTTGATTTTATGTGCTAAGTAGATTTTCTTTATGTATTGTCCTTTCCTCATATTTGTTGTTGATTTTGTTACTGCTTAGTCTGTATTTTTCCCTTGTATTTTATTCGGACAAGTAGGCTTGTTTGTCTACTTTGTGGTTACCTTATTATTTACCCTATTTTTTCTAAATTTAAAACTTTTATTTCCTTGTATCGCCGTATCTTCCTCTCCATATGGAAGGTGTGCGATTAAATTTCTTACTCCCTCTTTATTCTTTTAATGTTGTCTTCTTTTATATAATAACATTGCCATTACCCTGTTTTCGGCTTTTTCTTTTATAATCTTACTTTTTTTTTTTTTTTTTCCTGTCTGGGTTGACTTCTGATTGCTCTGCCCAGTGTTCTAGTCTTGGGTCGATACCTGATATTATTGATTTTCTAACCAAAGAACTCCCTTTAGTATTTGTCATTTTGGTTTGGTATTTACCAATTCCCTAAACTTGTGTTTATCTGGAAATATCTTAATTTCACCTTCATATTTAAGGGAAAGTTTTGCTGGATATATGACTCTTGGCAGGAGATTTTTTTTCCTTCGATTTTTAAATATGTCATCCCATTGCCTTCTTGCCTGCACGGTTTCTGCCGAGTAGTCAGAGCTATTCTTATTGGCTCTCCTTTGTAGATGACTTTTCGTTTATCCCTCGCTGTTCTTATATTCTCTCTTTATCTTTGGTTTTTGCAAGTTTGATAATAATGCATCTTGGTGACTTTCTTTTAGCATCTACCTTATGTGGAGTTCGATGGAGCATCTTGGATACATATCTTCTCATCTTTCACAATATCAGGGAGGTTGTCAGCCAAAAAATCTAAAACAATTTTCTCTGTATTTTTTGTTACCCCTCCCTGTTCTAGTACTCCAATCACTCATAGGTTATTTCCTTTGATAGAGTCCCACATGATTCTTAAGTTTTCTTCATTTTTTTTAAATTCTTTTATCTAATTTGTCTTCAAATATATTAGAGCCAAGTGATTTATCTTTGAGTTCAGAATTTCTAGCTTCTGCTTGCTCAATTCTGCTCCTCTGACTTTCTATTGAGTTGCCTAGTTCTGTAATTTTATTGTTAATCTTTTGAATTTTTGATTGCTGTCTGTCTATGGATTTTTCCAGCTTATTAAACTTTTCATTATGTTCCTGAATAATCTTTCTAATTTCTTCACTTGCTTTATCTGTGTCTTCCTTGGCTTGTTCTGCATATTGCCTCATTTCCTTCCTGATGTCTTGAAGGGTTCTGTATATTAATCTTTTGTATTCTGCATCTGGTAATTCCAGGAATGCACTTTCATCTAGAAGATCCCTGGATTCTTTGCTTTGAGAGCCTGTTGAGGCAATAATGGTCTGTTTCTTTATGTGACTTGATATTGACTGTTGTCTCTGAGCCATCTATAAGTTATTACATTAGTTTATGCCTGTTTACCGTGTCATAGCTGCTTGCTTTGTTTTGTTTTGGTATACCCCTATGGGTTGCTTGAGTGAGCTAGTTTGATTATTTTCACCTTTGCAGCTCTGGTGTCCTGTCCCCAGCTGACTAGAGCTGTTATCAGATATATCAGTCTAGGAGTCCATTCAGTTTTCCTGGATGAATTCAGCTCAGGTTTCCAGGTAGCTGATCATCAAGTGTGTGGTACAAGCTATGTCTTACAGTCTTAGAAGGGCAGGGGTGATTGGTGTATATACTGGTATCTGATTGCAGCAGGGGTTCACGTGCTGAACAAGGCAGGGGGCAGAGAACCGACCCCCAAGTCTCTCTGAGGAAAACGTGTCTCTGTTCCCTAAAGTGTGCTGGTGGGTGGGTTCTGCACAGGGGCCATGGACACCCAAAGTTTTTGGTTGTAAGGACTGGGAGGTACCAGTTATCCTTGGACCCCTGTCACAGGTGGCTGGGTGACCTGAGTGAAGCTACCAGTCCTTAGGTCCCTGATGTGGATAGGTGAGGACTTTGCTTAATAGGCAAAGCAATGTCAAACATCAAACATCCACCTCTCCACCGCACAGCTGAAATGGTTGGAGTGTGCCAACAAGGGCCTATTCTCCCAAAATAGGTCCACACAGGTCCATGCAGAAGGGAAAGGTGCTCAAGGTCCATGGATGTTTTATACCTGGATGGGAGCCACTTCTGTACTGAGCTTCCCCAGTTAATGGAGCTAGCAAATTATCTTTCCCCCCGCCCCAATTGCAATTTTTTTTCCTTCTCCATGGCTGGGAGAATGGCTCTAGGTGCTCACCAGGGTCTATTTCAGGCCCAGGGATTCAGCTGCTGAAGCCAGCTTGAGGGTGGGTGGGGCACGGTAAAATATATGCAAGTACTTACTTTTGCCAAGAGCACCATTCTTCTCAGGTTCCGGAGGTGTGAGTAGGCTGTGTGGCTGGCTGCTCTTCCCTGAGGAAACTTCGCCAATCGCTGGTACCAGCCCACCACCGCTGCCTCCGCCACTCCAGGAATAATGCCTGAGGGCTCCCCGTGCTTCAGGACCAGTAACTCCTCTCCACTTCTGAATGGCCACTTCCTCTCCCTGCCCCTCAGTTCATTGTCGAAGCTTGCCTTTGATGCTCAGGGCTCCCAGCTAGTCACAAATACACTCGTTTCACTTGTTTTTTCGGGTCTTTGTTGTAGAGTGCTGGCCGGAAGCGTCTGTCTATTCCGCCATTTTGGTTCTGCCTCCCTGTCCTGCTTCTTTATGTGATTTGACATTGACTGTTGTCCCCGAGGCCTCAAGAATTTTTTATAGGAATACTACACATCAATAAAGAACAGTGTGGAATCCGTGAAACATTTCATAACATGGACGAACCTGGAAAGCATTATGCTGAGTGAAATTAGTCAGTTGCAAAATGACAAATATTATATAAGATCACTATTATAAGAACTTGAGAAATAGTTTAAACAGAGAAGAAAACATTCTTTTGTGGTTAAGAGAGGAGGGAGGGAGGGAGAGTGGGAGAGGGGTATTCACTAATTAGATAGTAGATAAGAACTACTTTAGGTGAAGGGAAAGACAGCACACAATACAGGGGAGTTCAGCACAACTGGTAATACAGAAGCAAAGAAGTTTCCTGAATAAACTGAATGCTTTGAAGGCTAGCGTAGCAGGGGCAGTGGTTTGGGGACCATGATTTCAGGGGACATCTAAGTCAATTGGCATAATAAAATCTATTAACAAAATATTCTGCATCCCACTTTGAAGAGTGGTGTCTAGGGTCTTAAATGCTAACAAGCAGCCATCTAAGATGCATCAATTGGTCTCAACCCACCTGGATCAAAGGAGAATGGAGAACACCAAGGACACATGGTAATTACAAGCCCAAGAGACAGAAAGGGCCACATGAACCAGAGACTACATCATTCTGAGATCAGAAGAACTAGATGGTGTCCGGCTACAACCGGTGACTGTCCTGACAGGGAACACAACAAAGAGCTCCTGAGGGAGCACAGAGCAGCGGGATGCAGACCCCAAATTCTCATAAAAAGACCAGACTTAATGGTCTGACTGATACTGGAAGGACCCCAGTGATCATGGCCCCCAGACCTTCTGTTGGCCCAGGACAGGAACCATTCCCAAAGCCAACTCTTCAGACAGGGGTTGGACTGGACAATGGGTTGGAGAGGGATGCTGGTGAAGGGTGAGCTTCTTGGATCAGGTGGACACTTGAGACTATGCTGGCATCTCCTGCCTGGAGGGGAGATGAGAGGGTAGAGGGGGTTAGAATTTGGTGAAATGGACAAGAAAAGAGAGAGTGGAGGGAGAGAGCAGGCTGTCTCATTAAGGGGAGAGTAACTGGGAGTATGCAGCATGGTTTATATAAGTTTTTATGTGAGAAACTGAGTTGATTTGTAAACTTTCACTTAAAACACAATAAAAATTATTAAAAAAAGAAGTTATTATATTTATTTATTGTATTTTTATTTACTGCATCCTGTATTTCTGTTTTGTTTTATTTTGATATGCCCAAGTAGGCTGGGTGTGTGAGCTACTTTGGTTGTTGGCATTCATTGAAGCTCTCTTGTCCTGTCTCCAAATGGTCAGAGCAGCTACTAAATGTGGAGCCCAGGAGTGTATTCACTGTTCTTGTGGGGGTGTGGTTATTTAGGGCACAGGTTATGTTTTTGGTCACTAAGTGTGTGGTGCAGACTCTCACCTACAGTCCTAGGACTGGAGCACTGCATGGGGGTATTTGGAGCAGGCCCAGGTCTCTGGTTGTATTGGGGGGCAATGTGTGGGGCATGACAGGGGCTGATGGCTGCCCCCAGGTACTTGGATGGAGGGCATGTCCCTGTCCCTTAGTGTGTGTAGTAGGGAGGGGGGTGGTTCAGCCTGTCCTTGGGCATCCAGTGCCATTGTCTGGAGAGATTGGGAGGCACCATTAATTCTCAGAGCCCTGTCATGGGTTGCTCGATGGAGTGGGTTGATACCGCCAGCCCTCAGGCCCCTGGTGTGTGTGGATAAGGTCCCTTCTTAGGGGATGGGGTAATGTCAAATGTCACAAATTTGCAGCTCCCCTTTGGCTGCTGTAGGTGAAAATAAGGTTCAGGTGTATGCCCTGCTGTTTCATGCTAATGAGGGTATGCAGTGTTGAATTGGCCCACAAGCGACTGGGCGGGGGTGAAAGATGCTACAAGCATTCAGCCATACTTTTCTCAGTGAGAAGCATCCAGCCACACAGCCTACTCAAACCTCCAGAACCTGAGGAGAACGGTGCTCTCGGCAAAAGCTAAGTACTTGCATATATTTTACCATGCCTCTCCCCTCCCACTCCTGAGCCGGCTCAGTGGCTGAATTCCCTGGACCTGAGATAGGCACTCTTGGGCACCTAGAGCCGTTCTGCTGCCCATGGAAAAGGGAAAATTTTTGCAGTTGGAAGAAAAGATAATTTGCGAGCTCCACTAACCGGGGGAGCTCAGGACAGAAGTGACCCCTGTCCAGTCATAAACGGTCTGTGGACTTTGATCACCTTTCCCCTCTGCATGGACCTGTGTGGGCCTATTTCAGGAGAATAGGCCCTTGTTGGCACACTCCAACCATTTCAGCTGTGAGGTGGAGAGGTGGGTGTTTGATATTTGACATTGCTTTCCCTATTAAACAGGATCCTCACCTACCCACATCAGGGGCCTAAGGACTGGTAGCTCCACTCAGGTCACCCAGCCACCCGCAACAGGGGTCCAAAGATAACTGCTACCTCCCAGTCCTTACAACCAAAAACATTGGGTGCCCATGGTCCATCTGCAGAATACACCCAACTGAACACCCTAGGGAACAGGGATGCACTTTCCCCAGAGACACTTGAAGATTGGTTCTCAGCCCCTGCCTTGTTCACAGCATGACCCCCTGATGCAATTAGATACTGGTACATACACCAATTACCACTGCCCCTCTAAGACTGTAGGACAGAGCCTATACCACACACTTGATGATCAGCTACCCGGACACCTGAGCTGAATTCATACAAGAAAACTGAATGGACTCCTAGACTGATATACCTGATAACACCTAGAGCCAGCTGGGGACAGGACATCAGTGCTCCAAAGGCGAAACTAATCAAGCTAGCTTGCTCAAGCATCCCATTTGGGCATATCAAAACAAAACAAAGCAAGCGACACAGTAAGCAAGCATAAACTAATACAATAACTTATAGATAGCTCAGAGACAACAGTCAATATCAAGTCACATAAAGAAAGACCATGATCACCTCAACAAGCTCTTAAAGAATCCAGGGATCTTCTAGATGAAAGTACATTCCTGAAATTACCAGAGGCAGAATAAAAAGATTAATATACAGAACCCTTCAAGACATCAGGAAGGAAATGAGGCAATATGCAGAACAAGCCAAGGAACACACAGATAAAGCAACTGAAGAACTCAGAAAGATTATTCAGGAACATAATGAAAAGTTTAAAAAGCTGGAAAAATCCTCAGACAGCCAGCAATCAGAAATTCAGAAGATTAACAATAAAATTACAGAACTAGACAACACAATAGAAAGTCAGAGGAGCAGAATTGAGCAAGAGGAAGCCAGAATTTCTAAACTTGAAGATAAATCACTTGGTACTAGTATATTTGAAGAAAAATCAGATAAAAGAATTTTAAAAAATGAAGAAATCTTAAGAATCATGTGGGACTCTATCAAGAGAAATAACCTACAACTGATTGTAGTACCAGAACAGAGAGGGATAGCAGAAAATACAGAGAGAATTGTTGAAGATTTGTTGGCATAAAACTTCCCTGGTATTGTGAAAGATGAGAAGATATCTATCCATGATGCTCATGGAACACCACATAAGGTAGATGTTAAAAGAAAGTCACCAAGACATATTATAATCAAACTTGCCAAAATCAAATATAGAGAATTTTAAGAGCAGTTAGGGATAAACGAAAAGTCACCTGAAAAAGATAGCCAATAAGAATAAGCTTGGACTACTTGGCAGAAACCATGCAGGCAAGAAGGCAATAGGATGACTTATTTAAAAAATTGAACAAAAATATTGCCAGCCAAGAATCATATATCCAGCAAAACTGTTTCTTACATATGAAGGTGAAACTAGTATATTTCCAGATAAACAGAAGTTTAGGGAATTTGTAAAAACCAAACCAAAACTACAAGAAATACTAAAGGGAGTTCTTTTTTTAGAAAATCAATAATATCAGGTATCAACCCAAGGCTAGAACACTGGGCAGAGTGATCAGAAGTCAATCAAGAAAGGGAAATCAAAAAAACAAAGGAAGATTAAAAAAAAAAAAAAAGCTTAAAATAGGGTAACAGCGATGTTATTATATAAAAGAAGACAACATTAAAACAATAAGGAAGGACTAAGAAATGTAATCATAGATCTTCCATATGCAGAGGAAGATACAGCAATACTAAGAAATAAAAGTCAGGTTTAAATTTAGAAAAACAGGGGTAAATAATGAGGTAACCACAAAGGAGACAAACTGTCCTACTTATCAAAATAAAATACAAGAAAAAAATAGAGACACAGCAGCAACAAAATCAACAACAACGAATATGAGGAAAGGACAATATATAAAGATAATCTACTCGGCACATAAAATTAAGTGGGAAAAAGAAAATGTCAACAACACACACAAAAAAGGCATCAAAATAATAGCACTAAATTCATACCTAACCATAATTACTCTGAACATAAGTGGACTAAAAAGGCACCTATAAAGAGACAGAGAGTGGCAGAATGGATTAAAAAACAAGACACATCTATATGCTGCCTACAAGAGACACACCTTAGACTTAGAGACACAAACAAACTGAAACTCAAAGGATGGAAAAATATATATCAAGCAAACAACAATCAAAAAGAGCAGGAGTGGCAATCTTAATTTCTGACAAAATAGACTTTGAAAATAAAACCGTCATAAAGAATAAGGATTGAAACTCTATAATGATTAAAGGGACAATATACCAAGAAGATATAACCATATTAAATATTTATGTACCCAATGACAGGGCTGCAAGATACATAAAACAAACTCTATCAGCATTGAAAAGAGAGATAGACAGCTCCACAATAATAATAGGAGACTTCAACGCACCACTTTTGGTGAAGGACAGAACAGCCAGAACGAAGCTCAATAAAGACATGGAAGATCTAAATGCCACAATCAACCAACTTGACCTCATAGACATATACAGAACACTCCACCCAACAGCAACCAACTATACTTTCTTTTCTAGTGCACATGGAACATTCTCTAGAATAGACCACATATTAGGTCATAAAGCAAGCCTTAGCAGAATCCAAAACACTGAAATATTACAAAGTATCTTCTCTGACCATAAGGCCATAAAAGTGGAAACCAATAATAGAAAAAGCAGGGAAAAGAAATCAAACACTTGGAAACTGAACAATACCCTGCTCATAAAGGCTGGATTATAGAAGACATTAAGGATCAAATAAAGAAATTCATAGACTCCAATGAGAATGAAAACACTTCCTATCAGAACCTTTGGGACACAGCTAAAGCAGTGCTCAGAGGTCAACTTACATCAAAAATGCACACATACAAAAATAAGAAAGGGCCAAAATCAATGAATTATCCCTACAGCTTGAACAAATAGAAAGAGAGCAACAAAAGAAACCCTCAGGCACCAGAATAAAACAAATAATAAAAATTAGAGCAGAACTAAATGAAATATAAAACAGAAAAAAATTTGAAAGAATTAACAGGACCAAAAGCTGGTTCTTTGAAAAAAATCAACAAAATTGATAAACCATTGGCGAAGCTGACAAAAGAAAAACAGGAGAAGAAGCAAATAACCTGAATAAGAAATGAGATGGGAGGGCGGAGCCAAGATGGTGGACTAGGCAGACGCTACCTCGGATCCCTCTTACAACAAAGACATGGAAAAACAAGTGAATCGATCACATACATAACAATCTACGAACCCTGAACAACAAACACAGATCTAGAGACGGAGAACGAACTAATACGGGGAAGCAGCGATTGTTTCCAGAGCCTGGAGCCAGCGTACCAGTCAGGTACGGCACGAGCACAGAGAGCTGCTCCACCCCCCTGAACTAACCCCGGGAGGGGGACCAGCCGGTTCTACGGGCGGCGTGGGACGCAGCCGGTAGGAGAAGTCCCCGGGAGGCAGTGACTGGTCTTGGAGCAGGAAGAGCAGCGTCCCAGCCGGGGAACCGTCTCGCCGGGATTTGGACTGGACTCAGGTACGGCATAAACACGGAGAGCTGTTCCACCCCCCTGAACTAACCCCGGGAAGGGGCCCAGCCAGGTTGTGCGGGCGGCGTGGGACACAGCTGATAGGAGAAGTCCCGGGGAGGCAGCGACTGGTATTGGAGCGGGGAGAACAGCGTCCCAGCCGGGACACTCGGTCATGGCACAAGCACGGGGAGCTGCTCTACCCATCTAAACTAACCCCGGGAGGGGGCCCACCTGGTACGCGGGGGCGGCACGGCCATGCGGCTGGAGGGACAAGAAGTCCCCCGGAGGCAGCGACTGATTTTGCAGTCAAGAGTGCACCGTCCCAGTAGGGGAGCCTTGACGCTGGGCGTGGGGCTGGAAGCGGAGGATCTGACCGTGACTCCAGCGGGCCAGACCCCCCGGGGGCAATCTCCACACAGCCAGCACACATAGGCAACGCGCCCGCGGGAATCTCAGATATAATAGTCATTCCAAGCAAGACAAGCAACTCTGGCTATATTCTGAGGTGCTACTCTCCTATCTCTCTGTTCCCTCCCCCACCCTCCCCAGGCGGCTTCATTAACATCCGAATAGCCTGAGCCAGAGGGAGAACTCTGATAGGGGTCTGACTGCATTTTTTTTTAGCAGATTTTCTGGAAAAACTAGTTTCCCAGTGATGGCTCGGAGACAACAATCCATATCAAACCACTTAAAGAAGCAGACCATGACAGCTTCTCCAACCCCCCAAACAAAAGAATCAAAATCTTTCCCAAATGAAGATACAATCTTGGAATTATCAGATACAGAATATAAAAAACTAATTTACAGAATGCTTAAAGATATCACAAATGAAATTAGGATAACTGCAGAAAAAGCCAAGGAACACACCGATAAAACTGTTGAAGAACTCAAAAAGATTCTTCAAGAACATAGTGAAAAAATTAATAAGTTGCAAGAATCCATAGAGAGACAACATGTAGAAATCCAAAAGATTAACAATAAAATTACAGAATTAGACAACGCACTAGGAAGTCAGAGGAGCAGACTCGAGCAATTAGAATGCAGACTGGGACATCTGGAGGACCAGCGAATCAACACCAACATAGCTGAAAAAAAATCAGATAAAAGAATTAAAAAAAATGAAGAAACCCTAAGAATTATGTGGGACTCTATCAAGAAGGATAACCTGCGGGTGATTGGAGTCCCAGAACAGGGAGGGATGACAGAAAACACAGAGAGAATAGTTGAAGAACTCCTGACAGAAAACTTCCCTGACATCATGAAAGACGAAAGGATAGCTATCCAAGACGCTCATCGAACCCCATTTAAGATTGATCCAAAAACAAAAACACCAAGACATATTATCATCAAACTCACCAAAACCAAAGATAAAGAGAAAATTTTAAAAGCAGCCAGGGAGAAAAGAAAGGTTTCCTTCAAGGGAGAATCAATAAGAATAAGTTCAGACTACTCAGCAGAAACCATGCAGGCAAGAAGGGAATGGGATGACATATACAGAACACTGAAGGAGAAAAACTGCCAGCCAAGGATCATATATCCAGCAAAATTCTCTCTGAAATATGGAAGCGAAATTAAGATATTTACAGACAAACACAAGTTTAGAGAATTTGCAAAAATCAAACCAAAGCTACAAGAAATACCAAAGGATATTGTTTGGTCAGAGAAACAATAATATCAGATATCAGCACAACACAAGGTCACAAAACAGAACGTCCTGATATCAACTCAAATAGGGAAATCACAAAAACAAACAAATTAAGATTAATTAAAAAAAAATACACATAACAGGGAATCATGGAAGTCAATAGGTAAAAGATCACAATAATCAAAAAGAGGGACTAAATACAGGAGGCATTGAACTGCCATATGGAGAGTGATACAAGGCTATATAGAACAATACAAGTTAGGTTTTTACTTAGAAAAATAGGGGTAAATAATAAGGTAACCACAAAAAGGTATAACAACTCTATAACTCAAGATAAAAGCCAACAAAAACGTAACGACTCAACTAACATAAAGTCAAGCACTATGAAAATGAGGATCTCACAATTTACTAAGAAAAACGCCTCAGCACAAAAAAGTATGTGGAAAAATGAAATTGTCAACAACACACATAAAAAGGCATCAAAATGACAGCACTAAAAACGTATTTATCTATAATTACCCTGAATGTAAATGGACTAAATGCACCAATAAAGAGACAGAGAGTCACAGACTGGATAAAGAAACACGATCCATCTATATGCTGCCTACAAGAGACACACCTTAGACTTAGAGACACAAACAAACTAAAACTCAAAGGATGGAAAAAAGTATATCAAGCAAACAATAAGCAAAAAAGAAGAGGAGTAGCAATATTAATTTCTGACAAAATAGACTTTAGACTTAAATCCGCCACAAAGGATAAAGAAGGACACTATATAATGATAAAAGGGACAATTGATCAGGAAGACATAACCATATTAAATATTTATGCACCCAATGACAGGGCTGCAAGATACATAAATCAAATTTTAACAGAATTGAAAAGTGAGATAGATACCTCCACAATTATAGTAGGAGACTTCAACACACCACTTTCGGAGAAGGACAGGACATCCAGTAAGAAGCTCAATAGAGACACGGAAGACCTAATTACAACAATCAACCAACTTGACCTCATTGACTTATACAGAACTCTCCACCCAACTGCTGCAAAGTATACTTTTTTTTCTAGCGCACATGGAACATTCTCTAGAATAGACCACATAGTAGGTCATAAAACAAACCTTTGCAGAGTCCAAAACATCGAAATATTACAAAGCATCTTCTCAGACCACAAGGCAATAAAACTAGAGATCAATAACAGAAAAACTAGGGAAAAGAAATCAAACACTTGGAAAATGAACAATACCCTCCTGAATAAAGACTGGGTTATAGAAGACATCAAGGAGGGAATAAGGAATTCATAGAAAGCAACGAGAATGAAAATACTTCCTATCAAAACCTCTGGGACGCAGCAAAAGCAGTGCTCAGAGGCCAATTTATATCGATAAATGCACACATACAAAAAGAAGAAACAGCCAAAATCAGAGAACTGTCCCTACAACTTGAACAAACAGAAAGTGAGCAACAAAAGAATCCATCAGGCACCAGAAGAAAACAAATAATAAAAATTAGAGCTGAACTAAATGAATTAGAGAACAGAAAAACAATTGAAAGAATTAACAAAGCCAAAAGCTGGTTCTTTGAAAAAATTAACAAAATTGATAAACCATTGGCTAGACTGACTAAAGAAATACAGGAAAGGAAACAAATAACCCGAATAAGAAACCAGAAGGACCACATCACAACAGAACCAAATGAAATTAAAAGAATCATTTCAGATTATTATGAAAAATTGTACTCTAACAAATTTGCAAACCTAGAAGAAATGGATGAATTCCTGGAAAAACACTACCTACCTAAACTAACACATTCAGAAGTAGAACAACTAAATAGACCCATAACAAAAAAAGAGATTGAAACGGTAATCAAAAAACTCCCAACAAAAAAAAGCCCTGGCCCGGACGGCTTCACTGCAGAGTTCTACCAAACTTTCAGAGAAGAGTTAACACCACTAGTTCTGAAGGTATTCCAAAGCATAGAAAATGACGGAATACTACCCAACTCATTCTATGAAGCCACCATCTCCCTGATACCAAAACCAGGTAAAGACATTACAAAAAAAGAAAATTATAGACCTATATCCCTCATGAACATTGATGCAAAAATCCTCAACAAAATTCTAGCCAATAGAATCCAACAACACATCAAAAAAATAATTCACCCTGATCAAGTGGGATTTATACCAGGTATGCAAGGCTGGTTTAATATCAGAAAAACCATTAATGTAATCCATCACATAAATAAAACAAAAGACAAAAACCACATGATCTTATCAATTGATGCAGAAAAGGCATTTGACAAAGTCCAACACCCATTTATGATAAAAACTCTTACCAAAATAGGAATTGAAGGAAAATTCCTCAACATAATAAAGGGCATCTATGCAAAGCCAACAGCCAATATCACTCTAAATGGAGAGAACCTGAAAGCATTTCCCTTGAGAACGGGAACCAGACAAGGATGCCCTTTATCACCGCTGTTATTCAACATCATGCTAGAAGTCCTAGCCAGGGCAATTAGGCTAGACAAAGAAATAAAAGGTATCCGGATTGGCAAGGAAGAAGTAAAGTTATCACTATTTGCAGATGACATGATTATATACACAGAAAACCCTAAGGAATCCTCCAGAAAACTACTGAAACTAATAGAAGAGTTTGGCAGAGTCTCAGGTTATAAAATAAACATACAAAAATCACTTGGATTCCTCTACATCAACAAAAAGAACACCGAAGAGGAAATAACCAAATCAATACCATTCACAGTAGCCCCCAAGAAGATAAGATACTTAGGAATAAATCTTACCAAGGATGTAAAAGACCTATACAAAGAAAACTACAAAGCTCTACTACAAGAAATTCAAAAGGACCTACTTAAGTGGAAAAACATACCTTGCTCATGGATAGGAAGACTTAACATAGTAAAAATGTCTATTCTACCAAAAGCCATCTATACATTTAACGCACTTCCGATCCAAATTCCAATGTCATATTTTAAGGGGATAGAGAAACAAATCACCAATTTTATATGGAAGGGAAAGAAGCCCCGGATAAGCAAAGCACTACTGAAAAAGAAGAAGAAAGTGGGAGGCCTCACTTTACCTGACTTCAGAACCTATTATACAGCCACAGTAGTCAAAACAGCCTGGTACTGGTACAACAAGAGGCACATAGACCAATGGAACAGAATTGAGAACCCAGACATAGATCCATCCACATATGAGCAGCTGATATTTGACAAAGGCCCAGTGTCAGTTAATTGGGGAAAAGATAGCCTTTTTAACAAATGGTGCTGGCATAACTGGATATCCATTTGCAAAAAAATGAAACAGGACCCATACCTCACACCATGCACAAAAACTAACTCCAAGTGGATCAAAGACCTAAACATAAAGACTAAAACAATAAAGATCATGGAAGAAAAAATTGGGACAACCCTAGGAGCCCTAATACAAGGCATAAACAGAATACAAAACATTACCAAAAATGATGAAGAGAAACCAGATAACTGGGAGCTCCTAAAAATCAAACACCTATGCTCATCTAAAGACTTCACCAAAAGAGTAAAAAGACCACCTACAGATTGGGAAAGAATTTTCAGCTATGACATCTCCGACCAGCGCCTGATCTCTAAAATCTACATGGTTCTGACAAAACTCAACCACAAAAAGACAAACAACCCAATCAAGAAGTGGGCAAAGGATATGAACACACATTTCACGAAAGAAGATATTCAGGCAGCCAACAGATACATGAGAAAATGCTCTCGATCATTAGCCATTAGAGAAATGCAAATTAAAACTACGATGAGATTCCATCTCACACCAGCAAGGCTGGCATTAATCCAAAAAACACAAAATAATAAATGTTGGAGAGGCTGCGGAGAGATTGGAACTCTCATACACTGCTGGTGGGAATGTAAAATGGTACAACCACTTTGGAAATCTATCTGGCGTTATCTTAAACAGTTAGAAATAGAACTACCATACAACCCAGAAATCCCACTCCTCGGAATATACCCTAGAGATACAAGAGCCTTCATACAAACAGATATATGCACACCCATGTTTATTGCAGCTCTGTTTACAATAGCAAAAAGTTGGAAGCAACCAAGGTGTCCATCAACGGATGAATGGGTAAATAAATTGTGGTACATTCACACAATGGAATACTACGCATCGATAAAGAACAGTGACGAATCTCTGAAACATTTCATAACATGGAGGAACCTGGAAGGCATTATGCTGAGCGAAATTAGTCAGAGGCAAAAGGACAAATATTGTATAAGACCACTATTATAAGATCTTGAGAAATAGTAAACCTGAGAAGAACACATACGTTTGTGGTTACGAGGCGGGGAGGGAGGGAGGGTGGGAGAGGGTTTTTTTATTGATTAATCAGTAGATAAGAACTGCTTTAGGTGAAGGGAAAGACAACACTCAATACATGGAAGGTCAGCTCAATTGGACTGGACCAAAAGCAAAGAAGTTTCCGGGATAAAATGAATGCTTCAAAGGTCAGCGGAGCAAGTGCGGGGGTCTGGGGAACATGGTTTGTGGGGACTTCTAAGTCAATTGGCAAAATAATTCTATTATGAAATCATTCTGCATCCCACTTTGAAATGTGGCGTCTGGGGTCTTAAATGCTAACAAGTGGCCATCTAAGATGCATCAATTGGTCTCAACCCACCTGGAGCAAAGGAAAATGAAGAACACCAAGGCCACACGACAACTAAGAGCCCAAGAGACAGAAAGGGCCCCATGAACCAGAGACCTACATCATCCTGAGACCAGAAGAACTAGTTGGTGCCTGGCCACAATCGATGACTGCCCTGACAGGGAGCACAGCAGAGGACCCCTGAGGGAGCAGGAGATCAGTGGGATACAGACCCCAAATTCTCATAAAAAGACCAAGCTTAATGGTCTGACTGAGACTAGAGGAATCCCGGCGGCCATGGTCCCCAGACCTTCTGTTGGCACAGGACAGGAACCATCCCTGAAGAAACTCATCAGACATGAAAGGGACTGGTCAGCGGGTGGGAGAGTGACGCTGATGAAGAGTGAGCTAATTATATCAGGTGGACACTTGAGATTGTGTTGGCAACTCTTGTCTGGAGAGGGGATGGGAGGATAGAGAGAGAGGGAAGCCGGCAAAATTGTCAAGAAAGGAGAGACTGAAAGGGCTGACTCAAGAGGGGGAGAGCAAGTGGGAGTAGGGAGTGAGATGTATGTAAACTTATATGTGACAGACTGATTGGATTTGTAAACGTTCACTTGAAGCTTAATAAAAGTTATTAAAAAAAATAATAATAAAAAAATTAAAAAAAAAAAGAAATGAGATGGGCGATATTATAACAGACCCAACTGAAATTAGAAGAATCATATCAAATTACTATGAAAAATTGTTCTCTAGAAAATTTGAAAACCTGGAAGAAATGAATGAATTCCTAGAAACACACTACCTACTGAAACTAACATAAACAGAGGTAGAACAAATAAATAGACCCATAACAAAAAAAGAGTTTGAAAAGGTAATCAAAAAACTCCCAACAAAAGCCCTGGCCCAGATGCCTCACTGCAGAGTTCTACCAAGCTTTCAAAGAGTTAACAACACTACTACTAAAGGTGTTTCAGAGAATAGAAAAGGACGGAATATCACCAAACTCACTCTATGAAGCCAGCATATCCCTGATGCCAAAATCAGGTAAAAAGACACCACAAAAAAAGAAAATTACAGACCTATATCCCACACATGTCTGTCAGTTTGTCGTACTGTGGGGGCTTGCGTGTTGCTGTGATGCTGAAAGCTATGCCACCGGTATTCAGATACCAGCACGGTCACCCATGGAGGACAGGTTTCAGCTGAGCTTCCAGACTAAGACAGACTACCAAGAAGGACCCAGCAGGCTACTTCTGAAAAACATTAGCCAGTGAAAACCTTATGAACAGCAGCAGAACATTGTCTGATATAGTGCTGGAAGATGAGTCCCCCAGGTTGGAAGGTACTCAAAAGATGACTGGGAAAGAGCTGCCTCCTCAAAGTAGAGTTGACCTTAATGATGTGGATGGAGTAAAGCTTTCAGGAACTTCATTAAATGATGTGGCACGACTCAAAATAAGAAGAAACAGCTGCAAACATCCATTAATAATTGGAACCTGGAATATATGAAGTATGAATGTAGGAAAATTGGAAATCGTCAAAAATGAAATGGAGCACATAAACATCAATATACTAGGCATTAGTGAGCAGAAATGGACTGGTATTGGCCATTTTGAATTGGACAATCATATAATCTAAATGATGGGAATGACAACTTGAAAAGGAATGGTGTTGCATTCATCATCAAAAAGAACATTTCAAGATCTATCCTGAGGTACAACGCTGTGGCTGATAGGATAATATCCATACGCCTACAAGGAAGACCAGTTAATACAACTAATATTCAAATTTACGCACCAACCACTAGGGACAAAGATGAAGAAACAGTAGATTTTTATCAGCTGCTGTAGTCTGAAATTGATCGAACATGCAATCAAGGTGCATTGATGAAATTACTGGCAATTGGGATGTGAAAGTTGGAAACAAAGAAGAAGGATCAGTAGTGGAAAATATGGCCTTGGTGACAGAAACAATGCTGGAGATCGAATGATAGAATTTTGCAAGACCAACGACTTCTCCATTGCAAATACCTTCTTTCACCAACATAAATGGCGACTATACACATGGACCTCGCAAGATGGAACACACAGAAATCAAACTGACTACATCTGTGGAAAGAGACAATGGAAAAGCTCAATATCAACAATTAGAACAAGGCCAGGGTCCAACTGTGGAACAGACTATCAATTGCTCATATTGGAGCTCAAGCTGAACCTGAAGAAAATTAGAGCAAGTCCACGAGAGCCAAAATATGACCTTGAGTACCTCCCATCTGAATTTAGAGACCATCTGAAGAAAAGATTTGACACACTGAACACTAATGACCAAAGACCAGATAAGTTGTGGAATGACATCAAGGATATCATACATGAAGAAAGCAAGAGGTCACTGAGAAGACAGGAAAGAAAGAAAAGACCAAGATGAATGTCAGAGGAGACTCTGAAACTTGGTCTCAAAGGTCAAGCAGCTAAAGCAAAAGGAAGAACTGATGAAGTAAAAGAACTGAACAGAAGATTTCAAAGGGCCTCTTGAGAAGACAAAGTATTATAACGACATGTGCAGAGAGCTGGAGATGGAAAACCAAAAGGGAAGAACACGCTCGGTGTATCTCAAGCTGAAAGAACTGAAGAAAAAATTCAAGCCTCGAGTTGCAGTGCAGGATTCTGTGGGAAAGATATTAAATGACACACGAAGCATCAAAAGAATATGGAAGGTTCAATTGCAAAAAGACAAATAACCCTATTAAAAAATGGGCAAAAGATATGAATAGACACTTCACTAAAGAAGACATTCGGGTAGCTAACAGATATATGAGGAAATGTTCACGATCATTAGCCATTAGAGAAATGCAGATCAAAACTACAATGAGATTTCATCTCAATCCAACAAGGATGGCATTAATCCAAAAAACACAAAATAATAAATGTTGGAGAAACTGTGGAGAGATTGGAATACTCCTTTACTGCTGGTGGGAATGTCAAATGGTACAACCACTTTGGAAATCGATTTGGCGCTTCTTTTTTAAAAAGTTAGAAATAGAACTACCATACGATCCAGCAATCCCACTCCTTGGAATATATCCTAGAGAAATAAGAGCCTTTACACAAACAGATATATGCACACCCATGTTTATTGCAGCACTGTTTACAATAGCAAAAAGATGGAAGCAACCAAGGTGCCCATCAACGGATGAATGGATAAATTATGGTATATTCACACAATGGAATACTACGCATTGATAAAGAACAGTGAGGAATCTGTGAAACATTTCATAACATGGAGGAACCTGGAAGGCATTATGCTGAGTGAAATTAGTCAGCTGCAAAAGGACAGATATTGTATAAGGTTACTATTATAAGGACTTGAGAAATAGTTTAAACTGAGAAGAAAACATTCTTTTGTGGTTACGGGACGAGGGAGGGAGGTAGGGTGGGAGAGGGGTATTCATTAATTAGATAGTAGATAAGAACTACTTTAGGTGATGGCAAAGACAACACACAATACAGGCAAGGTCAGCACAATTGGACTAAACCAAAAGCAAAGAAGTTTCCTGAATAAACTGAATGCTTCGAAGGCCAGCGTAACAGGGGCAGGCGTCTGGGGACCATGGTTTCAGGGGACATCTAAGTCAATTGGCATAATAGAATCTATTAAGAAAACATTCTGCATCCCACTTTGAAGAGTGGCATTTGGAGTTTTAAAAGGTAGCAAGCAGCCATCTAAGATGCATCAATTGGTCTCAACCCACCTGGAGCAAAGGAGAATGAAGAAAACCAAGGACACAAGGAGATTATGAGCCCAAGAAACAGAAAGGGCCACATGAACCAGATACTACATCATCCTGAGACCAGAAGAACTAGATGGTGCCCGGCTACAACTGATGACTGCCCTGACAGGGAATACAACAGAGAACCCCTGAGGGAGCAGGAGAACAGTGGGATGCAGACCCCAAATTCTCATACGACCAGACTTAATGGTCTGAATGAGACTGGAAGAACCCCAGTGATCGTGGCTCCCAGACCTTCTATTGGCCCAGGACAGAAACCATTCCCAAAGCCAACTCTTCAGACATGGATTGGACTGGACAATGGGTTGGAGAGGGATGCTGGTGAGGAGTAAGTTTCTTAGATCAGGTGGACACTTGAGACTATGTTGGCCTCTCCTGCCTGGAGGGGAGACAAGAGGGTGGTGGGGGTTAGAAGCTGGCAAAAAGGACACGAAAAGAGAGTGGAGGGAGAGAGCAGACTGTCTCATCAGGGGGAGAGTAATTGGGAGTGTGTAGCAAGGTGTATATGGGTTTTTGTGTGAGAGACTGACTTGATTTGTAAACTTTTACTAAAAGCACAATAAAAATTATTTTAAAAAAAGAGAATATGGAGGGAATACACGGAGTCATTATACCGAAAAGAATTAGTTGATGTTCAACCATTTCAAGAGATGGCATATGATCAGGAACCAGTGGTACTGAAGGAAGAAGTCCAAGCTGCCCTGAAGGCATTGGCAAAAAACAAGGCTCCAGGTATTGATGGAATATCAATTGAGATATTTCAACAAACAGTTGCAGCGCTGGAGTTCCTCACTTGTCTATGCCAAGAAATATGGAGCACAGTTTCCTGGCCAACTGACTGGAAGAGATTCACATTTATGCCTATTCTCAAGAAAGGTGATCCAACCGAATGTGGAAATTACAGAACAATATCATTAATATCACATGCAAGCAAAATTTTGCTGGAGATAATTCAAAAACAGCTGCAGCAGTATATTGACAGGGAACTGCCAGAAATTCAGGCCGGTTTCAGAAGAGATCGTGGAACCAGGGATATCATTGCTGATGTCAGATGGATCCTGGCTAAAAGCAGAGAATACCAGAAGGATGTTTAAGTGTGTTTTATTGACTATGCAAAGGCATTCGACTGTATGGATCATAACAAATTAGGGATAACACTGCAAAGAATGGGAATTCCACAACACTTAATTGTGCTCATGAGGAACCTTTACAAAGATCAAGAGGCAGTTGTTTGAGCAGAACAAGGGGATACCGATTGGTTTAAAGTCAGGAAGGGTGTGCGTCAGGGTTGTATTTTTTCACCATACCTATTCGATCTGTATGCTGAACAAATAATACGAGAAGCTGGACTATATGAAGAAGAACGGGGCATCAGGATTGGAGGAAGACTCACTAACACCTGCGTTATGCAGATGACACAACCTTGCTTGCTGAAAGTGAAGAGGACTTGAAGCACTTACTAATGAAGATCAAAGACCACAGCCTTCAGTATGGATTGCACCTCAACATAAAGAAAACAAAAATCCTCACAACTGGACCAATGAGCAACATCATGGTAAATGGAGAAAAGATTGAAGTTGTCAAGGATTTCATTTTACTTGGATCCACAATCAACACCCATGGAAGCAGCAGTGAAGAAATCAAAAGACGCATTGCATTGGGTAAATCTGCTGCAAAGGGCCTCTTTAAAGTGTTGAAGAGCAAAGATGTCACCTTGAAGACTAAGGTGCACCTGACCCAAGCCATGGTATTTTCAATTGCATCATATGCATATGAAAGCTGGACAATGAACAAGGAAGACCAAAGAAGAGTTGACACCTTTGAATTGTGGTGTTGGCGAAGAATATTGAATATATCATGGACTGCCAAATGAATGAACAAATATGTCTTAGAAATATAGCCAGAATGCTCCTTAGAAGCAAGAATGGAGAGACTGCTTCTTATTTACCTTAGACATGTTGTCAGGAGGGATCAGTCCCTGGAGAAGGACATCACGCTTGGCATAGAACAGGGTCAGCGGAAAAGAGGAAGACCCTCAACGAAATGGATTGACACGGTGGCTGCAACAATGAGCTCAAGCATAACAAGGATTGTAAGAATGGCTGAGGACCGGGCAGTGTTTCGTTCTGTTGTGCATAGGGTCGCTATGAGTCGGAACTGACTCGATGGCACCTAACAACAACAACATGCTATAGTAGAATATCTAAAAAAAAAAGAGAAAAACCCATTGCTGTCGAGTCAATTGTGACTTATAGCAACCCTATAGGACAGAGTAAAACTGCCCGACGTGGTTTCCAAGGAGCGCCTGGTAGATTTACACAGCTGACCTTTTGATTAGCAGCCGTAGCTCTTAACCACTACGCTACTAGGGTTTCCTACTAGAATACAGTTGAGTATAAATGTGGGTCATGTTTGCAATTCAATTTTCAACTAAAAATGCATTTGATTCAATTGATTTCTCCTTATCTATTTAATGCAGTTGTTGTTGCTTATTAGTGGGACATTATGTGCTTGGATTTCATAAATATTTGTGCATTGCTTATATGTTACGTTTTCTCACAAAGTCTTCTTTAACATGTCCTACAAAAATACTTTTCTCAGAATCACAAAAGCACTTGGGTACAGAAATTTTTTGCCTACCATAGAATTGCAAGTCGAACCCTTACTAATATATTGGCAAATAACTTGTACTTTATTATAAACAAACTCAGTGTTTATATTGATTGAAATTCAGCCTAGCTTAAGGCATATTTGAGAATAAGGGAGGGAAAAACAAAAATCCAAAAAGAACAAAAGAAGGAGAGAAGATAGAAAGGAGGTTAAGGGGAAAAGAAGGACAGAGACTTCCACATACTAGACTGAGTTTAAAACTCTATGAAATAAGGTCTCTGAATAAAACAATAGCTGTGCTATATGAGACTGGGCAGAGATGGGAGCCAGTAATCATCAAAATTAAAACAGGGTATCTAGGTGTATGCAGATGCCATAAATATTCAGTTTTTGATATGAGAAACATAGTAAAGGGAAGGGTACACTATAGCAGGTAAAAAGGGCCAGTTACAGCAGGTCACAGGGAAAATCAGAAAGAGAAGTTTCAAGTTATACTAGGGATAGAGCTTAGCTTAAGAAGTATAAAGCAGAGTCATATATATACACAGATTCAGTCCCAGGGTATCCTGTTTTCATGAGGCTCTTTTTTTTAATTGAACTTTCCACAGAGTTATAAGGACTTTTACCAGCTGACATTTAAGTGCTTATTTGTAATTGACAACGAGATTTCAAAGTAACAATTGATACATCTGTCCTGAAATATTTCTAGAATATTTGATGGAGATTGTGTCGTTTAAGATGGACTCTGTAGGATGACTAGCTAAGATATGAAAAGATTGAGAGAGGAAAGGAGGTTATTCTAAATGGGAGAAAAAGGCAACAACCTCACAATAAATTCCTTTCCATTAAAAGACAGTTTCTCAAACTTTGTTGAGCATGGGCATCAGGATTCCCTGGAAGATTTGTTAGTTCACACACTGCTTGTCCCAGCTCCAGAGTTTTGGATTCCATAGGTCTGGGGTGAAGTCTAAGAATTTACATTTCTAACAAGTTTCCAGATAATGCTAGTGATGCTTGGCCATGGGCCATACTTTAAGAACCACAGTATTAAAATCAGCAGTGTTTAATAGGGCTTGATCCATGATTCTCTTTCCAAATGTCACCTATTATCACCTTTGGGTTGTGCAGAGACACGTAGGGGCAACTGCAAAAAGTGAATAGGAAGTATAACAGCCTTTATTTCAACCCTATAAAAAGGAGAGTTACTGGACAAGACCTATATATTTATTCTTTCATTCTTCTCATTAATATAACAAGGCTTTATTGAATAACTCATGTCTTTAACAGCATAGTACACAGTAGGACTGGAAATCATTGATTTCTGGTTGCCTATATGATACCCATTCTTCCACAATTCTCACCAACAGAACCTTTAAATTGTTCAAGATATCAATAAGCACAGGATAAAATAAATACTTTTCCCTGTCTCCACTGCAATCTCCTTTAGCTAGGACTGGGTCATGTGACACAGTCCTAGCTAATAAGGTGTGAGCAGAAGTTGTACCAAGGATCTTCCCTTTTTGATTTTGAGCTTTTTTTCCTGAATGTGAGAACTGGTGCTGCCAACCATCCTGAGAATGGATGGTAAGGGACAGACTCCAAAGCTGGTGGGCAAGAGCACTGGCAGGGAGTGGGTAATGATGATATTGTGAAGCCACTATATCTTTCCTTGACTCTCTACCTCCAGTCTTCTTTTATGGAGAGAAAAATTGAGTCTTAGCTTTTTAATCCATTGTTATTGCTTTTTTTTTTCAAACAGCTAAACCAAAACCTAATTCACTTGGGTATATGCATGACAAAGTTACTGCCTTACTGGATCTTACAATGTAGTTGGGGAGGTAATGAAGTAAACAATCACAATTAAGCCATAGCAAAATCTAGCTACCTAGTAAGTCCTTAATAAATAATTTTGAACAAATAAATGACTATTTTAAAAATGTCATTGGATATGTCCCAGTGAAGAACTAAAAAAACAACAGGATAATATGGGAATGCATAACAGAAGCAATCATGTTAAAAGGCTAACATACAAGAATGAGTAGAAGGGTAAGGAATGAGAAGGAGAGGGAATATTCCAGGAACTCTTACAGGTTTCTTCTTCCTCTGATAATCTATGAGCCTATATAATAATCTAAGAAAATTATACATGAAATCATTCAGAATGGAGGTATAGATTTATCAGTTTAACTTTACAGTCTTATTGAGTGATGAAAATTCGTAGCGACCATCATTTTTGTCAGACTGAAAGACATCGTGGGTGACTTACTGAATTTTTCACTCTTATCTAGATATTTTGGTGTCATATACTCGCTTAAGCAGAAAATTGAATGCTCTCCCCACAATCCCCTCCCCCTTCCCTGGTAAATCCCACAAAGAAATGCTTGTGATTCAGGCAGACAGTTTAATTAGCACATGGCTAAAAAATGTGATAATCGTTAACAAGATTCTCTTCCTCTTCAAAATGTAAGCGGGATATATTAGGAGAGTTCTACATATGGATTTCAAAAGTAATTTGTCGGTGGGGAAACTGTCCATTATTTCTGATGGAAGTTGACTAAGCAATTGATATTAAACCTACACAGACATTTTCCCCAATTAATACCTACTGTTTTTGTTTTTTGGCCTGGAAGCACCGTACAGCTCTAGGAGTTGACTTCACTGTAGTCTTACACACCTTTAAATATCTTAACCAGGTCTTCTATCATAATGGGGGGAGGGGTGTCAGCTGACATCCTTCTTCATGCTGTAATTGTCATCAAATCTTGAAAATGAAATTCAGAATAAATTAAGGACTTGGCTAAAACCTATTCAGAGAAACTGGTAATCAATAGTTAGGCTATTACCTCACCCAAACTTCTGGGAAGTATTTACATAACTTCATTTGGGTTTTCTTCAGAGTTTCTTTTCTATACCAACTCAAACAGAATTATTCATGACAAAAAGTAGAATTTGTAGAGGAAATCAGATTAGAATATGCTTTACAAGAATTAAAGCTAGATTTTCTAACTATGTCGTTATGCCAGGTTTTATTAATAAGGAAAGGGAATAATGCTTACTATTTATGGTTGTCAATTTTTCAACACATGTATCACAAGCATTATTTTTCAGATTAAAAAAAAAACTATGTATTGAATGCCTTCTGTGTACCAGATATTGTGCTATTTTGAAAAGGCAGTTAAAGCCATGATCCTCATGTAACTTACAGATTGAGGACATGTTGTGTAAATTATAATAAATACAACATAGTATATAAATACTATAGCAACATGCCTAAGAGAGGTACCTAGTCTAGAGTGGAGACAATCATGAATAACTACTGGAGGACGTGATGTCTATCCTGGAAATTGAGGTGCAATTAACAAAGATCGAATTGAACAAAGATTCAATTCAACTCAAATAAAATGGGAATAATACACACACACAGACACATACACGTATACAGTTAGTGTGATGTTGTTGTTAGTTGCTGTCTAGTCAATCGGCTCTGGCTCACTGCAACCTTATGTATAACAGAACAAAACCCACACAATAATACTGATCATTTGTTACAGCAGCAATAGAAAATTAATATACAAGTGGGTTGGACTTTTCTATACTGCTGACTCAATTTTAAATGCAGCTGTGCTTTGTCCAGTGTAGCAAATAGAGGAAGAGTTACACATCTGAGTTTTAAGTGTCAACCCCTATCTCAAAGTCCAGTTCTACATTTTTTCATCTCGTATCAAGGTCTTCCTTCCAACTCCATTTCTACTGCCCTATATCTGGCTTTCATTATGTATTGTAGAATATTAATCAGTCACCTGCCTGTAATTTGACATCACTCCACTCTCTTCATTCTGCCCTAAATGGCGACTAATTTAATCCTAATCAATAGTATTTAAAAATTATTCAATGGCTCCACACTTGCTACAAGATATAAACAAAGTCCTTCATGATATAGCCTTGCAACTTTAACATTATCTCCCACAAATTTCTCCCTGCTTTCTCCCCTCTGCTCCAACCATCACAAACTTGATGCTCTTTAAATGAACCATCCCCCTCCTTGCTACCATGCACTTGGGTCATGTGTCTTCCTCATTGTCATGGATTGAATTGAGTCCCTCCAAAAAATATGTGTCAACTTGGTTAGGCCATGATTCCCAGTATTGTGTGATTGTCCTCCATTTTGTGATTGTAATTTTATGTTGAGAGGATTAGGGTGGGATTGTAACATCACCCTTACTCAGGTCACCTCCCTGATCCAAGGTGAAGGGAGTTTCCCTGGGGTGTGGCCTACACCACGTTTTATCTCTCAAGCAAGCAGAGACCTCCTACCACCAAGAAAGCAGCACGAGGAACAGAGCACATCCTTTGGACACACGGTCCCTACACCTGAGAAGCTCCTCGACTGGGGGAAGATTGAGGACAATGACTTTCCTCCAGAGCTGAGAGAGAGAGAAAGACTTCCCCTGGAGCTGACACCTTGAATTTGGACCTTTAGCCAAATTCTCTGTGTTAAAGCCATCCACTTGTGGTATTTCTGTCATGGCAGCAGTAGATAACTAAGACACTCAGCCTCGATGTATCTGGCTAACTGATAATCATTTTCAACATAGTAAAACATTTGCTCTTTCTTATTCTCCCATTTTACAGTGTACGTACCTATATTATTACACATATCAGAATAAATTATTGTATACATACATGTTGCCATCTTTTGGGTGGTAAGCTCCTCTATAGCATGCACTCTTTGTCATTTATTTTTTATTTCCTGTTTCTATCATAGTGCCTAACATATAATGTTTAATAAACACTTCTATAATTATTGAACAAATGAACGAAACGTAATGTTTTTCCTTAGCCCTGTCCTCAGGGAGAATATTTTATTCTACGGAGTTATAATATGCAAATGGCTGTATTGGATAAAGTTTGAAGAATATGTTCTTTTCTTTCTTTAAACTATCTGCAGGTGGCGGATATTAGATTGCCAACTATTTAGTAGTGTCAGGTGCAGAGATGATTTCTGTCGTGCAGCTGGGTCATTTTCCTGAGGAGGGAGTTACAGCAATATTCTTTCTGGCTATTTCAGGTAGCAATGATGTGAAAAATATCTCTGAGCACTCTAATGGTACTTAATTTATATTAAATCATCATCATCATCATCTCTGGGATGCTCTGAGATTGCGAAGTAGGCTGAGCGGGAATCAGTTGGTCCTGCATACTAATTATATTTTAGAGCTTGGTACAAAAGGACTGTTAAGGCTCTTTGGATTGGGAAATTGCAAATAGTGCATAGAGCCTTCATGAGCCATTTTCTTTGTGACCGTTTTCTCATTAAAATGGGAGAATGCTAATGCAATGAGCAATTTAATTTAAGGAACAGCACTCACAATATTTCATTTACTACTCACAATGCTCTTGCACCTTAACATATTTAAAATGTTGTTGGAAAAATTCTAGCACAGTAAACAATTGATGCAAATCAGCCAAATATATGACTTTTTTTTTTTTACTTAAGATGCTCTGTTAATTAACTGTAAGAACAATTTTCCTTTTAATTTGCCAAGAAATTCCCTTGTGACCTCCATGCTCTTGATCAAAGATAAGGTAGATGGATGAGTTAAGAACAAGGTGACCCTCTTTTCTTCTCTGTATTTTAATCAGTATACACATATCTTACTTCATGGGAAACCATCAAATAAACCTCATTACTTATTGTCTCTCACTGCTATTCTTCCTATTCTAGTTAAATGAATTGCAAGCACTCAGAGGAAGATCTAAAAAAAAATGTGTATTATGTATTTGTTTCTAAGGCAATATTCCAGGTCACTCCTTGAACTCTCTATAGAAGATACTTAATAATAAGTTATTATTAAGATGTATTTAATGATGTTCTACACCAGCAACTCTGTTTCGGGAGAGGACAGAGTCACATTTATAGCTCTTAAAACAGTCTAAGTTTTTTTTTTAAATGGTGGCAGAATCCCATGACTTTGCTGCTGCTGAGGCAGCAGAATTAAGTTTGTTGAATTCAATCATAATCAGACTTAGCAGGGTCAGGAAAAAAGAAAATTGTTAGAGTCTGCTCTTCCTTAGCTAGATAGTAGGGTGAAATATCTAAGCAAGAAGACATTCATAATCTATGCCAACTTCAAATACCAAGGTTTTCACATATGGATTGAGAGGTAATCCCAGGTTTGGAGGCATGCTCCACGAAGTCAGTAGCATCTGAGTCTACTGTTTTGGTTGCGGCATTTTCCTGTCATGTGTGTTTATGGATTGGGGCCCATCCTAAGGGGACTGACTGGGCTCCTTGTAAATTGGTCCGTCCCCTCTTTTATTACCAGTTTTAAAGGTATCTACACTTTACTGACAATAATTGCAGCTTTCAAATTACAAATAAATGAAATGCCAAACTAGAGAGCAAATGAAAAGATAACAATGGCGTACAACATGTTTCCTTTTCTAATTAAGTCAGAATTAATATATTTTGACAGACTCTCTTTTGCACTCAACCATTTCAGAATTGATATTCAAATGGTGCATTTTCATTTCCAGGATCATGGGGAAAATTTACACCGACCTATTCTTTAATGAACATATGTCTTGCTAGAACTAGAACTTTAGTCAATTATTGGGTTGAGATCCACACGGCCAGAAAGGTCTCTTACAAGAATCTTCTTTAGTTTAAAAAATATCCAATGTCCTTTTCTATTAAAGTCTAAAATATCTTGCTCCATTAGCAAACTTTCTTTTCTCAATTTTATATTTTTCAACTTGTGCAGCAATTCTTTCTGATTGAAACCGAAGGTCTCATTCACTTATTTATACATTCATTCTGGTCATTAAACAGACAATTGAGTCCCTACAATAAGCTGTGGTACAGGTACCGTAATAACTTCTAGAAAAATAAAGATTAATTAGGATCTGTGGTGGCACAGTGGTTAAGAGCTAAAGCTGGTAACCAAAAGGTCAGCAGTTTGAATCCACCAGCCGCTCTTTGGAAACCCTGTGGGGCAGTTCTACTCCATCCTATAGGGTTGCTATGAGTCAGAATTGACTTGTCGGCAACAGGTATAACCTAAAAGAGCTCACAGTGAAATAAAGAAGACAGGCACATAAAAAGATCATTTTTATTCATTCTACTAAAGGAAAAGGTTAAAAAAAGTGGAGTGCTAAAAATACTGAGGATGTGCCCAAAGAACATCATAAATCCCCAAGTTCTTGACTGCCTTTATAACATCACTCCTGTGTTAAACTGCAGAAAAGAATAAAGATCAGTTCAGTAGCAACCCTAGAGCCTTCATCTAATTTATAAATATGACAATGTTTGTATAGTCTCCTGCCTTCCCCCTGAATAATATTTCTATTAATATCTTATATTGGCTATTTAAATTCCACTAATTTTTTTGTTCTTACTTGAAAAATATTTTTACACTGACTTGCACATTCATTAAAACAGTTTCACAATTTTCTTTCCTGGGTAGTCTCATTCACATCAAAGTTGTGAGCCACTACCAGATTTGAATTTCCCTCTTTCATTTGTTTAGCTTCAATCTTATGACTACAGTTTTCTCTTCATCTACATTAACCACAAGCAACTGATATACTGAGTTGCATTTATTGTCACTTAATCATTTTATTAGTACAATTGCTAATGAAATATTGAACAAAACAAACAAATAGAAAAAAACTAAATTAAGCTCAGTAATTGGCCAGGTGACCGGTTTCCACCAACAGCCACCCAGAGAAATTGCAAATTGCGGTTTACTCATAGATCTTCAAAACCTCAAAATCTAAAGCCAGAAATGACATTAGGTGAATATTCTTGTTAAAACACAGGTTCTAGGTTCAGAACATCCTGGAATTAAATCCTGACTTTGAAGTCATTAGCCGCATAACCTTATGCATGTTCCTTAAGTTTTCTGATTCTGAGGTTCTTCCCTGGTAAAATAAAGAGGATAATATCCACCAAAAAGACTTGTTTCAACCATTTAATCCGAACGTTTTTTGTAAAGCGTTTAGCATGTAGCACAGTGACTAGCGTATAATACGCCCTCAATAAATGATGCTGCAGTTTGGCAATTTCTCGTAAAGCATTTAGATATTTAGCCAAGGGAGGCAAAAACATATCCATGAACAAAATTATGTACAGAAAATGTTTGAAGCAGCTTTATTTATAATATCTCAGATCTAGAAACAATCCAAATATACATCAACAGGTGAATGGATAAACCAATTGTGTTATTTCCATACAATGGAATACTTCTCAGCAATAAAAGAGAACTTTTGATACACACAACAATATGGAGGAATTAATAAAACATTATATACCCTTCACTGCTTACTAGAACCATATTACAACTCAGGTTTACAAGCAGATAACTATTAATAGCTCCCAACTCAATCCATTCAACCTTTTTCTTAGTACTTAAGCATACCGAATATACGCATACGGTTTTAGTAGTATGATGCAACTTCTCCAACGTTCCACTTGTTAAAGGTGAGAATTGTGCCCCTCAATTTGTATTCTGAGTCTCACACCTTCCCTCCAGATACCTGGCTGTTTTGATTACTGGCTCCATTTCCTTTAACTTCTACTACTTTATGTACTGCCTCTTTACACGATCAACAGTTAAGCATGCTATGTCTCTCACACCTTGAATACATTCAAGCTAACAAAATGTTTTCATCAATTCCACGTTTCTGCTTAACTACAGTCTTAATTTTTCCACACCTTCACAAACTTCTGAAATGAACCGCTTTTTAAAGAGCCTTCTTCAATTTACTAGAATCTGCCTTCAAGGCCCACTACCTTCTAAGACCACAAGTGTCCTCCATATAACTAAGCCCAATGGACATTTTTCAGTTTTTACCTTCCTTCATGACAGCATTTGAAATTCTTAAAGACACTATCTTTGGGAAAAAATGCTTTGGTTTTCTTGACTTGCATTATACTACACTCTCCTTGTTTTCCTCTTATGTTTCTGTAGCCTCTCTTTTGTAGTTTTATTACTTCATTTGAGAATCCTCTGTTAGTTTTCATCCATATCGACTGTCGGTTTTTGAAAGTGCTGACAGGTACATAGGTAATCAATATATGGAGCTTACTTGGTGAATCTTCATCCTTATTACATTTTCTAGACAACTGTACATGGATACGATATAGGACATTCCTTATTTCTTTGGCCCAGACATCTTTTTGATTCCTGGTGTTAATGTACACATCAGTGTTCCCATCTCCATCATGGCAAATTTCTGGATCTCCGTGAGTGCCCAAGGGGCATGCTTCTTGAAGCCCACTCCATGGATGTGCTTGTGAATATTGACAGTGCATTCTTTGGTCACAATTTTGTTCATAGCAGAATGACCCTTCTTGTCACCACCCTTCTTTGTGGGAGCCATTGTGCTGGGATCGGGTTGGAAAGGAAGGCTGTATCCTGACTCTTGTTAGTTTCTACTCTTCAAACATCTCTTAAATGTTGGTTTTCTTTAAGAATCTGACCTATACTTTCTTATCATTATATAAAACCTCTCCGAAAGACTCAATCCCGTAGAAAGGATGTGGTGGAGGCAGCCGATCTCCTTTAACTTCACAAGGGGGAATGAGAATCAAGATCAGCCCAAGGCTGATTCCTATGAGGTGGAGATCAAATATATTTCCAACCTTTTTACCAATTCTGACACTAGCCCTCCCTCCCAGGACACTCTCTACTTCTCTGCCAGATTCGATAATTTGTTGCAATGGCCACACAGAACTCACAGACCACATTCACAGTTATGGGGTTTATTAGGGAAGAAACAGGTTACTATTTAGGATACAGATCTTCGATCAGAACAGCCTCTTCTCAGCCGTGCCCACAGGCAGGCCTCACTCTGGCCCTTGGCACCTTAGTCCAGACTCTGCCCTTCTCCAGCAAGTACTACAAAGCTCTTTAGCTCTGCCAATATATGCCTGGAAGCACCCCAATCTACCAGTAAGCCTCCGCCTGCAGGTGTTCAGTTCTCTTGCTCTGTGGGTCTGCAAGCCTAGCCCCACCAAAAAGTGCCTGGAGGCACTCCACTCCACCATGAACCTTCCTGCCCAAAGGTGCTCAGCTCTCTTGCTCTGTGGGTTGGTGAGCCTAACCCTGTCAAGTGCCCAGAGGCACACCACTTCGCCAGCAAGCATCTGCCCAAAGGTCCTCAACTTTTTTGCTTCTTGAGCCAGGAAGCTCGCTGCACTGTCTCTTGCCAGTCTCCTGGTTCTGCTGCCTCTGCTGTCCCCACTTCTCTGCCCCTGCTTCTCACCATCTTGCCATCTCTAGTGTTACAGCTGTCTCTCTCTGTTCCCTGGGTCTCGGAGGGATCAGTGCAGGGATCCAGGGTCCAAAGGACATGCTCCACTACCGTCTCTTCTTATTGATGGTCATCAGGTCCCCCTTTCCACCTCTGGGATGACTCATTTTAAGCCTAGCAGGATGGCAAAACTGACCAATTCCCTTGTTAGGGTTCCATACACCTTATTTGCATAGTCCCACCCCCACAAGAATGCCATGCACCTTAATTGCATTATTAGCAAGCTGTCCAATCCCTTTGGTGGTCCACAAGCACCTTATTTGCATAATCCCACCTAGTAATCTGGTGGGAATTACAAGACCATAGAGAGAAAGGCCATATAAAAGTGATCCATCACACCACAAATGCATTCTAATGCCTTAAATATGCCTATAATTTTCAAATGCATATCTGTAGCCCAACCATACCTATTTATCCTATCGATTTCTGTAGCAGATGATTTGAGTACACTGCCCATATCAGTTCAGCACATATTTTTGTGTGTGCTGGCAGAACCTTCTACAGCCAATACCTGAAACACTTTGCCTAAGAGCATTTTTGGCTGCTTAGAACTCTCTTCACATCTATGTTGTTGTTGTTAGGAGCCCTCAAGTCAGTTCCAAGTCATAGCAACCCTATATACAACAGGACAAAATACTGCCCAGTCCTGTGCCATCCCCACAATCACTGCTATGCTTGAGCCCATTGTTGCAGCCGCTGTGTCAATCTATCTCTTGGTGGGTTTTCCTCTTCTTTGCTGACCCTCTACTTTTTTTGGTTTTCTACTCTACCAAGCATGATGTCCTTCTCCATGGACTGGTCCCTCCCAATAACATGTCCAAACTACGGGACATGAAGTCTTGTCAATGTCGCTTACAAGAAGCATTCTGGCTGTACTTCTTCCAAGATAGATTTGTTCATTCTTTTGGCGGTCCATGGTATAATCAATATTCTTCACCAACACCACAATTCAAAGGCATCAATTCTTCTTCAGTCTTCTTTATTCGTTGTCCAGGTTTCACGTGCGTATGAGGCAATTGAAAATACCATGGTGGTCAGGAGCACCTTAGTCCGCAAAGTGACTTCTTTGCTTTTTAACCCTTGAAGTGGTCTTTTGAAGCAGATTTGCGCAACGCAATACACCATTTGATTTCTTGACTGCTGCGTCCATGAGCAATGATTGTGGATTCAAGCAAAATGAAATCTTTGACAACATCAATATTTTCGCCATTTATTACGATACTGCTTATTGGTCCAGTTGTGAGGATTTTTGTTTTCTTTATGTTGAGGTGTAATCCATATCGAAGGCTGTACCTTTGATCTTCATCAGCAAGTGCTTCAAGTCCTCTTTGCTTTGCTTTTAGCAAGCAAAGTTGTGTCATCTACACATCACAGGTTGTAAATGAGTCTTCTCCAATCCTAATGCCACATTCTTCTTCCTGTAGGCCAGCTTCTCAGATTATTTGCTCAGCATACAGGTTGAATAAGTATGTTGAAAGGATACAACCCTGATGCCATCTTTTCTGATTTTAAACAACTCCGCATTCCTATCTATAGTGTACGCCAATAATACTATGTAATAAACACTCCAAAAAAGCAGCCCTCATTCAATGATTAGGAGAAACATTCTGAATGAATAACCCAACTATCTCACCCTGTGGGTATATATTCAAAACACATTTGCAAAGTTCTAAAGTAGGACTGACCTACAGTTGTTGACAGAATAAACTTCTTTGACAACACACATTTTGTTGGCTTGCCTCCATTACATGCCTCTCTAAAATAGCTAAAATTAAAAAGAATTATAATACCAAGTGTAGGAAGAACGTGGAGCAAGTAAAACTCTCACATATTGCTGGTGGGAGTGAAAAATGATACCACCACTTTAAGAAAAAACTTGATAGATTTTATCCTCTGTTATTTCATTGTGGGGAAGGAAATATATGTCCACAAAAGACATGCACATGAATGTTAATAGAAACTTTATTCATAATTCTCAAAAACTGGAAGCATCCAAGATATCCATCAATCAGAGTATTTTATAATGAAATTGAGATATATTTATACAAGAACTACTCAGCAATAAAAAGAATAAACTAATAATATACACAATAAAGGATGACTCTCCAAAAATTTTGCTGAGAAAAAAAGAATGAGATACAAAAGAGAATTTGCTGTATGATTCTATTAACAAGAAATTTTAGAGCCAGCAAAACTTATGCATTTTAATATAAAGCAGATCCTTTATTACCTGAGGTGGGTGGTTGAAAGAGTGGGAATGGACAGCAAAGGGACATTACAGAACTTTCTGGGGTGATACAAATTATATTTTGACAGGGATAGTGGCTACATGGATGCATACAGTTGTCAAAACTCTATGAACTGTATACTTAATGGTGATATATTTTGTTTTATGTAAATTTTACCTCAACGAATAGGACAAAAATAAGGATTATAAAATATGTAATAGAGATTTCGGTTGCCAAAGGCATTGAAAATTAGGTATTCTGAATATCTTTATCAATAAAACAACATGTAATATATTGGATATATATTTAAAATCATATTTAACTGAATTATTAAGCTGTCAAAAAAGTACAGAATCTGTACAGGTCTGAAATGGAATGTAAAAGAATCCCAAGATCGACTTTTGTTTATTGACTTGAAATTTCTGTTTTGAAGATACATAGAACATGGGAGAATGGAAAGGAATTTTGAATACTTTAGCATATTCAAATTGGGAAATGTAGTAGGTGTCTTCTGCATGAAGGTTGGCCTCCAAAGCTCATATTAATGGCTACCATGAATACTCTCTATATAGATCAGGAAAGCAAAGAAACGTATCTATCTTGATGATGCAGTGATGAGGTGAAAAAATATCAACTGAGAACTCAGAACTTTAGCCCAAACCTCTGACAAGCAGCCTCTAAGATAATTCCAGAGTATTCCCACATTCTGCTGTCAATGGCCTTGTGTAATCGCCTCCCTTGCAGAACTTACTTCTAATCAATAGAACATGCAATGTTGACAGGGTGTCATTAGATTAAAATTACTTGCAGATTAAAGTAATTTAAAATATTAGATTAAGTTAAGTAAATTGTGCTTATACTGGCTGAGATAAAGCAAGCTGTCACGTTGGAAGGGTTGACTTAAAAAGGAACTGAGGGAGGCCTCTGACTAACAACCAGGGAGGAACTAGAGCAATCAGTCCAACAATCCTTGAGGAACTAAATCAACAACCACGTGAATGAGCTTGGAAGTGGATCCGTCCATAGGAGTGCCTTCAGATGAGACTGCAAGGCCTAGCTGACACCTTGATTGCAGCCTTGCGAGAGACCTTGAAGCAGACGACCCAGCTAAGCTTTTCCTGGATTCCTTACCCACAGAATCTGTGAGATAATAAATGTATGCTTTGAGCCACTGAATTTTGGGATAGTTTGTTATGAAGCAAGAGATAACTAATACAAGGCCACATGGAAGTATGCGATCTGAATTCACATTGTTTTGTCTTACAAAACTTAGAGAATATAATCTAAAGAAATCTAAATTTGGTACTGACACAAGGAAATGGCAGAAATAAAAGCAAATCTCCTCTAGAGGGTAACTATAAACCAAAAAAAAAACCCACTGCCGTCGAGTTGATTCCGACTCATAGCAACCCTATAGAACAGAGTAAAACTGCTACATAGAGCTTCCAAGGAGCGCCTGGCTGATTCCAACTGCTGACCTCTTGGTTAGCAGCCATAGCACTTAACCACTATGCCACCAGGGTTTCCATATTAACTACCCATTGTTTTATTTGTTTTCATCAAAAATTAGTCTACATTTTTAATCTTTGTAAAGAAAAATGTTTTCATTTTATAAAAAAAAGAAAAAATCTTTTTTTTATTTTATTTTTTATAGGTACTCTTTATTGATTATTTACAGTAGATACTCAGAACATAGAGAACAAATATGTTAATAAATTTAATAACACATATACAATAGAATGTTTATCTAGAAAAATTCAACTAACTAAAACTGATTAAAACCAAAACCAAATCTGCTGCCGTCGAGTTGATTCCGACTCATAGTGACCCTATAGGACAGAGTATAACTGCCCCATATGGTTTCCAAGGAGCGCCTGGTGGATTCGAACTGCTGACCTTTTGGCTAGCAGCCATAGCTCTTAACCACTAGCTACCGGGGTTTCCAAAACTGATTAAATAAGCGTAAATCAAGGTATGGTTGAGGGAACTCCTACAAGAATGATCTTCCTTCAGTTTACAACTTTATCCTATGGACAAAATAACAAAAAAAAAAGGGCAAAAACGAACGAAGAGAAGCAGGACAATTCTGAAAGAAAGTTCATACTTGAATGAAGGTAACTGACTGGTCATCGTGGTGTAACAGAAACTAGATTTAGCATCCATACCAAAACAACTAAACAGCGAAGCTGGACTATATGAAGAAGGATGTGGCAACAGTATTGCTGGAAGACTTGTTCACAACCTGCAATATGCAGATGACACAACCTTGCTTGCTGAAAGTGAATAGGATTTGAAACACGTATTGATGAAGGTCAAAGACTACAGACTTCCATATGGATTAGACCTCAACATAAAGAAAACAAAAATTATCACAACTAGTCCGATAAGCAACATTGTGATAAACAGAGAAAAGACTGAAATTATCAAGGATTTGACTTTTCTTGGATCCACGATCATTGCCCATGGAAGCAGCAGTCAAGAAATCAAACGACATTAGGCAAATCTGCTGCTAAAGACTTCCTTGAAGTGTTCAAAAGCAAATATGTCACTTTGAGGAGCCCTGGTGGCGTAGTGTTTAACCATTTGGCTGCTAACCAAGAGGTCAGCAGTTCAAATCAGCCAGCTACTCCTTGGAAACCTTATGGGGCCGTTCTACTCTGTCCTATAGGGTCACTGAGTCAGAATCAACTCGGCGACAATGTTTTTTTTTTTTTTTTTTTTGCGGTCCAGAAGAATGATCAAATCTGTCTTGGAAGAAATACAGCCAGAGTGCTGCTTATAAGTGAGGATGGTGAGACTTTGTCTTACATACTTTGGACTTGTTATCAGGAGAGACCAGTCCCTGGAGGAGGATATCATGCTTGGTAATGTAGAGGGTCAGAGAAAAAGAAGAAGACCCTTAACAAGGTGGATTGACACAATGGCTGCAACAATGGGCCCAAACATAGCAACGATTATGAAGATGGTGCAGACCACGCAGTGTTTTGCTCTGTTGTACATAGGGGTCGCTATGAGTCAGAATTTACTCTACTTGATGGCAACTAACAACAACATCAAAATAACAAAAAAAAATGGACAAAATATATGAAACAAGTTTTTAAGACATTGAATATCAGGCAATAAAGGGTAGTGATATGTACAAAGTGAATCCTACATTTGCCTTAGCTTATTGGAGAGAGTTTTCAGCCCACACCTTAGGGAGTGGGAACACAGGACAAGCCCAATGAAACCCCTGAGTTGAGGAGATGAAGCTGAGTGTGACATAGGGGAGAGAAAGGGAGCTAGAGTATTCAGGACAGAGTATGACAGAAGAGAGAAGACCACAGAGAAAGAATTCCAGATACCTACAAAGGGTCTCCTTCAATTATTCAAATGAGCATTCATGAGCACAGGCTTGTGAGGAAATAATGCCAGGCCAGGTATGAACCACAGAAAGGGATTAGCAGAAACAGCGTTCAGTAATCACACAGAGCTACGAATAATGTGTCTTCCCATCAGATACACTGGAAAGCTTCAGAGTTCACAGGGAATTGGGTAGCATATAGAGAATGGTCTTACCTCAGTATGGGGTAATAACTAGCCTGGACTAAACCTTCCCTGGTCCTTCATAGCAAATATTAAAAACAAGCCCCGAAAGATAAAACTGTTTTTAAGTAACTTAACTACATCTCAGGTGAAGGTTATGAATAGTTAGAGTGAAACAAAAATTTCTAAAACCAACAAGGTAAAAACTCCAATGCTTGGCATCTAATCAAAAAACATTAGATATGCAAAGAAGGATGAAGAAAAAATCCAAATGAAAACAATAATCAAAGAAGCCAATCCAGAAATGACGAAGTGTGTACAATTAGCAGTGAAGGACATTAAAAGTTTTCATAACTGTATTTCACCCTTAAAAAGCTAGAGATACAGAAGATATAAGAAGACAAAAATCAAATTTATAGAGATGAAAACTACAATATGTTTTCTGAAACATAAACTGAATGGGACTAAGGGTATAACAGACACTGCAAAAGGAAAGAGTAGTGTAATGCAATACAAACGATAAAAATTACATTAAAAAACAAAATAGAGCGGCAGGGCCAAGATAGCAGAATAGAAAGATGTTTCCAGCCATCCCTCTTACAACAAAGACCCCAAAAAAAAGTGAAATTATTATATTTATGACACTTTTTAGGAGCCCTGAACATCAAAGGCAAAGTTAGAAAACAGACTGAGTAGCAGGCAGAGAGACAGACCGTTCAGAAGCAGAGAGAAGTTGCCAGACCTGAATTGCCAGGAGCCCTCAGGCACCATTCCCAGAAGCGGCTGCAGTGGGCTAGTGGTAGCAATTGGCCGCAGTATTCTCAGTATTCTGCACAGCCTACTTATACCTTCGGAACCAGAGAAGAATGGAGCTATTGGCAAAAGCTAAGTACTTACATATATTTTACCACATCCCCCACACCCAGCTGGATTCAGTGGTTATTGATTTCCCTGGGCCTGAGATAGGCCCATCTGAGCACCCTGAGCCATGCTCCCGGACATGAAAAAGGAATAAATTTACAACAGGGGGAAAAGATAATTTGCCAGCTCCACTAATCTGGGGAGCTCAGGACAGAAGCAGCTCCTGTGCAGGCATAAATGGTCTATGGACTTTGAATACCTTTCCCCCGTGCACGGACCTGTGTGGGCCTATTCCAAGAGAATAGGCCCTTGCTGCCAGACTACAAGTGTTTCAGCTGTGCGGTGGAGAGGTGGGTGTTTGATATTTGACATGGCTTTGCCTATTAAACAGGGTTCTCACCTGCTCACATAAGTGACTCTCTACTCAGGTCACCCAGCCACCTACAACAGGGGTTCAAGGATAACTGATACCTCCCAGTCTTTACAACCAAAAGTATTGGGTGCCCATGGTCCATCTGCAGAATCCACCCACCTGTATGCTCTGGGGAACAGGGACACGCTTTCCTCAGAAACACACAGGGAATGGTTCTCAGCCCCCTGCTTTGTTCAGACCGTGACCCCCTGTTGTGGCCACATACCAGTACCTACAGCAAACACCCTTGCCCCTCTGAGACTGTAGGACAGAGCCTGTACCACACACTAGATGACCAGCTACCTGGACACCTGAGCTGAATCCACACAAGAGAAGTGAATGGACTCATAAGCTCATATACCTGATAACAGCTCTAGCCATGTGGTGACAGGACGTCAGAGACCCAAAGGTGAAAATAATCAAGCTAGCTTACTCAAACAACACATTTGGGCATGTCAAAAAAAAAAAAAAAGCAAGAAACTAGGGTACAGCAAGCAAACATAAAATAAATTAATACAACAACTTATAGATGGCTCAGAGACAACAGTCAATATCAAACCACATAAAGAAACAGACCATGATCGCTTCAACAATCTCTCAAAACAAAGAATCAAAGGATATTCTGGGTGAAGGTGCATTCCTGGAATTATCGGAAGCAGAATTCAAAAGGTTAATATACAAAATTCTTCAAGACATAAGGAAGGAGATCATGCAATATGGAGAAAAAGCCCAGGAACACACGGATAGAACAGCTGAAGAAATTAGAAAGGTTCTTCAAGAACATAATGAAAAATTTAATAAGCTGCAAGAATCCATAGAGAGACAGCAATCAGAAATTCAGAAGATTAACAATAAAATTACAGAATTAGACAACTCAATTGGAAGTCAGAGGAGCAGAATCGAGCAAGTGGAAGGCAGAATTGGTGACCTTGAACATAAACCACTTGACACTAATATATTTGAAGAAAAATCAGATAAAAGAATTTAAAAAAAATGAAGAAACCTTAAGAATCATGTGGGACTCTGTCAAGAGAAATAACCTACGAGTGATTGGAGTACCAGAACAGGGAGGGACAACAGAAAATACAGAGAAAATTGTTGAAGATTTGTTGGCAGAAAACTTCCCTGATAACGTGAAAGATGAGAAGATATCAATATCCAAAATGCTCATCAGACTTCACATCAGGCAGATTTTAAAAGAAAGTCACCAAGACATAATCAAACTTATCAAAAGCAAAGATAAAGAGAGAATTTTAAGAGCAGCTAGGGATAAACGAAAAGTCACCAACAAAGGAGAGTCAATAAGAATAAGCTCAGACTACTCGGCAGAAACCATGTGGGCAAGAAGGCAATGGGCTGACTTATATAAAGCATTGAAGGAAAAAAATTGCCAGCCAAGAATCCTATATCCAGCAAAACCATCTCTCAAATATGATGGTGAAATTAGGACATTTCCAGATAAACAGTAGTTTAGGGATTTTGTAAAAACCAAACCAAAACTACAAAAATACTAAAGGGAATTCTTAGGTTAGAAAATCAATAATATCAGCTATCAATCTAAGAGTAGAACACTGGACAGGGCAATCAGATGTCAATCCAGACAGGTAAATCACAAAAATGAATCAAGATAAAAAAAATGCTCAAAACAGAGAAACAGCTATGTCATTATGTAAAAGAAGGACACATTAAAATAATAAAGAAGGATTAATAAATGTAGTCATAGATCTTTCATATGGAGAGGAAGGCAAGATGATATAAAGAAATAAAAGATAGGTTTACATTCAGAAAAAAAGGGGTAAATACTAAGGTAACCACAAAGGAGACTAACAATCCTACTCATCAAAATAAAATACTAGAAAAAAATAGAGACTCAGCAGAAAAAAATCAACAACAACAAATAAGAGGAAAAGACAATATATAAAGATAAACCGATCAGCACAAAAAATTAAATGGGAAAAAAAACTGTGAAGAAAACACACAAAAAAGACATCAAAATAAAAGCACTAAAATCATACCTATCCATAATTATGCTAAATGTTAACAGACTCAAGGCACCTATAAAGAGACAGAGAGTGGCAGAATGGATAAAGAAACATGATGTATCTATGCGCTGCTTACAAGAGACATGCCTTAGACTTAGAGACACAAACAAACTAAATCTTAAAGGTTGGAAAAAAATAAATCAAGCAAACAATAATCAAAAAAGAGCAGGAGTTGCAATATTTATTTCTGACAAAATAGACTTCAAAGTTAAATCCACCACAAAGGATAAGGAAGGACACTATATATTGACTAAAGGGACAATATACCAGGAGGATATAACCATATTAAATATCTATGCACCAAATGACAGGGCCTCAATATATATAAAAAGAACTCTAACAACATTGAAAAGTGAGATAGGCAGCTCCACAATTATAGTAGGAGTCTTCAACATACTACTTTCGGTGAAGGACAGGACATCCAGAAAGAAGCTCAATAAAGACATGGAAGACCTAAATACCACAATCAACAAACTCATCCTTATATACAGAACACTCCACCCAACAGCAGCCAAGTATACTTTCTTTTCTAGACACATGGGACATTCTCTGGAACAGACCACGTATTAGGTCATAAAGCAAGACTTAGCAGAATCCAAAACATTGAAATATTACAAAGCATCTTCTCTGACCATAAGGCCATAAAAGTAGAGATCAATAACAGGAAAAGCAGGGAAAAGAAATCAAACACACGGGAACTGAAAAGTACCCTGCTCCAAAAAGACTACATTATAGAAGACATTAAGGATGGAATAAAGAAATTCATAGAATCCAATGAGAATGAAACTTTGGTACACAGCTAAAGCAGTGCTCAGAGGTCAATTTATGTCAATAAATGCATACATACAAAAAGAAGAAAGGGCCAAAATCAAAGAATTATCCCTACAACTTGAACAAATACAAAGAGAGCAACAAAAGAAAACTTCAGGTACTAAAAGAAAGGAAATAATAAAAATTAGAGCAGAACTAAATGAAATATAAAACAGAAAAACAATTGAAAGAGTTAACAAGATCAAAAGCTGGTTCTCTGAAAAAATTAACAAAATTTATAAACCTTTGGCCAAGCTGACAAAAGAAAAACAGGAAAGGAAGCAAATAACCCGAATAAGAAATGAGGTGGGTGATATTGCAACAGACACAACTGAAATTAAAAGAATCATATCAGATTGCTATGAAAAATTGTACTCTAACAAATTTGAAAACCTAGAAGAAATGGATGAATTCCTAGAAGAGCACTACCTACCTAAACTAACATAAACAGAGATAGAACAACTAAATAGATCCATAACAAAAGAAGAGATTGAAAAGGTAATCAACCCCCCCCCCAAAAAAAAAAAAAAGGCCTGGCCCGGATGGCTTCACTGCAGAGTTCTACCAAACTTTCAGAGAAGAGTTAACACCACTACTACTAAAGGTATTTCAGGGCGTAGAAAAGGATGGAACACTCCCGAACTCATTCTATGAAGCCAGCATATCCCTGATACCAAAACCAGGTAAAGACACCACAAAAAGAAAATTACAGACCTATATCCCTTATGGAAACTCTGGTGGTGTACTGGTTACGTGCTATGGCTACTAACCAAAGGATAGGCAGTTCTAATCCACCTGGTGCTCCTTGGAAGCTCTATAGGGCAGTTCTCCTCTGCCCTATAGGGTCACTATCAGTTGGAATCAACTAGATGGCATCAGGTTTTTTTCGTTTTATATCCCTTATGAACTTAGAGGCAAAAATCCTCAACAATGTTCTAGCCAATAGAATTCAACAACATATCAAAAAAATAATTCATCATGACCAAGTGGGATTCACACCAGGTATGCAGCGATGGTTCAACATTAGAAAAACAATCAATGGAATCCACCATATAAATAAAACCAAAAACAAGAACCGCATGATTTTATCAATCAATGCAGAAAAGGCATTTGACAAAGTTCAACACCCATTCATGATAAAAACGCTCAGCAAAGTAGGAATAGAAGGAAAATTCCTCAACATAATAAAGGCTGTTTATACAAAGCCAACAGCCAACATCATCCTAAATGGAGAGAGCCTGAAAGCATTCCCCCTGAGATCGGGAACCAGAAAAGGATGCCTTTTATCACCACTCTTACTCAACACTGTGCTGGAGGTCCTAGCCAGAGCAATTAGGCTAGATAAAGAAATAAAGGGCATCCGGATTGGTAAGGAAGAAATAAAAGCATCTCTATTTGGAGATGGCATGATCTCATACACAGAAAACCCTAAGGAGTCCTCCAGAAAACTACTGAAACTAATAGAAGAGTTCAGCAGATTATCAGGACACAAGATAAACATACATAAATCATTTGGATTCCTCTACACCAACAAAAAGAACATTAAAGAGGAAATCACCGAATCGATACCATTTACAGTAGCCCCCAAGAAGATAAAACACTTCAGAATAAATCATAAAAAGGAACATAAAAGACCTAGACAAAAAAAACTAAAAGACACTACTGCAAGAAACAAAAAGAGACCTACATAAGTGGAAAAACATACCTTGCTCATGCATAGGAAGACTTAACATTGTAAAAATGTCTATTCTACCGAAAGCCATCTACAGATACAATGCAATTGCAATCCAAATTCGGAGACTTTTTAATGAGATGGAGAAACAAATCACCAATTTCATATGGAAGGGAAAGAGGCACTGGATGAGTAAAGCATTATTGAAAAAGAAGAACAAAGTGGGAGGCCTCACTCTACCTGATTTTAGAACCTATTATACCACCACAGTAGTCAAAACAGCCTGGTACTGGTACAACAACAGATACATAGACCAATGGAACAGAATTGAGAATCCAGACATAAATCCATCCACATATAAGCAACTGATATTTGTCAAAGTCCCCAAAGTCAGTAAAATGGGGAAAAGATAGTCTTTTTTTTTAACAAATAGTGCTGGCAGAATTGGATATCCATCTGCAAAAAAAAATAAAACAAGAACCATACCTCACACCATGCACAAAAATGAACTCAAAATGGATCAAAGACCTAAATATAAAATCTAAAATGATACAGATCATGGAAGAAAAAATAGGGACAACACTAGGAGCCCTAATACATGGTATAAACAGTATACAAAACATTACTAACAATGCAGAAGAAAAACTAGATAACTGGGAGCTCCTAAAAATCAAACACCTATGCTCATCCAAAGACTTCACCAAAAGAGTAAAAAGATTATGTACAGACTGGGAAAAAGTTTTTAGCTATGACATTTCCGATGAGAGCCTGATCTCTAAAATCTACATGATACTGCAAAAACTCAACTACAAAAAAGACAAATAACCCAATTAAAAATGGGAAAAAGATATGAACAGACACTTCAATAAAGAAGACATTCAGGTAGCTAACAGATACATGAGGAAATGCTCAGGATCATTAGCATTAGCTATTAGAGAAATGCAAATCAAAACTACAATGAGATTTCACCTCACTCCAACAAGGCTAGTATTAATCCAGTCACAAAACAATAAATGTTGGAGAGGCTGTGGAGAGATTGGAACACTTCTACACTGCTGGTGGGAATGTAAAATGGTACAACCACTTTGGAAATCGATCTGGTGCTTCCTTAAAAAGCTAGAAATACAACTACCATATGGTCCAGCAATCCCACACCTTGGAATATATCCTAGAGAAATAAGAGCCTTTACATGAACAGATATATGCACACCCATGCTCATTGCAGCACTGTTTACGATAGTAACAAGATGGAAGCAACCAAGGTGCCCATCAAATGAATGCATAAATCAATTATGGTATATTCCCACAATGGAATACTACACATCGATAAAGAACAATGGTGAATCCGTGAAACATTTCATAACGTGGAGGAATCTGGGAAGCATTACACTGAGTGAAATTAGCCAGTTGCAAAAGGATAAATATTGTATTAGACCACTATTATAAGAACTCGAGAAACACTTTAAACAGAGAAGAGAATATTCTTTGATGGTTATGAGAAGAGGGAGGGAGGTAGGGAAGGAGAGGGGTTTTCATTAATTAGATAGTAGATAAGAACTATTTTAGGTGAAGGGAAAGACAATACACAATACACAATACAGGCGACGTCAGCACAACTGGACAAAACTAAAAGCAAAGAATTTTCCTGAACAAATTGAATGCTTTGAAGGCCAGCGTAGCAGGGGCAAGAGTTTGGGGCCATGGTTTCGGGGACATCTAAGTCAATTGGCATAATAAAATCTATTAAGAAAATATTCTGCATCCCACTTTGGAGTGTGGCATCTGGGGTCTTAAATACTAGCAAGTGGGAATCTAAGCTGCATCAATTGGTCTCAACCCACCTGGAGCAAAGGAGAGTGAAAAACACCAAGGACTCAGGGTAATTATGAGCCCAAGAGACAGAAAGGGCCACATAAACCAGAGACTACATCAGCCTGAGACCAGAAGAACTAGATGGTGCCCAGCTACAACCGATGACTGCCCTGACAGGGAACATAACAGCAAACCCCTAAGGAAGCAGGAGAGCGGTGGGATGCAGACCCCAAATTCTCGTAAAAAGACCAGATTTATTGGTCTGACTGAGACTAGGATGACCCCAGAGGTCATGGTCCCCAGACCTTCTGTTAGCCAAAGACAGGAACCATTCCTAAAACTAACTCTTCAGATAGAGATTGGACTAGACTATGAGATAGACAATGGTATCGGTGAAGAATGAGCTTCTTGGATCAAGTAGACACGTGAGACTACGTTGGCATCTCCTGTTTGAAGGGGAGATAAGAGGGAAGAGAGCATCAGAAGTTGGTTGATTGGACATGAAACGAGAGAGTGGAGGGAAGGCGTGTTCTGTCTCATTAGGGGAAGAACGGTTAGAAGTATATAGTAAGGTGTTTATAAATTTTTGTATGAGAGTCTGACTTGATTTGTCACGTTTCACTTAACACACAATAAAAATTTTTAAAAAAGACAAAATAAAACTAAACCAGAAAATGAACAGGTAATTGGCTGTGGGACAATTTTAAACAGCCAGTGATACGTGTAATTGGAGTCACTGAAGAAAGGATAGAGATGGAAGTCCTCCAAAAATGTTGAAGAAATAACCTATGAAAATTTTCCAAATTTGATGAAATTTTTGAACCCACAGAGCCAAACAGCTCTATGAACACCATAAACAAGAAACATAAAGAAAACTACACCAAGGCACATTCTAACTGAATTGGTTAAAACCAGAGATAAACAGTAAGGCTTAATGCATTCAGTGAAAAAAGAAACAAAGAATGACAGCAAGTTTCTCATCAGAAACAATGTGAGAAGACAATGAAGCAACATTAAAAAATAAATAAAACAAAAAAAGTACCAATTTAGAATTCTGCACCCAAAGAAAATACTTTTCCAAGACAAAGTAAAAACAAAGCACTGTTCAGACTTTCAAAAGTTGAAAGCAGTCATCACCTGCAGAACCACACTATAAGAAATAATGGAGGAGATTTTTCAAACAGAAGGACATAATACAAGATGGAAATCTGGATCTACTCAAAGAAGTAAAGCACACTGGAAATGGTAAGGAAACTCTAGTGGTGTAATGGTTAAGAGATATGGCTGCTAACGAAAAGTCTGGCAGTTCAAATTCACCAGGCACTCTTTGGAAACCCTATGGGTCAGTTCTACTCTGTCCTATACAGTCACTATGAGTTGGAATTCACTTGACAGCAATGGGTTTCTTTATGGAAATGGTAAATGCATAGTATTTATTTTTTTCATTACTTAGATTTCTTTAAAATGTGAATGTTTAAACCAAAATAACAGCAATATAGTGTGGAACATATATCATAAAGAAAAATTGGTGATACACAAAGGTTGCAATGACAAAAATGGAAGTATACACTGTGTTTCTTATACTATTCATAAAGTGATTATACTAACATTTGAAGGTAGACACTAATCAGTTAAAGATGTACAATATAGACTCTAAAGAAACACCTAAAATGAAAAAAAAATACGGTTTTAGCTAATGAGCCAGCAAAGAGATTAAATTTAATTATTAAAAACATTCATTTAATCCAAAAGAAGGCATAACAAAATGGAAATTAAGAACATAAACAGACAGTACAAACAGAAAATTGCCATTAGAGGAGACATGGCCAAGAAGACAGAGTACTCAGAAGCTTCCTGTGGTCACTCTTACAACAAAGGCCTGAAAAAAACAGGTGAATTGATTATATATGACAATCTAGGAGCCCTGAACATCAAAGGCAAAGTCGAGGAATCAGACTGAGCTGCAGGAGGAGGGAGAGATGGTTCAGAAGCAGCAAGCAGTTGCCAGACCTGACCCGGCAGGAACCGGCACCCTGCAGGCTGGATTGGCTGGCATGTGTGTTGAGGCAAACAGTGGGGCTCAGTATGCGTTTTCCACATCAGGAGAAAACAAGGAATGGAAAGTCTACTCAAACCTCAAGAACCACTGGAAAGCAATGGTCAATCAGCAAAAGATAAGTACACGTGTCTAACCTACTGTGAGGATCAAAAAACACCACATTTGGGAAGAACCTCCCTCCCATTTACTTGCCTCCTCCCTGCTCTGCACTGTGGCCTGGGCCTACTTCAGCAATTGCCACATCCCTGGCTGGAACGAGAACCTGCCACGTGTTCTGAGCCATTTCTCCAGCTTTGGAGAGAGAACAAATTAACAAACAGGAAAAAATAATCTGCTCGCTCCCCAAAGCCAGGAACTCAGGGCAGGCACAGCCCCTTTGCCTAGGCATAGGCATAAAGGGTCCATGCACTTTGAATGCCTTTAAACCCTGCATAGATCTGTGTGGGCCCATTTCAGTGGCATAGGCCTTCATTACCACAGTACAATAGGGTACATACCTGAAGCCTATTTTCAACTGTATCAGCTATAAGGTGGGATAGCAGATTTGTGACATTTGACACCCCTCTGTCCAGTAAGCAGGGTCCTCACCTACCCACATCACAGGCCTGGGGACTTCTGGCTCCACCCACACAACCTAGCCACCCAAGACAAGTGTCCAAGAATAAATGGTGCCTCCCAGTCCTTAAAGCCAACGGCACTGGGTGCCTATAATCTGGCTACAAAACCCACCAACCTACATGCTCTAGAGAGCAAGGATATGCTTTCCTCCCAGACACTCAAGGGCAGCTATCAGCACCCTGCCTTGCTAAGCTCATGACCCCCAGCAGCCAGATTCCTGTAGCTACTCCAATCACCCCTGCCAATCTAGGACCATAAGTGAATGTGTACACCACACACTTGGTGATCAACTACCTGGACACCTGAGCTGAATCCACATGAGAAAAATAAATGGACTTCTGAGCTCATGCACCTAGTAATAGCTCTAACCACCTGATGACAGGACATTAGAGCTTCAAAGGCACCAATAATCAAACTAGCTCACACGACCAGCCCATTTTAGCCACATCAAAACAAAACAAAAAAAGAAGCTAGGACACAGTAAGCAAACATAAAATAAATATAACTTACTGATGGCTCAGAGAAAACAGCCAGTATCAAATCACATAAATGAGCAGACCATGAGGGCTTCAGCAAGCACCCAGGACAAAGATTCAAGATACCTTCCGGAGGAAGATAACTTCTTGTAATAACTGGAGATTAGAATTCAAAAGATTAATATACGGGGATCAGGAAGGAGATCAGGCAAAATGCAGAACATGCCAAGGAACACACACACAAAGCAATAGAGGAACTTAAGAAGGTTATACAAGAGAATAACGACAAATTTAACAAGCTGCAAGAATCCATAAAGAGACATCAGACTGAAATCCAGAAGATTAAAAATAAAATTTCAGAATTAGACAACTCAATAGAAAGTCACAGGAGCAGAATTGAGGCAATGGAAGTCAGAATTAGTGAGATTGAAGATAAAGCAATTGATATCAACTTATTTGAGGAAAAATCAGATAAAAAGAAGTTTAAAAAATGAAGAAACCCTAAGAATTATGTGGGACTCTATCAAGAGGAATAACTGACAAGTGACTAGAGTACTGGAACGGGGGGGGTGGGGATAACAGAAAATACAGAGAGAATTTTTGAACATTTGTTGGCAGAAACCCTCCCTTATATTGTGAAAGATGAGACGATATATATGCAAGATGCTCACCGGACCCCACAAAAGGTGGATCCCAAAAGTAAGTCATCAAGACATAATATAATCAATCTTGCCAAAACCAAAGATAGAGAATTTTAAGAGCAGCTGGGGATAAATGAAAAGTCATCTACAAAGTAAAGTCCATAAGACTAAGCTTGGACTACTCAGCAGAAACCGAGCAGGCAAGAAGGCAATGGGGTGACATATATAAAGCCTTGAAGGAAAAAAAATTACATATCCAGCAAAACTGTCTCTCAAATATGATGGCAAAATTAGGGCATCTGCAGATAAATAGAAGTTTAGGGAATCTGTAAAAACCAAACCAAAATTACAAGAAATACTAAAGGGAATACTTTGGTTAGAAAACAAATAACATTAGATAATTACCCAAGGCTAGAACACAGGACAGAACAACCAGATATCAACCTAGTTAGGGAAGTCACAAATAAAGCTAAAACACTGAGATGTCAATATGTAAAAGATGACAACATTAAGACAAAAAAGAGGGACTAAATAATGTAGTCATAGATCTTTCATATGCAGAGGAAGTCAAGGAGATATCAGGAAATAAAGATTTTTTTAAACCTAGAAAAAGAGAGGTAAATATTAAGGTAACCAAAAAGGAAACTAATGATCCCACACATCAAAATAAAAAAGAAGAAAAACATAAAGACTCAGCAAATACAAAATCAACAACAATGAAAAGGATGAAAAGAAAATACACAAAGAAAATGACCCAGCACAGAAAATTAAGTGGAAAAAAGAAGCCGTCAACAATTCCAAAAAAAAAAAGTACATCGAAATGACAGCACTAATCTCATACCTATCCATAATTAAGCTGAAATGTAAATGGACTAAATGCACCAATAAACAGACAGACACTGGCAGAATGGATTGAAAAAAAAAAAAAACCACGATCTGTCTGTATGCTGCCTACAAGAGACACACTTTAGACTTAAAGACACAAACAAACTAAAACTCAAAGGATGGAAAAATATACATATCAAGCAAACAACAATCAAAAAAGAGCAGGAGTGGCAAAAGTAATCTCTGACAAAATAGACTTCAGAGGAAAATCCATCCCTAAAGGATAAAGAAGGATACTATATAATGATTTTTTTTTTTACACCAGGAGGATACAACCATAATAAATATTTATGCACCCAATGACAGGAATCCAAAATACGTAAAACAAACTCTGACAGCATTGAAAAGGGAAATAGACAGCTCCACAATAATAGTAGAAGATTTCAACACGCCACTTTCGGTGAAGGACAGAATATCCAGAATAAAGCTCAATAAAGACTCGGAAGATCTAAATGCCACAATCAACCTATTTGACCTCATAGACCTATACAGAACACTCCACCCAAAAGCACCCAAGTATACTTTCTTTTCCAATACGTATGAAACATTCTCTAGAATAGAACACATATTAGGACATAAAGCAAGCCTTAACAGAATCCAAAGCATCAAAATATTAAAAAGCATCTTTTCTGACCACAAAGCCATAAACATAGAAATCAATAACAGAAAAAGCAAGGGGAAAAAAAAAAACACATTGAAGGAAATTAACAACACCTTTCTCAAAAACTACTGGGTTATGGAAGAAATTAAATTAAAGACAGATCAAAAGCAGTGCTCAGAGGTCAATTTACAGCAATAAATGCAAATATTCAAAAAGAAGAAAGGACCAAAATCAAAACATTAACCATACAACTTGCACAAATAGAAAGAGAGCAGCAAAAGAAGCCTTCGGACACCAGAAAAAAGCAAATAATAATAATTAGAGCAGAATTAAATTAAATAGAAAAACAATTGAAAGAGTTAAGGAGACCAAAAGCTGGTATTTTGAAGGGATCAACAAAATCAATAAACCACTGGCCAAGCTGACAAAAGAAAAACATTAGAGGAAACAAATAACCCAAATAAGAAATGAAATGGGTGATATCACAACAGATCCAACTGAAATTAAAAGAATCATAACAAGATACTATGAAAAACTGTACTCAAACAAATTTGAAAACCTAAAGGAAATGGACAAATTTCTAGAAATACACTACCTACCTACCTTAATTAACACACAGGTAGAACTAAATAAACCTATAACAAGACCTTGAAAAGATAATTAAAAAACTCCCAACAACAACAACAAAAAGCCCTGACTCTGAAGACTTCACTGGAGAATTCTACCAAACTTTCAGAGAAGAGTTAACACCACTGCTACTAAAGGTATTTCACAGCATAGAAAAGGATGGAATACTCCCAAACTCATTCTATGAAGCCACCATATCCCTGATACCAAAACCAGGTTAAAAAAAAAAAAAAAAGTTGCCATCGAGTCAGATAAAGACACCACAAAAAAAGAAAATTACAGACCTATACCCCTCAGGAACATAGATGCAAAAATCCTCAACAAAATTTTATCCAATGGAATTCAACAACATATCAAAAAAATAATTCACCGTGACCAAGTGGGATTCATTCCATAGATGCAGGGATGGTTCAACATTAGAAAAACAATCAATGGAATCCATCACATAAATAAAACAAAAGACAAGAACCACATGAACTTATCAATAGATGCAGAAAAGGCATTTGACAAAGTCCAACACCCATTCATGATAAAAACTCTCAGCAAATTGGAATAGAAGGAAAATTCCTCAACATAATAAAGGGCATTTATACAAAGCCAACAGCCAACATCATCCTAAGTGGAGAGAGTCTGAAAGCATTCCCCTTGAGATCAGGAACCAGACAAGGATTCTCTTTATCACTGCTCTTACTCGACATTGTGCTGGAGGTCCCAGACAGAGCAATTAGGCTAGAAAAAAAAAAAATAAACCAAACAAAAAAAAAAGGGCATCCAAATCGGTAAGAAAGAAGTAAAATTATCTCTATTTGTGGATGATATGAACTTATACACAGAAAACCCCAAAGAATCCACAAGAAAAATACTGAAAATAATGGAAGAGTTCAGCAGATTATCAGGATACAAGATAAACATACAAAAATAATAATAATTCTGATACACCAACAAAGAGAACTTCGAAAAGGAAATCACCAAATCAATGCCATTTACAATAACCCCCAAGAAGATAAAATATTTAAGAATAAATCTAACCAGAGACATAAAAGACCTATACAAAGAAAACTACTAGACGCTACTTCAAGAAACCAAAAGAGGCCTACATAAGTGGAAAAACATACCTTGCTCATGGATAGGAAGACTCAACATTGTGAAAACTTCAATTCTACCAAAGCCATCTACAGATACAATGCAATCCCGATCAAAATTCCAATGACCTTTTTTAATGACATGGAGAAACAAATCACCAACTTCTATGGAAAGGGAAGAGGCTCCAGATACGTAAAGCACTACTGAAGAAGAAGAACAAAGCAGGAGGCTTCACACTACCTGATTTTAGAGCCTATTATATCTCCAAGGTAGACAAAACAGCCTGGTACTGGTACAACAACAGATACATAGACCAATGGAAGGGAATTGAGAATCCAGATGTAAATTCTTCCACCTATGAACAGCTGATATTTCAAGAAGGCCCAAAGCCTGTTAATTTGGGAAAAGACAGTCTCTTTAACAAATGGTGTTGGCATAACTGGATATCCATCTGCAAAAAAATGAAAAAAAAAAAACCCATAACTCACACCATGAACAAAAACTAACTCAAAATGGATCAAAGACCTAAATATAAAATCTAAAATGATAAATATCATGGAAGGAAAAATAGGGACAATGCTAGGAGCCCTAATACATGGCATAAACAGAAAACAAAACATTACTAATAATGCACAAACACCAGAAGAGAAACTAGATAACTGGACGCTCCTAAAAATCAAACACGCTCATAAAAAGACATCAACAAAAGAGTAAAAAGACAACCTACAGACTGGATAAAACATTTTTCATTATAGCATATCCAATCGAGGTCTAATCTCTAAAATCTACAAGACACTGAAAAACCTCAACAACACAAAGATGAATAACCCAGTTAAAAAATGTGCAAAGTATATGGACACACACTTCACCAAAGAAGACATTCAAGCGGCCAACAGATACATGAGGAAATGCTCACAATCATTAGCCACTTGAGAAATGCAAATCAAAACTACAATGAGATACCATCTCACCCCACTAAGCCTAGCATTAATCCAAAAAAACATAAAATAATAAATGTTGAGGAGGTTGTGGAAAGACTGGAAAACTTATACACTGCTGGTGGGAATGTAAAATGGTACATCCAGTTTGGAAATTGATTTGGCGCTTCCTCAAAAAGCTAGAAATAGAAGTACCATACGATCCAGCAATTCCATTCCTTGGAATCTATCCTAGAGAATAAGAGCCCTCACATGAATAGATATATGCACACCTATGGTTATTGCAGCACTGGTCACAATAGCAAAAAGATGGAAACATCCTAGGTGCCCATCAGCTGACAAATGGATAAACAAATTATGGTATATTTACCCAATGGGATACTATGCAACGATAAAGAACGATGAATCCGCAAAACATCTCATAACTTGGATGAATCTGGAAGGCATTGTGCTAAGTGAAATTAGTTGCAAAAAGACAAATATTGTATGAGACCACTATTATAATAACTCAATAAAAGGCTTAAACACAGAAGAAAACATTCTTTGACGGTTACGAGGGTGCAGAGTTAGGGAGAGGGTCATTCACTAAGTAGATAGTAGACAAGAATTATCTTAGGTGAAGGGAAGGACAACACACAATACAGGGGAAGTCAGCACAACTGGACTAAACAAAAAGCTAAGTCATTTCCTGAATACAACCAAACACTTTGAGGGACAGAGTAGTGGAGGCAGGGGCCTGGGGGCCATGGTTTCAGGGGATATCTAGATCAATTGGCATAACAAAGTTTATTAAGAAAACGTTCTGTATCCCACTTTGGTGAGTGGTGTCTGGGGTCTTAAAAGCTAGCAAGCAGACATCTAAGATGCATCAATTGGTTCCAAGCCACCTGGAGCAAAGGAAAATGAAGAACATCAAAGACACAAAGACAAATATGAGCCCAGGAGATAGAAAGGGCCACAAAAACCAGAGACTCCATCAGCCTGAGGTCAGAAAAACTAGATGGTGGCCGACTACCACCAATGACCACCCTGACAAGGAACACAACAGAGAGTCCCTGATGGAGCAAGAGAAAAGTGGGGTGCAGAACTCAAATTCTATTAAAAAGACCAGATTTTATGGTCTGACTGAGACTGGAGTAACCCTGGAAGACATGGCCCCCAGACTCTCTGTTTTCCCAGAACTAAAACCATTCTTGAAGCCAACTCTTCAGACGAAGATTAGACTAGATTATAAGACATAAAATGATACTCATGAAGAGTGTGCATCTTGTTGAAGTAGATTAAAAAAAAAACACAAAAAAACAAATCTGGTGCCATCGAGTCGTTTCCAACTCATAGCAACCCTACTGGACAGAGTAGAACTGCCCCATAGAGTTTCCAAGGAGTGCCTGGCAGATTTGAACTTCTGACCCTTTAGTTAGCAGCCGTAGCACTTAACCACTATGCCACCAGGGGTTCCAGTTGAAGTAGATACATGAGAATAAATGGGCAGCGCCTGTTTTTCAGGTGGGATAAGATGGTAGAATTGGACAGGAGGTGGTTGAATGGATACAGGAAATCCAGTGTGGAAAGGAATAGTGTGCTGTCATGTTATATAGAGAGTGCAACTAGGGTCACAAAACAACGTGTGTGTCAATTTTTGTATGAGAAACCTACTTGAGCTGTAAACTTTCACTTAGAGCACATTAAAAAAAAAGAAAATTGGTATTTAAAAATTCCATTTATGAAAGCATCAAAAGTATGATACACTTAGGGATAAAGCTGATGAAAGATGTGCAGAACATGTACATTGAAAACAAACATAATATTGGTAAGAGAAGTTAAAGAAGACTTAAATAAATGGGGACACATACTATGTTTATAGGTGAGAAACTCAATATAGTTAAGATGTCAATTCTATTCAAATTGATATGTAGATTCAACACAATCTAAATCAAAGTCCCAGAAAACTATCTTGTAGAAATTGACAAGATGATTCTAAAATTAATATGGGAATAAAAAAGACCTATTATAGCCAAGACAACCTTGAAAAAGAAAAACACTGACAAGTAACACTACATGACTTCAAAACTTACCATGTTGTTCTTATTGTTAGGTGCCGTCAAGTCGGTTCCAATTCATGGAGACCCTATGCACAACAGAAACGTACCATAAGGATACAAAAATGAAGAGAGCTTGGTAATCACATCGGCACAGACACATAGATCAATGGAAGAGAATCAAGAGTCCAGAAATAGACCCACATATAGAAGGATAGCTTATTTTGTACAAAGACACAAAGGTAATACAGTTAAGAAAGAGAAGTCTCTTCAACAAATGGAGCAGAGAATTTTTTATTTCTATATGAAAAAAAAGAACTTAGATTCATACTTCGCAACGCATAGGAAAAGTAACTAAAGATAGATCACATACATAATGTAAACTCTAAAACTATAAAATGTCTGAATAAACACAGGAAAAAAAACCTTTGAGCCATAGACTAATCAAAGATTTCTTAAATGTTGACACCAAAATCACATTTTATAAAATGAAAGAGTGATGAATTGGACTTAATAAAAATTAAAAATATCTGCTCTTTGAAAGACACTGTTAAGGGAATGGAAACACAAAGTTCAGGTACAGCAAAAAGATTTACGAGTCCTGTATAGCTTGTTTCAAGAACATATGACGAATGCTTCAACTCAGTAATAATACAAAAAATAAAAGTCAGCCAAAAAAAGGAAATAGGCACTTCACTAAGAATATATTTAAATGGTGGATAAGCATATGAAAAGATTTTCAACATCATTCATTAGGGAAATTCAAATATGATGGTAATTATTTTTACTAATATATTTAGCAGAAAACCTAAACCCATTGCCGTCGAGTGGAGAATGACTAAAATTAAGATTGACCAAACCAAGTGCTGTCAAATGTGTCACAGATTTGACACTGTCATGCTCTGATGGTAGGAATGTAAAATGATACAAGCGCTTTGGAAAACTGACAATCTCTTTAAAATTTATGCATATATCCACCATATGATCTACCTCTTCAACTCCTAGGTATTTACCCAGCAGAAATAAAAACACATGCCAGTATAAACTTAGATGGAGTCCCTGGGTGGCACAAACTGTTAAGTGCTCAACTACTAACTGAAAAGTTGGTGATTTGAACACACCGAGGAGCACCTTCTGGGAAGAAAGTCCTAGCGATCTATTTCCGAAAGGTCACAGCCATTGAAATCCCTATGGAATGCAGTTCTACTCTGAAATACATAGGGTCACCATGAGTTGGAATTGACTTGATGGCAACTGGTTTGGTGTTATTTTGTTTGTTTGTTTGCTTTGCCTATACAAGTACTTGGACACAAACAATCGCAGCAGTTTTGTTTGTTTATAGCCCAAAACTGGAAACTACCCAAATGTCCATCAGCAGGTGAATGAATAAATAAATTGTGATATAGCCATACATTAGATTTCTACTCTGCAATAAAAAGGAATAAACTGTTTCTGGTTGTGGAAAATGGCACAACTACTTTGGGGGGGAAAATTGGTAGTATTTACTAAAGCTAAACATATTCGTAGCTACTCTGCAACAATCCTACTCCTAGAGAAATGAGTGAGCCTCCATGAAAAATTAGTACATTTGTCCTCTGAAACGCAATTAAAAGAAACTTCATAGCAAATTTAGCCATCTATGGATTGAATTGTGTTCTCCCAAAATATGTATTATAAATCCTAACTCCTCTACTTGTGGATGTAATCACATTTGGGAATAGGATTTTCTTTGTTATGCTAATGAGGCCATATCAGTGTAGAGTGTGTTTTAAGCTAATCATCTTTGAGATATAAAACAAGCAGATTAGGTACAGAGAAAAAAGCAGAGATGGGGTAAGAGAGATGTCAGGACACATAAAAATCACAAAGGAACCAAGGAACAGAAGCCAAAAAAGAGACAAGTACCCTCTCCATGAGTCAAGAGAGAGAAAAAGTCTTTCTCTAGAGATGGTGCCCTGAATTCAGACTTCTAGCCTCCTAAACTGTAAGGAATGAGTAAAGAAGGCTGAAGAAGAATTCATGCCTTTGAATTATGGTGTCGGAGAAGAATATTGACTCTTCCATGGACTGTCAGAAAAATGAACAAATCTGTCTTGAAAGTACAGCCAGAATGCTCCTTAGAAGAGAAGATGGTGAGGCTTCATCTCACATACTTTGGACATGTTATCAGGAGGGACCAGTCCCTGGAGAAGGACATCATGCTTTTTAAAGTAGAGAATCAGCAAAAGAGAGGAAGATCCTCAACGTGATGGATTGACACAGTGGCTGCAACAATGGGCTCAAACAGAGCAATGATTGTGAGGATGTCACAGGACCAGTCAGTGTTTTGTTCTGTTGTACATAGATAGGGTCATTATGAGTCAGAACTCACCAGACAGAATACACCGGAATCAAATCTATTACATTTGTGGCAAGAGATGATAGAAAAGCTCAATAACATCAATCAGAACAAGGCCAGGGGCTGACCCTGGAAGAGACCATCAATTGCTCATATGCAAGTTCAGGTTGAAGCAGAAGATATTTAGAACAAGTCCGAAGTATATATCCCACCTAAATTTAGAGATCGTCTCAAGAATAGATTTGACGCATTGAACACTAATGACCGAACACCAGACAAGTTGTGGATCGACATCAAGGACTTCGTATATGAAGAAAACAAGAGTTCATTAAAAAGACAAGAAAGAAAGAAAAAACCAAAATGGATGTCAGAAGAGTCTCTGAAAGTTGCTCTCAAACATACAGTAGCTAAAGTGAAAGAAGAAACAATGAAGTCAAAGAGCTGAACAGAAGATTTCAAAGGGCAGCCTAAGAAGACAAAGTATTATGGTGACATGTGCAAAGAGCTGGAGATAGAAAACCAAAAGGGAAGAACACGCTCGGCATTTCTCAAGCTCAAAGAACTAAAGAAAAAAGTCAAGCCTCCAGTCGCAATAGTGAAGGATTCCATGGGCAAAATATTGAATGATGCAGGAAGCATCAAAAGAAGATGGAAGGAATACACAGAGTAACTGTACCAAAAAGAATTGGTCCACATTTAACCATTTCAGGAGGTAGTATATGATCAAGAACCTATGGTACTGAAGGAAGGGGTCTAAGCTGCACTGAAGGCATTGGCCAAAAACAAGGCTCCAGGAATTGACAGAATACCAGTTGAGATGTTTTAACAAATGGATGCAGCACTGGAAGCACTCACTCATCTATGCCAAGAAATTTGGGAGACAGCTACCTGCCCAACCGACTGGAAAAGATCCATATTTTTACCCATTCCAAAGAAAGGAAATACAACAGAATGTGGAAATCATCGAACAATGTCATTAATATTCACAAGTAAAATTTTCTGAAGGTCATTCATAAATGTTTACAACAGTACATAGACAGGGAACTGCCAGAAATTCAAGGTGGATCCAGAAGAGGATGTGGAACAAGGGGTATCATTACTGATGTCGTATGAATCATGGCTGTCATGGATTGGATTATGTCCCCCCCTCAAAAAAATGTGTGTATCAATGTAGTTAGGCCATGATTTCCAGTATTGTGTGACTGTCCTCCATTTTGTGATTGTAAGTTTTTGTTAAGAGGAATAGGGTGTTAAAATAACACCACGCTTTTTTACTTAGGTCACTTCCCTGATCCAATGTAAAGGGAGTTTCCCTGGGGTGTGGCCTGCACCACCTTTTATCTCTTAAGAGATAAAACAGAAGCAAGCAGAGAGTTGGGGACCTCATATCACCAAGAAAGCAGCACCAGGAGCAGAGCACATCCTCTGGACACGGGATCCCTGAGTCTGAGAAGCTCTTCGACCAGGGGAAGTTTTAGGACAAAGACCTTCCTCCAGAGTCGACAGAGAGAGAAATCCTTCCCCTGGAGCTGACACCCTGAATTCAGACTTCTAGCCTACTGGAATGTGAGAAAATTAATTTCTCTTTGTTAAAGCCATCTACTTGTGGTATTTCTGTTACAGAAGCACTAGATGACTAAGACAGAATTTGGTACTCAGAGAGTGGGGTGCTGCTCTACCGGATACCTAAAATGTGGAAGAGGTTTTGAAACTGTGAATGGATAGAGTTGTGACAGTGGCAGAGGACCAGAGCAGCAGAGAACTTGCAGCCTCAGAGAAGTGATAACAGCAGAGAACCAGCAGCAGCAGAACCAGGAGACCAGTGCTAGATGGCACTGGAGGTGACCCACAGAGCAAGAGAGCTGAGTGCCTGTGTGCAGGAGGCTTCCTGGCAGAGTTGGGTGCCTCTGGGCACTTATCGGTGGAGCTACAGAACTTTGGAATACTTGCCCCAGCAGGGCAGATGTCGTCATGAGGTCTAAAGAGCCAAGAGGCCAAGAAACCAAGAAGCAGAACCTGAAGAGACAAGGAACACAAGAAGCCGAGCTGTCTCAGTCTCAAAAGGTATGGCCAGGACCTCTGGGGTTTCAAAGCGTGGACCCATGGCCTCTGATGTTTCTGAGGGTGTAGTTGCCACTCAGATGGACTAGGAGAATGGTGTGCCTAAAGCCGGAGGAGCAGAGCTGCTGTCCCAGTGGGCCTGGATGACGGAGCTGCAGCCCAGAGCCAAGGGGCCTCCACTCAGAATCTGGAGAGTGTGGCCAATACCTTGAGTCTGGAGGGCAGGGTTATTGTGTAAATTGTCTCAGAGAACAGAGGATTTTTTTCAAAGCTTTGAGGGCTAATGTAATGCGTTCTGCTGACTTGCTTGGTGCCTGTTATGCCTTCTTTCCCTTCAGTTTCTCCCATTTTTAATGGAAATGTCTAGCTTGTTCCTGTTCTGCCGTTGTACCATTGGAAGCAGATAACTTGTATTCTAGATTTCACAGATGAAGAGGAATTTTTGGATTTTGGGCTTGGAGTTAAGACTTTTGCTATGATACGATGGGGTGAATATGTTTTGCATGTTACAAGGATGTGATTTTTTGTGGGCCAAAGGGTGGAATGTCATGGATTGAATTCTGTCCCCCCCAAAATATGTGTCAACTTGGTTAAGCCATGATTCCCAGTATTGTGTGGTTGTCCTCCATTTTGTGATTGTACTTTTACTTTGAGAGTGTTGCCGGAATCAAATAAGGTTCTTGCCTCTCACTGGTCAAGAATGAGCAGGTAAGGCATGCAGAGTTTTCCACGTGAGCAAAGCTTTATTGAAGAGGCTTGCAAGCGGAGATGAGGAGGGCCTAAGCAATGCATACCCCCATCTCACAGCATAAAAGACTTGCCTGGGTTTTTAAAAGTTCTTGGGTGGGAAAAGATTCATAGACATAGGTGGGGATATGTTAACAATGGTGCTCTCGCAGCAGCTTTCTAAGATGGCTCCTGTCCTGGAGGCCTCTGGGATTCGTAGCAGGACTTATTATGGTTATCGTTCCTGCACAGTCTCTTGCTCTCTGAGTTCGATTCCCCGGCTGCTGCTGTAGCCCCTCACTGCCCCTGGTGGAAGGTCACGCAGCGGTCAAAGGTGGACATTCTGTGCATTTCCCTGGGGCTGGTTTTATCCAGCCGCTTCTGAAAGACAACTTTAATTTGCGGCTATTTTCTGATACCCTGTCCCATTGCTCTGGGGAATGGCTTTGTTTCTGCATTCTGGCCCATTTCCTGTTACTTTGTTTGCAGATTTGGGGCCCTGTCTTAAGAAGATTAGGGTGGGATTGTAACACCACCCTTACTCAGGTCACCTACCTGATCCAAGGTAAAGGAAGTTTCCCTGGGGTGTGGCCTGTACCACCTTTTATCTTACAAGAGATAATAGGAAAAGGAGCCAAGCAGAGAGTTAGGGACCTCATGCCACCAAGAAGCACCAGGAGCAGCGCACGTCCTTTGGACATGGTGTACCTGCACCTGAGAAGCTCCTCCACCAGGAGAAGATTGAGGACAAAGAGCTTCCTCCAGAGCCGACAGAGAGAGAAAGCCTTCCGCTGAAGCCATCGCCCTGAATTTGGACTTGTAACCTACTAGACTGTGAAAAAAATAAATTTCTCTTTGTTAAAGCCATCCACTTGTGGTATTTCTGTTACAGCAACACTAGATAACTAAGACAATGGCTGAAAGTGGAGAGTCCAGAAAGATGTTTACGTGTGTTTTATTGACTATGCAAAGTCATTGGACTGTGTAGATCATAGCAAATTATGGATAACCTTACAAAGAATGGGAATTCCAGAACATTTAATTGTGCTCTGGAGGAACTTGTACAGAAACCAGGAGGCAATTATTTGGACAGAACAAGGGGATACTACACGGTTTAAACTCAGGAACGGTGTGCATCAGGGTTGTATTCTTTCACCATACCTATTCAATCTGTATGCTGAGTGACTAATCCGAGAAACTGGACTATATGAAGAAGAACAGGAGATCAGGATTGGTGGAAGACATTAACAACCTGCATTATGCAGATGACACAACCTTGCCCACTGAAAGCAAAGAGGACTTGAAGCATTACTGATGAAGGTCAAAGACCACAAACTTCAGTATAGATTGCACTTCACCATAAACAAAACAAAAATCCTCACAACTGGATCCATAATCCACATCATGATAAATGAAGAAAAGATTGAAGTTGTCAAGGATTTCATTTTACTTGGATCCACAATCAACAGCCATGGAAACAACAGTCAAGAAATAAAACGACACATTGCTTTGGGCAAATCTTCTCCAAGAGATCTCTTTAAAGTGTTAAAAAGCAAAGATGACACTTTAAGGACTAAGGTGCGCCTGACTCAAGCCATGGTGTATTCAATCGCCTCATATGCTGGACAATGAATAAGGAAGACAGAAAAAGAATTGATGCCTTTGAATTATGGTGTTGGCAAAGAATACTGAATATCCCATGGACTGCCAGAAGAATGAACAAATGTGTCTTCGAAGAAGTACAGCCAGAATGTTCATTAGAAGCAAGGACAGAAGGACTTTTCTCACATACTTTGGACATGTTATCAGAAGGGACCAGTCCCTGTAGAAGGACATCATTTTTTTGTAAAATAGAGGATAAGTGAAAAAGAGGAAGACCCTCAACAAGATGGATTGACACAGTGGCTGCAACAACAGCCTCAAACATAGGAACTATTGTGAGGATGGCGTAGGACTGGGCGGTATTTTGTTATGTTTTACATTGGGTTGCCATGAGTCAGAACCAACTGGAGGGCACCTAACAACAACACCATGAGTCAGAACTGACTAGAGGGCACCCAACAACAACACACATAGCACTGTCAATGAATCACACAAACACATACAAACTATGTACAAAGGAGTACATATTGTATGATTCCTTTACATAAAATTTAAAAACAGACAAAGCAAATCTATGGTGACAAAAATAAGAACAGTGGTTAGCTCTGTGGTAGGGAGATTGGCTCAAAATTTGGGGGGTTCTATGAAGTAAAAAAATGTTTATTTTGACTTGGATGATAATTTCAGGGGTATGTACATATATAAAGGTTCATTGCCCTGTACACAAGATTAGTGTATAGTATGGATTTTAGTGGAGTTACACCTTAAATTTTTTTATTTTTATTATTGTTAACTCAATTTTTTTGTGTGAAACTTAAAAATTTTAAAGTTAATTGAATCTGGAGTCTTATATTGAAATTTACTCTAACTTAGAAAAGGAAGTAGAAATAGATATTTTTAGAAAACATACTTTCTTCTTCGTTATTGGGTGAAAGGAAAAAAAAAAGTCTTAGAGCAGGGCCTTGAAAGAGAAATACAGTCTTATTTTCTTACAATTATTAACCCTGTACTTTTCCCTCCTCTTTCTTATAGCTTAGATTTGCAGATTCTGAATAACAGAAGGCTAAGACTTGCTGATGGCAAACAACCCTAAGCCTAGAGAGGTAAAGATAAATATAAGTTGTGTCTAAAGTTACAAAAGAGCAGAGTGAGAACAGTTAAGGCTTTTCCTTTAAGCTTGTGTAATATCATGATTAAAATCAGAAAGACTAGGAATGACAAGGATCGAGGGTGAGTGATTAAAGTAACACTTAAGCATCTTGGAAGCTTCTTGGTTTTGAAAAATTTCTTTACCTAAAATTTTGAAGAAATTGTTGGAAAAGCTTAAATTAAACTCTTAATAAAGAAATCTTTTTTTCTAGATGATGGTATTAAACCTATGGCTATAAATTTACATTTGATTGAACAGGGAAGCATCAGCATCAATTTCTGGATATAAGACAGAATTACAGCTCAGATATCATGATATGAGACAGTAGCTAGGGAAAATAGTAGGCTTAGGGGTCAATCTGGTGTATCACTCAATAAACCCGTTGCCATCAAGTTGACTCCGATTCATTGTGACCCTATAGCATAGAGTAGAACTGCCTCCATAGGGTTTCCAAGGAGGGGCTGATGTATTTGGTTAGCAGCTAAGCTCTTAACCACTGTGTTACCAGGGCTTCGTATCACTCAACAGCACACTAAATTTGTTTTCAAATATTTTCATACTTCTCTATATTTGATACCACCCACAGGGTAGTTACTTGAGTAAATTATTATTACAATTACTTGGTATTGGAGAGACACTCATACAAGCAATGATACTGTGTCTAGACAAGGCACTGGTAAATAATCAAGGTCTGAGTGGAAAGTAATGAAAGATGAAAGGGGTTCTTTCTTTTTTAATAATACTTTATTGTGTTTTAGGTGAAAGTTTACACAACGGATTAGGTTCCCCTTCAACAATTTTTATACAAAATGTTCCATGCCACTAGTTACAATTTTTACAATGTGTCAGCATTCTCATTATTTCCATTCTGTTGTTTCTGTTTCCATTGATCTAGTTTCCCTTCCCCTCTTTGCCTTCTCATCTTTGCTTTTGTGTAACTGTTGACCGTTTGTTCTCTATAGTTAATTGTTTAAGGGAGCACATCACCCACAGGTGATATTGTTTATTTTATAAGCCAATCTCTTATTTGGCTGAAAGGTGACCTGAAGAAATCGCTTCAATTCCAAGTTCAAAGAGTGTTTTAGGGTGATAGTCTCAGGGGTTCCTCTAGTCTCTATTGGTACAGTAGGTCTGGCCATTTTTAGAAATTTGAGTTTTGTTCTACATTTTTCTTCCATTATATGTGGGACCTTCTATTGTGTCCCTGGTCAGAACGGATGGTAGTGGTAGCTGGACACCATCTAGTTCTTCTGGTCTCAGGTTGGAAGAGGTTGGGGCTCATGTGGGCTACTAGTCCCATGGACTAGTTTCTTCTTTGAGCCTTTGATTTCTTTCATTCTCTTCTGTTCCATAAGAGTAGAGACAAATAGTTGTATCTTAGGTAGTGCTCTCAGGCTTTTAAGATCTCAGACACACTACTCAACCAAACTCAGATATAGAACATTATCTCTGTGAACTATGTTATGCCCATTGACTAAGTTATCCCCTGAGACTATGGTCCCAAGCCTTTTGACCCAGTGAAGGGGATTCTTTTTGAAAACAGTAAATATCATGTTGTTGAAACATAGACTAGTTGAAAATGTGTAGAAAATACCCAGTTTACTATAACACAGAAAATTTTAACCATCATTATCTACTGTCTTAGAGTATTCATTTAGGAAAGCTTTCAATAATAGAGGTAATATTTAATTAGGAAAAAAAAGGTAGTTGTAGGGCCCATTTGTGCATAACCTTCAATTTTTATCGTCTGTATTCAGCAAAGACCTGTCATTTTGTGCTTACCACAAGGCAAATGGCTCTGCCAGTTGGAGCTACAATTTATCAAGCTGGCAGGGTGACATTTTTCATTGTAGCAGAAATTTTTATCATGGTTATCCAATTCTGAACAGTTAATGTGGGAGGGAAGTCTGAGAAGGCAACTTCAACTTGAGCTTATCAGTACTGTAATCATTAATGACAATGACCCAGGAGACAAAGATCATTTGGGCCCCTGGAGCCTGGAGTACATCTCTCTGACAGATTTAGCTGCCTCAACTGCCACCAAGGGTCCCTGGGTTTCAGGAACAGATGTAACAAAACAGTATCTCCCTATAGAACAATGAAAATCACTTTTCTTACATGTGTTTTAGAATGAACACAATACAACAAAAAGTAGGATGATAAAACACTAATTCATAAAATTACTTTAATGGCTTCAACTTTTGGCTGATCAACTTCATAGGCAACAGGTTAAGAGAGTGACATATTTTACCCCTTTGGTGACCCAATTATTTTCTTCTGGGAAATATTTGTTGATACCATGTGTCTTTATTAGTGGAAGCATGCTGAATCATTGGTAGGTAGTATGGATATTTTTTTCTTGCCCCCTCCCGTAAGCCTACCTTTAGTGTCCCGAGGTACATATGCTGTAGCACGAATTTTACCCCAGAGTCCACTGAACATATGTGTAACAAATGAAAATTTTCAACATTTCTATTTTTCCTACCAAAAATTTAGACATCTCATATCCAGCCCAGTGCCATCGAGTCGATTCCAACTCATAGCGACCCTGTATATATACAGGGTATTGTATGATGACATCTCATACAATACCCTGTAAAAACAATAATCTGTGGCACAGGCCTGTTTCTTTGGTGTCAAACAGTCATAAAGGCCCCTGCCTTGTGGTAGTACAAACTGTCAGTGGTGCAGCCTCCTACCTATAAACCCCAGAGGTGGGAAAAGTAAATGATCGTTATATGTACCGCTGGGCACAAAAGGGTTACTGCAGGTCACTATACCTGTTGCCTGTGGAGTTTATTCAGACTCATAGTGACTCTATAGGACAGAGTAGAACTGTCCCATAGGGTTTCCAAGGAGCGGCTGGTGGATTGGAACTGCCGACCTTTTGGTCAGCAGCCATAGTTCACGGTAGCTCTTAACCACTGTGCACCAGGGTTCCTCGGTGTCTAAATTACAATTTCTTACTATGCATTTTTGTTGATGCAATATGTTCATGAAGCCAATCGCTCTGCTGGTAATAGTTTTCAGTGGACTTAGCAGTGTTCTGAGACACTAGCTGCCAGCTTCAGTGTGCCAACATTAGAACAAGTAGCCAAACATTAGAACTATTTGTATAAAGGGGTGCTGGTGACCCAGTGCTTAAATGTTCAGCTGCTAACCAAGAGGCTGTCAGTTTGGATCCACCAGCCACTCCTTGGAAACCATACCAGGCAGTTCTACTCTGTCCTATAGGGTCACTATGACCAAGAATCGACTCAATGGCGATGGGTTTATTTGCACAAGGAATTAATTGGTGAGCAAAACATGGGTGGAAGGACACTCAAAATATCATTCTAAGGTGCTGAAGTGTCACATGTCCATACCTAATTTATAAACACATAATTCAGTTATTTCATATTTGAGCATAGTCCCTAACTTTGTTACTACAAATATGAAGAATGTGTTGAGCTTATCATGGAGTGTGAGTGGTTGAGTATTGCCGATGGGATGGAGTGGATTTGTCTTTATTAACCCTGAACTTTACATTTGCATCCAGATGACAAAATTTTTTTGGCCAGGACATAAATATTTGATCAAAAAAGAAGAAGATACCTGGGATCATTGATTTGGCCTTCCAAGCTGTTAACTTTCAAGTAAAAAGTGTATATTATTCATACAGCAGATAGATACACACACACATACCAACTGCCCAGAAATAATTTCAACATTGAACATGGTTACCTAAAAAATTATTTATGTCTTAAATCATCTTTATATTCTTTTATTTTGTTATAGAGAAATGAATAACCTATCTCTTCTGTAAAGCTAAACCTCTGATAGTAAAATTATTAATAATAGTGGTTTACTATGTTCCTATAGGGTTGCTATGAGTCAGAATCGACTCGACAGCACTGGGTTTGTTGTTTATGTTCCAGGAACTGTATCATGTTTCATCTTCAGTTTTCTCATTTGATTTTTATAATAGCCCTATGACATGGTTATTATTAATATCCCCATTTTGCAGTTGAAGTAACTGAGATTTGGAAATTGAAACCGAACAAATTGATCCAAATTCAAACAACCATTAAATGGCTATCCAGGGTATAAACTCCGATCTGCCAGTTTCCTGAGCCTGGAGTCTTAACTATTACATCACAGTGTTATTAATCTCTGTGCCATCTATTTTTTCTGTGACCTTGAACCATCAATTATGAGTTTTTCCCATCACCCCTACTAAATTCAATGTCTTCTACATCCTGCCTTTTCTTCAGTCTACAATTACGCTTTAAGTTTTTCATTGAAAAAGAAAAAGAATGAACAGGAGGAGAGGGAGGAAGAGGAGAGGAGAATTTCCCTCAAGGGTGTTTCTCTTTTAACCTACTGATGTATCTCCTCCCTTACACAAAGAAAGTTCTTTAGAAAGTCAACTTCTCTTGTCCGTATTTCTTCACCTACTACTCATTCTTCAACCCACTCTAAATTAGTTTTGGACATTAGTTGTTTAAAATCTTCACCAGAAAGACAACCAATGGCTTCCTGCTTGTGAACGCCAACAGCTTTTTATCAGTCTTTATGTTATGTTACATGACAAAACTTTGGTATTTGACATTGGTAGCATCTCTTTTTCTTTCTTGAAAACCACACCTCTCTTGGCTTTCTACACAAGCTTCCTACACAACATTTCATTCTGGCTCTACCCCTATATCTCTAAGTACTATGACTACATATTCTTCCTCTCCCTTGGATCCTCTTTTCTTTATTCCTCTCCCTTCTAAAGCTGGTGTTATTCTTCCCCCACCAAAAAAAAAAAAAAACACAAAACATTGCCAACGAGTTGATTCATTTGATTCATGACGACCCCATGTATTACCGAGTAAAACTGCTTCGCAGGGTTTTCTTGGCTGCAATGCGGTGATTAAGAGCTCGGCTGCTTACCAGAAGGTCAGCAGTTTGAATCCACCAGCCGCTCCTTGAAAACCCTATGGAGCAGTTTTACTTTGTCTTATAGGTTCACTATGAGTTGGAATCGACTCGAGGGCAACGGGTTTGGTTTGGTTTTGATTAATCTTTATGGAAGCAGATCACCAGGCCTTTCCTTCAGGGCACTGTTGGGTAGTTTGAACTGCCAACTTTTACATTAGTAGTCGAGCACAAACCATTTGTGCCACCCTGGGACCTCTGTTATTCTTCAAGCTCTTCTAATTACCCTCTCTGATTGATTTCATCTTCTCTCTCATTACTTTAACTCTCACCTCTATGCTATTCAGATCTCACTTTTACTTTCAACTCCAGGATTGCAAATACTCCTGATAACTTTTTATTCTGTTTCCCCCCACCAATGTCTTAATTTTGTCCTCATAGTCTCTCATGTAGACTACAGTAATAATTTCCTAACCAGAGTCTCTTTCTACAGTCTCATCCTTGCCAATATACCTCCTCACTGTCATCTGAGATAACCTTCTAAAACATTAGTTTATTGGTATCATTCACCTGCCAAAAACTTTCAGTGTCCCCTATTCCATACCTGTTAAAATCTAAACCCTCTGGGATGGCGACCCAGGGTACTGAGAGTTTGGCCCCTTCTATCTTTCAGGCTGAATCTAACAGGACTCTCACCAATACATGCCACATTACTGCTACACTGCAAACCAAAAAAACTAAACCCATTGCCATTGAATCGATTCTGAGTAGAACTGCCCCATAGGGTTTCTAAGGAGCGGCTGGTGGAGTCTAACTGTCAACCTTTTGGTTCACAGCCGACTGCTTAACCACTGCACCACCAGGGCTCCAAATACACTATTTGCCAATCCTAGAATGCACTGTGCTCTTGCATTGTCTTCACACTTTTTTTTTTAATTTCCTGTTCTGGACAAATTTTAGTTTCAGTTTCATGTTCTCCTCAGTCCTTCCATTTGCCTATTAAACACCCATCATCCTTCAAGAACCATCTAAAATGTCACCTCTGTAAACCTTTACTAATTCTGTTTGTGTAATATACTTGTTCCTTCCTCTGAGCTCCTATAACGCATTGAACTCAAATCTATTATAATACACACTAGTTGTATTGTGGTAACTTTTTATGGGTCAGTCTCGTCAGCTATATCTCAGATCATCAAATACAGTGTCTGTGTCTTATTCATCTCTGTAACCCTAATCTCCAGTAAATATTAGGCATTTTAATTTAATAGTATATTTATACATTTAAGAAGTATCTGCTGAAACAATGAAAGAATAAATAAGTGCCAATTGTTCAGCCAGTATTTATGGAGCAGTAAGACAGATGTTTCTATGGTATTTCCATATAAACAGGTCTCAGCAATACACACTTTTCTTTTTTGAGATCCACTCTGAATCACCCGGGGTTTTGAAGAAACCCATAATGAGTAAAAAGTTTGTAGCAAACACCTTCCCTATATGAGAGTATTCGTTTAAACCTTTTGGAAATAATTTAAGGGAGCTCAACTTTATAAACTTCTAATAAGATTATTATTTTTGCTATCTGTCTTAGTTAACTAGTGCTGCTATAACAAAAACACCAAAAGTGGATGGCGTTAACAAAGAGAAATTTATTCTTTCACAGTCTAGGAGGCTAGATGTCTGAATTCAGGGTGCCAGCTCCAGGGGAAGGCTTATCTCTCTCTCTCTCTGCTCTGGAGGAAGGTCCTTGTCATCAGTCTTCCCTTGGTCTAGAGGTGTCTCAGCACAGGGACCCTGTGTCCAAAGACATACTCCCCTCCTGGTTCTTCCTTCTTGGTGGTAATGAGGTCCCTATTTCTCTTCTCCCTTCTCTCTCCTTTTCTCTCTTGTAAGATAAAAGGTGATGCAGGCTATACCCCAGAGAAACTCCCCTTACATTGAATCAGGGCTGTGACCTGAGTAAGGGTGTTGAATCCTAACCTAATCCTCTTTAACATAACCTAATCTTGTCTCATTAACCACAGGCAGAGATTAAGATTTACAAAACATAGGAAAATTAGATCACAAATTGGAAGACAACCACACAATACTGGGAATCATGGCCTAGCCAAGTTGACACATTTTTGGGGGACACAATTCAATCCATAGTACTATCCATTAACCATTTTCTCATTGCTTGGAGCACCCAGGAGACTTATTTATTTAGAGCCCATGTTGGGCATGGAGTGGAAAGATACTGGAATATGGAGATGAATAGACATGGTTCTTGCTTTCAAGTAGCTAAAAAAATTGTGGACTGAGGGTGCAAGAAGATTTGAAATTATTATATATTAAGAGGTGGAGCAATGGATGCTAGGTACTTTTACAGTCTGTCTTTTGACTAAATTATATTCCCCATATTAAAACCATTCCTTTTTCTGTCACTTTGTTTAAGGAAATCATTCTGTTGCTAAAGGGTGGCAAGGAAATAATTGCCACTACTCTCCCAGCTTTCTTGTAAAGCAACAACAGACGGAAGCTCACCTTGTTGTTGTGGTTAAGTACCCTCAAGTTGGTTCTGACTCATGGCGACCCTGTGTACAACAGAACGAAACACTGACCAGTCCTGCCCCATCCTCATAATCATTGCTATGCTTGAGCCCATTGTCACAGCCACTGTGTCAGTCCATCTTGTTGAGGGTCTTCCTCTTCTTTGCTGACCCTCTACTTTACCAAGCATGATGTCCTTCTCCAGGGACTGGTCCCTCCTGACAACATGTCCAAAGTATGTGAGATGTAGTCTCGCCATCCTTGTTTCTAAGGAGCATTCTGGCTGTACTTCTTCCAAGACAGATTTGCTTGTTCTTCTGGCAGTCCATGGTATATTCAATATTTTTCACCAACACCATAATTCAAAGGCGTCAGTCATGGTTCTTGGGATATATTCAATAACAAAACTGGTGCAAGGGTTAACTGCTGTATCATAGGGGCTGCCAAAGTTTAATTCTAAGCTAAGCATTTTGAGTGGATATGTCAATGAAAACAGAACTCTGAGATTTCTGCATAATTTACAATCTGATTTGGAATATTGTTCAGACTTTAGCAATCATTTTTCTTCATATGTAATATCCAAATATCTCACTTTATACAAAGACACTAAAACAGTGTCACATATTGTTCTCTACGTAGTCTTTTAAAAGAAAAGCAAACTAATTTAGCATCATATCTGTGAAGGAAAAATGAAGTCTGTCATTAAATACAAGGTCATCCTAACTTTAAAATTTACCCTTTTGTCAGGTAAAATTTTCCCTTTAAAAATATCCAAAATACTTATTGTCATGGCACTCATTTTGTACTAGGGCACATTTGCAGCTTCAACAATTACAATCACCTACTGATTGATTTCTCTCCCTAGACACTGAGCCCCTCTCTGTTCCTTCCTTCACAGTGCTGCCAGAATAGCATCTCCCCACATAAAACCCTACTTTGGCTCACCAGTGGCACCAGTGGCTTTTCTTGTTTTCTGGTCATAATTGCTCCCACTCTATCTTTCCAGCACTTGATTGTCATTCCTCTTCTCCACATGCGCTCTTGCTGCATAAAATTACTTACTTTTCCTGACAGTCAACATGCTGTTTCACGCCACCCAGCCTTTGTACCTGCTGCTCTGAGAATAGAATTCCTTTAGTTTCCAATATCAGCCTTAACTCACCAACACCCCCAGCTTAAACATAACCTCTTTATTGAAGCCTTTGCCAATTCCCCCAGGCAAAATTAGTAAATCCCCCTCAAAGCTCCCAAAGGCACTATGCTTTGTGACATTTATCACATTGTGTTAAATTAGGTGTACAATTTGATGAGTTTTCACAAATTTATACAATTGTATAACCACCAGCACAATTGAGATATAAAATATGTCCATCATGGCTGGAAGTTCTCTCCTGCCCCTTTCCAGTCAATGCTTACATTTAATTTGGAAATGATACTGATTTTTTTTTTTTTTTACTGTGACTTTTCCTCTCTTACTGTATTTTTTAGTAAATGGGTTTGCTTTACATGTCCCTCTGAAAATATAAATTAGAGGGGTCTGGAGTTGTTTTTATTTGTTTGATTTTTTTATTTCCTAAATTATGTCTGTTTTATTTTTTTCATTTTTCCTGGCATCAATACTTGTGTTTTCTTCTTTTGCTTTCATGCTGTTGATTTTCTTCACATCTCTGGGTTTTTGTTTATATTTGAGAATAGGCAGTTAGTATGATTTTTCTAGGTAGCTCTGTTTCTATGTAGATCATTCGCCTTGTTAGGTTTCCTTTGTGTTTTGGAAGCCTGATTTGGAACTCTATTTTTATGGACCAAACTTATCTGCTGTCAGGTTTCATTTTAAGGCAAGCAGTTAGGGTGTCAAACTTTAGGCTAAGATGCTCCCAAATGCCAGAATGGGGTGAATTGCTTAGGGCTGAGATGCAGGTCAACCTGGGTTCTGAGTATATGGAGAAAGTACAGGAGTATGGTAATTTATTGTAGACAGATTTGTAATTAAGTCCTTCTAACTGAGGGGCTCTATTTCTCATACCTGCTCTTGTCATACCTGCCAACTCTGAGCTAGAGTTTCTTCTCCTCTGCAGTTCCTTCTTGTGTATTTAGACTGCCACTTCCTTGCTCTTTTTTTTCCCCCTTATCAAATGGCTTTCATGATTTCCTTTAATCTTCTAAGAATTCCATAATGGCTCCTTTCCCTTTCTCTTCACTGTTATGGAATCTTTCCTTTACCATCTGTCTTAGTCCTCTAGTGCTACTATAACAGAAATACCACAAGTGGATGGCTTTAACAAAGAGAAATTTATTCTCTTACAGTCTAGTAGGCCAGAAGTCTGAATTCAGAACGCCAGCTCCAGGGGAAGGCTTTCTCTATCTCTGTAAGCTCTGGAGGAAGGTCCTTGCCATCAATCTTTCCCTGGTCTAGGAGTTTCTCAGACACAGGGACCCTGGGTACAAAGGATGTGCTCTGCTCCCGGCACTGCTTTCTTGGCGGTATGAAGTCCCCATGACTCTGTGCTTGCTTCTCTCTTTCATTTCTCAAAAGACATTGGCTTAAGACACAACCTAATCTTGTAGATTGAGTCCTGCCTCATTAACATAACTGCCACTAATTTCATTTACATCATAGAGATAGGATTTACAACACAGGAAAATCACACTGGATGACAAAATGGTGGACAATCACACAATACTGGGAATCATGGCCTAGCTAAATTGGTACACATATTTTTGGGGGACAAAATTCAATCCATGACACCATCACTATCAGTGTGTAGAGGGAGAGGAGGCAAAAATGTATGCTCAGTCAACATCTAGAATGCAAATCTCCCTTCTTTTAGATGTCACTCCAATAAAAGTTCAGAGAAGATAATGAAATATGCTATGCTGATTAATTTAAAATGTATACATATGCTAAAATTTTAATACAACCATCTTCAATATACCATGGATATCCATTTGAAGATATCAGTTTTTCAGTGAAAGGGAGAACATATGAAAACCAGCAGTAGGTTTCCCTTGCGTTTAGGAAGCCCCACTAAAGGAGCCTCATCTTCAGCTAGCTAATTCTATGAGATAATCCTTGCTCAAGGAGCCAATATTACAACAATTTATTGCAGTGTTCCTTCCATTTGCATTTTTAAAAAAGGTTTTCTGTCCATATAATTTTGAGCACTAAAGGAGTGGGTCAAATGATATCTAACACATAATTCATTATGAGAGTTTCTTGAGGCAAGTGGAACAACCTACTATAAATTGTCTACTACAATTTGCCTAGATGATTCATTCTAAACTGCATATATAAATCTTTTTTGAGCATCTTTCTTCTAGCACAACTTTTAGTCTCATTTGCAGAATCAGTTTAGTCTATAACATGGGCACCTCCATTTTAGATCCACCTTGGTGTACTGATAAACAAAATATATGTCTTGTGTCCTAGAAAATATGGGAGGTATGGCCCCTTATCATGCTGGTAAATCACAGTGACCTAGCTTTATGTTTCTCCACCTCTTGAGCATATTGACTACATAAGAGCAACTGCAGAAGGAGAACTAGCCACATTTTTTCAAGCTTTCAAAGACTGTATGGCTTCCCTGTCAAGTTGTGAGGATATATTTTTCTTTAGTTGCTAAATGTGCACAAAACTAGAACTATATTTAGTTGATCTGAAGTAGAAATAAATATAAGAGTTGACATTCTCTAAATTTAATGTCAAATTAATGGAATTTAATGGAATTTTATCCTGCCTGCCTGCCCGCCCACCCGCCCGCCCTCCTGCCTGCCTGCCTGCCTGCTTTCCTTCTTTTTCTCCCTACTCTGGCTGTTTTACTCAGATAACAGAATAATCTCCAGGTGCTTGTGTGAGAGGGACAGTTGGGGGAGATCAGTATTTATCTAAACCATAAAGTAAAACTAACTAATTAGTTTGACTGATTTTTCCAATTGAACTGATGAATTCTTAGATGTATACTTTGTTTTGTGTTCTGCTTTTCATTTTCTAAATGATTGGATAATTGAAAACTAAGATATCACACAGCCTTATTATTTTCTAGTCGTGGAAATAATTTTAAGTCAATTTAATATAGGTTTAGTAAGCACTTACAATGCATTCTGAAAAGAACTGATGAAGATACAAAGGTGAAAAACATATGCCTTCTCTTTGCCACAAGAATTTTGAATCTTGTAGGAGTGGTTTGAAAAACTCACACATAGCTGTAATACAAAATCGGCTGCAGCAAGCGTCATGGGATACTTATTAACAAATAGTTGGGATTTCTTTTAGCCTATCCTCTCTATGGAGCTTTATCTAAAAAAATATATAAATAGTTAGGATAAATCACTTCCTTATGAGTGACACTAAAGTTCCAGGAAGGAATCAGAGGACGAAGAACCAGAGAGATAAGGAAAGAACAGGTAGAACGTATTATAATAGAAGCAAAAACAAGTAGTAAGTTTCAAGAAGTAGGTAGTAATCAACAGTGTCAAATGTACCCTACAAACTTATAAGGTGCTTGAGATGCCTCTACTGTGTCTAGGATTTAGAAGATCATTAAAACCTTAGATAACATTTGTCCAATAGTATAGTTAGGCCAGAATCCTAAATGTCATGGTTTAAGTAATGATTAGGAGTTGAGAAAGCAAAGACAATGATGAGAAGGCTTTGGGGAGAGATTGGGTAATATCTAGGGGTGGTACACAGGGTATAAAGGAGAGTTCATTCATTCATTCAACCGAATTGTATTGCGCTCCTATTGTGTGACAATTAGTTCCTTTTACTTGAAATGCATCAGTGAATAACAACAATGCAATAAAAATTATCTTGGCTCTTGTAAAATTTAAATATGATCCTGAGAGATGGAAATAGACATAATAACTAATGTATGTACTATAATGTCAAAAGTGATATGGAAAAAATTAAACAGGGAAGTATAACCGGGCGTGCTGTGAAGGCTGCTTTTATAGCCATAAGAAAGACTTGATGCTACTACATTAAAAAAAAAAAAAGCTCAGATCAATTCACACCTCCTGTAATGACCTACTTGCCTTTGGTGTCAAAATATATGAGTTCTGAAAACCATGAGCAAGAAAGCAAGGGTTCAAACTGAGTAAATATTTTTTTCTGAAGTAGCAAGTATAACATATTAGAGATTTTGTTTTTGTTTTTAATAATTTGTAGTTGCATACTTCCCACAAGTATTTGGAATTGCATATAATGTCATAACATATCTAAAACAAAATACATTTTTGGCCTAGAAAACAAACAATGAAATGAACTAGGCCCTAGTACATGAAATGAGCTGATAACGTCAATAAAAATTAATTTAGCTTTGAGCACTTTGGATTTTAATCAAAAAAGGGAACATAAGGTATTATATAGTTCTCATACAATTGTAAAAAGCCTTAGTAGTAAGAGATACAATGTATTGATCACTTACTATGAGAAAGAGAGACAGAGATTAATACGCATATCCTATAAGTGTGATCATCATAATAAATGACCTTAATACAAATATACCTCAAGAATAATGAAAACAAAAAGTAGGTAGAATTGCTTCTGCCTGAATGGCTGGTGAAGACTTCACAGAGAAAGCCATAAAAGAGACATAGAGATTGGCAAAACATAGAAAGGGAAGAGAAGAGCATTTCAAGCAGAAGGAATAACATGAACAAAAATTAGAAAGCATGAATGCAACTGACATATGAAAAAAATATCAAATAACCTGGTATGGATGGAAGGCATGGTAAATTAGGACAGTTATAAATGATGACGCTGAAAAGGAAAGTCAAGAGATGCCAAAAATAGGGGAGAGATTCATTAGTCTAATGTAATACTCTGTTAATTTCTTGAGTCGTTGGGTGGAAGATGATGTGTATAACAGAGGGAGAGGAAAAGAGACAGGGAGAGAGAGAATCCCACAGGAAGAAAGGATTTTCAAATTGAAAATAAAGTACACCTCATAGAAATTTAAGGGAACAAAACAAAAAGCAAATATTTATCAGTCTCATAGATATCATTTGCTTGCCATTCTTTCACCTATTCAACCTCTGTGTAAGCATTCTACCTCCTTCCCTTGGCTGTACATCTCCTCTCAAATGACAACACAATTGTTCTGGTGCCAAATATTTCTGATAAATTAAAATCTGATTAGATGTTCAGTAAAATATATATTATTGTGTGCATCTCGAGACCTTAGTAGTCGAGGCCACTGTGCTAATTGAAATCAGGATATAATGTCAGTCTCCATCAAGTAGATTCAAGATAGTTAGCATCTGTTTGTTCCATTGTTACATACGGACGTTTCAACTTCTGACAGAATCAACATCATCTATCATATGGGAAGCAGAGAGAGAGAGAGAGTGCAAACCTGACTCCATATCTGAGAATACAATATTAAGACAGTGAAATATTTATGAATCAGAGCATCTAGCTCTAACTAAGGATAAATACCCTGCATCATCAAGTTGATCTGAGAGGCCTGAAGACAGACAAGTTTGAGAGTCATAATGGCATTAGTGATATGGGTGCAAACAATTCATATTCTACTCAGTATACGTTGTTTCTGGACTATATTATTAACTTCACATCACTGAGGATGCCCCTACAAGTCAACAGTTGAATTACCTTGAATCTCAGTTAATATGCACTGTCTACAGAATTTAATTCAGGCAGGGGTTGAAACAGGAAAAATAAGTTTTAACCATCCCTGTTACTGAATGGTCCTTGATTTTCTTAAATCCTCAGTCCCTTGCTATTCTTAAGATCATGGCAGGTTTAGAGATTGAATAGAAAATAATGTTCTTCTGTAAACATGTCTTGAAACATCTCACAAAAACTCAGAACTGTGAACGGCTAGGGAAGGGGATTTCACTCATAAAGGGAATGATTTTTCTTGTGATTAGGACTATGGCAGAGATAGTGTTATTTGTTTTGTGTGTGCGTGAGGCGTGTGTGTGTGTGTGTGTGCGTGTCTGTGTTTGTATCTACAATGTGTATGTCATATGCAGAACAGTTTTCATACATTCCTATGTGATATATATCTAGAATATCCTCAGGTGGGAAGAAAACTCAATGTTATCACTACTGGGTACATATACAATTACAATTAATCTCATTCATCTATTCATCAATTCATTATTTGATAGATATGCATTAAATACCTAACAGCTGATGTGTTGAGTACACAGTCCCTGCTCTAAAGAATTTTAAAATCTATTTCAGGAACTTAGAACAAAGCACAATTAATATATAAGGTAAATATGATCATTGGCATATCAGAGTTACAGTAAGATTCTAAAAGGGGTGTGATATGTGATATGAATATAATATTAATAGAAAAATGTAAAATTAGTTGGAGGAAAAGGAAAGACACTAAAGAGTGGAGGGTGAAGGGGCAGCGGAGAAGGCAAGAGAAAAAAATTTTGTTTATAGCAGGTAGACTGACCAGCAACAATGGGAACCTAAAAAGAGAAAGCATAAACCACCTTCCTATCTTAGCGAATGACACTACTATTCCCCAGTTTGAAAATCTAGGAGTCTTCTTAGAATCCCCCTTTTCCTTCATCCACCATGTTTAGTCCATCACTAAGCACTATGGATCACACATTGGAAATATCTATTGAACCTATCGGTTGGCACAAGTGGTAAAGCATTTGACTACTAGCTGAAAGGTTGGCAGTTTGAACCCATCCAGAGACACCTCAGAAGACAGGCCTGGTAATCTGCTTCCAGAAGGTCACAGCCTTGAAAACCCTATGGAGCAGTTATTAAACTATCTTAAACACTTCCAATAGCTCCTTATTTCCCTCGGGTTGAAGTACTAACTCTTGAAAAAAATATAAATATTCTTGAGTTACTTGAAGCCTACTTATTTCTACAACTTCATTTCTCGTAACTTTACTGTTCCAACTGTAATAATTACTTAAAATTTTCTAGAAATTCCAAGTTGTTTTGTGACTCCTACTTTTGCACATGATATTCTCTCTGCCTGAAATATCCTTCATGTCATTTTTCATGAATTTTATCTGCATATCCTTAAAGTCTCAGCCCATATATCACCTCTTCTGGGGAGCATTCTATGACCATCTCTATTTTTAATCAAAATTGGTGACATTTCTCTTTGGCTCTGTGCTTATCTCTTTCAGAGCACTTTTCATACACTTTAGAAATAGCCTATTTATAACTCTATGTCCATCACTAGATTTTAAGATCCACAAAGTCAAGAATCACCTTTATTAAATTTTTCTTTATTGTGGTGAAAAAATACACGCCAAACCATTCACCAATACAACAACTTTTACATTCACAACTCAATACAATAAGTTCCACATTTACAACTCAATGACATTGACTGAGAGTCCTAGTGGCACAGTGATTACTTGGTTGGCTGCTAACCAAAAGGTCAGCAGTTCAAACCCACCAGCTGCTCCTTGGAAATCCCATGGGGCAGTTAAACTCTGTCCTATAGGGTGGCTATGAGTCAGAATGAATTCTTCAGCAATGGGTTTTTTTTTTTTTTTTTTTTTTTTTGACATTGATTGCATTTTTCTTGTTAGGCTACCTTTACAGGTATCCTTTTCCAAAATCTTTCACCACCATTAACATAAACTCATTGCCCCCTCAATGAAAAACTCTCCTTTTCCCCTCCCTCCTACCCTTGGTAACCTTTAATTATCTTTGATTTCTATATTTTTGCTTATTTCATATAAATGAGATCATACAGTATTTGTCCTTTTGCAACTGACTTATTTCACTCAGCATAATGTTTTCAAGGTTCATCCATGTTGTGGCATACATCAGCACTTCATTTCTCCTTATGGCTACATAATATTCCATTATATGTATACACCACATTTTGTTTATTCATTCCTCTCTTGATGGACATTTTGATTGTTTCCACCTTTTGGCTATTGTGAAAATTTCTGCAATGAACACTGGTGTACAGACCTTATTAATTTTTGTATCCTTCATACCTAACAGAGTCATAGTGCTTGTCACATTGAAGTTATTCAGTATTTCCTGAATGAATTACTGAAAAAAAAAGCACTGCCGTCAAATTACTGAATGAATGAATATAAAAAATGTGCAGACTAACAAAGGCACAATGATGTGTGTAGCATACAAAGAATACCTAAAATATTTGATACCTGAGTGAATCACTTTTTAAAACACAACTCCTCTAAACAACAAAATTATTATCATGTCCATATGAATGAATAATAGTTATACCCTCCAAAGAAATGAACACAGTGAAAATATAATTATGCCATAAAGATTAAAAAATAAAATAAATATTAAATGGTAAAGTACAACTACTTAGAAAATATTTAGCATGACAATACAATTGTTTTTATACCTAACAGTTTTAACTTTGATCCTTTGATAACAATCTGATATAATAATTTTTTTTCTGAATTACAGTCTAGTAACTTATAAATGAAATTTAATGTGAAGGAAACATTTGCAAACAGTATAATTTAGGCAACACCTAAATTATCTCATAGTGTAGCATTTTATTTCCTTGAATTGTTTATAACCTAACTTATAACTCATCTTTGAGGAACAAAAACAGAAAGTAATAATTAAAATAAATGATTACTTCCAGTCTAGACATGATGTTATAGGCCCATTTATCCCTGTTTCTCCCCACAAAATACAACTATAAGCCCTGGAGGTAATGCAAAACACAAAAAAGGAGAACTCTGAGAGGAAAAAGAAGGCATACTGGTTTGAGACCCCAGAACTAGAAGAACAACGGAATGCCATGGCATCTTAAACTCCTCTACTCAACAGAAAAAGTTGATTCAGTCCTGGCATTTCCCAATCATGAAATTAGCAACAGGAGGTAGGAAAAGTAGGCTTATTCCTCCCCTGGGCTGAACAGTAGTTCCACCAACACTAGGTGAGCACAGCACCAAAAACAAAGATGATTGATTGGGATCCCCAGTAAGAATAGGATAAGAGAGGAGGCATTCTTCTCCTCTGCTGGACTTTTGGCTCGCCACCTCCCTGAGAGCATCAACAAAACCAGAGGTTTTTTTCTTTTAAAAGATCTATAAAATTGAACTAAGTAAGAAATGAAAGTGGGGACATTACTATTAACCCTACAGAAATAAAAAAAAAATTATAAGAGAATACTATGAACAATTCTACACCAGCAACTCGGGTAAACTAGACAAAACTGACAAATTCCTAGAAACCCATAAACAACCTAAATTGACTCAAGAAGAAATAGAAAATCTCAACAGATTCTTAACAAGCAAAAATAACTGTCAGTAAAAAAAAAAAAAAAAAACTCCCACCAAAGAATAATCCTGGACCAGATGGCTTCACTGGGAAATTCTCCCAAACATTTACAGAAGAAATGGCACCAATCCATATTAAAATATTCCAAAAAAAAAATAGAAGAGGAAGGAACATTACCTAACTCATTCTATGAGGCCAGAATTACCCTGACACCAAAGCCAGAAAAAAAAAAAAAAACACTGCAAGAAAACAATAGATCAATATCCCTCATGAATATAGATGCAAAAATCCTCAACAAAATACTAGCAAACTGAATCCAACAGCATATTAAAAGGATTATACAGCATGGGTAAGTGAGATTTATCCCAGAAATACAAGAGAGGTTCAACCTAGGAAAATCAATCAATGTTATATACCACATTAATTGAACAGAGGAAAAAAACACATGATCATCTCAATTGATGCACAAAACGCATTTGACAAAATCCAACACCCTTTTATGCTAAACACACTCTGTAAACTAGGAATAGAAGGGAAACCCCTCAACATGACAAAGAGCATTTATGAAAAACACACAAATACCACCATATTCAATGGAGCAAGAGTGAAATTTATCCTTTAAGACAAGGAAAAGACAAGAATGTCTGATTCCATCACTGCTATTTAACATTGACAGTTATAGCCATAGCAATTATCCAAGAAAAAGAAATAAAAGTTATCATAATCAAAGGAGGAAACCCTGGTGGCGTAGTGATTAAGTGCTATGGCTGCTAACCAAAGGGTTGGCAGTTCGAATCCTCCAGGCGCTCCTTAGAAACTCTATGGGGCAGTTCTACTCTGTCCTACAGGGTCGCTATGAGTTGGAATCGACTCGAAGGCACTGGGTTTGTTTTTTTTGGATTTAATCAAAGGAAGAAGTAAAACTATCTCAATTTGCAGATTGCTAATTGATCAAATTATGCAAATAAAAGATAAGTAACTAAATTATTACTTAACAGATGGTGGTCTTTACTTTTCCAGACTTAAAATTTTGGGTAATTTTTTTATCTGCAGATTTAAAATTCCCTATCTTCATGGTAATTCTTATTTAGTCACTGATTCATTTGACTGCATGTATATTTTGATAGTATAAAAATGTTCTCTGGACAAACATTGTGTGAGACCACTACTATAAAAATTCATGAAAGAGTTTACACACAAAAATAAAGTCTTTGATGGTTACGAGGGGGGAGAGAGGTGGGGATGGAAAAACCCTAAATAGACAACAGATAAGTGATAACTTTGGTGAAGGGTAAGACAGTATACAATACTGGGGAAACCAGAACAACTTGTACAAGGTAAAGTCATGGAAGCTTCATAGACACATCTGAACTCCTTGAGGGACCAAATTTCTGGGCTGAGGGCTGTGGGGACCATGGTCTTGGGGAACATCTAGCTCAATTAGCATAGCTTGTAAAGAAAATGTTCTACATTCTACTTTGGTAAGTAGCATCTGGGGTCTTAAAAGCCTGTGAGAGGCCATCTAAGATACTCCACTGGTCTCACCCCTTTGGAAGCAAGGGAGAATGAAGAAAACTAAAGATACAAGGGAAAGATTAGTCCAAAGGACTAATGGACCATAGCCTCCACTAGACTGAGTCCAATACAACTAGATGGTACCTGGCTACCACCAGTGACTGCTCTGACAGGGATCACAATAGAGGATCCTGGACAGAGCTGGAGAAAAATGTAGAACAAAATTCTACCTCACAAAAAAAGACCAGACTTGCTGACCTGACAAAGACTGGAGAAACTCCAAGAGTATAGCCCCCAGACATCCTTTTAGCTCAGTAATGAAGTCACTTCTGAGGTTCGCCCTCCATCCAAAGATTAGACAGGCTCATAAAAAAAAAAAATGAGACTAAAGGGGCACACCAGCCCAGTGGCAAGAACTAGAAGGTAGGAGGAGACAGGAAAGCTGGTAATAGGTAAACCAAGGTCAAGAGGGCGAGTGTTGACATGCCGTGGGGTTGTTAACCAATGTCATAAAACAATGTGTACTAACTGTTTAATGAGAAGCTAGTTTGTTCTGTAAACCTTCATCAAAAGTTCGATTAAAAAAAAAAGTGGTAAACGCCTGAAGTCTAAAGATTTGGACTCTAACCATTGAACTAACACAGTAATTATAATTGTTAATTTGGCTTTTCAAATTCTAAATGAATGTTGTGAGGTCTTATTTGTGTGCCTTGCCATGACTACCTTGTAATAAATGAAAGGAGGTCATACATGTCATGCTTGAGTATCTCTTTACTGATTTCTAAAATAAAATTCTACACAGCAAAAAAAAAAAGTTCTCCATCTCAACAAACTCTTTAAGCAATGTTTAATACAAAAAACACAATGCGTTACTAAAGTTCTTAAAATCCACTTTGTCCTAAAATGAATTATATCTTTTTAGAAAAAAGCACTTTACACATATTTGGATTTTATTTTTCTTCTTGGATTAGTCTCAGTCATCTCTGGCTGTTTGCTAAATATAATGGGGCACTAAGGAAAGGCACAAATTTTCAGTAAATATTTAAGTGAAAAAACCAAACAAAAACTAAACCCATTGCCATCGAGTTGATTCCAACTCATAGCCACCCTAAAGGACAGAGAATTGCCCTATACAGTTTCCAAGGAGTGCCTGGTGAATTCAAACTGCCAACATTTTGATTAGCAGACACAGCCCTTAACCACTACACCACCAGGGTTTCCTTATTTAACTGATAACTGATAGGAGTACCAAAATGTTTGGATTGCTGATGGGAGAATCATTTTGAGGATTTGGGAACAGCTTGGAAGTAGACATGATACGAGGCACCATTAGGTAAATTTCAGTGGAAAAAGAGACGCATGAGAGATAAGCAGAAGACAGATAAGAGAACGGGGATTTCCCTGAGCATATTGGTAAAATTGTCTTTTTGACAAGCATTTAATCTGAAACAGATATTTTTCTGTTGAATATGGAAAAGGGGATATTGATTGCTAGACTTAATATTTTTTATTGCCTTGTATTATAAAAGCTATTCTCCACAATTTGGAGAGGACCTGTTGCCTGATTTGGAGAAATCTATATTTTATTGGATACGGAAAGCCATATTTGTGTTAATCCTTCCTTTTTTTTTTTTGTTTCTTAGTGTTGATGACTACTATTGGATAGTATACCAATATGGTTTTAACAGTGATGTGTTTGATCAATACATTTAGTATCCATGTAATACTAAACCAAATTATGACCAAAAGTCTTCCTTTAGTGGAAATTAAAAGCTTTCAGTTTGAACCAGAATTCTGATGGATCACATTATGAAGCTTACACCTTCCCACATGTTGCTGAAAAGAGAAATTACTATATTTTAAAGTCTTTTAATTCCAATTGGCATTTCAGAGGTAACTGGCAATACTTAGATGGTGGTGTCTTGTCTCACACTAAAAAAATTGTATATAAGGATTTACTAAATGGTGAATGTATATATGAACATTTTCTAAGTTTAATAATAGTAGAGAAAAATAAAAAATGGACTGGCACAGCTAAAGACTGATTAATTTTAGTCTTAGTGTTTTTTATTATTTTCTTGTCTTCAAATAATGCATAACCATAACCAGTTGCCATGGAGCCAAGTTCAACTCATGGCAACTCCATGTGTGAAAGTGTAGAACTGTGCTCCATAGGGTTTTCAACGGCTGATTTTTGGAAGGAGACTGCCAGCCTTTCTTCTAAGGAGGCTCTGACTGGACTCAAACCTCTAGTCTTCTGTTTAGCAACAGAGTGTGTAAACCTTTGCTCCACCCAGGGACTCCCAAATAATGCATTAAAAATTAAAAAAAAAAATCCATTGCTGTTGAGTCAATTCTGACTTGCGGCAAGCCCATGTGTTACAGAGTGGAACTGAGCTCCATAAAATTTTCTTGGCTGTAATCTTTATGAAAGCAGATCATTAGGACTTTCTTCCATGACGCTACTGTGTAGTTGCAAACCACCAGCCTTAAGTTAGTAGTTCAGTGCTCATCTATTTGTACCACCCAGGGACCTAAATAATGCATAGAGTGTTATTATTTTGTACGACTATTTATCTTTTTCTATTTTAATTTCTACATTTCTAATGTGCCCTGAAATTAACAACTTGGTCTCTATACGCTGGACAGGTTCCTTAGCCCATACAGTGCAGTAAACCAGCAGGAGTGTTGTAATGTGATATAATCATTCTCTTGTTAATCAATTGATGCATGCCTAGATAATTACTACCAATTTAATAATTTGTATGGTTGATGGCAGATTAAGAATAAGGCTTGATCCACTATGCTTGTCAGCTTCAAAACTTTTTAAAATTGGGCCTGGCCCATAAAGGTGTTTAAAAAATATACATTTTTTCCTGCTTCCAAACATTCTCAGACTCCCAAAATCTGAGGTGTCCACTGTGGTTTTCTCCTTTACTGATTGTCTTTGGTTCTGTAGTAGACCAGATTCTAAAATAGCCCCTGTGATCTTTGTCCTCTGGGTGTTACTCCCATGATTACATTATGTACATTACCAAAGGAATTTTGCAGATGTAATTAAGGTTACTAATCAATTGATTTTAAGATACAGAGATTATCTAAATTGTCCTAACATCTAATGAGCCCTGTAAAGGCAGAGAGATTGGAAGCATGTGAGGGATTTGTTATGAGGGAGGTTATACCTTTCTGAAATGGAGGGGGCCACAGAGCAAGGATTTGAGATTGGCTGCTATGACCAGTAAGTGGTCCCCAGCTGACAGCTAGCAAGAAAATGGGGACTTAAGCCCTATAATCACAAAGGCCTGAATTCTGCCAACAACCTGAATGAGCCTGGAGGTAGATTCTTCTGCAAAGCCTACAGAGAAGAACCCAAACCAGCCAATATTTTTACTTTAACCTTGTGAGAGCCTAAGCAGAGAACCCATGCATGCCCACCGGGACTTCTGACCTACAGAATTGTGCAATAATAAGTGGATATTGTTCATTCTGCTAAGGTTGTGGTAATTTGTTACATAGAATTAAAAATAATTACAGCCTGTGTATTCAGAATACTTTTGAGATTTACAATAAACTTAATCAGCAACTGGAACAAGGTTGGTATTTGATCTGAGAAAAAAATGTGATAGAGACATTGGTTCTACACATTAGATTTTTGAAAACATGGAATTCTCTTCATTGGAAATCTATTCCAGTCTTAGAAAAGTTGCTTTCTTTGCATCTATCTTGCAGAATCCCATGTGTATGGGTGAGATAACCAAGATTATTTCTTGATTTGTGGGTGAATGGAGGCAGTAGGCAATTAACCATTTATTTAGTTAATGTGGAGTCCTGGATCCTATATACACTGAGTCTGACCAGTTTTTGGAAATAGTGGAAGCTTTTGACAGCTGGCATTTCTGAAGGTGACAGTTACATTCTGCCATTCTTGAGACTAAATTGTCCATAAGATATGAAAATCCATATCTATTTTACCAGAGGAAAATATGTTGTGGATTATAATAGTAGTGGTGGTGTTTTTAAGGAGATGAAAATTATCTTTCAGAACAAAAAAAGAAATTTTTTTTTTCTTTAAGAAGACAGCAAGTTACAAAGCTACTAAGCAAGCTTCTATACATATAGTAGTTGAATTTCTAAGCTAGCTGTCACAGGGCTTCCATGAGATTCCTGCTGCCTTTCTAACAGATGATATCCTGCCTTCTAACATTAATCTCTATTTTTGTCTTACCCAAGAGAGCAAATACATTTCTTCTCAATGCAGTACTACCAAAAGCCTCAATTGCTAGTTATCAGCACTCTCTGCCTTCTTTGATTTTATTTTCATTCTGTTTAATTTATGGATGTCCAAGATGTTTTTTAAGTAATCCAAAGGAACACAGCCAGTACGACCATGTGGTAGATGAAAGGAAAACTGTGTAAATGACTCTTTTGTCATGACACAGGAAATCCATTTATTCTTTTCCAGTTATATAAAGGGTTTTGAAGACAGAGAGACAAGAAAAGAGGACCAGAGAATATGGTGATAAATTAAAACAAAATGAGAAAACGGAAAACAAAGACATGGAAAATCCCAAATGCCCAATACCAAAATGCTTTACCACTGAGTCGACTCCAACTCATAGCAACCTTATAGGACAGAGAACTGCCCCAGAGGTTTCCAAGGAGCAGCTGGTGGTTTGGAACTGCTGATCTTTCGGTTAATAGTCAAGCTCTTAACCACTGCATCACCAATGCCCAAAAGGAAATTTAAATAACATTATTTCAAATAGCATACTTAAAATTTTTCTTCTCCAAGGTTACATAATAATCTATTACAGATTATCTTTTAAAGAGAATTATTTAAAAAGAAATTTGGATGGCTGTAAGTTTACAAAATGACATCACCAATTAATAACGCCGGATTAAGAGTCCAATTTCAAACTGTTAAAACTTTCCCTCTATATTTGTTAGGATTCTACACTAATTTAAGGAAATATATTTAACAAATATTAAAAACACATTTGATTGGAGCATAAGATGAAAGAGAGGAAGTAAGGTAGGATCATATCATGCCAGATGTATGAATACTATTTACAGAAGTTATGGCTAAATTTCATTATATACTCTATTTTCAGTTCCTCCAGTTACATAGAGTGCTCCGTGAGAGAGCCCATTCATTAGTTCATTTCTCTAGATCTGCTGCCCAGTTATCTCCCCTCCTTAAATTTACCTTCTAGATCTTCTGATGCACCATCAAGAGTAAAAAATAAATCTAATTCATTTCCCACATGACAGGCCTTCAAATATTTAAATATTATCATCATGCTGTCCCAACCCCCAAGTCTTTCCCTAATAGGTCACCTGCTGCTCTTATATCTCAGATCATCACTCTCTCTTCATTCCTGTTGCTACTGCCTTTGTTTAGACACACATTATTCTTCACCTGAATGATTACATAGCAAACTCATTGGTCTCCCTGCTTATGTCGTTGCCCTCCAAGCTATTCTCCACATTGATGCTGCCAGAATGAGTTCTTTAAAAAGGCAAATCTGATTCACCATTTATACTTAAACCTCCTTAATTGTAATGATTTGTTTATATGTCTGTGTCTTCTACTTGACTATGAGCTCCTTAAGGGCCGGGAATATAGCTTATTAAATAAGTAAATAGCCCTGGCTGCTAACACAGTGTCTGGCATATAGCACATGCTCTGTAAGAGGTGGTTTAGTATTCTGAATATGTTTCTATTCTATATATACCCCATTGCTAAGAAAATGTATTATTATCAGCAGGTATCATAATAAAAAAAAATTACCTGCTGAAGCATTCCTTTACCTATCTGATTTTCTTAATTTTGTATATGGGCAGGATTGTTGTTGTTAGGTGCGTCGAGTCAGTTCCAATTCATAGGGACCCTTTGTACAACAGAAGGAAACACTGCTGAATCCTGCGCCATCTCACAAATGGGCATGATAAGACCCTGGAAATGTGTCATAATAATAATAATAGCAAACATTTATTAAGTTCTTATTCTATACTGCTGCCATTCTTCTGTTCTATACATTTTTGCAAATACTATTTTCATTTAATCCTGAGAAAAGAATCATAAAACTCAAAAGGTATAGGTACTATTATTATCCTCATTTTACAGATGAGAAAACCGTGGCACAAAGGAAATAAAATAATTCAGCCAAGATCACAAAACCTTTAAGTGACGGAGCTGGTATTCAAGCCCAGCCTGCCTCCAGAGTCTGTACTTTCAAACACTAAGCTATGCTACCTATTGATGTATGCTACTTTGTTTTTTATGTCCCCTACACACTTTCTTTGGATATGCATTACTTTGTTTTAGCAACTTTCTCAGGTACCTAGTATCTTCATACTGCTATCTGGCTACAGGAAGGTCTCCTAGTTTTTGGTTTCTCTAAGCCACACTATATACACTGCTTTCTCATATTCAGAATTTTGCCTGCCTTAGCTCCTTAAAATCTTGCATTAGGGGCTACTTAACTATATACTTTAAAGCGTTATCAGCAGTTATTGAGTTATTAATGGTATTACCAAAGGTGTTGTTATAATATCTGAGCTCGATTAAGATGCACATATTACCAGAATATGATGAGTGTATCTGATTTCTGGAATTTTAGGACATCATGCACTAAAGTATGATTGAGAATTTGGAGCTGGAGCGTCTTGTTCCTGTCACTTCAGACCACCTAGGTGACTGTTAACTGCCTTCCTCTCTGCAAGAAAAAGAAAATACAAACCACAATAAAAACTATTCTCATTGCTTGTGTTTAACAACAGTAATGTGATGTGGCATCTTTTCCCCTTGGATCAGAGTTGATGGGCTAATTTATCAACCCATTCTAAACATTAAACTTTACTAATGATTAAAACAAACACCTAGAGGCTGGGCTTTTTATACCTCTTTCCTAGCAGAATGCTATGCAGGAGAAAAATGGCAACAATGAATCCGGAAGCCAAAGATTTTTAATGGAGTCTTAAAAACTTTGTGGATACTTTTTCTAGAATAATACTATTCATTACAGGCAGCTTTTTCATCTTATAGATATATTTCCTTTCTTCCTACCTCCAACAGTTCCTTTGTCTTTCTATAAGTTCTATAGTTGTAACAGCTGGTAACTTTCATTTCATTTCTATATCCTTAGATGTATTTATTCAGTCATCTGGTAAAGAGCATTGTTTTCAAGGTAAGCATTATTCCTGTGTTAATTAATAGTAAAAATAATAACTTACTATTGTTAAGGTAGGAGAGAGTCCTCTAATCTATTTACCATTCAAGATTTTGCTGCCTTTTTTATTTTAGTTGTTTCTCTGAGGTTATCATGATCACATTCTTTTTCATGTTTAGCTGTCATTTTAGCTCCTCCCTCCCCCTTTTAACCCTGCTGGAAAACAGATACCAAGTGTCACTAAAGAAACCAAACTGATGTTGTAATTTCCAAAGACTTTTTTTTTTAATTTCTCCAAACATAATTAGATCTTTATAAGCCTTATTTGGACTTTCTCACAATACCGTGAGACCCACGATTAAGAAGAGTGTAACACTGGGAATGGGGTGGTAGTTTTACATATTTTATGATACTTCTTAGTGGTTCTTATAAGTAAGGAGCCCTGCTCGTGCACTGGTTAAGAGCTTGGCTGCTAACCAAAATGTCAGCATTTCAAATTCACCAGCCACTCCACAGAAACCCTATGGGGCAGTTCTACTCTGTCCTATAGGATCAACTCAACTGCAGTAGGTTTTGTTTTTGGGTTCTGTAAGTTATATCATGATTAAAAATGTGAACCTCAGGCATTGAGACAAACATTCTATGATTGTTTTAAGATCTTTCTCTTTCTCTCGCTTTTTTTTTTTTACTTGAATTTACTTAAGACTTATGAGGACAGGTGTTTAGTTCTCCCACTAATGGGAGATAAAAATATGGACTAGGGAAAGGTGAAGGAAAAACCCTGTGGTGTTGGATTTAAATTGAAGGGACTAGAAGTACTTATACTGCAGTAGCAATGAATACACCTAGCACCTAGATCTTGGTTTCTAATACAATTCCCCATTACATAAAACCAGAGCACCTTGGAGAAATTACTTATACCAGGTTGTGGGCAGGAAAACTATAAGATGAGTCTGAAACATCTTTTGCCAAAACACAAGGAAGTACTCAAAAACAAATTAGAGTATGTCAGAAAGATCTGGCAGCTTGAAAAGCTCCTAGAGACAAAATTTAGATTATTTGATTATCAAAAAGGATATGGCAATAAGCCGGCGGGGCCAAGATGGCTGACTAGGTAGAAGCTACCTCGGGTCCCTCTTGCAACAAAGACTCAGAAAAACAAGTGAATCGATCACATACATGACAATCTACGAACCCTGACCATCAAACACAGATCTAAAGAGTTGACCTGAGTGACAGAGACTGAGAATGAACAACCACGGGGAAGCAGTGACTGTTTTCGGAGCCTGGAGACAGCGTCCCAGTCAGGAAACCTTGGCGCCGGGCTTTGGACTGGGCACAGGGGAGCTGAGCATGGTTTCCTGAGACGGTGCAAACACGGGACACAGCCCTAGCCCCCAGAAGTGACCTCAGGGGAAGCCCAGCCAGTGCATGCAGGCAGCACAGCATGCAGCTGACAGGAGAAGAAGTCACCAGGAGGCAGCGACTGGTTTTGGAGCCTGGAGTGCGGCGTCCCAGCCGGGGAACCTTGGCGCTGGGCTTTGGACTGGGAGCGGAGGAACTGATCACGACTTCTGAGACAGCACAAGCATGGGATGCGGGCCTGACCCTCGGGGGCAATCTCGGCCCAGCCAGTGCACACAGTCAACATGCCCCTCGGGAATCTCAGATAAAACAGTCATCCCAAGCAAGATAAGTAACTTTGTCTATATTCCAGGGTGCTATTCTCTCCTATTTATCTGAACCCTCCCCTCCCCTTCCCAGGCGCCTTCATTAACATTGGAATTTCCTGAGCCAGAGAGTGAACTGTGCTGTGGCTTTTCTTTCTTTCTTTTTTTTTGGTCTTTTCCTAACCCATTCTCCTGGCCTGAGAGAAGCAGCTACAAAAAACCCAGGGACCAAAAATCCTTTCCTAATTGGACTAAAAACACAGAACCAGCTCCAGCCAAGCATATGTGATCCACACTCTTGGGCTTTCATCCCTACAGGGAACAAGGTGGCTATTATACTCCAAAGGCATTTCTGATAGGGATCTGACTGTAATTGTTTTAGCAGACTACTGGAAAGATGAGTTGCCCAGGTCTGATATCTCTGCATATTCAACAGAGCCCTCACTGACCCACAACAGGGAACCGAGGGCTGAAGCTCCCCCAAGACCACCTAGCCTCCTGCCTTAGGGGTCTAAGGAGGGTGACACCTACCAATCTGTAGAGGTACTTGCATTGGGGGCCTAAGGTACAGCTGCAGAGCCCACCCACCAAAGTGCTTTAGGAATAGAGACACACCTACCTCACTGGCACTTGGGGAAGCCTGTCAGCATCCTGCCCTCCCTGGAGTGTGAAACCCTGCTGCTACTAGAATCTGGTGCACACAACTATCACTACTACTTCTCTAGGTGGATAGGTGACAGTCTGCATCACACACTTGATGACCCAAAATCAGATTCTACTCAAGAATAGTGAATGGACTCTTAGGCTTATATATCTGGTAACAGCCCAAACCAGCTGGTAATAGGACATAAGTGATTCAAGGGCTACAACAATCAAGACAGTGCAATATAGTAGCCCATCTATGTATATTGAAAGAAAACAAAACAAGATAAGACTCAGTGAGCAAATATAGAATAAATCACTACAATATCTTAGTGATGGCTCGGAGACAGCAGTCGATATCAAACCACATAAAGAAGCAGACCATGATTGCTTCTACAAATCCCCAAACTAAAGAATCAAAATCTTTCCCAAATGAAGATACAATCTTGGAATTGCCAGATGCAGAATATAAAAAACTGATTTACAGAATGCTTCAAGACATCAGAGATGACCTCAGAAATGAAATAAGGCAATCCACAGAAAAAGCCAAGGAACACATTGATAAAGCAGTTGAAGAACTCAAAAAGATTATTCAAGAACATAGTGGAAAAATTAATAAGTTGCAAGAATCCATAGAGAGACAGCATTCAGAAATCCAAAAGATTAACAGTAAAATTACAGAATTAGACAACTCAATAGGAAGTCAGAGGAGCAGAATAGAGCAATTGGAATGCAGGGTGGGGGATCTGGAGGACCAGGGAATTAACACCAATATAGCTGAAAAAAAATCAGGTAAAAGAATTTAAAAAAATGAAGAAACCCTAAGAATCATGTGGGACTCTATCAAGAAGAATAACTTGCATGTGATTGGAGTCCCAGAACAGGGAGGGATAACAGAAAATACAGAGAGAATAAATGAAGATCTGTTGGCAGAAAACTTCCCTGACATCATGAAAGACAAAAGGATATCTATCCAAGATGCTCATCGAACCCCATTTAAGATTGATCCAAAAAGAAAATCACCAAGACATATTATCATCAAACTTGCCAAAACCAAAGATGAAGAGAAAAATTTAAAAGCAGTCAGGGATAAAAGAAAGGCCTCCTACAAAGGAGAATCAATAAGTTCAGACTACTCAGCAGAAACCATGCAGTCAAGAAGGCAATGGGATGACATATATAGAGCACTGAAGGAGAAAAACTGCCAGCCAAGGATCATATATCCAGCAAAACTCTCTCTCAAATATGAAGGCGAAATTAGAATATTTACAGATAAACACAAACTTAGAGAATTTGCAAAAACCAAACCAAAGCTATAAGAAATACTAAAGGAAATTATTTGGTCAAAAAAACAATAATATCAGATACCAGCACAACACAAGGTAACAGAACAGAACATCCTGATATCAACTCAAATAGGAAAATCACAAAAACAAATTTAGATTAATTTTAAAAAGAAAAAAATGCTCAAAACAGGGAATCATTGAAGTCAATATGTAAAAGATCACAATAATCAAAAAGAAGGACTAAATACAGTGGCATAGAACTGCCATATGGAGAGGGATACAAGGCGATATAGGACAATTCAAGTTAGGTTTTTACTTAGAAAAATAGGGGTAAATATTAAGGCAACCACAAAGAGGTCTAACAACTCCATAACTCAAAATAAAAACCAAGAAAAACATAACGACTCAGCAAACATAAAGCCAAATACTATGAAAATGAGGAACACACAATTTGCAAAGAAAAACGTCTCAGCACAAAAAAGTAAATGGAAAAATGAAATTGTCAACTACACACATAAACAGGCATCAAAATGACAGCACTAAACACGTAAAAAAAAAAAAAACACATACTTATCTATAATTACGCTGAATGTAAATGGAGTAAATGCACCAATAAAGAGACAGAGAGTCTCAGACTGGATAAAGAAACACAATCTGTCTATCTGCTGCCTACAAGAGACACACCTTAGACTTAGAGACACAAACAAACTAAAACTCATAGGATGGAAAAAAATATATCAAGCAAACAACAAGCAAAAAAGAGCAGGAGTAGCAATATTAATTTCTGACAAAATGGACTTTAACCTTAAATCCACCACAAAGGATAAAGAAAGAAACTACATAATGATTAAAGGGACAATTGACCAGGAAGATATAACCATATTAAATATTTATGCACCCAATTACAGGGCTGCAAGATACATAAAACAAACTTTAACAAAAAGGATATGGTGATATGGCAGAAATGGACTATAAAGGAGGAATTAACAATTTATGAGTCCATATGAATATTCCCTCTTAAAAAAAAGGAAAGAAAGGAAAAAGAGAAGGATGAAATAAAGGGAAGAAGGAAGAAAAAAAGAAATGAAAGAGACAAAGGGGATGATAAATATAGAAACCAATAAATATTGAATGAATAATGGAAAATAAATTGTATGAACACAAATGTAATGATTTACAAAGAAATCATCAATGTATGCTAAAACCATTGAGTAAAATAATGCTGGAAAACAGGATAGTCACACACTATCGAATTATTCTCCCAGAGATTTTTTTATTAATTATAAAGGAAAATATGTACTTTTATAATGTATAGATTGGCCATTAGTAAAAAAAAAAAAAAAAAACTTGTTATAACCCATTGTTATGTGTTCCCGGTGTGATACAAATAAGAGCTACATAGCATCACCTATGTAAATAGATTTTCCAAAATTGTTTATTATTCTAATCATCAAGAAAGAAGCGTATACAAAATGATGAGATATTCTGGAAGAAAACAACTCTGAACTCTTCCGAAAGGTTCATTTCATGAAAAACAAACAATAACAGCAAAAGGTGAGCACTGTTCTAGACAGACGAATCCTGCAGACATAACTAAATGCAATGTATGAACCCTTATGTATATATACATATATATAAAACCAAAACCAAACCTGTTGTCATCAAGTCGATTCTGACTCAAATCGACCCTGTAGGACAGAGTAGGACTGCTCCATAGAGTTTCCAAAGAGTGCCTGGTGGATTCAAACTGCTGACCTTTTGGTTAGCAGCCGGAGTAGCACTTAACCACTACACCACCAGGGTTTCCATATATATGTGTGTGTGTATATATACACACACACACACACATACATGCATGTTGTTGTTGTTAGGTATCAAGTCAGTTCAAACTTAAAGCGACCCTACGTACCACAGAACAAAACACAGTCCCGTCCTGCATCATGCTCACAATCGTTATGCTTGAGCCCATTGTTGCAGCTACTGTGTCAGTCCATCTCGTTGATGGTCTTCCTCTCTTCCACTGACCCTGTACTTTATGAAGCATGATGTCCTTCTCCAGGGACTGATCCCTCCTGACAACAGGCCCAAACTATGTGAGATGTCGTCTCACCATTCTTGCTTCTAAGAAGCATTCTGGTTTCACTTCTTCAAAGACAGATTAGTTCGTTCTTTTGGAAGTCCATGGTATATTCAATATTTTTCACCAACACCACAATCCAAAGGCGTCCATTCTTCTTTGGTCTTTCTTATTCATTGTCCAGCTTTTGATTGCATATGATGCAATTGAAAATACCGTGGCTTGGGTCAGGTGCACCTAAGTCTTTAAGGTGACATCTTTGCTTTTTAACATTTTAAAAAGGTCCTTTGCAGCAGATTTGCCCAATACAATAAGTCTTTTGATTTCTTGACTGCTACTTTCATGGGTGTTGACTGTGGATCCAAGTAAAATGAAATCCTTGACAGCCTCAATCTTTTCTCCACTTATCATGATGTTACTTACTGGTCCAGTCGTGAGGACTTTTGTTTTCTTTATGTTGAGGTGTAACCCATACTGAAGGTTGTGTGTGGTCTTTGATTTTCATTAGCAAGTGCTTGAAGTCCACTTCACTTTCAGCAAGCAAGGTTGTGTTATCTGCATAAAGCAGGTTGTTAATGTATCTTCCTCCAATCCTGATGCCCTGTTCTTCTTCATATAGTCCAGCTTCTTGGACTATTTGCTCAGCATACAGACTGCATAGGTATGGTGAAAGGATACAACCCTGACACACACCTTTCCGGAATGTAAACCACACAGTATCTCCTTCTGTTTGAACAACTGCCTGTTGATCTATGTACAGGTTCCTCATGAGCACAATTAAGTATTCTGAAATTCCCATTCTTTGCAATGTTATCCATAGTTTGTTATGATCCACACAGCCAAATGCTTTAGCATAGTCAATAAAACACAGGTAGACATCCTTCTAGTATTCTCTGCTTTCAGCTAGGATGTATCTGACATCGGCAAGGATATTCCTGGCTCCACGTCCTCTTCTGAATTTGGTTTGAATTTCTGGCAGTTCCCTGTTGATATACTGCTGCAGCCACTTTTAAATGCTCTTTGGCAGAATTTTGCTTTTGTGTGATACTAATATTCAATAATTTCCGCATTTGGTTGGGTCACCTTTCTTGGGAATAGGCATAAATACGGATCTCTTCCAGTCAGTTGGCCAAGAAACTGTCTTCCATATTTTTTGGCATAGACCAGTGAGCACTTCCAGCACTACTGCATCAGTTTGTTGAAACATCTCAGTTGATATTCTGTCAATTCCTGGAGCCTTGTTTTTCGCCAATGCCTTCAGAGCAGCTTGGACTTCTTCCTTTAGTACCATCAGTTCCTGATAATATGCCACCTCTTGAAATGGTTGAACATCAACTGATTCTTTTTGGTATAATGACTCTGTGTATTCCTTCCATCTTCTTTTGATGCTTCCTGCGTCGTTTAATATTTTCCCCATAGAATCCTTCACTCTTGCAATTTGAGGCTTGAATTTTTTCTTCAGTTCTTTCAGCTTGAGAAACGCTGAGTGTGCTCTTCCCTTTTGGTTTTCTATCTCCAAGTCTTTGCACATGTCATGATAATACTTTACTTTTTCTTCTCAAGTCACCCTTTGAAATATTTTGTTTTTTTACTTCATTTGCCCTTTTGTTTTAGCTGTTCGATGCTCAAGAGCAAGTTTGAGAGTCTCTTCTGACATCCATTTTGGTCTTTTCTTTCTTTCTCGTCTTTTTAATGAGCTCTTGCTTTCTTCATGATGTCGTTGATGTCATTTCACAACTCATCTGGTCTTTGGTCATTAGTGCTCAACACATCAAATATATTCTTGAGATGGTCTCTAAATTCAGGTGGGATATACTCAAGGTCATACTTTGGCTCTCACGGACTTGTTCTAATTTTTTTGGGTTTCAACTTGAACGTGCATATTAGCAATTGATGGTCTATTCCACAGTCAGTCCCTGGCCTTCTTCTGACTGATGTTATTGAGCTTTTCTATCATCTCTTTCCACAGATGCAGTTGATTTGATTGCTGTGTATTCCATCTGGCTAGATCTGTATGTAGAGTTGCCATTTTTGACGGTGAAAAAAGGTATTTGCAATGAAGTTGTTGGTCTTGCAAAGTTTTATCATGTGATCTCTAGCATCATTTCTATCACCAAGGCCATATTTTCCAACAACTGATCCTTCTTTGTTTCAAACTTTCGAATTCCAATCACCAGTAATTATCAGTGCATCCGGATTACATGTTCGATCAATTTCAGACTGTGGAAACTGGTAAAACCTTCAGTTTCTTCATCTCTGGCCTTAGCGTTTGGTGTGTAAATTTGAATAACAGTCATGTTAACTGGTCTTCCTTGTAGGCGTATGGATATTATCCTATCACTGACAGTGTTGTACTTCAGGATAGATCTTGAAATATTCTCTTTGATGACGAATGCAACATCATTCCTCTTTGAGTTGTCATTCCCAGCATAGTAGAGCATATGACTGTCAAAATGGCCAATACCAGTCCATTTCAGCTCACTAACGCCTAGGATATTGATGTTTATGCATTCCATTTCATTTTTGTTGATTTCCAATTTTCCTAGATTCATACTTCATACACTCCATGTTCCAATTATTAATGGATGTTTGCAGCTATTTCTTCTTATTTTGAGTCATGCCACGTCAGCAGATGAAGGTTCTGAAAGCTTGACTCCATCCACATCATTAAAGTTGACTCTACTTTGAGGATGCAGCTCTTCCCCAGTGGTCATCTGAGTGCCTTCCAACCTGTGGGGCTCATCTTCTGGCACCATATCAGACAGTGTCCTGCTGTTATTCCTAAGGTTTTCACTGACTAATTATTTTCAATAGTAGGGTGCCAAGTCCTTCTGTTACTGAATGCAATGGGTTTATCGCTTGTAGTCTCGTTAAGAATAACTAAGAGTCAAGTGGATTTAAAGCAAGGCATAGTTTATTACTTGCAGTGAGTAAGGAGACAGGGAGAATACTCTTAAAGTACTGTCTCTTCGAACAAAGGGCTGAAGGAAGTTTTACGTTAAATGGGAAAGGGGCAGCCATACATACTCATTAATTTTCTGGTAAAAATAACATGCATGTTCAAAAGGGGCCAGGCTAAGATTTGGCATGGAATTGGCCAATGGACTTCTCGTTTCTGAAATGGGCTCAGTCACTGCTAAATGGTGTATGTAGGGTGATTTTGGTTCTTTGCATGAGTCTTTTGGTTCCTAGGCAATACTCATTACGGGATGGAGTCATCTGGTGGCTAACCTGGTCTACTTGCTCATGCCTAGGATTCTGGTTTTACCTGGTTTACCTGAAAAACAACTGCTAGCAGAAAGATTAGGAGGAAGCAGACAACACTGTGCTTAAACATTAACAAGATATTCTTTTAAATGGGGTAAATAATGCATTGTGGTTGACACTATCCTTCTAGATAATCTTTAACTGACACAACTTGTTGCTTAAGGCCTTTTCTGTTCCTAGCTAGTCTCATTTCTTCCTAGTCTCTCTTACTCTGGAAGCTCAGCTGAAACATGTCCGCCATGGGTGACTTTGCTGGTATCTGAATACCAGTGTGATGCTTCCAACATCACAGCAACATGCAAGCCCCCACAGTACGACAAACTGACAGACACGTGGGGGCTTGCATATATCTATATTATATATAAAATAGATAGATGTATATAGATGTAGATAATATAACATTTTTGAAATGATATATATATATAAAATTTTTGAGGACAAATGAGGAAAATTGACTGTGGACTGTATATTAGAAAATGTTTTTTAATTAAAGATAATTTTCATGTTTAGAGATCATATTCGTAACTTAAGATGGTTCAGAAAATGTCTATAATTATACACCAAGCCATACTCCATACCCCAACTCAAAGTGAAAGAAGGAGAGATAGAGAGAGATACAGAGCAGGGAGAGAGAGATGAAAGAGAAAGACAATTTGAAAAAATGTTAAAAATTGGTGTATCTAAAATCTGTGTATGTTCATTGCACTTTTAACTTGTCTTTAGGTTTGAAATTTTTCTAAATAATAGAAATTTCCAACTACATAGGTCGATTTATTTGTTTTTCCTTATAGCTCTATGAATTTGTGCTTTACATATTTTGAAGCTGCTATCAGGTTCACACAAATTTCAAATTGTATCTTCCTTGTAAATTAAACCCTTTATTATTATAAAATCTTCTTTGTTCTTAGTGATAGTTTTTCTTTAAAGTCTACTTTTTCAAATCATAATGTAGCTACACCAGCTTTCTTGGAGTTAATGTTTGCATGGCATTATCATTTGCCATTCTTTAACTTTTAAAGTTCTACATCCGGTTTTAAATATGTGTTTGTAAACAGTAATCAGTGTTGCTTGTTCATTTGTTTGTTTTGAATTGTTTTGATTTTAATTGAATCTGACAATCTTTGTCCTTTAATTTGGGCATCTTAGTCCCTTACACTTAATCCAATTAGTTTAAATCTACTTTAAATCTTACTAAGTTCTTGGCATATTTTTGCCCTAATTAATAGCCCTTTTCTTTTAGCTTCCTTTTGATTAAATTATTTCTTTCTGTTAATCAGTATTGCCCTCATGCATTTACTCAGAAGTCATGAGCTCTTTTATAAGTCTTTTAGTTGTCACCCAAGAGATTTAAACATAATTTTTGATTTTTTAAAGGCTAATGGTAATTTTTTTAATGGTAATTAGTACTTTTAATATTTTTCTGAGCAATGACCTTAGAACAATTAAACTCCATTTACCCTTAACATATATGTCATTATATTGTCATGTATTGATGTATATATGTGTGTGTTGTTGTTGTTAGGTGCCGTTGAGTTGCTTCTGACTTATAGCCACCCCATGTGCAACAAAACGAAACACTGCCCAGTCCTGCACCATCCTCATGGTCATTGTCATGCTTGAGCCCATTGTTACAGCCACTGTGTCAATCCATTTCATTGGGGATCTTCCTCTTTTTCATTGACCCTTTACTTTACCAAGCATGATGTCCTTCTCCAGGGACTGGTCCCTCCTGATACCATGTCCAAAGTATGTGAGATGAAGCCTTGCTGTACTCCTTGCTTCTAAGGAGCATTTTGGCTGTCGTTCTTCCAAGACAGACTTGTTCTATCTTCTGGAAGTCCATGGTATATTCAATATTCTTCACCAACACCACAATTCGAAGGCATCAATTCTTCTTTGGTCTACTTTATTCATTGTCCAGCTTTTGTATTCATATGAGGCAATTGAAAACACCATGGCCTGGGCCAGGTGTAACTTAATCCTTAAAGTGACATCTTTAATTTTTAACACTTTAAAGAGGTCTTTTGCAACAGATTTGCCCAAGTCAATGTGTCATTTCATTTCTCAACTGCTTCTTCCATGGGCATCGATTGTGGATCCAATTAAAGTGAAATCCTTAACAATTTCAATCTTTACAGTTTATCATGATGTTCCTTATTGGTCCAGTTGCGAGGATCTTTGTTTTCTTTATGTTGCAGTGTAATCCGTACTGAACACTGTTGTCTTTGATCTTCATCAGTAAGTGCTTCGAGTCCTTTCACTTTCAGCAAGCAAGGTTGTATCATCTGCATAACTCAGGTTGTTAATGAGTCTTCCTCCAATTCTGATGCCCTGTTCCTTTTCATATACTCCAGCTTCTCGGATTATTTGCTCAGCATACAGATTGAATAGATATGGTGAAAGCATACATACAACCCTGACGCTCACCTTTCCTGACTTTAACCATGCAGTATCCCCTTGTTTTATTCGAATGACTGCTTCTTGGTCTATATAGAGGCTCTGCGTGAGCACAATTAAGCATTTGAGAATTCCCATTCTTCAGAATGTTATCCATAATTTGTTATGATCCACACAGTCGAATGCTTTTGTACAGTCAATGAAACACAGTAAACATCTTTCTGGTATTCTCTGCTTTCAGCCAAGATCCATCTGACATCAGCAATGATATCCCTTGTTCCACGTCCTGCTCTGAATCTGTCTTCAGTTTCTGGGAGTTCCCTGTCGATTTACTGCTGCAACCATTTTTTAAAAGATATCTAGGAAAATTTTATTTGTATGTGATATTAATGACATTTTTTGATAATTTCTGCATTCTCTTGGATCACCATTCTTTAGAATGGACACAAATATGGATCTCTTCTAGTCTGTTAGCCAGGTAGCTATCTTCCAAATTTCTTGGCATAGACGAGTGAGTGCTTCCAGAGCCTCATCCTTGTGTTGAAACATCTCAATTGGTATTCTATCAATTTCTGGAACCTTGTTTTTTGCAAGTGCCTTCACTGTGTCTTGGACTTCTTTCTTTAGCACCATTGGCTCCTGTTCATATGCCACCTCCTGAAATGGCTGAACATCGACCAATTCTTTTTGGTATAGTAACTTTGTATATTCCTTCCATCTTCTTTTGATGCTTCCTGTGTCTTTTAATATTTTCCCCATAGACTCCTTCAATATCACAACTCAAGGCTTGAATTTTTCCTCCAGTTCTTCCAGCTTCAGAAATGCCAGTCGTGTTCTTCCTTTTTGGTTCTCTAACTCTTTGCACATTTCAGGGTAATACTTTACTTTGTCTTCTCAAGCTGCCCTGTGAAATCTTTTGTTCAGCTCTTTTACTTCATCATTTCTTCCACTCACTTTAGCTACTCGACGTTCAAGGGTAAGTTTTGTAGTCTCTTCTGACATCCATTTTGGTCTTCCCTGTGTTTTTAATGACCTCTTGCTTTCTTCATGTATGATATCCTTGATGTCATTCCACAGCTTGTCTGGTCTTCAGTCATTAGTGTTTAATGAGTCATATCTGTTCTTGAGATTATCTCTAAATTCATGTAGAATACACTCAAGGTCATACTTTGGCTCTTGTGAAATTGTTCTAATTTTCTTCAGCTTCAACTTGAATCTGCATACGAGCAATTGATGGTCTGTTCCACAGTCAGCCCCTGGCCTTGTTCTGACTGATGATATTGAGCTTTTCTATCATCTGTTTCCACAGATGTAGTCGATTTGATTCCTGTGTATTCCATTCGGCAAAGTCCACATGAATAGTTGCCGTTATGTTGGTTTTGCAAAATTCTATCATGTGATCTCTGGTGTTTCTATCATCAAGGTCATATTTTCTATCTACCAAACCTTCTTTATTTCCAGCTTTCATATTCCAATCACCAGTAATTATCAATGCATGCTGATCACATGTTTGATCACTTTCAGACTGTAGAAGTTGGTAAAAATCTTCAATTTCCTTGTCTTTGACCTTTAATGGTTGGTGCATAAATTTGAATAATTGTTGTATTGACTGGTCTTCCTTGTAGGTGTGTGGATATTATCCCATCACTGACAACATCATACTTCAGGATGAACCTCAAAATGTTCTTTTTGAGGATGAATGTAATGCCATTCTTCAGTTCATTATTCTTGGCATAGAACTGCCCCGTAGAGTTTCCAAGGAGCACCTGGTGGATTCAAACTGCCAACTTTTTGGTTAGCAGCCATAGCTCTTAACCACTACACAACCAGAGTTTTCATAGCAGACCATACGATTGTCCAACTCAAAATGGCCAATACCAGTCCATTTCAGCTCACTGACACCTAGGATAACAATCTTTATGCATTCCATTTCATTTTTGACAACTTCCAATTTTCCTAGATTCGCACTTCTTACATTCCATGGTCCTTTTATTAATGGATATTTGCAGCTGTGTCTTCTCATTTTGAGTCGTGCCACATCAGCAAATGAAGGCCCTGAAAGCTTGACTTCATCCACATCAGTAAGCTTGACTCTAATTTGAGGAAGCAACTCTTCCTTAGTCATATTTTGAGTGCCTTCCAACTAGTGGGGCTCATCTTCCAGCACTGTATCAGTCAATGCTTTGCTGCTATCCATAAGGCTTTCACTGGCTAATTTTTCCAGAAGTAGACTGCCAGGTCCTTCTCCTAGTTTGTCTTAGTCTGGAAGCTCAGCTGCAACTTGTCTACCATGGGTGCTCTGTTTGTATTTGAAATACCAGTGGTATATCTTCCAGCATCACAGCAACACACAAGTCACCATAGTACAACAAACTGACAGACGTGGGGAGACATATATATATACGGAAACCCTGGTGGCATAGTGGTTAAGAGCTATGGCTGTTAACTGAGAGGTCGGCAGTTCGAATCTGCCAGGTGCTCCTTGGAAACTCTACGAGGCAGTCCTACTCTGTCCTATAGGGTCGCTATGAGTTGGAATCGACTTGACGGCAGTGGATTGGTGGTATATATATATATATATATATATATAGTATATGAACAAAATCTGCAAGGTAAGAAAACCATAATAGCATGTGGTGGTGGGAATATGTGTGCCTGTGTATGCATGCACTTGTATATGTATATATTACATAAACATATACATATATACGTATACACACGCACTTTTTAACATATATATTAACATAAAATTTGCCATTTTAACCATTTTTAAGTGTACAATTCAGTGGCATTAATTATATTCACGATGTTTTATTCATAATCATCACAACTATTTGTTCCTAGAACTTTTTCATCACCCCAAACAGGAACTCTACTCATTAAGCATTAACACCTCATTCCCCCTTTCCCTCAATCCATAGTAACCACTAATTTTTATGATATTTTTATGTAAAAATTAAATTTTTTTATGTGGACAAGTCCATCAGGTTTTTCTTTCATGATATATGGCATTACTTTTATACTTAGAAGGTACTTCTCCACTATAAGATGAAATATATTCATTGATAGCTTGCCCTGGTTTTTTAGGATTTCAGTTTTCTACATTTAATTCTGTATTATATATGGAATGTATTTTAGTCTGTAGTATAGGGCAGAAATTTCATTTCATTTTGTCCAGTGTTCACTAACTGATACAGAAGCATTTTCCAAAAATCTATCCTCTTCATTCTGATTTTAAATGCTACTTTCATCATATTCTAATTTCCATATTACCTAGCTTATATCCCTGGGGTTGCTATTTTATTGCAAAGATACATCTATGCATTCTTGGAAAAGCCCCCACTTTATTTTAATTAATATATTTTATAAAGCATAGTGATATAGAAAAATGCCTGCACCTGTACTCTGGTTTTTAAATATCTCTTCACTGTTTGCATGCCTTATCCTGTTAAATGAACTTTGGAATCATATTGATAAGTTCAAGAGCATTAAACCTGAACAGTCATTTGAGTCAAACTGACATATTCATAAAGTTGAATCTTTCTATCCAGGAACATTGTATGACGGAAGTGTTTTATGTTCCCAATAAAGTTTTGTTGCTGCTGTTGTTGTTTTATATGTCTTACACATTTGTTTTTAAGTTTATTCTTGAGAAATTTATATTTTGAATGGCATCATTTCCTGTTGTATTTTCTCAGTAAATATTGCTGGCACTTAGGAGAGCTAGTAATTTACGTATATTGATTTTCTTTCTGGTCACTTTACTGATCTGTCTTCTTATTTCTAATCGTTTTTCACTTGATTCTTTTAGGTTTTATTGACATACAGTCATAATGCCTGTAAATAATGATGTTTTACCCTTTTTTTTTCTTATATCGAGATGAGTTATAGTTTTACCTCTTATTTCTATTTCTCTTTTCTGTCTAGTCTGCCTAGAAGTCTGGTTTTCAATTAATGAGAGTTATCAAAAACTACCTGACTGAACCTGAGTTCCACTGGGATACAATTTTTGGGAAAATATTGCATAATAGTGTCGAAAACTGCCATGCTTGCCTTAGACATGACTTTAATAAGATATTAAACACCTCATGATTCCTGCTGCCAAGTTTCTCATCTATCTCCCAGTTTATAAATTTGTCCCTCATTACACTTTCTAATCTAACCTGAGGATTTTTAGCCATAACTGGAATATCACTTTTACTTTGTTCATTCATTTTACCTACCATATCATTCCTCAATACAGAGTCAAGGATACATAGGAAGATTTTTTAAATAATTTATTTGAATGTTTTCATACGAGAGCTCATATTAGGGAATCACTGTTTTCTCTTTAATAAGCTCTGTGTAGATAAGGTGAGTTCCCAAGTAAATGATGTGTAGAGAGATATCTATCTTGTACTGTATAAGAATTGAATGAGTGGCTGGGGTGTTAACAAGAGTACAAAATTTGTTTTGAGAGAGAAAAAAGAGAGAAAGGAAAAGGAAAGCTTAATAACAGTGCAGGTGGCTAAACTCTACAAAGTGACCAGTGAAATACCTCGTTGCTAGGTGGTGCAAAGGTTAAGCACTTGGCTGCTAACCAAAAGGTTGGCAGTTCAAACACACCCAGTGGCTCCATGGAAGAAAAACCTGTGGATAATCCATAAAATTTACAGCCAAGAAAACCCTATGGGGCAGTTCTACTTGGTCACATGGGGTCACTATGAGTTGAAACTGACTTGACAGCACCTAACAACAGCAGTTGACCTAAGGCTTTTAAGTATAGAGACATCATTCCAAACCTTCAGTTGATTTGGCCTCTCCCTTGCTTTAGAGATTTCAGTGGAAAAGAACTTTTGTGTGATGTGTAAGACAGCACAAAATATAAGACTACGGGAATAACCATGGATACTAGAATTCAAAAAGTACAGAGACTGGAAAAAAAGAGGTGACTGAAAGAAAATATATTCTTTTGGGAAAAACACTTGACTCCCACAAAATGTGGTCAAACCCCGTGGCCATTACCCTATTGATATTGTCTTCCCCCAAAATGTGTTTCAAGCTTCTTTAATAACTTATATGTGGTTGCTGCATCTTTTCACCCAGTGTCTTGCAAAAAGTAGGAGCAGGCTGTGAATAATTTCAATACCCTATGGAATCTAGTAAGGGGATTAGTAGAAAAAATGCTTATAATATCAAGTAGAAAATTAAAGGTTAAACAATACACAATACACCATACAAGATGTCATGAGAATTAAAAAGAGACGAGTATTTTCTGTTGTTTGGATGCATAGGAAAGCCTTCCCAAAAGACATTGCACTTAATTGCGGTATGACATAAGGTTGCATAGATCTTGATTATTGTATGTCATAGAAGAGTAAGTTTCTGGTAAAGGAAATGCACAGTGACAAGAAGGTGGGAGGTAAAAGGACAAATGTCCAAGGAATAAACAATAATCCTACTTAGTGGAATTATAGTGGATGTTTAATGTATGTGTCCAGGAGGCAGAAAAGTAGTGAAATGTGAAAAAACATTGGTGGAATGGAAGAAAATATGGATTGGTATCATTTGCCTTGAAACAAAGGAGAGGGCATGCCATACCAAAAAATATTCCAGTTCCAAAAGCTCTGAAATACTACACTACTCAAACAAAACAAAATCTGCTGGGTGCACTTGACCCATAGGTCTTCAATCTTGGAACAACTAAATGTATGGTTGGAGAAGTTATTTTAGTCATTATTGACTTTTGTCCATAGCAATTGGACGGTATATAGCAGAGTATACTGTTAATTTGTTAGGTAACAAAGGACCATTGAGAGTTATTGAACAAGAAAATAATGAAAATAATTAGCACTGCTTGAGGTAAGTGTATAGAACAAATAGGAATGGGCAGAGATTGACTCATTTTTTAATGCAGTGGTAGGCTGGAAGGTTAATAAAAAACAAATACCAAACCCATTGCCATCGAGTCAATTCCAACTCATAGTGACCCTATAGGACAGAGTAGAACTGCCCCATAGAGTTTCCAAGGAGTGCCTGGTAGATTCGAACTGTCAACTTTTTGGTTAGCAGCCGTAGCTTTTAACCACTACGCCACCAGTGTTTCCTCGGAAGACTAATACAGAGTTCTAAGTAGAAATAGTAAAGGACTGAACTAGGGCAGGTGATGACAGTGGGGTTTAAAGGAAGGTATGGATGTGAGATGGAGTGTAAAGCTAGAATTTTTAACCTGTAGACATCCAAACATCTATCATTTGTGGTATTGTTAAATAATTGAATGCGTATCCATAAGCAGAACATCATGTAGCCACTAAAATTTTTATGCATTGATATGCAAATATCTCCATAAAATATTCTAAGGGAAAAAAATCAGGCTCAAAAAAAAAACATGGATAGTATGGCTTGATTTATACAAAACATTGTAGGTATGGGGCTGAGTGTGCACACGTGTAGATGATCCTTGATGAATGCCTAAAAAACGTCAACCAAAATTGTCTCTGTCTTTTGTTACTTGTTTGAATTTTTCTATAGTAGCGTGTATGGTCTTTATAATTGGAAAACAAAATCATTTTCATTTTGGGGGAAAAAATGTCTGCAATTACACTACAACGTGAAAAGCAATAAGCTGGAGATAACCACATGTTAATGAGGTATTAGTGTGGGGTGGCGGAGTAAGTCAGGAAAGAAATCTTCTGACTGAGCTGATCCTAGAAGAATGAATAAGAGATTAGGAAGCAGAGAGATTGAGGAAAGCACTCCGAACAGAGAGAGGGCTTTGCACAAAGAAGGCTAAATGGGTTGAACATCAGGTGTGAGTAGAAGAGGTTGAAGGATAATAAAGGCTACCAGTTATTGGATAGTTATTTTAGTCCCTCTGCTAAATACTGAGCTCTGGAAAACCATACTAAAAATAAACACCTTCTTGTAATGTAAGTATATCTCCGGATAAGTATCTCAAGCTATTAATTTTACACAACAAATCTTCACTCTGGAGAAGAGTTCAATTCAGTCCTTTAATGACTTTACTAGTTATATGAGAATATCTTAAATAGAATATATTTTATAAAATATTGCTTTGCACTGGAACAAAAAATTAATATAAAATAAAGTCCAGTTGGAACAGAGTTAAATTTCAAGAATCTTAGGATATTTTTAGCATTTTATGTAGTGAGAAAATAAAATCCTAGTTCCATTTTCCAGAAAAGGCATTTTCTCCACATTAAGAAGAATACCTATTACCGTTTGATATAAAAAAAAAAAAGTCACATAGAGTATTGTCATTTTAAATAAACTAGCCATTATGGCAGAAATGGTAGAAACTGCTAAATACTAACTCAAAATACTTAGTCAAAAGCCAGGAACTAATTAACTGGTGTCATGACACTGTATCTAATGAGAGAGTGAAGGGAAAGGGATATGAAGCAAAATGTCACAGTGGCTGGTGAGCTTGCAAACATTCACTGAAGAAAACATGGATTATATATGGTGATAGTGAGGTAACACCAGTACTTATGCTGATTTATGTCCTTAGAAACATGAGGTAAGGCACTGAAGCCAACTTATTAAACCATAGTCTGAGTTCTGTTAACAACAACAAAAATGTACAGCTTTATATGATTCACAAAATGGACCTTCTTGTTTATGCTTACATGAAAAAATATTTTATTCACTTTCTGCCAGTAATGCCATGGCTCTGTTCTTACTATCTCAATCATAATATGTGCATTGGAGTTTTTATTTGTACATGTGTACTGATATTGAATTTATACTTTATAGATAATTACCAATTAATTATTACTTGTCCTGAATGCTTCCTAGAAAGGGAGAAGAATGGGTACACGGGTTTAAAACATAGAAGCTTTCCTACTTCCCACTTGCTCCCATGGCCATTGCTTTAATTTTCTGACAATCCTAGTCCAAGCCAAAAGCAAGCTTACTGAGAAATGCACCCCCATACACGTGAGATTGCCCATCTCAAGGCCTTCACAGGCTTTAAAGCCAGAAAGCATATACATCCTGGGACAGTCCAATTTCAGTATTGATAGTATTTTTATTGTAATTATTATACCTCCAATTTTTTTTATCACACTGCAATTCTCCTGCCCTTATCACAACTGAATTCAAATAATTCTATTTCCTGGTACTCTGTAAGTTCTATGAGTGCAGGGATCTTATCTAGTTTTCCATAATACATAACAGGTACTTGTTAAATGAACGAATGAATATATTTTTATCATTATCTAACTTTGATAATTTCTACTATTCATTGTAGTAAGCACTGCTAGTCTAAAACTTGGGAAATGTAATTCCCAGTTAGGGTGATTTACACATGATAAACTAGAGTGAAGTATAAGAAATATTTATGACTCAGCAAAAGTGAAACTTTTCGTAACTGTGTTTCCTGATCCCACATGTGTGACAATCAAAGTCCTTTCAGATATCTTAAGAGTTGTCTCAAAATTTACCAAAATCAACTTCACAAGGGAAAATAGATTAGAAAAGATATTGTGCAGCTCGGTGTTTTAAATTAGTAAAGTTACTCTAGCTCTCTAAAGGTTTTATGAATATGTCCCCTAACTGATTCATGGAACAGATATAATATTGACAGTGATCTGTGCAATAAACTGTACTTTTTTGGAAGAGAGGCTGTGAAATCAAGTACACAGGGTGCTGCAACTCCAACAGTTGTGGAACTTCATAAGTGAGCTTGTGCCCTGCCCGTATCCCAACAAACTGTTTGAAGGGTAAACAGAAAATGTGATTGCATCCATAAAACTGAGTAACGTGGTTCACCAATTTTATTTCCTTTGAATTGATTTTCATTTGAGCTGCCCAGTCAAAATGATCAGAGTAGCCTTTATGTTTGACACATGCACTTAACTGGAGAAGTGGGCACTGGGGACTTTATTCTATCCTAAGTGATTATTTCCCAAGATTGTGGACTGTCTGTAAAGAGTTGCCAAGCTATTTCTTGAAAATCCTTGAATGAAGTATTTTCTTGGTTAACCTTTTTTCTTTCAGGTGTTTGCTCTTAGGACGTTTTGACTCTGTCAATACACAAATGGTTGTTTTAGGAAAGGTTGACAAAATCAACAGGTAACAAAATGTCTACACTTCCACAAGTGTAGCTTAATAAAAATACAATTAAGAGTACTATGAAAAAATAAGGAACTATCTCAAATTGACACAATAGAATGATCTTATCACAGTCTCTGTATGCCTGATTTTATTTGGAGCTGATGCAGGAGAACAAGGCTAACTTGAATATTTTCAAAAACAAAGCAAAGAACTGGGTATTGTGTGTGAATGAATGTATGCTATCTCCTATGAAGATAGCCTACCACTTATTGCCAGTTCAAATTTCATCTGCTTATCTGATGCTGCTAAGAAATAATCAATCTTACTCTTCTCCCAGTCTGTTCCTGTTTATTCGAGGAGTTTAAGCAATGCCTACTGCAGACAAAACAACATAGGCACACATGTGGGATACAATGGTGAGGAGATGCAACCTAGTTTAATGGAAACTCACGGGCTTTGAAGTTTTCCAGACTTGGTTTTGAATCCAGATGGCTATATTTTTAGTTGTCTAACCTTGATTGAGAGCCCTGGTGGTGTAGTGGTCAAAGCATTCTACTGCTAACAGAAAGATCATCAGTTTGAACCCTTGGAAACCCTTTGGGGAAGTTCTACTCTGTCCTATAGGGTTGCTATGAGTGGGAATCAACTTGACAGCAAAGGTTTTTTTGTTTTTTTATTTTTTTTTAACCTTGACTGAGTCATGTAATTACTATGAACCACTATTAATCTGTCACATGGAATAATGACAATAACCAACTCCTAGCATTATGGGGAGGATCTCATGTGATTATATATATATATATATATATATATATTATATATATATTATATATATATATTATATATATATTATATATATATATATATATATATATATATACCTCTTGACACAGTGTCTGGCTTACTGTAAGCACTCAACAAATGCTAGTGATTATTATTGTTGTGGCTATTAAGGTAATCTGCTTGGCAAATAAAGCTTTAAAAATAGAAGGGATCAAAAGTGGGGCCAAATATACCAGCATCAACTCAACTTGGCAATTAATCTCTCTTTAGATTGTCAAGCCTATTTTGCTTCTGATAATTTATTACCACAAAAATAGATTATGTTTTTAAAAGGAGGGGGTAATCAGCATTATTAAATGCTAAGAGGCTAAGTAAGATGAGGACCAAAAACTTTTCATTGGGCATCATGACATTAGAAATAATTTGGTGATATTAGAAATAATTTTTGACTGGAGGAAAGGAGATGGAAGCTAGATTGTAATGGTTTGTGGCTTGAATAAGAAGGCAGAAAATGGAGGCAATGACGGTAAACTAATAAGAAATGTCCATGAAGAAAGGAAGGTAGGACTGTAGCTAAAGAGTAAATGTGGAATCAATGGAGATTTACTGGTTTGGATTTTACTTTAATGGAAGTGGTTACAACACACTTTAATATCAGTAAGAAGGGAGTGGTGGGTTGTTCAAGAGAAGGAAGGAGGATATTGGCTAGTGTAAGCTTCCTGAAAAGGTTAGGGTGGAGGCGTTGGATCCAAAACATGGGAGGAGGGATAGTTTTAGATGCAGCATGGATACCACCTCCTCTATTGTAAAAGAAAAAGGAAGAGGGAATGGAGGCAGATGTACAGTTTGTTATATTTGGTAGAGATTTCCTGTCTGATGCCTTCTACATTCCCTTTGAATTCCTGGACACAGTCGTCTGATGAGAGGAAAAGCGTTGAGGTTGAAGATTAGAAGTTTGAGTAGAGTAATAAAAGTTTGAAATAAATACTGCAGTGTGTCAGAGAGTGTTTTGTGTAGGGGCAAATAATAGGATTATTGTTGTCAGGTGCTGTCGAGTAGCTTTCAACTCACAGCGACCCCATGTACAACAGAGTAAAACACTGCCCTGTCCTACACCATCCTCATGATCATTGTTATGCTTAAGCCCATTGTTGCAACCACTGTGTCAATCCATCTCGTTGAGGGTCTTCCTCTTTTTCACTGACTCTCTGCTAGATTACTAGATGTTTTAAATGTGCAATTTAAAGCTGTCATTGATGAATTTAGGTGTAAAAACATGCTGTGTTCCATGAATTTCTTCGGCAATGTCCAGAGTATAATAGGGTGAAGGCACAGAAGAAGGGCATCCTTGGGTCTATTCAGAGTTGATATTTTGCCAGAAAAGAGCTCCTAAAAGGTAGAGAGGCAAGGGTGACTAGTTCATTAGCTAGAATGGTATTGAAATGACAGGTCATAGAATCTAAACTAGATGGTAAAGTAAATAAAGGTTAGGATGTGATTTGGAAGAAATTATAAAGGTCAAAAGGCTGGACACCCCAAAAGCATTGAAGAATAATATTTTACATGGAGAAGTAGAAAAAACAAGCTGGAAGGACAGGAGATTTTAGACAGGAGTGTTTGATTGACATTGTAAGAGGCACATTTAATGATATTGGCAAGGTCCAATATGTGATGATGATAGTGGTTGGCTGAGGGGTCTATAGGAAGTCACTGAAGATGAAGTGATCAAGCAGCTGGGAGACCATCATGTTGAGATAGTATTTGTAAAGATTTTGAAGTCACCAATATTATTGAAGAGGCTTGGGCTTGCAAAGAAGAGTGAGTATTCTTACAAAGTTTCCACTGAACGATGGTAATGATCAGGATATTAGTATCTGAGGAAGAGAAAGCATAATGAAATAGTAGGGACTTTAAAGGAGCAAATTTGTTTGTCCTTTCTAAGAGTTCAAGGAATTAACAGTCTGGAAAGCAGCACTGCGGAGTGATAAGGAGATGAAAGCCACTGATAAAGTCTGAGATACATAGAATAGAGGAGAAAAAAATGAAACAATCTCCACTTGAAAGGCTACAGGGGGAAATGATGTTCTCAGAGGAAAGTCTGTCTGCAGTTCACACACACACACACACACAAAAGGCAGAGAAAGTGTTCAGAAGAGTGGTTGAGGCTATAAGGGCAGTTCCTCATTATATATAAAAAATGACCTAGGGCACATTGGAAGAGTTTACAAAGAAGATTTTGGTGAGGGGAAAGGAAGTTGAAAGAATTATAGCAATAATGAGGCAAGAAAAGATGGATGACTAATAGAAAGGACATACAATTTGGAAACTGATAGGTGAAAATAGCTATGAGAGGCATCTTTTATTTACATTATGTTGTATTTACAGATTAAAACTGTGATTCGGATTAAAAAAAAACTGGATGAGGGAATCAAGGAAATCAAAAGCCATGATCAAACACATGGATATTGAAGTCATCCAGGATGGTGCTGAAACTTGAGATGGAGAGGAAAACTGAGATACGTAACAAAACCTTCAATGAGTGAGTATCGGGCATGCGTAGGGTAATGATTAGGCAGTATATAACATTTCAAGAATGATAGAGAACATGACCCAAACATTTAAAACATTTGTACAGTGGATTGGGTGACAAAACATGTTTTCTTAGATATCTTGATACATATACATATAGTTTAGATTTAGTTTTTATATCTTGGCACATCTTTTCCACAGGAATTTTCTGCTACGCACATATTTGCTTATCACTTCAATCATTATGGTTCTTTAGCAAAGAAATCTCTAAAGCCAGAACATAGAGTAAAAAGAACCCATTTTAGTGGCAGATAGTAAGGGCTCAACTTAATCTTTAAAAAAAAAAAAAAGGCTATTGATTTTTTTTTTTTTATGTCTGTTTCATTGCTAGTGTTAAATTGGTTATCGCCAAGGACATTAAAGGGCCCTGGCAGAAAAAGCACAGCAGTGTGAGAAACAGGAAGAGACAAAGGAAGCGACAAAGATTCTTAAAAACCACAGGATCCTTTGATAGAACAAGTTCAATGCAAGAAACAAAATGATAACATCTCCCCCACCCCTTATTTTTAACAAGCCTCTAGATAGATAACAGGAACTTCTAAATGTCAGTCCAAGGCAAAGAAAACATTCTAAAATCTATTCTTTCTTTTGCAACAAAAAATAGTCCAGCCTGATTTAGTCAAAGAGAAACTATGAAAGAACTGTCCTCTGACAATAGGGTCCTTTACAGGGCAGAAACTAAAATTAGTGAGTGAGTGAGCGACAGACACAGGAGAGAGAGAGGGAGATCTAGGGAAAATGCATTGGTGGGACAGAAGAAGGGAAAAGATTAAAAAAAATAAAAGCAGTTGAGTTCCAACAGGAACAAATAAGGGGAAACGGCAAATGCTCACGACCTTTGGACTGAATTTTTAGTGGACTGTTATATAAGTCTTACAGGACTTTAAAAATACAAGTTGAAGAAAGGAAGAAAAGGAGAGGCCGAGATTGATTTACTAAAACGTCTTCCAGTTTTTGGTTTAAAACGTAGATCTCTATAGTTTGTTGAGGATTTATATGCTCCAGTCTCATCACCTATACCGAGAATGCCATATTTTGAAAAGAAACATGCAGATACAGAGTTACATGTTGTTAGTGAGGATAAAGCTCTGATAACATCTTTATTTCATGTGCCTATTTCAGAAAAAAATTTGATTGTTAAACAATAGGTGAATTCAGCGTTTCATGTTTGGGGTATGATGAGGAAAGGGTGATTTGGAGAAGGCAGGTACAATTAAAAAAAAAAAGAACCCTCAAAGCAAAAGGGCAGGGCTAAGGTAAGGTTGCCACATAAAACACAGGACACCCAGCTAAATTTGAATTTCAGATAAACAAAAAATATTATTGCGTACAGCATACTCCACTACTGTCGAGTCGATTCCAACTCATAGCGACCCTATAGGACAGAGTAGAACTGCCCAATAGAGTTTCCAAGGAGCTCCTGGTGGATTCGAACTGCCAGCCTCTTGGTTAGCAGCTGTAGCACTTAACCACTATGCCACCAGTGTCACTGAAAAGACAGGAAAGAAAGAAAAAACCAAGATGGATGTCAGAGGAGACTCTGAAACTTGCTCTTGAGAATCAAGCAGCTAAAGCAAAAGAATTCATGAAGTAAAAGAACTGAAGATTTCAAAGGGCGTCTCTAGAAGACAAAGTATTATAATGACATGTGCAAGGAGCTGGGGAGGGAAAACTAAAAGGGAAGAACACGCTAGGTGTTTCTCAAGCTGAAAGAACTGAAGAAAAAATTCAAGCCTTGAGTTGCTATAATGAAGGGTTCCATGGGGAAAATATTAAACGACGCAGGAAGCATCAAAAGAAGGTGGAAGGAGTAGAGAGTCATTATACCAAAAAGAATTAGTCGATGTTCAAACATTTCAAGCGGTGGCATATGATCAGGAACCAATGGAACTGAAGGAAGAAGTCCAAGCTGCTCTGAAGGCACTGGCGAAAAACAAGGCTCCAGGAATTGATGGAATATCAATTGAGATGCTTCAACAAACAGATGCAGTGCTGGAGGTGCTCACTCGTCTATGCCAAGAAATATGGAAGACAGCTTCCTGGCCAACTGACTGGAAGAGATCCATATTTATGGCTATTCTCAAGAAAGGTGATCCAACCAAATGTGGAAATTATAGAACAATATCATTAATATCACATGCACATGAAGTTTTGCTGACAATCATTCCAAAACAGCTGCAGCAACATATCGACAGGGAACTGCCAGAAATTCAGGCCGGTTTCAGAAGAGGACGTGGAACCAGGGATAACATGGCTGATGTCAGATGGATCCTGGCTGAAAGCAGAGAATACTAGAAGGATGTTTACCTGCGTTTTATTGACTATGCAAAGGCATTTGACTATGTGGATCATAACAAACTATGGATAACATTGCAAAGACTGGGAATTCCAGAACACTTAATTGTGCTCATGAGGAACCTTTACATAGATCAAGAGGCAGTTGTTTGGACAGAACAAGGGGATACTGATTGGTTTAAAGTCAGGAACAGTGTGCATCAGGGTTGTATTCTTTCACCATACTTATTTAATCTGTATGCTGAGCACATAATCCGAGAAGCTAGACTATATGAAGAAGAATGGGACATCAGGATTGAAGGAAGATTCATTAACAACCTGCATTATGTAGATAACACAACCTTGCTTGCTGAAAGTTAAAAGGACTTGAAGCACTTACTAATGAAGGTCAAAGACAACAGCCTTCAGTATGGATTGCACTTCAACATAAAGAAAACAAAAATCCTCACAACTAGAACAATGAGCAACATCATAATAAACGGAGAAAGATTGAAGTTGTCAAGGATTTCATTTTACTTGGATCCACAATCAACAGCCATGGAAGCAGCAGTCAAGGAATCAGAAGATGCATTGCATTGGGTAAATCTGCTGCAAAGGACCTCTTCAAAGTGTTGAAGGGCAAAGATGTCACCTTGAGGACTAAGGTGTGCCTGACCCAAGCCATGGTATTTTCAATTGCATCATATGCATGTGAAAGCTGGACAATGAATAAGGAAGACCGAAGAAGAATTGACGACTTTGAATTGTGGTGTTGACGAAGAATATTGAATATACTACAGACTGCCAAAAGAACGAACAAATCTGTCTTAGAAGAAGTACAACCAGAATGCTCCTTAGAGCTAAGGATGGCGAGACTGCGTCTTACATACTTTGGACATGTTGTCAGGGGGGATCAGTCCCTGGAGAAGGACATCATGCTTGGCAGAGTACAGCGTCAGTGGAAAAGAGGAAGACCCTGAACGAGGTAGATTGACACAGTGGCTGCAACAATGAGCTCAAGCATAACAACGATTGTAAGGAGGGCTCAGGACCAGGCAGTGTTTCATTCTGTTGTGCATAGGGTCGCTATGAGTCGGAACCAACTCGATGGCACCTAACAACAACAACACAATGACATACTAACACTAAGAAAAAGTATCCATTGTCTTTATCTGAAATTCCAATTTAATTCTGTGTCATGTATTTTTATTTGCTAAATCTGGCAACCCTAGCCATGGGATGAGGTAAATAAGGAAATGAATTGATTAGAAATATGAGAGGACTGATGAGCTTTGTAGCATGCGATGACCCCAATTGAAAAGTTGTGGCATGTGCTGACTCATTTTTCCACATAAAATTCAGTTACAATGAGCAGAAACTCATATTTAATCACATAATTTTACATTTATTCATGCAATTACATGATACATTTACTCTGGCAATGATACAGTTCATGCAATCATATGGTACATTAATCATACAGTATTCATGGCCTTAATGGCTATTTTTATCAAAAATTAATTCTATAATAAAGTTTAGTTTTGAGAGCCAAGATATTATGGCAGACCAAAAGGAAATTGGCAGCCTCTAATTATATCACAGAGTTTGGATGGTATTACAGTAATCTCTCTTTTCTTTATCAATATCCTTTCTCTTTGCTAAATTTGATGCTATTAATTGCCTCCAGTACTTGCCGAAATACCTGGTATCTCCAGCCAAGCTTGCTCTCTTCCCAGGCATTTTTAATTGGGTAGCACATTACTTAGACTGTCAAATATATAACTCACCAAAAAATGTTCTTCCACCTTCCTTTCGGCCTTCACATTCCCTAATTCAACATTCATTTTAATAAAAAAATCCTCACATACCATTCTTCCTAAAACTTTGATGTTGGGTGTATATCTAGCCTTCCATTTTCTCTTTTCCACGTATCTCATTGAAACTCCCTGACTTTCTGACTGAATTTCTCGCATTTTCAATTCCGAAGTAAAATTCCTATCTCAATAAGCATTTTTCTTGATTATATCAAATCAACCTAGGCTGTTAGTACACCTACTGTGGAAGAATCTGTAATCAGATGTTTCGCTCTTATTTTACATGGGAAGAAAATATATTAGATTTTTCAAATGTAATTGGCTCTTATAGGAACTCGAATGGCTTCAGCCGTTTTCTCTCATAACAATGCATGTAATAATTTATGCTCTTCATTTACTGACAGAAAGTCAACTTTCCTGAAAGATCCCCGTCTCCCTTGTTCATTAACAAAGCCCTCTTAGGTAAACAGTGGCATATTGTTATTGAATACCCACCCAGCTTCTGCCTCAAGTATGAAGAAATCACAAATTAGAACTAAAGAAAAAAGGTTAAAAATACAAAATTTAGGTCACCTGTTTTCTAATTAGATTATCCTATAGAAGAAGCTATAGGGTCGCTATGAGTTGGATTCTACTCAGTGGCATCTAACAACAATCTTTACGGGAGCAGATTGCCAGGTCTTTAGAGCCGTGGGGGCACAATGGTTAAGAGTTTGGCTGCTAACCTAAAGTTCAGCAGTTCAAATCCACCAGCTGCTCCTTGGAAACCCTATAGGGCAGTTCTACCTTGTCCTATAGGGTCACTATGAGTTGGAATTGACTCGATGGCAACAGATTTGGGATTTTTTTTAATAGAAGATACACTTTGGTCATTGAATCATACGTACGTTTCTAGGACTGCCAGTTGTCATCGAGTCTGACTCAGGGTGACTCCATGAGTAGAACTGTTTCTACCCAGTTCTACCCAAACATGCAGAACTCCATATCTGCATGTTTCTTTTTAAAATATGGCATTTTGGGTATAGGTGATGGGAGTGGAACATATAAATCCTAAACAACTTATAGAGACCTGCCTTTTAAACCAAAGCATGGAAGGCTACCCTAGAGGGGAACTGTTCCATAGAGTTTCCAAGACTGCTTTCAGAAGCAGATCACCAGTCCTTTCATCTGAGGAGCCTCTGGGTAAGTTCAAAGCACCAACTTTTAGGTTAGTAGTTGAGCACTTAACTGTTTACGCCATCCAAGGACTCCTTTCCAAGACTAGAACCTAAGATATCATTATAGCTAATATGTGTCTTTAAGCCAATGAAACCAGTGCTTCTCAAACTTTAATGTGCATAGGAATCACCTGGAGATCTTGTTAAACAATGGGGGGAACTGATTCAGTAATTCTGGGGTAGAACCTGAGATTCTTCATTTCTAACAAACTCTCTGGTGATGCCTGAAGTAGCAAGGGACTAAATCAGCACTGTCCAATAGAAATACAGTATGAACCCCACATGTAATTTCAAATTTTCTAGCAGCCACAGCACAAAAGTAAAAAGAAACAGGTGTGATTAATTTTAACAATCTATTTTACACAACATAGTCAAAATACTCTCATTCCATCCCATAATTTATATAAATATATTATTACAATATTTTGCCTCTTTTTTAATATTAAATCTCCAAAATCCAGTGTATATTTTACAGATACAGCATATCTCAGCCCATACTAGCCACATTTCAAGTGCTAAATAGCCCCATGTGGTTAGCTAACGTACTGGGTAACACAGAGCTAAACCATTCACAATAGGTGGTAATTTGTTATCTTCATCAAGAACAGAGCCTTCTTGCTTCCTAAAGTTTTGTTAAATTGATGGAAAGAACCCTTTCTTACGTTATGAACCAACTGAAAACACCTTTTTTCCTTATTTAAAACCATTTACTGGTTTTCCATTCTCCATGGAACTAGGGAACAATTGTTCAGTATCTTCCTCAAAAAAATTACTTCATGTTCTTAAACAAGAATAACAGCACTTATTCTTTCTATGGGCCGAACACTGTTTTGAGTGCTATATATATATGTATATATAGCGCCCTGGTGGCTAGTGGTTAAGTGCTATGGCTGCTAACCAAGAGGTCGGCAGTTCGAATCCGCCAGGCGTTCCTTGGAAACTCTATCGGACAGTTCTACTCTGTCCTATAGGGTCGCTGTGAGTCGGAATCGAGTCGATGGCACTGGGTTTTTGTTTTGTTCTGTTTTTTATATATATATATATATATATGCTTATTTAATCATCTTAGAAACCTTATAAGGTAGGTACTATTTTTATCACCTGTACTTTAGAGTTGAGAAAAGTGAGACAAGGAGAGATAAACATAACTTGCCTGAGAATACACAAATAATAAGCGATAGAACCAGTTTTCAAACCAAGGCTGTATCTCTGCAGAGTCCTTGATTTTGACCAACACATTTTCTAAAACATCTGAAAGAATGTGCATTCGTGAGAGTGCAATACGGTGTGATGGATACATTTGCAGGATGGGAGAATGGTCCATCAAATAGACTTGAAAATTTTAGTGCGGCAATTTGGACATTATACAGATATCATGTTTACTTACTGGTCTTTGTGTGGAACTTGATTCCATTTCTCTTAGGTAATTTATTGCTAAAGTAGTGATCAGAGTAATTAAATTGCTTCCCAGTATTTTTAATTGATTAAGTATTTTCCACCTTTTTGTTTTGTTTCTGACTATAACACACCACACAGTCCAGTTAATTAAGTTGTGGTTAAAAAAAAATCTGTTTTGTGCCTGTCTGTACTTTAATTAAACATTTATGCTTAGGAGGATAGGCAAATTAATACACTTGCATATTAAAGAAGTTTATGGAAACTGCTAGTAAAAACCTTACTAGCTTCCCTGTAACTCCTTTGGAAATCCAGCTGATAAACCAAATGCTGTGGTGATGCAAGAAAAATAAATCAATAAAACCACACCAAACAAAATATTTGAGTGTTTGTTGTGACAGAAAACATTATTCTAAATTTATTCACATTCCTGGCTACATATTTTTGGTCAAAACAGACTTCCTCCCTTTTAAGAAAATCTAGGATAGAGTGAGTCATAAAAGGCCCCTTTACCTATCAGCTTCCTGAGCACCTCAGATTTTTATTAATTATCCATTACAGCAAGATAATGTGTTAGCTGTATTCCTGCCACTAGTATAAAAAAAAAAATTTTTTTTTTTTTTTACTAGTATAGGCATACTGAAATTACATGGTCCTTAATCTTTAGAGGATTTGAATCTCTTTGTTGACTTATGAATTCTCTGTTAGAGCCATTTGAAATAATAATAATAAACTATACAATGATACCATAGGGAGGTACTGATTATAGGCAGAGTATTATGAGTCGAAATCGACTTAATGGCAACTTTTTTTACTATTATTATTGGAGCATTTTGGACTGAGAATCTGGCCTACATTCTAATTTCAGCTCTGTTATGTATTGACTTTGATCTTAAACAAGTACTTTCCTCTTGTGACCTCCATTTCCTCATGTTTAAAAGGAAGAGATTGGGAATAACTTCTAAGATCTCTTCCAGCTAAAATTTTTGGAGAGCTATCAACATTACAGAAATGATTTAACATACATAATAGATAATTTGAGGCACTCCCTTGTGGCACAGGAGTTAAGAGCTTGGCTACTAATGAAAATGTTGACAGTTCGAATCCACCAGCCATTCCTTGGAAACTCTATGGGGCAGTTCTACTCTGCTCTATAGGGTCACTATGAGTCAGAACTGACTTGATGGCAATGGGTTTGGTTTTTTGGTCTCAATAATGTAAGCTCCCTGAAGATGGAGACTTTGTTTATCTCATTAGCTATTATATCTCCAATGCCTGGAGTACCTTCCGAGGCAAAATAACTGTTCAGTGTTCATTGAATGAATAGTTTTCTTGGTGATGGTTTTCAAACTATTAAAACAATGGAGCACTTTTCCAAATGAAATCTTATATTCAATAGCATATATGAAAATGATATAACCTGAATTTCTCTAGTTAAATCTGAGAGTCCCATCCATTAGGTCTCTCCCTCAAATCCCAGCAACAATTTTGAGGGAGACTAGGGCTCAAGCCACCACTGTTTTGTAAATTAATAATGCAGAATGTGAGTAACTAGAAAATATTTCTTGAGTGCTTACATGACATAGACTATAGGATAATAACAGTAGAACTAACCTCGTTTAGGGACTATAGAATGCCTACCTAAGGAAATGACACTTAGATCAAGACCTAAAAGATGAGTGAAAGTTAACCAAACCAAGAAAAGAATACAGATGAAGTGGAGGTAAAACAGCGTTCTAGCAGAGGGAATTACTTAACTATTGTTTGCTGTCTTTGCTGACTCACACTCATGGTTGTTTATTTCCTTGTACATTTGGCGATGTTTGATTTTTAGCCCATATTCGGTTGTTCTGACTTTTTAGAAATCCTGAGAACTAAAATTGGAAATGCTTTTCATCCACGAATGATTTGTGTTTGATTTTTCTGGGAGCCTAGAAGGTGCTACCGACCTGAGGTCAACTTCAAATATGTCCGTTGAATCAACATCCCCACTCTATAATGTGCACGTAACTCAATCTCCATACGTTAGCACTGGTATTGGTATTTGCTACCACCGTTGCTTTCCTGCTACTGCTCACAACAACCCACCTTATATAGAGCTCCTTCATTGTTGGTTTTGCTGTTCGCTGGTTTGAGACCTTGGACAGTCCTCTTACTTCCTGTGATTCCATCAATGCATTAAAAAGTGTATTTCTTCCAAGGCGTATGTTTGAAGTGTAAAGAATGCTCTTCAGAATATTTAATCTACCATACTACCCAGAAAAAATACCAGTCCTACCTTTCTCTGGGGTTTTTTGTACCCAAAATGAAATCTTACATGCGAAATTACTTTGAGAAAAATTAAAAAGCCATATTACTATTCTAAGTGTCATTATTATTTATTCCTTCTTGTTCATGATGTTTCTGAGAAGATGCACTAATTTAGTTCTTATAAAGCTGCAGGTGGTTATAAACTAAACCCTCTAAATAAAAAAAAATATTTTTATAAACTAAAGGGGTATATATTTATCAATTGAAATTAACCGTCACTTAAATGGCATTTATAGCATTCATCAGGAAAGGCTAAAACGAAGGTGCTATGAGAAACTACCTGTGGTGATGGTTAGGTCCATTTAAAGGCTCAGGCTTTCCATTAGAAGTATTTTGGAGTTGCTTTATGTTTCCAAACAGTTTTCCCAGTTATTTTCCTTGAATATTCTATACAGCATATCTGAAATCTATCACTTGTTGTATTACTATTATTATTAAATGTTTACATAGTTTTTATGGTGGTAAAAATATATAAAAAGACTTTTTTTTCATTTCAAGCTTTTTTACATGTACAATTCATGGACATCAATTACATTTGTGATGTTGTGCAATTATCACCACTTTCCATTTCCAATTTTTTTAAATCACCCTTAACAGAAGTAAATGAGTTGCCCAAAGTCATAGAGAAGCTATTGCAGAGACAGAAGGGGAGCTAATTTCCCACGTTTTTATTGTAGCTGTTCAATCCATTAGTCATTCTGTTTGCAACTAACCACTTACTCTTCAGAATGGATGTGTAAGTGGTCAACTTCATTAATACCTTGGTGCCTCTGATGAATGTAAGTCAATCAGCAAGCAATAAACGGCCCAAATGAGGCACTTTTCAAATATAGCCCACTAGACTCATGTCTACCCTTACACATACACTCATACACATATACATGTGCACAGATGCCCAAAACTGAGGCCTGGTATGTTGTTTTTTTGGGGGTGGGTGGGAATTAGGCCTAAGATATTGCTAACAAGTAAAAAACAATTGTCTGGGTGCTTCTTATTCCTAACTGTAGGGGAAAAAATGCACCTGGACTATTATTGGGAAGGAGGAAGGTGTATCCCAATAATTAGAATGGAAAGTGAAAATGGTAATACATGAGGATTGTAGTTGTAAAAGACAATAAGTGGGCCTCAATAAAACAATAAATGCCTGCCTAGATAAACACGTACATAAATATTGATGACGAGATTATTTCTTTGTAAAATAAAATATTAAATATCATTACTCGGTTTTAAGTATTTCCGGGAAACTTGGCATGACTCAGACAGCTCCAAGTATATTGGCTAAATCACAACATTAGACAGCTTCTGCAAACCTGAGAAACATGCTGTGTTTTCTTCTCTTCTTTCCAGCATTGCTATATTTCTGACCTTGCAGGAAGATGTTCTAAACTACGGGAAATTTCTTATTTTAAGTCCTAGAGTACGTAAACCTGTTGTTTGAAGGACAAAGTGTCATGTTATGTGGGACAGTCTATAGGAGACATTAAACATAAGATTTCATCAGAACTACAGCAAAAAATTATAAATAGTTGTGATTTTTCTTTTCGAGTCTCTAAAAGCAGCAGTGCCACTTGAGAGGGATTATGCAAGAATTTATTTTAATTTTAAAAAGTTGGAGAATTAGCTCATTGTTTATAGTCCAGGGTTATATCATGTTTCAAAATTCTTCTTAATTCATGCTAGATTTCACAGTGTACTTTGAGAGAAATTTCATGCCTATTTCATTGGAGTCATTTATTTACTATGATGAAAATTGATGGTAGTTATTTTTAAAATAGTTCTGGCTTTTTATTGTAGCCATTTATATACATATATATATTTAATTTTAGAGGGAAAGGACATATGCATATATGTAACATGCGTGTATTTATGTTTTGCATGTGTGCATGTGCATATATATACATATATACACATATATATACAAAACCAAACCCATTGCTGTCAAGTCGATTCTGACTCATAGCAACCCTGTAGGACACAGTAGAACGGCCCCATTTAGAGAGTGAGAGAAAGCACATTCATGTCTATTATTACGTATGTGTGCATATTACACTTACATAATAATACACGCAAATGTTCTATGTATGTATGATAGACAGATATTGTTAATAGATTAGAGATTGAGAGCGTAAGAGATGAAAGAAATATAGAGAATGCAAAGATTATCATCACTCTTGCTCTGGATACTATGGGCTATTGAGGATCAAGAGGACACTAGCATTTTTGGCAATCATGTCATGTCATTAACTCATATAAAACTTGCACTAACGTCAAAACGGTCCTCTCAAATCCTGCAGTCTTGTAGAAAGTGGTAGAGTTGGTTGTCAGACCCCCATTTTCAAACAAATATCATTACTAAATTCCAATTTAAAATTGTTTTGACTTAAATTAACTTTAGTTTGACAGAGCTCTGAAAACAAATAAATAGTATTATTTATCCAGTACTTTTTGAAGCAGTATGTCTAGAATTTCAGGGATAATGATGAGCTGCTAACCAAAGGTTCTTTGTCTGTACTTCATTGCTTCCACGGGTTTTCTAATTCTCTATTACACCTCCATCCATCAGAACATCAGCTTTAGTTATGAGAGAAATGCATTTAAAAGGAGTGACATGGTACAGTATTTTAAATACAAATGGTATACTGAAGCAAGTAAATTTCGATTTATCTGACAAGTTTAAAACAAATAATTTACAGAAATTAAATTCAAGATATTAATCTGTAAGAAAAAAATTTTTAGGGATAGAAAGACCACATGGATTTAATAACTAGGAGATAAAAGATAGAAATTACAGGTGTCAGGGATTGAATTATGTCCCCCCAAAAATGTGTGTATCAGCTGAGCTGGGCCATGATTCCTGGTATTGTATAACTTTCCTATATGTTGTAAATCCTGCCTCTATGATGTTAATGAGAGAAGATGGGTGGCAGTTGTATTAGTGAGGCAGGACTCAACCTACAAGATTGAGGCAGTCTCTTGAGGTATAAAAGAAAGAAGCAAGCAGAGAGTTGGGGACCTCATTACCACCAAGAAAGTAGCACCAGGAGCAGAGCGCATCCTTTGGACCCGGGGTCCCTGAGTCTGAGAAGCTCTTTGACCAGGGGAAGTTTTAGGACAAGGACCTTCCCGCAGAGCCTACAGATATAGAAAGCCTTCCTCTGGAGCTGACACCCAGAATTTGGACTTTTAGCCTACTTTACTGTGAGGAAATAAACTTCTCTTTGTTAAAGCCATCTACTCATGGTATTTCTGTTATGGCAGCACTAGATGACTAAGACAATGGGAGTTAATATCAAGAAATGATTGGGGCTTTTTTATTTTTTAAACTTGCTTTCAGAGATCTGTCAAACTAAAGTTAATTTAAGGCAAAACAATTTTAAATCGGAATCTAGTAATGATATTTGTTTGAATGTGTGCTTCATTTGAAGGTCAAATAAAAACTGGCATATAATCAAGAGCTCAAGACATCTAACATCAGAAGTTGAGACAGCCTACCTGAGAGCTGTTTTGGCCATTTAATATTAATGAGAAACTGACACCAGAAAATTTAATCTAAAGGTCAGTTATATCTGACATTCAAATAGAAAAATAATCCAAATTTGGACCTATTTTTCTCATATGAATTATAAATGGTATTATTTATCCAGTACTTTTTGAAGCAGTGTGTCTTGAATTTCAGGGATAATGATGAGCTGTTTTTACCAGTCTTTTTTTTTTTAAAACAGATTTTCCTCAGTGTACCCAAATAAGTTTTCTACCTCATGTTCATTTAGATATCTTTTCTTACCAGTGTGTTGGTGATTCTTGTTATTGTTATCATAGAAACACTAATGAGTATTTTTAATTAACTTTTTTGTTTTTATTTTTTTATCCTTTTTAAAATTAATTTCCAGAGGCTAGTTTGTATTGTGGTAACTTACATCCTCACAGACAGACAGAAAGTGCTAAGTTGACACTGTTGGTGTTCTCAGGTACTGTAGGGTCGGTTCCGACTCAAAGTGACCCTATGCACAAAAAATGAAACACTGCCTGGTTCTGTGCCATCCTCACAACTGTTGCTGTGCTTGAGCTCATTGTTGCAGCCACTATGTCAGTCCATCTTGTTGAGGGTCTTCCTCTCTTTCGCTGACCTTCTACTTCACCAAGCATGATGTTCTTCTCCTGACAACTTGTCCGAAGTATGTGAGGCGTAGTCTCACCATCCTTGCCTCTAAGGAGCATTCTAGTTGTACTTCTTCCAAGACAGATTTGTTCGTTCTTCTGGCAATCCACGGTATATTCAATATTGTTCACCAACACCACAATTCAAAGGTGTCAATTCTTCTTGGTCTTCCTTATTCATTGTTCAGTTTTGCATACATATGAGGTGATTGAAAACAGCATGGCTTGGGTCAGGCACACCTTCATCCTCAAGGTGACATCTCTAATTTTCATCACTTTAAAGAGGTCTTTTGGCAGCAGATTCACCCAATGCAATGCGTCTTTGGATTTCTTGACTGCTGCTTCCATGGGTGGATACAAATAAACCTAATTTTCTTCACTTATGGAAAGGGCAGATATTGTGCCCGTGGACCTGGACAGAAGGGGGAACTGAAAAGCTACAGAACTGAAAAACTACAGGAATTCTCTTCAAGGGTTTCCTCACTTTCCTATTATCCCCTGGTCCTCGGCCCGACTTATTTATACAGCGAAAGTAAGGAAGGATGATACACTCCTCTCACATAACAAACACTGGTATATGCCTATAGAAGCACTCAATCCAAATTTCTTGGATTAGAAACCAGACAGTCTCAGATGGTCTAAGGGAGATGAGGTTGTTGTTGTTGTTAGGTGCTGTCGAGTCAGTTCTGACTCATAGTGACCCTATGTACAACAAAACGAAGCACTGCCTGGTCCTGTGCCATCCTCACAATCGTTGTTCTGCTTGAGCCCATTGTTGCAGCCACTGTGTCAATTCATTTCGGTGAGGGTCTTCCTGTTTTGCACTGACCCTCTACCTTACCAGGCAGAGGTCCTTCTCCAGGGACTGGCCCCTCCTGATAACATGTCCAAAGTATGTGAGATGTAGTCTCACATGGTCTAAGAGAAACGAGGAGAGGGTGTTTTTACCCCTGTGCAATTGAAAGCTATTTAAAATTGTAATCGTTCTTTTTCTGTCATAGGTTTCTTATCTCACTATTCACTTTAACAGCAAATTTATTCTAGGGCTCTGAAGACAGAATTTTTGTGCAGCTTAACTTCCCTATGGTATAAAATTAGGTGAGAGCCTCATCAGTCTAATTAAGAGAATTATGATGATTGGGTCGACACTTTTTGACAGGAGTCTGTATTTAACAGTTCTTACCAATCTAGGTTTAGCATTCATCAAAGTCACCAAATTTTCCACATTTGCCTCTTCTCTCGTCTTTCCAATTTTTGGTAAATATGGGCCTATTCTACCAAATACACTGAGTTTTCTTTGCATCTTCTCTGTTATCCCTCAATATCCAATCATTATTAGAGCCTGCTTCTTCTACCTTTGTGATGCCTTATTTTTTCCACATTTTTTTCTTCTACCTTTGTGATGCCTTATTTTTTTCACATTCTAGTTTCCATCTCCACTGCCGCCACCCTACATTGAACCTTCAGCTCCTCTCATACAAACCATTGTCTTGGAGCCTCCTACCCTGACTCCCTGCCTCCAGGCTTTTTACTCTTCAAACCACCCTACACTGAAACCATTTTAAGTTTACTCAAATATAGGTTGGAGCAGGGCATTCTCCTGTTTTCCAAACTTTGCTGGTCTCTCTTACTCATAAGTCCTCTCTCCCCACTCTGAACACTCAGAGATGTTTTAATCTCTCTTATATCACACACTATAATACAATACAGTGCTTTGTGTCTTATCTTCTTCCTGCAGTGTTTGGAATATTGTCTTATACACAGTAGGCATTTAATAAATATTATTGAATGGATCAGTCTATGGCTAAATGTAAACTCATCATTACAGAAAAATATGATTGTCTTTTCTTTATTTAGAGAAATTGTCTTTTGAGCCTACATTACTAAAGGAGAAATCTAGATGGTTTAGTAAGTATATAATGATTCAAAATTAAGTCTATGCATAAACAAAGCAGATAATTCCATATGTGAAGCAATATTAAAACCCCTGAAAAAGGACTTTCTCCCATCCTTGTTTCATCCTCCTCCAAAAAACAAAATACAAAACAGATTTTCTACTGGCTTGTCATAATCCTTAAAATTATACTCTCAATTGATGACAACTAGCATAGTGTGTATATTTTTTGTGAGGGAAATTTTATTCAACCTGTGAAAGACAAAATGCACTGGACAATTGATATAATTTCGTGCAGGTTATTCTAATAGGAAAAAAGTTCACTAATGAGAATATCTCGAAGGAGAGAACCTTGGGTTTTACAGAGGCAAAAAAAACAAGAGAGTAATGTTGAAGGATGAAGGTGGAATTTATCTCAGAATATGCTAAGGTAGAGTGGTCTTTGCAGTTTAGCCTTTTCTTGGAACAATACCACCACCATCAAAAGGTAGGGGATTTCTCAACTATCACTGCTTTCTGGGAGCATAGGACTCAGATACAGTTTAACATTGTCAAACCAATACAGAGATGACTAGGATACTGGAAAAGTATCCAAAAATGTGTTTTATAGGGACAGGAAGCAAGGGGTGCCAGGAAGAATTATGGATGACAAACAGGGCCAGATTAAGGCATGTGAGGGCCCTAAACATTGATAATCTGTGGTGTACTCTCCTCTGCTTACTCACACATTTGACTGGTGTCTTAGTCATCTAGAGCTGCTATAGCAGAAATACCACAAGAGGATGGCTTATCAAAGAGAAAATTATTCGGACACTAGGAGGCTAGAAGTCCGAATTCAGGGTACCAGCTCCAAGGGAAGGCTTTCTCTCTCTGTCATATCTGGGGGAATGTCCTTGTCATCAATCTTCTGCAGGTTGAGGAGCTTCTCAATGCAGGAACCCTGGGTCCAAAGGATAGGCTATTCTCCTGACTCTTGTTTCTTCATGGTACGATGTCCCCATGTTTCTGCTTGCTTCTGTCTTTTACATCTCAAAAAAGATTGACTTAAGACACAACCTAATCTTGTAGAGTAAGTCCTGCTTCATTAATATAACTGCCGCTAATCCCACCTCATTAACATCATAGAGGTAGGATTTACAATACATAGGAAAATCACATCAGATGACAAAACGGTGGACAATCACACATACTGGGAATCATGGACTAGCCAGTTTGATACACATTTTTCTTGGAAACACAATTCAATCCATAACAGGTACAGAAGATCTAAATCCCACAATCAACAAACTTGACCTCATAGACACATACAGAACACTCCACCCAACAGCAGTATACATTCTTTTTCAATGCACCGGGAACATTCTCCAGAATAGATGATACTTTAGACCATAAAGCAAGCCTTAACAGAATCCAAAACACTGAAATAATGCAAAGCATCTTCTCTGATCAAGATGCTATAAAAGTAGAAATCAACAATAGAAACAGCAAGGAAAACAAATCAAATATATGGAAACTGAACAACACCTTGCTTAAAAACTACTGGGTTACAGAAGAAATCAAGGATGGAATAAACAAATTCATGGAATCAAAAGATAAAGAAAACACATCTTACCAAAACCTTTGGGATACGGCAAAAGCAGTGCTTAAAGGTCAATTTATAGAAAAAAAAATCCAAAAAGAAGAAAGAGCTAAAATCAAAACACTAAACCTACAACTCGAACAAATAGAAATAGAGCAGTAAAAGAAGCCCTCAGGCATCAGAAGAAAAGGAAATAATAAAAATTAGAGCAGAAATAAATGAAATAGAGAATAGAAAAACAATTGACAGAAACAACAAGACCAAAAGTTGGTTTCTTTGAAAAGATCAACAAAATATTGGCCACAATGACAAAAGAAAAACAGAAGAGGAACCAAATAACCTGAATAAGAAATGAGACAGGTGATATCACAACAGCTCCAACTGAAATAGAAAGGATCACAACAGAATAGTATGAAAAATTGTGTCCAACAAATTTGAAAACCTAGAGGAAAGTGACAAATTTCTAGAAACATACTACTTACCTAAACTAACACAAACTGAGGTAGAAAAAGCAAACAAACAAACCCATAAGAAAAGAAGAGACTGAAGAAGTAATAATAATTAAAAAAAAAAAAAAAAACTCCCAACAACAACAAAAAAAAAGGCCAGGACTGGATGGTTTCACTGGAGAATTCTACCAAACTTTCAGAGAAGCGCTAAAACCAATAATACTCAAGCTATTTCAGAGCACAGAAATAGAGGGAATACTCCTGAACTCATTCTGTGAAACCAGCATAACCCTGATACCAAAGCCAGGCAAAGACACCACAGAAAAGAAAACTACAGACCAATATCCCTCGTGAACAAAGACATAAAAATTCTCAACAAAATTCTAGCTAATAGAATTCAACAGCACATCAAAAAAATAATACATAACCACCAAGTGGGATTCATACCAGATATGCAGAGATGGTTCAACATTAGAAAGTCAATCAACGTAATCAACCACATAAATAAAACAAAAGAATCATATGATCTTATCAATTAATGCAGAAAAGGCATTTGACAAAGTTGAACACCCACTCATGTTAAAAATAGGAATAGAAAAAAATTCCTCAACATAATAAAGGGCATCTAATCATCCTAAACGGGGAGAGGCTGAAAGCATTCCCCATGAGAACCAGAAGAGGGTGCCCTTTATCACCACTCTTATTCAACATTGTGTTTGAGGTCCTAGCTAGACCAATAAGGCAAAAAAAAAAAAAAAAAAAAAAGAAAGAAAGGGCAGCCAAACTAGTAAGGAAAAAGTAAAATTACTCCTATTCACAGATGATATGATCTTATGCACAGAAAATCCCAAATAATCCACAAGAAATCTATGGAACTAATAGAAGATTTCAGCAAAGTAGCAAGACACAGTGTTCACATACAAAAATCAGTAAGATTCCTCTACACCAACAAAGAGAACTTCGAAAAGGAAATCACCAAACCCATACCATTTACAATTCCCCCAAGAAGATAAAGTACTTAGGAATAAATCTAATCAGAGATATAAAAGACCTATACAAAGAAAGCTACAAAACACTACTGCGAGAAACCAAAAGAGACCTACGTAAGTGGAAAAACATACCATGCTCATAGATAGGAAGACCCAACATTGTGAATATGTCAATTCTATGCTAAATGATCTACAGACACAACACAATCCTAGTCCAAATTCCAAAAGCATTTTTTAACTAGATAGAGGAAAAAACCCAACAACTTCATATGGAAAGGGAAGAGGCCCTGGATAACTAAAGCATTACTGAAGAAGAACAACAAAGTGGGAGGCCTCACTCTACCTGATTTTAGAACCTGTTATACCACCACAATAGTCAGAATGGCCTAGTATTGGTACAACAACAAGATACGTAGACCAATGGAACAGAATTGAGAATCCAGACATAAATCCATCTACATATGAGCAGCTGATATTTGACAAAGGCCCAAAGTCAGTTAAATGGGGAAAAGACAGTCTCTTTGACTAATGGTGCTGGCATAACTGGGTATCTACCTGCAAAAAAATGGAACAAGACCCATACCTCACACCATGCATAAAAACTAACTCAAAATGGATCAAAGACCTAAATATAAAATCTAATACAATAAAGATCATAGGAGAAAAAATAGGGACAATGCTAGGGGCCCTAATACATGGCATAAATAGTATACAAACCATAACTAACAATGCACAAACACCAGAAGAGAAACTAGGTAACTGGGAGCCCCTGAAAATCAAACACAGTAAAGACTTATTATATACCTACAATAATCAAGATAGGGTGCTATTGGTGGAGGGATAGACACATAGACCAATAAAAAGAATACAGAACCTAGAAACAGACACATAATAACACGTCCAAATATTTTTAGGAAAGGTAGAAAAACACTTCAATGAAGGAAGGATAGCCTTTCGAAGAAACAGTACAGAATCAACTGGATAGTCATAGTCTAAACATAACAAATTACGGATAACATTGCAAAGAATGGGAATTCCAGAAATTGTGCTCTTAAGGAACCTAGCTCAAATCTAGACGCAGTCCTTCAAACAGAACAAGAGGATACTGCATGCTTAAAAGTCAAGAAAGGGTGTGTGTCAGGGTTATATCTTTTCACCATACTTATTCAATCTGTATACTGAGCAAATAATCCGAGAAGCTGAACTATGTGAAGAACAGGGCATCAGGATTGGAGGAAGACCCATTAACAATCTGCAGTATGGAGATGACACAACCTTGCTTGCTGAAAGTGAAGAGGACTTAAAGCACTTGCTGATAAAGGTCAAAGACCACAGCCTGCAATATGGTTCACAACTCAACATAAAGAAAACAAGACCAATAAGCAAAATCATGATAAACGGAGAAAAGATTGAGGTTGTCAAGGATTTTGTTTTACTTGGCTCCACATTCAACGTCTATGGAAGCAGCAGTCAAGAAATCAAATGACACATTGCATTGGGCAAATCTGCTGCAAAAGATCTCTTTAAAGTGTTAAAAAGCAAAGATGTCACTTTAAGGACTAAAGTGCACCTGACCCAAGCCAGGGTGTTTTCAGTCACCTCATACACATGTGAAAGCTGGACAATGAATAAGGAAGCCTGAGGAAGAATTGATGTCTTTGAATTACAGTGTTGGCAAAGAATATTGAGTGTACCATCGACTGCCAGAAGAACAAACAAATCTGACTTGGCAGAAGTATAGCCAGAATGCTCAATAGAAGCAAGGATGGTGGGACTTCGTCTCACATACTTTGGACGTATACTTTAGACATGTTATCAGGAAGGACCAGTCCCTGGAGAAACACATCATGCTTGGTAAAGTAGAGGGTCAGGGAAAAAGAGGAAGACCCTCAATGAGATGGAATGACACAGTGGCTGCAACAATGGGCTCAAACATAACGATTATGATGATGACACAGGATTGGGCAGTGTTTCCTTCTGTTGTACACAATGACTCAACAGTGCCTAACAACAACAAAAACAAACATAAATAAATACATAAAATAATGAAACTTGAGAGATCAACTTCCAGCATGACAGTGTGTTGAGCTCCATTGACCTGTCCCCCAGTGAAAATGGTAAAAACTATATATATATATATATATATATAATGTATGTATTAAAAAGAAATAAAGCCTCTGGAGACATTGCCTAGCACAAATAGCAATGAAGAAACTGTTTTTCAAGAAAATCTATAAAAACGCAGAAAGTTAAAATTCTCTATTATTTGAAGCAAAACTGCTCAGTGAGATACAGATTCCACTCCAGACTGCTGCAGTCTAGAGCACAGGGCTCCCTCTTCCCCCAGCTCTAAGCTGAAGAGCTTTCTTCCCTGAAGGAGCAGGACCTCAGCATTTTTCATCCTGTCCTCTGCTGTCTGTTGAAAAGGCTAAGTCCCAAGTGAGTGCGGTTGAGAAGTGGGGTTTCCTGTTCTACCCAAACCCCACTCATGGAATGGAGGTTCTACCTTGGGTGTGATATGCTGAGAATAAAAGTCCCTGATAGTCCTTCCTCCAGCTCCTGAGGTGGTGGTTCCATGCCAGGAGAGACAATCCAAGAAGACTTCAGCCTACTTCCCCTTCTCCAGAGTGCTCAGCTCCTAGAACAAGGGTGCCACTCAGAGAGAAGCTTGCCATGATCCCAACCCCCACTTCCAGAGCCTTGGTACATAGAATTTTCCTGACGGAGAAGCAGACCATGAAACAAATAGCTCCTCATCTCTTCACAAAGGAACTGATTTCCCTTGCAATAGACCTTGGAGAAATTTAAACATGAGGGTATTCTCAAAAACAGTGGAGGTTGTAGTGAAAGTCAATTGAAAGGAGATTCATGGATCCAATGAAGATACAGCCTAGAATGTAGGTCAGCTAGCATAGGAGAGAACCAGGAAATAAGGCACCTGGGAGGAGCCCTAATGGGGTTAGAACAAATATCAAATGGTGACCTTAGAAACAATTCATTCAAAGGAACTGAATTTGATTGGATTAGCCTATAGAGGAATTTATGCCCCAGAGCATTGTTCAAAATAGTAAAGCAATAGGCCTGCCAACAGTGGAATTTAACAGCTGAATGTAGTAAGGGAAAGAAACTAAGACAGCACTATCAGCATCATTGTAATTCCAAGGTGACTGTGGGAATAACCAAATTTGTGCTCCCCTGAGAAGTGACACCAGAGGGTTAACACTGGTAGGGTGGAGGTAGAGTAGACTTCACTAAAATAATTCAACCACTCACTAAACAAATAAACAAGCAAACAACACTAAAAAGCCTTGGGTTGGAGGTGGTAGGCAGAGTTGCTATAACATATGATCTAACATGTTCAGGTTCTAACAAAAAATTGCATGGCATGGAAAGGAACTGGAAAGTATGACACATGCACTACAAAGTAAGTAGGCAACATAAACTGCCTGTGAGAGCAACCTGATATTGGACTTAACAGGAAAATACTTAAAAGTAGCCATTATAAATATGTTCATGGAACTAAAGGAAAAAATGATTAAAGAAGTAAAGACCTGTCTAACCTTTGGCTGAAGGGTGAACACCAGCCCAAAAGCTAAGACGAGAAAGCAGGAAGGACAGAAAAACTGGACAAATGGAAACAAGGAACCTGGGATGCAGAAGGAGAGAGTGTTTACACATCATGGGGATGGCAACCAATGTCATAAAACAATTTGTGTATTAACTGTCTAATGAGAAACTAATTTGGTCTGCGAACTTTCACCTAAATCACAGTAAAATAAATAAATAAAAGTAAAGAAAGGTATGATGACAATGTAGAATTAAATTGAGAATATCGGTAAGGGGATAGAAATTATGAAAAGTACCAAGTGGAAATTAAGGAGTTGAAAAGTACAATACAGAAACAAAAAAATTCACTGAAGTGACTTGACAGTAGATTTGAACTGGGAGAAAAACAAATTAGGCCACTTGAATATAGATCAGTAAAGATTATGCAAGATTAAGAATGGAAAAAAATGAACAGAATCTCAGAGAAATGTGGGACATCATTAAATGCATTGACCTTCATGTAATGGGAGTACCAGAAGAAGAGGAGAGAGAGAAAGAAGGAGAAATATTCAAATAAGTAATGGCTGCAAACTTTTCAAATTTATTGAAAAACCATAACTTATATATCCAGGAACCTCAACAAACTCCAACAAGGACAAATGCAAAGATACTCGCAGACAGACACATCATTGGAAAAACGCCAAAAGTCAAAGAAAAGGAGAAAATCTTGAAAGCAGCAAGAAAAAATTACTCATCACTTACGAGGGATCCCCAATATAATTAACAGCTGACTTCTCAGTAGAAACAATGGATGCAAGAAGGATATAAGATAATATACTCGAAGCGCTAAAAACAAAAAAAAACTGTCACCCAAGAATTCTATATCCAGCAAAGCTGTCATCTAAAAACGAAGGCAAAATAAGGACTTTTTCAGATGAGCAAACAGAGAATTTGTTGCTAGCAGACATGTCTTATAAGAAATGCTAAAGAAAGTTCTTCAGGCTGAAAGCCTGTGATCCCGGACTATAATTTGAATGCACATAAACTAACAGATAACACCATTAAAGGTAATTATGTAATTATAAAAGACAATAAAAGAACATTTTTCCTTTCTTCTTTGATTTAAAAAGCAGTTGCATAAAATACTATTTATAGGATATATTGTTCGTCCTACTAATATATTTCCAATAACAGCACAAACGAGGTGGATGGTAGTAAAACTACAATGGGCTAAGGAAATGATGACAGATAGTAAAGTAATAATTACAACAATATATTCTTGGTTTTGTAACATTTATAGATGCAATATGTATAATAATAATAATAATACAAAAGAGTGGAAAATAGAATAGAGCTATAAAGGAATAACATTTCCATATATTATTTGAATTAAGCTAGTCTAAATCTGAAGCTTATTCTGATAAGTTAAAATATATATGGTAAGTGCTACAGCCACCATTAAGAAAATAAGCCAATGATATAGTGAAAAAAATCATTAGTGAAATTCAAATGTTACATTAGAAACTATTCATTCAGTGTAAGAGAAAGAAGCAAAGCAGGAATCAAGGAACAAAAATCACATGAGATACATAGCAAACCAAAAAAATAAAATAGAAGATGTAAACCCAACTATACCAACAAAAAAATTAAACATTAAATAATTCAGTCAGGAGGCAGAGATTGTCAGACTGGATAGAAAAAATAAAAATGATCCACCTACATGTTGTGTATAGGAGAAATACTTTAGATTAAAAAACACAAACAGATTGATAATGAAAATAAAGCACAACAGATTGAAAAAGATAAATCATAACCACAACTAAGCTGGATTGGCTATATTATCATGAGACAAAAGAGTACAGGAAAATGTTACTAGAGTTAAAGAGGGGCATTATATAATGATGAAAGTTGAATACATTAGGAAGATATAACAGTTAGAAACATACATACCCTAATAACAGAGCATCAAAGTACTTGAAGCAAAAACTGACAGAAATGAAGGGAGAAAGACAATTCAACAACAATAGTTGGGTAACTCAATATCCCACTTTGAATAATACATAGAACAACTAGGCAAAAGACTTGAAAAAAATATACATTGTTCTCCATAGCACGTGGAACATCCTCCAAAGCAGACCATATGAAAGGCCATAAAACAAACATACGAAAGATTAAAATGATTGAAATAATACAAAGTAGGCTCTATGACAACAATGGAATAGAATGAGAAATCAATAACATAGGAAAACTTGAGATATTCACAAATATGTGGAAATTAAACAACACACTCTTAAATAGCGGGCCAAAGAAGGAATCTAAAGGGAAATCAGAACACACTTTGAGATAAATTAAAAACCCATTAAAAAAAAAAAAAACATTGTTGTCAAGTCAATTCCAACTCATAGCGACCCTATAGGACAGGGTAGAACTGCCCCATAGAGTTTCCAAGGAGTGCCTGGTAGATTCACACTGCTGGCTTTTGGTGCTCTTAACCACTACGCCACTAGGGTTTCCTGAGATAAATTAATATGTCAATATCCTGGTTGTGGTATTATACAAGATGTTATCATTAGGGGAAAGTGGTAAAGGTTACATGGTATCTCTGTTTTATTTCTTACAACTGCGTGTGAATCTGCAATTATCTCAAAATACAATTATGAGTTAAATAAAAACTACTAGAGGGGATTAGGTAATACGTTAGACAGAACAAGAAAAGGATAATAATCTGAGGAAACTATTCCCTTTGCCTTGGGATGTTTAAATAACTATGCTGCTTAGATCTGTTCTGTCTAATACTTAGATTATTAAGTGGCAACGTAATATATACAATAGATAATTCTCGAAGTTCCAAGAATGGGAAACTGAACACATATCTATAATGAACTCGTTCCTTAGTGTGTGTCTATTCATTCGCTTCACACAAAATTTTTAATATAAAAATATGTAGGAGGAAAAACATGACAAAAAGAAAGATAAAAAGGAAAAAAAAAAGCTGTAACCAAACTTTTGATGGTGCAAATCGAATGTCCTAAATTAGTCAACACAAAAAGCACACAGTAAAATTATTTCATAGTTTGGTAACGTATTTTCAGTTCTTTGAAATAGTCACTTATTGGCCATGTCCAACTCAGATTTGTCCTTTAGTATTAGGATCTGTTTTTACGTCTCAAGTAAAGAGTCTCACATACCCTGTTGACAAACAATATTCTTTGTCCTGTTGTTTCTGCTTACAGCTTTACTATTATCTTACTGGATAATTTCCACTAGTCATTACAACTGTTCTTGCAAATTTCTTTGGAAACTATGCTTTTATTAGTTTGAAAGTCTCCTGTTCCTTGCTGTGTGAAAACTACTCTTGCTGTGATTAAATGAGGAGCAAAAAGTCACTCACGGCAGGTCTGGTGGCATTCAGTACCCTTTCATGCAGAGTAAATGGGACTAGTGGGCTTTCTACTGAACATTATTTCTGGGTCTCCTCAGAAAGAAGGCAGACTGTGTGAACTCTACACAGATGGGCTCTTATGCCTTTTCAGACAAGCATGAAAGAGAATTATTTTTCCTTTGGTTGACAAAGTTGAATAGCTCCAGATTATTAGCATCAGTCACTTTTACAGCTGTCTCAGTTTCCTCTGTATGTACTCAAGCATAGATATTTCTTTTCTTATGTTATTTCTGTTGTGCTTTATGCTGAACCAAAACAATGTCACTAGAAAATTAATAGGAAGGCTACCTGCAAGAGGAGGGCACAACCAAAAATAATGGACAGTAGATTACTCGCATTATATAACCCCATGGGGTAGGAATTCTCTTTCTCTCTCTCTCTGCCAGTGTAGTGCTACGCGTGGTTAGATGTCTAATAGTTGTGTTTTAAAGGTAACAAAGAAATAGTAAAAGAAGGAAAAGTGGAAAAGCTGATCCATTCTTTCAGCAAACTTTAAGAATACCTATAAAGTCATATTTATATCCCTGTCTAAATTGTATATACCAGGTTATCACATATTCCATCATAACAGATCCAATGAACAGTTAAGAAAGATCTTAAAACCTTGAGTATATTTTAGAAACACAAACAGGTGAAATATTTAAACAATAGATTTTTGTATAATATTTTGCATAGTGTAGAACTATTTTGTATTGTAAAATAAAGTTTAAAAGCAAAAAAATAAAAATTAAGAAAATTCAATCTAAAATATGTGTAACACATTAATGAAGAGTTTGCAAGTTAAAAACTAAGCTTCAAGAAGGATTTGGTAAATTAATCAATAATATTTTTAATGTTTAGGAAACAAATATATCTGGTGTTTATTTTTGATCTTTGAAGATAGTGTCGTAAGTGGCAATCATGCTGTTCTAAAAATATTTATTATCCCTGTTAACGGATGAAATTTGGAGGTAAAAGGTTTATATTGGTGAATAATTCCTGTATGATAGATTGAACTATTTATTCCCTGGCATTTCTGAACGAGAAGACATGTGGAGCCATGCTGAGCCAAACCTATCTGAACTCAACATAGACTGCCCCGGAAGAGTCCAGAGTGCCCAGCAAAAAAAAAAAAAAATTTTTTTTTGATCCCAACAAATTTCACGAGTGCTCAACAGAGCTGCAGCAAACTTTACCCTAAAGTAACATAAACAAGAGATAATATTTGTTGTTTTAAACTACCGAGATTTTGTGGCTGTTTGTTATACTGCACAACCTAGTGAAATCTTACCAATACAGCCCGCTGACATTATTTTTGAAGATTTTTGTTTTTAAATAGCCAGAGCTAGACTGAAGCTTGTGGGGTCAATTCAGTCAGATTGGCTCACTGTTTGGTATAATCAATTGCTACATTATTGATCATCAAAATGGAAGGAAATCCATAATTGATGTGTTCATAAACAGTTTGGTCAGACCACACTTAGAGAACTACTAGAGAATTAATAAGAGTGGATTAATCACACATAGTAATGACAGCACTTTGGGCCTTACTTATAATCAATAAACTTGGTTACAAATAAAAGTTGATAGAAGGAAGAAGAAAAACAAAACCCACTAGCAAAGCCTTTATTTGTCCTTAACTGTGAGTTGTAGATTGGGACACATGCCATCAACGCATAAGGCATGCTCCTCTTAAGAAGTCAGACATGAAATTAATTTCATTTCTAAAGAAGGATTTGATATTTACAGTCTGAGAGAGGTGGTAACTATCACTAGAGTTTTCGATACAATTTATCAAGGCGATTTATCAAATCACTTTATAAAAGTATTTATCATTACAATGAGATACTCGGCTTTTCTAATGAAAAAAAGGTATTATTGTTAAAAAATAATAATAAGACAATTTCCCTCCCTTTCCTTATGCCGGATGGAATGCATGCTACCTGGAATGTCCAGACACTATTGGAAATAAACATAGCGTTAAGAGTCACAAACACTAGGGAAACAAACAAATAAATAAACACACTTCTAAAATCATGAAAAGGTCAATGTTTGGAAAGATTGCTAACAGTGGCTCAATGGAAGCTTGGCAGCTGACTGTGCCCAGAATCACAACGCTAATCTCTATCAGTGTGTAGCATTCGGGACGTCAGAAGTTAGAGATGAATGCTCTCTCAGCAAGCAGTGAAAGGCCTATTGGGTTACCTGAAACCCACCGGCGCCATGCAACAATAACCTTTATTTTGGTATTCATTTTAAAAATCTGTTTCATACTGCTTCCCATTGTTGGCTTTCCATTTATTTATTTTTTAAGAAACTGAATCCAACAGAGATTGCATGCAACCCCAACTGTTACAGATAATCTGCTTAAACGTACAGCCCATAGATGGAGAGATTTCCAACTCTTGTTATTGATGCTGGCCTACATACTGCTGAACTGTTGCTTCCAAAGCATATTTAGAGCTTTATTTACATTTAAGGAACCTGCCATATCTCTAAGATAGGTAAGTGGGAAAATCTGAACAAAACACCAAATCACAAATCTTCCCTATATTTCAGCTAAACCTTGATGATTCATTCTCTCATTCAGTCACTTAATAAATAATTATTGAAAGGCTATTGGGTACTAGTCATCATTCTAGGTGTTGGACATATAGTCGTCAGGAAGAAAAACAAGTTTATGCTTTCATGGAACATTCTTTGTGCTCAAGTTGTAGAGACATACAGTAAACACGTAAACTAAAGATTTAGTTGAGAGTTATATTAAAGTGTCTTGAGAAGTGGGAAGCTTATGAAGAACTAAAAAGAAGCATTGCAAAGAGAAGAGCAAGAAAAAATATTCCTTGAGCTCGTGCAAAGCTAGCATGTTAAAGGGATAGAAAGAAGGGCTGTGAGATTGGTAAAGGAGAATGAGGAGTCAATTGGTGCATTCAAAAAAGAGAGTCCAGTTAAAACAGTGTCATGTAGCTTAACAATTGATCTTGCAAAACAGATATAGATCTCTTAATTGGTCTGGGTCTGCAAACACAAATATCATGATTGAAAAAGTTTGTTTTATTGTTGTTTTTTGAATACCTAACACATATGAAGCACTATTCTGCATCTAAGAATGCATCATATATACATACACATATATGCATATAAAAAAAATTGCTTCATGAGCAATTCTCTGGTCTAAAGATTTTCTTTCTGGATGTTACACTTCTAGCCTAATTCTCTCTCTCATCCTTGCTTCTTCACAGCATGTCTTTCCCTTTTCTAAAATGTTCAGTGATTCTATATCTACTGATATATCTATCTGTATATATAGATACATATATATACATAGATAGATATCAACTCTAAAAGAGGCAAAAATGAAATACTCTGAGGATTATGATGAAGAATTTAAACACTAATTTATTCCACAAATATTTCTTGAGGAACTATTGTATGCCAGACATTGTTCTAGGCCAATGATGATCAGTGCACAATACAAACAAAAATACCTGTCCTCAAAGTGCTTATATTTTCATGGGGGGGGGCGGGGGGAGACAAGCAAGAAACAATTAACTTAATAAATAAATACACAATACGTTATGTTGGAAGTTGACAAGTGTTATGGAAATAAACAGAGTGATGTAAGGGAAATTAGAAAGCCTGATGGGGGGGTATGGGGTGGGGGGTAAGTGACATTTTAAATAGGGTAGTTAGGTTAAGTCTCACTGCAAAGCGATATTTTAACAAAGACTTTTAAAAAAAGTAATAAACTTAGATATTGAGATTCTGTTGTTAAATCATCCAAGGCAAAGGAAACAGCACCTGACATAATAGGGAAACAGTATAGGCTTTCCTGTTATTGTCAGAAAAAAGGACAAGGATGCCCTTTATCTCTACCACTATTTAATATTATGTTGAAGATATTAGTCAATGCAATTATAATATAAAGCAATTAAAAGCATAAGAATTGGAAAAGAAACATTAATCTACCTTAATTGATAAATGATTACATATCTGAAAAACTAAAAGAATTAAATAAGAAGACAGAAAAAAAGAATAAGAGAATTTAATAAATTAGCAGTTAATACAATTAATATAAGAAAATTAACAGCATTCAGGAAACCCTGATGGTGTAGTGGTTAAGAACTACATCTGCTATCCAGAAGGTCGGTAGTTCGAACCCATCAGGAGCTCCTTGGAAATTCTATGGGGCAGTTCTACTCTGTCCTACAGGGCTGCCATGAGTCGGAATCAACTTGAGGGCAATGGTTTTTTTTAATTTTTTTTGGTTTAACAGCATTTGTGTATAAAAATTAAAACCAACTAAAAGATATAAAGAAAGAGAATACTCCATTTGAAAATAAAAATAAAAATTGACTGTAAATGGCTGATTCCTGGAATGGGGAAGTAAATATAAAAGGTGACCCTGGAATATTTTTGGGGCCATAAAGAAAGTGCTAAAAAGAAACAAACAAATAAGTAAAAATAACCCTACAATGATGCAAGTATGTCAAAGGGGAACAGGAACCAACTGAAAGAGCTCCCAACTGCCAAAGGTAGAGCAATTTAAAAATCAAAATCAAATAAAATTGGATAATAAGCCAAAGTATAAAATAAACATTCATGAGTCCATATTGATATAAATAAATAACTGAATAAATAAATGAGGCAGAACAGACAAATCTGTGCAGAAGAATTCCAGACAGTTTATGGCAATAACACCCTCAAGGAAGTGATGCATAACTCCTAGCCTTTAAGTGTGTACTGCACATAATGACTTCACTCCAAAGAGTACAGTACAGAAATGGAGAAGACAAACAAACAGTAACTTCACAGGGAAAAATTTGAAAAACACTACATTAGCCAGAAAATCATGGTTACCATCATCAGTGATAAGTCAGTAATGTTGATAGTATGTACCTTGTATATAGAGATCCACTTGTCCCAGCACCAGTTGTTGAGAAGACTATTTTTTCCCCATTGAATGGATTTGGCACCCTTGCTGAAAATCAACTGGCCATAGATGTTTGAGTTTATTTTTGCCCTCTAAATTCTACCCCATTCGTCTATATGGCTATTCCTATATAAGCATCACACTCTTTTGATTACTATAGCTTTGGAGTATATTTTGAAATCTGGAAGTGTGACTCTTCCTACTTTGTTCTGTATTTCACAATTTTAACTTGCATGCCTTGTAGGTTCTATCAGCTGTAAAGACTTATAAGTAGTAGAAAACATTACATGTACTGACATAGCCCAAGGGAGAGAATCCAATATTTTTCTCCAATTATATAATGACACTTTTATCTTTTGAAGCTACATAAGTAGGCCAATTACAATTCATTCTTCTTAGAAGAGAATATTTTAACATTACAAAAATAACTGTCAAGTTTTTATGAACCAATAATGTCATTGTTAGGTGTCAGCGAGTTGGTTCCGACTCATAGTGACCCTATGTACAACAGAATGAAATGCTGCCCAGTCCTGCACCATCCTCACAATCATTGCTATGCTTGAGCCCGTTGTTGCAGCCACTGTGTCAATCCATCTCATTGATGGTTTTCCTCTTTTTGCTGACACTCTATTTTATCAAGCATGATGTCATTCTCCAGGGACCAGTCCCTCCTGATCACATGTCTAAAGTACGTGAGACAAAGTTTTGCCATCCTTGCTTCTACGGAGCATTCAGGCCATACTTCTTCCAAGACAGATTTGTTCCTTCTTCTGGCGGTCCATGGTATATTTGATATTGTTCACCAGTACCATACTTCAAAAGCATCAATTCTTCTTCAGTCTTCCTTTTTCATTGTCCAGGTTTCACATGCGTATGAAGCAATTGAGAATACCATGGCTTGAGTCAGGCACACCTTAGTCCTCAAAGTGACATCTTTGCTTTTCAACTCTTTAAAGAGATCTTATGCAGCAGATTTGCCCAATGCAATGCGTCGTTTGATTTCTTGGCTGCTGCTTCCATGGGCATTCATTGTGGATCCAAGTAGAATGAAATCCTTGACAACTTCAACATGTTCTCCATTTACCATGACGTCGCTTATTGGTCCAGTTGTGAGGTTTTTTGTTTACTTTATGTTGAAGTGTAATCCATATTGAAGGCTGTGGTCTTTGATGTTTATCAGTAAGTGCTTCAAGTCCTCTTCACTTTCAGCAAGCATAACACAGGTTGTTAATGAGTCTTCCTCCAAGCCTGATGCCCTATTCTTCTTCATATAGTCCAGTTTCTCAGATTATTTGCTCAGCATACAGACTGAATAAGTGTAGTGAAAGGATAATAACCCTGGTGCACACCTTTTCTGATTTTAAACCACATATTATTCCCTTGTTCTGTTCAAATATTGGCAAGAAGGAAAATGTCAAAATCAACTTCCATCTGTGACAAAACCTATTAAAATTGTTTTTAACCTTTTCAAGATTAAAGCATCAATAATCATGGTCACATTTGAACTGTTTCCCTTATGTACTTTAAGCAGTCAAACAAGTCATGGAAAATTCAAGCAATATAACAATTAGCAATATAAACAATAAAAGTAGTAATTTCAACTTCCTCTGACAGAGGAGTATTTAAACGAATGAGAAATGTGTAAAGAAAAGAAGAAGCTGTACTGCCCCCATTTATTTGTCTTGTGATTTTTACATCTAAGACTACAATACGGGAACTAAAAACAGATGGTAAATTTAGCAAGTCATTGCAAGTGGCTCATTGATAAACCAACACAGTACTTATTTGTATTGCACTTATATAGGCAATATGTTTATCAATTTATTGACCTTGAGGAGGCAAAATAATATAATAATATCTGGGTAGCACAGTGAGTGTAGCATAGGGTGAAAGGCCACTCTTTATTCAACATCATTCTAAATGTGATTTAAATCTACATAAATAATTCAATAACCAAATTTATTTTACAGTCAAAAATATAACTCTACATCTTCTTAAAACTGCCTTTCTAGCAGCATGCGAACAACCATTAATTTATTTTATACAGCCTGCCAAACAAAATCTGACATTTATGCTTCACTCTAGTATTTTCTCAGGGGTTAGAATCAGGATAAGAAGTTTAAAATTGATTTCTATGCTAACTTCTTTAGTTAAGGTCTTTCTAACAAAGAAACCAGTAGTTTACTAAGATAACAGAGGCTGTTGAATGCCATTTGTCCTTACTTACTCACGTTTCCTTTCCCTTCTCATGGCACAGAGGCTAAAGGCTTGGCTGTTCTCATTTGGTTTTGATTAGAAAATGTGCAAACAGTAAATTATTCTATTCATTTCTCATTCCTGATGAACAATAAATTATCCTAACAACATTTACAATTCTATTCATTTTTTATATGAAAATGATGAGATGTGAGTGGCTATTAAAGAGTCTTATGGGGGTTGCAAAACTGGAGCTTATATATTTTTATTTTGTTTATTTTCCTCTGAAATTGCCTTAGGAGCATCTTCTCACTTAAGCAAACACCCAGAAATATATATTTCAAATGTGTACAAAATCCAGGGGTGCTCATGTCAGTGTATACTGGTCCGCTAGGCCTCATCTAACAATAAAAAACTATACGCTTTTGTATGCAATTCATTTTAGTCCATTTTAAATTCAATATCAATGAATAATCTCCTATGGTAGAGATGGGTGTCTGTCCATCACAATCTAATTTCTTATTTTTTAGTATGAAGTTATACCTAGTTAGCAATTGTCCAGCTGCCAACTTCATTTTCTAGCACTTTTTCTACCAAGGTGTGACCACAGGACTAGTTCTTCTCAATGGCACTCGAGTGGAAGGGATCTGTGTCACTTCCAGGCCAAGGCTTTTAAGAAGTCAAGGTGCTTTCTCCTTATGCTTTTCCCTTTCTGGCCACCTGGATTGCAAACTCCTGGTAACATTGTTTTAGAGAAGGCAGAACTAACTAACCTGGAACATCTCTGGACTCAGGTGAGCAAGAAACAAACTACAATTTCATTGAATCATTTTGTATTTTAATCTATTTGTTACTATGGTCTGTTGTGTGCCAGTTGAGTCAATTCCAACTCCTAGCAACTCTACGGGACAAAGCAAAACTGTCCCATAGGGTTTCCTAGGCTGTTAACCAAAAAGTCGGCAGTTTGAATCTACCAGCTGCTCTTGGAAACCCTAAGGGGCAGTTCTACTGTATCCTATAGGGTCGCTATGAGTCGGAATCAGCTCGAAGGCAATGGTTAACCTTTAAGAGATCAAATCACCAGGTCTTTTCTCCCACAGTGTAGCTCGTGGGTTCACGCCACCAACCTTTTAGTTAGTAGCCGAGCACTTAACAATTGCACTATCAGGGTTCCTTTATCACAGCATAGCCTACCCTAATTAATATACTCCCCAAAAGTATTATTTTCTGTACCCAACATGCAGCTATGAAACACTATACTCTCATCGCCATCAATATTCTAATAATAAGCTTTTTTGTTAGGGCCACAGTGTTTCTCAGTCACTAATCTCAATTTGTACTCAGTATAATGTGTTAAAGAGCCCTGGTGGCACAGTGGTTAAGAGCTTCAGCCACTAACCAAAAGGTCGGCGGTTTGAATCAACCAGGTGCTCCTTGGAGACCCTATGGGGCTGTTCTATTTTGTCCTATAGGGTCACTATGAGTCAGAATCAACTCCATGGCAATGGGTTTTTTTTTTTTTTGGTATAATGTCTAAAAAAAAAAGTATATTTTTATGCATCAAGAGGCTTTTTGTTTGAATCCCACTTTGCCACTTTCTGTGTCACTTAGTGTAATTCATAATCACTGAGCCTCAATTTCCTCATCAGAAAATTCCTTAATAATACATGCTTCACTCCACAGTTTGTGTGTATGCATAAGTAGGATGTGTGAAATGACTAAATGAGATAGTATTTATGAAAGCTTTGAGCACATACTTGACATTCACTAATATTAATGGATTAGAATAACAAGAAGGTAGTAATAGAAATAAGCAGAAATTATCCCAGGATTTAGAAGGAGAAAAAAAAAAATACAGAGAATTTAAATCAGTGGAATTGGTGAGACCTTATAAGGGTAGGGTGCTAATTGTGCTTTACTTATGTTTTGTTTGCCCTTTTTCTGTTAACATGCATAATTACTGGGATTAAATGAGGCTTTTGTTTCCATTAAAGGTTTTTCTCCCTTCATGGTAAAACTAAACTGCTGTTATTTTCTGATTAAACAATCATCACAGTGGTAAATAATTTTTCTACCAGGCCAAACGATTTAGAAAATAAAAAATATAATGAATTCTTTGAAACTTTGGGGGGAAAACCTTGATCCCTGTTTGATTCTAGCCAGTCACTGGGGCGCGGAGGCACTCAATTCATGAGCTAACATATGTAGATAATAAAAAAACAAAAGCTGTTTCTATTGAGTTGATTCCAACTCATAGTGACCCACTGCACCACCAGGGCTCCTTAACACATTATACAGAGTACAAATTGAGATTAATGATTGAGAAACACTGTGGACCCGAAAAAGAAGCTTATTATTAGAATATTGATGGTGATGAGAATATAGCATTCCATAGCTCCATCCTGGGTATAGAAAATATATACTTTTGGGGAGTATATTAATTAGAGTAGGCTGTACCATGGTAAAGGAACCCGGGCGGTGCAATTGTTAAGTGCTTGGCTACTAATCGAAAGGTTGGTGGAATGAACCCAGCAGCCGTATTGCAGGAGAAAATACCTGGTGATCTGATCTCATAAAGATTAACCACTGTACCACAAGGACCCCAAGTAGATAATAGTTCTAAATTATAGCCCTCTCCTCAAGAGTAGGAGCCCTGGTGGTGCAGTAGTTAAGACCTCAGCTGCTAACCAAAAGGTCAGCAGTTCCAATTCACCAGCCGCTCCTTGGAAGCCCTATGGGGCAGCTCTACTCTGATCTTTAGGGTCGTTATGAGTCAGAATCAACTGGACTGCAATGGGTTTGGTTTGCTGGTTTTCCTCAAGAGTAAGTATGTATAAGTAAACTTCGAATATGTGAGCTGTTAAGTTGTCCAAAGCCATAGGACTGAACTTTTAAAAATATATTTAAAAACTACCTACACAGTATAAAATATCAGACAGAAATCTCTCAAATTAATTTTAACCCAAATTTTATCCTGTGAAAGTAGATCTATAGAGACAATGTCAAAGGACTTGTTACATGAGAAAAATGTTCATTGTCACACTTAAGAACATTGTGTCAAAAACCTAAATGCTCAGAGAAACACCAAAAATTAGTGTAACAGAATATGTTTCTGGTGAGTATGACTGGAATCAGGCAGCATCAGTGTGAGCCTATAGGGAAGGTACTCCAAAGGGGGAACAGGGAAAGCAGGTTGTATGTTAATTTCTCAGGAGATAACATTGAAACATGTGCAGGGTTCCTGGTGGTTGGAGAAACACTCACTAAGGACATACCATACATTTCCCAGTCAGGCCCCGGGGTTCCTGCTCCTAGAAATTGACTGCACATAGGTAATTCTCTAAGGGAGCCCAATGCCTAAGGCCAAACGGTCTTCCCTAAGCTGCTTACCGTTGTTGTTCTTGTGTGCCATCGAGTCCATTCTGACTCACAGCGACCCTATAGGACGCAGAAGAACTGCCCCCATAGGGCTTTCCAAGGAGCGCCTGGTAGATTGAAACTGCCAACCTTTTGGTTAGCAACCTGAGCTCTTAACCACTTCGCCACTAGGGCTCCAAGATGCTTACTAGGCTACCCTTTGACCTGAAAGTGACTCCAGGGTTTAAAAGGACACCTAAGTGCAGATGGCCTGGGTTCATTACCCAAATTCCATGAACCTAGAAATCCAGATTCCAAGAAAACTAGAACAATTTTGTCAATTCCTTTTTTAAAAAGTCAATTTTCCACACAGCATGTATAGCATATATGCTTATTTTAGTTTTGGCTTCCCGAATATTAGTTCAACCAGCAATTCTATTCATGTGTGCAATTGTGTATTTTTCATTTCCCTGTGTCCCATTAGTGGGATTGTTCTCAAAACACAGACCTATGTAAAACAAAACAAAATCCCGTGCCGTCGAGTCGATTCAGACTCATATAGACTCTATAGGACAGAGTAGAACTGCCCCACAGAGTTTCCAAGGAGCACCTGGCGGATTCAAACTGCCGACCCTTTGGTTAACAGCCTTAGCTCTTAACCACTAAGCCACCAGGATTTCCACAGACCTATGTGGACAATGTTAATTCTACAAGAAACTTGTTTGCAAAGTCACTAATACATAATTATGCATGTCCTGTACTCAAAATTTTTATTCAAAAGTAGCATTTCTTCACTAAAATTACTTGTAACTTTTAGAATAGCATATATCTTTTTTCATTTTGTGGCAAAATATATGGCACATATAAACAAAAAAATATCGTTTGAAAAACCATTTGGACAATTATTCAAAGTATCTTGTAACCAGATTCAGATTTTCTCCCACCTCTTTGATGTGGGTGAGAATAATGAATTCTTCCTTTTTTTTTACTATTAATTAGCTAGCACTTTCCTTCTGATGCCATTTTTACTCATTTAGTTTCTCTTCCAAAGAACTGTTTTACCTTAGGGGTTGCCGTTACCATCTCCATTGCACAAGTAAGAAAATTGAGGTACATTTAGGTATTGGCATGCATGCCAAAATTTTAGTGCTATTTTTAATTTAATACTAAATACATAAATACTAAATATTAAATCAGAGAAAAACCAAAGGATATGCTAATGCATAAATAAACGTCTTCCCTCCATAGGGCAGGTACTTGTCTGTATGATACACTGGTTGTTCAAAAGAATATAGGCCCAATTCCAGAATGCTTACCTATTTCATCTTTTCTTCTACATATTTTTCTAGTTTAATCGATAAATTTATTTCCCCCCAACAAGTCAATCCTTGCCTATATCTAAGCCTTTGTTCACATTGTCCCTCTTTTTATCCTTTGATTCACTCATTTTTTTTACTGCGTATCTACTATATTGCAGGCACTGTTCTAGACACTAGACAACCAAAGCTCCTAACACTATGCAACTTATACCTTACTGGGGGGAAGGGCAGAAAATAAACACATTAGCAAATAAATAAGCAATAAAATTTATACTTAAGTACTATGATGAAAATGAAACTGTGTATGTTATAAAGAGTGACTGGGTGGGTATGCAGTGGGAAACATATTAGCTACGGTCATCAGGAAAGTTCTCCCTGTTATGTTGACAATTATTTAATCTGAGACCTAAATAATGAAAACAAACAATGAATACGTCTAGAGGAAGAGTACTCTGGTCCAAGGGAATAATAATAATAAAAAAGCCAAACCCATTGCTGTTTAGTCAATTCTGACTCATAAAGACCCTAGAGGACAGAGTAGAACTACCCCATAGGGTTTCCAAGGAGCAGCTGGTGGATTCAAACTGCCTACCTTTTGGTTAGCAGCCAATCTCTTATCCACTGTGCCACCAGGCCAAAGCAATAGCTAGTGCAAAAGGCCCTGAAACGGGATTAAGTCTGGCATGTTTCAGGACAGAAAGAAATCCAATGGGGCTGTAAAATAACAAATGAAAATGGGAGTTGTAAAAGATAAGGTAGGAAAGGTAGACGAGACCTTCTCTGCCCAGCAGCCAGTGTAATCTTTCCAAAATGCAAGTCTAATCATGACATCCCTTATGCAAAATACTTTGGTTGCTACCAACTTGCACTTAGAAAGAAGGGAATAATAGCTCCCTCCCTCCTTCTTCCCTCTCTTCTTTCTTTCCTTCCTTCCATTATAAATATTTATTAGGAAATTACTATGTGGCCTGTACTGTTCTGGGCACTGGGGATACACTAGTAAAAAAAAAAAAAAAAACACTAGTAAACAAGAAAAAAAAATTCCTGCTCACATTGAAATGTATAATCTAGCGGGGCGGGGGGTAAAGACAATAAACATATAAATAAATACAATAAAATATACAACACATCAGCTGGAAATATCCATCATGGAGGAATATAGTTGGAAATGGGGAGTAGGAAGCGTGTTAAGAAATATAAATTTAAACAGAATGGTCATGGAAGGCCACACAATGAAAATGACCTTGAGCAAAGACCTAAGGAAGGTGAGGTTATAAGGCACGTGGATACCAGGTGAAGAGAATTCCAGATAAAAGGATCATCCCATAATGGAATTGTGCCTGAAATTACAGAAACAACAAAGAGGCTAGTGTGGCTGGAATATAGCAAGCATAAGGGAGGGAAATGGAAGATGGGTTTAGACAGGTTAACAGCAGAGGGAATGCAGCCATGAAAGAAAGACTAGTTTCTATAAGAAGTCCTCTCTTCACTTAACTGCACCCTTGTAGATTAATGGAGAGAGATAACCAAACTCTTCTAGAGATATAATATGAACTTACTGCACTATCTGAAAAGTTATACTTTTTGTTAGCTTATTGTTTTCCTTCTTCACTCCATAGGGGGGGTACTTGTCTATAGGATACATTGCAGTAACCCTAATGCCTAGAACAGGACTTGGTATATGATAGGTGCTGAATAAATATTTGCTGAACAAATAAACAACTCAAGTTTTTCTTTTTAATTTCGGGGGTTTGCATAATTGAGTGGATGATGGTACTATTCATTGAGATAGATTATATTGGAAAGGAGGAAAAATCCTGAGTTCTGTTTTGCACCTGTTGAGATATTTAAATAGAGATGTAAAATAGACAGTTTGATGTGGGTCTAGAATTCTGAAGAGACATCTCACCTAGAGATATAAATTTGAGATTCATCCGTGTATAAATGGTGATGGAACTATGCATGCAGATGGGATTGTATTGTCTAGAGAGAGAAAATACAAAACAAGAAGAATATGAGACTGAGCCTCGAATAACTTCAACGTTTAATGCTAAGTAGAGCATTCTGAACCTTCAGTGGATACAAATTGAGGGGCAGAGTAATAAGAGAAAAGCCAAGATAGTTAAAGGGAAAAAAAGAGAAATGGGTGTCATGAATAGTTATGCATAATCTTGATTTTATGTTTTTTAATCAATTCTCTTTTCTCTTTTAATCAATAGGTATTTGTTAAAGTTTTACCTATACGAGATTTCATTTTATTCCTTTATAAAATGTTTCATATAATACGACAATCAGAAAAAAAATCAAATATATATTCTGATTGTATTTTTTGCCTGGTGGCTTAGTGGTTAAGTGCTACAGCTCCTAACCAAGAGGTCGGCAGTTCAAATCCACCAGGTGCTCCTTGGAAACTCTATGGGGTAGTTCTACTCTGTCCTATAGGGTCACTATGAGTCGGAATCTACTTGACAGCAGTGGGTTTGGGTTTTTTTTTTTAATTATTATTTGCCTATTGCTGCTGTAACAAATGACCATGAATTTAGTGGCTTGAGACAGCACAACTTTATTATCTTACTGTTCTGGAGCTCAGATGTCTGAGATGAGCCTTTACAGGGTTAAAATTAACGTGTTGGCAGAGATGATTCCTTCAGGAGGCTTCAGGGGAGAATCTGTTTCCTTGCCTTTTCCAGCTTCCAGAGGCCACCTGCATGCCTTGCCCTGAGACCTTTTCCTCTGTCTTCAAAGTCAGTAGCATAGCATCTTCTCTCTTCTCTGACCTTCTGTGTCCCTCTTTATAAGGATCCTTGCGATTATATTGGACCCACTAGATAATCCAGGGAAATCTCCCATTCCCAAGATCCTGAATTTAGTCACATCTGAAAAGTCAATTTTACCATGTAGACTACCATATTAACAGGTTCCAGAGATTAGGATGGGGGCATTGTTGTGGGGCCATTATTCAGCCTACAGCAATTTTTTTTTTTTTTGAGAAAATATAATCAGCCTAGGATCCATATAAAATGTTCTTTGGACATAACACTAGTATGGGCGATGTAGTTAGATTGTGAGGGTCCCAACATTAATTCCTTGACTAAAGTTCTGGATTATACCAGGAAATAGATAATAAGAGTTTCTAAGTAACGGAATTACATAAGTAGTAATTATTACATATCCAAATGGGAAATATCATACATTAGAACCAGGAAGGTAGGTTAGAAGTCCTTGAAATTGAAAAGCTTTGAAATAACAAGGACGTGGATTCGTGTGGAAACCCTGGTGGCGTAGTGGTTAAGCGCTATGGCTGCTAACCAAAGGGTTGGGAGTTCGAATCCACCAGGCGCTCCTTGGAAACTCTATGGGGCAGTTCTACTCAGTCCTATAGAGTCGCTAGGAGTCGGAATCAACTCGACGGTGCTGGGTTTGGTTTGGTTTTGGTGGATTCCTGTGGAAACCCTGGTGGTATAGTGGCTAAGTGCTACAGTTGCTAACCAAAAAATCCGCAGTTGAATCCAGCAGGTGCTCCTTGAAAACTCTATGGGGCAGTTCTACTCTGTCCTATAGGGTCGCTATGAGTCGGAATCGACTTGACTGCAATGCGTTTGGTATCTTTTTGGGATTCATGTAGCACTGGGAAAACAAAAGAAAAGTATTTGAGTGAAATAATAAGGAAGACCTAACTGAATCTGAAAACTGAGTTCATAGCAAGTGAGCATTTCAAGATGAGAAGCTCAATAAAGAGCTGGTTTGGGGATAGAAAATGATGAATTCAGGTTTAAACAAGCTGGGCTTGAAGTGCTAGCAGAGAGATCAACATGGAAATTTTCACAAGAACACTGAAAATAAAGATCTGGGCCTCAGGGACTATTGTCACTAGAGTCTTGCACTTAAAGGTGATAATTGAAGTCATGGGGGTATATGAGATCACTGAGGAAGTGAAAGTAGGAAAAAAAAAGGTGTATGTATATGTAGAGGCTATATAATGAAAACCACCAAATTACTCACAGTAGGTAAGAACACATAGCAAATAGAAGTCCTCTTTAGATGTTATTGTGAACAATGTTTACAATTTGCCTTATTTTTGCCTTAATAGAAAGTCACACTACCTGAAAGTGTAAGATGAGCCTAAGTAAGTCTAAGACATAATTCAAGACCTCTGGAAAATCAAACAAATTCTGTCTCATTATGGAAGGTTCCTTTTTACTGTGTGAAAATACGTATCACCAAAATTTGCTATTTCAACCAGTCGTAAGTGTACAATTCAGGGGCATTAATCACATTCCCCAGAAAGAATGTGTTTAATACAAGCACCCATCATCCTCAAAAAAAATGCTTTTCATTTTTACAGGAATCAGTGTTCAGTTTTAATCTAGGACACACATAAATATCCATGGAGACTATAGTTCCACAAATACATTTTCAGATTCTACAGTGATTGGAATCTTGAAATCAGGGGGATTCAGCTGCTTTAGCACTCTAGGCATATGTATTTCTGTGTTCATCTATCAGCCCTCTGCCAGGGACAAATACATGGTTACACTTTACCCAGATTGTCCCATTGTTTAAAAGAAAGCTATTTTAAAAACTTAATGGTTCAGTTTTACCACTTCAGGGGATACTTCGAGCTGGATGCATAACTATGTTAGTACATTATTCTATGGAGCTTGCGTCTAGGGAGCCTTCTCCCAATCATCCTGTTCTTTATAGAGAATCTAGAAGGAATTTGGAAACCCTGGTGGTGTAGCGGTTAAGAGCTACAGCTGCTAACCAAAGGGTTGGCAGTTTGAATCCACCAGGCACTCCTTGGAAACTCCATGGGGCAGTTCTACTCTGTCCTATAGGGTCGCTATGAGTCGGAATCCACTTGACGGCACTAGGTTTTTGGGGTTAGAAGGAATTTGGAAGCTCTGCAAAGAATGGAGTGAGGATCAGTGTTACTTACATCACTTGCTTTCACCCCGATTAGTTCAGCTATCGCTGAAAAAGAATATGGAAATGGGCCCTTGGAACTTACAAAAATTGACTGTGGAGAAAGACGGCTTTGTTATTTTCATTTTTCATAAGCATACAAGTGTCTATTAAGAAAACTATTTTAACTGAACAAAATAAGTGAAATTGGGTTATGTTATTTAATACAATTATTAATTGTGGAGGATATATTTTATACTACAGATATTTGTTAAGCAACAGTTTATAAGCACATGCAATTTAATAAAAACATAGTTTATTTACAATATCTATATTTTTGACTCATTTATAATTATTAATGGAACTCAGGTCATTAAAAAAGTTAGAGTATATGAATGTTGTATTTTTCTAAACTCACATACTTTCACTTCGTCCTTTTCTAAAAACTCACCTTCTCAGTATCGTGGCATCGAAATATTGTGTAAAAAATTATGAACATTCGTTGGATGCATAGCTCACATAACAATCTGCATTTTCCATGTGTTGTGAAAGTCATGATTCTCCTATCTGACACTTAAGTGATTGCTAATTCTCAACCGTCTTTCAAGTTTATGCTTTAGAACAACGCCAAAAACAATGCAGGCACCATTATTCCCATTAATAGAGGAAACAGATACCATTCAATGAATTCAGGTGTTTAGGAAAGTCACCTAGATTTTTTTTTTTATTTTATTGTGGTAATATATATATGCAACATAAAATTTGCCATTTTAACCACTTGTAAGTGTACAATTCAGTGGCATTAATTACATCCACAATATTGTGCGACCATCACCACTATCTCTTTCCATAACTTTTGCATCACTCCAAACAGAAACTCTGTACTTATAAATCAATAACTCCTCATGTCTCAGGGGCATCACTAAGGAAGGAGTACAGGGGGTGCGGACCACACCAGGTGACACTGTCAAAGAGACTGACCCCAAAATGGCTGTCTATAAAATTTTTGTGCAGTGTTTCAGCAGAAATTTGTTATTTTTTATATAAATATCCCTGTAGTTAGCCATAACAACAAAAACATTTTTCATTTAAGCCCAGCTTACATGTATCAATATACCTACCTACAAGGCTAAAACTCTATGCCGATTTACTTTTCGAACCTCCTAATGTGCTCCGGTCAGAGCTGTCGTTATTATCCAATTACAATGATGCTTCAAATAACGTGGTTTCATCTACACACGCTACATGCCCAGTGTTGTTTTCCTTACTGTCGATGTTTTTATAGTCACTGATTTTGTCAAACTTTTTGGTGTTTTAGCAACAATATCGTGGTAGTAAGTATGGGGGGGTGACAACATGAGCTATGAACTGGGCGACACAAACCCTGGTTATTCCACTGCATATCCCCTCCTCCTAGCCCCCAGTAACCACTAATCTACTTTCTGTCTCTGTGAATTTGCCTATTACAGATATTTCTTTTAAGTGAAATCATACAATATTTATCCCTCTGTCTCTGGCTTCTTTCACTTAGCATGTTTTCAAGGTCCACCCATGTAGTAACATGTATCACAATTTCATTCCATTTTATAGCTAGATGCTGTTCAATTGTATGGATATACCACATTTTGTTTAGCCATTCATTTGTTAATGGACACTTGGGTTGTTCCCACCTGTTGGCTATTGTGAACAAGGCTGCTATAAACATTGGTGTACAAGCATCTGTTTGCATTCCTGCTTTCAATTCTTTCAGGTATATGCCTAGGAGCGGAATTGCTGGGTTATATGGTGATTCTATGTTTAAATTTTAAGGCACTACCAGACTGTTTTCCACAGGGGCAGCACCATTTTACATTTCCATCAACAACGCACAGGGGTTACAATCTCTCCGCTCTTCATCAACATTTGTTTTTCATTTTTTTTTGATAGTAGAAATCCTAGTGGGTGTGAAGTGGTATCAAATTGTACTTTTGATTTGCATTCCCCTCATGACTAACGATGTAGAGTATCTTTATATGTGCTTTTTGGTCATTTGTATATATTATTGGGAGAAATGTCTATTTAAAGTCATTGGCCATTTTGTTTTAAATTGAGTTGTTTGAATTTTTTTTTGTTGAATATGTAGAATTTATTAATATATTCTGGATATTAAACCATTATCAGATACTTAATTTGCAAATATTTTTCCAATTTTGTAAGTTGTCCTTTTACTTTCTTGATAATGTTCTTTTATGAACTTTTTTTTTTAATTTTGATGAAGTCCAATTTGTCTATTTTTGTTGTTGTTGCTCTTGCTTTGGGTGCCATATATAATAATCCAAAGTCTTGAAGCTTTTACCCTATGTTTTCTTCCAGGAGTTTTATGGTTTTAGTTCTTATATTTAGGTTGATGATCCACCTAAAGTTAATTTTGTATATGGTGTGAGATAGGAGACCAACTTCATAACTTTACATGTAGAGACCCAGTTGTCCTGCACCATTTATTAAAGAGACTATTCTTTCCCCATTGAATGGATTCAGCACCCTTGCCAAAAATCAATTGGCCACAGATATATGTGTTTATTTCTGACCTCTCAATTCCATTCCATTGGTCTATATGTCTACCCTATACCAGTACCACACTGTTTTGATTACTGTAGCATTGTGATACATTTTAAAATTGGGAAGTATGAGGGTCTCCATACAATTTCATATGAATTTGAATATTGGCTTTGCAATTTCTACAAAAAAGGGTGTTGAAATTTGATAGAGATTGCATTGAGGCTGTAGATCATGTTCAGCAGTACTGACATCTTAGCAAATTAAGTCTTCAAATCCATGAACACAGGATGTCTTTCCATTCTTAGGTCTTCTTTAATTTTTTTCAGCAATATTTTGTAGTTTTCAGCATACAAGTCTTTCACTTCCATGGTTAAACTTATTCTTAGATATTTTATTCTTTTAGATGCTATTATAAATTGAATTGTTTTCTTAATTTCTTTTTGATTGTTCATTGCTGGGGATACACTTTAAATTCAAAGATACAAATAGAGAGAAATTAAAAGGATGGAAAGTTTCTATCATGCAAACAGTAACCACAAGTAAGTTGGATTGGCTATGTTAGTATCAGATAAAATATACTTTTGAGAACATTGTTACAAGAGATAAAGATGGACATTTATCATGATAAAAGAGTTAATTCATCAGGAAGATAAAACAACTATAAACATACATGAACCTAATAACAGCGCATTAAAATACATGAAGCAAAAACTGACAGAAATCAAGGAAGAAATAGAAAATTAAAAAATAATAGTTGGAAACTTCAATATCCCTACTTTAATATGGCTATAACAACTGGGAAGAAGATCAGCAAGAAAATAGAACACTTAAGCAACATTATAAACCAACTAGACTTAATAGACATCTATAGAACATGCCACCCAACAAACAGCTGGGTGTTGTAAGAGGTGTGCGGATTTTTGGTGGGAAGAAAGAGAGATTTTGAAAATTTTTCTTTGGGACACAGTTTGTCCCTCTGGACTCTAGGATGCATCTGGGGTGGAATTAGTGGAACAAGGGATGTTCCTTGGGACTCGGAGGGTATGACTGTTGGAGGAGCAAAAAAAAAAAAATCCATACTACCTACCAATAATTCAACAACACTCAGTGATTCAGCATGCTTCCCTTAATGCAAATGCATGATATAAACAAAAATTCAAGGCAGAAAATAATTAGGTCTTAATAGGATTAAACCATTAAGCACATACTCTATTTTTTTTTCTATACATATCTGTATAACATGTATTAAACATATGCACTATAAAAAAATTATATGACTTATAAATTCCATTCCTTAGTATTTCCTCAAGATAATTAAAACGTGTCCACACAAAGATTTATACACAAATGTTTATCACAGCAATATTTATAATAGCCCCATAATGGAAATAATCTCAAGGTCTATCAGCTGATGAATGCATAACAAATTGTGATATATCATTATCTGTGAATACTGCTCAGCAATAAAAAGGAAACTATTAGTATATGTTAAAACGTAGATGGATCTCAAAGACTACACTACATTGAAGAAATCAAACACAAAAGGCAAGCTACAGTATGAATTTAGATATAGATAAAATCCTTGAAAAGGCAAAAATATGGTGACAGAAAGCAGATCAGCGGCCTCAAATTGTATGGAATGAGTATGGGTACGGGATCAACAGTAAATATAAAAAAGCAAACTTTTTAGGGAAATGGGACTCTTCTATATTTTGATTCCAGTTGTGGCAACCAGTTCCCTATTTTAATAAATTAGAATTTATATAATTAATTTTGAGAAAGGTATGACATAATTGGAAATGGACTCCATCCTAGACACATGCCATTGGAAATGAATGCAGAATAACTCACGTGTGTGAGAATCATCAGTTTTTTGTCACATACGATGGTAATTTTTATATGGTATGTATGTCACATGTACTTTTAATTATTGTTTTAAAAACAATAATAAAATAAATACACACATTAATACCCACTGAAGAAACACTATTACCACTGTTTTTAAGACTCTGTGTACCTGGATCTGATGTGAACTCTTTCACCAGAGAAATTACTATCCAGAATTTTGTGTAACTAATTCCTTCTCTTTTCTTTATAATTATACCACAGCTGAGTGTATCCCTAAACTATATTTTGTTTAATTATATACCATCCCTACTTTTTAAGTTCTAATCAAAGATATTTTCATGTGCTTGACAACGGCTAAAATTAATCAATATCCTTATGCTTTTCCTGAAAAAAAAAATTAGATGCTTTAATTCCAGTCATCCCCATCCCCATTGATACGTAACTGCCCAATTTTTAATTGCATATTTTTTAATCTTATAAACTAGACATCATTATCACTGTTGTATTCATTTTTTAAAGATTTATCCACTTGTTTTGTGTTTTTATTTATAATTCTTTTGTGCTTCTTCAAAATTCTTTCTTGGATTCTTCTTCTTTCTCCCGAGAAATGTCCCTTAAAAGTAAACATTCTCAGTTTTTGTTAACCCAAAAATATCTTTAATTCACCCTTAGTTTTGAAAAACAGTTTCCATGGCTATACATTTTTAACTTACACAGTTATTTTCTTTCATTTTGATGAAGATATCATTTCATGGTCTTCTGCCTTCCATTATTGCTATTGAGAAGTCAATGTACTTGTCAGGTTTCTTAGGTTATCTGTATTCTCTCTCTGGCTGCTTTGAAGGTGTTATCTGTGTTTTTTAATTTTGCAGTTTTACTGTGATGTGGATTTCTGCTATCTTCTTCTTGGGAGTTGTTGGTGTTCTGGCTCTTTATATTGGTGTTATTGATCCATTTTGGGAAATTCTTAGCCATTCTCTTCAGGTATTTCTTTAGCACCATTCTCTCCTTTTCTGCTGCTCTTAATTATATATACCCATTGCTGCTGAGTGGATTCCGACTCATAGCAACCACAGGACAGAGCAGAACTGCCCATAGGGTTTCCAAGGAGCAGCTGGTGCATTTGAACTGCCGACCTTTCCAGTAGCAGCCATAGCTCTTAACCAGGGCTCCTAAAAATATGTCAGAAATTTTACTCTTCTAGATGTCTCCTAAACTGTTTTTCATATTTTTTCTTCTTTTTGTCTCACTGTGTTGAAGTTTTTATGTCTTAAGACTATATGCCTTTTTAGCAATGCTGTGTAAGCCCTCTGCCTTTCTTAACTAAATTATTTCATTCGTGTTCACTCTAAGGGTTCTTTTGGTTCTCCTTTCAAATCTAATTAAAAATTTGTGAAAGCGTTTTACTCAACTTTCATAATTTCAGTAACCTTTTTCATGTCTTTAAATATTAAATAACTATATTTAATATTCTGTTTTTGATAATTCTGCAATCTATAGTAACTATAGGTTTGATATTCGATTTTATTCATTTTGTTAATTTTCATTCATGGTAGATGGTTTCATCATACAGTTTTTTAATTTTGATTTTGTGTTTTTTATTTGAAATTCTGAGGCAATTTGTTGCAGCAATTCCCCAGAGAGGATATGATCTACATGCTGCCAGTTGCCTTGGTTTTTGAGAATGTTTTAATCTAAACATTTAATTCAGGATATTTTTTTCCGGCTACACGAATTCTGTGAATTGAAGCCCCACATTCAAGTGAGGATTGTGGATACATGAGATTTTTTCTCTTCCCAATCTCTCCACATAAAGTGAACAGAAGACATGATGACGAAAAAGAGCTGAACTTCAAAGGGCAGCTCAAGAAGAAAAAGCAAAATATTATAATGAAATGTGCAAAGACCTGGAGTTAGAAAACCAAAAGGGAAGAACGCACTTGGCATTTCTCAAGCGGAAAGAACTGAAGAAGAAATTCAAGCCTCGAGTTACAATTTTCAATGATTCTACGGGCAAAATATTGAATGACACAAGAAGCATCGAAAGTACAGAGTCACTGTACCAAAAAGAATTGGTCGACTTTCAACCATTTCAGGAGGTAGTATATGATCAAGAACCAATGGTATTGAAGGAAGAGTTCCAAGGTGCACTGAAGGCACTGGCAAAAAACAAGGCTCCAGGAATTGACGGAATACCAATTGAGGTATTTCAACAAACAGATGCAGCGTTGGAAGTTATCACTCATCTATGCCAAGAAATTTGGAAGATAGCTACCCAGCCAACCGACTGGAAGAGATCCATATTTGTGCCCATTCCAAAGAAAGGCGATGCAACAGAATGTGGAAATTATCGAAAAATATCACTAATATCACACCCAAGTAAAATTTTGCTGAAGATCATTCAAAGGCGGTTTCAGAAGTATGTTGACAGGGAACTGCCAGAAATTCAAGCCAAAGTCACAAGAGGACATGGAACGAGGGATATTATTACTGATGTCAGATGGATCTTGGTTGAAAGCAGAGAATACCGGAAAGAGGTTTACCTGTGTTTTATTGACTATGCAAAGGCATTTGACTGTGTGGATCATAACAAATTATGGATAACACTGCAAAGGATGGGAATTACAGAACACTTAATTGTGCACATGTGGAACTTGTACACAGAACAGGAGAGAGTCGTTTGAACACAGCAAGGGGATGCAGCATGGTTTAAAATCAAGGAAGGTGTGTGTCAGGGTTATATCCTTTCACCATATGTATTCAATCTGTATGATGAGCAAATAATCTGAGAAGTTGGACTATATGAAGAAGAACACGGCATCAGGGTTGGAGGAAGACTAATTAATAACCTGCGATATGCAGATTATACAACCTTGCTTGCTGAAAGAGAAGAGGACTTGAAACACTGATGAAGGCCAAAGACTGCAGCCTTCAGTATGGATTACACCTCAACATAAAGAAAACAAAAATCCTTACAACTGGAACAATAAGCAACATCATGATAAACGGAGGAGATTGAAATTGTCAACGATGTCATTTTACTTGGATCCACAATCAGCACCCATGGAAGTAGCAGTCAGGAAATCAAATGACATATTGCACTGGGCAAATCTGCTGCAAAAGATCTCTTTAAAGTGTTACAAAGCAAAGAAGTCACTTTGAGGACTAAGGTATGCCTGTCCCAAGCCATGATATTTCCCATTGCCTCATATGCATTGGAAAGCTGGACAATGAATAAAGAAGACCAAAGAAGAATCGATACCTTTGAATTACCCTGTTAGTGAAGAATACTGAATTTACCATGGACTGCCAGGAGAATGAACAAATCTGTCTTGGAAGAAATACAACCAGAATGCTCCTTAGAAGTGAGATGGTGAGACTTCCTCTCACTTACTTTGGGCACATTATCAGGAGGGACCAATCCCTACAGAAGAACATCATGCTTGGTAAAGCAGAGGGTCAGTGAAAAAGAGGAAGACCCTCAAAGAGATGAATTGACACAGTGGTTGCAACAATTGGCTTAAGCATAACCACAAATGTGAGGATGGCACAGGACTGGCCAGTATTTCGTTCTGTTGCGCATAGGGTCACTATGAGTTGTAACCTACTCGAGAGCACCTAACAACAACATCTCTCCACTCAGTGTCAAGTGTCTTCACCATCTCCCTCCATTAAATTTCTCTTTCTCTCTTTTATGCACCCTCTGAAATTGTAGCCCTTATAGTACCCCAGCTTTATCCAGAGCTCTTACTTTGATGAAGTGCAGGTCCTAGGGTTTGTCTTCTGATCCTCACATAACCCACTGCCGTCGAGTCATAGATACACATGCTATTAAAATTCAAGTTATAGTCGACAAGGGCTGGAGGAAATCCCAGAGGAAATTCTGGCTTCAGTCCTCACTGAACTCCCTGTATGGATGTTTTCTCATTAGTTCTGGCTTCTAAGTGTCTCACTTTCACGCCCACTATTCATTCATGCATTTATAAAGCATATTTTTACATATCATCCCGCTTTTTTAGGTTTTCTTACCCAGAAGGTTTCTCCTGCTATGTTGAAAATTATATTCTCAGAAACTGAACTCTGACACATGTATTTTGTAATTTATTTCACAAGTCTTTGTGATATGTTTATCACGTTGATAATCATAGTCAATGCCATAGTCATTATTAAATTATGAAAACTACAAAGATAATCTATACAACTCTGCAAGATCTGTACTCTGCCCAGTTCACACGCATCATCTTGACTCTATAATCTCTCCTTTACTCTATAAACTCCAGTTATGCTGACTGTCCCTTGAATTCTTCTAGCATATTCCATCATGCTCATGCTAGCCTAAGACCTTTCAAACATGCCATTTCTTAAAAAAAAAAAAAAAAAAAAATTTATTTTTTATTTCTTACTCCTGGAATATTCCTTCCGGAGTTGTTTACTGCAGCTATGCTTCATAAAAAAAAAAATACCCTAAAGCATTATGGCCTAAAGAATCAATGATTTATTATGTCTCATGATCCTGTGGTTTGGCTGCACTCAGTTACATTAATTTTTCTACTCCAAGTAGTGTGGGCTGACATCACGCAGATGGCTGAATTGAGTTGGGAGCTTGACTGTGGCTAGATGATCCAGGGTGGCTTCAATCGCATAACTATCATTTGGTACTGGTCCATTATCCAAGGCCATTATCCCCATGTGGTCTCTCCAGCTGGGTAGTTGGATTTGTTTTCATAGCAGCCCAGAGCTAAAAGACAGTGAAAACAGATGCTTCGTGGCCACAATAGATCTAGACTCTGGAACTTGCTGTATTAATTTTCTATTAATTTTGTAACAGATTACCACAAATTTAGTGGCTTACGACAACCCAAATTTATTATCTCGCAGTTCTATAGGTAAAAAGTCCAACATAAGTCTCACTGGGATAAAATCAAGATGTTGTCAGGGCTATATTCATTTCTGGAGGCTGTAGAGGAAAATCTGTTCCTTTCCATTTTTGAGCCCCTAGAGTCTATTTACATTCCTTGGCTTGTGGCACCCCTCTTCCATCTTCAAAAACAGTAACGTTGAATCTCTTTGAACATTCTTCCATAGTCACATCTCCCTTTGACTCCTCTTTCTCCCTCTTCCACTTTTAAGGACTCAAGTGATACTTTGGGCCAACTGAGATTATCCAGGATAATTTCCCTATTTTATAGTCAGACTCTGGAACTTGCTTAAAACCCACTGCCATCTAGTCAATTCTGACTCACGGTGACCCTGTAGGACAGAGTAGAACTGCTCCACAGGGTTTCCAAGGAGTGCCTGGTGGATTTGAACTGTGGACCTTTTGGTTAGCACCGAACTCTTAACCACTATATCACCAGGGTTTCTCATTCCATCTGCAACTGTAATTTCCCTTTGTCATGTAACCTAACATATTCACATGTTCTGGGGTTTAGAACGTGGAACATGGGCATCTTTTGGCGGGAGGAGGCAAACAACACACTACCACACTTGGCAGTGTTACTTCTGCCATTGTTTATTTATTTATTTATTTATTGGTGGGCACAGCAAGTCATAGGTCAGCCCAGGTACAAGGGTAGAAGAGATAAAGATTCTACCTCTGGATGGTAAAAGTGGAAAGATCACATTGCCAGTGGGCAAGTGGGAGATGATGGATTATTCATGCATTGTTTTGTTTGCCAGTCATAGATTTCCTCCAAAGGCAGCATTCTTTACTACTGTGGGATGTGATCACAGAAAATACTAAGAAAGTTCTTAGAAAACTCAAAAGCACACTTGCGAGAGAGGTACATTTCAGTGAAAATTAAGACAGTTCATGCTGAACTTTGAACTCTAATAATTTCAGTCAAATCATTTAGATTTCATTCTATTTATGATTAGAAAGTTAGGACAAAACAGACTTTTCCAAAGTTAAGAAGCAATAGAACTATCTGGAAAGTTACTGAATTATAAAGTTAGTTCTCTCTCTAAACTGTATCTATGGTCACAGAAAGCTAATTTTTGTTTTATATAAATGTAAAATTTCAGTAAGCTATGTGCAGGGCGGTTGAATGAGTCAACATATTAAAATGAAAATAGGATTTTTCTATTACAGAGCCAAGACTAAGGTTTGTGAGCAAATGCATAACTTGGGAAAACTTTATTCCATTCCATTTCATTCCATATATTCTGAATGAGCCATTGTTCTTCTCTGATCTGCTGTATCTCTCTCCTGTGACTGTTGTTTGTTATGAATCTGGTATCAAAAATTGCATTGCTTGTTTTATCCCTTCAAAATAGGCTTTCTCAAAGAGGAAAGATGAAGAGAAATTAGAAATGGAGGTGTTCTTTGATGACCAAGTGCTTCTGAAGTTTCCATGGAAATACAACTTCTTCTCAAAACTTTTTTTTTTTTTTACTTCAAACTGGTATATTAAAATATTGTAACTTCCTCTGCTTTAATAAGAAACACTGTTTTATTCACATAGTAATATGATGTTTCTAGCTTAAGAGCTCAAATTTAATACTTATATTACTTTCACTCTTGAATATCAGAATGAAATGTAACCAATTATTAACTGTAAGTACACAATTGGAAAATTCATTAATTTTGTATTTAAATAGCTTGGTTAGAGTTTTACAACTTATACCTATGACCATACATATGTATATATATAAATATATATTAGAGAGAGAGAAAGAAAATGACAGAATTTTAAGGGTATTTTAAAATGTATAAATGATAATTCATATCAAAGTTTTCAGATATAACATTTGATGATTGACACTTTCTAATGGGCAAAATTTAGCTCTAGTCTTTTGGTCAAACAGTTCTCTTAACCTAGAATTTAATAATCTATGTTTCTTGTAATTTAAAAAATGCTTCTATGATTTTATACTATTGAGAGTAAAGTTTGCTGTAGGTTTTTGGTAGTATATCCTTTATTGTTGTTGTTGTCGTGTTGCCATCGAGTTGACTCTGACCCATAGCAACCCATGTGACAGAGTAAAACCTCCCTTTTGGGTTTTCTTGGCTGTAATCTCTACAGGAACAGATTGCCAGGTCTTTCTCCCTTAGAGCTGCTGGGTGGGTTTGAACCACCAGCATTTAGGTTAGCCTCCTAGCGCTACACCATTTTGCCACCAGAGCTCTCATAGAAATTCAATTCCTATTTTTATAAAATTTGTTTTTAAATATATTTGGAATTGCATTTTATGAATTTTAATTATCAATTTTTTTCTTTTAATTTAAATATGGAGTACAAAATGGTAGCACAGCGGAGCTGCAGCTCAGTTTTGGCAAGATTCTGCTGAGATGGATGGTGTCACCAGCAGGATTTGTCTCCTTTAGGAACTCTGAAGGCTTGTGTGAATCTATATTGAGGCATGCTGTAGCTGTTTCTACATTTCGTGGCCTCCTAACTTTCATAAATATCTGGAATAAACAAATTAGAAATTTAATATAATATTTATTCTCTGTGTGTGTGCGTGTGTTGCTTTTAGTCTTTTCCAACCCATCTGTAGCCCACTTGAAATGCTGTTAATGGAAATAAGACTTTTGTCTTTAACTGTTTTGATTTCAAGCAATATAGATCCACTCAAGCTAGTACACATAAAGTCATTTTCAGAATGATTGTGAATAGACGAAGGGAAATCTTGCAGAAATCCACGATAATGAGCATTTATAGCACTGAGCTTCCAGAGTGCTTTCTAGATTTGCGCTAGTGCATGGTTCCAAATAATTGCAGCTTTTTAGAATATTTAGCAGCAAGAATTATGGAGCTTCACTGTGGTCTTCCATTAGTCATGTTTTTCAACTATATGCTGCACATCCGTCTTTTTATTTCACAGTACCTGTTGGCCTCCCCTGACAACTCATCGTCTGTTCTTCCGCACATCTTTGAATTCCACTGATCCCTCATCACTCTGCACATTCGTATTCCCTTAAAACCTTTTAGTTACAATTTTCACCACTAACTGGCACCTTTCTCCCATGTTCCTTAGTTCAAATTTCCAAAATAGACTACCTGATTTCCTCAGTTCCTCTATTGATCCAGATTACGAAAGGGATTTGTCATCTCTTTGTTCAATAGCGCCCTTTCAGTCCAGTTGGCTCTGTCCAGGTTGGGGTGAGTATAGGGGACTGTCTTAGTCATCTAGTGCTGCTATGACATAAATACCACAAGTGGATGGCTTTAACAAAGAGAAGTTTATTCTCTCACAGTCCAGTAGGCTAGAAGTCTGCATTCAGGGTACCGGCTCTAGGAGGTTTTTGTCTGTGTCGGCTCTGGAGGAAGATCCTTGTCATCAGTCTTCCCTTGGTCTGGGAGCATCTCAGCACAGGAACCTCCAGTCCAAAGGATAAGCTCTGCTTCCAGCACTGCTGTCTTGGTGGTATGAGGTCCCCATGTCTCTCTGCTCATTTCTCTCTTTTATATTTCAAAAGAGATTGGCTTAAGACACTACCTAATCTTGTAGATCTCATCAATATAACTGCCACGAATCCATCTTATTACATCATAGTGATAGGATTTACAATACATAGGGAAATCATATCAGAAGATAAAATGTTAGATAACCATACAATCATACAAGGGAAGCATGACCTAGCCAAGTTGACAGACATTTTGGGGGGACACAATTCAATCCATGACAGGGACGTAGAACAGTTTCCATTAGAAAAGAGTATCGCAGTTGCAGGTAGCATGGGTGACATATTTAATGAAGGCGTGTAACCACTTCCCACCCAAAAAACGTAAAGAAGCAGCATGAACTTGTGGACTTCATTTACAAAACACATGGCAGGCAGGATTTGGTCTGGAGTCTACAACTGTAGTATGTCAACCCCTGCATAAGAGCATGGTATATCATAAAACTGATAATTTTGTTTTCGAAAGGATGGATTTTTTTTTTTTTTACAGCTGGTATTAGTATAAAACCCATTACTATCCAGTCGAATCTGACTCATGGCAATCCCATGTGTTACGGAGTAGAACTCTTCCACAGGGTTTTCTTGGCCATAATCTTTACAAAAGCAGTTCACCAGGCCTTTCTTCTGAGATGTCCCTGGGTGAGTTCAAACTGCCAACCTTTAAGTTAGTAACTGGTCACAAAATGTTTGCAGCACCCAGAGACCTACTGGTACATAGCTGGCAAAAAAAAATTGGGGAAAAATGAGGTTAGGTGGGTCCCTACACATTATTCAGCAAAATACATTACAAATAGATTATACATTTAAATATATATATTTTTAAAAATACTGGAAGTATATACAACCAAAACCAAAGCCATTGCCGTTGAGTCAATTCCAACTCATAGTGACCCCATAGGACAGAGCGGAACTACCCCATAGAGTTTCCAAGGAGTGCCTGGTGGATTCAAACTGCTGACCTTTTGGTTAGCAGCCATAGCACTTTAACCACTGTGCCACCAGGGTTTCCAGAAGAATATTTATATAATCTAGGTTTCAGAAAGGAGTTGGGAGATATCATAATGGATATACAGTAATGACTCACTTAATGTCTATGATACTTTCTGCGAAATAGGATGGTACATGATTTGGACATTGTGCGAACACCATATTATGGTTAAAGGTCCTTTCAGGCATTCACTTCCAGAATAAGGAGATTTCGTCCATATTAAAAATTTGCTACAATTAGTTTATCTAAGGTTTTAACAAATTCTTCTATTGCATTCACATAAACACTCACAGACTCACCACTCACTTTCATATTATGCAGCGAAAAATGTTGTTTGAAGCTCTTGAACCACCAAAAGCTAGCATTAAACTCCATATAGTCTGGTCCTGCTTTTTCTTGAAACATCTCAAAAATAGTTTCGTGCCTTGGCAGTGATCATCCACATGCTGAGAGGGAATCGCTAGCCTTATAGCTTTCAATGGAGCTGACACTTTAACAGGTGGAAAGTTTTTTCTTTCTTTTTGAGGGTTGTCATGATTGTCGAGTGTGACATGCCTAAATTCACTATATCCTGTTTTCCAATCGGGATTTCGGCACTCTATTATAACCTTACAGAAGCATATGAAGTCTACGCATTTGGATGTTGCCAGAACTGACATGTACGGAGCGTCATTGTATTTATTTCTGCATAAAAAAATAAATGCAGTTTGAAAAGCACACTGGAACAATGATTCAGTTAACAAAGCATAAGGAGGAGAAAGAACACAAAGGTTAAAATTCTTTTAGATAAAGATAAAAAAAATACATGGGCACATTACTAAATATGAAAAGAATATATGGTAAGGCAATTACAAATACAGATGGGTAATCAACATTTGAAAAAAATTGCAGCACAATAATAAAGATATGCAAATTAAAACAGCAGATTACCATTTTCACTTTTCAAATTGACAAAATTTTAATAATGATAACATCATGTTGGTGAAATATTAGTAACACTTTCTTACACTACTTGGAGGCCTACAAATTGACATAAGAGTATTTTATCAATGCATGTAATCTTTAAAAGCTTAATATCTGCAAAAATTTGACAGAGCAATTCTCCTTCCAGGAATGTATGCTAAAAATCTCAAAGATGTGTAAAGATATAAAGATTTCCCTCCAAGATGTTCATCACAGAGTTGTTTATGAGCATGGTGAACTGGAGCCAAACTAAATGACAAACAGTGGATTGATGTAGATAGGTGCTATTGAATCAGTTCTGACTCATAACAACCCTATGTACAACAGAACGAAACACTGGCTAGTCCTGCGCCATCCTTATAATCATTGCTGTTTGAGCCCATTGTTGCAGCCACTGTCAGTCCAATTCGAGGGTCTTCTTTCTGTCTGACCCTCTACCAAGAATGATATGCTTTTCCAGGGACTCGTTCCTCCTACATGTCCAAAGTACATGACAGAAAGTCTTGCCATCTTTGCCTCTAAGGAGAATTTTAGCTGTACTTCTTCCAAGACAGATTTGTTCCGTCTTCTGGCAGTCCATGGTATATTCACTATTCTTTGCCAACAGCACAATTCAAAGGCATCAGTTCTTCTTCAGTCTTCCTATTCCTTATCCAGTTTTCACATGCATATGATGCAACTGAAAATACCATGACTTGGGTCAGGCCACCTTAGTCCTCAAAGTGACATCTTTGCTTTTTAACACTTTAAAGAGGTCTTTTGCATCAGATTTGTACAATGAAATATGTGATTTGATTTCTTGACTGCCGCTTCCATGGGCATTGATTATAGATTCAAGTAAAATAAAATCCTTGACAACTTCAATCTTTTCTCCGTTTATCAAGATTTTGCATATTGGTACAGTTATAAGAATTTATGTTTTCTTTATATTGAGGTATAATCCATACTGAAGGCTGTGGTCTTTGACCTTCATCAGTAAGTGCTTCAAGTCCTCTTCGCTTTCAGGAAGGAATGTTGTATCATCAACATATCGCAGGCTGTTAAGGAGTCTTCCTCCAATCCTGATTCCTTGTTCTTTTCATATAGTCCAGCTTCTCGGGTTCTTTGCTCAGCATACAGATTGAATAAGTATGGTGAAAGGATACAACTCTGTCACACACCTTTCCTGATTTTATATCACGTTGTATCCCTTGTTCTGTTTGAAAGACTGCCTCTTGGCCTATGTACATGTTCCTCAGGAGCAAAATTACACGTTCTGGAATTCCCATTCTTCGCAGTTTTATCCATAACTTGTTATGACCCACACAGTCGAATGCCTTTGTATAACCCAAACCAAACCAAACCCGTTGCCGTCGAGTCGATTCCGACTCATAGTGACCCTATAGGTCAGAGTAGAACTGCCCCATAGAGTTTCCAAGGAGCGCCTGGTAGATTTGAACTGCCAATCTTTTGGTTAACAGCTGTAGCACTTAACTACTACGCCACCAGGGTTTTGTATAGTCAGCAAAAAACAGGTAAACATCTTTCGGGTATTCTGTGCTTTCAGCTAAGATCCATCCGACATCAGCAATGATATCCCTTGTTTCACATCCTCTTCTGAATCTAGCTTGAATTTCTGGCAGTTCCCTGTCAATGTGTTGCTGCAACCATTTTTGAATTATCTTCAGCAAAATATTACTTGCATGTGATACTAATTCCCACATTTCTTGGATCACTTTTCTTTGGAATATGCACCAATTTTGGATCTCTTCCATTCAGTTCCAGTAGCTGTCTTCCAAATTTCTTGGCATAGACGGGTAAGCACTCCCATCACTGCATCTGTTTGTTGAAACCTCTCAGTTCGTATTCTCTCAATTCCTGGGGCCTTGTTTTTCACCAACACCTTCAGTGCAGCTTGGACTTCTTTCTTCAATACCATGAGTTCTTGATCATACGTTACCTCCTGAAATGGTTGGATATTGACCAATTCTTTTTGGTACAGTGACCCTGTGTATTCCTCCCAACTTCTTTTGATGCTTCTTGTGTTGTTCAATATTTTGCCCATAGAAACCTTCAATATTTTAACTCGAGGCTTGAATTTTCTCTTCAGTTCTTTCAGCTTGAGATATGTAAACCATGTTCTTCCCTTTTGGTTTTCTAACACCAGGTCTCTGCACATGTCATTATAATACTTTACTTTGTCTTCTTGAGCTGCCCTTTGAGATATTCTATTGAGTTTTTTGACTTCATCATTCCTTCCATTCCTTTTAGCTGCTCTACATTCAAGAGCAAGTTTCAGAGTCTCTACTGACATCTGTTTTGGTGTTTTCTTTCTTTTCTGTTCTTTTTAATGACCTTTTGTTTTCTTCATGTATGACGTCCTTAATGTCATCCCACAACTCACCATGCTTTTGGTTGTTAGTGTTCAATGTGTCAAATATATTCTTGAGAAGGTCTCTAAATTCAGGTGGAATACACTCAAGGTCGTACTTTGGCTCTCTTGGACTTGTTTTGATTAACTTCAGCTTCAACTTGAACTTGTATATGAGCAATTGATGGTTTTTTCTACTGTTGACACCTGACCTTATTCTGACTGCTGATATTGAGCTTCTCCATTGCCTCTTTCCACAGATGCAACAGATTTGATTCCTGTGTATTCCATCCTGTAGGGTAGACATGTACAATCACCATTTATGTTGTTGAAAAAAGGTATTTGCAATGAATAAGTTATTGTTCTCGGCAAAATTCTATCATGCGATCTCCGGAGTCATTTCTGTCACCAAGGCTATATTTTCCAACTACTGATTCTTCTTGGTTTCCAATGTTCTCATTCCAATCACCAGTAGTTATCAGTGAATTTTGATTGTATGTTTGGTCAATTTCAGGCTGCAGAAATATGTAAAAATCTTCAGTTTCCTCATCTTTGGCATCAGTGGTTGGTGCATAAATTTGAATCATAATCTTATGAACTGGTCTTCCCTGTAGGCATATGGATATTATCCTATCACTGATAGCATTGTACTTCAGGATAGATCTTGAAGTGTTCTTTTTGACAGGAATGTGACACCATTCATCTTCAATTTGCCATTACTGGCATAGTAGACCATATGATTGCCTGAATCAAAATGGCCAATACCAGTCCATTTCAGCTCACTAATGCTTAGGATATCGATCTTTATGCTTTCCATTTCCTTTTTAATGACTTCCAATTTTCCTAGATTCATACTTAGTACATTCCATGTTCCAACTATTAACGGATGTTTTCAGTTGTTTCTTCTCATTTTGATTCATGCCACATCAGTAAATGAAGGTCCTGAAAGCTTTACTCCACCCACGTCATTAAAGTTGACTCCACTTTGAAGAGGCAACTCTTCCCCAAACGTATTTTGAGTGCCTTCCAACCTGATGGGCTCGTATTCCAGCACTATATCAGACAATGTTCTGCTGCTATAAGGTTTTTATTGGCCAATTTTTTCATAAGTAGGTTGCCATGTCCTTCTTCCTAGTCTGCCTCAGTCTGGAAGCTCCACTGAAACTTGTCCACCATGGGTGACCCTGCTGGTATTTGAAATACTGGTGGCATAGCTTCCAGCATCACAGCAACACACAAGCCACCACAGTATGACAAACTGGCAGATACATGACGGTCAATTAAATAAATTATGAGGTATTTATGCAATATTTTATCATGCAGCCTTTAAAACTCCCATGATTTCCCGGAGCAATGTTTATAGTATGGTAAGTGTTCGAAGCAGAGTATAAACTGTATATAAATATAATTTCGAAAATACAATAAGAATGTAAGGATTTATCCTAAAATGTTAACAGCTTTCATGTTTATGTAGGAGGAATATGGACAATTTTAATTTTCTTTATATTTTCCCATGCTTTTCTAAGTGAACCACAATATGTACACATTCAAAAAAAAAAAACATTGCAGTTGAATGGATTGTGACTCATAGTGACCCTATAGGACAGAGTAGACCTGTCCCACAGGGTTTCCAAGGGTATAAATCTTTACAGAAGCAGACTGCCACATCTTTCTCCTGCAAAGCAGCTAGTGGGTTTGAACTGCTGACCTTTCAGTTAGCAGCCCAGTGCTTAACCACTGCACCACCAGAGCTCCTTGTAATAAAGATAGCCGTCTTAATATCTATGTATAAAAATTCAAAATATTTCAGGATGTACTATTTTTATATATAAATACTAATTCTATATCCTTCAAATAAACCAAGACATATCAAAATAATAGAGATTCTATATTGAAGTTATAAAAAAACTAAAGCAATTCTTTTTGAAAATTTCTAATAACCTTAAGTAATATTGAATGAGTAGTAAGCCAAATGTATCATTTTGACTTTAATTAACTAAAATAAGTTGTAGACAGAACTCATACAGTATATCTTCAAATCTCATTTATTCATTTTTAACAATCTTTGCTTTTTCATGTTTGCAATACTGTACATGCTGCAAGTAGTTATTTATGTGGTTTTAATTAAAATAAATACTCAATCTCTTTTCTTCCTCTTAGTGTGCTTCTTCTCTAACTTAGCTCAGTAAAACTTGTTCATTATATAACATGTGGCCACAGTAAATAAACATTTGTAAAGTTTATGAACATGGATAGAATCTTCATCCATCAACTGTGACTTAAGAATGCAGACATTTTCTATTAATAGTCACTATACATACTGTCTTAGTTATCTAGTGCTGCTGTAACAGAAATACCACAAGTGGATGGCTTTAACAAAGCAAAGTTTATTTCCTCACAGTGAAGTAGGTTTAAGTCCAAATTCAGAGCGTCAGCTCCAGGGAAAGGCTTTCTCTCTCTCTCTCTCTCTCTCTCTCTCTCTCTCTCTCTCTCTCTCTCTCTCTCTGTCAGTCTTCTCATCAACCCCTCCACCCCTCCACGCACCAACTAGGAGCTTCAGGAACTTCACAGTGTAGAGACCCTGTGTCGAAAGGATGTGCTCTGCTCCTAGTGCTGCTTTCTTGGTGGTATGAGGTCCCTCTGTCTCTCTGCTTGCTTCTCCTTTTTATATCTCAAGAGATTGCCTCTCCTTTTTATATCTCAAGAGATTGCCTCAAGACACAATCCAACCTTGTAGATTGAGTCCTGCCTCACTAACACAAATGTCATCCATCCTCCCTTATTAACATCATAGAGGCAGGATTTACAACATACAGGAAAATCACATAATATCAGGAATCATGGCCCAGCAAATTGATACACACATTTTTGGGGGGACATAATTAAATCCATGACACATACTTTGGAGCCCTGGTGGTGCAGTGGCTAAGAGCTACGCTACTAACCAAAAAGTTGGCAGTTCAAATCCACCAGCCACTCCTAGGAAACCCTATGGGGCAGCTCTGCTCTGTCCGATAGGGTCACTGTGATTCGGAATCTACATGATGGCAATGGGTTGGGGTTTTTTTTGGGGGGGGGTTACACACACTTTGGTGCTCTGTTGGAGCAATGGTTGAGAACTTGGCTGCTAAACAAAAGGTCAGCAGTTTGAATCTACCAACTGCCCCTTGGGAAACCGATGGGTCAGCTCTACACTGTCCTATATACAGGATTTGTTGTTGTTGTTGTTGGATTTATTTCATGGTGCCTTGTTTTCTTTTGTTCTTGTGTCCTACTTGTTGCCGTGAGTAATTATTGGTGGCAGTTCCCTAAGTCCTAGCCTGACAGTTCCCTTCTGCTGAAAAGAGTTACTCTTGCTTCTGCCAAGTGCTTGGGTCTCTTCTGAATGTATTGCCACTTAGTATCTCCATTTAATATGGGAAAAGACTAGATTAGATTCGTCTTTTGTGTGGTTTCTAGGCTTTAACTTCCTCCTTTGTCATGTGAGATTAATAAAATATCTGCTGTGTTTCCCAACTCTGTTTCCTCAGAACTAGCTAATACCCTTGGTAAAAAAGCACTGTCAAGTGCATGACTTAATTCTGTGGCCTCTTGCCTTCTGCTAGATTTTCATGCCATAATGCTTTACTATGTTGTTAGATCGTAATGCTTTAAGGAAGGTTGTTAAATATTTCATTCACCGTTTATAGACGTCCTCCAGTGGCAAAGTTTGGCTAACTAACCCTGACTTTCACTACCAGAATCAGACTTATTTTTTTTAATGAAATAAAGAAGAGTCACAAAGATCATGCAGACAGATTCTGTATACCCTTAATCTAGCACCACTCAATGTTATCAACATACATAACCACAGGACAATTATTACAACTAGGAAATTAACACTTGTACAACACTATTAACTAAAGACTTTATTTGATTTTATCAGCATTTCTGCACAGAGGTAAAGGGCCTCTCACAGCGCATTCTGTCAGGGAGTATATGATATCAATGTCTTATTACTGGTAATATTAGCCTTGAACACCTGACTACTGTTAACCTTGAACACTTGACTACAATAGTAACTATCAGATTTCTCCTCTATAAAGTTACCATTTTTTCTATCTCTGTACTCTTTTTTTTTTATTATTTTTTTAGAATCAAGTCACTAAATCTAACCTATATTCAAGAGGAGATTAAACACCACCTCCTGGAGTATCAAAGTATTTGTGGACATGTGTTGAAACCACCACAGAATGTTAAAAATATTTTGGGGAGTCAGTTGAGTCTATATAAATATCCTATTCCTTCTTCAAGTACTACCCACTAATTTCAGCATTCATCAGTGGATGTGGTCTGCAGCAATCAGTACAAGAGTGTTGCAGTGGTGCTTTTCTATTGCTTTCATTTCTTCTAAACTTATGAACTGGAATTCTTCTGTAAGGAAGAACTGTCCCTTCTGCCCCATTTATTTATTGATTCAATTTATTTATATCTGTACGGGTTCATGGATAATTATTTCATTATTTGGGTTATAACCCAATACTATAATTATTCATTTTGTGGCTTAAATTGTTACAGATTTGATCATTGGGAACTATTTCAGGCTGGCACCTATGTCCTTTTTTCCCCCAAACCACCAAAGTTTCCTCGTTTCCTTTTTTCATGTCTCCTACTCTTTCACACCATGAATTCAACATCCCTATTTTTTTTTATTCTGTTGGTTTTATACTGACTCCGTTGGATATCATTCTTCAAGTCACAGTGAACTTTTATCCTTTCCTCACTTTACATTTTGCCTTTCCTCTTCCTTCTTAGGTAATATTTTTGTGCATTTATAAGCTATTTCCTGCACAAGAGACTTGATAAAAAAACTGACAGGAAAGAAAGAGAAAGATGTCTTCTCAAAGTTAGGCTGCAGCAATCTACATAAGCTGGGATAGATTTTACATCCAATATCAACCATGAGTTTCTGCTCTTCTTGACAACAGTTTTTTTTTGAGATAATTGTAGATCCATGTGCAATGGTAAAAAAAATAATACAGCATTACCATGTGTCCTTTACCAAGATTCCTCCAATGGTAACATCTTGCAAAACTATAATGCAATACCACAACCAAAATTCTGCCATTATACAATCAAGATACAGAACGTGTTGCCCTTTTATATCCATACTCACTTACTTCCCACTTCAGTGCTCCTTAACCCCTGGCAACCACTAATACATTTTCCATTTCTATAATTTTATCATTTCAATAATGGCATATGAATGGAATCATGCAGTATGTAACATTCGGAGATTGACTTTTTTCACACAGCATAATTCTATGGAGATCCATCCAGGCTGTTGTAGGTATCAATAATTCATTTCTTTTTATGCTGTTGTTGTTGGGTGCAACAGAATGAAGCACTTCCCAGTCCTGCTTGAGCTTATCGTTGCAGCCACTGTGTCAATCCATCTTGTTGAGTGTCTTCCTCTTTTTTGCTGACCCTCTACTTTACCAAGCACGATGTACTTCTCCAGGGACTGGTCCCTGCTGATAACATGTCCAAAGTCCATGAGACGAAGTCTCACCATCCACACTTCTGAAAATGAGCATTCTGACTGTACTCTTCATCCGAGACAGATTTGTTCATTCTTCTGGCAGTCCATGGTATGTTCAATATTCCTTTTTACAGCTGAGTAGCATTGCATGGCATAGATGTACCACAACCTTTTTTTTTAAAATATTAACCTATTAAAGGATATCTGTATTGATCTAACCGATTATCCTAGGTCCTAGATTCAAATAATTATCCTAGATCTAACCAGTATCACTGCTTTCATTGCTACCTGTAATTCATGCTAGACTGTTTTGTTTGGATCTTGCAATAGCTTCTCAACTGCCTCGCTTCTTGCCACATACCTACCCCCTCTACATTTCATTCTCCTCACAGCCACCAACGTGATTTCTATGAAACATAAGTCAAAGCAGAATCGAATTGACAGCAATAACATCATACTACACAGAACACCTTAATGAATTCCAATTTGACTCACAACAAGATATAAATTTTATATCTTAGCCTGTAATGCCCTATATATTCTGGCCCCCAATTACCTTGATGATCTGATCTCTTAGCACTCTCCCCACTATTTACTTTACTCCGGCCACTGGCCTCCTTGAATTCCCTTTAATACACCAATAAAGCTTTCCAGGGCCTCTGCACATTCTGCACCCTCTGCCTGGAATTCTTTCCTCCAAGTATCTGCAGACTTGCTTTCTCACATCATTCAAGTCTTGTCTCAAATTTCACCTCCTCAGAAAACATTTTCTTGTCTACATTTCTAAAATAGCACTCCCAGTTACTCACTGGAAACCCTGGTGGCGTAGTGGTTAAGTGCTATGGCTGGTAACCAAAGGGTTGGCAGTTTGAATCCACCAGGTGCTCCTTGGAAACCCTATGGGGCAGTTCTACTCTGTCCTATAGGGTCAGTATGAGTCGTAATCGACTCAATGGCACTGGGTTTGGTTTTTTGGTTTTAGTTACTTACTTTCCACAGGCATTCTGTTTCCCTTTATCTGCTTTATTTGTCTTCATCATTATCTCACATACACCTGTTGCCATCAAGTCAATTCCGACACATAGTGACCTTACAGGACACAGTAGAACAGTCCCATAGGGTTTCCAAGGAGTGGTTAGTGGATTCGAACCGCTGACCTTTTGGTTAGCAGCCACAGCAGTTAACTATTGCACCACCAGGGCTCCATTTCACATATATAAATGTATTTACTGTTTGTTTCTTTTCAAATTTTTAAATGAAAAAGATATGATATTCTTTCAGTTAATGACACTTCCCTCATCCTAGAGTATACATTAATAATAAGGGACACAATCTGTCCCGAATCCAAATAAACACTGACCTCCCTTACTCAGCAATGATTTAATTTTCCTCTGCTCCGCTTTTACGTATTCGTTTATTTTTAGGTATATGGCTAGAAAATTTGGCCATCTCCCTCCACTTACAATCACAGTACTACGGTTGAAATCAGAGAATCTGATTTTCCTCAATGAACTTTTTAAGGCCTGTAAAAGATCAAATGAGATGAATCAGCCTTCTGGCACAATTATGCTATTCTAAAGGTCATTTGGAACCTTCCTCTGTCAGCAGCTTTTTTATGTGGATCCCTTTGGTCTTCCTTTGGATGAGCTCTAGCCTTGCTCTTTAATACCAACCAGCATCATTTTGAAAGAAGAGGCATTTTGAAATTGGCAACCATTTTAACTCACTGATCAAATTGTGCCATGGATCGTTTCCAACCACCACATCTGCACCCATGACCGCTGGCTTCCAAAAGACATTTCCTAAAGCAGCAGTAAAATTGGCTGTGACACTGGCCGCAGGCCAACTACCCCCAGCTTTGCTCCCGTGATGACTTCTACCATAGAAAGGTCTTTGAACAGTTTTCTGCTGCACTTTGACTTCTTTCATAAGACAATGAAAAAGGAAGGAAGGTCATCTTCTATAAACAATTCAATCTATTTAAAAGTATCAATTAACTATTTTCCATGCAGGGCAATCCAAAGGTATGCATGTTATATATAAAATATTTTTCAAATGTTGAAAATAGATTCAAGAGAAAAATGACATGTTTTGTGGAGAAAAATAGATTTTCAAAATTAAATGAACTAATGTGTTTATATTTCAATTTATTCTAAGGCCCAAATAAAAATACACAAAGTTCAAGGTTGGGCTTTTATTGACATTCTATTTCCCAGTGTACTGGTTTATTATTTTGACTGATGACTACTATTCCCATGAACAGTTGTCAATACGCAGATCAGCATTAAACACACATCAATTAGCTTTTAGGAAGAAAGAGCAAAAGCCATGTATCAATTTTCCAGAATTAGAAAAACAAAAAAAGAAAAATAACCCAAGCTGATGTTCTTAAAGCCTCTAATTAAAAAAGTGAACAACTAGAGTAAATTAAACATAGATGACAATGGAGGTCATTACAGGCATATTTCACAGGTCTGTTGATGCTTGTACTACACTCCCCAAAGCAAATACAGATGGGCATGTAGATGCTCTAACAGCCTGCAAAAAAAAAAATTATTAATACATGCATTCATTCTGTTTATATATATATATACTTTTAAATGCATATCAAAATATTTTTTAGGAGATTAACCAACTCTAAGGCCTGGCTAGACAAAATCACACAACACCAAGGAATGTTCCACTGGAGAGTCATCCTAATTTTCAAACTGATCATGCAGTTTAATGTAATTATTTGGAGAAAAAATCAACATAAAAATGTAATATCAATGGATAATATGACTTTTGCATTTAAACTAACTCCGACTTTCAAGGAATCCCTGGAGGCATAGTGGTTAAGTGTTACGGCTGCTAACCAAGGGGTTGGCAGTTCCAATCCGCCAGGTGCTCCTTGGAAACTCTATGGGGCAGTTCTACGCTGTCCTATAGGGTCGCTATGAGTCGAAATTGACTGGATGGCAATGGGTTTGGTGTGCTGACTTCCAATCTTCTAAAAGTTCTGTCATCAGCTGAAACTTGTGTCAGAAGTTACATGTTTTAACCAAATGGAGAAGAGAAAAAAACAATGAAAAGATATGGCCTTTAGTTTTCTAAATAGTATATAGGGAGAAGCAAACCAGAACAGGTTATTCAGTTCACTGAGACCTAAGACTCCACATTTCTTTTTCTCCACACTCTTCAGTAGCCATTATTTTTTAAAAATCAACATTGAATAGCTCCTTAAAAGTCTGTTCTGAGTAAAGCCACTAACACAATTTTATTATTCCATGAAAAACAGTGTGTAGAGCTTGGTGTGGAAAGGACAAAGGTGACATTATAAAGATGAGTATTGAACACAGATCTTTTAAAGAAGTAATGCAAGAAGTTGATATTAATTGCTATGTTTTGGGCATGGTGCAAGCTACTTTAATATATATTATTTAATCCTTAACCCTTTATGATGAATATATCCTTTTAAGAATGAGCAAACTAAAGCTTGGAAAGGTAGAGTGGCTTGTAAAACCACAGACCTAATAAATGATAGAACTAGGAATAAAATTTATGTTATTCAAAGCCTTGGTTTGTTTATTTTGTTTTGTTTTTAACCAACCCGTATTACCTCTCATGCCATGCTAGTTTTTAATCCCGTTTATCATGTAATTGAGAAGTTGTGGGGCTTAATGTTTAAATCTTCTCTGAAATCAACTCTAGATTTAAGTTACCTAGAGATACCACTTTTCAAGTTTCCTTGCATTGATTCTCAATGATCTCCAGTTAATACTGTCTGAGGTTTATAGGGAACTCCATTATTAGGAATGCCGTTCAGTGTAATAGTTAGAGGGAGGGCTTTGATGCACATTTCTTGGATTCAAAGCTCAACTATACTTCTATTTAAATAATGTTTTTATGCCTCTCGTTTCACGCCTATAAAAAGGGTGCAGTAATAGTACATAACTCATAGAGTTGCTATGAGGATTAAGGGAGGTAATATGTCTAAAATATAAACACTATATAAAGGCTAGTCATTGTCATTGTTATAAATAATGTAAAAGGCATTTTCTGGGTGGGGGAGCGGAGGAGAGGTGGGAAGAAGCTACCTATCTGCTTTAGAAGTAGATGGATGTTAAAAAGTGAGTGACTGTTTTGGTCTGAGATTCTCAGAACAGTTGGAGAAAACATTGTCTTAGTAAGACTAAGATTACAGCTGAGTTCTTTACTGTTATTTTAGTTATTTCATGAGATGAGAAAAAAAAGACTATTTTATTCACTGTTTTATTATAGGTTCTCAAGTGGTGCCTGGCATGTAACATTTTCTGGAAATTTTGGCAAAAAAAATTTGTGTTGTTTTTTTAAAATTATAGATAGATGGTGTAGCTCTGTGTGTGTGTGTGTGTCCATCTGTGTGTCTAAAGGGAGGTAACTTAGAAAATCATTTGAACAGATGTCAAAAGACTTGGACTCTAAAACTAGCTTTACTCTTTGCTTTCTGTGTACTTTTAAGCAAGTGGTTTAGCTTTTCTAAACATCAGTTTCTGTATACATAAGATGGAAATAATATCTGTCCCCTGCTCTAACACATCCCAGCTCTGTATTTACAACTCATTGAGAACTAAAAAACCAAAACCAAACCCACTGCTGTTGAGTTGATTCCAACTCATAACGACCCTATAGGACACAGCAGAACTGCCCCCATAAAGTTTCCAAGGAGCACCTGGTGGATTCGAACTGTCCACCTTTTGGTTAGCAGCCATAGCTCTTAACCACTACACCACCAGGGTTTCCTGAGAACTAAAAGCACTTAATAAATGAGGATGTAAATATACATTTCCTTACAAGCACCTGTTGAACTAAATCGTCAATCAAAAATTGTTGTTAGGTGCCGTTGAGTCGGTTCCAACTCATAGCGACCCTATGCACAACAGAACGAAACACTGCCCGGTCCTGAGCCATCCTTACAATCCTTGTTATGCTTGAGCTCATTGTTGCAGCCACTGTGTCAATCCACCTTGTTGAGGGTCTTCCTCTTTTCCCCTGACCCTGTACTCTGCCAAGCATGATGTCCTTCTCCAGGGACTCATCCCTCCTGACAACATGTCCAAAGTATGTAAGATGCAGTTTTGCCATCCTTGCTTCTAAGGAGCATTCTCGTTGTACTTCTTCCAAGACAGATTTGTTCATTCTTTTGCCAGTCCATGGTATATTCAATATTCTTCGCCAACACCACAATTCAAAGGCATCAATTCTTCTTCGGTCTTCCTTATTCATTGTCCAGCTTTCACATGCAATCAAAAATGTATATTCTAATCTCTTTACATTCATAAAACAAAATGAAGGACTTCTGAGAATTAATTAATTATACAAATATTTATTGAACATGTGCTGAAACCTCTTCAAGGTTTTGTGATTTTGTGATCAACTCTTCATCACTAATAGTATAACAATTATTAACTTTCTCTTAAAACTCAGCTTATTAAAGTATACTTTACATGTAATAAAATCCACTATTTATATATAACAGATATATTAATCTTGACAAACACATATAGTAATGTAACTTCCACCACAGTGAAGAAATAACACATTTCCAACACCCCAAAAAGTTCCCCCTGCTCCTTTGTAGTCAGTCCTTCTCTCCATCCCATCCCCTGGCAAGGACTGCTGTACCTCAGGGGATAAAGTTTCTGTGTTTCAGATCTGTTTGGAAAGGCTTGTATCACTTTGGAATTCAGGCTGCCTATTTGGCCTGTGACCTCAACTCTTTGTTAGTTCAAGAAAAGAAATGATTTTTTAGATTATCTGACATGTTCTCATTTTTAAAGTGGTAGCAATGTTCCTTAAGCTTTCTACATCCTACATGGAAATCAAATTCTGTTGCCTTTTTCGACATATATTGCCATGTCTGAAAGATGTATCAGAAATAATTCTAATACATCATTTCATCTTCAGAAACTAGCCCTAACCAACCCAATCCTTTTCCTTATCTTAGTTACCCTATTTCTATCGTGCCTCAAGCCCAAAATTTCCTCCAAATGTTGCTTGTATATTGCACATGTTTGTCTCTTTTTTCTTTCTTTATAAATTTTGGAATTTTTTTTAAGGTTTAAATACACTGATGAAAATATCAAGTTTCCAGAATGATTTCAAGGTTGAAAGGATGATATATCAAAACTCCTTAAAAAATTCCATTCTTGCCTAGTGAGTTTTCAAAGAGACAGAAAGACGAAGGGAAGGAGAATGCAGGAAAGAGAAAAATAAAAAGAAGGAAAGAATGACTGGTTGACTGACTGATTGATTGCTTGTAGCCAAGGGTAGCTACCCATAAAGGTAGTATATTAACATTATTTTTTGGATACCACCTTTGTGTGAGTTCAATCTTTTTTAGAAATTCATGAAAATGCTTGCTTTATGCCTGTTTTAATGTCCATTTTTAAATTTATAATTGATAGGTCCTAGTCCTTTTTTTTGTCCTTAGAATATTCTACTTTACTTTTTTATAGTTAATTGAGCCTTGCTTATAATGTAGAACAATATTTCACCATAACAAAAGTACTAAGGAAATTACCACATTAAATTACTGCTCCTCCACAATGAAATTTATCGTGACCTCCTGTATATAAACTCCATTACTTTGAGTTGTGAAGAAAAGGAACCTAACAGGGTGTTTCCTGCAGCAAATGAAAGAATTCTTTGGCAAACTGACTACTTTCCTAACATATAAGCATATGCTTCTCTTTTATATTTGTCCCTCTATCATTATATTTTTTTTTCTGATATCACATTGCAAACATAAATGATATATAAAGGTTTTCTGAATATTTTAAAGTTCATCACAGCCATCATGGGTATTAATTGAGCACTTAAAATGCATTTAATTTTATAATTTGTGAACTTGATTTCTATTTTCAAGTTCAAACTTATTAAATTTTTGTAGTCTGATTTTAAACCACATGAAATTGGAAGGAAGAAACCTTCTCTCATGGAAATCTAAAAGTCTAAAGAGTAAATAATAAATCCAGATGCTCTCATCATTTCTCCATTCTCTAGAAAAATTTTAAAATCACTGCCCATTCTGCATATATTTAATTTCCTTAACGTTCATCCTGAAAGTTATTCATTCTTTTCATCTTTAATTTTACTTGGGTCATGGAAAATTTATGTTTAGCTAAAAACATTAAATGCCAGCTAATTTATAAAAGTGTTGTACCATTCCTCTTTCATTTCCATTTAAAAAGCTGTTCATTTAAGCACTCATCTATGGTTGCCTAACAGAAGTGACAATATGAATTGGCTAAGCTTGGGTTGCTGGTATTAATTTAGGACTTGTAAAATTATCATGTACTTGTGTTTACCACTGGTAGCACAGTGGTTAAGAGCTATGGCTGCTAACCAAAAGATCAAGTTTGAATCCACCAGCCGTTCCTTGGAAATCCTAAGAGGGCAGTTCTACTCTGTCCTCTAGGGTTGCTATGAGTCGGTATCAACTCAACAGCAATGGGTTTTTTTGGGGGGGTTGTGTTTACATTTCACAAAACCTGTTGCCATCAGGTCAATTCTGACATATACGGTCGCTATGGGCTGGAATCAACTTGATGGCAATGGGTTTTGTGAACTCTAAACACGTTTTCTGTCTGTGGCAATTAGACAAATCGCTTCTTCATTAAGGTCTCAGTTTTGTCATCTCTAAAAGAAAAAAAGTAGGACTTGATTATCTCTTAAGGAAGATTCTAGTCCCGACAGCCCTTAGACTTAAGAGCTTAAGCTTAATTCTGTGAGTCTATATAGGGTTGCTATGAGTTGGAATCGACTCAAGGGCAACAGGTTTTTGGTTTATCTGTAAAATAAAAAAAAAACTTTATTGATTTGCTAATTCTTCTTTATTGCTCTAGATACATATTTGATTTTTAGGCATGATCATGGTGATAACAATTGCAAAAACTCCACCTGCCACTCCTCTACTTTCTAATGTTCAGAGACTTTGAATGAAAAACATTAAATTAAAGCTAATAGCATTCTCTGGGGGAAAGGATGGAGAAGCTTGTATGACAGTTTTATGGTTATCTCAGGCAATCTGGAAGCAGAAGAAAGACCCAGATATTTCTCAGCTTCAAAAGGGAGACATATTTAAGACAGAAGCGAAACCTTGCTTATACGTTAATACTTTTTCTTCACCATGGGTTTGGACTATGCTATAGGGTCGCTATGAGATAGGGTAGCTATGAGTTGGAAGCGACTCGATGGCAGTGGGTTTATTTCTGATTAGGAAGGAGCTCTGGTGGCACAGGGCTTAAGGGCTTGGCTGCCAAATGAAAAGTCGGCAGTTTGAAGCCACCAGCTGCTCCACAGGAGAAAGATGTGGCAGTCTGTTTCTGTAAAGATTTACAGCCTTGGAAACCCTATGGGGCAATTCTAGAAGTCCTCTAGGTTCGCTGTGAGTGGGAAGCCATTCAACGGCAACAGGTGTTTCTGATTAAAACAAAAATGCTTTAACCTCTGAAACGTGCACATCTCGTAGGTCACATAATAAAAGTACTAACAAGCTAAGAAGCCCCACTATTTGGGATATTGAAAACGAAATCAGCATTGAAGAATCTTGGAAACAAGGACTACTAATGCCCACTCCTTCAGAAGCCATCTGAGGTTCCTGAAGGAACTTTCCAAACTGCAGGACTTGTTGAGAATCCAGAGATGATGACTCCTCCACTCCGCCCCCATGGAAAGGGGCGGAATTTCCCGAAGGGTGGAGCTAATGTTTCTAACTGAAATACTTGAAGAAGATGACTATGGTATATTCGTCTCCTGATAAGTTATTGAAAATAAATGAAAATCAAGACAGCTTCTGAAAGAGCATACATTAACCTGTAGGAAGCTCTCAAGAAGAGGTATATTTTTACCAAAAGCATCAAGTTTCTGCTATTCCTCTAAGAATGATCATTAGATTTTGTTTCTTTAGTGATTTTAGTATCTTAAAGGAGATAGAGTTCACAGTAAAATCACCATCCTTTAAAATAAAAAAATATAAAATCTGATTCTGAGACATTCCTTCTCTATAGGAAAAACACATAAACAGTTAAGCTAAAAATGGCATGAAGTTATCTGATTCATTAAACCAATACCCGTTGCCATCGAGTTGATTCCGACTCATAGCGACCCTACAAGACAGAGTAGAAATCCCCCATAGAGTTTCCAAGGAGTGCCCGGTGGATTCGAACTGCTGACCCTTTGGTTAGCGGTTGTAGCTCTCAAACATTACGCCACCAGGGTTTCCATCTGATTCACTAGAACTTGATTTTTTTCACAGATAGCTAAGTCAATTCAAGGTGTCTTAATACTAGGTAGAGTATTACTGCTTAAACATTAATATTGCCAATTATGTTGGTACCGAAAATGCCTCTTTTTGAACGTAAAATCATTCATTACATCTACTGACATCGGCCTCTTCTCATCCCTGTTTTCTTATTGCTGCTTCTACAAGGGATATTGTCCTCTGTTACTAGTTCAGATTTAGATAAAAAGATATTCTTAGCTTTCTACCCATCAACAGTATACACACACTTTGGTAATATTTGACTGAAAACCTTAACCTAGACCTTTTAATGGAGCAGAGATGAGGACACAGAAAACCACCGTGCATGTATGTACAATGAATGAGGATGTCAGGGGCTGCAAATGTACTATACTCATGCTTGCGTTCCATTTGTGATGGGAATGAGAATCATGATCATTCCCCTGTCAAAAAAGATCTGGAACAATTAAAAAAAAAAAAAACTCTTGTTAGATCAAAAGCTCTCCTCTCCAAGGGGAGGAGTCATATGCTTTTCACCTTATGCAAAACATATGTCTTAAGCTATTCCAGATTGTTTTAGCATAATGATTCCATCATCAATTTATTTGTTCTTTACAAATCCTTTGAGTTTCTGTTACTTCATTTTCTCATTTATCAAATGGAGATAATACAATCTGCCATATGCAAGGGGTACTTTAAGGGTAAAATGAGATAACAAATGTTAAAATACTCTGAGATTATTGAAAGTGCTATATGATTGTAAAACATATTGATACTTGAATCAATTAGTTTGTACAGATAAAAAAAACTCTAGCAAATATAATGTAACAAAATAAAGTTCCATCAACCCAAAGCTGTCTACATTCTACAGTCCTATATGCAGCGCATGATCATATTGAATTATGGCACTAGAAGGACCCTGAATAAGTCACCTTATCTTTTCCCTGGCCTCTAGATATCAAATAGAAAGAAAAGTGGTAATTTTTTACAAAAAGGGGATTCAGGAAAAAAGTTTTAGTGAAAATAACTAACATGTATGGTTTTGATTTTTAATAGACTCATATCTCCTTCATAGATAGTCCAGAGTAAGAATATATTAATGGTGCCCAAATTTGGTCATAGAAAAGCAGAAGCTAATTTTCATTGGAGGTTTCAGTGAATATCTGAAAAAAGGTCTCTTTCCATGACTGTTTGATACAAAATTTTATAGTATGCCATACTCTTTTCTACTTATCCATGATCATTTGGAACCCTTCTGTCTTGGCCATGCTAAAAAAAAAAAAAATCGATGTACTTTAACTGTAATTGGTGATTGTTCAGTTTACACATGGAAGTAGAAATGTGCTAAACATGACTAAATAAAGATCTACATATTTTGACCCCCAGATACATTCATAGAAATTTGTATGACCAGTGTTAGCCTACTATATATAAATTATATACTTGTGAATATAAATTCTTCCTATAACCTAAGACTTTCAAGTACCCCTTCTACATACTCCTATACTACCATCAGCTTATTTGAATCTTAACATTTATCATGTGACATAGATATTGCCTGGTTATTTGTTGGTCTTCCCAATAAACTACAAGATGCTTAAAGACAGGGGCTATACTTGTCTTGCTCACCATTGTATCTTTATTGCATAACACAGTACCTGGAATATAGAAATCATTATATAAATCTTAATGGAATGATGCAAGAAATAAATGGATATTATAATGCCATTCTGCAGAGTGAGATGTCCCACATGTATACTTAGATAAGAAGTTTAAATATTTTTTGGTATAAAGTTTTACTTTTTTTATAATGACAGAATGTAATCACTTGTCCTAGAGGAAATTAGGAATCATGTAACTTTTTCGGTGTAAAAAAAAAGAATACTAAGTTATAGTAGCCTATGTAACGTGGATTAGTGTGGTTGACTGTTACAGAAATTGTTGAGAGCTTATGGAAACAAGGAGCTAGCAATTACACTTATGCTAATAGATGTCTCATGAAAAAAAGAGAATTCTGGTAAATTACTGGCAAAACAGTGAAAAGGAAAGGTTAGTAAGAGGGCCAATTTTCAGTAGGTGGAGAAACTTCTGAAAGCTACAAACAAAGTTCAGTCGCATAATGAAGACAATACAATCACAATTGTTAACGATAGCCCACTAAGCTTGTATAAAACCAAAAAAACCAAACCCGTTGCCATCGAGTCAATTCTGATTCATAGTTACCCTATAGGACAGAGTAGAACTGCCCCATAGAGTTTCCAAGGAGTGCCTGGTAGATTTGAACTGTCAACCTTCTGGCTAACAGCCACAGCACTTAATCACTACACTACCAGGGTTTCCAAGCTTGTATAAGGCCCCAGCAAAAGAGAGATAAACTGAAAGTGTAAGCTTTTTGAGGTGGTGAGACTGATGAGTACACTGAATTGACTCTAAAGATACCCTGGAGAGACAGAAAACAAAAGAAATTATCAAGATGTCAGCTCTGAATAAGTAGAAAAGAGTATGGCATATTATTAAATTTTGTATCAATCATGAAAAGAGACCTTCTCTCAGATATTCACTGAAACCTCCAATGAAAATTACCTCCTGCTTTTCTATGACCAAATTTGGGCACCATTAATATATTCTTCCTCTGGACTATCTGTGAAGGAGAGGAAGAGTTCCTATGTGTTGGATAAATGCTTTGGAATAAAACAGAATTATTAATAATGTATGAGTCTATTAAAAATCAAAACCCATGCATGTTAGTTATTTTCATTAAAACTTTTTTCCTGAATCCCCTTTTTGTAAAAATTACCACTTTCTATTTGATATCTAGAGGCCAGGAAAAAGACAAGGTGAGGTATCCGGGGCCCTTCTAGTGCCATAATTCAATATGATAAAAATCCAAGTGTGTTTACACATATGTTTCATATCAGTCAACAACTAAAAGCAAACAACCAGAAACATCATTCTTAGAATTAATAAAGTGTTGAAAAAAGGACTATAAATTGGAGTGTTTCCCACAATAACCCTTAGAATTTGCTGAGGAAATTTTCTGTCACAATCAACTACAAACACATCATTTCTATTATTTATACACCATCTAGTCTACAGTCTTGACGCAACATTAGATCAAATCTAGTCTTTGCAGACTATTTAAAATTTCTCCCAGTAGATTTACTAAATAATTCAGATAGGATAATACCAAGCAATACTTGGTACTTACTGGCTAAAAACAATTTCACAAGCCCCAACTCTTCTCTTATAATTAATTTTTTACTTCCTTGCATAACATTGCATATTTAATTTTTGAATAATTCATTATTACAACTCCCTGTCAAATTGTCCAAACCAATTTGAAGACAGAATGAGAAAGATTACTCAGAGAGAATTAAAGTACACATCATATTTTGTGCGGAACAGCAAGGAGGCAATGTGTGCCTTAGTGTGTGTAAAAAAATCCATAGACATGTCTCCCTGCCAAGGATATGGAGGAATATTTGAAGGGCTGACATGACTAATAGGAAAGTATGCTGCCTTTCTGCAATGTACTTCTTGGTTGTGATGGAGTACCTGACAATTTTGTAAAATCTTCAGACTTCCCACTCTTGTGGTTTCAGGTGGGATAAACAATGTCACCAGAAGAACCCTAGGAAGTGTCTTTAAGGATCATACCAAGAAGTACAATTCAACTTTCTGTTATAAAAGTCATATATTACTCTAGTTCAAAAAGAAATTCTTAAATGTCTAGATATGCTATATTTTCATGTATAAAATTTACTCAGAATAAATAAAATATCAATGAAGAAACGAATAGCAAAAAAATCGAGCAGCAGTATGTCTTCAATTATTGTTTATGAGTGGGGTTTATGACCTCACAAACAGAGCACAAGTAGGGGTACCAGTACTAACACACACAAAAACACATACTACTTCTTAAATACTACTTAATATTACTTGTTTAATACTAAAACAAGAATACAAAACAGAGAAATCAAGAACATCATTCTCATCTCTTTTGGTGATAGGGATCATAGTTTTTATGATGCCTGAGTAATGGACTCTTACCTACGAATCATTTAACACCAGGCAAGGGTATGTTCTTGAGTGATTTACTCTGATCAAAGATATTTAAGCTAGAAAGGAAGTTGAAGGATGAAAAAACTCAGAGTTAATATTGTAAATAACATCACCAAAGAAGACATTAGGTGTGATTTGAGGATAATGCATAACACTGAAGAGTATTCACAAGACCTCAGATGAGAAAGCTACTGTGCATTAAGAACTTGAAAAAGAAAAAAAAAAAGTCTATGCCCAAAAGCAAAAAAAAAAAAAAAAACCAGAAACAGTATTAGGAAAAGCTACCTTCAGATTTTACCATGAAGACGTACATACAGGGATCCATAGGGACCACTAAGATTCACTAAAATGGGATATAGGACTGAAATTTAGCTATGGAAGGTGTCTTGGTTATCTAGTGCTGCCATAACAGAAATACCACAAGTGGATGGTTTCAACAAACAGAAATTTATTCTCTCACAATCTAGTAGGCTAGAAGTCCAAATTCAGGGCTTCAGCTCCAGGGGAAGGCTTTATCTCTGCCGGCTCTGGAGGAAGGTCCTTGTCATTCACCTTCTCCTGGTCAAGGGGCTTCTCAGTGCAGGGACTCTGGGTCTGAAGGATGCACTATACTCCTGGTGCTTCTTTCTGGATGGTGTGAGGTCCCCATGTCTCCACTCGCTTCTCTCTTTTATATCAAAAAAGAGATTGGCTTAAAACACACTCTAATCTTTTAGATCTCATCAACATAACTGCCACTAATCCATCTCATTAACATTATACTGATAGAATTTACAACACATAGAAAAATCACAGAGAATCACATCAGATAACAAAATGGTGGACAATCACACAATACTGGGAATCACGGCCTAACCAAGTTGATACACATATTTTTGGGAGACATAATTCAATCCATGATAGAAGGGAAAGTTTTTCACAAAGTATGACATATTAGAGAGAAGTAAAGTAGCACCGTGTATGTTTAATTACATAGATATCTAAAATCAAAAGGGTGAAAGATCCCTGAATTAAAGGTACATGAAGATTAATGTATAGAAGAGTACAACTTCTAAGGTTATAGGGACATCATTCCTGACTACCTAGTAAAACAGAGAAATGGATAACGACTTTCAGATACAGAAAGTTGGCACAAGAGCAATATATAGAATTATGAATAATTTCAACAATCTGGAAATCAAATAGAAGTCACACTAGGCTAAAAACAGCATGTGTGATAGATTCTTCCATTATAGACAATTTCATAGAAAAAGTAACTAAGGGAAATACTAAATATGGGCCTAATTCTGACCATCATATTAAAATCAGTTGGTTAAATTCAAATGAAGAGAATTTGATGGGAGACAATGAGCATAAGGATGGGTGGGATAAAGTGAACATAGTCAAAAACAGATCTAAATGTTTGAAGAGGCAGAATGTAAAATTTTGATTTGCAGATTGAGACTTAAAAGTTAAGATAGGTAGGGGAAGGCTGAAAATTTCTTAAATATGATGCTGAGTATATAGTTGTAAATGACACAAGGTAAAAAAAAGAAGTTGGCGTCTAAATTATGGATAAAATTCCGGAGGACAACATAATGAGTTCACTCCTTAGAAGAATATGTTAAAAAAAAAAAAAAGTGAAAAGAATGGAATCTATTCAGTGAATCAGACACAAACAAGAATGGTATGACTTTATAGGGACCCTACAGGACAGAGTAGAACTGCCCTATAGGGTTTCCAAGAAGAGGCTGGTGAATTCGAACTGCCGACCTTTTGGTTTGTAGCCAAACGCTTAACCACTGTGCCACCAAGGCCCCAATCTGAGGAAAGTCCAAAAATAAAACAGGACTCTCAAAAACAACCTAAAAAAAAAAAAAAAAGCCTCTACTACATTTATATTCACAACAAGCAAGAAAATAAGACAGAAATCTTCTGTTTGGGGTGGATGATGCCATGAAAATGATTGACAGAAATAATACAAAACTGCTCAGTCTTAATTTAATACAGACTTTCTCTGTTTAGAAGACTGATTTTCAGGCTAAAAAAAATAGTTGTGGAACAAACACTGGCAAAAAGCAACTAAAGCCTAAGGTATTTGCCATTGATTGTAAGAGATTACTTAATTGCTTTACATAAATCCAAGATTCCAGTTTACCAAATTAGTTCCCAGATGTGGTTGCGAAAGCACTGTTTACAATTGTTTAGGGATCATGGTAATCGGAGGAAATGACAACAAATTCTTCTGACAAACTTACTGACAGTTAATATTTTCTCTGTCACTGACACTAGTTTTCAAAAAGGTGGGAGAAGGTACTTCTGCAATGGGTCAGTGAGTTTAATGTTTATTACAAAAAGATGTTAGAATAGATAGACAAAATAATGGCATGTAAATATTTAGTAGAATAAGGACTTTGCATTAAAAGCCAATTATGTCATATTAAACAGCATCCAGTGGAGGCCATTGGCAAATCAGCAGGGAGAGGGAAAAGTAGACAGATTCAACTCTAGGTTTGATCTCCAACAAAGGTGATTCACATTCCAAAAGGGGCACTGATAACTCAGTTCTAACCCAAACTGGCATCAATATCTGAGGGAACTTGACAGTGGCAATACATACCCTGGTTGAAAAAGATCCCAGGTGATGACCGAGAGTATAGAAACACTACTCAAATATTCAGCTCCTAACTGAAAAGGGCCTGAAAAGGGCGTGTCAGGGCTTAAGAAGATTTTCAGAGACACAGTCCAGCAGGCAAGGAGGACTCAATGGAGAAATAGAACCATGCTCACAATATTCACCAGTAACTTGGAGGGGCAGGGACCAGTGCAGGTCAGTGTACTGATATGTTCCTGGAACACACTCCATGTTTCAGGCCAGAAGATTAATTCCAGACCCTACCTTCTTATAAGGACTTATATTACACTACACATTCTTTTCAGGGGTGGGGCGAAGCAGAGCATGCATTTGGTAAAGAAAAGTCTGATGTTGGCATTTATTAAGAAAACAATCCATCCCTAAATAACCAGTTTTCATAATCTGTTACATACATGTTGTACATCTGAACTTAAACAATGATTATAACCAAGCATTCCATGAGAAAATTTTGGAGCAGATGGCAAGGAGAGGGAAAAATTGGAAGTTTTTAGAGTTATAAGTAGTTGAATGTCCATAACCAAGGTGTTCTGATTAAAGGATCATTATCAAACTGGAGAGATTGTCAAATAATTTTGTTGTCATCTCTGTCCTATTAAATATTTTTTATTAATGATGTGGATAAGGACATTAATGACTTGCTGATCAAATTTGTGGAAAATATGAAATAGGAGGGAAGAACTGACATGTTGCAGCAGGATGAGAATCAACAAACACCTAAGAAGGGTTAAATCTAACAAGATAACATTTTAAGAGGAATAAATGTAAAGTTACATATTTAAGTCCCAAAGCTACAGAAATTGAAAGAGATGTGACCTATCTGGTTTATGTGACTAAAATTTTGCAGATTTTGCCTCAAAGAAATGAATCTATAAGGAGTTATGGTTGATATTTCCAAATACTTTAAATCATCATGTGTGAAAAAAAAAAAGATTACATTTATTCTGTGTCATGCTGTATAACAAAACTAGGACAAATGGGTAGAATTTAAAGGGAAATAGACACTGGTTCAACAAAAAGCAGAACTTTCTAATAGCCTAAACTATCAAAGTATTATGCATTGTTTTTCAAGAGCTAAGAACTTCTCTTTCATTGGAAGTGTTCAAGCTGAAGATGAATAGCAAGATATGGTGTTTTTATGATAAATTTAATAAACAAATATCTGCTTTAGTTCAGGGAGAACTTAATTCAATCAAAAATTACATACACCTTGAAGGAGATTAACTCAAGAAACTTAGTGACAGTCAATATCGTTTCTATCACTGATAAGACTCGGATTTTGAATAGAGAGATTTCAGGCAAGGGTAGCTAAGCACCCAGCAATTAGATGTAATAAAACCACGTTATGTTATTCTACTTGAAGAGTAAAACAAATTTTCTGATATGAATATTACATAGGAAAAACAGGTCAGCTTATAAAACATAAATAATACTAGCTTAATCAACTGAAATGAGAAAAGAATAAAAATAATTCTTCATACTCCTTTTAAAATTGCTCTTAAAATCAGAAAAGTGATGATAAAAATAACATACAGGTAGGGTATTCAGCGTTTACCAGTAAAAGATCATTTTTTGCCTTAGACAGCAGAGATAAAAACTTGACTTTCGATGTCTATGTTTTCTCCTGTCTCACAGAAAAACAACTAAATTCAGGTCCTACACCTGGAAGAAGCTGTCCCTTTTTTTATTGAGGTAAAATTCACATAACACAAAATTCACCATTTTAACCACTTAAAAGTGTACAAATCAGTGGCTTTTAGTACATTCACAATGTCACACAGCCATCACCACTAATTCCAGATTATTTTTGTCACCTAAAAGAAACACCATATCCATTAAGTAGTCACTACCACTGTCCGTTCCTGCCACAACATGGGGTCTTCTGAGTGAAAATATGTAGCTGGTATTAATCTTTATTTCCATCTACTTTTAAAAGGATTTTTAGAAAACCTAATTAAGTCACTTAAGTCATAGAAGAAAATCTACCTGAAGTCTTGAAGCTGTCAGGTTCTTTTCAAGTACAAATTTGAGGGAATGTGTTCTGTCCAACAAATACCTCTCTTCATAAATGCACATAAAACAATATTGAAGACATTCTAGTTGTTCGTCTGCAAAAGGCTTAAGTACCTCTATTTGAGCTGTTTAAATTATTTTTAAAGGGAATCAAGTAGCATTTAAGTTAAGCAGAAATGTTTTCAAGATTCAATTCCATCTCTAGTCTTGTATGACTTCTTTCATATTTCCCTTTTCCTTTCATTTTCCAAGACGGAAACTTATTCCATGTAATCCATTTTGGGCTCCTCAAAGAGAAACTTAACTCCACTTATTTACTTCCCATTTACCAATAAAATACATCATGATAAAGTGCATTCAGCCTGATGAGTTCTTCACCACACATTTGTTACCTAAATTCACATGCCCACTCTTTCAGCAACTGAACACATTATTCTTATCTGATATTACAAGTTTTAACAAGGAAAAAAAGGGTCCTCAAAAAGTCATCATTTCACTGTTCTTCTTATTTTGATGTTATTAATACAGGCAGCAGAACGACATACACCAGACATACCTACCAAAATATTAAGTTATTCAATCTCCTTGTAATTTTTATCAGTCCTCAGCATTCCTGAATCTCTATAATCTGTAAAATTGTAAAAATAAACCTTGATGATCTTCCTGCAAATGTTCCTATTTGTTAAATAAATAAGAAACATAATATACTAACATTCCCTCTATCATCCCTTATTTTATTTTAGGACTGAATGTACTAAATTAAGATGGAAAGAATACAGATAGCAAAGAAATATTTAACCACATATATAAGTGTACTGGCCAGTTGTCTGTATGATATGACTGGAAGAATTTCTTACAAGTCTCACAAAGATCTTCCATTGACCTACCCCAAGGCCTGTAATTGCCATAGTTAATCACACGTTGGGGCCAAGTCATTAAAATCCATGTCAAAAGTGCAAATGTTATGGAGGCTTTGCTGTTAACTTGTACTTCAACCTGTGTGTGTCTGTTTATCAGATTAAAAGTGGAAAACATAGAATCCTTCAGTAGCCTAGGGAACCAAGATGTAGTTAAGATTTTGAGGAACTTTGAAGATATAAAACATTTCCGTAATAACTTAATGGCAAAGAATACTAAACTTCTCAGATATGGTATTTTTCTTCACTTTTTCACATATCATATTCTCCAGCTCTGGAATTTGTGAGTATGTTTTTGTGTATGCATGTGTATGTACGTATGGGTATATGTATACCAAACCAAACCCCCTGCCATCGAGTAAATTCCGACTCATAGCGACCCTATACCCTATAGGACAGAGTAGAGCTGCCCCCATAGAGTTTCCAAGGAGTGCCTGGTGGATTCGAACTACTAGCCCTTTGGTTAGCAGGCGTAGCACTTAACCACTACGCCACCAGGGTTTCCGGATATATGTATATACACAAACATATATCCTACAGATGACTTTTGAGTGCATGCAGAAAATTTAGATTATCTCTATTGTGAACACTCTGTGTTGTTATGTTGTTAGGTGCATCGAGCAGGTTCCAACTCATAGCAACCTTGTGCACAAGAGAATGAACTGCTGCCCAGTCCTGTGCCATCCTCTGTCAAACCAAAACCAAACCCACTGCCGTTGAGTCAATTCTGACTCATAGTCACCCTATGGACAGAGTAGAACTGCCCCGTAGGGCTTCCAAGGAGCAGTTGGTGGGTTCAATCTGCCGACATTTGGTTAACAGCCTGAGCTCTTAACCACCGTGCCACTAGGGCTCTCCATCCGTTGCAGGCCAGGCTTAATTTCAAAATTTTGTTCACATTTTTATACACTCTATATGAGTTGGAATCGACTTGATGGCAGTGGGTTTAGTTTTTTTGGTTATTTAATTCCGAACTTTGTTAACTACATTGTAGTTTGAGAGGTAGAACTAGGGTTAGTAGGTGAGAGTCAATAATAATAAAAATAGCTAACATTTATTGAGTGGTTACCATTTTCCAGTTGTGAGGTAAGCATTGTGAATATATTAGCATAATGAGTGGTCATAGCACTATGAGGTAATGCTATTATTATCCCCATTTTGCATATGAAGAGCTGATGCCACAGAGATTAAGCAACTTGTCTAGCTTGTAAGTGGAGGTTAATATTAAATTTTAGGTTTTTCTGCTTGCAGAACAAAACAAAGCACTTAAGAACTACACTATGGAATCTGATTTCAGTTCAACAAAGAATTTTCTGGTAGTCAGAGGGGTCCAGGAGAGTCAAAAGGAGTCCAAAGGGAGGCCATGACTCCTCTTAGTTGAATTGATACAACTGAGACTTAATGACTACATGGCAGAGATGTAACGGAGAACAGAGCATCACACAGTGATAGCCTCTCCAAATTTTGAGACTCTATTGATCTAGACATGCAATCAGCTCCCTACATAGGGAAAAGGGAAAGAGGAAATACTGCTTCAGCAAAACACAAAAGGTGCAGAAGCTTTCTTTCTTTTTTTTTCTGTGTGTGTTCCCTTTTTTGACTGCATATTTGTGAATTCTTAGAATCTATATTTAAGTAGAAGAACAAAATTCTCTTCCAGAGCAAAGTATAATATGATGGTGTGACACCCATCAATCTGTTATCTGCGTCATCACTACTTTTCATTAATGCAGATAATCAAAATTGAATAAACGAAAAATATTAGAATCAGTCCAAGAGCAATAAAACGGATCCATGTGAGCTATTGTACCTTTTTTTATTATACATGCCTTTCCCCTTAAATACACAGAATAGGAGGCAATTATATCTATTGCAAAAAGTAATTTTAACATTAAAATTTCCTTAACAAATCCACAGGCATATGTTCTCTTACTAGGGGGAAATGACTATATCACATGGGTAATCCAATTCCTGTAGCCACCTCTATGTGATACCACTGCTTTATTTAGAAGTCACTTTGTTAAAAGCATTCATAAGCCACAGTGAACTAACAAACTAGCAGCTAATTGCTTGTAATAATTGGTTTCTTGGCGATAATAGCCTGAATATTTTTTACAAAGTTCTATGATCCCAAATTGGCTCTTACGCCTTAAACTGTGAAAACAAATATGCAAATAAATATCTTAATCTATAGTCCTGTCATAAAATACACAGAGTATTCTATTTTCATTTTATTCACAGACTAAGTGGATTACCCTTTCTATAAGGCTGTTATGAGTCAGAACTGGCTTGATGACATACAACAACAACATATATGTTGCATAAGTCTTTCTTTACAGACATATGGACTGAAATATTTGGTGCATCTGCAAACGCAATGTTAGATTGTTTAAGATGAAATATTCACAGTAAGGCAATCATTTTTGGTATTGTATGTTTTATTAGAACTTAGGTAAAGCAATGGCAATTGTGTTTGAAATCCAGCTTTTGAAAGCAGTGATCTTAAATTCAACTCAAATGCATATTAACGTAAAATATCCACTCAAGGTGTGGGGAATAATAGAATCCTTGTTACAAGAGAACACTGACTCTCACTTAGACTTAGTAATTGTACATTAGGCTCTATAGGGTAGTTAAAGCTCATCAACTCTCATCCAAACTTACATCTTGGTGACAGTCATTATTTTATACAATGACAAAGGTAAGAAAAGTCTGATTTGCCTGCATCGATATTACCAGCATTTAGGAAACATATTTTAGCAAGGCAGTACCATACAAATCCACTTCATGAACAGCAGAAATGGTAAATCATAATATTCATTTTTTCTTCACTCACATAGATTATAGTACTACTGTTATTTGAAATTAAGAATTTACAAAATGATATTACAAATGTACATTCAACAATCAGGAAGCATAGGTACAGTGCATTCAAAATTTAAAGAAACTAAGCATGATTATTACAAAAACAAATTTTGGACTCTTCACTTGATGGTAAATACAGTCACGCCTTCTAATGATGCTATGAACATGTTATTATATATTGTGTTTTATTGTTTTGTCAACTAAAAACATGCAAGTTGCTAAAGGAAGACATTCTAATTTAACCATTTAATTCATAAAAGAAAATAAAAATCAAGATTCATAACCCCAAACTACAAATCCAAGTTGAAAATAGCTTATTATTTTGCTGAAACAGAGAGAAATACAATACCTAACATCTTATGGGTTTATTTTATTAGAAAAAAGGACAGTACTCTTGCTGGTGAAGAATACTGAATATACCATGAGCTGCCAGAAGAAAGAACAAATCTTACTTGGAAGAAATACAGCCAGAATGCTCCTTGGAGGCAAGGATGGTGACACTTCATCTCACATACTTTGGACATGTTATCAGGATGGACAAGTTCCTAGAGAAAAACATCATGCTTGGTAAAGCAGAGGGTCAGCGAAAAAGAAGAAGACCCTCAACAAGATGGATTGACACAGTGGCTGCAACAATGGGCTCAAACGTTTAACAACAATTGTGAGGACAATGCAGCACCTGGCAGTGGTACCTTCTGTTGTACATAGGGTCGCTTTGAGTCGGAACCAACTCGACGGCACCTCACAACCACAAAAAGTACCATTGTGTGTCAAAAATTCTAAGCCTGAAAAAGGGATCAAGAGTGTATACTTCTTTGACAGATAACGAAACTATGTTCTCAATAAAATGCTCAGACATTTCTAATCCTTAAAATATGCCAATTAAAAGTTCAAGTATGTGATTTTTAATACCAGTTGTCTTTAAATATAAGAATTTTTCAAAAGAAATGTCTCCAAACATATATCTACACAGTATAAGTATATGTATATAACACTTCTATAGTGATTATATTTTGCAAAACACATGAGTGTCTATTCGATTGCATTAAAAAATTCAGGGCACTTCTATTTGAATATCGTAAAAAGAATTTGGAGAAACATTGAATATTGAAGTTTCAAAGGATGGCCTTAATCTATACTAACATGCTTCAGTTAATATTTTCATAACCCATGAATCATTGTATAAAACAAATATTTGTGATTCTTACTAAACTTTCAGAGAAGAATTAACACCAGTACTACAAAAGGATAGAATACCCTAGAACTCATTCTATGAAGCCAGCATAATCCTGATACCAAAACCAGGTAAAGACACCACAAAAAAAGAAAATTACACACTAATATCCCTCACGAACATAGACATAAAAATCCTCAACAAAATTCTAGCCAATAGAATATAACAACATATCAAAAAAATAAATCTCCATGACCAAGTGGAATTCATACCAGGTTTTTATGTAGGGATGATTCAACATTAGAAAAACAGTCAATGTAATCCATCACATAAATAAAACAAAAGAACCACATGATCTTATCAATTGATGCAGAAAAGGCATTTGACAAAGTCCAACACCAATTCATGATAAAAACTCTCAGGAAAATAGAAATACAAGGGAAACTCCTCAACATGTTGTTAGCTGCCATCGAGTCAGTTCCAACTCATAGTGACCCTACACACAACAGAACGTCCTGTGCCATCCTTACAATTGTTGCTATGCTTGAGCCCACTGTTGCAGCCACTCCATCAATCCATCTCCTCGAGGGTCTTCCTCTTTTTTGCTGACCTCTACTTTACCAAGCATTATGTCCTTCTCCAGGGGCTGATCCCTCCTGACAACATGTCCAAAGTATGTTAGACACAGTCTTGCCACCCTTGCTTTCAAGGAGCATTCTTCCAAAACAGATTTGTGAGTTCTTTTGGCAGTCCATGGTTTATTCAATATCCTTCACCAACACTACAATTCAAAGGCAAGAACTCTTCTTTGGTCTTCCTTATTCATTGTCCAGCTTTCGTATGCATAGGAGGTGATTGAAAACACCATGGCTGGGGTCAGGCACACCTCAGTCCTCAAGGGGACTTCTTTGCTTCTCAACATAATAATGGGCATTTATACAAAGTCAACAGTCAACATCATCCTAAATGGAGAGAGTCTGAAAGCATGCCCCTTGAGAACGGGAACCAGACAAGGATGCCCTTTATCACTACTTTTATTCAACATTGTGCTGGAGGTCCTACTCAGAAAGCAATTAGGCTAGATAAAGAAATAAAGGGCAGATTGGTAAGGAAGAAGTAAAAGTATCTCTATTTGCAGATGACATGATCTTATACACAGAAAATCCCAAAGAATTCACAGAAAAGTACTGAAACTAACAGAAGAGTTCAGCAAAGTATCAGCACACAAGATAAACATACAAAAATCAGTTGGATTTCTCGACACCAACAAAGAGAACTTCAAAGAGGAAATCATCAAATCAATACCGTTTACAATAGCCCCCAAGAAGATAAAATACCTAGGAATAAATCTAAGTAGAGATGTAAAAGACCTATACAAAGAAAACTACTGCAAGAAACCAAAAGAGACCTACATAAGTGGAAAAACGTACCTTGCTCATGGACAGGAAGATTCAACATTGTGAAAAATGTCAATTCTACCAAAAGCAATCTATAGATACAATGCAATCCCAATCCAAATTCCAACAACATTTTTTAATGGGATGGAGAAACAAATCACCAACTTAATATGGAAATGGAAGAGGCCCCAGATAAGTAAAGCATTACTGAAGAAGAAGAACAAAGTGGAAGGTCTCACACTACCTGATTTTAGAACCTACTATATCTCCATGGTAGTTAAAACAGCCTGCTACTGGTACAACAACAGATACACAGACCAATGCAACAGAATTGAGAACACAGACGTAAATTCATCCACCTAGGAGCAGCTATAGGGTCACTATGAGTTGGAATCGACTTGACGGCACTGGGTTTTTTGGGGGGTATATGAGCAGCTGATATTTGGCAAAGGCCCAAAGTTCATTAAATGGGGAAAAGACAATCTGTTTAACAAATGGTAGTGGCATAACTGGATATCCATCTGCAAAAAAAAAAAAAAAATGAAAACAAGACCCATACCTCAAACTAGGCACAAAAACGAACTCAAAATGGATCAAACACCTAAATATAAAATCTAAAATGATAAAGATAATGGAAGAAAAAAGAGGGGCAATGCTAGGAGCCCTAATACATGGCATAAACAGCATACAAAACATAACTAACAATGCATAAATACCAGAAGAGGAACTACATAACTGGGAGCTCCTAAAAATCACTTATGCTCATCAAAGGACTTCACCAAAAGAGTAAAAAGATAACCTACAGACTGGGAAAAAAATTTTGGCTACGACACATCTGACCAGGGTCTAATCTCTAAAACCTATAAGATATTGCAAAATTTCAACAATAAAAAGACAAATAACCCAATTAAAAAATAGGCAAAGATATGAACAGGCACTTCACCAAAGAAGACATTCAGGTGGCTAACAGATACATGAGGAAATGCTCAGTATCGTTAGCCATTAGTGAAATGCAAATCAAAACTGCAATGAGATACCATCTCACCCCAATGAGGCTAGCATTAATCCAAAAACACAAAATAATAAATGTTGGAGAGGTTGTGGAGAGACTGGAACATTTGTACACTGCTGGTGGGAATGTCAACCACTTTGGAAACTGATTTGGGGCTTCCTTAAAAGCTAGAAATAAAAGTACCATACAATCCCGCAATCCCACTCCTTGGAATATATCCTAGAGAAATAAGAGCCCTCACAGGAATAGATGTATGCACACCCATGTTCATTGCAGCACTGTTTACGATAGCAAAAAGATGGAAACAACCTAGGTGCCCATCAATGGATGAATGGATAAACAAATTCTGGTATAGTCACACAATGGAATACTATGCAATGATAACAACGATGAATCCACAAAACGTCTCACAACATGGATGAATCTGGAAGGCATTATGCTGAGTGAAATTAGTTGCAAAAGGGCAAATATTGTATGAAACGACTATTATAAGAACTCAAGAAAAGGTTTAAACATAGAAGAAAACATTCTTTGATGGTTATGAGCATTGGGAGCGAGGGAGAGGAGTATTCGCTAACTAGATAGTAGACAAGTATTATCTTAGTTGAAGGGAAGGACAACACACAATACAGGGGAAGTCAGCACAACTGGACTAAACCAAAAACTAAGAAATTTCCTGATACAACCAAACATTTCAAAGGACAGAGTAGCAGGGCATGGGTTTCAAGGGTCATCTAGGTCAACTGGCATAACAAAGTTTATTAAGAAAATGTTCTGCATTTGGTGAGTGGTGGAGTCTGGGGTCTTAAAGGTAGCAAGTGGCCATCTAGGATGCATTAATTGGTCCCAACCCACCTGGAGCAAAGGAGAATGAAGAACACCAAAGACACAGGGAAAATATTAGCCCAAGAGACAAAAGGTCCACATAAACCAGAGATTCCATCAGCTAGAGACCAGAAGAACTACATGGTGCCTGGCTACCATGAATGACTGCCCTGACAGGGAACACAACAGACAGTCCCTGATGGAGTAGGAGAAAAGTGGGGTGCAGAACTCAAATTCACATAAAAAGACCACACTTAATGGCCTGACTGAAACTAGAGGAACCTGAGAAGACATGGCCCCCTGGGCTCTCTGTTAACCCAGAACTAAAACCATTCCTGAAGCCAACTCTTCAGACAAAGATTACACTGGACTAAGACATAAAATGATACTCGCGAAGAGTGCGCTTCCTAGCTTAAGTAGATACAAGCGGGACTAAATGGGCAGCTCCTGTCTGGAGAGGAGATGAGAAGGCAGAAAGGGGTAGGAGCTAGTTGAATGGACACAGGAAATTCTGGGTTGAAGGGAGGAACGTGAGGTAATGTTACAGGGGTAGCAACGAGGATTACATAACAATATGTGTATAAATTTTTGCATGAGAAACTAACTTAAGCTGTAAACTTTTACCTAAAGCACAAAATATATATACATATACACACACACACACATACACATGTATATATATATATACATGTGTATGTGTGTGTGTGTATATACATATATATTTGTGATTCCTTGCTCATTAACTCTAAACAGGTAAGTGAGATCTTTGTAGTTAAGAAGTATTCTCTCCACTCAAGGAAACTATTGTACCTATCCTAACACTCCCCACTTTCTGAACTGATTCTGCCATCTGTTTATCTGAGTCACTTTAGATTTGTGTCTAAGACTATGTTTACAAGATGCAAAAAAAAAAAAAAAGAAATCTGGTCAATACAGTGAAGAGAACCAGGAAAACTATTTGGTGTCATGTAGACAAAACAAGCGTTGGTTCAATGAGTATTTTTATTTCCTTAGCAGAGTGCCTCAGTGTTACACACTTTCCAAATAAATAAATAAATAAGACAAATAAATATATGTGGCAACCTTAATGTTGAAATTTAAACAAATATCTGGACAAAGCACACAATTAGGAAATCTGTTAGGTGGAGGCCTATTAATATTTGTGTAAACAACCTTGATCATTAAGTTGAATAACTCTGTTTCTTATTTAGAAAAATTAACGGCAAATCATAAAGTATATTTTGGAATTTTACACTCCTATATTTCTCAACAGGTACTCAGGATCAATCAACATCTCCAAATAGTTAAACCTATACCTGAAGCACAGAAGTTGGCTTAAGTATAACTAATGATTCATAAATTTGTTAATTGTCCTTCTATATAGGTATTATAAAGGTATTAATTAGTCCTTGTTCAATCTTTGGTCATAACATTTATAATAAATAGAGTTGTTATTCAATTCCATAAACAGAAAACCTCCAGGAAATGCATGTTTTTTCACCTATCATAGATAGCAATTTGGTCCCTAGAAATTATTCTTATTTTTGACAATATTTACTAGTTACCTAACTAAATAGAATGTTGACCAAAGCACCAAAGTATCAATACTAATATATATTAGAAAATTATTACATTTTTAAACAATGTTTAGCTCTTATTTAGGCACAATTATTTCAAACTATTCTAATATTTCTTTCCCCAGAAACTTAGCAATATGCCTGTGGAGGTGACTCAAAATACAACCTTCAGAAAAAAAAAATAAGAGGAATGGCAAACACCTGATACTAATTGGCAGGTATATATTTTAAAATACCAACAAATGAAATTAAAGATTAAATAACTCCATTTAAATAAATGCAGAGTAAAAATTCACTCCTCTAAATTAAATCTAAATATAAAGTGGAAGCTTGTATGAAATTGAGTATATAAATCAAATTAAATATGAGGAATAAGAGAGGGAAGAGCTAAGAAAAACTGAATATGAAATTAACAACTTTCCAGTAAGTTTCTTTTTCTCTAAGAATGTAAAGAATGAAACAATGTAAAGTGACTAAATACAACAACACCATCCAAATTCAAATCCCAATAAGTTAACAAAAAGAAAGAGAAAATCATATATTGGTAAATATATATAGTGGGAAATGGCAAAAATATTGTTAGGTAAGAAAAACAAGGCCCACTCTCGTGGATTGAATTGTGCCCCCCAAAATATGTGTCAATTTGGTTAGGCCATGATTCCCAGTATTGTGTGGTTGTCCTCCATTTTGTGATTGTAATTTTATGTTAAAGAGGATTAGGGTGGAAGTATAACACCCTTACTAAGGTCACATCCCTGATCCAATTCAAAGGGAGCTTCCCTGGGGTGTGGCCTGTACCACCTTTTGTCTTACAAGAGGTTAAAGGAAAAAGAAGGGAGCAGAGGGAAGGGGGACCTCATACCACGAAGAAAGCAGTGTTGGGAGCAGAGCACATCCTTTGGACTCGAGGTTCCTGCTCGGAAAAGTTCCTAGTCCAGGGAAGGACTGATGAGAACGACCTTCCTCCAGAGCTGACCAACAGAGAAAGAAGACTGTGAGAAAATGAATTTCTCTTTGTTAAAGCCATCCCTTTGTGGTATTTTTGTTATAGCAGCACTAGATGACTAAGACACCACTAAAGAAATACAATGCTGAAAAACTATGAATGAAATATGCATTAGCGTCCAGGAAACTAAAACAGTATATTAACTTATGGCATATTTTTGAGTATCCTAAGTCACTTTCACCTATGTATAGGACAAAACATATGGGAACACGCTTTACAAAAGTTATGGCAATAGCGTTTCCAAGTAAGCAGAGCAGCTGTTTCGATAATTGCAAAACAGCTAATTTTAACTAATTTGGGACATGGATTCATAGACAGGCAACAGCTGCAGTTTTGCCATCCACATCCTAATTTTCCACATACACACCTCTGCTCAAGAAGATGGAATTTGAGACTGCCTCTTTTTATTGCACTGCCTCCTCTCCTTTCTAAGAAATATCCTGAAGGTCGTTGGCAATGAAGTTTCACCAAGGGCTCTATCATTCAATAAAAGGAGACTGATGGACACCAAACAAACAAAAAAATACCAAAGCCATTTCTGTCAAGTCAATTCCGATTTATAGCGACCCTATAGAATCTCTAGAAATTGACATTAGGATTGTAATACAGAAAACAGTGAGTTAGAGGCATGAAAGGGGAGGCTCTTTGGCTTAACTGCTGAGATAACACATTTTTTTTAAGTAGGAAGTGGAGAAACAACTAAGAAAAAGATTCTATTGGTTGTTGCTTTCTTTAAAAAAGGGTTACTTCATACGTCCCCCTTCCATTCTCTCTATCTCCCTATTTATTTTCTCTCCCTCCCATAAGGGCAGTGTAGAGGAAGTGTTTATCCTGGCTCAGAGGATGCACATTTGTGTGGTAACTGCTTGCTCCCTGTAGTATAGCTGGCATGACGTGATGTGCATACCAAAGCAGACTGCATTAGGCAAGGGTTAGCAGAGCCAGTTTTCTAGTCTCCACCTTTCGTATTCCAGAGCAGCTTGCTTTACAGGAAACTGGAGTACTTTACGGACACAAGAAACAGTTGACTATTTTAATAACTCCATTTGTGGGGAAAAGGTACTTAGAATGTGTTTACATCCAATGAAAAGATCTGTTCTTTTCAACCCAGATGTAGGTGCCACAGAATTGCAAGTACTATCTACTTTTAAATGTCTTTCATATGTAGCAACAATTTTTGCATGAAATGATCACTGACTTTTGCTTGTTCTGTCTGATGAATTTTGGGAAATCAATCTTTCAGTTTTTCAGGAACCAACTCTCATTCAAAGTCAATCAAGCAACCATTTATATTCCCTAAAGTTTCATATATAGACAATACTTAAGAGATCAAGGAGGAAAATACCTTTTGTTGCCTTACTTGGACAAACTTTGGTGAAAGTTTAGTATCGAAAAAAAACCCAACACTAGCATATAAAAGTATAACAAAGCCTTCCAAATTTGTTCCAACACGTATGCAGAAATTTTTTTTTAAATAACAAATATAACAATTCTAGTTTTGAAACAGCTTAGCTTGCTGGCATATATTAAGAGAAGTAAAATAAAAGTAATTAATAATGTTTAAAATGAATTTGTTTTCCAAAGCAAACCAAACCCATTGCTGTTGAGTCAATTCTGACTCATAGCAACCCTACAGGACACAGCAGAACTGCCCCAAAGAGTTTCCAAGGAGCACCTGGTGGATTTGAACTGCCGACCTTTTGGTTAGCAGCTGTAGCACTTAACCACTACACCACCAGGGTTTCCAAATTTGGCTTAGAGGTCACCATTTAATGTACTCCTGACATTTTAGCAGGGATTAAGGTATAGTTAATACATCAAATTCAAAACAGAGACTAGAAACAGAATGATCATAAAAAAAAGTAAATACAAAGAATACATTTCTATAAGGCTATATATATGATGTGTGGGATTATTTGGAGTATGTTTAAATTACATTTAATTATTTTAATGGATTTCTCTAATATCATTTATCTCACTATCATTCAAGGTTTGTTGCTTAAAGCTGTATTCTACTTTGGACTGTGAGCCAAAAACAACTTTGTGACATCTCAGTTGGGACTGATAATCTCTCCCAGAGACCAATTAAATTCATTAGTGAAACTACCCAGAAAAATATATAATTACATTAGAATTCCTTTTCAGTTTTGGCACTTTCTATACCGTTTGTAAACACCTGGTAATTGGGACTTTTTCCATCACCAACTATACAATTTAATTCCTTTAACTCGAAGCTTTCAGTGCTCAGTTCCATTAACCATCTTCCCTTAGACCCATACATTCCAGGATATATAGCATACACATAATAATGACATTATATGTTCACTCTCTAGACTTTAGGAATATTGATAGATTTTCGATACGTTCACTATTTTACAACGGGTCCATGTCATCAAATCTGATGACACACTAAATATTCGTCTAAAAGATTTACATTAGCAATATCTAGTCAACAGAATTAGTTTCAGCCTAACAATACTGAACTCTTAATATTTCCAGAGCCTCTGTATAGTATATTTTCTCCAAAGTCACTCTCTTTTTAAACTTCAAAAGCTGAAAATCCCTCTTAAGATAAAACCATTTCCATTGCAATGGGTAAAACATATTGTACTAATGATTATGATATCTTAGGGAATAATCTAGTAAGAATTTTTAAGTTTGAACTTTACATGAATAAAATCCAAAATAAATAAATACTTTCCCTCAGTACCCTTTCTCACAAAGCATTTGTAACCAGTTCCAACCTCAACATCAATCCTTTCCTGAAAAAATGACCATCATCTTTCAGTGGCTACACCCAATTTTGTTTTTTTTTTTTCTTTTATATTAGGATTCCTTTATCAGTGCTCAAAACTATTTTGCAATGATCAGGAGACAGCATACATGAGTCCTGAGTTTTGTGCTTTACTTTTTTTTAATTTAGAATTTTACATTAGATTTAATTCTAGAAAAGTGGCTGCCACTGACCTATAGATGTGTTTGATAATAATTATATAGGACACCTAGACCAGTGGAATCAATATTTGCACAAGCTGACCTATAAGAAGGTAAAAGGCCTTCTTAATGACACTATGAGCACTAACCACTTTAAATAAAGGTATGCCTCTCCTTTTGGAACTTTCAGGACAGGGAAGTCTTTAAATCTGGCTTATTCCTGGGAGATTTATAAAAGCTATTTTATGTGACTAATGATAATAATAAAACACTTCAATTATAAAAAGCCTTAAAAAATCCTGTTTTATGCAAAACTGTCATTAGTAGTTAGTAAAAAGGCTGACACAAATAAAAAGAAACAGTCTGTTGCAGATATTCATTCATGCAACCTGTTATTCTTCCAATTCTATGACAGACGTACGTTTTGAGTGAAATAGAAGTAACATTTGGCTGCCAAAGTCTTTATAGGAAACTGAGCCAAAAGACATTTTATATTAACATTGAAAATGTCTGATGTTCATTGTGCAAACATTCTCCTTGAGCTTTACCTCAGAACCATAATTGATTTTTAAATTTCCATAAAGTTAGATAACGACAGAATTAGGGGGTTATGGGCCCACTGATAAAAAAAACCCTGGTACTCCTGCAACAGATGTGGAGAAATATTCATCAGTATCAACAAATATAAAAGCTGAAAACAGAATTGAAGAGATTTCTGCAATTTTTATAGCAAGTTTGCTAATTCAATTAAGGCAGAGGAAATTTATCCATTATGGCTAAAAATGCATGTATCCATATATTTATATTTCACAAACTTCCAAAATGAAGTCAGTTATATTTTGAGAAGGAGTAATGAAAATGTATTTGAGCTTTTTACTTAATTAGAATTTATATCCCACTTATTAAAAAATATATATATTTTTTTACTTTTTATTTTCTAAGAGAATTGAAGTTGCTTTATCATACTGTACAACTGAATCAGCAATGATAAAAACATAACTTGTAGTGTGCTGTCAAATCAATTCCAACTCATAGCAACCCTAAAGAACAGAGAAGGACTGGCCCATACAGTTTCCTAGGCTATAATCTTTATGGGAGCAGATTGACAGGTTTTTCTCCCGCGGAGTAGCTGGTAGGTTCCAACTGCCGAACTTTTGGTTAGCAGGTGAATGCTTAACCACTGCTCCAGCAGAGCTCTGGAACCTGTAAAAGAGGACATCTAAGGGAGAATAAAAAATAAGGAAACATTTGGTTTGCTATGTTTTCATTTTTCTGACAAAGGAAAGCATAAAAATTAATAGAGAGACAATTATAAAGATATTACTATCTTATTTCCTAGTTCAGTGATTTCTAAAACCATGTAAGTGCTGACATAATACACTTGTTATTTTCACTTTTGTCCTATTCACTAAATTGTTATATGGGACATTTACTTTAATAATTTCCAATATGAGCTAAATGGAGATGCCCTGAAAATTAAAACAAACAAACAAATGAGCAAACTAGGACTGGATATAGCTTACTCTGATTTGGACAGAAAATAGTCTGTTAAGAGTTTAACATTAGGTATTATACAGAAGAACTGAGATGGATATAAAGGGAAAAAGACATTAGCTATATAATAAAATGGAAAACATTAAATAAAATTATTTAACCACATTGAGCCCAACCAAACTTCTTCATAAACTATAGTTTTTTTTTTTCTTTTTTAAAAGGCAAATCATTAGATAACTATAATCTCATAGAAAACTATGAGAAATAATTTATAAAGCCCATATGACATTAAGTGATGTCTCCAGGCCAAGGATTTTTGAAATATGTAAATAAAAACCTTCAAAATCATCTAATTATTCATATATACATTCCAATCCAGGTGTCTTCATAAAGAAGATTGTTTATATCTCTTGATGGGTGCAATTTGAGGGAGAAAATTGATCTTATAAGGAAATACTACATTGGATAATCATAAGACTCTCTTGGAAACATATGGTCCAATGGTTCTCAAAACTGTGTACATCAGAATCATTCAGGGAGATTTTATGAAGTGGTGATTCTCACATTTCGCTTCTACACTTTCTGATTTAGTAGTTCTGGGATGGGTTGTATAAATTTGAAAAGGTCTAAATGTAATTTTAATCTACAGCCACATTTGAGCATAACTGAACTCACCCGTAACTATTATAAATTCCTTTTAAAATCACTTTATAAAAGGTATTTAAATTTGTTTGTCAGGTCAGAAAATATAGTAGCAGATCAAAAATCTTAAAACGTTTGAGGCCACAAAAAAAAAAAAAAAAGAATTGCATTACCAAGGAATCTGTGGATTATAGTATTGTTATAGTCAAAGGGTACCACCCCAAGGAACATTAGTAAAATGATCTTTATTCCATGTTCAGAAACTATAAAAAAACTATGGACCATATTCTACAAATAGATAGAATATGGTAAAACATTTCACATATTTTATTTCATTGAGAAATAACATAAGTTACATATTTCAGATAAGTTAATTTTTTTTCAAGTATCAAGGTTTTAAATTTAACCTTTTTTATGGTAATTAAAAACTAAGCAATAAACTTATATTTCCAAAGATGGAGAAACAAACAAAATGTACAAAGTATATAAAATAAAGAATTTTAAGATATATCAGACAATGAAAGGGAATGACCCTAAGAGATTGGGAAAAAACTATATCAATAGTTAGATTAAATGTAAATGGTCTAAATACTTTTAATAAAGGAAAAATTGTCAGGTTGGACAAAAAAAGATCAAACTATATGCTTCCTACAAAAGTACACTTTCAATATAAAGAAAATAATAGTTTAAAATTAAGGATGGAAAAAAGATATAATATGCTAGCACTAATCAAAAAAAAAAGGTGGCTATCAGGCAAAGTAGATTTCAGAACAAAGAATATCACCATGGATAAACAATACCATTTCATAATCATAAATTTGTCAATTCATCAAGAGAACTGAACAATCAAATATGTATACATTTTTATCTGCTTCAAAATACATGAAGCAAAAACTGATAGAACTACAAGGACAAACAGACAAATCCACAGTTATTGCCACAGATTTCCACTTGAGAGAAATTAGAGAATCAATATGTTAAAAAAAAATACTATTAATCAACTTGATCTAATTAACATTTGTAAAACATTTCACCTAACAACAACAGAATAACCATTCTTTTTCAAGTGTATGTGGACAGTTTACAAAGACAGACCACAGTCTGAGTCATAAAACAAGTCTCAGTAAATTTATCAGGATTTTCTTAAATAAAAAAAAATATGTTTTCTGACCAAAATGGAATTAAATTATAAATTGAAAACAGAAGCATTTCTTGAAAACACCAAGTATTTGGAAAATATATAAAACACTTCTAAATAACCCATGTGTAAAGGGAAATTAAAATGCATTTGAACCAAATAAAAATGAACACTCATCATATTTAAAATCTCGATGTTGCTACTAAAGCAGCACCTACAGGCAAATTTATAGCAATAAACACCTTCAGTGGAAAAGATGTTTCAAACCAATGACCTCAGATCCCACCTTAAGAAACTAGAAAAAGAAGAACAAAGTAAACCCTAAATAAGTAGAAGAAACAAATAAAGAATATAATAAAGACAACAGAGGAAATAAACTAGAAAACAGAAAAAGAATAAATCAATGAATATGAACACTGATTTTCATTTTTTAGAAGATCGATAAAATTACACATATCTAGCCAGAGATGACATCACTACAGATTCTACAGACAGAGTAATTAGGGATTTTATGGAAAAAAATGTGCCATTAAATTTGACAACTTAGATGAAATGGACAGATTTCTTGAAACATACAAACTACTAAAACTCTCTCAAAAAGAAAAACATAACCTGAACACCCCTATAATAATGAAAGAAATAGATGACATACTTAGAAATTTCAAACAAAGAAAACTCTAGTCCTAGATGACTTCAATTTGCAAAGTCAACAAACTATTTAAAATAAAAATAACAGCAATACTACATAAATGCTGAAAATACTAAAGAGGAAAGAACACTTTCCAATTTATTCCATATAGCAAACATGATGCTCATAATAAAATCTGACAAAGGCATCTCAAGAGAAGAAAATTATAGACTAATATTCCTCATGAATATAGATGCTAAAATTAAAGGGAAAATGTTAACAGATCAAATTCAACAATATGTAAAAACGATAATAAATCATAAGCAAGTGTTATTGATTCCAGAAAAGCAAGTTTTATTAGCATTAAAAAATCCAACAATGTAATTCACTCTATTTAAAAACTGAAATAAAGAAAAACAAAAAACCATAGGCTTAGCTCAGTAAAGCCAGAAAAAATATTTGACAAAGCCCAACATTCATTCCTCATAAAACATCTAAGCAAATTTGGAATAAAAGAGAACTTCCTCAATTTGATGAAGAGCATCTACAAAAAATCTACAATTAACATCATATGAAGTGTTGAAGACAGAATAGTTTCCCCCTAAATTTAAAAACAAGAAAAGGATGTCTTCATTTATCACTTCTACTCAACATTACATTCAAACTCTAGCCAGTGCAACAAGTCAAGAAAAAGAAATAGAGGCAGGGCCAAGATGGTGGAGTAGTCAAATGCTTTCAGTGGTCCCTCTTACAACAAAGACCCGAAAAAACAATTGGAATGATTAACCTAAGGGCGTTGAATATCAAAGGCAAATTTAGAAAATGGAGTGAGCAGCAGGGTAGGGAGAGATGGTTCAGAAGTGGAGAGGAGTTGCTGGAACTGAATCTCTGGGAACCCTCAGACACCATTCCCAGGCGTGACTATGGTGGGGCTGGCGGTAGCATTCCAGACGCAGTTTCTTCAGGGAAGATAGCCAGACGCACAGCCTACTCACACCTCCAGAACCAGAGAAGAATGGCGCTCTGGGTAAAAGCTAAATACTTGCATATATTTTACCACACCCCTAGGCCCCAAGCTGGCTTCACTGGCTTTCGATTTTCCTGGGCCTGAGATTGCTCCTGCTGTGCATTCTGAGCCATTCTCCCAGCCTTGGAGAAGGAATAAATTCACAACTGGGGGAAAAGACGATCTGCCAGCTGCACTGACCTGGGGAACTCAGGACAGAAGTGGCTCCTGTCCAGGCAAAAATAGTCCACGGACTTTGAATACGTTTCCTCCTGCATGGATCCATGTGGGCCTATTTCAGGAGAATAGGCCCTTGTTGCCAGACTGCAACTATTTCAGCTGTGTGGTGGGGAGGTGGGTGTTTGATGTTTGACACCACTTTGCCTATTAAACAGGTTCTTCACCTACCCACATCAGGGGCCTAAGGATGGGTGGCTCCACCCACATCACCTAGCTACCCACAGCAGGGGTCTGGGGATAACTGGTACCTCCCAGTCCTTACATCCAAAAGCTTTGGGTCCCCATGGTCTGTCTGCAGAACCCACCCATCTGTGTGCCCTAGAGAACAGGCACGTGCTTTCTTCACAGACACTCGGGGGGTGGTTGTCAGCCCTCTGCCTTGTTCAGAGCATGACCCCCTGCTGCAACCAGATACTTATACCTACACCAATTACCCCTGCTCCTCTAAGACCGTAGGACAGTGCCCATACCACACACTTGATGACCAACTACCTGGACACCTGAGGTGAATTCATACAAGAAGAGTGAATGGACTTCTAGGCTCATATACCTGATAATAGCTCTAGCCATCTGGTGACAGGACATTAGAGCTTCAAAGGTGAAAATAACCAAGCTAGCTCACTCAAGCAGCATATTGGAGCAAATCAAAATAAAACAAAACAAAGCAAGAAGCTAGGATACAGTAAGCAAACATAAAATAAACTAGTACAATAACTTCTCAATGACTCAGAGACAGCATAAAGAAGCAGATCATGATTGCTTCAACAAGCTCTCAAAACAAAAAAACAGGGGATCTTCTGGATGAAGGTGCCATCCTGGAATTACCAGATGCAAAATACAAAAGATTAATATACAGAAATATTCAAGACATCAGGAACAAGATCAGGAAGGAGATCAGGCAATATGCAGAACAAGCCAAGGAACACACAGATAAAGCAGCTGATTAAAAAGGTTATTCAAGAACATAATGAAAAATTTAAAAAACTGCAAAAATCCATAGAGAGACAGCAATCAGACATTCAGAACACTAACAATAAAATTACAGAATTAGACAACTCAATAGAAAGTCAGAGGAGCAGAATTGAGGAAGTGAAAGGCAGAATTAGTGAGAATGAAGATAAACCACTTGGCACCAATACCAGAAAAATCAGGTAAAAGAATTAAAAAAAATGAAGAAACCCTAAGAATCATGTGGGACTTTATCAAGAGAAATAAGCTACAAGTGATTGCAGTACCAGAACAGTGAGGGGTAACAGAAAATACAGAGAGAATTCTTGAAGATTTGTTGGCAGAAAACTTCCCTGATATTGTGAAAGATGAGAAGATATCTATCCACAATGTTCATCAAACCCCACATAAGTAGATGTTAAAAGAAAGTCACAAGACATAGCATAATCAAACTTGCCAAAACCAAAGATAAAGAGAGAATTATAAGAGCAGCGAGGGATAAACGAAAAGTCACCTATAAAGGAGAGCCAATAAGAATAAGATGGACTACTCGGCAGAAACCATGCAGGCAAGAAGGCAATGGGATGACTTATATAAAGAATTGAAGGAAAAAATTGCCAGCGAAGAATCATATATCCAGCAAAGCTATCTCTCAAATATGAAGAAGAAATGAGGACATTTCCAGATAAATAAGAGTTTACAGAATTCGTAAAAACCAAACCAAAACTATGAGAAATACTAAAAGGAGTTCTCTGATTAGAAAATCACTAATATCAGATATCAACCCAAGACTAGAACACAGGACAGAGCAACCAGATGTCAACCAAGAAGGCAATGGGATGACTTATATAAAGAATTGAAGGAAAAAATTGCCAGCGAAGAATCATATATCCAGCAAAGCTATCTCTCAAATATGAAGAAGAAATGAGGACATTTCCAGATAAATAAGAGTTTACAGAATTCGTAAAAACCAAACCAAAACTACGAGAAATACTAAAAGGAGTTCTCTGATTAGAAAATCAATAATATCAGATATCAACCCAAGACTAGAACACAGGACAGAGCAACCAGATGTCAACCAAGATAGGGAAATCACAAAAATAAATCAATATAAAAAAAAGCTTGAAACAGGGAAAGAGCGATGTCATTATGCAAAAGAAGGCAACATTAAAACAATAAAGAGGGACTAAGAATTGTAGTCATAGATATTTCATGTGTAGAGGAAGACAAGGTGATATAAAGAAATAAAAGTTAGGTTTACACTTAGAAAAGGAGGGGTAAATATTAAGGTAACCACAAAGGAGACTAACAATCCTACTCATCAAAATAAAATACAAGAAAAAAACAAAGGCTCAGCAGAAACAAAAGCAACAAGAGGAAAAGAATATATTAAGATAAATTACTCAGCAGAAAAAATTAAGTCAGAAAAATAAATTGTCAACAACACACAAAAAAAGACAACAGAATGAGAGCACTAAACTCATGAGAAAAAATTTTAAAAAACTCACACATATCAATAATTATGCTAAATGTAAACGGACTAAATGCACCAATAAAGAGACAGAGTGGCAGACTGGGTAAAAAAACATGATCCGTCTATATGCTTCATACAAGAGACACCTTAGACTTAGGGACACAAACGAACTAAAACTCAAAGGATTGGAAAAAATACATATCAAGCAAATAGCAATCAAAAAAGAACAGGAGCGGCAATATTAATTTCTGACAAAATAGACTTTGAAGTTAAATCTACCACAAAGGAAAAGGAAGGACACTATATAATGATTAAAGGGACAATATACCAGGAGGATATAACCATATTAAATATTTATGCACCCAATGATAGGGCTGCAAGATACATAAACTCTAACAGCATTGAAAAATGAGATAGACAGCTCCACAATAATAGTAGGAGACTTCAACACACCACTTTCGGTGAAGGACAGGACATTCAGAAAGAAGCTCAATAAAGACACGGAAGATCTAAATGTAACAATCAACCACCTTGACCTCATAGATATATACAGAACACTCCACCCAACAGCAGCCAAGTATACTTTTCTAGTGCATATGGAAGATTCTCTAGAATAGACCACATATTAGGTCATAAAGCAAGCCTTAGCAGAATCCAAAACATCGAAATATTATAAAGTATCTTCCCTGACCATAAGGCCATACAAGTAGAAATCAATAACGCAAAAAGCAGGGAAAAGAAATCAAACACATGGAAATTGAACAATACCCCGCTCAAAAACGACTGGGTTATAGGAGACATTAAGGATGTAATAAAGAAATTCATGGAATCTAATGAGAATGAAAACACTTCCTATCGGAACCTTTGTTAGTTGCTGTTAGGTGCCGTCAAGTTGGTTCCAACTCATAGCTACATTTAGCACAACAGAACGAAACACTGCCCAGTCCTGCACCACCCTCGCAATCGTTGTTGTGCTTGAGCTCATTGTTGCAGCCACTGTATCAATGAACCTCGTTGAAGGTCCTCCTCTTTTCCGCTGACCCTGTACTTTGCCAAGCATGATGTCCTTCTCCAGGGACTGATCCCTCCTGACAACATGTCCAAAGTATGTAAGACGTAGTCTCATCATCCTTGCCTCTAAGGAGCATTCTGGTTGCACTTCTTCCAAGACAGATTTGTTTGTTCCCTTGGCTGTCCGTGGTATATTCAATATTCTTCACCGACACCACAATTCAAAGGCATTAATTCTTCTTCGGTCTTCCTTATTCATTGTCCAGCTTTCACATGCATATGAGGCAATTGAAAACAACATGGCTTGGGTCAGGCGCACCTTAGTCTTCAAGGTGACATCTTTGCTCTTCAACACTTTAAAGAGGCATTTTGCAGCAGATTTACCCAATGCAATGCGTTGTTTGATTTCTTGACTGCTGCTTCCATGGCTGTTGATGGTGGATGGAAGTAAAATGAAATCCTTGACAACTTCAATCTTTTCTCCGTTTATCATGATGTTGCTCATTGGTCCAGTTGTGTGGATTTTTGTTTTCTTTATGTCAAGGTGCAATCCATACTGAAGGCTGTGGTCTTTGATCTGCATCAGTAAGTGCTTCAAGTCCTCTTCACTTTCAGCAAGCAAGGTTGTGTCATCTGCATAACGCAGGTTGTTAATGAGTCTTCCTCCAATCCTGATGCCCCGTTCTTCTTCACATGGTCCAGCTTCTCGGATTATTTGCTCAGCACACAGATTGAATAGGTATCTTGAAAGGATACACCCCTGTCACACACCTTCCCTGTCTTTAAAACAATCAGTATCCTATTGTTCTGTCTGGACAACTGCCTCTTGATCTGTGTAAAGATTCCTCATGAGCATAATTAAGTGTTCTGGAATTCCCATTCTTTGCAATGCTATCCATAATTTGTTATGATCCACACAGTGGAATGCCTTTGCATAGTCAATAAAACACAGGTAAACATCTTTCTGGTATTCTCTGCCTTCAGCCAAGATCCATCTGATATCAGCAATGATATCCCTCGTTCTACATCCTCTTCTGAATGTATTTCTGGTTTGAATTTCTGGCAGTTCCCTGTCAATACACTGCTGAAGCCGCTTTTGAATAATCTTCAGCAAAATTTTGCTTGCAGTGTTTGATAATTCCTTCATTTGGTTGGATCACCTTTCTTGGGAATGGGCAGAAATACGGATCTTTTCCAGTCGGTTGGCCAGGTAGCTGTCTTCCAAATTTCTTGGCATAGACGAGGGAGCACTTCCAGTGCCACATCCATTTATCAAAACATCTCAATTGATATTTCGTCAATTCCTGGATCCTTGTTTTTCACCAATGCCTTCACTGCAGCTTGGACTTCTTCCTTGAGTACCTTGGTTCCTAATCATATGCTACCTCTTGAAATGGTTGAACATTGGCAAATTCTTTTTGGTATAATGATTCTGTGTATTCCTTCCATCTTCTTTTGATGCTTCCTGCATCTTTGATATTTTCCCCATAGAATCCTTCACTATTTCATTATAATGCTATAAATTTTCTTTTGTGGTTTCTTATGTGGCCCATTGTTTATTTAGGAGTGTGTTGTCTAATTTCCATGTATTTGTGAATTTCTCAAATGTTGTTCCATAATTTATTTGTAATTTCATTCCACTGTGGTCACAGAACACACTTTTAATGATTTCAATCATTCTTATGTTTTTTGAGACCGGTTTTGTGACCCAACATATGGTCTATCCTGTTCAAGTTTGTTTTACTGATACCCACCATGGTCAGAGCAAATCTTCTATGCGCTTTCAGTCCTATGGATGTTTTGACACTTCTTTATCCACCAAGAATATATTTAATTTTTAAACATTATAAGTGCATTGAAAACTATTTGCATTTGGTCATTGTTGAGGGCAATATTGTGTATGTTAATTATGTCAATTTTATAAATCATGTTCAAATCTTTTCTTTTCTCTGTTGATAGGAATATGTCACTATGATGGTGGATTTTTCGTTTTCCCCTTTTGCTTCTTACAAAATTTGTATCTTTCATTTGATTTTTTTAAGTTTTGCTCATAAAAATTTTTAAATTGTGATACATTTATAGTGGATTGACTCATTCATCATTGTGAAATATCCCTCTTTTTCTCTAGTAAGGATTCTTGACTTAAAATTAGTTTTATCACATATTAATATAGGTACACCAGCTTTATTGTTAAATTTTGTATGGTACATAAATTTCACATTATTTTACTTTCAAACTTCCTACATCCTTTTATTTAATGGATGTTTTCTGCAAACAGCTTATAAATTGTGCATTTTATAATCTAAACCATCTCTATCTTTAAATTGGAGAGTTTAGTCCTTTTATATTTAATGTAATTACTGATATAGTTGGGATCATTACTACCCTTTTATTACTTGTTTCCCATTTGTCACTCCTGTTAATATGTTTCTTTTTTTCCTCGTTCTTGTCCTTTTAGGAACTATGCAATTCCTTTTTAATTTGACCATTTTCAAATCGTTACTTTTATATTCTTGTATAACCTAAAAATTATAACACGAATCCTTGACCTTTTACAGACTAATATAAACCAATTCATTTACCACCTCCCAAACCAAAAAAAAACAAACCCGTTGCCGTCGAGTCGATTTCAACTCATAGCGACCCTATAGGACAGAGTAGAACTGCCCCACAGAGTTTCCGAGGAGTGCCTGGTGGATTCAAGCTGCCCACCTTTTGGTTAGCAGCCGTAGCACTTAAGCACTAAGCCACCAGGTTTTCCTACCACCTGCCGGATAACGATAAAAACTTTAAATAGTTTAGGTCCATTTACCCACATTTTTGTTGGAAACCCTGGTGGCACAGTGGTGAAGCGCTACGGCTGCTAACCAAAACGTTGGCAGTTTGAATCCACCAGGAGCTCCTTGGAAACTCTATGGGGCAGTTCTACTCTGTCCTAAAGGGTCGCTATGCCTACATATAAAAGACAAATCTAGATTGTATCATTGTTTTTTACATATTCATTTGTATTTTCTCTCATATTTGTATTTGCTGTTGCTCTTCATTTCTTTCTGCACTAGAATGATTTTATCTGGGATAATTTTATTTCTGCCTTAAAACTTCCTTTAATATTTCTTTAAATGCAAGTCTGGATGCAATTAATTATATTGCTTTTTATCTGTCTAGATATGTTTTTGTTTTCCTTCATTTTTTAATAGTAGTTTTGGTTGTTATATACAGAATGATAAGTTGTGTGTTTTTATCTTCCAGCATTTCAAATACATTCCCTTTTCTTTTTGATTTCTGTTTCTGTTATAATGTCATTTATAAGCTTTACTCTCCTACTTTTGAAGTTGTGTCTTTTTTCTCCATAGTCTTTATCATATTTTGTTCACTTTTTTTTTATTTGAGCAGTTTGAATATGGTTTGATTAGTTGTGAATTTCTTTGCATTCATTCTAATTTATTTTTTCAAAAATTTAGATGAGTGGCTTGGTTTATTTCTTTTTTTTTAATACTTGATTATTATTTTATCAAATATTTCTTCTGCTCCACACCCATTTGACTCAACTCCAGGCTGATAAATACATGTATACTAGGCCTTTTAACGCTATTAAATGTATCATTTATCTTCTTTAATTTTACTCCACCTTTTTTGCTCTCTGAGGAAATAACAGCCAACCTTTTTTTTTAATTTGATGAAAACAAGAAACTCATACAAATAAGACACTAATTTGCCCCAAGCACAAGAAACATAAAGAAAACTACACTGAGGCATGCGAAAATCAAGTTACCTAGGGACAGTGATAAAGTGAGTATCTTAAAAGTAGAGAAGACATGTTACATATAAAAGATTAAAAGTACGAGTGATGACAGATTTCTCATCAGAAAAAATGAAAACTACAATGCAGTGGCACATTATATGTATGAAAGAAAGAAAAAAAAAAACCTGGAAGCTTAGAATACTATGCACAGTGATAATATGATTCAAAAACAGGGTCCAATTATATTCATCTAACAAAGGAGTTATTACTGGGAAAAACTAAAGATAATGCCATATTTTTACACAAAAAACACATGCCTTCTACTTTTCTTTGCCAACCACCCCCTCCCCCCATGAGGTATTTTCATAAGTGCCACCATGTCAATTTTTTTTTTACATGTTGCTGAAAAAAAAATAATTAGCGTAATACGCTTACAAAAATACCTCACTAGGGGAGCGTGTGGTTGAGAAACAAATGTAGAAGGTGCATATTTTTCCATTAAAAAAAAGTGGTACATGGATGGAAGAGGTAGAAAAGAATGAGTGAAAGAAAAAGATCTCATATTTCTATTCATTTTTTATTCAAAATATATGAAAAACATGCTGCCATTCTCATTGCCCTCCTCACTGCTATATACAGTCGTTACTATGTTATTTTGCCAAAACTGCCTGTTGGCACTCAGGAAACATTATCACATCTTTGTCCTTATGGTTTTAGATACAGTTGAGACTCTGCCTATGATATGCACTTGAGAGACATTTCGATAGCAGAAGGATAATAAATGCCATTGTTCTTTATTACAAGCAGCAGCAGCATCTGTAGGAACTGGTTTTGCCAGATATGACTAATTGTCACAGTCAGCCAAACTTAATCTTTTCTTTAGTGTCACATACCTCTGAGCTGCAGGGAAAGTGTGATGTTGTCGGTGGTTTCCTACATTTTCCTGACCACAGCTGTAATAGTGAATCTGGAAGCTACTAGTGCTCCACAATCAACTTCCCCTCTTTTCAATGGTTTTAAGCATCTAATTCCCTATGTTAAGCCCCTTTTTGCTGTAAATACCTAGAATGGTTTTTACGTTCCATACCACATATTGATACAGCTTCATTATCTTAATGTCTGAGATGACTACTTTTGGGAGACCTAATCCAATTTTATGCTCTTAAGTGAATTATTCAATTCAGCAAGCACTTGTGTTTTCATGGCTTTTTCAAGTTCATTTTTCCTCAAATAAAATGGAAAAAATATGAACTGCTGCATTAGCTTATGGCAGTCTGCATTTGTAAATATAGCCTTGGAAACCCTATGGGGCTATTCTACTCTGTCCTATAGGGTCACTATGAGTTGAAATCAACTCGACAGCCATGTTTTGTTTTGTTTTAATATATGTTTAAAAATAAATACCTTTGCATTAGATACATGATTACATCTGTCATATTATAATGAGAATTGACAGTATTATAAATTTTACATTTTAACTTAATAAACATATTTTCCCTCTATGTACAACAATCTACCTTTGTAGTACTGCAAAGATGAATAAATTATGGTCCCTTTCTCAATGTGTTCACGACCTAGTAGCAAGTGGCAGGCATGGACTTGTCAAATTATAGCAATCTTAGATTATGATGAATTCAAGATAGAGGTTTAAACAAAATGCTATGGTAGCTCAGGCAAGATTTTAGTTCTGCATCAGGGAGTTGATAAACCTTGATGGACGAAGGGAAATATTATCTGGTACTTGAAATTTGATTGAGGCTAACGAGGAGAGAGTATTTTGGTCACACAGTAAGGACATATACACATACAAATAAATGGACTATTGGATAACTGAAAAATTTGACAATATTGGAGTCTAAGTTGGATGCTATCAGAGTGAATTTGAACTTTATTCTCTATGCAATCAGCAGCAAACAAAGTAGTATTAGTAATGGAGCACATGATGAAAGCTGGTTTTAGAAAGAACTCCAGTAGCAATGAGAATTATGGAACGGAGGAGGAGTAATAGCTGTCCTGTAAATACCGATGCCCTTTTCTTGCTTTGATTTTAAAGCCTATTCTGTAAAGGTGGCATCGTCTCATTGATGATTACCTTAAAAAGAAAGATGAAGTAATTAGCAAATGAATTTCCTCAGACCACGGTCTAAAGCCAAACTTTTCAAAAAGAATTCTTTCTTTTTGCTGTATATTATAAGACTTTATGAGATCATAGTTATCTTAAATTTTTTAATTATAATTTTATTTTTCTGTATGTCTTTAAACACTTTCATAATATGTATAAATGATGCGTTTGTATAATCTGTCTACTTTGGTATCTTTGATCGGTTTATTTTGTGTGTATGAATTTGTTTTATTATTATTAAATCCCTAATGAATTGTAAGAACTGAGAAATCCTTGAGACTTGAGTGGAGCATTAGAGATAGGGTCTCAAACTTTGTGTAGTTTACAATACTAATAAATTTCATATTCCAAAAAAATCAATATACTATCATCTTATCCAGAAAAAAAAAAAAAGATAGTTTATTACCTACATTTCTCTAGTTTATCAAGGAGGGGGGGAAACTTTCTCTGATTTTCTCTTTATTATCCTTTTTCTTACTCTCCCTCTTGTCACTGAAGACATTTTTACTTGGATCCAAGGGACAAAAATGCAGTTTAAATAAATTTATATGCTGTAATTAAGCTTAGGACATGATTTTTAGTTTAAAAAAATTGAGGTCACAATTAGTGCGTTCTTTTGTCACATTTAAACAGAAAAGTTTCCATTATTTAATCACTATATATTTTTGCTTAGTGGAGTAATATAATATTATTTTTCTGTTTTATTACCCCTTTCCTGAAGTTCTATTGTTAATGACAGAATGGCAATGTTGAAAGAATGCATTTCACCTGATCCTTCTGAGTGTCTTTGATGTCACACTTTTGAATTAAACTAAAGAATATTCCTAACATTTGTTGCATTCCAAAGACAAGAAAAAGAAACTCATACCAAAATATTTAAAGAGTCCTAGCTTCTCAAATTAGCCTTAGCTTGACTAATAAACCAAAAATAATCCAATGCCATTGAGTCAATGCTGACTCATAACAACCGTATAGGACAGAGTAAAACTACCCCATAGGGTTTCCAAGGAGCTCCTGATGGATTTGAACTGCTGATCTTTTGGTTAGCAGCTGTAGCTTTTAACCACTACACCACCAGGGTTTCCCTTAGCTTGACTAGGGAATAAAACCTATGTTCTTGACTCACTGGGTTTTAATTCACCATCAGAACTATCTCCAGAGGATTGCATTTTTACATTTAGTGAAACTCTCCTTGCTTGTCATTCTTAATTGAGAGCACTGGCACAACTTGCACACCAGTACAGAGACCATCAGTAAAAATGTCACATCAAAATGAATTAAAGTGAATATATTTTTAGACTATCAGTACTTCTGTCAGGACATTACCCATCTTGACTCTGACATATTAATTATTTCTCATGGCTGATTTTTCCTGCTGCAATGTTTACATCAGCAAGTACAATTGCCTACACAATGTAAAATCAGTTGGCATAAAGCTAAAATAAAAATTGTGTGATATCAGCACAAATATGAGCATACAGAGTAACTGAACAAAAGAGCAATTATAAAAAAAAGGACAAAGTTAAGATAATTAGTATATCATAAATAGAGCATATCAAATTGAAATGAAAAAGAATCACTATTCAGTCCAATATGTTACCATAAATAGTAATCCAGGAATGAGCTAATGAACTAACTCTATAAAATATATATATATATATTTCACATTTTATACCTAAATAGCTTCTACATGGCAGTGGTTTACAGCCAGGGGATGAATATAAGAATAATTTTTTCAGCTTTCTCAAAATATCCATTATAGCTTTGTCACTTGAACAAAAACACTGGGAAAAAAACTAAAAGATCAACAATAGGAGATGATTAGTTAAACACATTATAATATATCAAATCTAATTTCTATGGAAGAGACATAAAAATGATACTTTATTAACATGAAAAATGCCACAACGTTGAAATAAATAAGCCAGAATCAGAACTGCATGCACAGTATGCACATGGGAGAGGGTGGTAAAAAAGAGACAGAGGTTAGAGAAAACACACTATGAAACAACTATGGTTATCCCTGAATGGCGGAATTCAAATCTAATCTTCCTTTTTCATTTACTTTTTTTTTTGCTTATCTGTATTTTCAAATTTGTCATCCATCAACACATATTACATATTACTTGTGCTAAAAAAAAAAGTACATATTATATAAATAATTTCAGTTCTGTGGCCAGCTCTTACTAATCTGAGGTAATTATTTTTTTTACTGATCGTTCTTTCCTAGGGTATCAGTATGATGTAAACACAATCTGTTGAAAAGTGAAAATTGAAAAATCCAGTCAACTGTGTCTCTTGTCCATACATTTTTTTTTCTGTGAACTGAATTACCTGAAAGTTTAGGTGACTTATGGTAATAATAATGCAATACACTCAAAAAAAAAAAAAAAACACTCAATAGTAAATGGAAAATATATCCTTCAAACTACAATTGTCATAAATAGTACCTTAGAACTCCAAAAGATCTTTGAAATCAGAACACGATTCTGCTTTTTTTAGAGATGAAGAAATTGAGTCATCATTGGTCTTTTTTATTTAAAGTGGCTACTGAAAACATGCAGTACTGGTTGCGCAGTGGTTAAGAGCTCAGCTGCTAAACAAGAAATCAACAGTTTGAATCCACCAGCCACTCCTTGGAAACCCTATGGGGCAGTTCTACTCTGTCCTATAGGGTCGTTATGAGTCAGAATGGACTCAATGGCAATGGGCTTTTTTTTTTTTTATTGAACACATATTTATTTTTAAAACTGCCTAGGAAAAAATGGCAAAAACAACAAAAAAGCCATACAACTTGAGCAAAATAAAGAAAAAAGAAACACCAGAATTATTCCCCACACACTTCTTCCAGTCAGTCTCTCCAGGGCTGTGAAATTTTGGATTAAACTAAACTGTTCTTTGAAGAAGAGATATAAATTAGAACCAAGGAGTTACTGTTTTCAAACTGATCATCTTGTTCTCGCTGGCTTCTGAGCCGTTGTTCTTAAATCTGTGTGAAAATTTCTGAGCCTCAGGGCAAAATTCTCCTCACTTGTAAAGTGGTCAGATTTCTAGCAAATCCAATCATGTACAATTAGTAATTTACCTGGAATTTAGGTAACAAAAACAACAAGATCTCTGTGTTCCAAAACTCTGTCATAATCGGAAGCCTGCCAAATAAGAAAGAGGAACAAAGGTACCGGATGTGAATTGCACCTAGCAAGTAGCTGCAGTTGTCATAGTTTTATTTATTTTTTTCAGTTTGTTTCCCTAGGCCAAAAATGTGCTAAGCCGACTTCAAGTTTGAAGTATTCAGCAGACGATGACAAGGCATGGCCACCAGAAATGTGCAGCTAATTTCCCTGACAGATATGGTAATGTTGTATCAGTTACTGGAGCTACTTACTGTGTTGCTGTATGAACATATGCAGCAAAACAAACTGGAATAGAAAGGAACCTGTCCCCTATTGGCAGAGTCACCCCAAAGAAATGGAGAGATCAGTAATCAAACCAGCTGGTAGTGTAATAGTGAATTGTTTCAAAAACCAACTCATAATTGATACCAAGTAAAAGTACTGGCATACCAATTAAAATCTACCACTCATCTGCCATTTTGTCATACTGTGGAGGCTTGCATGTTGCTGTCATGCTGGAAGCTATGCCAGCAGTATTTCCAATACCAGCAAGGTCACCCATGGTGGGCAGATTTTGGTGGAGCTTTGAAAATAAGACAGACTAGGAAAAAGGACCTGGTGATTTACTTCTAAAAGAAAAACTGACCAGTGAAAACCTTATGAATAGCAGTGGAACTCTGTGTGATACCGTGTCAAAAGCTGAGCCCCTCAGGTTGGAAGACACTCAAATACTACTGGAGAAAAGCTGTCTCCTCAAAGTAAAGTTGATCTTAACGATGTGAATGGAGTCGAGCTTGCCCGTTACAAGGATGTGATTTTTTGGGGACCAAAGGGTGGAATATCATGGATTGAATTGTGTCCCCCAAAAAATATGTGTCAACTTGGTTAGGCCATGATTCCCAGTATTCTGTGGTTGTCTTCCATTTTGATTGTAATTTTATGTTGAGAGGATTAGGATGGGTTTGTAACACCACTCTTACTCAGGTCACTTCCCCAATCCAAGGTAAAGGGAGACTCCCTGGGGTGGGGCCTGCACCACATTTTATCTCTCAAAAGATAAAAGGAAAGGAAAGCAAGCAGAGGTAGGAGGACCTCATACCACCAAGAAAGCAGCACCAGAAGCAGAGCACGCCCTTTGGACACAAGGGTCCCTGTGCCTGAAAAGCTCCTGGACCAGGGGAAGATGGAGGACAAGGACCTTCCTCCAGAGCCAAAAGAGAGAGAAAGCCTTCCCCTGGAGCCAATGCCCTGAATTTGGACTTGTAACCTACTAGACTGTGAGGAAATAAATTTCTCTTTGTAAAGCTATGCACTTGTGGTATTTCTGTTATGGCAGCACTAGAGGACTAAGACATGGACCTCACCAGATGGAATACACAGCAATTAAATCAAGTACATCTGTGGAAGAAGACAATGAAGAAGCTCAATATTATCAGTCAGAACAAGGCCAAGACGTTACTACAGAACAGACCATCAATTGCTCATATGCAAGTTCAAGTTGAAACTGAAGAAAATTAAAACAAGCCCACAACAGCCAAAGTACAACCTTGAGTTTATTCCATCTGAATGTAGAGACCCTCTCAAAAATAGGTTTGACAAATTGAACACTAATGATCAAACACCAGATGAGTTGTAGAAGAACATCATGTATGTAGAATGCAAAAGGTCATTAAAAAGAGAGAAAACAACAAAATAGATGTCAGAAAAGATTTTGGAACTTGTTCCTGAATGTAGAGTAGCTAAAGTGAATGGAAGAAATGACCACCTCAAAGAGATGAACAGATTTCAAAGGGTGGCTCAAGAAGACAAAGTAAAGTATTATAATGAAATGTGCAAAGACCTGGAGTTAGAAAATTTAAAGGAAAACACACCCTCAGCATTTCTCAAGCTGAAAAAATGAAGAAATAATTCAAGCAATACTGAAGGATACTAGCGGCAAAATATTGAATGACCTAGGAAGCATCAAAAGAAGATTGAAGAAATACAGAGTTACTGTGCCAAAAAGAATTGGTTAATTTTCAACCATTTCGGGAGGTATTATATGATCAAGAACTGATGGTACTGAAAAAAGAAATCCAAGCTACACTGAAGGCATTGGCAAAGAACAAGGTTGCAGGTATTGACGGAATACAAATTGAGAGGTTTCAAAAAACAGATGCAACAATGGAAGCACTCACTCATCTATGTCAAGGAATTTGGAAGAGAGCTACTGGACCAACTGACTGGAAGAGAGCCATATTTGTGCCCAAATGTTTCAGAAAGCTGATCCAACAGAATGTGGAAATTATCAAACAACATCATTAATATCACACGCAAGTAAAATTTTGCTGAAGATCATTCAAAAACGGTTGCAACAGTATATCAACAGGGAACTGCCAGAAATTCAAGGCGGATTCAGAAGAGGATGTGGAAAGAGGGATATCATTGCTGATGTCAGATGGATCTTGGCTGAAAGCAGAGAATACCAGAAAGTTTACCTGTGTTTTATTGACTATGCAAAGGCATTTGACTGTGTGGATCATAACAAATTATGGATAAAGTTAATTGCGCACATGAAAGACCTGTATGTACGTAGACCAAGAGGAACACAGAACAAAAGGACACTGCATGGTTTAAAATCAAGAAAGGTGTGTGTCAAGGTTACATCCTTTCACCACACTTATTCAATCTGTATGCTGAGCAAATACTCCAAGAAGCTGGACTATATGAAGAAGAATGTGGCATCAGAATTGGTGGAAGATTCGTTAACAACCTGTGGTGTGCTGATGATGCAATCTTGCTAGCTAAGCAAAGACGACTTGAAGCACTTACTGATGAAGATCAAAGACTATAGCCTCCAATATGGATTTCACCTCAACATAAATAAAACAAAAATCCTCACAATTGGACCAATAAGCAACATCATGATAAACAGAGAATCTGCTGAAGCTGTCAAGAATTTCATTTTACTTGGATCCAAAATCAACACCTATGGAAGCAGTAGTCAATAAATCAAACAATATATTGCATTGGGCAAATCTGCTGCAAAAAAACAAAAGCCATTAACTGTTGCCGTTGAGTCGATTCTGACTCATAGTGACCCTATAGGACACAGTAGAACTGCTTTATAGGGTTTCCAAGGAGCGGCTGGTGGATTCGAACTGCCCACCTTTTGGTTAACAACAGACCCTCATGTTACCTTGCGGACTAAGGTGTGCCTGACCCAAGCCGTGGTATTTTAAATCACCTGATATGCATGGAATACTAGACAATGAATAAGGAAGACTGAAGAAGAATTGATGCCTTTGAATTACGGTGTTGGCAAAGAACATTGAATATACCATGGACTGCCAGAAGAACAAAATCTGTCTTGGAAGACGTACAGCCAGAATGCTCCTTAGAAGTGAGGACAGCGATACTTTGTCTCGTGTACTTTGGACATGCTATCAAGAGGGATCAGCCCCTAGAGAAGAACATCATGCTTGGTAATGTACAGGGTCAGTGAAAGAGAGGAAGACCCTCAATGAGATGGATTGACACAGTGGCTGCAACACTGGGCTCAAGTATAGCAATGATTATGAGAATGGTGAAGGTCCGGGCAGTGGTTCATTCTATTATATAGGGTCGCTATGGGTCGGAACTGACTCAATGGCACCTAACAACAACAACATATTTCTGGCAGTGTAAATCTTCTGGCTTTGTTCAAGATTATCCTGGCTATACTTAGGTATTATAATTCCATACGGCATTAAGGAGCAAGAAAACACTGACTCCAACTCCATATCAAGTGGTGCGAATAACTGTGGGAGAATCAAGATTCACCAATTAAAAGGGCTACAAATCCAGGTTTTGAATTAATCAAAATATACAACCACCTCTCCTATGTGATATCTTCCTGTGGCAGAGGTTTTTAGTGCTCAGAAAATATTCATGTTTCTCCATTGCAGTTATGTTGAGCATATGTGACTGAGTTTTCCTTGCCAATGGGATATGGGCCAAGGATACAGAAGCCACTTCCAGACCTGGTCCTTCAAATAATCCTGTGTTATCCTCTCTTTCTCTCTTTGTCTGCTGAAGTAACCTTGGAGGCCATTTGTACCAGATGGTCTCACTAAGGGAAGAAGAAGGGCCAGTTGACTTGTAACTGGACTCTTGTGTGAATAAGACATTAACCTTTATCGAGCTCTAGAAATTTGGGTAGTTATTTGTTACCACAGCATGGCCTAGACTATCTTAACTAACAGACCTCCTACCCTCTCCAGAGGCAATCATCATGATACCTTTAGATAGATGTAAAGATAGATAAGATTATAATTTTGAGCAATTTAAAATTTTACATTTTCGTAAGAAATATATGTGTTACATTCTGCAATTTTTTCCGATCAGCATTATGACTGAGATGTATCCATGCTGATTTATATCTCTATCTCTGTCTCCGTCTCTGTTTCTGTCTGTCTCTATCTCTATATATCTATATCGGTATCTATATCTATATCTCTATGGTGGGTTGGGATCATCTCTATCAACTCTATCATCTCTATCTCCATCTCTATTATCTCTATATCTGTGTATCTGTATCCACATCAGTAGCTACATCTACGTATATTTCTCTGCCTTAAAGTTGTTGTTGTTAGGTGCCGTCGAGTCGGTTCCAACTCATAGTAATCCTATAGGACAGAGTAGAACTGCCCCATAGGGTTCCAAGGCTGTAATCGTTATGGAAGCAGACTGCCACATCTTTCTCCTGGGGAGTGATTTGTGGGTTTAAACTGCCAACCTTTCCATTAGCAGCTGAGCGCTTAACCGTTGTGCCACCAGGGCTCACTCAGCAATGGGTAAGTGTATCAACTTCCCCACATCCATGCCAACATTTGTTATTTTCTGTTTTTGTTTTTTTATCTTAGCCATTCTAGTAGGAGTAAAATGGTTACTTCACTATGGTTTTGATTTGCAACTCTGATGACTGGTAAAAAAAAAGGTAGCGAGTCGGAATCAACTTGACCGCACTGGGCTGGGTGATGACTGATAATGCTCAGCATCTTCTCGTGTGTTTGTGGCCATTTGAATGTCCTCTTTGGTGAAATGCCTATTCAAGTCATTTGCCCATTATGTGACTTGGGTTATTTGTCTTTTTGCTGTTAAGTTGTTGAAGTTTTCTATATATTTTGGTTATTATATTCTTGTCAGAAATATGGTTTCCTTAGATATTCTCCCAGTTGATAGCTTGTCTTTTTACTTTTTTGATAAAGGCTGTTGATGAATAAGCTTTTAGTTTTATGAGGTTCCATTTATTTATTTTGTTTTTTGCTGTCTGTGTTTTCGTTATTATATTAGATAATCCATTTGTTGAAAGCTAGGCCTGACGGTGTTGCCCCTGCTTTTTCTTCTAAGAATTTTATGGTTTTAGTTTGCACATTAGGTCCTTATTCCATTTTGAACTTGTTTTTGTGTATGGTGTCAGGCATGGATCCTGTTTCATTTTTCTGCATGTAGAAATCCAATATTCCCAGCACCATTTATTGAGGAGATCCTTTTCCTCCAGCTTTAAAAACAAAAAACCTTTATCACTGATTTTTAAATAATTTGAGGATACGCTTTATTGTAATTTTCTTCAGGTTTTCTGCGGTTGAGATTCATTGATCTCCTTGGATCTTTGGTTTTATAGTTTTTATGAAATTTGGAAAATTTCCATTCATTATTTCTTCAAATATTCCCCCTCTCCTTTGTGAACTCTAAAAAAAGGCTGCCTTAAATTGTCCTAAAGTTTAGTTCAGTTTTTTTTAATTCACTGTTGTGTTATTTATAGTTTCAATTGTTCTATCTTCAAGTTTACTATTTGTTTTTTTCATCTATAGTGTCTAAAGTGCATTATCCCTTACATTATCCCTTACAGCTCAGGCATTGTGTTTTTCATGTCTTGAAGTTTTATTTGAGTATTTTTATACATTTCATGTATCTGCTTAACATGTTCAACCTTTCCCCTATGAATATATGGACTATAATCCTACTAGATGTTTTAATGCTGTTACCTATCTCCATCTTTTGAGACTTTCTATTAAATGATTTTCTCTTTTAGTTGGTTACATTTTCCTGCTTCTTTTCACATTTGGTGATTTTTGCCTGGATGCCAGACAATGTGATTTTGTTTCCCTCTTGAGTACTGGATATTATTTTATTCCAATATTTTTGAGTTTTCTCATTGTATTCAATTATGTTACTTGAAACAGTTAATCCTTTTGACTTTAAGTTTTTTTTTCTTTTTTTGTTTGTTTTTGATAGGACCAGAGCAGTCTCTAGTATTAATTTTGTCTCCCTACTGAGGCATGAGTCAGAATCAACTCAACAGCAACAGGCAACAGGTAGTGAGGCAATATCCTTCTGAGGATTCTTATAAATTCCCTGTATATTATGAGGTTTTCCACTCTGGCTTGTGGGAACCAGAAATATTCCTGAAATTCAGCTAAAACTCAAGGGAGACCATCTTCTTATCTTGAAATCTCTGTGTAGCTCTCTTATGAATTTTAGCCACTTTAGCCTCTTCAGACTCTTAGCTTTTAACTACTCAATTCAGGAAGATCTCCAGGCTTTGTTTGAGTTCCCACTCCCTGCATCGTAACCAACGAACTCTTTCCAGGCAGTGAGCTTGGACAACTGTAGGGCTCATCTTATTAGCTGCCTCTCCCTAAGGATCACCCTCCTGTACTACCTGATGATTAATATCAGAAAAGCATTATTTCCTGTATTTATTTTTTTCTAAATTTTTAATTGTTTCAGTCAGGAAGGTAAGTCAATTCTGATCACTCCATTTTAATCGGTAGTGAAAATCAGGTTTTGTTTTTTTTTTTTTAACTGTGGTAGAGAGAATAATGCAACCCTAAAGATGCCCATTCCCTAATATCTGAACCTGTGAATTTGTTATGTTACATGACAAAGTATAATTAAGATTTCAGACAGAATAAAGTTTGCTAATTAGCTTAACTTAAAATAGAGAGAGATTATCCTCAATCATTCTGGGTGGGCCCAATGAAATCCCAAGGGTTCTTAAAAGTAAAAGAGGGATGCAGAAGGGAAGGTTAGAGTGATCTGATATGAGAAGGACTCAACACATTACTGGCTTTGAAGATGCAGGAAGGTGGCTATGAACCAAGGAATACAAGCATCCTCTAGAAGCTAGAACATGCAAAGAAAATAGATTCTCCCCTAGAGCCTTAAGGCAGGAGTGCTGCCCTAACAATTGCTTGATATTAGCTCAAAGAAACCCATTTCAAACATCTGATGTACATAACTGTAAGATAGTGAATTGTGTTGTTTTAAGCCACCAAGTTTGTGGCAATTTGGTACAGCAGCAATAGAAAACTAATAAAATGGGTGAAAAGCAGGACTTGAAACTGTCATAGTTCACAATTAAAGTTGGATCTTATGCCAAGGTGAAATATATCAAAATCCTAGCAATTAGACTGGGATACAAGAAGTTGGAATCCAGGCAAGCAATTTGAACAAGAGTATTATCAGTGAGGACAGAAATTTGATCTATATGAGGAATTTTCTGTGTTATATTTCCCAATATACTTTGTATATTTCCCAATATACTTTGTGTCAAGTGAAGAACTGGACTCAGATTATGGTCATTCCAGAGAAATAAAGTAGAGACACTTAGCTAGATTGGTAACTTACATGTAAATGCTAACAACTCTTGTAAAATAACTTCCATAGTATGTAGAATTTAGTTTAATGGAACTATTAATAGCCAGGCACTGTCTATCCATAATCTTTAGCCAGGCACTGTGTATTCACAATCTATGAATTATAAAAAAAAAATTAGTATTCCGATTTTAAATCTTGTTTCAATTCCAGTCATCATATGGGATTATCAGAACAACAAAAGATATTTCACAAATTTTGGGAAGAGGAGAAGTGGACACACATTTTATAACTTTGTAATGTGCTAATACTCACTGATAGGACATCAGCCACCAGTTAAATATACTATTCAGTTGAGATCAACATAGGCATGATTATTCACTGATGGGTATTAATCTTGTGGTTTACAAAGGATTAAGAGATTGCCAAGGTAAACTATGACAACATCTGTCTTAGAAAATTATTTTTCCAGGAATCATCAACTAAGGCCAACAGCTACTGCCAATAAAAATAAATCCTCAGCAGCCTGTAAGTAATGATTCTAATCATTTAATTTACACTTAAACTGTTTCTGTCCCCAGTTCAGCTTTTCAGCAAAATATTGTTTGTCCCTCATTTATTGTCAGCCTGCAAACGTGTCTCCAACTCCATGAATAGGACTGTTATTGTTAAAACGTAAGCCCATTGTTTTATTAAACAGCAGTGTCCAGGCTAATAATGCAAAATAAATAGCTAGGCAATTAACCACTGTACCACACAACAATACCCTGATAAACAATGAAAAGAGATTATTCCAGTATTAATAAGGCATTTTTTCCTCTATCACAGAACACCAGGAAACTGATTTTGCCTGACTATATCCGTGTGTGGTTAATGTACAACTGTGGAGATATAGTAAGGAGACAGTGATGAGAATAAAATGAGGATGGTTTGAGACATTATGAATATCCACTTCAAGGCTCTTTGACTTTGGGTAGCTTTTCCAACAAAAAAATGTATACATTAAAAAAATACTGTCAAGTCGATTGAGGTTAGAATTGACCTTAACGATTATCCAATACAACCCTCCATTAAATGATAGAATTTCCTCTACAATAGTAATAATAAATGGTTTTCTAGTTTCTGCTTTATTACCTCCAGTGTTATTAAACACAAAGCCATCTAAGGTAGCCCATTCTGTTTCTGGACAGCTCTAATTGATAGATATTTCTTCGTTATTGAGCAGTATCTGTACCTCTGGCATTTAATTGGTACTAATTCTGCTATTTTGCTACTCATGGAATCCTCCAAAAATCTGAAGTCAGATAAATGAGCACCCACCAGCCAAGTTTTATTTTTAAAATAAAACAATGAGTTTCTTCATACTGTGTAAAAATCAAGTTATTGACACAAATATAGCATTTACATAGACCTCTAATAAATATCACTGTTAGATTCAACTAATATTCTAGCCCAAAAAATGTGCTTTCATTATAACATACTAACTCTTCTTTCCACCCTAATGTCATACACAGATTAAAACTGAATACCATCAATAGTCTCCTTAGGAGCTAATACATATTACTAATAGGAAAGAAATCTGTGTCATGATATTGTTGAATACACTCTAGGCTGATTCACCCAGAAATCAGCACTCTGTTTGCAGTTGTTTACCAGTTGGAGGACAATTAAACAGTATTGTCATCTAGCCAAACTCTTTCCATTTTTTCCAGAAGGGTACAAAGAGACTCTGACTAAATACAGATACATTATGTCTACTACTATATTTCCCTGATGTATTTTTTTTTATTACTTTAGTAGCCCAGTCAAAAAGCAAATGAAGTTATTGATTAGTGCTCATTGATTTCATTTCAAGATAACCAAAACCTTATTTAATAATTCATTTTGTAATTTCACTACAATCAAGAGACATGTCACTAATCTGTTCCTTCCTTTTCCTGAAAATCAGGACTGTGCTTTCCCATATTTAGCCTTCTGACCCCTTTCATATGCTTCATAATGACTAAAAACTTACTGACAGACTTAATGATGTAATTATTAAGCTCTCTCGGCATCCTCCTATGTAATTAATAATTAATTGGGTGAGGAGACTTGACTACATCTAGAATAACCAGGTGTTCACCTATATTCTCATTACATATCTTTGGCTTCAATTTTCTATTGCCAATGTGGATTCCATACTTTCTAATATGAAACTTATTCTTTTATCTGAGAAGACAAACACAACAGGAATTGAGTAGTTTCACTTTCTCTCGATCATCTACTAACTTCGTATTCCCCTCCTCAAACATCAGGCTTGTGATTTTTTTTATTATTTTTTTTAGTTTAACCATTACTTTAAATATTGTTTAGATAATTTAACACTTTCTAACATCTGTCAATTTCACATCATTCTTACTTTGCAATAACACTTTTAAAAATACCATATTTTTACACAAATAACAGGTGCCTTCTATGCTTGTTTGCCAACTGCACCCTTCCCCTACCAAGTATTTTCATAGGCACACTATGTTAATTTTTTATAGCAATATGTAAAAAAAAAGTTTGAAATAGTGCTTATGAAAATACCTGGGGGGGTTGGCAAACAAAGGCATGCATTATTTGCATAAAAACATGGTATTTGACCTAGGCTTAGTACTATCTGCCACTGTACTTTTTGTAATTTTGTCCTTTAAAAAAATATGGATGGAGCAGCCATGTAATGTTTCCCACCCTTTATATACTGTCTCCTAGTGTTCCTCATTTTAATAATCTGCAATTTGTATAAAAAATTATTTGGGGATTCCAGGGCACCAAATGTAACTCTCAAGATATCCTCTCTTTTAAAACCTTGCTATTTTTTTTTGTTTGATTTTTGTAGTAGACCCTGAACTGGTCTTCTTACTTCCAGAGAAGGTCCACGTCAGTCTGTATTCCTTACCGTCATCAGCGTTCTTTCTAAATCACAAATTCGTATATGTAAAATCCATGGTTGAAACATTTCATTATTTCTTTCGGAATAATGTTTTTTTTTGTTCTGCTTAGCTGCTAACCATAAGGTTGTCGGTTCAGACCCAGCTAGTGGCTCTGAAAGAGAATGACCTGGTTATCTGGTCCCATAAAGATTGTGGCCTAGGAAAATCTATGGGGCAGTTCTATTCCATCACATGCAGTTGCCATGAGTTGAAAGTCAGTTTGATGGCACCTAACAATAACAATCATGGTATTAAAAAAAAAACACACACAATTTCACTAAAATCTATATTTTATTCCAGTAACACACTTTCCATTCCCTACCTAAAAATATGCACCACATAATACTCACACATACACACTACATACACACATACATACACTCACACATACACACTACAAGGCACATACACAATGACATTCGCTCTTCTTTAAATCACATTTGATTAGATCTCTGTGAGTCTTTCTTCTTGGTCAGAGTTCCCAAAAATCATTTAAGGCCCAGCAAAAATTTCACTGTCTTATCAAATTCTTCCTGAATACCCTAGGTTGAGTTATTTGCTTCCTCTAAAAATTTATTCAAAATTCTCTTATAGCTCTATAGTATGATTATTTATTTACATGTTTCCTACCTCCTTTAGATTAATAGGTCCTTCTGGGAAAAGATACTATCTTCTAGTTTACTCAGTGCCTAGAATATTAACGTGTACATAGAAATAATTCAACCATTGTTTCGAAATTTGTTGTTGTTGTTGTTAACTTTTTATTACGGAAAATAATCTATGTTGAAATAATGAATAAATGAGAAAATTAATCTTTTAAAAATATATGGCTACTTCACTTTCCATCCTAGCAGATTGGTTTATTTTAAATAAGTTATATGGTTTCATTTTTTTTTTTACAGTCTACACATATGACTGGTCAGAAAATTTTTTGAAAAATCTGAAATGCAAGTTCAGTGGGTTATTATCCATGGTTTGTGCATTGCTTTATACCTGCATTTATAAATGTTATTTTCAACCATTGCCCCAAATTATTTTTAATAACTCTACAATATATAACTGAACTTACATAAAAAACAGCTTAATTACCCCATGAATTCCAAAGTGTTGTCTAATAGCAAATAATTTGTACAAAGCTCCACTGGACACTCTGCTCTGCAAATGTGATTCTAGAATGGTAAAAAAAAATCACTGAGAACTGTGGCTATGTATTTAAATCGGTAGTAGGGCAGCATCTACAGTCTTTGCCCTCCCCAAAGAGTTTTTTGTTTCTTCCTTCCAAAAGACAAAGCATAGCTAAGCCTGAGAAATTATTTAGGAGACTAATGATGTGATACTACCGCAATAAAATGAGGATGGGAAATTTTCATTAGATTCAAGCATTTCACTGAAGATTTAAGAAGGTTATTACTTCTCAGCCAAGTGACCACCATCCATAACTTCCATTTTCCATACTGAACTGCTGAAAAAGGTCACTGATGTATCATTTTGAATTTAAGCACTCATCGCTCTATTAAGTTCAAAGACTCTTACTAAAATGTTAGTATAAAGGTAAATAAGATTTTGTTATGATAAAATTCACATTTTTTTTTATTACCCAATAGCTCCAAATTTATATTCTTGTTGGTCAAATTCAATACAAGTGATTTTTTTACAGATATAATTACCATCAATATTTTCATATACATTTTAAAGTCCCTTTTCTTTGCGTGTATGTTTGTGAGTGTGTGTGTGCCTTATCATGGTTTTTAACATAATTAACCCATATAGTGTTCTATGATTGCTTTCATCTCATTAAAATGTATTTTAAAGGCCTTTGCTTATTACATGCAGGTTTGTCTCATTCCTTTAATAACAGCATAGAGTTACATGGGCGGGAAGTATTTCTATGGCAAGATATTTAACAACACTGAGCTTCTTTTCTAAGTTTTGTGGGATATAACAGAACCTTTGCCATAGGTGGTGATGAGCACGGATGACTCAATACATGTAAATCATTTTGTGCCCCAGGCTTATAGTAAATACTCAATAATAGATATTAGTGTGTCATGGTAGAGAGGCACCATAATTTAATCATTCCTTGCAATTGAGATTACTTGCAGTTTTTCACTATACAAACAATTCTACAGTGAACATCTTTGCGTACATAACCAAGGCACCTGTCAAGTATTCTTAGAAGCTGGACCACTGTGTCAAAGCATACGTACCTTTTAAATTTTATGCATACTGCCAAACTGTCTTCCAAAAAGACTATTATTTCACTGATTCGTAGAAACTGTTTATATTCTCTGAATAAGGTCTCTTTATCTGTTATTAAATTTTATGCCACTGATATTTGCTTCCATTTTATCAATTTTTAAACTTGGCATCTATTGTTATTCATGAAACAGAAATTTTAAATTCCTATTACGTCAAATCATTTAGCTTTCTCATTAATGACTTTCAAGTTTTGTATGTTGCTTAAAATTCAAGGTCAGGAAACTTTTCTTATGAAAGGCAAGATAGTATTTTAAACTTCGGATGCCACATGATTCTGTACAATTTTCTCTTTCTTTTTTTAAAAAAAAAAAAAACTTCCTAAAATACAAAAAATACTCTTGGCAGGCAGGATTGAAACCTGCTTAAGAATATAATAAATCTATTCAAATGTATTTTCTACTAGTCTGTTTAGTAATAGAAAGATTGGTTTAAAATAAAAATCTGCTTATCCACTGAGACAAATCAGAAACCGTCATCATACAGATTTGTGATTCACAGATATACTATATGTGTGGCACAATAAATCTATAGCCAAGAAATAAGTGAAACAGTCTTGAGTTGATAGCACTGCAGGGTAACTGGTACAAGGTACTTATTTAAAGGAATAGACATTGAAACCAAGGTACTCATAATTCCCACAAATTAAATTTACTCAAATATTAGAGCATAATCAAAAGTTATAAAACTATGAAACACAAGAGAAAACAAGCCACTAGGAGCAATCATCAACAAAAAGAATCAACAGGAGACAGCCAAATATTCAGATGTTAGCTTTGTAAGCTACAGAAAGTAACATAACAATAACAAGATGTTAAATATTTAAAGAAAAGAAAAAATTGAAAACAAGATATCTTGGGGAGGGCTCAACCCCAGGTTTCGGCACACACACAAAAAAAAGATAGCTTGGTGAGAAAAACAACCAATTACTATTAATAGAAAATAACCTTTTTGTTGAAATTGAAAACTCTGAGTACAGTTTCAGCTCTGAGATATAGAGAGTTTGAAAGAGCATTACCCACAAAAAGATGGACAAAGCACAAATTAATGATTTTACTTGATACTTTCTAAGAACAGAAATTTCAGGAGAAACAACTAACCCAACATCTGGAGGAAGACAGGTAGCTGCACTTAAAACATGACTCAAGCATTAGATTATATTGGACAGAAGTCAACAAAATTTACATAAACCAGTAAGAATATTCAGATGTTGCTCTTAGGTGCCATCGAGTTGGTTCTGACACATAGCGACCCCATGTAAAACACAACGAAACAGTGTCCTCTCCTGCACCATCCTCACAATCGTGGTTATACTTAGCCCATTGTTGTAGCCACTGTGGCAGTCCATCTCGTTGAGAATCTTCCCCTTTTTCACTGACCCTCTACTTTTTAAGCATGATATCCTTCTCCTGGGACTGATCCTTCCTGATAACATGTCCAAAGTATGTGAGATGAAGTCTCACCATCTTTGCTTCTAAGGAGCATTCTGGCTGTACTTCTTCCAAGATAGATTTGTTTATTCTTTTGGCAGTCCATGGTGTATTCAATATTCTTTGCCAACACCGTAATTCAAAGGCATCAATTCTTCTTTGGTCTTCCTTATTCATTGTCCAGCTTTCAAACGCATATGAGAATACTTAGATAGGTAAGTTTAATGAATCCCTAAAGGTTCAGAGGAAGCCCTGGTGAAGTCATGGTTAAGAGCTATGGCTGCTAACCAAAAGGTCGGCAGTTTGAATCCACCAGGCACTCCTTGGAAACTCTACGGGGCAGTTCTACTCTGCCCTATAGGGCCGCTATGAGTTGGATTCGACTCAAATGGCAACGGGTTTGGTTTTGGTTTTAAAGGTTCAGTACCACCATGATTCTGTCAGTTTGTTGTACTGCAGTGGCTTACATGTTGCTGTGATGCTGAAAGCTATGCCACCAACAGGGTACCCATTGTGGACAGCTTTTGGCAGAGCTTCCAGACTAAGACAGACTAGGAAGAAGGACCTGATGGTCTACTTCTGGAAAAAATGGCCAGTGAAAACCTTGTGAATAACAGCAGAACATTGTCTGATATAGTGCTGGAAGCCCCTAGGGTTGAAAGGCACTCAAAAGATGACTGGGGAAGAACTGCTTCCTCAAAGTAGAGTTGACTTGGATGGAGTCAAGCTTTCGGGACCTTCATTTGCTGATGTAGCATGACTCAAAATGAGAAGAAACAGCTGCAAACATTCATTAATAATCAGAATGTGGAATGTACAAAGTATAAATCTAGGAAAATTGGAAGTCGTCAAAATTGAAATGAAATGCATAAAGATCAACATCCTAGGCATTAATGAGCTGAAATGGACTGGTATAGGCCATTCTGAATCAAACAATCCATCACATGTTCTACTATGCCCTGAATGACAAATTGAAGTGGAATGGTGTTACGTTACCATCAAAAAGAACATTTCACAATCTATACTAAAGTACAACACTGTCAGTTGATAGGATATTATCCACACACTTAGAAGGAAGATAGTTTAATACAACTATTATTCAAATTTACACACCAATGACTAATATCAAAGATGAGCAAATTTAAGATATTTACCAACTTCTGCAGTCTGAAATTAATCAAACATGCAATCAAAATGTATTAAAAATTATTGGTGATTGGAATGCAAAAGTGGGACATAAAAAAAAGGATCTGTCATTGTAAAATATGGCCTTGGTGATAGAAACGATGCCAGAGATCTCATGATAGAATTTTGCAAGACCAACTTATTTATGGCAAATACATTTTTCCAAAAACATAAATGGCAACTACACAGGTGGACCTCGTTTGATGGAATACAGAGGAATCAAATTGATCAAATCTGCGGCAAGAGGCGATGGAAAACCTCAATATCATCAGCCAGAACAAGGCCAGGGGCCGACTGGGGAACAGACTGCTAATTTCTCACATGCAAGTTGAAGTTGAAGCTGAAAAAAAATTACAAAAATTCATGAGAAGCAAAATACAATCTTGAGTATATTCCACCTGAATTTGGAGACCATACCAAGAATGGATTTGACTCACTGGACACTAATGACCAAAGACCAAACAAGCTGTGGAATGACATCAAGGACATCATACAAGAAGAAAGCAAAAGGTCATTAAAAAGATGGAAAAGAAAGAAAAGACCAAATTAGATGTCAAAAGAGACTCTGAAACTTGCTCTTGAATGTAGAATAGCTAAAGCAAATGGAAACAATGAGGAAGTAAAAAAGCTAAATAGAAGCTTTCAAAAGGTGGCTCAAGAAGACAAAGTAATGACATGTGCAAAGACCTGGAATTAGAAAACCAAAAGGGAAGAACACACTTGGCATTTCTCAAGCTGAAAAAATGGAAGTTGTAAGTTGCAATATTGAAGGATTCTATGGGCAAAATATTGAACCATGCAGGAAGCATCAAAAAAGATGGAAGGAATACACAGAGCCACTGTACCAAAAACAATTGGTCAACGTTCAAACATTTCAGGAGGTAGAATATTATCAAGAACCAACGGCATTGAAGGAAATAAGACCAAGCTGCAAGTAAGGCATTGGCGTAAAACAAGGATGCAGGAATTGACAGTACACCAACTGAGATGTTTCAACAAATGGATGCAACACTGGAAGCATTCACTTGTCCATGCTAAGAAATGTAGAAGGCAACTACCTGGCCAACTGATTGGAAGAGATCCATATTTGTAACCATTCCAAAGAAAGGTGATTCAATAGAATGCAGAAATTATCAAACAATATCATTAATATCCCAAGCAAGTAAAATTTTACTGAAGATCATTCAAAAACTGTTGCAGCAGTACACTGACAAGGAACTGTGAGGAATTCAAGATGGATTCAGAAGAGGATGTGAAATGAGGGATATCATCGATGATGTCAGATGGATCTTGGCTGAAAATAGAAAATACCAGATATATTTACCTCTGTTTTCTTGACTATGCAAAGGCATTTGACTCCATATAATGGGTAATATTGTGAAGAATGGGAATTCCAGAATGCTTAATTGTGCTCATCAGGAACCTGTACATAGACCAGGAAGCAGCCGTTCGGACAGAACAAGGGGATATTGCATGGCTTAAAGTCAGGAAAGGTGTGTGTCATGGATGTATCCTTTCATCATACTTATTCAATCTGTATGCTGAGCAAATACTCCAAGAAGCTGGACTACATGAAGAAGAACACAGCATCACGACTGGAGGAAGACTCATTAATAACCTGCAATAGGCAGATGACACAACCTTGCTTGCTGAAAGCGAAGAGGGCTTGAAGCACTTACTGACAAAGATCAAAGACCACAGTCTTCAGTATGGATTACACATCAACATAAAGAAAACAAAAATCCTCACAACTGGACCAATAATCCACATCATGATAAATGGAGAGAAGATTGAAGTTGTCAAGGATTTCATTTTACCTGAATCCACAACCAACATCCATGACAACAGCAGTCAAGAAATCAAACCAAGCACTGCATTGGGAAAATCTGCTGCAAAAGATCTCTTTAAATTGTTGAAAAGCAATGATGTCAATTGAAGACTAAGGTGTGCCTGACCCAAGCCATGGTGTTTTTAATCACCTCATATGCATGCAAAAGCTGGGCAGTAAATAAGGAAGACTGAAGAAGAATTTATGCCTTTGAATTATGGTGTTGGCGAAGAATATTGAATATACCATGGACTGCCAGGAGAACGAACAAGTCTGTCTTGGGATATGTACAGCCAGAATGCTCCTTAGACACAAGGATGGCGAGACTTCACCTCACATACTTTGGACCTGTTATCAGGAGGGATCAGTCCCTGAAGGGCATCATGCTTGATAAGGTAGAGGGTCAGCAAAAGAGAGAAAGACCTTCAATGCGATGGATTGAATACACAGTGACTGCAACAATGGGCTCAAGCATAACAACAAATGTGAGGATGGTGCCACAGAAGTAGTGAGATTGCATCTTCTTACAGGGTTTTTCTCCAGGAGCTCCATCAATCTTTCACAGTGATGATGGGGAAGAATTCTGAGAGAGCTTCCACCAAGGTGTTAACTTAAGGAGGAAAACAGTAAAAAATTAAAAAATTAAGTTGACATTGAGTCCACTCCAACGTATGGCGACCCCATGTGTGTCAGAGTAGAACGGCGCTTCAAAGGGTTTTCAGTGGCTGATTTTTCAGAAGTAGATCATCAGGACTTTCTTCCAAGGTACCTCTGGATGAACTCAAACTTCCAACCTTTTGGTTATCAGCTGAGTATGTCAACCCTTTGTATCACCCAGGGACTCCATATAGTATCTTGAATATATTAAAAGAAAAACAAAACGCAGAACACTCAGCAGTCAAAACTAATAATGCAATTAGAAAATAAGCAAAAGATATGATAAATTTTATAAAAATTACCTAATGTTTCAAAAAAGAAGGCAGGCACGAAAGAATAATTGCAGTGTGGTTGTATTTATATAAACTGTAAAACTGAAGTGTTTAATTTAGGAATGCACATACAGGTGGTAAAATTATAAAGCGAAGTTAAGAAAGTAGAAATTGGTATAGCAGTTAGCTGTAGTAACGAAGAACAGGATTGTGTTCAGATCAAAGTCTGTGGGAGTGTTTCAGATTGTTGGCAATGTATTCCCTCTTGACATACGTGCTGTCAAGTTTATTTGCTCTACTCTAATTTGATTAAAATTTACATTTATGCTTTTTTGTATTTTTGTGGTACTTCCAAATGACATCTTTCGTTAAAAAAAATCATAAGGATGGGGATATAACATTGGTTAAAAAAAATGGCTAAATGTTTCCAATAAATCTTCTTTCAAGTTTATTCCAAAATCCTTATGGAGTGTCTTAGTTATCTAGTGCTGCTATTAACAGAAATACCACAAGTGGATGGCTTTAACATAAATTTATTCTCTCACAGTCTAGGAGGCTAGAAGTCCAAATTCAGGTTGCCAACTCCAGGGAAAGGCTTTCTGTCTCTGGGGGAAGGTCCTTGTCATTTATCTTCCCCTGTCAAGGAGCTTCTCAGCACAGGGACCCTGGGTCCAAGTGACACAGTATTCTCCTGGCACTTGTTTCTTGGTGGTATAAGGTCCCCCTGTCTCTCTGCTCGCCTCTCTATTTTATATTTCGAAAGAGACTGATTTAAGACACAGCCTAATCCTGTAGATTGAGTCCTGCCTTATTAACATAACTGCCACTAACCCCACCTCGTTAACACCATAGAGGTAGGATGTACAACACATGGGAAAATCACTTCAGGTAACAAAATGGTAGACAGTCACACAATACGGGGAATCATCACCTAGCCAAATTCACACACGTTTTGGGGGGACACAATTCAACCCATAACATAGAGAAATTAAAAAAGACAAGAACACACCCTATAAACTCTGTCGAACTAGCCAATGAGAACATCTAAAGAGAATGCTTCATTGACTGAAAGGCCAAAGGATTAGACTAAGGTAAGTAAGAAATAAATGAGCCAGTCTTTTAACTTTTGGTACAGGTTTATTACATGAAACAGGATACCTGAGAAAATATGAATGAGGATGCACTATTTGCATTCTGTTTCACAAAATCCATGATCTGTACCAACCTTGTGATTATAAATTCCGATATTTAATTATCTGGAGTGATACCTTTCATACCTCAACACCTTTTTTATAACCATTTTGAAAATGTGATTTTATGAAAACATTTGAGCAGCAAACAGTAAGGGGGTGTTGGTTCCTTGCAGAGGTCTACTTCATCTAGGGTGAGTAACTCATCCCTGTTTGCCTGAGACTGTCCCAGGTTTAAAACTGAAAGCACCATGACCAAAGAAACCCTTCAGTCCTGGGCAAACTGAGAGTGTTGGTCACCCTAGTGAGAGGTGAAAGCCACACAGGTAAATTACTGTTTATACTAAAAGATATTGGAAGAACTTCGGAGGAATAAAGAATGAGATTTTTAACATTTTATGTACTTCATTGTTCCAGGTTATCAGAGAATAATATGGTCTAGATAGGACAAGTTACCACCTCAGAAGAGTAGAGGTTACTTAGAATTGAACTGAGAGATGTTTAAATCATACACCTCCAACTATATACTAATAAAAATTATTTAATATGCTTACAATGACTAATAAGTAGCACTGATGATAAACCATATACTCTACCAGATAAAACGTGTTTGGATAGTTATCATGCTTATTTGAGATTGAATAATGAGAAAGAAAATGTCAAATATCCATTTCACATCCTCAACAGAGTAAGAAAATTTGACATTTTGGTTAATAACTAAAAAAAAAAAAAAAACTAATAAGCACAATGCAGGGTACAATTTTTAACAAAATAATAGAAAAAGGGATAGGGATGAGATAAGCTATTAAAAAGAAACTAAAAAGTGAAATTTATGTTGTGGATAGTAGTAAGCAGCAATGATACAACGGAAAATTGAATCAATAAAATGGATGACAACCTTGAGAAGCCACCCAAGAATGTAAAACAAAAGAATAAAAATATGAAAATCATGTGAGAAAAAGTGATAAAGATGGAGAACAGAACGCTTACACTTATCTTTCTATATAATCTATTTTAAATCCTATTTGTCATTAATTTTGCATTTTCAAAAGCATTTGCTAAGCAATTTAATCTTTACTTAAGTATATAAAGGATAATTCCCTTGAAAAGATTTTAAACACAGGAACTGTATCACATTTTTTTTTATTTGCTATTTGAGATATTAATGTTAAGAATTGAAAATATCACCTTTTACAGAAATAAATGAAAATAATACAAAATGAAAGTTAACTCCATAGCCTTGAATATTATTAATAATAAAATTTTTGGAAATGCTTTTCTAAGTTTAAAGTATTTTTTTTAACTTACTGAGAACTTATTCTTCATAAAGCATGCACTAAATCTAAAGCTTAACTTTTAAAAATAAATTTGTAGGGAATTTTTACCAAGCTGTTAATAGATGGAAAAAAAAAGATCACGTTTTTCTTCCTCTGGCTTAGTCAACATGTAACTGAAAAGATTTCATCAAACAACCACTCAACTTTAGGGTCATGACCAAATATATTCGTGAAATCTATCAGCCTAAGAGATGTTTTCAAACAGTTTTGAGCAAATGAAAATAAGCTGTGGTTCATAATAAAATTGCTCACTCGCAAGGATGGAGCAATTTTTAATCAAGTATAACCCCTGCCTTGACGACTATTCTGAGAAATACTTGACACTTAACCACCCTCCTGTACTGAAAGTACAGTGCATTTTCTAAATAATCTTGAGTAATAAACACCATGATTCAGAGCAAAGACAAAGATGATAAATAGAAAAAGGGAAGATTTACTGAATCACTTTTTAACAGACATTATGGAAACAAGATATTTAAGACAGTCTATTTTTATCCATTCTGGACAAATTTAAAAAACAAAATAGGAAAGATTACATTTACTGTTAGTTTATTAGGTTGGCCATGTCATATTGAGAAAGACAAGATACTGGAAAAATGGGAATTAGGAAATGTCCTGAAGATAATTACATGGACAAATTCCACAAAGTCCTCTTGAGCTGTAAAGAGGTGATCTGAAGCAATTTAAAAAAAATCAATTTTTGCTTTGTCTTTTTTTTTCTCTATGTTATTTTCGTATCTCTCTTGTGGTTTTTTTTTTTTTTTCTTGTGGTTTTAGGGATCTTTGGGATGGTTTGGATATGGAGTAGAGGTGCACAGGAAAGAAGGAGAGAGTCAGGCAGAGATTTTACATGCAGGCTCCAATCTAATTTAAAATTGTAGGATGCTTCAGAATAATTGAGCTATAAATCAATAAAGTTTTTAGTGCACTTGGGGAGGAAAAATGCCCAGTTTCCCTGAGCTGTATTTTAAATATATTTGTTTCACTGTAATATGCATGGAAAGTATGTTGAGTATATGAAGATTAGTTACCATCTAAATAAAACTTCAAAGGAAGCTATGTGACTTCCTTTTTTGGTCCATGAACTAGTTTTATTTCCCTCTTACTCTTTATGTTGATTTCTGAGCTATGGCTATTTTTACAAAATGCCAACTAGGGAATGGTTGATTAAATCAGTTGTTTTTCAATCAGTTGCTCTCTGAGATTCAGTACATGCAATTAATTTCAAAGTATCCTTTAGAAAGTTCCCAAAGGAAGAAATTCCCTATCTAAGCAGAGAATGACTTTTGGTGTACTTAGCCTCAAATAAATTTTAGAAACAGGATCAGAGATATTAGCCAGTTCTCTAAATATACTTACTTATTAATTGTGTTGTTGTTGTTAAGTGTCATCAAGTCGGTCCAACTTGTAGCAACCCTATGTACAACAGAATGAAACTCTGCCCTGTCTCACGCCATCCTCACAATCATTGCTAAGTTTGTGTTCACTGTTGCAGCCACCATGTTGATTCATCTCCTTGAGGGTCTTCCTCTTTTTTGCGGACCCTCTACTTTACCAAGGCCATGACACAAAGTCTTGCAGTCTTGCTTCTAAGCAGCATTCCAGCTGTACATATTTCAACACAGATTTGTTTGTTCTTCTGGTAGTTTACAGTATGTTCAATATTCTTCACCAATGCCATAATTTGAAGGCATCAATTATTCTTTGGTCTTCCTTATTCATTGTCCACCTTTCACATGCATATGAGGCAATCGAAAATACCACACCTTGGGTCAGGTGCGCCTTAGTCTTCAAAGTGACATATTTGCTTTTTAATACTTTAAAGAGGTCTTTTGCAGCAGATTTGCCCGATGCAATATGTCGTTTGTTTTCTTGACTGCTGCTTCCATTTGTGTTGATTGTGGATCCAAGTAAAATGAAATTCTTGACAACTTCAATATGTTCTCTGTTTATCATGATGTTGCTTATTGGTCCAGTTGTGAGGATTTTTTATTTCTTTACATTGAGGTGTAATCCATACTGAAGACTGCTGTCATTTATCCTCATCATTGTGCTTCAAGACCTCTTAGCTTTCAGCAAGCAAGTCTGTGCCACATGCAAATCACAGATTTACCCAATGCAATGCGTCTTTTGATTTCTTGACTGCTGCTTCCACGGCTGTTGATTGTGAATCCAAGTAAAATGAAATCCTTGACAATTTCAATTTTTTCTCAGTTTATCATGACGTTGCTTATTTGTCCAGTTGTGAGGATTTTTGTTTTCTTTATGTTGAGGTGTGATCCATGCTGAAAGCTGTAGTCTTTGATCCAGTAAGTGCTTCAAGTTCTCTTCACTTTCAGCAAGCAAGGTTGTATCATCTGCATATTACATGTTGTTAACGAGTCTTCCTCCAATCCTGATGCTGCACTCTTCTTCATATAGTTCATCTTCTCAGATTATTTGCTCAGCATACAGATTAAGTCTGGTGAAAGGATACAACCATGAAACATACCTTTTCTGATTTTAAACCAGTCAGTATCCCCCTGTTCTATTTGAACAACTCCCTTTTGGTCTATGTATAGGTTCCACACGAGCACAATTAAGTGTTCTGGAATTCCCAATATTTGTACTGTTATCCATAATTTGTTATGATCCACACAGTCGAGTGCCTTTGCATAGTCAAAAAAACACAAGTAAACCTCTTTCTGGTATTCTCTGCTTTCAACCAAGAACCATCTGACACTAGTAATAATATCCCTCGTTCTGTGTCCTCTTCTGAATTCAGCTTGAATTTCTGGCAGTTCCATGTCAATGTACTGCTGCAGCCATTTTAGAATTATCTTCAGCAAAATTTTACTTGTGTGTGATATTAATGATATTATTCGATAATTTCTGCATTCTGTTGAATCACCTTTCTTTGGAATGAGTAAAATGTGGATTTCTTCCAGTCGGTTGGCCAGATACCTGTCTCCCAAATTTCTTCGCATAGACAAGTGGGCGTTTTCAGAGTTGCCTCTGTTTGCTGAAACATCTCAGTCTGTATTCTGTCAATTCCTGGAGCCTTTTTTGCCAATGTCTTCTGTGCAGCTTGGATTTCTTCCTTCAGTAACATCAGTTCTTGATTATATTCTACCTTCTGAAATGGTTGAACATCAACCAATTTTTTGGTACAGTGACTCTGTCTATGCCTTCCATCTTTTTTTTTTTTAAGCTTCCCGCGTTGTTCAATATGTTGCCCATAAAAAAAAGGATCCTTCAATATTGCAACTCAAGGCTTGAATTTTTTTCTTCAGTTCTTTCACCTTGAGAAATTCCGAGTGTGTTCTTCCCTTTTGATTTTCTAACTCCAGGTCTTTTCACATATCATTATAATACTTTACTCTGTCTTCTTGAGCTGCCTTTGAAATCTTCTGTTTAGCTCTTTTACTTCATTTTTTCCTTTCGCTTTAGCTGCTCTACATTCAAGAGCAAGTTTCAGAGTCTGTTCTGAAATCCATTTTGGTTTTTTCTTTCTTTTCTGTCTTTTTAATGATCTTTTGCTTTCTTCATGTATGATGCCCTTGAGGTCAGCCCACATGTCGTCTGGAGTTCAGTGATTAGTGTTCAATGAGTCAAATCTATTCTTGAGATGGTCTCTAAATTCAGGTGGGATATACTCAATATTGTATGAGGGTAAGTCAAAAAGTATTGCTACAAAATCACAGAAACTTTTATTAAACAAAAATATCAAAACGTGAAGATCCTGTTTCTCGATATATCCTCCATCTAAGTGTATACACGTCTGAAGGCGGTGTTTCCATCTCTCTAACCATTCCCCAAAGAATTCTGCACTCTTCAATTTATATCACATCAAAAGGTCAGTTTTGGCATCCTCAAGGGGCTCAAATCATGTTCCTTTTAAACGTTCTTTGAGTTTTAGAAACAAAAAGAAGTCTTAAGGGGCAAGATAAGGGGTGAGATAACAGTGGATGGAGTAGCTTCCCAAAGAAATTCTTGTAGGATAGTACTTGTTATCCTTGAAGAATGAGCAGGTGCACTGTTGTGATGGAAAAGAATTCCTTAGTGCAACTTTCCTGTACTGTTTCTCATGAATGCTTTTCAATTTTCTTAAAACTTCTTTATAATAAGCCTCCATGATCATCCTGTAACCTTGAGAAAATCTACCAAGATTACCCCTTTGGAATCCCAGATAACAGTTGCCATAACCTTCTGAGCAGTCTTTCCTCTCTTGGCTCAACTTTGAGGTCCTCCCACCTTCCTAAAAAGCTTGACCCATCAAAAAACTGTTGTTTTATGTGGAGCAGCATTCTTTTTTTTTTTAATAATTTTTATTGAGCTTTAAGTGAACGTTTACAAATCAAGTCAGTCTGTCACATATAAGCTTATATACACCTTACTCCATACTCCCACTTACTCTCCCCCTAATGAGTCAGCCTGCTCCCCCCTTCCAGTCTCTCCTTTCGTTACGATTTTGCCAGTTTCTAACCCTCTCTACCCTCCTATCTCCCCTCCAGACAGGAGATGCCAACACAGTCTCAAGTGTCCACCTGATACAAGTAGCTCACTCTTCGTCAGCTTCTCTCTCCTACCCATTGTCCAGTCCCTTCCATGTCTGATGAGTTGTCTTCGGGAATGGTTCCTGTCCTGGGCCAACAGAAGGTTTGGGGACCATGACTGCCGGGATTCCTCTAGTCTCAGTCAGACCATTAAGTCTGGTCTTTTTATGAGAATTTGGGGTTTGCATCCCACTGATCTCCTGCTTCCTCAGGGGTTCTCTGTTGTGCTCCCTGTCAGGGCAGTCATCGGTTGTGGCCGGGCACCATCTTGTTCTTCTGGTCTCAGGATGATGTAAGTCTCTGGTTCATGTGGCCCTTTCTGTCTCTTGGGTTCATAGTTATCGTGTGACCTTGGTGTTCTTCATTCTCCTTTGATCCAGGTGGGTTGAGACCAATTGATGCATCTTAGAGGGCTGCTTGTTAGCATTTAAGACCCCAGACGCCACATTTCAAAGTGGGATGCGGAATGTTTTCATAATAGAATTATTTTGCCAATTCACTTAGAAGTCCCCTTAAGCCATAGTCCCCAAACTCCCTCCCTTGCTCCGCTGACCTTCGAAGCATTCAGTTTATCCCGGAAACTTCTTTGCTTTTGGTCCAGTCCAGTTGAGCTGACCTTCCATGTATTGAGTATTGTCCTTACCTACACCTAAAGTAGTTCTTATCTACTAACTAATCAGTAAATAACCCTCTCCCACTCTCCCTCCCTCCCCCCCTCGTAACCACAAAAGTATGTGTTCTTCTCAGTTTATACTATTTCTCAAGATCTTATAATAGTGGTCTTATACAATATTTGTCCTTTTGCCTCTGACTAATTTCGCTCAGCATAATGCCTTCCAGGTTCCTCCATGTTATGAAATGTTTCACAGATTCGTCACTGTTCTTTATCGATGTGTACTATTCCATTGTGTGAATATACCACAATTTATTTAACCATTCATCCGTTGAAGGACACCTTGGTTGCTTCCAGCTTTTTGCTATTGTAAACAGAGCTGCAAGAAACATGGGTGTGCATATATCTGTTTGTGTGAAGGCTCTTATTTCTCTAGGGTATATTCCGAGGAGTGGGATTTCTGGGTTGTATGGTAGTTCTATTTCTAACTTTTTAAGAAAATGCCAGAAAGATTTCCAAAGTAGTTGTACCATTTTACATTCCCACCAGCAGTGTATAAGAGTTCCAATCTCTCCGCAGCCTCTCCAACATTTATTATTTTGTGTTTTTTGGATTAATGCCAGCCTTGTTGGAGTGAGATGGAATCTCATCGTAGTTTTCATTTGCATTTCTCTAATGGCTAATGATCGAGAGCATTTTCTCATGTATTTGTTAGCTGCCTGAATATCTTCTTTAGTGAAGTGCGTGTTCATATCCTTTGCCCACTTCTTGATTGGGTTGTTTGTCTTTTTGTGGTTGAGTTTTGACAGAATCATATAGATTTTAGAGATCAGGTGCTGGTCTGAGATGTCATAGCTGAAAATTCTTTCCCAGTCTGTAGGTGGTCTTTTTACTCTTTTGGTGAAGTCTTTAGATGAGCAAAGGTGTTTGATTTTTAGGAGCTCCCAGTTATCTGGTTTCTCTTCGTCATTTTTGGTAATGGTTTGTATTCTGTTTATGCCTTGTATTAGGGCTCCTAAGGTTGTCCCTATTTTTTCTTCCATGATCTTTATCGTTTTAGTCTTTATGTTTAGGTCTTTGATCCACTTGGAGTTAGTTTTTGTGCATGGTGTGAGGTAGGGTCCTGTTTCATTTTTTTGCAAATGGATATCCAGTTATGCCAGCACCATTTGTGAAAAAGACTATCTTTTCCCCAATTAACTGACACTGGGTCTTTGTCAAATATCAGCTGCTCATATGTGGATGGATTTATATCTGGGTTCTCAATTCTGTTCCCTTGGTCTATGTGCCTGTTGTTGTACCAGTACCAGGCTGTTTTGACTACTGTGGCTGTATAATAGGTTCTAAAATCAGGTAGAGTGAGGCCTCCCACTTTCTTCTTCTTTTTCAGTAATGCTTTACTTATCCGAGGCTTCTTCCCCTTCCATATGAAGTTGGTGATTTGTTTCTCCACCATATTAAAATATGTCATTGGATGGAGAGCATTCTTATAAATTTGTTGCAAGTCTTCAATGACTTGGGAAGATGTCCACTTGAGTTATGTTAAAAATTTGATGTTAGCCCTGACCTCAAAATTGTTTTTTGCATGGCACAAAGAAGTATTCCCTTTTTTAAGACACCCTAAAGAGACTAAAACAAGCGTATTACTGAGAAAACTTGTCTGCAGCCATCCACTGATTGCAGAAACATGTTTAAACATATTTTGTTTGGAATAAACCCATGCATGTGTGAACGGGAACCCTAGTAGCAATACTTTTTGACTTACACTCATACTTTGGCTGTTTTAATTTTCTTCATCTTCAACTTGAACATGTGTATCAGCAATTGATGGTCTGTTCTGTTCTGTAATTGGCCCCTGCCCTTTTTCTGATGATGATATTGAGTTTCTCCATCATCTCTTTCTACAGATGTAGTCAACTTGATTCCTGTGTTTTCCATCCAATGAGGTCCACATGTTATAAACCAAAACAACCAAGCCCACTCCCTTCAAGTCAATTCTGACTCATAGAGGCCCTATAGGACAGAGTAGAACTGCCGCATAGGGTTTCCAAGGTTGTAAATCTATTTTTTTTTTTGGCGGGGGGACCAGTAGCTTAATGGATTTTTTTTTAATTGTGCTTTAGCTGGTATACAGAGCAAATAAGTTTCTCAATGAACAATTAATATACATATTATTTTGTGACATTGTTTACCAAACCTGCAACATGAAAACACTCTCGCCTTTTCAACCTTGGGTTCCCCGTTTCCATTCATCCAGCTTTCCTGTCCCCTTCTCCCTTCTCATCCTCACCCCTGGGCTGGTGTGCACATTTAGTCTCATATACATGCTTGAGTTACATGTATTATTGTGTGTTTTATGGGCCTGTCTAATCTCTGGCTGAAGGGCGAACCTCAGGAGTTACCTCAGTACTGAATTAAAAGGGTGTCCAGGGGCCATACTTTCGAGGTTTCTCCAGTCTCTGTCAGACCAGTAAGTCTCTGTGAGTTTGAATTTTGTTCTACATTTTTCTCCAGCTCTGTCCAAGACCCTGCACTGTGATCCCTGTCAGAGTAGTCAGTAGTGGTAGCTGGGCACCATCTAGTTGTGCTGGACTCAGTCTGGTGGAGGTTGTGGTACTTGTGATCCATTAGTCCTTTGGACTAATCTTTCCCTTGTGTCTTTAGTTTTCTTCATTATCCCTTGCTCCAGACGGAGTGGGACCAGTGGAGTATCTTAGATGGCTGCTCATAAGCTTTTAAGACCCCAGATGCTACTCACCAAAGTAAGATGCAGAACATTTTCTTTATAAACTATGTTATGACAATTGAGCTAGATGTCCCCAGAGACCATGGTCCTCAGCCTTCAGCCAAGCCTATAAATCTTTGTAGAAAAAGACATTGTTGAAAAAAGGTACTTGCAATGAATAAGTCATTGGTCTTACAAAATTCTATCAGGCAATCCTTGGAGTCTATCACCAAGGCCATATTTTCTAACTAAAGATTTTTTTCTTTGCTTCCGACTTTCCCACTTCTATCACCAGTAATCATCAATTCATCTTGACGGCATGTTTGATCAATTTTAGACTGCAGAAGTTGGTAAAAATCTTCAATTTCTTCCTCTTTGGTATTAGTGTGTGAATTTGTGGATTTGTGCATAAATTTGAATAATGGTTTTATTAAGCGGTCTTCCCTGTAGGCGTATGGATGTTATCCTATCACTTACAGTGTTGTACTTCAGATAGGCCTTGAAATGTTCTTTTGGACAGAAATGTGATGCTATTGATCTTTAATTTGTCACTTCCGTCATAATAGACCATATGACTGTCCGAATCAAAATGGCCAGTACCAGTCCATTTCAGCTCACTAATGCCTAGGATATTGACGTTTATGCATTCCATTTCATTTTTGATGACTTCCAATTTTGCTAGATTTATACTTCATACATCCCACGTTCCAATGCATATTTGCAGCTGTTTTCTTCTCATTTTGAGTCATGCCACATCAGCAAGGGAGGATCCCGAAAGCTTGACTCCATCCGCATCATTACGTTTGACTCTACCCTGAGGAGTCAGCTCTACCCCAGTCATATTTTGAGTGCCTTCCAATCCGAGGGGTCCTCTTCCAGGACTATATCAAACAGTGGTCTGCTGCTATTCATAAGGTTTTCACTGGCCAATTTTTTTAGAAGTAGATCGCTAGGTCCTTCTTCCTAGTCTTAGTCTGGAAGCTCCACTGAAACCTGTCCACCATGGGTTAACCCTGCTGGTATTTGAAATATCAGTGGCATAGCTTCCAGCATCTCAGCAACATGCAAGCCACCACAGTACCACTAGCTGACAGACGAGTAGTGGCATTAATTTTAGAAGACCAATAATATTCTGGAGTTTTGAATTAAACTATACAAGCTATAAAGTCTTTTCATTGTAGGGTGACCAATTTTCCTGGTTTGCCCAGGACTGCTTAGTTTTAGCACTAAAAGTTTTGCATCCGAGGAAACCTTGTGCAAACATAGCCCTGGTGTGGCTAAAATGGAAAGACATGGGCTGACAGTACAGATACATGGATTCATAATTGGTTAAGCAACATACTCAATGACTGTCTATCTGGAATAATTCCTTAATAGGATGCTAAAGCACTTTATTCTTTACCTTTTTATCAGTTATTTGAATGGAGATACAAAGAAACATGCAGTATACGTGCTGATGGGAGAGTGAGATGAAGCTAAAAATAATAAGTAAAATGTTAGATCAAGTTTCCAAAATCTCTCCTCCCTTCCAACTCTCCCCCACCATTGGTACTTTGTGATAAAACTTAAAGATGTTTAAAAGGGAAAAAAATATTTCACAATTAGATTTGTAATAAATTGAGTCAAGGTTTAACAATGATCTGTGCCCACCACCTACATTCAGAAATATTTAGCCTTATCTAGTGAACTGCTGGAGTGGCTTTGAATTTAGTTCATTTACATGAGTCATTGAGGGGTCTAGGGAGCAATATAAGGCAAGAGAGCCTGGGTAACAAGCTTAAATAAGTTACACAACCTTAGTTATCAGAAGGAATGTATGTTTCTGAGTACAGAACGGTGTTTGTCAATTGACTTTGTTTCCTACCTAGTGTCGCATTGGCTTGAGTCCTGTGGAGAAAGGGTGGTGGTGGGTGGAGAGGCTCTAAGTAAAGATTAAAAAAGTTCTCTCACTAAAACACATTGTAAAAGAGAAATTGCAAACTTTTAGCTATCAGGGGAAATCGAGGCCATGGATACATGTTTTTGGTTCACATTTTTTTTTTTTTTTACAAATCAATTAAATTAAGCAAGAAAGCTTTGTGGTAGGTGGTAGAATAGTTTTGTATCTTCATTGTGGTGATGGTTACGTGAATCTGCACGTGACAAAATTTCACTGAAATATACACACAGGCATGTGCACACACACACAAGTGTATGTAAAATTGGTACAAATAAGATATTACCATTGATGGAAAACAGTTGACAAATACGTGGGTTCATCTTTTTGTTTATCCATTCTATCAATCTCAACCTTTTAATTAGAGTAAATAATTCGTTTACATTTACGTAATTACTGATACTGTAGGATTTACTTCTGCCATTTTCAATTTGTTTTCTATATGTATTACATGCTTTTTGCTTCTCCATTTCTCTGTTCCTTCCTTCTTTATATTATATGTGTATTTTCTAGTTTACCTTTTTAAATCACTTTTTGTTGCTTTGACTATTTATTTTTAGTTATTTTCTTAGTGGCTTCTCTTAGGTTTAGAAGTAGCATCTTAACCTAAAACAACCTAGTTCATGTTAATACTAAGGAAATTTCCATAGTATACGCATATTTTGCTCCAGTATATATCCTTTCATTCCTCCTTCATCTGTACTGTTACTGCCATACAAATTACACCTGTACTTCTCAATTTCTCTTCTCCTTCTTGGACTCTTATGTATACCTTGATATGGATGACGATATTTCACTGGGCTCTAGGCTCTGTTTACTTTTCTTTATTCTTTTTTTTATGGTCCCCAGACTCAAAAATCTTTATTGTCCTATCTTCAAGCTGGCTGATTGTTTTTCTGCCAGCTCATATGTTATTTTAAACCCCTTTGGTAAATTTTTCATTTCAGGTATTAAACTTTTTTATTGTTATAAAAAATACAGATAACACAACATTTACCAACTCAACATTCTTCACATATACAATTCTGTGAGATAAATTACAACAATCATGCTGTGTGACAACCACAAATATCCCTTACCCATAAGCAAAAACTCAGTGCTTCCTAAACAATTGCCCCCAACCATTCCCTCTCCCTCCTGCCCCTGGTAGCCATTATTAAACTCTGAGCTCTATATATTTGCCTATTTTTTAGGTTATATATATATATATATATAGTACTTCATATTAATGAGATCATACAATATTTGCCTTTTTGTGATTGCTTTATTTCACTTAGCATGTTTTCAACGTTCATGTTGTGCCATATATCAGGACTTCATTTCTCTTTGCGGCAGAGTAATATTTCATAGTATGTGTATACTACATTTTGTTTATCCATTCATCTGCTGATGTGTATTTATTTGGGTTGTTTCCAACTTTTTGGCTATTGTGAATACCGCTGCAGTGAACTTTTATTTGGTTCTCTTTTTTATGTATATAATCTTAATCTCTTTATTGATATTCTCTACTTGGTAAGACTTTGTTCTTATATTTTCTTTAAATTCTTTAGATATGGCTTTCTTTAGTTCTTCGAACATGTTTAAAATAGTGATACGAAACATTTGTCTAAACCAAAAAACCTGTTGCTGTCAATTCCTACTCACAGCAACCCTACAGAACAGCGTAGAAACTGACCCATAGAGTTTCCAAAGAGCGCCTGGTGGATTTGGTTAGTAGCCGTAGCTCTTAACCATTATGCCACCAGGGTTTCTCTTGACTGCTTTTTTTTCTCTTTGTTATGTGTCATAATTTTCCATTTCTTTAAGTGTGTCTTACTTTTTGGTTGAAAACCAAACATTTTAGAAAATCTAGTATAAAAGATTCCTTCATCCCCCAAAGTTTGTTGCTATTGCCAGTTTGTTCTTACTGTTGTGTCTTTCTAGCTGCAACTTTTTTTGTTTAGAAGCCCTCCTGAACTATGTAGATTTGTATCCCTTGCAGTATGTAGCCACTGAGTGCTGTACTAGCTTTTTATAAGTTCTTGCTTTATTTTTAAGCTTAGCTTCCTAGGGGCCACACCTGGGTCAGTATAATTTAGTGGTTAGCCAATAATTCATCATAAGTTTTCCTTAAGTACCTTGCCTTTATGTCCTCCAAACTTTGTTAAAGGGATATATGTGAGAAGGATCACCTTCGAACTGCAGGAAGTTTACAAGCACTCTTAGATGTTACATCCTGCTTGTGTAGGGTCTCAAGGTCAGCCAGCTGTGATTGACTGAGACCTTTTCCTTTTCTAGGTCTTTCTTAGGTCACCTGGTTTTTTAGCATTTCCATTTAAAATCTTGGTGAGGCTCTCTTTTGCTCCAACTAAAATCACAGCCTTAGGCACTGAGATGTTGGAAGAAGTTTGTTATTGTTTGGGAAAATGAGCCAAATAAAATAGCAACCACACTCCAAGGATAGTGTTTTCTGGGGAGCTGCAAGTTTGCACAAAATATTGACTGTGTTCTGAGGGATGGTGCTTCTACAGAGCTCCGAAAGAGGTCAAATCTCTCCACTGTCTGCAATGCTGCCAGCTTTTGGCTACTGAACCACTAAGCAGGGATGAGAGACATGATGGGAATAGCCCCAAGTTAAAAGATCACAGATCCCACTGCCTTATTGAGGTTCAGTTTTGTTTTTTTTTTTAAGATCGGTGATTTTTAGTTAGTTCTCTGGCTTTGCCTAATTACCAGAGTACTGAAATGGTTGATTTTACTTGTTTTGTCCATATTTTCGTTGTTTTAGAGGGAGACTGAATACATCAAGTTTCTGAATCTACTATTCCAGAACTTGATCAATAAAGAGATATTTAAAGTGGGTAAGATGACTAAGCGGAAAGCCACTCTTTTCGCCTTCAACTCTTTGAGATTCCAAGCTTCTGTGACTTAAATATGCTCTTATGAAAAAAAATTTTGTAATCTATGGATAACTTCCTTCACATATGCATGAGGCTGGGGAATTGTTAATATTTCTTTGTAAAAGAATGAGTATAAATGTTTTCCATTTTTGGAGGAAGTTCTTTATGGGATCAGGAAACCCTTTTATTACCATTATGGCTCTGTGAACATGATGCTCAATACTTTGAGAAGAATAATTAATCACTGCACATGATACTAGATTTAGAACCACAGGAATAAAACATTCTACCATATTAGGATCTTTAGACAGATAGAAAGGAAGCTATCACACACCAGTCTTCTTAAGGGGTTAACAGTGGGCCACATCCAGTGAAATTCCCTTAGTTTAAAAGCTCCCTTTAGTTCCATACACAATATGGAGCTTTTCATTTAGTGATAAAGTACGGCTTGGCTTTAAAGGAAATAAACAAGGTTTAGCCAGCCAAAAACAGAGTAGTAAAAGTAATTGAAAAAAAGGAGTTAAGTTAATCAGTCTGTTTCAACATTTATCATTTGTCACACAGAATGCCCCAGAATGCTTACAACGGAATTCATACTTAAATATTACTTTACATAAAATAATTCAATCATAGGAATAATGATGCAGTTGTGATCTGTTCCAAGTTAAAAATAACAAATCAGTAATAGATCCCACCACCTGGCATCCTTGGGCATGCTACACCTTATACTTTCCAAAAGTGCCAGAAGTCCATGCATGTAAAAATGGACACTGGCAGGCAGTCAGTTTGTTTACATCTCTAGCCATTATAAAGTCCCAACTATACTGAGGCTTCAGACTTAGCTGAATGGAATTCTTCCAACATTAGTGTAAAACACAGATCAGTCAAATTGCCATTTTAACATCATCATAAACAGACAACCTTCTGAATCTCAAATGAATCCAGTACTCTGATTGCTGAGGCTCATAAAAAAAAGTTCCCAAAGAGAACTGAATATTCTTAGACCCACTGCAATCAGCTTCCTCCAACATTTTAAACATCATATAATATATTCAGAGTCCTTTGATGCCTCATGGACACTTTGTTAGAAAAGTAATGTGTGCATCTGTGCATATATGTGTGAGTATGTATAATGGTCCTTGTAATACAGTGACTTTAGTCCAGTCAGCTAATAATCTACTCAAGAGTTTATGTGATTCCAGTCCATTGAACTACATAACCCACTTTAGAGCTTGACTAGCAACTCAGCTACTTTCTGGAGATGCAGAGAATTCACACAGCACTGCATTTTAAAAAGAAAGCTGCTTTTCCATTGGGCTCCTTATAAAGCAAATATTTAGTCATTTTACACCTGTCCTTTTGCCTGATAATCACTCCCAACTATAAGATAACAGAGTATTCTATAGCTTCTCACACTCCATCAAGATAGAGCAGATGTCATGTAGAGTTAAGAAATTATGACCATGTGTTAGCATCGGAAAAAAATTATGCTTTTCTCCCGTTAACCTTTGGTATTATTGTCATGATGCTGTTATGTTCAATCTTTATTAACTTTTCAGGTATACCTATAACATTAGGATATGAAATTTTAAAAATGATCATTATACTGGCCTATTATTTTGATGGGTGAGTTAGGAAGGAGATGATGATTTTGCTTCACCAATTCAGTAGTTTACCTCTGAAAAATTATTCAGATCTCACTTAAGTACTGTAACGTACAACCAAAGACTTTAGGAGGAGAATAAAAAAAAAAAAAGAATCAGACTTCTGGTTTCTGGTCTGACATGTAAAGAGTATAGAAGTCATCTTTCCCATTCTTACAACAAGAAAAAAGTTGAATGAACTGAAACTCAACAACTCTTCTTAGATTCATCAGAGAATCACAAATTAACAGAATCAGAAGCCCAGAGTAGCATCCCGCTACTGGAACAGGATCCAGCAGGAACACTTTAAATCACAATTGGCAAACTGCTGAAGGCTCAGTGTGGGCCAGCTAGATAGTTAAAAACTCCAAAAGTCTTCACACTTTTGTGAGTTTTATCTCCAAGGACCCTACTAAGTTCCCAGAGTGAAGAACAGGAGAAAAATCTCATGATCCCAACAGGAGGGAAAAATTAGCCATTTTGAAATACTCCCAGAGTATATTCTGTTCTCTTAAACAAAACCTTGCCCCCAGAGCCTATTTGGCCCGGTTTTTACCAAGATCTAACCAATCTGTAAGAAGAGAAATACACAAAGTCAATCCCCTCTATTCTATCATGAAGGAACATGGAAATACCCAATTCCAGCATCTTCTAGCCTCCTGGTCTCACATAAGGAGGGGGAATAAAGAGCTGAGAAGCACTTGTGAAGGTCACAGAAGACTGAGACTTAATCATGGGACTACAGAACACTTCCTCTCCTCCCACATCTTGCCATCATATAAATTGAGTGAGTGTATAATAACGGGGATTATAATTATAATGCATATAGAACTGAAAGGCTAAAACCCTATTTAAGGAGACTTTTGGGAAAAACAAAGACAACGGGAAATACAAGGACAAAAGAGGAAATCTTAGCATTTCACAACTATACCTACAGCTATGGTCAATAGTAAATACAGCTTAACTCCTAGCCCAATAAGCATAAATCCTCACACTCAGTGTCACAATTCCTTTTACCTGATACTGATGCCTGGCTTCCATAAAAAAAAAAAAAAATTTACAAGGCATGCTAAAAGACAAAAAACACAGTCTAAAGAGACAAATCAAGCATCAGGACCAGACTCAGATACAAAAGATATTTTGAAGATATTTGGGAATTATCAGACCAGGAATATAAAATAGCTATGCTTAATATATTAAGGGCTTTAATGGAAAAAACGGACAACATGGCAGAATAACTGGGTAAAGTTAGCAACAATGGAAACTGGGAAAGAATCAAAAGGAAATGCTAGAAATAAAAAAAAAAAACTGTAATAGAAACGAAGAATGCTTATAATGGGTTCACCAGTAACCTGTGTATGGCTGAGGAAAGAATTAGTGAGCTTTAAAACACGCCAATAGAAACTTCCCAAACTGTAAAGTAAAGAGAAAAAAGAATGGGAAAAAATGGAACAGAATATCCAAAAACTGTGAGACAAATACAAAAGGCATAGTAGCATACATGTAATTGGGAATACAGGAATGAGAAGAGAGAGATAAAGGATCAGAAGACATATTTGAAGTGATAATGGCTAAGAATTTTCTAAAATTAATGTCAGATACCAACCCACAGAGCTGGAAAGTTTTGAGAACACCAAGCAGGATACATACCAAAAAAATCTACACCTACATATATCATATATAAACTGCAGAAGATCAATGACAAAGAGGACATCTCAAAAGAAGCCAAAGGAAAAAATGTTACCTACAGAGGAACAATACGAATTACACCAGAATTCTTTTTATAAACCATGTAAGCAAGAAGAGATTTAATGTGTTGAAAGAATAAAGCCTTAAAACCTAGAATTTTTAATCTAGTAAAATTATTCTTCAAAAGTGAAAAATAAGACTCTCCCGGGGAAAAAAATAAAATAAAAATTGAGGAAATGTGACACCAGTAGACCTGCTTTGCAAGGAATGTTAAAAGCAAACTCTTCAGAGGGAAGGAAAATAATATAGGTCAGAAACTTGGACGTACATAAAGAAAGAGCATTGGAGAAGGAATAAATGAAGGCAAAATGATACATCTTGTTTTTCTTATTCTTAATTTATCTGACAGATTACAGTTTGTTCAAATAATAGCAATAATGTATTCAGTGATTATACCTCAAGGATAACTGAAATGTATAACAGCAATATTATAAGGGACAGGAGGGTGAAATTGGCAATACTCTGTAATAAAGTATCTGCCCTATCTGTGAAGTGATGAAATGTTATTTGAAAGTGGACTTGGATTATTTGTAAATGTATACTGCAAACTCTACGGCAACTATTAAACTTTTTAAGAGAACTATAATTGATATGCTAAGAGAGGAAGGAAAATGAAATTATATAAAATGCTCAATTAAAACCAGAGAAGACAGAAAAAGAATGGAAGCCAAAAAAAAAAAAAAAAGAACAAGGGCAATAAATAGAAAACAGTTGCAAACGCGTTAGGTTTTAATCCAAATGTATCCATAATTACTTCAAATATGAATGGTCTAAATATACCAATTAAGAGACAGAGCCTGTCCAAGCAGATAAAAAACAAGATTGAGCTATGTTTTGTCTACAAGAAACCCACATTAAATATGAAGACACAGATAGATTAAAAGTAAAGAAATGGAGAAAGATATTATCATGCTAATACTAACCAAAAGAAAGTTGGAGTGGTTATATTAATTTCAGGCAAATACAACTTCAAACCAAGGAAATGCATCAGCATCAAGAGGGCTTAACATGCTGATAAATGGTTCAATTCTCCAAGAAGATACAACAGTATTTGAAGTGTGTATACCTAACAGTGGAGCATCAAAATATTTGAGGCAAATACTAATAGCACTGCAGCGAGAAACAAACAAATCCACTATTACATTTGGAGACTTCAACACCCATCTATCAGTAATTGACAGATTCAGCAGGCAGAAGGTAAATAATGACACAGTTGAACTCAACAACACCATCTATCGATTGGAACTAACTGTCATGTATAGAATACTTCAAACAACAACAGCAGAATATGCATTCTTCTCAAGCTCACATGGAATGTTCACTAAAACAGACCACACCCTGGGCCATAAAACACACCTTAAAAATTTAAAGAAGTCAAACAATGTATGCGCTCACACAACAATGGAAATAAACTAGAAATCAATAACAGAAACATAGATGGAAAATCTCCAAATATTTGGAGATTAAATAGAACACTTCCAAACAAGAAATGGGACAAGGAAGAAGTCTAAACAGAAATTAAGAAATATATTGAGCTAAATGAAAATATAACTCATGGAATGCAGCAAAAGCAGTGCTGAAAGGGAAATTTATTTAATTGAATACATATATTAGAAAAGAAGAAAGGTATAAAATCAACAGTTTAAGCTTCTACCTTAACCTGTTGCCTTCGAGTTGATTCTGACTCATAGTGACCCTATAGGACAGAGTAGAACTGCCCCATAGTGTTTCCAAGGACCAGCTGGTAGATTCTAATTGCCAACCTTTTGGTTAGCAACCAAACTCTTAAATCACTGCACCACCAGGTCTCCACTTCCACCTTAGGAAACTAGAAAAAGAAGAGCAAATTAGGCCTAAAGAGGGCAGAAGAAAAAATAAATAAAATAAAAACTAGAAATCAATAAAATGGAAAACAGGAAATCAATACAGAAAATCAAAATCAAAAGCTGATTCTTTCAAAAGATCAATAAATTGATAAATCTCTAATCAATCTAACAAAGAAAAAAGGGAGAAGACAGAAATTACTAATATCAGAAATAAAAGAGAGGCCATTTCTATTGATCCTGTGAACATTAAAAGGATATTAAAGGAATATTATGAATAACCCTATGCCCACGAATGTGATAACCTAGAGGAAATGGACCATTCCTTGAAAGACACAATCTACCAAAATTAATACAAGGAGAAATAGATCATTTGAATTGGCCTAAATCTACTGAGGCCCTTAAGTGGTGTGAACCATTTGCACCAAAGTTTGGCCAAATGTTGGAGGTTCAAACCCACCTAGTGGCACCATGGAAGAAAGGCCTGGCAATCTGCTTCCATAAAGATTATAGCTAAGAAAACCCTATGGAGCAGTCCTATTCTGTAACACATGGAGTTGCCACGAGTCTGAATCAACTTGATGGCAATGGGTTTGGGTTTTGTTGGGTTTACATCTACTGGAGTAATTGAATCAATAATTAATACATAAATCATCAGGCACAGATGGTTTTACTGGTTAATTCTACCAAACATTTAGGGAAGAAATGATACCAACACTCTAAAATCTCTTCAAAAAAGAGGAAGAAGCAGCGAGCACTTCGTAAGTCTTAAGTCATTCTATGAGGCCAGCATTACCCTAGTATCAAAATCAACAAAGATATTATAAGACAGGAACACAGACCAATTTACTTTCATGAAGATAAATGCAAAAATCTTCAACAAAATATTATCAAATCAAATCTAACAATGTGTAAAAAGAATTATACACCACGACCAAGCAGGATTTATCCCAGGTTTTCAAGTCTGCTTCAACATTCAAAAATCAATTAAGGTACAATCTATCGCATCAATAGCCTAAAGAAGAAATATCACATGATCATGCCAATAAATGCAGGAAAAGCATTTGGGGAAAAAAATAGTTTTGGTGATATTAGGTAATTCCATTTCAGGAAGGTATCACCTTTAATTTTTTTTAATCTTTAGTTTTTAACATACGTTACTCTTAAACACATGTTGGCAAACTATTCAGTTGGATGGCTGATTTCAGTTGTTCTGCCAATTTGACTCATTTTTGTTATGAACTTTGTTATGGAGTTTTTTTTTTAAGATGAAGTGCCCCAAGCTTTACTGTTTTTGAAAGAACTAACACTGGTCCTGCTCCATAATTACTCACTTCTGTCAATGCTTTGAGGGAAAGTAATTTTATCATTCCTCATTCAACTCTTAGTGAAACAGCAAAAAGTCTGCAGACGTTTGCCCTCAGTTGAGAATGACTCCTCCTCTACGGAATTTGTGAAATAGTAAAAGATGAGAGTTCTGATAAGTCTTGTTGCCCAATCTATTCTAATACTTAACTTCAGGGCACACTTAGGAATTATCATTTTTTCTCTGCCTGTCTATTAGATTGTGGGTAATGAAGCAGAATGGTGACAGAGAAGATTCATATCAAAAAATGCCATACATTTTTTTTTAGATAAGTATAGAGACACTGTCATAAAATAATGTGTAGGTAAATTGTGTACTCTGAAAAATTGGCACACAACAATAAATACTGTAGGAGAGATTTAATATACATCCGTTGCTTTTGAGACATTAGAGGAAGTTCTATCCCTGGAATAATTTGGCAAAATCAGCATGTTCTTGATTTAGGTTTCTTCGCCACTTTCCACAGGGGAGGCGGGATGGTTATCTTTGGTTAGCTATATATCCCTGATCATATTATGTAGATATAGACATAAAAAGCATAAGGAAGAAATCTCTAAATCTATGCAGAAGGGGTCCTGGAAGGAACATTTTAAAATAAATAAATACACAAAAGCAAATGGTTCTGACCCTCACCTTAGTTGCTGTTAAGAAAAATATATGGATGCTTTGAAGTTCTACCACAGGGAAGGCCAAACTACGCCAATGTGAAGTTAATGATACAACAATAATATTGTATTTTTTGACATTAACAGTTGAAGCTAAGAGCTTTCATTTTAAAATCAGTCATGTCAACTTTGCATATGCAAAGAGGAACATCAACTTGGAATTTAAGTCAATATGTTAAATAATTTTCTAAAAATAAAATATTTTCATCTAAAGTATGCAGTTAACTATAATGAGAGAGAATTCACTTCAAAGGACCCAGTTGTTTCTCAAAAGGTAAAGTGGAGAGTGCAAAATCAAGCTATTCCTTTAAGGTTTATTTTATCTGATTTCTGCACATTAAAATTAATCATTCTATTCTGCTCACTTTGCTACTCACCCAATTGTCAGGCACTTTCAAAAATGAAATCACAATACTTATTAATGTGTTAAATACTGGCAAGAAAAGCAGATTAAAATCATTTAATTATCTGCTTTTTCAGGGTATAGATGAATTACCTCTTTGGGGAGGTGCGTATTTTGCTAATGCAGAAACCATTCAAGTGATACGTGTTCAAAATTCCAATAGAAATATCTGAACCTTGAAGGCAATTCAATGGATACCCTATGACCAATTTGCCCGAGGTGAAACCAGTAACATCAGAAGCATCTAAAGGATAAAAATGGCATTGACAGAAGGCCTAAGTAAATGGCAATCAAAATAGTTTAGAAAAATATACCTTTTAAAATGTACAATAAAATATAATAGGTCCTTCCTAGAATGGTTGTAGAGGAAAGAGCTCAATTTTCGCACATCATGCTCAATTTTACATCCACATTTTTGGCTATGCTATTTTCCTCCATATGAATGGACTTTCTTCTCCTCTTTACTGATACAAATCATATTTATCCTTTTCAAAGCAATTCATGGCCCACCTTGTTCTTGACTATTTCAGTTCATTGTGCACTCATAGCAGTTAAAAGAATAAAACACACTATTTACCATGTGCTTTACAAAATTTTATATTATGCTTTTTTTGTTCTCATTTTAAATACTCCTCTATGCCTAAAACACTACGGGCCACACAATCTGAATGCAAGTATGTGTTGGTTAACTCCTTATAGATTCTCTGTATAATAGTGAAAGTATGTATCATGGGTTTAGATTGAACCTTGGTGGTCAACTAGTCTAACTAAGCTCAGTTTGGTAAATGACATAGATATTTCAGTTCATGATCTCTTAAACTTTTTCACCAAACATCCTTTCTTTTTGAAACAATGGAGAATCTCTTCTTCTAATTTCCTTTACTTTCTGAAATTGTGAATAGAACACGACAAGGACTCATTGGTCATTCTTGCCCTGAGAATGCAGGAGACTTCCAGCAGGGATCTGGAGAGTCAAAGTCCCTCAAGATACCCCAAATCATGAATTTGTTTTTGCTTCTAGAAGATATAGCTGGTAAAAGTATATATGGGGATTATTTGACTAATACACTAAAGCTTTCATGCATAAGAAAAATTGGACACCTATTCTTTCCACTCTTTTCAAGCCATCCAAGCCCTTTCCCCTTTCCGCTACTACAAGCAAACCTCATTTCCACTATACGTTGTAAATGAAAAGTTAATGAAATAAGTTATTTCTGAATAATTTTTATGACATAGAGCCCTTTAAAAGCTTTTTTGCAAATACTGTAAAGTTATTTTAAATGTATCACTTTAAATGCTAAAGAATCTTAATGAAGAAACACGTGTTAATTGAATGAGTTGTAGTGGTTATATGATATATAAAGATGTCCTTTATATTGCCTAATAAAGTTTTCTACTTTCCCTGGTTTGGCCTATTAAAATTTACATAGTTTTAAAAATAAAATTGCTAAGTGGTATTTATAAATTGTAAGTGAGCAAAAAGAAAAAAAAAACCCAGTTGCCATCAAGTCAATTCGGACTCACAGCGAGTCTACAGGATGAAGCAGAACTGTGCCATGGGGTTTCCAAGGAGTGACTGGTGGATTCAAACTACCAACCTTTTGGTTAGAAGCCGAGCTCTTAACCACTGCACCACTCAGGCTCCAAGGTGAACAAAGAGAGGAGTAAATGTTGGTACCTGCTATTCATACGTGGCGCAAATGATTAAGGGCTGGACTACTAACCAATAGGTTGGCTGTTCGAACCCATCCAGAGGCACCTTGGAAGACAGGCCTAACAATCTATTTCCAAAATGTCACAGCCTTGGAAACCCTACGGAGCAGTTCTACTCTATACACATGGGGTCGCCAGGAGTCAAAACTGACTTGATGGCAACCAACAACAACGCTGATAGTAAACTTCACATTTAGAGAAAGCCTAAGATCAGGGTAATCCTCAGAAGGAAAAACAACTTCACCAATGTTTTTCTACAAGTATATGTTTCCTTAGAAATAATAACACAGTTTTGAAGATAAAGTAAATCAACATGTTAGGAAACTGTTTAATGAATTTCCGGTTGCATTGATTGATACTCCTTAGTGCCTATTTTTTTTTTCTTTTTAGTGCCTAATGCCCAGGGAGTCACTTGTATCTGTCGAAAAAAATATATTTAGTAAAACCCTGAAACCTATATGCTATTGATATTGTTTCAAGTCTGGTTCTCCCCACACGTATTAGGGTTCTTTCAACTTTGACAAATAAACTTGGAATGAACTGGGCAATAAACAGGCTGCATTAATTTAAATCCTTAATAAACCTAAATGGAAAGGCACCCATTTGCAAGGAGAGCAGTTACCAATAATTTAGACACTTTAAAATAAAACCTACTCATTCCATTCAAGACCCCCACCCAAGTTTTAAAGTGGTAAGACACAGTTCAAATATACATATTGACAATTTATTATCAGCAAATTATAAATACTTCCAGAATCACGTATTGATTTTAACAATAGGTTTTTTTTTTATATATATATATTTTTAGGTAGTATTCATGTTCATTTTATTCCTGAGACTAAGAGCATCTAAGTCCACGATGGGGAAATCAAAGGATGGTTATTCCCATAAAGGCAAAAAAGAAAAAAAAAAGGAAAGAAAAACAAATCTTTAGCTCCAAAGTCACATACAACTCTCTTAAGTGTGGAGAAAAAAATCTTTATATAACCAAACATTCAGGCAAAACTGAATGAATTCTTTGAAAATGTAAAAAAAATGTAAGGAAATAATTTTTGACTGAATGTCTCAGGCAGTTGTTTTGGTATCATGTAATTCAGATTATTATTTTTCTCTGAATAGGTTACAGCTGAATGTTTTAAAAGAGTAAGAATGGTTACCTACTGTTGCAAAGTATTCTACCAAAGGTCTTGAGCTATATTTGAAGACTATTTTTCATTCCATTCAATGGCTATATTTTTAAACATGTTTCCCCTGAGTAGCTTTAAATGGGTGAACCTGTTTTTATTACTTTATCAGTAGCACACATATAAAGTGTAAATTATAATTGGCATTTATTTCTCATTTAGCTTCCAAAAGCACTTTTTAGTGATCACCACTCTAATCCAACTGTGAGTTAAATAGATGGCAAATATGATTAACCTTTTCCCTAGCAGAATATCTGGAGTGAAAAGAGGTAAATTACTAGCCTAAGGTCACCTAGGGAGTCAGTGCAGAGCCAAAATTTTTTAAACTCTCCAACTCAAAATTTGGTAAGGACATGCAGAAGAGCCTCTACCAGACTAACTTAATAGTTTTAGTTATTCTGGGAAAGTAAAAACGCTTGCCCATAAACCCAGACCCATTGCCCTTGAGACAATTCCGACTCATAGCAGCCCTATACAATAGAGAAAAACTGCCCCATTGGGTCTCCAAAGATGTAATTTTTATGGAAGCAGACTTCCACGTCTTTCTCCTGTGCAGCCCCTGGGGAGTTCGAACCACTGATCTTTTGGGTAGCAGCCAATCGCTTAACCACTGCACTACCAGGACGTCTTTTAAAAAAAATGCTTAAATTCCATAAAAATATAACTACAAGTGAATGAAATACTACATAAATATGATTTTGTTCTCATGTTTCTCAGGTAAACTGTTTCAAAGAATGTAAAATTATCCTGAACTAGAAGTCACATAAAAAAAAGATATTTTCCCATGGAATCCTTGTCTGTTGAACTATGTCAATGAAGGTAAAATTACCAACTATACACTGCATACATGTACAAACATTCACACACATCTAGCAAAAATAGTAAAACAATATTTAACAAAATCTTCACTAATAAGACAAATAATGATTAGTGAAGAATCTGAATTATGGATTTTTATAAAATTCATTTATTTCCAGTACGTAAGTAAATCAACAGATTTTAATAAAATAGATTCCAGGATGGAAGTCTTAGTTTTAGTGAAAATATAACAAGTTAATAATTAGTCCAAATATTAGATGAATCCCTGTCCAAATTATATTAAATTTTCCCATGGAACAGCCAGTGGGTTTGAACCACTGACCTTTTTGGTTGTCAGCCAAGCACTTAACCACTGCGCCACCAGGGCTCCTTGAAAGTTCAAATTAACGAGGGTTGGTTATATCAAATGTCAAGAGAAAATACTTCTCAAGGTTAAAAGAAACCACAATCTCTAGACTTAATCACCTTTGGATGCGCCTTTCTTTTTTTAAATTTTTGATGTTTTAGTGATTTTTTTCCCCCAAGAGCTATTAAATCTGGGTTAGAAAGGAATTGGCAGTTATGTGGTGTTATCTTTTATGTGTAATATTCAGCCTTTTCAAACGGAAAAAATGGCTTTCCCTTGTATGCTCAGCATTCAGGCACTCACTCAACCAGGAAATGCCTCAGATCAATGGAATGGATGATAGAATATTAGGGAATATGTAAGACTCTAATTAGCAAAGCGCTCTCCCATGCTTGTCACAGAAAAGCAACCCTTGGCAGAAACACATGCTCATCTCACATTAAGAGGAATGAAGCTTAAAAAAAAGCAAATGCAAATGGTGACCTTTAAAAAGTAGTTGTTCCATAAAGTGTTTTAAAACCTGAAAAATAGGCATTAGTTCAGGGAAATAAATGTGACAGAGGCAAGACTGCCTTTATTAGCTTATATGACTATTATTCACAGAACTCTCCCATTGGTTTAATTAAAAAAAAAATCAGCCCTCTTTCCTATTTTGGGTTTGCTGGTCAGAAAAGAAAGGTAAGCTTTCTAATAGTAAACCAAAAACAAAACCGAACCCATTGCCATTGAGTCAATTCTGACTCATAGTGACCCTACAGGACAGAGTAAAACTGCCCCATAGGGTTTCCAAGGAGCACCTGATGGATTCGAACTGCTGACCTTTTGGTTAGAAGCCATAAGAAGTGAAAAATTCGTGTACATTTTCTTCTGATTTTGTCCTCCAGAATTTTAGATGTTTTGGTGAGATCATATCCCAAACCATGGTTGCACAGAAAGGCAGAAGAAGGTAACACTTTTGATTCAATAGAAGGAAATGGTTACAGTCAGAAAAATTAATAAAATGCCAATGCTGGGTGGGGGTGAGGACTCAGCAAGTAATATATAGTAGGTTAGGGACTACAAAAGTTTGCTGAGGGGCATAAAAAAGAGCTTCTATAATTGGAGAGACATACTATATACAAATTGGTAGTTAAAATTGCATGTACTTTGTTTAACAATTACATGGATTCTAAGAAAAATACTAAAGAATATTGGGAAAGACATAATAGGACTTCCATGTGAATATGAAAGTATAAGGAAGAATCTTCTACTTCTGTCAGAAATCACTAAGAAATAACAAAGAGAACAAAGAAACGTGTGAATGCAAACACAAAAGATGCTGCTACAAGTAGTGGAGTTCAAGACAGGTCTTCCGACCGGAATGGAACCTAAAACTGAAAGTGAAAAAACTGAAATTTTTGCTGGGGTGAAACCAAAACCCTAATAGGAAAAAAAAAAAAAAGTTTTTCTGAACCCGAACCGAAATCGAAAGCTGTTATTTTTTTCACTCCTCTATGTTCGGTTCAATGATAATTTTTAAGTTGTAAGCAAGACCATTGGACCATTTATGTTTAATTCGCACCTGCACCCTGTACCCTGAATGCTTCTCTGGCACACGGCTGGTAAGGGCACAGTTCACTGTTTTGGCAAGTGTTATTCCACAGGCGCCGCTATAGGTGATAGCTGCAGTTAGGGAAACCACTGAAAGGCCAGTCGCAGTTCCCTGGTTCCGCTCCACGCTTGACTTCTCTCACAGTAATGGGAGCTATGCCAACCAAAGCCGTGAGAAACACTCAGTGATTGAGAACACTCGTAGTCAGAAATCTGAAAGAGCTGGTTAAGCTGCATCTGAATCCTGAACAGACTTTCATGTGAATGGAAATTTGTCAGGTGAGTGTAAACATTTTAAATGTACATTATTCACATTTTTAAGTGTGATATTTAAATTCAAGAAATAAAATATAGTGTATATTTTTTTGATATTCCATTATATTCAATCTGGACTCAAAGGTACAGTCAAACATTGTACTTATACGTTCAAATTTGATATTTATCTCACAAATAGAGATGTTAACAAACATAAGCAACTAGTGGGGAGAAAAGTAATGTTTCAATTGTGATATACCGTTATTTCACTGAAAACAACTTGATGGCATCACTATGAAGTGAGATTTTTCTTTAAAAGGTGTTGGATGAATGTACGACAATGTTGTAAAGTGGGACTACAAATGGAAGAAATCGGCAAATCATGAGAATGTTTAATGAAAAAACTTGATGGCAGCATTATGAAGTGAGATTTTTCTTTAAAAGGTGTTGGATGAATGTACGACAATGTTGTAAAGTGGGACTTCAAATGGAAGAAATCGGCAAATCATGAGAATGTTTAATTGAAGCTATTCTGGTTTTTCTACTATGATGACAATCCATGGCTAGAAGCATTTTAATACGTACTGGCTCTAATTCATTTCTATAAATGTGTTTATGTATTCTATTATCTTTTTGTTCTCAAAGTCCAAGACTTGTTTTTACTGTAATGTAATAGAAAATATGCCCTAATGTTAATATTATTTCTTATCCCTTGAATTCTTGCATGGGACGAACCAGAGGAAAATCCCTGTCGAGAATTTTTCAAGTATGAAGAGATTGAAGATAAAAGCACTTGTAAAGTTTGCAATACAGATACAGTTGGAGACCACACAGAGAATTTAGAGATGCACCTGAAGCGTCGCCATATGGATGAATACAATGCAGTGCAAAGCAAGAAGGCAAAGAAGATTGAAGAGAGTGTCAGAACTGTTAGGAATAAGCAACAAAAATCATTAGATGTGTTTGCCATTCCAGAAATCTTAAAGTGAAATTAGATAAACAATTGTTGATGCATGTGTTGAATTAGTTACTATTAACGTTTGTTCAATTGAGTTAATTGAATATTCAGGACCCTGTAAAACTTCAAAGCCATTTACTGCTTCAACTGGTCAAAATTTTTTCAGTCAACTCACAGAATATTAGGGAAATGATATCTCCCTCATCCTTAACACTTAGCTCCAAAATTTGTAGTAATCTAGAAAAAGAAATATTCTTTTTGAAAGTGGCTTTGTTAGCACAAGATGGTAAGATACATCTGTTGACATTGGGATGAAAGAATTAAAAAAAGACACACAGGTCTGTACATAAAAACCACTGTGTATTAAATTTTAGAGAAGTACAACATTGATTTGCAACAGATTTATTCTGTAAAAAAAAAAAGTTTTTTTTTTTTAGCCACCAAAAAATGAGTCTAATACGATAAAATTTGTTGATTTGCTCAGAAACGATGAAATCCAATATAAAATGTCAGGGCAAAATGACAATTTTGAAGACTCTGACTTAATGCGCTCTGACTTGCAGACATTAACCATCGCAGAGTGCAGTGAAAGCAAAAAGGTTTATAACATAAGAAAAGATTGACTGGTATAAAGTGTGCTGCACACACACTTCAAATAGTTATTAAAGATGTAATAAAGGATGCTGAACTGAAAGAATTTTTTGGTGAATATTGTGAACTTGCTTGAATACTTCGTATTCTGGCATTGTCTACCAAATTTTTGGAAAAAAAAATTTTTTTTTTGTACTACATTGCAACAGGATGGAAGAGTATATGCACCATGGATGCAAAAACTCCTGTGATGTATTAGCTGAGAATAATATGAAATAATACTTTTCTACTGACAAATGGGCGTATGTCAAATTATTTTCGGAAACTTTAAAACCTTTAAAGAAAATTACAGTAAGATTGCAAAGTGAACAATTAACCATAAGTTACGTTTTGGGGATGTGGGTGGAAACTAAGCTAAAATTAAGAACCCTTAATAATACATTTAGAAACACACTGAAAAATTTAATGTCAAGGAAAAAGTTATCATTGAAAATGATAGCATATTAGGAGCAGTTTATCTAGGTCCTTGTTATCAAATTCTAATTAGTTCTGAGCTTAAAGTGAAAGACATATTACATTTAAAAAGCATTTGAGAGATGACAGAAAATCTGAAAAGGAGCAATACTGAAAATGTAACAAAGGAAATCAATTCAGGAAGTACTCTTGATCCAAATGATGATGTTGATGAGATGAAGTTATTTTCTCAAAATGAAAGAAAAACAGTTACATTGGGATCAAACGACTATACTGTTAATATTGGCTTTGATGGTCCACTAGCAGTTGAGAGAATAAAAAGTATTCTTAAATTTTGTGAAGAAAACCGTTGAGAATATCCCCAGTTATATGAAATTGCTATGGGAGTTTCGGGTGCGCCAGCTACTCAGGTCAGTGTTGAGAGCGCTTTCTAGGGTTTGAAATTCATCTTGTAAGACAACAGGGATAGCTGAAATGAAAAGATATTAGAGGACATTCTTTTAATGAGGTGTAATTATGGTTTACTACAATGATGTTTTCTAAATGAACTGTATAATTGTGTATGAATTAAATCTATAATTGTACTAAAATGTTTATTTTATGGAATGTAATGGCAATTCTTCAGCTTAGAACTGGGGTGAATATTAAAGCATGAAATATTTTATTGTACTTTGCCTTTATGTTTTGATGTATTAGGTATGAGAGTACACTTTGTATTTCCAGTATTTCATAAATAAATTCTTATCAGTTTTACATGACTATTAAGTATTAGTGAAATGTTGCCTACATCAAAATTAAGTTTCTTTTCAGTGTATTTTATAGTATTAAGACTTTCCTAATAAAAAAACTATTCGGAATCTTCAATTTCATATTTATACAGTATGTTCGGAGTGTTTTTATTGCAATACTATTTTTAAAGTGACTCAGTACTGCAGTGAATTCTGTTGTTGTTCTTAGGTGCCACTGAGTCTATTGTGACTCATAGCGACCCTAGAGGACAGAGTAGAACTGCCCCATAGGGTTTCCAAGGAGCAGCTGGTGGATTGGAACTGCTGATCTTTTTGTTAGCAGCTGAGCTCTTAACCACTCTGCCACCAGGGCTTTATACCGTGAATTCTATTATGTTTTAAAACATAGAATTTAAAAATATATATGTTTTACATCGTGTTTTTCTTTGTATTGAAATGTTTTGAGGCAGTGATTAAAACTGGACATCACTGTCAGTTTAGATTTAATTACTAATGAATGTGTAGGAAGAAATAGTTTAATATTGCCACTTTCAAAACTAATTACAAAATCTTGGGATGAACAAAACTCGAGTTAATATAAAAATGCAATATTTTTTTGCAATATAAAGAATTAATTTGGTAGCCATATTTCTTCAGATGAAATTACTACAGGTTATTCATTTGCAGAATATAAATTTGAGATTGGAGAGTAAAAAAAAAAAGGTTTGAACCAATTCAAACCAGTTCAGTCATGGTGACAAAGTGAAATAGGAACCGAACTGAATTTTTAAAATTTTGGTGAGCTGGAATGATAACCAGAACAGAAAAAATTAGCGTTCAAAGCACTGGTTTAAGCAGAGGTACAGGAAGAGCCAAAAAGAGAAAATTATCTTGGCTGATGATATCAGAAATAACTAGCAATGTATATTTCTCCAAGGCCAAGGCATATGAGAGAAGTAAAACCAAAATCCCTTTTGTATAACAATGAAAAACTGATGTACCAGTTGATGGTGGGCTTTTTCATCGACATGCTTAAGTTCCCTGAAGAAGAGGAGGCAGGCTTCAACACATAGATGAGCCAAATTTTCAAAAGAAGTATACCCTTGTGACAGAGGGGAATAAAGAGATTTTATTGTGAACTGTCCCAGAGCCACCTATCTCTCATAGTTGGACAGAAGTAACATCTAAATTACTATACACACACTAAAAGCCTGGAACACAGACCAGGTCTCTCCACCAGGAAAAACTCTAATCAATAGCTGACCTTGAAAAAATCCAGCACATTCCAAGATGACTAACAAAAAACAAACAAAAAAGAACTTGCACAGGATCTATTTCAATATAGTACAAATAAACAGAAGGTAAAAAGAATATTTTTAATTCAGAAACATAATTTTGAATAAAAAAATTTAACCTTCCGATTGGAAGTTAATACTGTGTCCCAGAGAAACACTGACACAGTAAATATATATATATCTTCTATTATTATGGCCTTGGTGACAGAAACGACACTGGAGATCACATGATCAATGACTTCTTCATTGCAAATACCTTTTTTCAACAACATAAATGACGATGATACTCGTGGACCATGCCAGATGGAAAACACAGGAATCATATTGCTACATCTGTGGAAAGAGACAATAAAAAAGTTCAATATCATCAGTCAGATCAAGGTCAGGGGCCAACTGTGGAAAAGACCATCAATTACTCGTATGCAAGTTCAAGTTGAAGTAAATTAGAACAAGTCCACAAGAACCAAAGTCTGACCTTGAGTATATCATACCCGAATTAAGAAACCATCTTAAGAATAGATTTGACACATTGTACACTAATGACCAAAGACCAGATGAGTTGTGGAATGACATCGAGGACATCATACATGAAGAAACAAGGGGTCATTAAAAAGACAGGAAGAAAGAAAAGACCAAAATGGATGTCAGAAGAGACTCTGAAACTTGCTCTTGAATGTAGGGTAGCTAAAGTGAAAGGAAGGAACGATGAAGTAAAAGAGATGAACAGATGATTTCAAAGGTCAGCTGGAGAAGACAAAGTAAGGTGTTATAATGACATGCGCAAAGACCTGGAGACAGAAAACCAAAAGGGAAGAAGTCACTCAGCATTTCTCAAGCTGAAAGAACTGGAGAAAAAAAATCAAGACTCGAGTTGCAATATTGAAGGATTTTACAGGGAAAAGATTAAACAATGCAGGAAGCATCAAAAGAAAATGGAAGGAATACACAGAACCACTGTACCAAAAAGAATTGGTCAACATTCAACCATTTCAGGAGGTAGCATATGATTAAGAACCTATGGTACTGAAGGAAGAGGTCCAAGCTGCACTGAAAGCATTGGCAATACAACAAGGCTCCAGGAATTGATGGAATACCAACTGAGATGTTTCAGCAAACAGAGTGCTGGAAGTGCTCACTCGTTTATGTCAAGAAATTTGGAAGACAGCTGCCTGGCCAACTGACTGGAAGAGATCCATATTTGTACCCATTCGAAAGAAAGGTGATTCAACAGAATGCAGAAATTATCAAATAATATCATTAATATAATACACAAGTAAAACTTTTGCTGAAGATCATTCAAAAGCAGTTGCAGCAGTACATCCACAGGGAACTGCCAGAAATTCAAGCCGGATTCAGAAGAGAATGTGGAATGAGGGATATCATCGCTGATGTCAGATGGATACTGGCTGAAAGCAAAGAATACCAGAAAGATGTTTACTTGTGTTTTCTTCACTATGCAAACGCATTCGACTGTGTGGATCACAATTTTCCACACACCAGTCAGAATGGGAACTCCAGAACACTTAATTTTGCTCACTTGAAACCTTTACTTAGACCAAGAGGCAGTTGTACAACAACGGGACATCAGGATTGGAGGAAGGCTCATTAACAACCTGCGATATGCAGATGACACAGACTTGCTTGCTGAAAGTGAAGAGGCCTTCAAGCACTTACTGATGAAGATCAAAGACCGTACCCTTCAGTATGAATTACGCCTCAACGTAAAGAAAACAAAAATCCTTACAACTGTACCAATAAGCAACATCATAATAAATGGCAAAAATATTGAAGTTGTCAAGGATTTCATTTTACTTGGATCCACAATTAACACCCATGGAAGCAGCAGTCAAGAAATCAAAGGATGTATTGCATTGGGCAAATCTGCTGCAAGAGATCTCTTCAAAGTGTTAAAAACAAAACAAAACAAAGGTATCACTTTAAGGACTAAGATGTGCCTGACCCAAGCCATGGTATTTTCAATTGCCTCACATGCGTGTGAAAGCTGGACAATGAATAAAGAAGACTGAAGGAGAATTGATGCTTTTGAATTATGGTGTTGGTGAAGAATACTGAATATACTGTGGACTGCCAGAACAAACAAATCTGTCTTGGGAGAAGTACAACCAGAAAGCTCCTTAGAAGCAAGGATGGCAAGGCTTCATTTCACATACTTTGGACATGCTATCAGGAGGGACCAGTCCCTGGAGAAGGACACCATGCTTGGTAAAGTAGAGGATCAGTGAAAAAGAGGAAGACCCTCAAGGAGATGCATTGATGAAGCGGCTACAGTGGACTCAAGCGTAACAATGACTGTGAGGGTGGCACGGTATGGGGCAGTGTTTCATTCTGCTGTACACAGGCTCGCTATGAGTCAGAACTGACTCCAAGGTACCTAACAACAACATATTCTATTATGTTATATAAACTAGAATGCATTATATATGCAATATAATCTATAATAAATCATATATATAACTAGATATTTATATAGACTATATGATATGTGTGTGTATATACATAAATATATACATATATATACACATACATACATATACAGGGAAAGAGTCTTGGCGACTCAGTGGTTAAACTCTCGACAACTAACTGAAAGGTTGGTGTCTTGATTCCACCAGCTGCTCCATGGCAGGAAGACGTGGCAATCTGCTTCTGTAAAGATTATAGCTTTGGAAGCCCTACGGGGCAGCTGTCCTATAGGGTTGCTATGAGTCAGAATGGACTCGAGGGCAATGGGTTTTGGTATATATACAGAGAAACCTGTGAAATGTATATACCATGAAACCTGTGAGAGCCAGAACTCAAGGGGCCTGCCTTGTTTGCCAGGTCTTGCAAGTTTTCTGCTTTACAGGGTGCATGCAGTCTTACCACTTTTCTATCACTCATTTTATTGAAAAATATTTGAGTTTTCCTTCTCTGTCATGTTTCTTCCTTACACAGATCCAGCTTTCTCAGGTTTTACTATGTGAGTGTGTATGTGTGTGTATATCCTAAAAATTATTGAACTTTAAAAAAAAACTCATTGCCATCGAGTCTATCCTGACTCATAGTGACCCTATAGGACAGAGGAGAACTGCCCCATAGGGTGTCCAAGGAGCAGCTAGTGGATTCAAACTGCCAACCTTTCTGGTTAGCAGCTGCTCTCTTAACCACTCCACGTCCAGGGCTCCAAACTTTAAGTAATACAGACCTGACCTCAGAATTTTCCACACACCAGTCAACATCCAGAAGATGGAGGGGAAAGAAAAAAAAAAAAAACTAAAAAAGCCTACAAAAATATTTCACCTAAGATTCTTGTGTTTCCTGAAACTTTCATGTGAATATAAAATCAAATTTTTATAAAGGCATATAAAACAGCAATCAACATCGAATCTAGCTGCAGAACTTAACTTTTGAATGAGGCTAAAATTACAGAGCTGGGGAAAGGGAGATTGAGGGTGACTGCTAATGGGTATAAGGTTCCTTTTTGGGGTGCTGAAAATGTTCTAAAATTGATCATAGTGATGGTTGCACGACTCTGTTACTATACTAAGCCCCCCTGAATTGTACACTTTAAAGTGGTGAATTTTATGATGCATGAATTGTCTCAAGAAAGCTGTTATAAAAAAAAATTATAGAACATAATGTAAATATCACGAGCCCTCTCAGTACCATGTAATCAGGGATATCCATATTACGGTCAGGATGACATATCATTGAAGTTGTCTGCATTAGGCAAAAACTAAGAAGTATGGAATGACACAGTTGCATGGGATGCAGGGCAACAGGCAGTTCTATAAACTGCTGGCGGGCATATAAATTGTCACAATTTGGAGAAAATGCTACTATGTTGTAAAGTCAACATTCACATACCATAAAACCTAGATTGTCCACTAGGTTCATACTGTAAAGAAGCTTGAATATATGCTCTAAGAAACTCTGGCAAGAATGATTACAGGTACATAATTTATGATGACAAAAATGGTACAATCTTAAATGGCAATAACGGGGAAAAGGAAGATTCTTTTTCACAGCCTGTGCCCAACTGGTGCCCAACTAGTGTTTCAAGGGAGCTTTCCTTATATTTCAGGGAAGAAACAGGAAAAAACAGAAAATATCTGATTGTCTCCTTCCTCAAGGGTTAGTCTTGTTACTTAATGAAGATTCCTGTCGATTTTGTTGTCTCAATGACTTTTCCAAGCTAATTTTTTTAGAAAATGTGTTCCAATTCTGTTATCTCTGCAGTCAGTTACTTCATAGATATCACCAGGGGGTGCTCTAGCCTTTAAATATGCTGGCTAGGTGCTGCCCTTGCTGGGAGAGGGTCAAAATTCCTGCCCTGGGGCATCACCAGACCAACCCAGCTGTGCCCACTATGTAGCCCCAAATGTTGCAGCCCAAAGTGCCCCCCTGCCCGCCCTGGCATCAGCCAGCTGTGCTATGAACATGGGCCACCATCTACACCAAGGGGATTGTGGTTGGTGCCTGTGTTTCACCTAAGAGAGATCAACAGCTTGTCCCTTCATCAAGTACTCCCCTGGTTGAACTAAGTGACTAATCAAGTCCCAGAGATCCAAAATTTCCAGAGGGCAACTAACAACAACATTGTTACACTGGTGGAGGGACGGGCCTCTAGAACTCCCAACTCCACCATCCTGCGTAATTTCATATTGCTACTGAAAGTTCTCAATTCTGTAAGACACTCTCCTTCAGCCCTTAATCCAGTGGATTCTGACTCATAGCAACCCTATAGGACAGAGTAGAACTGTTCCATAGGGTTTCCAAGGAGCAGCTGGTGAATTTGAACTGTGGACCTTTTGGGTAGCAGCCAAGCTCTTAACCACTGCACCACCAGGGCTCCCTTCAGCCCTCAGAAGCCGAAAATCTATGCTTCCGTTATGTATGTTTCAATCACACTAATTATTCCGATGTGATTAAGTGCAGGCACTGCCTGCTGGGCTTTGTTCCTGCCTCAACACCAGGCCTGCTGGAGTGCTGATACTGTCCAATCTGAGGGCCAGCCCCCAAAACAGAAATGGACAGAAACAACAATCCCCCCAGCAATGGCAAAGTCTATTCCACACACTCCTCAGCCAAAGAGCACGCCCCGGTTTCTGGAAGTGCAGCCCGTGGCTTGTGGCTCCACCACGCAGTAGCTACCTCTACAGGACCCAAAGCTGTGGAGGCTGGGAAAAGAGCCGAGAGAGCGCTCACAGTAGAAGAAAAAAAACAAAGAGAAACTACTTACTGTTTGAGTGCAGGCTTTTTCTTAATTCAGTGTTAGCTTAGATGCTGTAATTCTCAGACTGGTTTCCAGAGTTCTTGGAGTTTTCTATAATTGTCTTGGCAAGATAGGAGCTGGGCAGGGCACTTACTTATGCCAGCATCTTGCCTTTGCTCGATACCAGGCAGTCTCAATTACTTGTAGCTTTATACTAAGTTTTGAAATCAGGTAGATTGCGTCCTTTCAACTTTGTTCTTCTTTTTCAGACTTCTTTTACTATTTTTATTTCTTTGCCTTTCCATATACATTTTAGAATTAGCTTTTCAGTATCTATAAAAGCCTCGCTGGAATTTTTGGGATTGTGTTGAATCAGTAGATTAAATTGGGAGGATTGATATTTTAACAACATCAAGTCTTCCAAACAATAAATGCGGTATATATTTCCATTTATTTAGATCTTGCATTTCTTTCATTAATGTTTGTAGTTTTCAGCATACAAATCCTGATCATATTTTGCTGAATTCATGCGTAAACATTTTGGCTTTTTTGTTGTTTATTGTACTGTTCTTTGCTAATTGTCGTATATTGACTTTGTATTCTGCTACCTCGCTAAACTTATTTATTTCCTAGGAGCTTTGTTGTGGTTTTCTCGGCATAGTCTACGCTGACAATTATGTGTGTCAGTAGAGATTTTTATTTCTTCATTTCCAATCTGTATGCCATTTCTTTCTTCCTCCCCTCCTCTTCTGTCTCTCTCTCTTTTTTTTTTTTGCATTATAGCCTTGGCTAGGACTGCAAGTACAATACTGAAGAGAAGTGGTGAGAGAATCAACATTGCATAACTAAGTGGGAAAGCATTCAGTCGTCCAGTGGTATTATGTTAGCTGGATATTTTTTTGTAGATGCCTCTGTCAAGTACAAGAAGTTCTGATTTATTCTGAGCTTGCTATAAATTGTTAGCATGAATTGAGGTTGATTCTCGATTCTCAATGCTTTTTGTGCATCTCTTGTTTTTCATCTATTTTTGTTTTTGTTAGTCTGTTAATATGGCTGATTTTATTAACTGATTTTCAAATATTCAATCAGCATTGAATTCCCGGGCTCAACCCCATTTTATAATTTTGCATTATCTATCTACTGCTGAACGTGATTTGCCAATAATTTGTGGAGGATTTTTTTATCCACGTTCATAAGGATGAATTCATACTCTAGTTTCCTTTTCATGTACTTTCTCTGACTGACTTTGGTGTTAGGGTGACACTGGTCTCATTAAATGAGTTGGGAAGTGTTTTCTCTTCTTACATTTTCTGGAAGAGATTGTATATAATTGCTGCTTTTAGTTCTTTATATGTTTGGCAGTATTTGCCAGTGAAACCATCTGGACTTGGAATTTTCTTTTGAGGAAAGTTTTGAACTGTGAATTTACTTTCATGAATAGTTACAGGGCATTTCTTTTTCACTGAATTTTAGTCACTTGTATATTTTATGGAATTTTGTCCTTTACGATTCTTACTCTTTGTGGTCTTTAGTGACATCCCCTCTTTTGACCTGATATTGTTATTTTTTGTCTTCGCTTTTTTTTCTTTAGTCGCGCTAAGTAGAGGTTTACCTATTTTACTGATCTTTTTAAAGAACCAGATTTCATTTTGTGGGTTTTTATTGTTTTACTGTTTTCAATTTCACTTATTTCTAGTCTTTACTATTTTCTTACTTTTTGTGCTTTGTATTTATTTTGGTCTTGTTTTCTAGTTTCTCAAATTTGACACTTAGATTATAGTTTTGACATTTTTGTTCTTTTATAATATAAGCATATAATATTTTTAAAAATTTTGTCCATTAGGTGAAAGTTTACAGAACAAATTAGTTTCCCATTCAATAGTTTGTACATAAGTGTCATGACATTGGTTTCATTCCCCACAATGTATCAGCACTCTCCCCATTTCCATCCTAGGTTCCTGGTTTCCTTTCTCCTTATTTTCTACCCCTTCCTGCCTTCCCATCTTTGCTTTGGGGCAAATGTTGCCCTTTTAATTTCGTGTAATTGATTGTTCTAAGAAGCATGTTCCTCTCAGGTGTTATTTTTTATTTTATGGGCCTGTTTATGGTTTGGCTGAAAGGTGGTCTGTGGGAATGGTGTCAGCTCCAGTTCAGAAGGGTGTCTTAGGGCCATAGTCTCATGGCTTCCTCTAGCCTATGTCAGGCCAGTAAGTCTGGTCTTTTTTGTGAATTTGATTTTTTTGTTCTACAATTTTTCTCCCATTCTGTCTGGGACCCTCTGCTGTGATCCAGTCAGAGTGGTTGGTAGTGATAGCCAGGCACCATCTAGTTCTTCTGGTCTCAGGATCATGTAGGCTGTGGTTTACGTGGTCCTTAGGACTAATTACTCCCTTGAGTCTTTGGTTTTCTTCACTCTTTGTTCCACATGGTAAGAAACCAATAGTTGTATCTTGGCTGCTTGCAAGCTTTTAAGACTCCAGATGCTACTCACCAAAGTACGATGCAGAACTTTGCCTTTTGAACTATGCTGTGCCAATTGACAGAAATATCCCCCGAGGCTATGGTCCTTCACCATCGAGCCTAAGAACTTTTTGTCCTGAAAGGTGTTTGGTTATATCTAAGAAGTTGCCCTGACTGTGGCCTTTGTGTGCTTTCTTGTCTATATTAATATATAATCAGCACCTACAGTTATGTATGTATGTATATCCACCACCAAACCTATATCTGCAGGTGGATGTGTTCCCTCATACCCTCCCACACTTCTTGGCATATATATCTACCTGTGTATCCATTCATAAATTAGTGTTTGTTAATACTATTATTGTAGGATTGTCTCTGCTATGGTAATTACTGCTATTGCCCTTTGTTCTTGCATTCCTTTCAATATCCTCCCATGCTTTCACGCCTTAATCATGTTTTACTGACTTCCCCCAAATTGTGTATTGCCTTTCCTTTCACCAATATTAATGTGTCTTCTATATATTTGGTAATTTTCCCTCCTTCCCACTCCCATCCCTGGTAACCATCAAAGAATGTTTGTTTACTTTTTCTGTGTGTAAACTTTTTCTTGTTTCTTTATGATAATGGTATTATATAATATTTGTCCTTTTGTGATTGATTTATTTCACTCAGAATAATGTCCTCCAAATTCATCGATGTTGTGAGATGTTTCATGGATTCGTCATTATTCTTTATTGTTGAATACTATTCCATTGTGTATATGTACCACAGTTTGTTAATCCATTCATCTATCAATGGGCATTTAGGTTGTTTCCATCATTTTGCTTCTGCGAATGATATAAGCACATAGTATTTTAAATTTCTTTTAAGTGTTGCTTCACCTGCCTCCCACAAATTTGAAATATTTTATTTTAATCTATAGTCAAATTTTTTTTTGTTGTTGTTTTTTTTTTTTTTTTTGCTTTTTCATTTCTTTGGGGACTGTCTCTTTGACCTATGGATTTTTTTAGAAAAAATTTTTTTTTTATTTTCTGAATATGCTATTTCTGTTTTTGTTTTCCATATGGTCAGATAATGTAGTTTGTATGATTTGAATTATTTTAATTTTTTAAATTTTTTTAACCCAAAAGATTTTCTATCCTGATGAATATTCCATGTCTAGTTGAAAAGAATATGGATTCTGTTATTGTTTTTTAGAATGATTTGTAAATATCAATTAGGTCAAGTTGGTTGATAACATTCTTGATGTTTTCTATACCCATGTTGATTTTCTCTTTTCTTTTTTATGTATTACTGATAGTATAGTGTTTAATTCTCTATAAGTAATTTTGAATTTATCTATTTATCCTTTCATTTCTATCAGTTTGTTTTTCATGATTCTTGAAGCACTGTTGTCAGGATCATACATATTTAGAATTGTTAGGTGTTCTTGGTTTATTAGTGGGTTACATGTAGAGTCTATGGAGATATTGGAGGAAATGGCAATTTTTCTTCATGGCAATTTTTCTTCAAGTTTTGGTTTCCTTTCCCAATCTACCTACTGTTATTTACTTTTCAAGTCCCAAAATTGCTACTTTATATATTTTGGCAAAGATTTTAGTTTTAATCACTGGAAGAAATAGGATAGAAGATGTTTACTCCATCTAAACAGAAACCAGAATCCTTTCATTGTGGTTTTAATTTGCAGTTTTCTAATGATTAATGGTACTGAGCATATTTTCAAGTACTTAAATTGCCATCCACATATCTTTATAATATCATCTGACTTAATATTTTGCCCATTTTTTATTGGTTTGTCTGTCTTATTATTGAGTGTGTTTTTTAATATATTTTGAATACAAGTCTTCGTCACATATATATATATTTCAAATATTTTCTCACAAGTCATAGCTTCTCTGTTTATTCTTTTAATAGTGTTTTTTCAGGAGCAGAAGTTTTTAATTTTAATGAAATCCAGTGTATCGATTTTTATCTATTGGGTCATGCTTTTGGTTTTGTACGTAAGAAATATTATGTAAGTTAAGCTCACAAAGAGTCCCACCTATGTTTTTGTCTAAAAGTTTTATAGTTTTAGGTTTACATGTCAGTCTATTTTCCATGATGAGTTTATTTCTGTGAATGTTGTGGTTCTTGTAATATAGTGGCAAAGAAGTAACTTTATTATGTTCAAATGTTTTGTGGAAGGTAGAAATTGTAAGTGACAAACTTGGATATTTGGCTGAGGAGATTTGTAAGCAGGACCTTAAAAGTCTTAAAGGGGCAGCATGGTTTATCTACGCTGCTTATAGTGAAAAGCAGGAGGAAAGAGATAGATATAGAACTATGCACAAAAAAAAAACCAAAACTTAAATATTTGGAAATTCTATTGTAAAAATGAAGAGTGTGTACTCTGGAAAAGACACCAAGGGTGTGGCTTCACAGTCTTTTGCTAAAGAGATTAGCCATGTGAACTACAAAATGTATCAATGACCTCAGCTGAAATCCTGTTAGTTTTCACTGAAAGGGACGGAGACAGGACCAAATGAAGAAAAGCTGTCTGCCCTTGGAATTACATAGGTAAGAAGACTAAATGAGCTATTTGGTTTCAAATATCTGTTGTCTTCCAAAAAAAGGAAGGCACCATCCCAGGAACAGTTCAGGGACCAGCAGAAGTGTCAGAAGAAGCATGAGGGGCATGGGTGAATTTTTCTTGATTTCAAAGTGTAGAGTGACCACCCATTAGGTTTCAAAGTATGTGGTCACTGCCTCCTAGGTTGCAAAGAATGGGGTCAACACCACCTCAGTTTTGGAGGGTGGGTCTGCCATTCTGATGAGCCAAGATAATGGAACCATTGCCCAAAGTTGAGGGGGCGGGGCTGCTATGCCAGTGGGCTAGGGAAATGGAGCTGCTGCCTAAAGTTGGGGAGCAGAGCTGCCATGCCAGTGGGACAGGAGAACAGGGCTACCCAAAGCTAAGGGGGGTAGGTTGCTGTTTCAGGGGGCCTGAAAGGCTTTGCTGACATTCAGGGCCAAGGGGCTTCCATCCATATTCAGGAGAACATGGTCAATGCCCAGAGTCTGCAGAACAGAGCCACTGCCCAGATGTACCTGGGAAGCAGAAGACTATTTCAAGTCTTCAGAGCTAATGAGATTTTCCCTGCTGAGTTTTGTACTTGCTTTATATCCATGACCCCTTGTTTCCCTCCAATTTCTCCCTTTTGGAATAAAAATGTCTATCCTGTGCCTGCTCCCCCATTGTACTCTGGAAGTAGATAACTTGTATTCTAGGTTTAACAGGTACACAGATGGAAAGGAATTTTGTCCCATGGTGGAAAACACCCAGAATCTCATCCCAACTTGATTTAGATGATTCAGAAGATAAAATTTTGGACTTAGAATCAATGCTGAATGGGTTAAGACTTTGACAGATGATGTAATAAGGTGAATTGTGGTTTTGCACGTGGGGAGAATATAAATTAGGGGGGACTATTATGAATTGAATTGAATTGCACCCCCCTTGCTATGGGCAAGGAAGGAATCAACACAGCTGAGACCCTGATTTGGACTTCTAGCCTCCAGAGCTGTGACAAAATAAATTTCTGTTCTCTAAAGCCACCACTTGTGGTATTTGTGTTACAGCAGCACTTAGGTAACTAAGACAAGTGTATAACTTGGACTGAATTGCTTGGTCACATGATGACTCTGTGTTTAACTTTTGATGGAACCGACAGTTTTCCAAAGTCGCTGTACAATTTTACAATCCAACCAACAATGTATGAGTGTTCAAACCTCTCCACATTCTTTCCAACACTTGTTATTGTCCATCTTTTTAATTTCTGCCATCCTAGTGGTTGTGACTACCACTCATCTGTCAATTTGTCGTATTACAGTGGTTTGGGTCTTGCTATGATGCTGGAAGCTATGTTTCAAATATCAGTAAGTTTACCCATGGTGGACAGGTTTCAGCAGAGTTTCCAGACTAAGACAGACCGGGAAGAAAGGCTTGGTGATCTACTTCCAAAAATCAGTCAATGAAAACTTTATGGATCATAACAGAACATTGTCTGACTCACTAGCTTTGGACACATCATCAGGAAGTATCAATCACTGGAGGAGTACATCACGTTTGGTGAAGGGCCAATGAGGGCAAGGGAGACCTTCACTGAGATGAATCGGCACAGTGGCTGTGGCATTGGACTTGAACGTGCCAGTGATTGTGAGGATAACTCAGCATCACAAAACATTTTATTCTGTTGCCCATAAAGTAACCATGATTCAGAGGTGAATGAACATCAGTATCTATGTATTTCTATCTAGTGGTTGTGAAGTGGTATTCCATTGTTGTGTTGGTTTGCATTTTTTCTAATGGTTAACAATGTTGGACATTCCTTCATGTGCTATATGGCCATTTATATATCTTCTTTGGAGAAATGTCTGTTCAAGTCTTTTGACCATTTTGTAATTGGGTTGTTTATCTTTTTAGTACTTAATTATAAAAGCTCTTCATATATTCTACAGGCTAGTTCCTTATCAAATATATTATTTATAAATATTTTCTCCCATACTGTGGGTTGTCTTTTCACTTTATTGATATTGTACTTTGGAGCACAAATGTCTTTAATACTGATGAAGTCCAATTTATCTATTTTTCTTTTGTTATTTGTGCCAAAATCATGAACATTAATGCCTGTGTTTTTTCTAAGTGTTTCATAGTTTTAGTGCTTACATTTATTTATATAATTATTGTTGTGTTAATTTTTTGTATGGTGTGAGATAGGAGTCCAACTTCACTCTTTCACATGTGGATATCCAGTTTTAACAACATCATTTGCTGAAGACTATTCTTTCCCCCATTGAATTTTCTTGGCCCCCTTATTGAAAATGAACTGATCATAAATGTAAGGGTTTATTTCTGGACTTTCAATTTCATTCCATTGTGTACCTTCCTGTGTCTCTTCTTGTCTTAGGTTCTGCCCTACTCCAGTATGACTTCATGTTAACCTAACCAATAACATCTTCAAGAACTATTTGCAAACAAGGTCTCATTCATGGGTACCGGGGGTTAGGACTTCAACATACCTTCTAGGGGAACACAATTAAACCCATAACACCTACCCTACATTTTAATTATATTTTTTAGGTAATCAAATATTTTTTAAATTTTATATATTTACCCACGAACTTATGATTTCTGATGTTCTTGATTCCTTTTGCGAAGATCCAATATCCCTCTGGTATCCTAAAGGACTTTCTTTGACATTTATTATAGTGAATGACTTGTGAGAAATTGTTTCAAATTTTGCATGTCTGAAGAGGTCTTTATTTCACCCCCTTTTCTAAATAAAAATTTTTATTGTGCATTAAGCGAAAGTTTACGAATCAAGTCAGTCTCTCATACAAAAATTTAAACACACCTTGCTATATACTCCCAGTTGCTCTCCCCTCAATGAGACAGCACACATCTTCCCTCCACTCTCCATTTTCGTGTCCATTCAGCCACCTTCTGACCCCCTCTGCCCTGTCAACTCCCCTCCAAACAGGAACTGCCCACATAGTCTCATGTGTTTACTTGACCCAAGAAGCTCACTCTTCACCAGTATCATTTTCTATCCCTTAAAAAAAAAAAAAGTCTAGTTAAATCCCTGTCTGAAGAGTTGGCTTTGGGAATGGTTCCAGCCTTGGGCTAAGAGAAGGTCTGGGGACCATAACCTCAGGAGTCCTTCTAGTCTCGGTCAGACCATTAAGTCTGGTCTTTTTAAGAGAATTTGAGGTCTGCATCCCACTGCTCTCCTGTTCCCTCAGGGGTTCTCTGTTGTGTTCCCTCTCAGGGAAGTCATCGGCTGTAGCCAAGTACCATCTAGTTCTTCTGGCCTCAGGCTGATGTAGTCTCTGGTTTATGTGGCCCTTTCTGTCCCTTGGGCTCATAATTACCTTGTGTGTTTGGTGTTCTTCACCCTCCTTTGCTCCAGGTGGGTTGAGACCAATTAATGCATTATAGATGGCTGCTTGCTAGCATTTAAGACCCCAGATGCCACTCTCCAAAGTGGGATGCAGAATGTTTTCTTGATAGATTTTATTATGTCAGTTGACTTAGATGTCCCCTGAAACCATGGTCCCCAAACCCCTTCCCCTGCTACGCTGGCCTTCAAAGTGTTCAGTTAATTCAGGAAACTTCTTTGCTTTTGGTTTAGTCCGATTGTGCTGACCTCACCTGTATTGTGTGTTGTCTTTTCCTTCACTTAAAATACTTCTTATCTACTACCTAATTAGTAAAGAACCCTCTCCCTCCCCCCCTCACAGCCCCTCTGGTAACCATCAAAGAATATTTTCTTCTCTGTTTAAACTATTTCTCGAGTTCTTATAATAGTGGTCTCATACAGTATTTTTCCTTTTGCAACTGACTAATTTCACTCAGCATAATGACTTCCAGATTCCTCCATGTTATGAAATGTTTCACAGATTCATCATTGTTCTTTATCGATACGTAGTAGTCCATTGTGTGAATGTACCATAATTTATTTATCCATTCATCCATTGATGGGCACCTTGGTTGCTTCCATCTTTTTGCTATTGTAAACAGTGCTGCAATGAACATGGGTGTGTGTATATCTGTTCGGGTAAAGCCTCTTATTTCTCTAGGGTATATTCCAAGGAGTGGGATTGCTGGATTGTATGGTAGTTCTATTTCTAGCTATTTAAGGAAGCGCCAAACCAATTTCCAAAGTGGTTGTACCATTTTACATTCCCAGCAGCAGTGTATAAGTGTTTTAGTCTTTCCACAACTTCTCCAACATTTATTTTTTTGTGTTTTTTTGGATTAATGCTAGCCTTGTTGGAGCGCGATGGAAGCTCATTGTAGTTTTGATTTGCATTTCTCTAATGGCTAATGATCCTGAGCATTTCCTTATGTATCTGTTAGCTACCTGAATGTCTTCTGTCGTGAAGTGCCTGTTCATACCCTTTGCGCATTTTTTAATTGGGTTATTTGTCTTTTTGTAGTTGAGTTTTTGCTGTATCGCGTAGATTTTAGAGATCAGACGCTGATCGGAAATGTCATAGCTAAAAACTTTTTCCCAGTCTGTAGGTTACCTTTTCACTCTTTTGGTGAAGTCTTTGGATGAGCATAGGTGTTTCATTTTTAGGAGCTCCCAGTTATCTAGTTTCTCTTCTGCATTGTTAGTAATGTTTTGTATACTGTTTATGCCATGTATTAGGGCTCCTAGTGTTGTCCCTATTTTTTCTTCCATGATCTTTATCATTTTAGATTTTATATTTAGGTCTTTGATCCATTTTGAGTTAGTTTTTGTGCATGGTGTGAGGTATGGTTCTCGTTTCATTTTTTTGCAGATGGATATCCAGTTATGCCAGCACCATTTGTTAAAAAGACTGTCTTTTCCCCATTTAACTGACTTTGGGCCTTTGTCAAATATCAGCTGCTATATGTGGATGGATTTATGTCTGGATTCTCAATTCTGTTCCAGTGGTCTATGCATCTGTTGTTGTACCAGTACCAGGCTGTTTAGACTACTGTGGCAGTATAATAGGTTCTAAAATCAGGTAGAGTGAGGCCTCCCACTTTGTTCTTTTTCAGTAATGCTTTACTTATCCGGGGCCTCTTTCCCTTCCATATGAAGTTAGTGATTTGTTTCTCCATCTCATTAAAAAATGTCTTTGGAATTTGGATCGGAATTGCACTGTATCTATGGATCACTTTTGGTAGAATAAACATTTTTACAATGTTAAGACTTTCAATCCATGAGCAAGGTGTGTTTTTCCACTTATGTAGGTCTCTTTTGCTTTCTTGCAATACTGTCGTGTAGTTTTCCTTGTATAGTTCTTTTAAGTCTCTGGTAAGATTTATTCCTAAGCATTTTATCTTCTTGGGGGTATTGTAAATGGTATGGATTTGATGATTTCCTATTTGAAGTTCTCTTTGTTGGTGTCGAGAAATCCAACTGATTTTTATATGTTTATCTTGTATCCTAGGAAACCCTGGTAGTGTAGTGGTTAAGTGCTACGGTTGCTAACCAAAAGATTGGCAGTCTGAATCTGCCAGGTGCTCCTTGGAAACTCTGTGGGGCAGTTCTACTCTGTCCTATAGGGTCGCTATGACTCGGAATCGACTCAAGGGCAGTGGTTTTGGATCTTGTATCCTGATACTCTGCTGAACTCTTCTATTAGTGTCAGTGGTTTTTCTGAGGACTCTTCAGGGCTTTCTGTGATAAAGATCATGCCATCAGCAAATAGAGATACTTTTACTTCTTCCTTACCAATCTGGATGCCCTTTATTTCTTTATCTAGCCTAATCGCTCTGGCTAGGACCTCTAGCATAATGCTGAATAAGAGTGGTGATAAAGGGCATCCTTGTCCGGTTCCCGATCTCAGTGGGAATGCTTTCAGACTCTCTTCATTTAGGATGGTGTTGGCTATTGGCTTTGTATAAATGCCCTTTATTATGTTGAGCAATTTTCCTTCTATTCCTACTTTGCTGAGAGTTTTTATCATGAATGGGTGTTGAATTTGTCAAATGCCTTTTCTGCATCAATTGATAAGATCATGTGGTTCTTGTCTTTTGTTTCATTTATAGGATGGATTACATTAATTGTTTTTCTAATGTTGAACCATCGCTGCATACCTGTTACGAATCCCACTTGGTCATGGTGAATTCTTTTTTTGATATGTTGTTGAATTCTAATGGTTAGAATTTTGTTGAAGGTTTTTGCATCTAAGTTCATGAGGGATATAGGTCTGTTATTTTTTTTGTCTGTGTGTGGTGTCTTTACCTGGTTTTGGTATCAGGTATATGCTGGCTTCGTAGAATGAGTTTTGGAGTTTTCTGTCCTTTTCTATGCTTTGAAATACCTTTAGTAGTAGTGGTGTTAACTCTCCTCTGAAAGTTAGTTAGAACTCTGCAGTGAAGCCCTCTGGACCAGGGCTTTTTGTTGTAGTTGGGAGTTTTTTGATTACCTTTTCAATCTCTTCTTTTGTTACAGGTCTTTTTAGTTGTTCTACCTCTGTGTGTTAGTTTAGGTAGGTCGTATGTTTCTAGGAATTCATCCATTTCTTCCAGGTTTTCAAATGTGTTAGGGTACAATTTTTCATACTAATCTGATATGATGCTTTTAATTTCAGTGGGGTTTGTTATAATATCGCCCATCTCATTTCTTATTTGGGTTATTTGTTTCCTGTCCTGTTTTTCTTTTGTCAGTTTAGCCAATGGTTTATCAATTTTCTTAATTTCTTCAAAGAGCCAGCTTTTGGTTTTGTTAACTCTTCCAATTGTTTTTCTGTTCTCTATTTCATTTAATTCTGCTCTAATTTTTATTATTTGCTTTCTTCTGTTGCCTGAGGGGTTCTTTTGTCGCTGTCTTTTTATTTGTTCAAGTTGTAGGGATAATTTTGTCATTTTGGCCCTTTCTTCTTTTTGGATGTGTGCATTTATTGATATAAATTGACCTCTGAGCACTGCTTTAACAGTGTCCCAAAGGTTCTGATAGGAAGTGTTTTCATTTTCATTGGATTCTATGAATTTCTTTATTCCATCCTTAATGTCTTTTATAACCCAGTCATTTTTGAGCTGAGTATTGTTCAGTTTCCATGTGTTTGATTTCTTTTCCCTGCTTTTTCTGTTATTGATTTCTACTTTTGTGGCCTTATGGTCAGAGAAGATGCTTTGTAATATTTCGATGTTTTGGACTCTGCTAAGGCTTGCTTTATGACCAAATATGTGGTCTATTCTAGAGAATCTTCCATGTGCGTTGGAAAAGAAAGTATACTTGGCTGTTTTTGGGTGGAGTGTTCTGTACGTATCTGTTAGGTCAATTTGGTTGATTGTGGCATTTAGATCTTCCGTGTCTTTATTGATCTTCTTACTGGGCGTCCTGTCCTTCACCGAAAGTGGTGTGCTGAAGTCTCCTACTATAGCTGTGGAGCTATCTCAGTTTTTAATGCCAATAGAGTTCGTTTTATGTATCTTGCAGTTCTGTCATTGGGTGCATAAATATTTAATATGGTTGTATCCTCATGTATATTGTCCCTTTAATCATTATGTTGTGTCCTTCCTTATCCTTTGTGGTGGATATAAGTTTAAAGTGTATTTTTCAGAAATTAATATTGCCACTCCTGCTGTTTTTTGATTGTTGTTTGCTTGATATATTTTTTTCCATCCTTTGAGTTTTAGTTTGTTTTTGTCTCTAAGTCTAAGGTGTGTTTCTTATAGGTGGCGTATAGACAGATTGTGTTTTTTATCCGTTCTGCCACTCTCTGTCTCTTTATTGGTGCATTTAGTCCATTTACATTCAGCGTAATTATGGATAGGTATGAGTTTAGTGTGGTAAGTTTGATGTCTTTTTTTGGGTGTCGCTGACAGTTTCTTTTTCCCAGTTAATTTTTTGTGCTGAGTAGTTTATTTTCATGTATTGTCTTATCCTCTTCTTCGTTGTTGTTGATTTTGTTCCTGTTGAGTATTTTTTTCTTGTCTTTTATTTTGATGAGTAGGATTGTTAGTCTCCTTTGTGGTTACCTTAATATTTAACCATATTTCTAATTTTAAACCTAACTTTTATTTCTTTATATCGCCTTGTCTTCCTCTCCATATGAAAGATCTATGACTACAATTCTTAGTCCCTGTTTATTGTTTTAATGTTGTCTTCTTTTACATCATGCCATTGCTGTTTCCCTGTTTTGAGTGTTTTTTATCTTGATTTATTTTTGTGATTTCTCTATCTGGGTTGACATCTGATTACCCTGCCCAGTGTTCTAGTCTTGGGTTGATATATTATTGATTTTCTAACCAGATAACTCCTCTTAGTATTTCTTGTAGTTTTGGTTTGGTTTTTATGAATTCCCTGAACTTCCATTTCTCTAGAAATATCCTGGTTTCGCCTTCATATTTGAGAGGCAGTTTTGCTGGATATATGATTCTTGGTCGGCAATTTTTTTTTTCCTTCAATGCTTTATATAAGTCATCCCATTGCCTTCTTGCCTGCATGGTTTCTGCCAAGTAGTCCGAACTTATTCTTATTGACTCTCCTTTGTAGGTGACTTTTCATTTATCCGTAGCTGCTTTGAAAATTCTCTTTATCTTTGGTTTCAGCAAGTTTGATTATAATATGTATTGGTGACTTTCTTTGGAGATCTGCCTTATGTGGAGTTCGATGAGCTTCTTGATAGATAGCTTCTCATCTTTCAGGATTTCAGGGAAATTTTTTGCCAACAAATCTTCAACAATTCTCTCTGTATTTTGTGTTATCCCTCCCTGTTCTGTTACTCCAATCACTCATAGGTTATTTCTCTTGATAGAGTGCCACATGATTCTTACGGTTTCTTCATATTTTAAATCCTTTTATCTGATTTTTCTTCACATATATTAGTGCCAAGTGATTTATCTTCAGTCTCAACAATTCTGCCTTCTGCTTGCTTAATTCTGCTCCACTGACTTTCTAGTGAGTTGTCTAATTCTGTAATTTTATTGTTAATCTTCTGAATGTCTGATTGCTATACATCCTATGGATTCTTGCAGCATATTAAATTTTTAATTTCTTCAACTGCTTTATCTGTGTGTTCCTTGGCTTCTTCTGCATGTTGCCTGATTGCCTTCCTGATCTCGTTCCTGATGTCTTGAAGAGTTCTGTGTATTAATCTTTTGTATTCTGCATCTGGTAATTCCAGGAAGGCACCTTCCTCTAGAAGATCCCTTGATTCTTTGTTTTGAGAGCTTGTTGAAGCGATCATCGTCTGCTTCTTTATGTGATTTGATATTGACTGTTGTCTCCAAGCCATCTATAAGATGTAGGTAAGTGAGGACCCTGTTTAACTGGCAAAGCGCTATCAAATATCAAACCCCCACCTCTCCACCGCACAGCTGAAACAGTTGCAGTCTGCCAACAAGGGCCTATTCTCCTGAAATAGGCCCACGCAGGTCCATGCAGGGGTAAGGTATTCAAAGTCCACAGACCGTTTATGCCTGGCCAGGAGCCACTTCTGTCCTGAGCTCCCAAGCTTAGTGAAGCTGGCAGATTATCTTTTCCACCCAGTTGTGAATTTATTCCTTCTCCAAGGCCAGGGGAATTGCTCAGAGCATGCAATAGACCTATCTCAGGCCCAGGGAAATCGACAGCCACTGAAGCTGGCTTGTGGGCTGGGGGAGTGGTAAAATATATGCAAGTTCTTAGTTTTTGCCTAGAGCACCGTTATCTGGTTCTGGAGGTGTGTGTAGTTGTTCGGCTGGCTGTTTCTCCCTGAGGAAACTGTGGCCAAACACTACCACTAGCCCACTGCAGCCGCTTCTGGGAATAGTGCCTGAGGGTTTCCCGGTGATTCAGGTCCGGTAGCTCCTCTCCACTTTTGAACCGTCTCTCCCTCCCCGTGCTGCTCAGACAGTTTTCTATCTCTGCCTTTGATGTTCAGGACTCCTAGCTTGTCATAAATATAATTGTTTCACTTGTTTTTGGGGGTCTTTGTTGTAAGATGGTTCACCGGAAGCCTCTGGCTACTCCGGCATCTTGGCTCTGCCTCCTTCATCCCGCTTTTGAATGAAATTTTCTCAGGCGTAAAATTCTACAGCAACAGTCTAATTTATTTTCCCCAGCATGTTAAAGGTGTTTCTGCAGTGTCTTTGAACTTGCGTTGTTTCCAACAAGAAATCTGTTTTCATTCTTTAACTTTGGTTCTCTATATGTAACATGTCGTTGTTCTTAGGCTGCTTTTAATGTTTTCACTTTATCACTTGTTTTGAGCAGTTAGATTTTGATCTGGCTCATTGTAGTTTTATTTGCATTTCTTGTGTTTAGGTTTCATTGAACTTCTTGAATATAGGTTTTTCAGTATTTTTTATATATTTGTTCTGTACATACAATGCCTTTTTTTCTGTTCCTTCTTTAAATTTTTCTCTTTATCAAAGATTTTCATGAATTTAATACTCATATGTCATGCTCTGATTTTCATTATTCTTATTCTGCATGAGAATTGTATTTATTGGACTGTGAATTTTTAATTTTTATAAAGTATGGAAAAATGCAGACATTATTTCTATTCTTTTTTTTTTTTTTGGCCTCTTCCCTCCATTTTGGAGAGACCAGTTACATCTATATATAAATATTTCATATTTCCCTACAGGTCACCAAGTCTTCATTTTTTTTTTGTTTGTTCTAATTTTTGTTTTCTTTCCGATCTCTGTTTAAGGGAGTTTATATATAGTTCCTTATATTACTGTATATTCAATAGTCTTTGCATTATCATACTGGATATTTTTTCCCACCTAGTGTGTGTGTGTAAACACTGGTGGCGTATTGGTTAAGTGCTATGGCTGCTAACCAGAAGGTCGGCAGTTTGAATCCACCAGGCGCTCCTTAGAAACTCTACAGGGCAGTTCTACTCTGTCCTATAGGGTTCCAATGAGTCAGAATTGATTTGACAACAACGGGTTACGGGAGTGTGTGTATATATATATACATACTTTTTTTTCATTTCTAACACTATTTTTTATCTTAGAAATTCAGTTCTTTTCAATATCTTCCATTTCTTCCCTCATTATGTTCATGTTTCCTTTTTTCCTCCTTGAATATATTAAACATATTTATAATAGTTTTTTTTAATGTTTTTGTCTCCTAATTCCAACATCTTTTTTCCTTAGTCTGTATATTCTGATTTTTTTTTTAATTCATAGGATGTATTTTTCTTCTTCCTTGAGTGTCTTTTAATTTTGGTTAGGATGCTGGACACTATGTATTTTAATTTGTTTAATGCTGGATATTCTTCTATACTTTTAAAGTTTTTGGACATTTCCTGGTAAACAGTTTAGTTACTTCTAATGTGCTATAAACTTACAAGACATTATTTTAAGTTCATTCAGGGTTTTTCTGGAGCAGTGGTGAGCAAACTATAGCTTATGGGCCAAATCCACGTCACTCTTTATTTTGTGTATTAAGTTTTGTGGGAAGAGAGTTGTATTCATTCAGTTACATATCGTCTATGGCTGCTTTCACATTACAACAGAAAAAAATAGAATATTTACTCTCACAAAAGCTATAATATTTAGTCTCTGGCTCTCCAAGTATGGAAAGGTAGTTGTTTCATAGATTTTCCCTTGTTTTATTGTTGTTTATTGTGGGAAGTGAATCCCCATACTAGATAATCCTTCATGGGTGGAAGCAGACATGTCCTTTGTTGAATATTTTTAATTTCCATAATTCTAGTAATCACTAATTTTTATAAAAATGCTTATATGAAAAAGACTTTATCGATGAAACTTTTAAAATATTTCTGGTACCTAATCTTGTTAATCTTCTTTGTGTTTTTTTTCCTTTTTTGTTAATAATGAACTTAACAGTTGTAAATGGTTGTTATCCCAATACTACTTTTTAAAGCACAATAGTGATCAAAATTCATTTCTTAAAACTCCTAAAATGGAAGTCCCCTGTCCCTTTAATAGTAAGAACAATTGAGAAAATTTACGGCCTTCTTAGACAAGGCACAATAATTTTTCCTGATAGCATTTTAGTAATTGCTGGTTACTCTTTTCATATAGCTTTAAATACTAGGTATCAGAGATGAAAAAGATGATTCCTGTTGTGATCATTTCAAATCTAATACTCTGGTTTACCTTTTAAAAATAATGGAAATGAGGCGGGGACAAGATGGCGGACTAGGTAGACGCTACCTCGGATCCCTCTTGCAACAAAGACTCGGAAAAACAAGTGAATCAATCACGTACATAACAATCTACGAACCCTGAACAACAAACGCAGATTTAGAGATGGAAAACGAACAAATACGGGGAAGCAGCGATTGTTTTCAGAGCCTGGAGCCAGGGTCCCAGTCAGGTAACCTTTGGCGCCCGATTTAGGGCACAGCCCAGGGGAGCTGACGGCGCAAACAAGGGGCCCAGCCCTACCCCCCCCGGAACTGACCCCGGGAGGGGGCCCAGCCGGTTCGTGGGGGTGGCGTGGCGACGCAGCCGGTGGGAGAAGTCCCCGGGAGGCAGTGACTGGTCTTGGAGCTGGGAGAGCAGCGTCCCAGCTGGGGAATCGTGCCGCTGGAATTTCGACTGGGCGCTGTCACGGCACAAGCATGGAGAGCTGCTCCACTCCCCTGAACTAACCCCGGGAGGGGGCCCAGACGGTTCGCGGGGGCGGCGCAGCGACGCGGCTGGCGGGACGAGAAGTCCCCGGGAGGCAGCGACTGATTCTGGAGCCGGGAGTAAAGCGTCCCAGCAGGGGAACCTTGACGCTAGGATTTGGACTGGCAGCAGGTGGCTTCAGAGGGCCAGACCCCCGGGGGCAATCTCCACACAGCCAGCACACACAGGCGACACGCCCCGTGGGAATCTCAGATATAATAGTCATTCCAAGCAAGACAAGCAACTCTGGCTATATTCTGAGGTGCTACTCTCCTATCTCTCTGATCCCTCCGCACCCTCCCCAGGCGGCTTCATTAACATTGGAATTGCCTGAGCCAGAGGGAGAACGGCTCTGGCTCCGTGGCGGCTTTGCTTCCCCCCCTCCACTTTTTTTTTCTTTTGGTCTTTTCCTAACCCACTCTTTCAGCCTGAGAGAAGGAACAAAAAAAAAAAAAACCCAGGGACCAAAAATCCACCCCTAATTGGACTAAAAACACAGAACCAGCTACAGCCAAGCATATATGATCCAAATCTCAGACTTTCATCCTTACAGGGAACAAGGTGGAGGTTATAATCCAAAGGCAATTCTGATAGGGATCTGACTGCATTTTTTTTTAGTGGATTTTCTGGAAAAACTAGTTTCCCAGGGATGGCTCGGAGACAACAATCCATATCAAACCACATAAAGAAGCAGACCATGACAGCTTCTACAACCCCCCAGACAAAAGAATCAAAATCTTTCCCAAATGAAGATACAATCCTGGAATTATCAGATACAGAATATAAAAAACTAATTTACAGAATGCTTCAAGACATCACAAATGAAATAAGGCAAACTGCAGAAAAAGCCAAGGAACACACTGATAAAACTGTTGAAGAACTCAAAAAGATTATTCAAGAACATACTGGAAAAATTAACAAGTTGCAAGAATCCATAGAGAGACAGCATGTAGAAATCCAAAAGATTAACAATAAAATCACAGAATTAGACAACGCAATAGGAAGTCAGAGGAGCAGACTCGAGCAATTAGAATGTAGACTGGGACATCTGGAGGACCAGGGAATTAACACCAACATAGCTGAAAAAAAATCAGATAAAAGAATTTAAAAAAATGAAGAAACCCTAAGAATCATGTGGGACTCTATCAAGAAGGATAACCTGCGTGTGATTGGAGTCCCAGAACAGGGGAGGGAGGACAGAAAACACAGAGAAAATAGTTGAAGAACTCCTGACAGAAAACTTCCCTGACATCATGAAAGACGAAAGGATATCTATCCAGGAAGCTCATCGAACCCCATTTAAGATTGATCCAAAAACAAAAACACCAAGACATATTACCATCAAACTCGCCAAAACCAAAGATAAAGAGAAAATTTTAAAAGCAGCCGGGTAGAAAAGAAAGGTTTCCTTCAAGGGAGAATCAATAAGAATAAGTTCAGACTACTCAGCAGAAGCCATGCAGGCAAGAAGGGAATGGGACGACATATACAGAACACTGAAGGAGAAAAACTGCCAGCCAAGGATCATATATCCAGCAAAACTCTCTCTGAAATATGAAGGCGAAATTAAGATATTTACAGATAAACACAAGTTTAGAGAATTTGCAAAAACCAAGCCAAAGCTACAAGAAATACTAAAGGATATTGTTTGTAAGAAAACCAATAATATCAGATACCAGCACAACACAAGGTAACAAAACAGAACATCCTGATATCAACTCAAATAGGGAAATCACAAAAACAAATTAAGATTAATTAAAAAAAAATACTCATAACCGGGAATCACGGAAGTCAATATGTAAAAGATCACAATAATCAAAAGAGGGACTAAATACAGGAGGCATAGAACTGCCATATGGAGACTGATACAAGGCGATATAGAACAATACAAGTTAGGCTTTTACTTAGAAAAATAGGGGTAAATAATAAGGTAACCACAAAGAGGTGTAACAACTCCATAACTCAAGATAAAAGCCAAGAAAAACGTAACGACTCAACAAACATAAAGTCAAACACTACGAAAATGAGGATCTCACAATTTACTAAGAAAAACGTGTCAGCACAAAAAAGTATGTGGAAAAATGAAATTGTCAACAACACACATAAAAAGGCATCAAAATGACAACACTAAACACTTATTTATCTATAATTATGCTGAATGTAAATGGACTAAATGCACCAATAAAGAGACAGAGAGTCTCGGACTGGATAAAGAAACACGATCCGTCTATATGCTGCCTACAAGAGACACACCTTAGACTTAGAGACACAAACAAACTAAAACTCAAAGGATGGAAAAAAATATATCAAGCAAACAATAAGCAAAAAAGAAGAGGAGTAGCAATATTAATTGCTGACAAAATAGACTTTAGACTTAAATCCACCACAAAAGATAAAGAAGGACACTATATAATGATAAAAGGGACAATTGATCAGGAAGACATAACCATATTAAATATTTATGCACCCAATGACAGGGCTGCAAGATACATAAATCAAATTTTAACAGAATTGAAAAGTGAGATAGACACCTCCACAATTATACTAGGAGACTTCAACACACCACTTTCAGAGAAGGACAGGACATCCAGTAAGAAGCTCAATAGAGACACGGAAGACCTAATTACAACAATCAACCAACTTGACCTCATTGACTTATACAGAACTCTCCACCCAACGGCTGCAAAGTATACTTTTTTTTCTAGCGCACATGGAACATTCTCTAGAATAGACCACATATTAGGTCATAAAACAAACCTTTGCAGAGTCCAAAACATCGAAATATTACAAAGCATCTTCTCAGACCACAAGGCAATAAAAGTAGAAATCAATAACAGAAAAACTAGGGAAAAGAAATCAAATACTTGGAAAATGAACAATACCCTCCTGAAAAAAGACTGGGTTATAGAAGACATCAAGGAGGGAATAAGGAAATTCATAGAATGCAACGAGAATGAAATTACTTCCTATCAAAACCTCTGGGACACAGCAAAAGCACTGCTCAGAGGCCAATTTATATCGATAAATGCACACATACGAAAAGAAGAAAGAGCCAAAAGCAGAGAACTGTCCCTACAACTTGAACAAATAGAAAGTGAGCAACAAAAGAATCCATCAGGCACCAGAAGAAAACAAATAATAACAATTAGAGCTGAACTAAATGAATTAGAGAACAGAAAAACAATTGAAAGAATTAACAAAGACAAAAGCTGGTTCTCTGAATAAATTAACAAAATTGATAAACCATTGGCCAGACTGACTAAAGAAATACAGGAAAGGAAACAAATAACCCAAATAAGAAACGAGAAGGACCACATCACAACAGACCCAACTGAAATTAAAAGAATCATATCAGATTATTACGAAAAATTGTACTCTAACAAATTTGCAAACCTAGAAGAAATGGATGAATTCCTGGAAAAACACTACCTACCTAAACTAACACATTCAGAAGTAGAACAACTAAATAGACCCATAACAAAAAAAGAGATTGAAACGGTAATCAAAAAACTCCCAACAAAAAACAAAAAAAAAGCCCTGGCCCGGACGGCTTCACTGCAGAGTTCTACCAGACTTTCAGAGAAGAGTTAACACCACTACTACTGAAGGTATTTCAAAGCATAGAAAATGACGGAATACTACCCAACTCATTCTATGAAGCCACCATCTCCCTGATAGCAAAACCAGGTAAAGACATTACAAAAAAAGAAAATTACAGACCTATATCCCTCATGAACATAGATGCAAAAATCCTCAACAAAATTCTAGCCAACAGAATTCAACAACATATCAAAAAAATAATTCACCCTGATCAAGTGGGATTTATACCAGGTATGCAAGGCTGGTTTAATATCAGAAAAACCATTAATGTAATCCATCACATAAATAAAACAAAAGACAAAAACCACATGATCTTATCAATTGATGCAGAAAAGGCATTTGACAAAGTCCAACACCCTTTTATGATAAAAACTCTCACCAAAATAGGAATTGAAGGAAAATTCCTCAACATAATAAAGGGCATCTATGCAAAGCCAATATCACTCTAAACGGAGAGAACCTGAAAGCATTTCCCTTGAGAACGGGAACCAGACAAGGATGCCCTTTATCACCGCTCTTATTCAACATCGTGCTAGAAGTCCTAGCCAGGGCAATTAGGCTAGACAAAGAAATAAAAGGTATCCAGATTGGCAAGGGGGAAGTAAAATTATCCCTATTTGCAGATGACATGATCTTATACACAGAAAACCCTAAGGAATCCTCCAGAAAACTACTGCAACTAATAGAAGAGTTTGGCAGAGTCTCAGGTTATAAAATAAACATACAAAAATCACTTGGATTCCTCTACATCAACAAAAAGAACACCGAAGAGGAAATAACCAAATCAATACCATTCACAGTAGCCCCCAAGAAGATAAGATACTTAGGAATAAATCTTACCAAGGATGTAAAAGACCTATACAAAGAAAACTACAAAGCTACAAGAAATTCAAAAGGACATACTTAAGTGGAAAAACATACCTTGCTCATGGATAGGAAGACTTAACATAGTAAAAATGTCTATTCTACCAAAAGCCATCTATACATATAACGCACTTCCGATCCAAATTCCAATGTCATTTTTTAAGGTGATAGAGAAACAAATCACCAATTTCATATGGAAGGGAAAGAAGCCCCGGATAAGCAAAGCATTACCGAAAAAGAAGAAGAAAGTGGGAGGCCTCACTCTACCTGATTTCAGAAGCTATTATACAGCCACGGTAGTCAAAACAGCCTGGTACTGGTACAACAACAGGCACATAGACCAATGGAACAGAATTGAGAACCCAGACATAGATCCATCCACGTATGAGCAGCTGATATTTGACAAAGGACCAGTGTCAGTTAATTGGGAAAAGATAGTCTTTTTAACAAATGGTGCTGGCATAACTGGATATCCATTTGCAAAAAAATGAAACAGGACCCATACCTCACACTATGCACAAAAACTAACTCCAAGTGGATCAAAGACCTAAACATAAAGACTAAAACGATAGAGATCATGGAAGAAAAAATTGGGACAACCCTAGGAGCCCTAATACAAGGCATAAACAGAATACAAAACATTAACCAAAAATGACGAAGAGAAACCAGATAACTGGGAGCTCCTAAAAATCAAACACCTATGCTCATCTAAAGACTTCACCAAAAGAGTAAAAAGACCACCTACAGACTGGGAAAGAATTTTCAGCTATGACATCTCCGACCAGCGCCTGATCTCTAAAATCTACATGATTCTGTCGAAACTCAACCACAAAAAGACAAACAACCCAATCAAGAAGTGGGCAAAGGATATGAACACACACTTCACTAAAGAAGATATTCAGGCAGCTAACAGATACATGAGAAAATGCTCTCGATCATTAGCCATTAGAGAAATGCAAATTAAAACTACGATGAGATTCCATCTCACTCCAGCAAGGCTGGCATTAATCCAGAAAACACAGAATAATAAGTGTTGGAGAGGCTGCGGAGAGATTGGAACTCTTATACACTGCTGGTGGGAATGTAAAATGGTACAACCACTTTGGAAATCCATCTGGCGTTATCTTAAACAGTTAGAAATAGAACTACCATACAATCCAGAAATCCCACGCCTCGGAATATACCCTAGAGAAACAAGAGCCTTCACACAAACAGATATATGCACACCCATGTTTACCGCAGCTCTGTTTACAATAGCAAAAAGCTGGAAGCAACCAAGGTGTCCATCAACAGATGAATGGGTAAATAAATTGTGGTATATTCACACAATGGAATACTACGCATCGATAAAGAACAGTGAGGAATCTGTGAAACATTTCATAACATGGAGGAACCTGGAAGGCATTATGCTGAGCGAAATGAGTCAGAGGCAAAAGGACAAATATTGTATAAGACCACTGTTATAAGATCTTGAGAAATAGTAAAAACTGAGAAGAATACATACTTTTGTGGTTATGAGGGGGGAGGGAGGGAGGGAGGGAGAGGGTTTTTATTGATTAATTAGTAGATAAGAACTGCTCTGGTGAAGGGAAGGACAACACTCAATACATGGAAGGTCAGCTCAATTGGACTGGACCAAAAGCAAAGAAGTTTCTGGGATAAAATGAATGCTTCAAAGGTCAGTGGAGCAAGGGCGGGGGTTTGGGGACCATGGTTTAAGGGGACTTCTAAGCCAATTGGCAAAATAATTCTATTATGAAAACATTCTGCATCCCACTTTGAAATGTGGCATCTGGGGTCTTAAATGCTAACAAGCAGCCATCTAAGATGCATCAACTGGTCTCAACCCACCTGGAGCAAAGGAGAATGAAGAACACCAAGGTCACACGACAACTAAGAGCCCAAGAGACAGAAAGGGCCACATGAACCAGAGATTTACATCATCCTGAGACCAGAAAAACTAGTTGGTGCCCGGCCACAATTGATGACTGCCCTGACAGGGAGCACAACAGAGAACTCCTGAGGGAGCAGGAGATCAGTGGGACGCAGACCCCAAATTCTCATAAAAAGACCATACTTAATGGCCTGACTGAGACTAGAGGAATCCCGGCGGCCATGGTCCCCAGACCTTCTGTTGACACAGGACAGGAACCATTCCCGAAGACAACTCATCAGACATGAAAGGGACTGGACAGTGGGTGGGAGAGAGATGCTGATGAAGAGTGAGCTAATTATATCAGGTGGACACTTGAGATTGTGTTGGCATCTCCTGTCTGGAGGGGGGATGGGAGGATAGAGAGAGTGGGAAGCTGGCAAAATTGTCACAAAAGGGGAGAGTGGAAGGGCTGACTCATTAGGGGGATAGCAAGTGGGAGTACGGAGTAAGATGTATGTAACCTTATATGTGACAGACTGACTTGATTTGTAAATGTTCACTTGAAGCTCAATAAAAGTTAATAGAAAATAATAATAATAATAAAAGTTCAAATCAGAAAAAAAAAAAGGTTACCCACATATATTAAGTAATCAATAAAGCTGGGCAAACCAAGGGAAAAAAAAATAATGGAATTGGCAAAATTCTCCAGTGAGACTCTGTCCTAGATATTTTATAAAATATGTTTATAAATGTAATATATATATAAATATAAAAAGAAAAGTAGAATACTTTATAAACATAAAATATTTTATACATAGGATATATTTTTGTGTTTCCAATTATTTCACCTATGCATATGCAAATAATAATTTTATAACAGCAAAGCAAATTTCAATGCAAATGGTAAGTAGACATTAATGAAGAAAGCTCTTTCTTTGATTATTTGGATGAAAAACGTCTAATCACAAAGCAAAGATAGTATGAACCTCTTTTAATCACAAAATTATGTTTAAATTTATCACACTACAGCTATAGGTTTTTGTTTATATATAATTTACTGATAGAAAATTAAAAGAAAGACAATGAGAGAAACATTGAAAACTAAATAAAAATAATAAAAAGAACTATTGTCGTGTTGAAAATTCTTTATAATTGAAGTCAAAGATCCTTTAGTTCATGTCAATCAGAAGATAGCACTTTATTTGATTTATTAAAACGAGACTATTATGTTAAACTTTTCACAAACACATATACTACTTAAACAAATATTTGAGAAGAATGGAAAAATATACACCACGAGTATGCAGCAAATTTTTTATAGCTTTTAAATTGCATTATAAAAATAAATTAATATTGTTGTAGGAAAACATATTAGCACTAAACATACTAAAAATATAATGACTTACAACCTCAATATTCAAAGACATGCATGTCTTTTTTGCATTTTATTTCTTGTACTAATTCATATTTGTTGCATTTTATGAAAGAATTGGTCCATGACACATTGGGGAAAAAAAAAAAAACTGATCCTTTACCACACATAGTTTAAAACACTGTTGTAAATAACGTGAAACCCTGGTGGTGTAGTGGTTAAGAATTATGGCTGCTGATCAAAAAGTTGGCAGTTTGAATTCACCAGGTGTTCCTTGGAAACCATATGTGGCAGTTCCACTCTGTCCTATAGGGTTGGTATGAGTTGGAATTGATTTTATGGCAATGGCTTTGGTTTGGTTTGGTTTTTTAATATACAGAAGAATGTTTTTTATCTTCTTAATTTTTCCTTAGAATAGATTCATGTAAGTGGAGTGGCTGAGTCAAAGTATATCCTTATTTCAGATCTCTTGACTCACACTTCCAAATTCTCCTCTAGGATGTTTCTATCAATTTTTATCTTCATAAGGGCTTCAGTGCCTAGCTTTTTTTACCCTTGAGCATTGATGTTCTCTTTAATTTTTCTCTAATTGTATGTTGAAAATGTAAACACATTGTACCTTGAATTTTCATTTCTCTGACAAAGTGATTGGAAATGTTCTTCAATGTATATATATCTTTAGATTGTGTTAAATGTTCATTCCCTTTACTCATTTTTACTTTCATATCCATTTTATTTTACTGTTCAAAAACCAATTAAATGTAGGTATTTTACATTAATGAAAAAACTTTTGTTCTATTCAATTTATTCTATCTTTAGCACATTGTCAAGTATCCAGAATTCTCTCAAGCAGAGAATGAATACAGTTAAATCTAATTTTATGCAAAAAATCCATTGCTAAAAATATTTATGCAGATCTTAATTGTGATAATTTAAATTTGAAGTAGTTGATCTAAATTAATTTGTATATGTCCTTGAGGTGAAATGTGTTTTAATTAAATATATACATATATCACATGAACTTAAGTGGGCTTTTATTCTAGGATTTTATTAAAAAATTGTTTTGATAAAAAGAAAAATATGATTTGGAATAGATTGCCAAAATATATCAAAATGAAAAAAATACAAAACTATATAAAAGTGTGTCAGTAAGAAATAATTAGCGTGTAAAAATAATTTCTTTTTTTTGTAAAAATACAAAGAAAAGTCAGTCTGGAAAAAAAAAGTAGGAGGAATCATACTTCCTGGTTTCAAAGTGTATTACAAATTACCTTAATCAAAACAGGGTGGACAAGTAGACATATGCACACCCATGTTCATTGCACCACTATTCACAGTAGCAGAGAGATGGAAGCAATCTAAGTACCCATCAGCAGGCGAATGGATAAACAAATGATGGTACATACACACAATGGAATACTGTGCAACCATAAAGAACAATGATGAATCCCTGAAACACCGGACAATATGGATGAATCTGGAGGGCATTATGCTGAGTGAAATTAGTCAGTCACAAAAAGACAAATATTGTATGAGACCACTATTACAAGAACTGAAAGGTTTAAACACAGAAAAACATTCTTTGATGGTTATGAGGGTGGAAGGGGGGGGGAGAGGAATTGACTAGATAATAAACAAGGATCAACTTAAGTGAAGGGAAGGACAACAAACAATACAGGGGATGTCAGCACAACTGGACCAAAGCAAAAGCTAAGACGTTTCGTGGACACATCCAAACACTTTGAGGTACAGAGTAGCTGGGTTTGGGGCCTGGGGACCATAGTTTCAGGACACATCTAGGTCAATTGGCATAATAAAGTTTATTAAGAAAATGTTCTGCATCCCACTTTGGTGAGTGGCTTCTGGGGTCTTAAAAGCTTGCAAGTGGCCACCTAAGATGCATCAATTGGTTCCATCCCACTTGGAGCAAAAGAGAATGAAGAAAACCAAAGACGCAAGGAAAATATTAGCCCAAGAGACTAAAGGACCACGTGAACCCAAGAGACTCCACCAGCCTGAGACTAGAAGAACTAGATGGTGCCCAGTTAGCACCAATGACCGCCCTGACAGGAAACACCACAGACAGTCCCAGATGGAATGGGAGAAAAGTGTGGAGCAGAACTCAAATTCATGTAAAAAGACCAGAGTTAACGGTCTGACAGAGACTGGAGGGACCCCCGGAACTATGGCCCCCAGATGCTCTGTTAACCCAGAACTGAAACCATTCCGGAAGCCCACTCTTCAGACAAAGATTAGACAGGACTATAAAACAAAAGAAAAATACACATGAGGAAAGTGCTTAGTTCAAATAGATACAGGAGACCAAATGGGTGGCTCCTGTCCGGAGGTGGGATGAGAAGGCAGGAAGCAACAGGAACTGGTCGAATGGACACAGGGAACCTGGGATGGAAAGGGGGAGTGTTCTGTCACATTTTGGGGATTGCAATTAATCTCACAAAACAATGTGTTTTAAATTTTTGTATGAGAAATCAAAAAAAGTGTGGCACTAGTATAAGGATAGACATATAGACCAATGGAATAGAATTGAGAATACAGAGATAACTTACAGCTCTATGGCCAATTGATTTTCCATAAGGATGCCAAATCCATTTGATGGGGAAAGAACAATTTAAAAAAAAAAAATGGTGCTGAGAAAACTAGATCTTCACATGTAAAAGAATAAAGTTGGACCAAGATATCACACCATATACAAAATAAACTCCAAATGGATTATCGAATTAAATATAAGATCTAAAACCATAAAACTCTTAGAATAAAACACAAAAATAAGGGCTTAGGACCTTCTTTTAAGTAATGGATTCTTAGATATTACACCAAAAGCACAAGTTTGAAGAGAAAAGAATAGATAAACTGGACTTCATCAAAACTGAAAACTCCTGTGCATCAAGAGATATTATCAAGAAAGGGAAACAAAAACCTACAGAACAGGAGAAAATGCTTGGGAACCATATACTAGATAAGGGTTTAATATTCAGAATACATAAAGAACTCTTAAAACTCAACCACAAAAAGACTAACAACCCAATTAAAAAATAGGTAAAGGACTTGAACAGACATTTCTCTAAAGAAGATGTGCAAATGGCCAGTAAGCACATGAAATGATGCTCAGTATCATTAGCTGTTAGGGAAATGCAATTCAAAACCAAAATGAGCTACCACTTCACACCTACTAAGATGAATTAGAATCGACCCGAAGGCAACACGTAGTGTGGGTAGTGTAGTAGTAAGAGCCTGGTAGAGCCCTGGTGGAGCAGTGGCTAAGCATTAGGCTGTTAACTAAAAGCTGGGCAGTTCAAATCCACCAGCCGCTGCTTGGAAACCCTACGGGACAGTTCTACTCTGTCCTATAAGGTCTCTATGAGTCAGAATTAACTCCATGGCAATGAATTTAAGAACCTGGTGGTACAGTGGTTAAAGCACTCAGCTTCTAACCAAAAGACCAGTGGTTCAAACCCAACAATGGCTCCATGGGTCAAAGACGTGGCAGTCTGCTTCCATAAAGATTTACAGCCATGGAAACCCTATGGTTTGTAATGAGTAGGAATTGACTCAACAACAGTGGGATTTTTTTGGTTTAAGATGGGTAGTATAAAAAGATAGACAGGAAGAGAAGAAGGGAGGGAGGGAAAGGAAGGAAGAAGAAAAGGAATAAAGAAAAAAAAGTGTTGGAAAGGATGTGGAAAAATTGGAACACTTTTACATTACTGGTGGGAGTGTAAAATGGTACGGTCTCTGTGGAAAACAACTTGATGATTCCTAAATATTTAAACATAGAATTATCATTTAAAAAAAAAAAGCCAAACCCACTGCCATCGAGTTTATTCAGACTCATGGCGACCCTATAGGAGAGAATAGAACTGCCCAGTAGGAGTGTCCAAAGAGTAGCTGGTGGATTCAAACTTCTGTCCTTTTGGTTAGTAGCCAAGCTCTTAACCATTGTACCACCAGGGCTCCTAGGATTACCATATGACCCAGCAATTCAACTCCTAGGTATATACTCCCCAAAATGAAAGGAATGACTCAAAAAAACACGTGAACACGAATGTTCATTGCAGCACTATTTACCATAGCCAAAAGGTAGAAAAAACTCAAGTGCTCATCCACAGATGAATGGATAAATAAAATATGGTATAGTCAGCTGAGCTTCCAGACAAAGTCAGACTAGGAAGAAGGACCTGGCAGTCTACTTCTGAAAAAAATTAGTCAGTGAAAACCTTGTGAATAACAGCAGAACATTGTCTGATACAGTGCCAAAAGATGAGCCCCTCAGGTTGGAAGGCACTCTAAAGATGACTGGGGAAGAGCTGCCGCCTCAAAGTACAATCCACCTTAATGACATGGATGGAGTCAAGATTTCAGGACCTTCATTTGCTGGTGTGACATGACTCAAAATGAGAAGAAACAACTGCAAACATCCATTAATAATTGGAACATGAAATATACGAAGTATGAATCTAGGAAAATTGGAAATCATCAAAAATGAGATGGAACACATAAACATCGATATCCTAGGCATTAGTGAGCTGAACTGGACTCTTATTGACCATTTTGAATCAGAAAATCGTATGGTCTACCATGCTGGGAATGACAAATTGAAGAGGAATGGAGATCGCATTCATCATCAAAAAGAACATTTTAAGATCTATCCTGAAGTACAAGGCTGTCACTGATAGGATAGCATCCATAAGCCTACAAGGAAGACCAGTTATTATGACTATTATTCAAATTTATGCACCGACCACTAAAGCCAAAGATAAATTGAAGATTTTTACCAGCCTTTTCATTCTGAAATTGGTCAAACATGCAGTCAAGATGCATTGATAATTATTGGTGATTGGAATGCTAAAGTTGGAAACAAAGAAGTAGGATTGGTAGTTGGAAAATATGGCCTTGATGATAGAAATGATGCTGGGGACCACATGATAGAATTTTACAGGACCAACGACTTCTTCATTGCAAATATAATTTTTCAACAACATAAACAGGCACTACGCACATGGACCTCACTGGATGAAATACACAGGAACCAAATCGACTACATCTATGGAAAGAGACAATGGAAAAGCTCAATATCATCAGTCAGAACAAGACCAGGTGCCAACTGTGGAAGAGATCATCAATTGCTCACATGCAAGTTCAAGTTGAAGCTGAGGAAAAATTAGAACAAGTCCAGGAGAGCCAAAGTACGGCCTTGAGGAAATCCCATGTGAATTTAGAGACCACCTAAATAATGACTGAAGACAAGTAGTGGAATGACATCAAGGACATCATATAGGAAGAAAGTAAGAGGTCATTAAAAAGACAGGAAAGAAAGAGAAGACCAAAATGGATGTCAGAAGAGAAATGAAAAGTTGCCCTTGAACATAGAGTAGCTAAAGTGAAAGGGAGAAACAATGAAGTAAAAAAGTTGAACAGAAGATTTCAAAGGGCAGCTGGAGAAGACAAAGTAAAGTATTAAATAACACGTGCAAAGACCTGGATTTAGAAAACCAAAAGGGAAGAACACGCTTGGAATTTCTGAAGCTGAAAGAACTGAAGAAAAAATTTAAACCTCAAGTTGCAATATTGAAAGATTCTACGGGGAAAATACTAAACGACCCAGGAAGCATCAAAAGAAGATGGAAGGAATACATAGAGTCACTGTACCAAAAAGAATTGGTCACCATTCACTCATTTCAGGAGGTAGCATATGACCAAGAACTGACAGTACTGAAGAAGAAGTCCAAGCTGCACTGAAAGCATTGGCAAAAAACAAAGCTACAGGAATTGACAGAATACCAACTGAGATGTTTCAACCAACGGATGCAGTGCTGGAGATGCTCACTTGTCTATGCCAAGAAATTTGGAAGACAGCTACCTGGACGACCGACAGGAAGAGATACATGTTTGTACCCATTCCAAAGAAAGGTGATCCAACAGAATGCGGAAATTATGAACCAATATCATTTATATCACACACGAGTAACATTTTGCTGAAGATCCTTCAAAAGTGGTTGTAGCAGTACATCAACAGGGAATTGACAGAAATTCAAGCCAGATTCAGAAAAAGACATGGAACAAGGGATATCATTGCCAATGTAAGATGGATATTGGCTGAAAGCGGAGAATACCAGAAAGATGTTTACCTGAGTTTTATTGACTATGCCAAGGCATTCGATTGTGTGGATCAGAATGAATTATGGAAACATCTTGAAGTATGGGAATTCCATAACACTTAATTGTGCCTGGTAAGGAACCTGTACTTAGACCAAGAGGCAGTCGTTCAAACAGAATAAGAGGATACTGCATGGTTAAAAGTTAAGAAGGTGTGCATCGGGGTTGTATAATTTCATCATATTTATTCAATCTGTATGCTGAGCAAATAATTTGAAAAGCTGAACTATATGGATAAGAACACAGCATCAGGATTGGAGGAAGGTTCATTAACAACCTGCAATATGCAGATGACACAAACTTGCTTGCTGGAAGTGAAGAGGACTTGAAGCACTTACTGATGAAGATCGAAGACCACAGCCTTCAGGATGGATTACACCTGAGCATAAAGAAAACAAAAATTCTCACAACTGGGCCAATAAGCAAAATCATGATAAATGGGGGAAAGATTGAAGTTGTCGAGGATTTCATTTTACTTAGATCCACAATCAACAACCACGGAAGCAGCACTCAAGAAATCAAACGACGCATTGCATCGGGTAAATCTGCTGCAAAATGATCTCTTAAAGTGTTTAAAAGCAAAGATGTCACTTTAAACATTAAGGTGAGCCTGACTCAAGCCATGGTGTTTTCAATTGCCTCATATGCATGCGAATGCTGGACAATGAATAAGGGAGACTAAAGAAGAATTGATGCCTTCAATTTACGGTTTAGTGAAGAATACTGAATATGCCATGGACTGCCACAAGAAGGAAAAAATCTGTCTTGGAAGAAGTACAACCGGAACGCTCTTTAGAAGCGAGGATCTGGAAACTTTGTCTCGCGTGCTTTAGAAATGTTATCAGGAGGGATCAATCCCTGGAGAAGGACATCATGCTTGGTAGAGGGTCAGCCAAAAAGAAGAAGACCCTCAAGGAGATGGATTGACACAGTGGCTGCAACAGTGGGTTCAAGCGTAACAACGATTGTAAGCATGATGCAGGATCGGGCAGTGTTTTGTTCTGTTGTACATAGGGTCTCTATGAGTCAGAGCTGACTTGACAGTACCTAACAACAACGACATATACATACATTAGAGAATTATTCAGTGATAAAGAGAAATGAAGTTCTGACACATGCCACCACATGGATGAACCTTGAAAACATTATGCTAAGTGAAATAAGCCAGACAGGAAGCATCCAAATTTGTATAATTCAACTTTTATGAAATATCTAGAATAGTCCAATTCATCAAGAAAAAGAAGATTAGCCATTACCAAAGCTTGGGGCTAGGGTGCAATGAGGAGTGAAAAAAAAATTATTTTAAAAACTGTTATAAATTTTAAAAAAGTAACTGCCACAAAATTTAGGTTAATTGTTATCTTGTGTGGGCATGCAAATGGAGAACAATATAATAGGGCAAGACTCTGGGGCGCTGACAATACTCTCTAGAACTAGAAGGGACTCCATAAGTGGTCATTTGTAAAAGCAAAAATAAGTTTATTCATTTTTTTTTTAACTTCTCTGTATGTGGCTTATATTTCAAAATAAAATATATAAATAGTATTTTACAATTATATATATATACTGATCTATATCTATCTACCTACCTATCTATCTATAGTTTTGAAAAGGCTACTCTCAGTAGCAACCGAAGAAATACAAGATGAAATAAGTTACCATGTTCATGTAAGCAATACCATTTAATTTTAAAAGGTATGGAAAAAGTTATAATAAAAACTGTATCCTTGTCCCACTCCAGCTCCCATCCCTTAGCAATGACTTGTAGAAATTGTTGTTTTTAAATTTCCTATAACTGTAACTTTTTTTATGACTGTAACTACCCTAAATAATATAATTTTGCTGCTATTTATTGATTTATGAGCTATAAACCAAAAACCAAACCCACTGCCGTCGAGTCGATTCCGACTCATAGTGACCGTATAGGGCAGAGTAAAACTGCCCCATAGAGTTTCCAAGGAGAGCCTGGTGGATTCGAGCTGCTAACCTTTTGGTTAGCAGCCGTAGCACTTAGCCACTACGCCACCAGGGTTTCCTTATGAGCTATAGACATGTCCAATTACATTCTGCAATGAAAGATGAGGATTTTATTCACATGCATTATTCACCAGCCATTCTTCCTGAAAGTAATTTTTGTTCTCCTAATGGTTACATTTAAAATTTAAATATATATATTTCTTTTTCTCTCAATACTCAACTACATAAGTTGAGGTTATTAACAATACTAACCTTCCTTATTATATTTTGGCAACATATGATTACAAAATGAAACAAAATTAAAGATGCAATTTAGAATACCATGAAATATAGCAAATACCTAAGAACAAATTTGGCAAATACCATGTAAGTTTTAAATGCAGAATAGTATAAAATGTTATGAAAAGAAATCTAAAAATTCCTAAGAAAATACAGAGATTTACTACATTTACAGTTTCGAATATTCTGTAATTTAAAAATACAAAATTTTCCCAAATTGTTCTATTTATTCAATACAATTATAATGAAACTCCCTATATATATATATATATATATATATATATGTATTGAATAAATTGTTCTATTTATTCAATACAATTATAATGAAACTCCTAAAATATATATATTTTTTTGTGGAACCTGACCAACTGATTCCAAAATGTATATAAAAAAGGGAAACCAAGACACACTTGAAGGAGGTGATCAAAGTGGGAGGGGATTGCTCTATTAGATATCAAGATTTAATAAGATGTAGGAAAAAAATACAATGTGATTTTGATGCAAGAATAGACAAGTTGAAACAGAAGAACTCAGAAAAAGACTCACGCATAAACGAATATTGGTGACAGTGTAAATACATGGGAGAAAGAACTTTTTTTCAAGAAATTATTCTGGACAGTTGGTAATCTTGTAAAAAGAAAACCTTCATGACCTCATTATAGGGAAAGCTTGCCTAAACAGGATCCAAGAAACACAGATCAGGAAGAAAAAGACTGATTAATTTGAGTACGTTATCATTAACACATTTCCATCAGACAACATTATTAAAAAAGTGAAAAGGAAAACCACAAATGAGGAAAGATTTTGTAACACAGGTAACTGGCCAGAAGTCCCCAATGAAAATATCTAAAGAAGTCCTACAAATTAAAAAGAAAGTGGGAAACAATCCATCATGAAAAGGAGTAAAAGGCTTGAGCAGGCACTTTACTAAAGATGGAACTCGAATGGCCAATAAAAAATAACAATATATAAAAGTTTTCAGCCCCATTAATAACAAAGGAAATGGAGCTTGTAACAACAGTGAAATCTAAATATCCACCAAAACGAACAAAAAAACAACTGGTTGCCATCCAGTCAATTCAGCCTCATGGCAACCTCATGCGTTACAGAGTAGGACTGCTCTGTTGGATTTTCTTGGGTGTAATCTTAACAGAAAGTCCCTAGATGGCACAAATGATTTGTGCTTGGACACTAATCATAAGGTTGGCAGTTCAAATCCACCCATTGGATCCATGGAAGAAAGGCCTGGCGATCTGCGTCTGTAAAATTCAAGACGTGTGTCAGATGAACACTCCCGGAAATGTAATCTGGAAGACACTAATAAAAAAGAGTTTGTTCGTTGAAAAATATATATATACAACTCATAGTCAACATTCAGGAGATGCCCCAGATATAGTACACAGAGAGCTTAGTCTCCTACACTTTTAACATCTAAACTCACATACACTGTGAACTTCTATACTGAGAGATGACCCTAAAGCACTGTAGGGTTTTTAAAAAGGCATTCACTTAAGTTCATTTTACAATAAATGGTAAAAATAAACAGACATTTTAGAAAACTTACAAATAACAAAAGGTAAAAACAAAGGGCTTTTTGTCTAATTTTAACTTAAGCAGAGTATTTAAACAATCCAAAATCAAAATAAAATCTGTTGCCTTCGAGTCAATTCCGACTCATAGTGACCCCATAGGACAGAATAGAGTTGCCCCATAAGGTTTCCAAGGAGTAGCTGGTGGATTGGAACTACTGACCTTTTGGTTAGCAGCCAAGCTCTTAACCCCTGTGCCACCAGGGCCCCATTTAAACAGGAAAACTACCTATTTCTTAAACAGGAACCTTGATGGCACAGCTGTTAAAGAGCTCGGCTACTAAGAAAAAGGTTGGCCGTTCGAATCCACCAGCCAGTCCATGGGAGAAAGATATGGCAGTCTTGAACCCACAAGCCTCTCTGCAGAAGAAAGATGTGGCAGTCTGCTTCCCTAAAGATTACAGCCTTGGAAACCTTATGAGGCAGTCCTACTGTATCCTATAGGGTCAGAATTGACTCCACAGCAATGGGTTTATTTCTTAAACATTCTTGTTAAGCAGGGTTTTAATATATTTTGTGGACTCTAAATTTTAAAATTAGTTGTATTCAAAGTGCTTTATGTATCTTGGAAACCAAAACTTGAATTGGAGGCACAATAAACTAAAGAATTTCAAGAGCATATTTTTAAAACCTAGAGGGATGAGTTAGATAAAATCATAATTGAATCCAATTCAAGGCAAATTAAATTGATCAGAGGAAGGGAACAATTCTCATACAATGAAAAGAAGCCTTTATTCAGGATATAGGAGACTAAAATGAAATAATTACTATTCAAATATCTTGAAATAAGCAATGTTTCCAATCAAATTTAAACTCCCTTATGATAACTACTATCTTTCTCTTGATCCCTTATTTAAAGATTTTTTAAAAATACTCAGAAATGGAAGATAGATTTTTTCATCTCCCCTTCAGAGTTTAAAAGAAAATAATAACCTACTCCTCCTCCTTCTAATTCTCCATCCTAATATTTAAACATTAATTAATAGAAGAAACAGAATACTTTTGGGATTCGTGTGTTTGTTTTTGAACAACACAAAGTAATTGTTAAAGTAAAGAAACATACATGGCATGGCATAAAGAATATGTTTATTTTTGTGTTTCCATTTAAAAGATATAATTGTTACAATAATAAGGATGAAAGAGTGAATAGAACAAAAAGAATAAAAGATTACCACAAAAGAAGGTGCGAACACATCAGTATGTGGTATGTAATTGAAATCAAAGTTTGTGTTCTGAAATTGCAATTGCTCCTAGACTTTAAGGACGTTTTCACATTCTCCATGATGCTGTCGTTAGGTGCCGTTGAGTCGGTTCCGACTCATAGCGACCCTGTGTACAACAGAATGAAACACTGCCCGTCCTACGCATTCCTCACAATTGTTGTTATGCTTGAGCGCATTGTTGCAGCCACTGTGTCAGTCCGTCTCATTGAGGATCTTCCTCTTTGTCACTGACCCTCTACCAAGCATGATGGCCCTGGAGAAGGACATCCATGATACTAGGCTCAGGTTAAAAAATATTATTCTGACTTATGGTAATAAAATGGAGAAAGAAAGACACCTCTTTCTCACTTTCTCTCAGATGCCACTAAACACAATATCCTGGATATCTCAGGAGAGAGAGCTGGAGACCTACTTTTGAAAGATCACAGCCATTGAAGACCTTACGGAACACAGTTCTACTCTGCACACATGAGGTTGCCATGAGTCAGAAAAGATACACAGGCAACTGGTTTTAGCCTTTCATATTTTCCAGCTATACATTTCTCTGTGCTTTTTATCAAATATCTCCATATCTGATTCGAGAGGCGGGGCCAAGATGGCTGACTAGGTAGAAGCTACCTCGGGTCCCTCTTGCAACAAAGACTCGGAAAAACAAGTGAATCCATCACATACATGACAATCTAAGAACCCTGACCATCAAACACAGGTCTAAAGAGTTGACCTGAGTGACAGAGACTGAGAATGAACAACCACGGGGAAGCAGCGACTGTTTTCGGAGCCTTGAGCCAGCGTCCCAGTCAGGTAACCTTGGCGCTGGGCTTTGGACTGGGTGCAGGGGAGCTGAGCACGGCATCCTGAGACGGTACAAACACAGGACACAGCCCTAGCCCCCAGGAGTGACCGCGGGGGAAGCCCAGCCAGTGCACACAGGCAGCGCAGCGACGCGGCTGACAGGAGGAGAAGTCACCGGGAGGCAGCGACTGGTTTTGGAGCCTGGAATGCAGCGTTCCAGCCGGGGAACCTTGGCGCTGGGCTTTGGACTGGGAGCGGAGGAACTAACCATGGCTTCTGAGACAGCACAAGCACGGGACACGGGGCTGACCCTCCGGGGCAATCTATACCCAGCCAGCGCACACAGCTGACACACCCCTCGGGAATCTCAGATAAAACAGTCACCCCAAGCAAGATAAGTAACTTTGTCTATATTCCCGGGTGCTACTCTCTTCTATTTATCTGAACCCTCCCCTCCCCTTCCCAGGCGGCTTCATTAACATTGCAATTTCCTGAGCCAGAGAGTGAAGTGCTCTGCGGTTTTTCTTTCTTTTTTGGTCTTTTCCTAACCCATTCTCCTGGCCTGAGAGAAGCAGCTACAAAAAACCCAGGGACCAAAAATCTTTCCCTAATTGGACTAAAAACACAGAACCAGCTCCAGCCAAACATATGTGATCCACACTCTTGGGCTTTCATCCCTACAGGGAACAAGGTGGCTATTATAATGCAAAGGCATTTCTGATAAGGACCTGACTATAATTGTTTTACCGGATTACTGGAAAGACAAGTTGCCCAGGTCTGATATCTCTGCATATTCAACAGATCCCTCACTGACCCACAACAGGAAACTGAGGGCTGAAGCTCCCCCCAGACCACCTAGCCTCCTGCCTTAGGGGTCTAAGGAGGGTGACACCTACCAATCTGTAGAGGTACTTGCACTGGGGGCCTAAGGTACAGCTGAAGAGCCCACTCACCAAAGTGCTTTAGGAATAGAGACACACCTACCTCACTGGCACTTGGGGAAGCCTGTCAGCATCCTGACCCCCCTTGAGTGTGAACCCCTGCTGCTACTAGAATCTGGTGCACACAACTATCACCACTACCTCTCTAGGTGGATAGGTGGCAGTCTGCACCACACACTTGATGACCCAAAATCAGATTCTACTCAAGAATAGTGAATGGACTCTTAGGCTTATATATCTGGTAACAGCCCAAACCAGCTGGTAATAGGACATAAGTGATTCA